>NC_137174.1:76427700-77627700 GCF_951804945.1 Podarcis cretensis
AGTCTAGCGGTCCCGGGCCCTAAGGAAGTCAGATTATCCTCCACCAGGGCCAGGGCCTTCTCAGTGATGGCACCGACCTGGTGGAATGCTCTGTCCCATGAGACCAGAGCCCTGCAGGATTTAACTTCCTTCTGCAGGGCCTGTAATACAGAGCTATTCCACTTGGCTTTCAATTTGAACTTAGCCTGATATTTTATTCCCCTTCCTTCCCTCCCCCTCCCCTTTTTATGAAGATTACCCGCTCTAGGATCCCACAGCTAATTCTCTCCTGGTCTCCTTGCTGGCCCAAATAGGACAAATTTAGCCAGCTAGCCCTGGTGATCATTTAATGTATATTGGATAGATTTCCCCCCTAAACTGATTTTTGAATTCTGAATTTATTGTTATTCACGTTTTATACTGTATTTTATGCTGTTTTTTGTTGCATCAATTAAGTGTTTTAAATTTGTTGTTAGCTGCCCTGAGCCCGGTTTTCTGAACCAGGAAAGGTGAGATATGAATAAAAATTATTTTTTTTTAATTATTATTATTATTATTATTTATAAGGACATTTCCCAGACATTTGCCCTGATATATAAATATGGAGTAACTGTCAGGGACTTGGCAGAGGAAGAATGGTGGAGACCACCTCCCCAGCTTGACCCTTCCAGGGAGGAGGAGGAAGAAGAAAGTTTAGATTTACAACAGGGATTTGAGGGAGGTTAGAGCTCAGAGGCAGATGAGAAGAAGAGTTTGGATTTGATATCCCGCCTTTCACTCCCTTTAAGGAGTCTCAAAGCAGCTAAAATTCTCCTTTCCCTTCCTCCCCCACAACAAAACTCTGTGAGGTTAGTGGGGCTGAGAGACTTCAAAGTGTGACTGGCCCAAGGTCACCCAGCAGCTGCATGTGGAGGAGCAGAGACGTGAACCTGGTTCCCCAGATTACAAGACTACCGCTCTTAACCACTACACCACATTGGCTCTCCCAGTGAGAGAGAAAGTTGGGAGATAATGGGAGAGGAGGAGGAGGAGGAGGAAGCACCCGGGGGGGGGGGCAACAAGTGACGGACATAGTGTCTTTAGAAAGCATTCCAGACCCTCCCTCTCCCAGAACCTGGCAAGCTTTGAAAGTAGACAAGCAAAAAGCTCAAAGACAGAGGGCACGTAGCAGCACCCATAGGTGAGATGATGAGAATGATGAATGAGGAAGTGGGAAAGACGGGGGGTGGAGATTCACTCAGGACAACACCATTATCCAATTACCTATAGCCTCTCTTGGTAAATACAGAATAAAAAGCAGACAGTAAGAAACATTCCCTTGCCTTTATACATTCCTGGGCAACCAGCCTGACAGTAACAGAGAAATAAAATCACAAATGTCACACTCCCTAGTGCAGCATAAGCATAAGGGCAAGAGCCTATGTCGTCCAGCATCCTATTCTCACAGTGGCCAACGAGGTGTATGGGAAAGCCACAAGTAAGACCTGAATGAAACAGCATTTTCCCCACCTGTGATTACCAGCAATTAATATTGGGAGACATCCTGCTTATGACAGTGAAGGTAAAACACAGCCATCATGGCTAGAGGCCATTAATCACCTTCTCCTCCATCAGTTTGTTTAATCCTCCTTTAAAGCTATCCAGGGTTGGTGGCCATCACTACATCCTATTAGGGTGACTTTAACTATTTGCTGCATGAAGAAGTTTTTTCGCATATCCTAAATCTCCCTACGTTCAGTTTCATTGGATGGCCCGAGTTCTAGTATTATGCATAAACATAGTATGTGGATGTATAAACACTTGCTTCTAAAGTTAAATCCCCGCCATCTTGTTCAGGAAACATAACCAAAGTGTGCTTGCTCAGCTAATCAAATTAAATCTGCAGCCACAATTATTTCAATGAATTTGAACAGCTTACCTAGATGGAAAAGTTTTGTTTTGTTTTGTTTAAAAAAAAGTTTTGCTGCATCTCACAACAGGCTTCCATTTACTTGAAGGCAATTCTCATTTAATCAGTGATATATTTATATTTATTGCGGCACCATAATCATAGCCTATTTAAGTAAGTCCGAGAAAGACTGGCTTCCAAGTAAACATGCACAGGACTGGTATGCCCAAGCCTTCCTCCTAAATTGTCCTAGAAGGACTTGTCGCAACCCCATGGGCAGAAAGAAATGGAGACATGTGAAGGACAGGTGATTTTTCTAGCATCTCTCAAATAGCATCAAGGGATTTTCATTCTAATTGTTAGCTGTCAGCGTAATAAACAATTAAAAAAAAAGACTCTGGTTTTTAGTCACAAATCTTTTTGATGTAAATGCAAGACAGAATATGATTGCGGGGGTGGGGAGGGGGGAGGAAATAAGAAATGACACAGCTACTGCCTTGGTGCAAATGCAGCATTTATATTTCCTGCTGGCAGATGCATTTGCCAAGAAATGCCTAATGTAATAAAATTAGACAATTTAACCAGCATGGTGGATTTGCCCATTTTTGCTGTCAAGCATCAATACCGGCACTTAACCTCCAGAATAAAGAGACACATGACTAAACTTGTATATGTGTTTTATAGGACAAAACCAGATTTGCCAAGTATACACTGTATGCATCAGATATATATCTATATCTGTATCTATATGGATATAGAGATATATATGGCCCCCACATATATACATGCATCCATATCCACAAACACTTTATATATTTTAGAATGCACGCAACGCATTTAAAATGATTTCCATGGGTGGATGAAATATACCCCTGATATCCTTCGCTTTCATCATTAAATAATGTTCGGGAAAGTTAAATAATGCACAAAACATACAGTGATCATCCAAATGCTGTCTAACCCTATCAAACACAGGTCAATGCCATCAGAACTGCTATCTGAAATTTCCTCTAGTAGAGCTGGCAAATGCTTTGGAAGTACAGAAAGCCTAGAATTGAGACAGAATTACACTAGCATTGTGTAAATAATCAAACTGTGACCTGTGGGGTTAAAACCTATAATTGGAGTGATACTTCAAAGAGATGACTACTTTCTCAGTGCTATTTTGTGCAGCCAGATAGGAAGATGACTTCTTAGGATTTTTTATTGGCCAGCACTACTGCTGCAACAGTGATATTTTCAACAGCTGCTGGTGCATTTGTGTTCTGACAAATTAGAGGCTAAAGCAAAGCATTAAAGAATATCAAAGGCTTAATTTAATGGAAAAACAATCACCACTCCAACTGGATGTATTTTACAGTGAATTAATAATGCAGATTTACACAAAACGTGCTATTTTTTACAGTCTGGCTTACAGAAAGCGTTACAATATTTTTGCTCCTTTTAGCTTTTTTCCCTCACAAAAATAGTAGAATCGGTAAGATAACCAATTATTTTGTAATATTTAGTAAATGTGCAATCTGACCAATGGAACTTTACTTTTTCTTTTCTTTTTTTTAAATAATATTTATTAAAGATTTTCAAATATAACAAAAAAAAAGAAAAACATCCAAATTTAAGGCCTTATTTTCAATATCATCTTTCCAGGACTTCCCCCTCCCCACCCCCTCTTGTATTCCAATTCTTTCAAATAGATTCAACAAATTCTTACCCCAAATTTTAAAATTATTATCATTAACCCAATTTAAAAAATATTTTCCCATCCCCTAAAATCGACCTGTTCCCTTCCACGAGTTCCCCTCTTTAATATAAGATACAGATTAACATAAAATAATTTAAAAAAGAATAAAATATAATTTAACACCCTTTGGATTCCAAATTTCCCTCCCCCCTTTCCCGGTTGCGTTCCCAATGTCCATCAAATCCACTGTCTCCTGGAGCTCCCACATCTGAACCATAATCTAAGCCATAATCCTTCACCAGTCCGCTTTGCCGTCTTTTTAGTAATCTTTACCATCTTTTAATCATCTTTAATTTCAAATGTCCAATCTTAGAAAGGGTCTATCTTCCAACTTTGTCCAGTTCTTGTTTTTCTTGTTGTTCTTGGTGTTCTCTCTTCTCCTCTTTTTTTCTTCTTTTTTTCCCCCTGCTCTCCTGCACAAATGTTCTAATTCCAAAAAGCTTGTAATTCCTCTACAGAGGCTTTGTTATTCAGGAACAAAACATTACGTCAAGTCCCTTCCATTCTTCAATAGATAAATCTATTGTCTCCTTTAGTGTGTAGACCTCTGTAGACAAGGAACTTTACTTTTTCTTAGGCATGTCATCATTAATATAATTTATATAGCTCTGTCATATGTATGATTCGTTGTGATATAATATCTATGACCACTTATTTACTGCAAAAGAATACCTATGTATGTTTATATCTAATTTATTCTTCACCTTTATTTCTCATCAAAACATACTTTAGATTCCCCTGTGTTAGTTTATCCTGTTCCTTTGTGTGGAGAGGTATCCAAGTCAAACTCTGGTCAATTTTTTGGGGGGTGGGGGGTGGAATCTGTAGCCTCTGAGAAATAAATGCTATTTTTCCAAATTATGTTAGTGTGGGGGAGGCTCCTCTTACTTACACAGTTCATCTTGTGTAAAAGAGAAGTTATGAGGCAATTTACTGAGCTACCATGTGCAGGATAACTCGGTAAATCCCTCTGAATTAAAGGATTAATATCTTAAAGACAGCTGAAGTTGATATGCCCTGTCATTTCTCAAAGTGTATTTGTACTCATTTATTTTGCCCCAATTCTCCAATCAAATACATAGGTCTCCTAGGCTGAAATCCTATACCCACTTTTCTGGGAGTAAGCCCCATTGAACTCAGTGTGACTTGCTTCAAAGTAGACATCTAAGTAAAGGGTAAGTAAAGGGTAAAGGGACCCCTGACCATTAGGTCCAGTTGTGACCGACTCTGGGGTTGCGGTGCTCATCTCGCTTTACTGGCTGAGGGAGCCGGCGTACAGCTTCCGGATTATGTGGCCAGCATGACTAAGCCACTTCTGGCGAACCAGAGCAGTGCACGGAAACACTGTTTACCTTCCCGCCAGAGCAGTACCTATTTATCTACTTGCACTTTGACGTGCTTTCGAAACTGCTAGGTTGGCAGGAGCAGGGACTGAACAACAGGAGCTCACCCCGTCGTGGGGATTCGAACCGCCGACCTTCTGACTGGCAAGTCCTAGGCTCTGTGGTTTAACCCACAGTGCCACCCGCATCCTCTCAAAGATGATAAAGTACCTCAAGAACCTGTTTGACCAAAGACAACAGTAATTGACTGCAAATGCCAAGAATAATGGTGGCTGTATCATATAATTTCAACACCTGGGAGTAATGTCTTTCTCTTCCCTCAGTTTGCAAAGGTGGACCAAATGTCTGACTTGGTACAAATCAGCTTTCGAAGGAGTGTTAAGGAAATTGGTCCCCCTGACAGTTGTGTCCTTAGAAAAATAAAGCAAACACGGGTCCTCTCTTTGCCAGGTATAAGACATTTGGACGTGAAGATTGAGTCCCATGGACTGCAAGAAGATCAAACCTATCCATCCCTAAGGAAATCAGCCCTGAGTGCTCACTGGAAGGACAGATCGTGAAGCTGAGGATCCAATACTTTGGCCACCTCATGAGAAGAGAAGACTCCCTGGAAAAGACCCTGATATTGGGGAAGATGGAGGGCACAAGGAGAAGGGGACAACAGAGGACGAGATGGTTGGATAGTGTTCTCCAAGCTACCAGCATGAGTTTGACCAAACTGTGAGAGGCAGTGGAAGACAGGAGTGCCTGGCGTCCTCTGGTCCATGGGGTCATGAAGAGTCGGACACAACTAAACGACTAAACAACAACAACATTGCTTTAAACACTTTCACACTTTGCCATTTCAATCCATATAGCCAATTGTTTATTTATTTAGTTGTTTGTTTGTTTGTTTAGATTTCTATACCAGCCTCCATCAGAAGCTCACAGGATGGTTTACTCTATATCCATCCCTCCTTGTTGTAAGACAACATCATGGACTTGATATGTCTCTTAAGGCAAGTCGTACCATGAACCAATATGAAGCAGTAACTTAGTGTGGCAGATTCCAAAGGGGTGCCAGTCATTTTTTAAACAGGGGGAGAAGAGAGAGCTCCGGTTTGGAGCTCTAGAGCATTGTTTTGACTTTAAGTTTCATGTGCAAAAATGTGTACATTCGACACTTCTGTTTCTTCCTGTTATATGCAACCAATTTTCCAGAATGTCTGGGTCTACTCAGAGAAATGCTGCAACCTAGTCTTGAACATGCAATATTCTTAGTAACTTTTCATAACATGGATAGATATGCAAATGTAGCTTCTGCAAGATTTATTTCGCCTCTGGAAGACTGACAACAACTTCCTTCCAAGATTCTTAGTTTTGTCTGGCCATTTTTATACTGGTAGCAAGCAGGAAATGCTGTTCAGTGACAATAAGAACAACAGAATAATATTTTAAACTTGTACCACTAAAACGTACACAGTATTACAGCCTGAATTAGCTGTGGTTGTAGTCAGAATTAGAGCACATGAGCATCTAGTATCAGAGGAAGACAGATAATATGCTCAGAATATGATATGAATAGTATTGCCAGTTTGAATATTCTGAATTTACTCCCACAATATATCATAATAAGCACCCTCCCTCATTAATTTTCCTGAAATCTCCAGATGGGAAACAAAATATTAATTTTGTTCAGCCTTAGGCATTGTTGACAGTTAAGGTACTCACTAAATCACTGATCTTCTATGCATTAATATTAGATTTCTTCTGCAAAAGGGGGAAAAAATATGCAAGACCCATGGGTATAAGGTTCACTTTGTCATAAATATAATGAATTGTTTTTCAACATGATTAATTTGTCAAAAATGGCAAGTATATATATTGGGTAGGCAAGATTCCTGAGCAAACTAACCTACCTTATAGTCATGGTAATACTCAAGGAATTATGCAAATTAATTGATTCTTTCAATGTTGCATAAAATGCTACTAGTAGTACAAGGCATGGAACATTAGGCTGTTCATCCACCAAAAGAGTTGCATTTTAAAGGCAGGCATCTGCAAGAGGGAGGCCTCATGGCAGAAGGTCCTTAGAAGCACAATCTATTTCCCTGTAAAGCGATAGGGTTTCAGCCATTTCACAGACAAGGGGTTCTGCTTTTTATAAAAATAAAATAAAAAAGAATCGCTTTAAAAAAACCACACACAAGTGACAAGTACGGTATGGTGGTATTTTATTGTTTTCCCAGACAAAAGGATGTAAGACACTGCTATTAACAGAAAGTGATGCTTACTTTATATAACCAGAATAAGCTGTTTCCTAGCACAACCTCATTTGCAAAACTTAAACCTATGAGGCATAGCATTTAAATCAGAAAGGATCTCCTAAGCATGTTTACTCAGAAGCCATCCCTGCTAGTTCAGTGGGACTTTCTCCCAAGTAAGTTTGCCTAAGATTGTGCCGTTTGAATTATAATTAATATTTATCTCGTTATATTTTAAATTGCACAATGGGTCCAGAGATCCCTTGTTGTGAACACTTCCACATTTCCCAGTTGCTACCAATCTATATCTGTTTATGCATATTCATAATATTCTTAACTTATTTTATATCCGGCAACATTAAAAATAATCAAATTAAGGTTAAAGGATTTGTTGCTGATATTTAAAGGTCCTAAATAACTTGGGACAGGGGCAGTGGCGTAGCATGGGTTGTCAGCACCCGGGGCAAGGCAAGTAATTTTCACCCCCTAACCCATGGATTTGTGCCCCCTAACCCATGGATTTGCCCCCCCTAACCTGTGGATTTGCGCCCCCTAACCCTAACCCCCAGATGTTGTGCCCGGTGCGGCCGGCCCCCCCTGCACCCCCCACGCTACGCCACTGGACAGGGGAACATAGCAGACTGACAACCTGACCTTTAAGATATTCCAAGGAGACCCTGCTGGTCACTCCAAAACCAGGTGACTGTCACCTAGTGACCAGGTGGAAGCAAACCTTTTTGTCAATAACATCCACCCTCTGGAATGCCCCCGCCCCCCATTCATTTATAAACCTCTATGTTCACCCAACCTTTCAAGGTCTCTGACTCTTACAATTTTTATTTTGTCTTCAACACTGCTCAGCTCTCTTTGTGATATGCAGCTGTATATATATCTAGGTTTCTTAGGGAATTTTGCCAGCTTGTTTGGCATTGTGATTGTCGTTACTGTATTTTTATTGTAAACCAGATAGAGATTTTTATTACTATAAGTGGTATAAATATATATAATAAAGTAAATAATGATGAGTAAAATCAAGTCACTGCTTCGTGTTATTTTCAAGACAATGTCCTATTCCAAATGTAATTCCTTTACTTTACCATTGTACCCATACATGTATTCTGGTTCAGTAATAAAACAGCACCGGTTTTATATAGCCAATAAACACAAATGGCCATTGGTTTTACCCACAATGGCTGATGATAGCCTCAGACCATTGGTCAAAGCAAAACATCCAGAATGTGCTTTCTACCCCATGGCTAAACATGTTGCACCTCCACACAAGTTGATGGGAACAATGTATAGATGCTATCAAGAGTCAAATTCAAATGGAACTATATTTTAAAGTTAATTTACTTCAGAGCAGGCATCACACCAAAAAAATCAACATTCCTTTCCGCTTCTTCAGCACGTATAATAGTCATAAACAAAGGAAGCCACTGTTGCAATTGAAGCTTTTAAAAATATACCTTGCCAATTTTTTGTCTTTCATTCTTATTAGCAGGAAGAAGAAGAAGAAGAAGAAGAAGAAGAAGAAGAAGAAGAAGAAGAAGAAGAATTTGTACACGGGGTGTTTTACAAATGCTTATGTCAGTCCTGCTTACAAGTCTTCAAATCAGAAATTTTGGATTGGCTCTGGGACATGATATCTGATGATATCTCCCAGAACCATATTTGCTGATGTTGCAATAACCATTTTCCCCCTTGTGCCTTGTATCTACTACCATAAATGTACTTTTACACAAAAATGCTGTTGTGTTATTTGCTTGTAAATATCAACTAAATATTGGCCTCCAAGGGATAATGTACCTCCCTACAAGAGACTTGCAATATTATTATTTTTGTTAGAAATTAAAATAATTTTCAGGATATAGTTTGAATTACCTAAAGGGTTGAGCTCAGAAGGAAATTAAATTCTCAGCACAGCTATTGTGCCCCTAAACATCATTGGGAGCTCTGACAATAGAATGTATTCTCCCTCCCCGGCTTGCGTGGAAAAGCTATTAGCTGCACAGGCATAGCAGCTACTGTACATATGTGCAACAAGGGGAGGCTACAGCCCTGTGACTAAATTCATATACAACAGAACATATTTTGATGCTCTGGGTCAGCAAGCCCATGGAGAGCAGCAGGAGCACAGGGCAGTGAGTGGCCTCTACACCCACTAAAATACAGTAGAGACTGCTCCTCTGATCATGTGCGGCAAGAGTTGCTTCATGTCTGGCATAATGATCATTCAGATGGCATAACTCATACTCTTGTGTATACACAGTGTCCACAATCTAGCAAAGTTATGCACACTTCCAGGGCCGTCTTTAGCATATGCGCCGCCGCAGTGCACAGATCCGCCCAGTGCCCCCAAATTTAGTTTAGCCCCGAAATTAACTTTTATTATGCTTATGTCACTATAATCATTTGATAAATAGCATTCATGCCTGCGCGGCTCCAAAAGGAGGGTTTTTGTGTGTGTTTTTTGTTGAAAACCAGCTTTCCTAAAGAAGACAAAGAACACATTGGGAGTCGGTGCCTACGGTCGTAGGGAGGTGTCTGAAAAATGAGACGGGTGGGCATTGTGCGCATGAGTGGGAGAGCCATATCGGGCAGCCTTTCACTGTGGGAGCAACCTTATTTCTAGAGGAGCTGAGAGGGCCCTTGCAAGCGTGCATATACAAGTTCTTCCGGAGCCTGTGCGTGCTCCCGTCGCTAGATAGGCACATTCTCTTTCTGTCTTTATCTCCCTCTTTCCTGTCACTCCCCCTCCTCCTGGCTTTGGTGAGCGAGACTTTCCAGAGAGCTCTCCCTGCAGGCAGCGCAAGATCAGTCGACCCCGCTGCTGCATAGCAGCTCAGTAGAATATGCCTAGACGGCTTCAGTGGAGGGTGCCTGGCGCTCCCCAAAATTCCGCACCCAGGTGCCCCTCACCCCTTGCACCCCTGGGTAGAGACGGTCCTGCACACTTCAGCCCCATATCCCACCCACCCCCCACTGCCATGGGATGTGGTGAAATTCTAAGCATGTTTACTCAGAATGTATTGTTCCTTTCATTTTTATCCTATTCTTCTAGGGAATTCAGGATGAACTCCCCCGCCTGTTATTTTCACAACAACCTTGGGTGGTAGGGTAGGCTGAGAGACAGAGGTCACCAAGCAAACTTTATTGCTGAGGAGGAACTCAAGCTCACATTTCTCTGTTTCAAATCCAACATGATAGCCACTACGTCACAAATTTCTCCATACTAAATGGCTTAGGCCTGTAGCTTTGCATGCTCACAAATGTGCACTAGTACAGGCACAGTTTGTCTGAGCTACAAACAACCGTTTCCTCATCACAGCTCTCACAAGAACATAAGTGAACAGCATTAGGTGCTTCTGCTTTGGCTAATCAGGAGAGTAGCCTCTACTTCTGCAGTGTTTGTATAAGGGACTATAGTACAGTGTTTTTTCTCTCTCCAAAGGCTTTCTTTCAGAGATAGTTCATATGTTCAACAAAAGACAACACAAGAATCATTCATGTTTCTTGCGGAATTCCCAAAGAAATGGGACTCTCAGAGAAATGCTTTTAGAAACTCTCACTGTGTGGAAGTTCCACTTTCCACATAATATTGGAAGTATGTGGGGGAGCAGGCGTTTTTTCTTTTGCTCCTTTATGGCATGCATGAATTAGGCAGAGGAGGTAGGCAAAAAGGAAGAATCTGGTGGTGCACTGTTTGAATTGCACCCAGAGGAATCAAAGTAAATGGCTCTTATTTTTTCAAGGCTTCACAGTGCATGGGAGCACAACAAATAGTACAAGGGCAACTGAAATAACAGTTTGTGTGAAGCTGGCATTATTATTATTATTATTATTTTATATAAAATAAAATGCCAATATATTTCACATATTATCCCAGCACTTAACCTGCCAGCGAATACCATCAATGACCACAAACACAGGAAATAGGAGCAAAATGCATTGGATTCACAATGTTCTCAAGGCTGGTATAACTACTAGCTTAAGGAAACCAGGGGGATTTAGGCTCTGTCCTTTGACTTTGACTTTTCAGCCCCTACTCTTTGGCCCATCATGAAAGTAGGAGAAAACCAGGGTAGATCACTAAATGCATCCATAAGAGTACACGAGCCCCCAGATCATGAATCTGAAAGATGAGGAGTGTCCAATAGGGATTCAACTTGTGCTTCACTTTCCAACCTTTGGCCAAAGGAAAGAAACATGGGGAGAAGAGCAAAAGGTCAAAGCACATCATGCAATTCTCCCTGGTCCCTATAAAACGTCCAGGTCTTGCTTGCTGCTGACCTGAGGAGGAAGAGTCCCAACTGATGTCATCCCTTAAATTATCTGCCATTGTCTTCCCATATCTTACTGACAGGAATTGAAGATGACAACATCCTATTCCTAAACATACTTTAAAAGAAGCAACTTCAAGCTTTTTTGTTTGTTTGTTTCATTTACATAATTTAAATAAAGATGTATGCCTTTGTTACTGTAATCTTGAAATCCTGTCTTCACTCCTCCCATGGAGCTTGCCAGCAAAGATCTGATTAAAAGCACTGCTGGCTAGTTAGATGGGTTGTTTGGTGAAATCACTGGCTGCCATGGCATGGTGACAGAAGGGCAGAGACCTTCTCTCAAATACAGTGGTACCTCAGGTTAAGAACTTAATTCGTTCTGGAGGTCCGTTCTTAACCTGAAACTGTTCTTAACCTGAGGTACCACTTTAGCTAATGGGGCCTCCCAATGCCGCTGCCACGCCGCTGCCTCATGATTTCTGTCCTCATCCTGAGGTAAAGTTCTTAACCTGAGGTACTACTTCCGGGTTAGTGGAGTCTATAACCTGAAGCATCTGTAACCTGAAGCGTCTGTAACCCAAGGTGCCACTGTACCTTTAGACACCAGGATGTCCTGGCTCCCACTAGGACTCTCCACTTGAGGAAAAACTGAAAACATTATCCAAGAAGTGAGTGTATGGCCTAAGAACCAGCACAGAGTACAGAATACACAATTCATAAGTCTATGACAGGCAGACCTTAAAGATACATGGAAGGTACCCCAAGGGTCATCTAGTCGAGAAACTACCTCATTTGTACTTCTTGAACCAGTATGCAAACTGAAACAATGCTATGCTTCAAAATTCTCACTTCTGCAACTAAACAATACAAAAATGCATATATTAGAAGGAAATGTGCATAAAAACACGTTGTGGAAATAACATTGAAATGCTTTGGGGGAAGTTTCAATAATGTGCATATTAGTTAAAATTGCATTTGAAATAAACTCATTACAATTTTGCACTAAACTGCTGGTGAATATGCATGAGAATTTATTTAGGGAAATGGCAAATTGTGGTGAAAATGTGGAGAACTCAATTCAAGATTGGAAGAATGAGAAACTTCAGAGGACTGAAAATGACAGATCTGCTCATCCCTTTATTTTTTTTTAATATTTTGGAATATTCCCACACTTAGTGGCAACAGGCTCTTTGCAGACAAGAGCTCATCCCAGCAGGACTTCCTGGAAAGACCATGTGACCAGGCAAACTTGCTTATATAAAGCTCTGGGCTAGCATCTTTCAATGACAAAAGGCATATGTGTTGAGTGTATGTGGGTCATGGGCTAAAACAAGGCACAAACATGTTTCCAAAGGTATCATAAGGTGAGCTTGGGTCTATTGGGAATTGCAGGAACGGCACTTAGTTTAATAGGGCACTGGGTATGATGGCTGACTGGCATCCATTCACTCACAACAGATCATTAATTAGGGTTGCCATATGTCCTCTTTTTCATGAATAGAGCTGTCATAGTGATCCATAGTTAAAAGCAGTTAAAAGCAGTGGTCTCTTTTTTGCTCTTCAATATATGGCAACCCTACATTAATGGCCTGGTTAAGGGTGTTATTTACTTTACTTTATTTTTCATTCTTCATCTTCTTACATTTATATCCCACTTTCTTTTCATCATGGAACCCAAGGTGGTGTAGAACCCAGCTGGTCACCCAGCCAGCCACTGACCAGACCCAGACCTGCTTCAGGAGGTAAAGTGAGGTGCAGTGATCCAAAATGGAGGTTACTCCCCAGGTCTTTCCATGCAGCCATCTGAGTTTTTGTCTTAGAGCCAGCTGTTAAGAAAACAAAGGGCAAATGGTCGGTGGAAGGGATTGCGGGACAATGTTAGCGGAGGGAAAACAAAGTTCTACCCTGCAACTGTGGACAAATCCCAGCTGCACTCACTTTAGTTTTGGCCTCAGTGTCTACTAACCACAAGGGCTATATTCTACCTCCACTGATGGTGGCAGTATGCAGTTTAATACCAATTGCACAGAAAGAAATAGCACACAGGAAGAGTGCCTCAGGTTCTGTTAGATGGGCCACTGGGCTGATCCAGCAGGACTCTTATTAGAACAGGAACATAGGGCTTGTTAGAACTCTTGTTAGAACAGGAACATGGGGCTGGAAAAACCGTGCTTGCCTCCTAACACCCATTAAATTTCTGAGCCGAGTGTCGAGATGCAAAGATAACAAAGAAAACCCTGAATTAGCAGTACACTGAACCACCCGGTACCATCCCATGCTGAGATGGTGCCAAAATTATGGCAAAGAAGCAGTTTCTTTGATTACGGAAACAACTCTATTTCTGAAACAGTGGCTTTTGTTGCCATCAGAAGAGGCAGCTTGTGATTTCATTTGTTCTATAACTACAGAAAGGACTTTTAAATGTTATAAAGACCGCAAATGGTTTGATTATAGTTCCAGAAATTTGCGCTTGCTGATTTTTCACCAGCATTATCCTGTGATTGCTTTCTTGTGGCTTTAGATTTGACACATTTGCCCATCCCTTGTCTAGATGAATCTCTTCAGTATTTCTGAGAGCCGAAGCTGCAGTTCTCCCAGTTCACCTTTTAAATGGTCTCAGTACACTTCTAAAATTAATGGCAAAAACAAGCACATCTTCCTGATGAAAGATTACCCCAAACATGCTTGCTAAAACCAATTCAACACAGCATGGCTAAATCAAATACCTGCTATAGAAGGATAATGCAGATTATTCATTAATATGGTTTCCCAATAAACTACTTTCCTGTTAAGTGGGAATTCAAAAACAGGCAGATGTTTGCAGACAAACCAACTTGTCTTCTTTGGCCAGACTATGGATTGCTTCCTGGCACAGTATATTTAAATATCAGCATGGCCTTGGAAATTATTTATTTTATTATTTATAAGTACACTCTGGGAAACCCCCTCACTCTTCTCAGATTCTGGCTAATGCTGTCTACAACTTTAGATACTGTGATATTTCTGACCATCTACACTACTACATCCACCAAGATGTGGAAATCAATGATATGCCATTCTGTTTATTTTGTTGCCGTGTAACAGAGAGTTGGAGGATCGAATGCCTTTACAGATTTGTTTCTGGGATGTAAGTATTGGCCAAAATTAACCAAAATAATAATAATATTTATTTTCAAATGAACAAGGACATCACCCAGAAAGTGGTTTAGCATTAAACCTGCCCAATGTGAAACAAAAGTTATTGTGTGCAATCAAAGAAAATGGTTTTTTATCAAGTGAGACTGACTGGCAGAACTCCAGCCAGTCCTAGGCAAAATTAAGTGCTCTTTATTCTTAATGTGATGTGGAACTTCAGCATACTTTATTCTGTGCTAGATTATAAAACACTGACAAACTGGAACGTGTCCAGAGGAGGGCAACCAAAATGGTCAAAGGCCTGGAAACGATGCCTTATGAAGAACGGCTAAGGGAGCTGGGCATGTTTAGCCTGGAGAAGAGGAGGTTAAGGGGTGATAGGATAGCCATGTTCAAATATATAAAAGGATGTCACATAGAGGAGGGAGAAAGGTTGTTTTCTGCTGCTCCAGAGAAGCGGACACGGAGCAATGGTTCCAAACTACAAGAAAAAAGATTCCACCTAAACATTAGGAAGAACTTCCTGACAGTAAGAGCTGTTCGACAGTGGAATTTGCTGCCAGGGAGTGTGGTGGAGTCTCCTTCTTTGGAGGTCTTTAAGCAGAGGCTTGACAACCATATGTCAGGAGTGCTCTGATGGTGTTTCCTGCTTGGCAGGGGGTTGGACTCGATGGCCCTTGTGGTCTCTTCCAACTCTACAATTCTATGATTCTATGATTCTATTAAAAAAATAGACATTTGTCCTTAGTTTTCCTATCTGCAAAATGGAAGTAGGCATGCAAAGTGAGCAAGATCAAACCTACTATTCTTAAAGCACCTTTTAGGTGTGCATACTAGAAGAGCGGTCATGTCTATTTTTTTTCTAAACAATACTCACGCAGCCCAGCTTTGTGTATGAAATTCCCCTGAGTTTTTGAGGTAACTTTCTATGTCATGTAGAACTGCTATTTGAAAGAAAATAATTTGAAGCCACACTATGTGGATTGAGCTAGGCATGCAAATACTGAAAAGATTTAATTGTTAGCTCCTTGGAATAGTGACCTGTCTTTTGCCTGATGCACTGTATCGCTCTCTCTCCCTCTCCCTCATTACTTCTATGTTGCCTGTATCCACTTAGCAGCATGAAGATTGGTGCCTGAATTACAGGGTGTGGATTTTTTTGTGATTCCCCTAGCTTTAGAAGCCCATGATTTGTGCCCTATGCATACATCTCTAAAGGACCTCCACACACACACACACACACACTTCTTGCCATGTTGCTCCAAGAACAAGGCTAGCTAAAGAGGACAATCTGGTCTCCGGCTTTCCTTTGCTGTGTTTCCTCAGGCTGACTATCCAGATCCAACCACATTCAGTAGTTGAATTATAGAGGAGCCCGAGGTCTCCTGCCTTTGTGATGACCATGTTACCTGCTGATTTTAGACAGCTATTGGGGTCGGATGAGGCCATGTGGATTTCATCAAGGACTCCCCACTCTCTATAGTAATTCAAAGCATTGAATGACATTTTTGTTGTTGTTGTTCCACTGACTAAATAACAAGACACATCCCAAGTATCAAACATTGCATGTAGAGACCAAACCTATCGTGGATAGACAGGGGTGGGGGCAAGCAGCTCGACTTGAGATCCTGCTCCCCACCCACCAACCCCATTTGCACGATCTGTAAGGGGCTGTGGTTGGCAAGTCAGGCCTCACCGTAGGAATCTGGAAATTTTCACTGGAAAAACTCATCTCCTCCTCCACGCTGCAATGAAACCTAAGGATCTGTAATTACATTTGCTCACGTTCATCCGTGGTTATTCTTACCTCTGTCATTTTGTTCTCTCCCCACTGTCAATGTTTTAGGCTGCAAGCTCCTTCAGGGACAGGGACTTGTTTTGCTTATGAAACTGGAGCTGAGAGTCTACAGATGTGCATGGGGCTCTGTTGCACCAACACAGCTTGTTACATGCATCAGCCTCCATGCGGTTGCATTTAAAGTGGCCACCAGACTGCTGCTTCATTATATGAATCAAGCCCCTGTCTCCGGCTTATGAAGCATAAAGCCTCAGGGTGGCATAACTATATATTTAACATGTCCTCCCTCTGATGCCCACCACGCCACCTATGAAAATAAGATGCATTTCCATTGGGTTTGTCTTGCAAAACATTTACATGAAATATTGCTCATTTACAAGCTTGTATGATCATCCTTGTTCATCATGCAATAAAATATTCATAAAATGCAAAAGCAGAGCAGATATTATAGCATCTTAATTTTAAAAGCCAAACAATGCATTGTGGATTTCAGATGCTATAAATCCAGTGGGTGGGTGGAAACAAACGCTAGCAGAAGTGAAATTATATGTGCAATCTGCTTCAAGAATTACGTAATATTTTTTAACATTCCAGCCACTTGCTTGTTTTCTAAATGAAAATTATATTTATTAAGGAAACTCCTACAGAAGAGCAGTACACACACAAAACGCTTTACATATTATTCACAGATAGAATGAACGGGAGAACTACAGCACAATCTAACAAAAGCAACGTGAGGGTGTCATTTCATAAACATAGCATTTCAGTGGGGTAGGACCTGGAGGTCATTTTGTTCCACTGTGAAGTAGAATCCTCTGCATCTGAACACTCCAAAGCTGAAAATATAATGTGCCTCCTAAAAACAAGGGAGGGTTAAAGAAATGTACCCATTGGAAGCAATAGAAGGATAATATATCCTTTTATATATCTTAATATATATAAAACCAGAGGTGTTTTTGTTTTGTTTTTTACTATATAAAATGGTCCTGAGATAGGATACAAAGCACATTCTGAAATCTCAACAAGGAATATATCAAAATGAAATGAAATGATCATAAATGGTTGCCAAAAGTCAAATCAAATGGCAGCTTGGATGAAATACAAAGACAGTCAATAGAAACAATCACAAACCTTTCCCAAAGAATGTCCCATTCCCATGGGATATACTGTACCTGGTACAGAATGGGAGAATAGGGGAACTGAAATCAACAGTCAAATGGAGGCACAGGAGAGGTCAGTTCAACACCAGCCAAACACATTTGGAAGCTTTTCCTGCTACAAGTGGCTTATTTATATTCTGAGTTAAGATGCAGGCACATCTAGGTAAGTTTAAAAACTGGGGTGAGATTCTGTATAGGAGCTTCAAAGGAATCTTAAACAAGATCAGTGCAAGGTCGCATGCGATGAGTTCCAAAGTGAGGTGAAGAGACAGACCATTTGCCTAATTTTCCTGCATCACCTTCTGCTTTGTTGAAAGTGTTGCATAACACAACACAAAATGAAAGCATCTTGGGAAAATGAACTATAAGCAGGCTTATAGTGTTTGCAGTCCAAACACACTTACTTGGGAGTTAGTCCCATTAAACTCACTGGGGCTTACTTCTGAGTAGTCATATATAGAATTGTGCCATAACTTGTGCAATGCCACCCCTCCCAAAGAAACAATCTGAATACCTGCACAGTTTATTTAAAAAATAGTTTTTAAAACCCCTGTTCAATAGCCCCTGATCAATGTCAGATCTAAGGGATAATCTAATCACTGTACTAACTTTGCTGTCATAATAATCTCTCATACTTTAAGTACAATAATCAACTGAGCTGTTTCAGTTGATTATTGGGACTAAGTCTGAAGGCCAGTCATGTCTCTTCTATGGAGCCACTTTGGTTCTGATATGCTATTATATTTCCTTTTAATGATTTATAGCTTTTGCCTCTTGAATTGTAATTTATTCCATATTTCTTTCCACCTGTATGGAGGTTAGGATAATATGCACATTTATTTAAATGTAATTGATGGATTCATGGATCATTCAAAATCCAGATGATTAATCAACTGGGGGGGGGACCTCTCACCTTTGTTTGGGTAGCTTTAATTAATATATTAGATTTTAAATACATAATGGAAAGAGTTTATGGAGCTGTATTTTCTCCTCCCATTGATATTTTTGCCTGTTGGTAGACTGAAACCCCAATAAACTTCATAAACTTTCATATGAAGTACATGATTTGCAGAGTTGAAAGTGCATTGATCCAAACATGTCAAAAGATCAGGAAATGCATACACAGCACAACAGTACTGTCTATAATAAAGAGACTATGTAAGAAATAAATGAGGTTTTTCTTGACTACCTTAGATTGGTATAACTACCACCTAAAATATAGAGCTATAATTCTGGTGCTTTACCCTAAGCTCGGCACATAATATAACACCATCAAATAAAATCAATTGAAACAGGAGGGGGAGCTCTCACTGCATTGGCAAAGATGGACAAGGAGGGGGATGGGTAAGGAGAAAGACTCTCCCCCCCCCCTTTTTGCTTTAAACATAGATAAATTGTGCTCTCTTTCAGACAAGTCTCAAACCTCTCCCCTTCCCCTTACATAATGCCAGTAAGATAGGGTAATCTAATTTAAATCCAAGATACCAGGATGTTATCATTACAATATGTGCCACATTAGATATGCCTCAATAATGAAGCATTTGGTTTGGCCAAACATGTATGCAATGTGGTCTGGAAACAACATAAAGCATTTGATCATTTAAAACATTTTGAGCAGTTATCTTTTCATGAAAAATATTGTCAAGGACCTTGTTCAGAAAGGGGCCTATTTTATATTTCAGTGTATCCATTATCATCTTGTTTTATCATCCAATTCATGGATCTGATAAGTGCACACATACAAACAAACACAGATACAACTGCTAAACATTCTGCCGCTATCCACCTGAATCTAGCCTTGTTCAGGTCACTAGACAGCCATTCAGTGAATGAGACTTCAGATCAGCCATAACCTTATCTCAACTCTGCCTGAGCACCTGGGGAATCTCTGGCAGTCAGAGTGGACCAGATGTGGTGCTCTCCAGATGCTGTTGGATTCCAACTCCCATCAGCCTCAGTCACCATGGCCAATGGGCAAGGATAATGGGAGTTGTAGTCCAACGACATCTGGTGGTCACCCTATTGGCTACTTCTGTGCTAGAGGGTGAAAGTCTGCAGAAGGAAGCCTGCTCTATTTGTGAACATTTACATCACAAATTAGAACTCTGATCATGTAGGGTTCTGAACTGTCTGAGGAGACAACATGCATAGAGATGGCTCCCCACTTCAGGCCTTCAACTTCCAATGCATGATGGGGTGGCAGGGCCCAGTGGAAGATACACAATGGCAGGAGCATGACACTGCGCTCTCCTCATCCAGTTCTAATCAGGTGAAGCTTTGAATGCCTGAGCAGCACTTCTGAGAACCAGAAAGGCAGCCATTTGCTAGAATGCTATACTGCAGTATAATATTGCAGAGCTGCTCCTGTACAGTGGTACCTCAGTTTACGAACTTAATCTGTTCCAGAAGTCCGTTCTTAAACTGAGGCACACTTTCCCTAATGAGGCCTCCCGCTGCCGGTGCCCTTCCACCATTCGGCTTCTGTTCTTAGACCGAGGTAAAGTTCACAAACCGGGACACTACTTCCAGTTTTGCAGAGTTCGTAAACCGAATAGTTCGTAAACAGGACCGTTCTTAAACCGAGGTACCACTGTACTAGAGGAGGAAACTTCTCTCTGTTTAAGCTTGCAAGTCATCTTGTGAGCACAACTGATAGAAATCTGTCCTGTTGATGGGGTGTTAATGAAATAAGTTTGACAATTATATAAAATCTTGTGATTCATAATCTTTTTTGAGTGTTAAGAAAATATTATTCAATTCCATGAAATATTTCTTTACTTAAACACTTTCCCCACAATACATTTAAGCACTGGGTAAATATTCTGGCACATTATTCTCATTTCTCACTGAAACATAATATGAAAACAGAAAGAAGACCTACGGCTGGTTCTACAGCCCAGTTAGTAGAGCATCTTCTGTATGAAGAAGATCCCAGGTTTGATCCCAACTGCCTCCATTTAAGGAGATCGGGTAGCAGCAGGTAATGGGAAAGACTTTACCTAAGACCCTGGAGAGTCAATGGCCCGGGCAAGATGTTCAAATAGTGTCACCTGGTATAAGGCAATTTCCTATGAACCTGTGTTTTCTCCAGCTGCTTCGAGAACCTTTTCACACCTGGGTCTTCTGTGACACACCTTTGGCTATACTGTCATACCATTCCACATCAAGGATAGTGAAGAAATTTGATTCCATATGCATTTAAAGCTAAATATATCAAATTCACACTTTACAAAAGAATCTGCAAATTTGCAGTGCACACATATCCGAATTGTGCAATGCAGTTCTCCAACCAACTATTGTTTACAAAAATGTGTATACTGGGGGAAAGTGCATAAAAATGAAGATATTAGTGAAAATTGTATTCAAAAAGGCATTGTATGTGAGAAGATTGCTTGTGTAGATGTGCACATTAATCAAAACTATAAAAATGAATGTGTTAGGTGAAATTCGTACTAAAATGCTGGTGAATTTTCATGAAGATTTTTTAAAAAGAAAAAATTGAAAATTGCTGCAAAATTAAAAATTGGAAAAACAAGAAACTAATTGAAATTGGCTGACCCCCTCCATCTGTAAATACTGAAATGAAAAGGTGTCTTATATAAAAGTTATATGACCACATTCTCCAAGGTCTCTCTCGTGGTCTTTCCCAGCTGATTTTGAGTGACATGAAAGAGGGCTCATGTCATCTACACATGTCACCAGTTAGTACAGCTTTCCTTGTTCAGTAGTGGGAGGAAGAAACAGTTGTGAAATGTAAGATATGTACACAATGATACCCCACCTGTCCCTCACTTCCCTCTACAACATGTGCAGAACCTACCTTCTTGCCCATTGAACCCACAATTGGTCTTGTCTGCTCACTCCACCAGAGTCTGTCTTCACATGCAAGGGAAGTTCCTAACTCACTGAGGTTTTGAGACCCATTGGCTATCCTCACTTGGTTTAGCTGGCCAGTCGAAGCCATTTCTGGGGTGTGGCCACGGTCACGTGCTGACAGCTTCTAGGAGTCACAGTTGAGAACTGAGTGCAGGGTGGGGACCAAAGGTTGACAAACTACACAGAAGGAACATGACATGTCACCCACCAGAGGTACTAACCATGTAGCTGTTCAGACACACTAGACACACTATTCAGGGCTGTCAGTGCACAAATACTTACAGCTCTCTCAACTCAGGGCCAAACGAGAAATCCACTTGACATAAGGTATGGAGCATGCAGCTTTGCATCTTGTTTTTCCTTCATTAATTACAGGTGAGGGACCATTTCTTATGGGAGAGGAAACACACAGGAAGAGATTTATCTTTCCAGCCAGCACTCCCATCACGGAGATCCACCCCCGCCACACACACACCTGCTGTGAGTCTAAGGAGCCTTAGGAAAGAAGTCCTTACTGTTGCCAATGGGGACTTTAATCTAACGCTCCCAGCTATGTGGGTGAGGAGAATACTCATTCGTATCACGTTGGGGGAATTGCAGAGATAAGCAAAGATCTAGTTTATC
Organism: Podarcis cretensis; assembly: GCF_951804945.1. NCBI lineage: Eukaryota > Metazoa > Chordata > Lepidosauria > Squamata > Lacertidae > Podarcis > Podarcis cretensis. The sequence goes on from NC_137174.1 coordinate 76,449,771, forward strand.
CCTCAGACAAATTTACCATTGATGGAAGCAATGTGTGTGTTTGCCTTGAAAAGATGATACTATAAGACCATACTTTTATGCATGGGATAATTGATTTTTTAAAATATTTATATTTTAAAGTTTATTTTGTGTTCAGTTCCTTATTGACTGTGAACCCCCGAATAGTTAGAATGGTGGTGGTAAGAGAGCAACTCTTATACTTCATCTAGCTAGGGTAAAGTTGTTGCTTTTAATTTTTTCATTGTCTGTTCAGGTTTTTGGCACCTCTGTTTGTGAGACATAGGGCCACTCAGCAACAACACATGAAGTATATTGTTATCAGTTATCTGTTTTAGGAGCCTCTTGAAAACATGCCTTTTCCCTCAGACCTTTTTTGACCCTTAAGGATAGTGTCTTTATTTTTGTATTTCTGTACTTCTATGATGCTGTGTTGCATATATTTATTTTTACAATGCTTAGTTGATCTTATACTTCCATTGTGTACTTGTACACCACTTAGAAATTCTAATATAAAGCAATCTAGAAATGTTGCCAAATAAAATTAAAAAATGAGCTGGGCAGGGCTTTCTTTTTATATGTACCTGTGTTGTGATTTTGCCGCCTTACACATTTGATTGATAATTGATTTGCTTTGTTTTACTGTACTTTTGCGGTCTTTTTTCCTGTATGAATATGCCATTCATTGTTAAGAGGGTCTTTCTCTGGCTACAGCTGGAACGGCATATAGTTATTTCAAAAATACAGAGAAGGAACAGCACTAATATGCTTATTCAACAATAAGAAAATGTATGATTGTGTATTCTGCTGCATAACTTAAGAAGTGCAGGTTAAGCAAATTACCATAGGCAGTCTATTACTAATTCTGCCGATCACCTAAATGAATGATCAAGTGTAAATCCTTCAGTTCTGGCTGCATTTCTTTCTAAATAACTCACTATTTAGCAGCCTAAAGGGACCTGCTACATCAGTAGCACCTTCTATGCACTGTTGGGTCCCAGCTTGAACACTCTAAACTCTTGGGCCTTTTGAAATGTTTAAAGCCAATCATACATAAGACAGATTCTGCATTGCAGGGCTGGCTAGATCTACTTCAGCACAAAACAATATTTCAAGCTTTCTGATATACATGTGTCACCTCTCTGTGACAAATAGCTTGTATTAATTAGGCACTAGACTTGGTGAGATTGCTGTTATTAACTGAGAGAAGATAGCTTGAATTTAATTGTGTGTGACATCAAAGTCAAGTGACTGATATTTCAAGCATCATTTAAAATGTTTGATATTGAAGTCATTGTATTCGCATAAAGACTGTCTAAAAATATAAACGAGACTGATGAGAAAGAGACTGGAAGCAATTCATACAATCTATCTTATGAAGTGAATTTGATGTAATTTTGCCGGTATTGTTGACCCAGTGTCAGAGATATTTATTTATTTAGCTGCATTTTTTAAATTAAAAAAATGACTTTGTTGGACAGAACAAAAAAATTCCTTCCAGTAGCACCTTAAAGACCAACTAAGTCAGTTCTTGGTATGAGCTTTCGTGTGCATGCACACTTCTTCAGATACACACAGTTTATTGTTGGACAGTTTATTTTTCTTGGTGATAATGTTGGAAACAGCTGTATTGTGCTATAGCAGTTCCAAAATCAACAATTTTTTAAAGAAAAATGTGTGCATGCAGAGGCAAGGGAAAAGAGAGGGAAATAAAACATTGCCGTGGCTTCTTCTATAAATGAACATAAATAGCTTGCAAGTGTAGCCCTGGAGAAACAATATGTTCCCTATTTTGTGAAGCCCAGAGAGGAAGAGAGAAAAAGCGGAAAGAATACATTTAGGATTTATGCCTCTGCACTGAATATTTGAAAATCATTTAATTCATATATGAGTCCAAAATATTTGAAGAGTTTCAAAATGTAAAAACATACAAAGATCACCCACAAAAATCATGTTAAAAGAAAATTGAGAAATGTAACAAAATAGGCAATTTGATTAGTCACTCCTCTGACATGACAAAGTTTATATGATGGGACTAGTACATTTTTTCCAAGAGAAAAATTAAGGGAATTTGGGGAAAAGGGGCTGATCAGGAAAAGCAGATCATCCCCTTAACACTAGGAACACTTTTTTTCCTAGGGTTGTGTGCATTAATTAGTTTAATCAGTAAATGAAGCAATGGGAGTTAATTTTAATCAATGGGGCTGAGAGTTCTTTATTAGTTAGAATCATAGTTCTTTATTAGTTAGAATCATGGGTTTCCCCAGCAACTCTGGATGGCTTTCAACAGAATATTAAAATACAATAGTCTGTTAATCATTAAAAGCTTCCCTAAACAGGGATGCCTTCAGGTGTCTTCTAAAAGTCTAGCAGTTGTTTTTCTCTTTAACATCCGGTGGGAGGGCGTTCCACAGGGCAGATTCCACTACCGAGAAGGCCCTCTGCCTGGTTCCCTGTAACTTGGCTTCTCACAGTGAGGGAACTGTCAGAAGGCCCTTGGTGCTGGACCTCAGTGTCTGAGCAGAACGATGGGGGTGGAGACGCTCCTTCAGGTATACTGGGCTGAGGCCGTTTAGGGCTTTAAAGGTCAGCACCAACAATTAAATTGGATTAAAGAAAAACAAATCCATTTTCAAAATCAAACAACAGGCCTTTTGGTGTAAGGAAAGTCATGAGGAAATACATTGGAAAGAGTAGAATAAATAAAGAATTAAGATGCATAAACATCATGCAAGCAAATCAGGATGCTCACAAGACATGATTGAACTGAAACTCCCGTCATCCCTGCCCATAAGCCATGTTTGCTGGGGCTGATGGGAGTTGTAGTGCAGCCACATCTGGAAGACCAAAGGTGTCCCAGCCCAGGTGTAACACTCCCTGCAAACAGAACAAATGTCCATTAAAGATCTGGCATAGCCTAACTTTCACATAAACTTTGTGCAAGCAGATCAGGAGGAATGCCAGTAAACAGGCCATCTAGAGGAGCCCAATGTCTATATCTTTTGATCATGAAATTGAAACTCAGTTAACTGAAATTGTGTAGCTGCTGTATACTAAATCCATCAAGTCCAGCACTATTGTTTCTTCTGACATAGTGTGGCTTTCCAAGGTCTCAGACAAGGGTCTTTCCCAAACTGAGTGACTATGATCCTTTTACCTGAATATATTGGTGTTTGAACCAGGGATTGTAAAGCATAATGTACAAATTAGGAACATTTAACACATCGTTCCAAATCTCAAATCCTGAACCAAATGAAGTCAGTTCAGATTGACCCAGGATTTGGCCAGATCAGGTTGAGGGAGCCCTAGGTCACCCCAAGCTGGATTGGGTCCACCTGGACCATGTCAGGAGGACATGGAGTTGTAGTCCAACAGCATCTGGAAGACACCACTTTGGTAACCCCTCAAGTAGGTAATCCTGAACTAGATAAATCAATGATGTGACAAGGTCAGATTCACATGTCAATCCACATGTAGAAAATAATCACATACATTTCTACCATGTTATTTTCCCATCTTCATTCTCTGAGTAAAACTTCCAGAATAAAATAATGAGCCTTGACAAAGACCTCTAAAAATATCAAAGAAATACACTCAAAATGCATGCCAACTGATATCATACTGGGGGAAACCTGGTAGCTTCAGCTGCAATTTATTCCAGTCGGTATCTAGATTTATTTAAACTTTATGCATTTATTTATGATTTATTTATGCATAAGGAATTGTGTTTTTTAAAAAATATTTGTAATTGTTCAAATCTTTTATAGATGGGAAATTGTTTTAACTGTTTTTACGGATGTAATTGCTTTGCATATGGCTTCTACGGGATTCTGAAATAGCTTCAAGTATCCATTCATAAATGAAATTAATACTAATAATATAATACATGGAATCCAACACAGTGCTAAGTCTCTCAATATGACAGTGCAATGGAATGTTCTCCCACTCTCTTCCCCCTGTGCACCCACTAAATCTGTTCTAGGGGTTCCCCCAAATCTCTGGGGCAGATTTGGGGAGGGTGTGAGGGGAGAAGGAGTAGCCCCATTGTACAAGTGGAAACCCTTGTGCGAATGAGACATGGTAGTTGAACACTGCACAATAAGAATTTTTAAAAATCAGCCCATGTGCGGGAAGCCCTTTCAAAAACACCGACCAATAGCTGTTTGGCAGGAAACAGGGAGTGAATTCAACCACCCATCTGCAAACAAACCTTTCTTGAATAGTTCAGCACTGACTGCTGTGATCTCAGAGAGGGGAACTACAGGCGCTCTGCCTCTTTGTTTACACGGTGTCCACTCAGCTGGGTATGTGTGCATGGATATCTGCTTCGACATAGATAATGCCTCTCTCAGTCTTGGGCCTTTGCTAAAAGGTGTGCCAATGATTCTGAAAATTCATCATACACCATAAACTCTTCTGCAACCCCCTTCACTTATGATACTGCTGCTGCTAAGTATTTGTGCGTTGTGGGGTTTTTTTTATAAAAGGACCATTAGCTATTACATACATTGCTACGTATGCTTTTAATAAATGCATTTTTAACCAATTGTGTCCACATCCCATACATTATTAAAGAGGACAGTGGAGCTTAGCTGAATAAACATCAAGCACCAACAATGTGAAATATTCCGTCTCATATATTATTACTAATACAAAAACAAAACAGAAAGCATTTCACCTCTGCCTGACTGAACCTGGGTTCTCCCTCAAGACTTTCAGCATCCTGATCTGTTGCAGTAATAAAGACAAAGCCAATCCTAAAAGCACTTTGTTGACCCCAGCCCCACTGAAATGAATATGGTATGAAGTAGTGGAGAAATCTGAAGACCCCATGGCTGAAAATTCTGGGTGTCCAAAAGCTGTTCAGAAAAATTGAACTGAGAAGCTGCTTTTAACGCTCCCTTGACGGTACTAGTGCAATAAAGCTATAGGAATAGAAGCTGTGTGTTTGTCAAACCCACAGGGAAGTTCTGCATGGGTAAGGGTCTCCTTTGGTCCTGTTCCTATTCAGTCTGGTAGGACTTGCATGCGAGAAATCTTCAGTGGATTGTCTGGATTGCCCATTCTTTCATTGCTAATACAATACACTGAAAATAACTTGCCTTTTCCTTCCAAATATCTCTAGTGAAAAAAGCTAAGCTTCCACATGTAGCTTTAAAACAAATTCTGACCAGTATATAACCATCATGTTACTCAAGGCCAGGCAGAGAAGTGATCACCTTGGACGGCAGAAGCTAGGAAGAGAGAGCAGCAGAAGCTGGATATGATTATATTTTAAAAAACATGAAGACATGGGGTAATTACAGCTGTGCATTACCTTATACCTTTGGGTAAATATTCCCTGAAGGCTGGCGCATCCCCTGTTACCATCTCAAAGGTCAATTTCAATTTCTTCTGAGGCGATTGTCATCCATGCAATCTGCCTCTTGCCCCACCCAACTAACTCTTTTTTCCTCAGTCAGAATAATCCAGGTTGATATTTTGTACCCACAGTGGGGACCAGTTTCACCAACCCACAAGTACACATTCCATCTTGAGACTTGTGACCAGATGCAGACTCTATAGCTTCATTATCAGACAACTTGAAAAGTCAAACATTATTTTCTGACATGTTAGTTGGTCTAAGAAAAATATGGTCCCAGCATGGACTATCTATAGTTATGAGGAGGAAGAGTGAATCAGGAAGTTCAACAGTGTTGAACATAGCGCAGTGTGAGCCAGTATTGAAGAAATTCTAGCCCAAAGCTAATTTTGACCTTCTTGGAGCATCAAATCCCAGGACTTCATAACACAGGATCTGAGATCTTCCTTCAGTTGCATTATATTATGCTACATTCATTTCTCTGAGGTTTACATGTCGCACACTTCTTCCTGCCACTGCAGAATTTTCCTGGGGCCTTTTTAGTTTTTTTGCTAAGTGAAACATATCCCAATTTCCTAGCTTTTACAACAAAAATGTCTTAAACTTCATGCAAAAAGAAAAAGAATAATCTTTGAGGTGGTATGATTCTTCCCATGTAAATTGGCCGCTTCAGGGTGGGCTTTGAGAAACAGGACCCTACACATTAGTTGCATTGATATGAGCAAGTTTTTGCACATCAGAAAGAACTTCAGAGGGCCTGAGCAAAAGGTTAAAGGGGAAGGGTACCCCCTCCCCAGCAGTGACAACTGAATTTTTCATAGCAAGGAACTCACATATGGGAACAATATGACAGCTAGTCTCTTAAATGTATGCTTTTGCTTTACCAGGGCAATTGATATGTTGTGTAAGAAACATTGTGGGGCAGGTGGCTGCTGTGAGATGACCCCGTGGCTGAAGGTAAGCAGTGAGGCAGGAGGCCAAAGTTCAAGTGTGACTTTGTTAGTACCAAAGAAATACAGTTATTTTACAATAGCCATGCACCCTGGAGTGTCTTACTTCCTCCGTGAGCCTGAAAGGTTTTATTGTTAAGGAAGTATGCTGTGCTATAGCTATATTACTTAAAAGGGAGACATGCACATGAAACAGTTTTCTTTTTTTAAAAAAAAAGGAAGCCATTTTAAATACAAGCATACATAAGGCAAAAAGCAACACAAACACATTTTTGCAGCAGTCACAACCATCATTTGCTACATTGGCACTTGCACATGGGATGCAATCACACACAACACACAACTGTATCTGGAAAACAGCTGTTCGAGTATAGCAAGGGGAAGTGGGGAAATGTACCCTATCATAGGCAAAATAACAACAAGTATTGTAATAATAATAATAATAATAATAATAATAATAATAATAATAATAATTTATTTCTACCCCGCCCATCTGGCTGGGTTTCCCAGCCACTCTGGGAGGCTTTCAACAAAACATTAAAAGCAGAATAAAACTTCAAACATTAAAAATTTCCCTAAACAGGGCTGCCTTCAGATATCTTCTCAAAGTCAGATAGTTGTTTATTTCCTGGACATCTGATGGGAGGGCATTCCACAGGGCAGGTACCACTAACAAGAAGGCCCTCTGCCTAGTTCCCTGTAACCTCACCTCTCACAGTGAGGGAACCACCAGAAGGCCCTCGGAGCTGGACCTCAGGCTGAACGATGGGGATGGAACCGCTCCTTCAGGTATACTGGGCTGAGGCCATTTAGGGGTTTAAAGGTCAGCACCAACACTTTGAATTGTGCTCGGAAACGTACTGGGAGCCAATGTATGTCTTTCAGGACTGGTGTTATATGGTCTCAGGGGCCACTCCCAGTCACCAGTCTAGCTGCCACATTCTGGATTAGTTGCAGTTTCTGGGTCACCTTCAAAGGTAGCCCCACGTAGAGTGTGTTGCAGTAGTCCAAGCAGGAGATAACTAGAGCATGCACCACTCTGGAGAGACAGTCTGCGGACAGGTAGGGTCTCAGCCTTCATACCAGATGGAGCTGATAGACAGCTGCTCTGGACACAGAATTCACCTGTGCCTCCATGGACAGCTGTGAGTCCAAAAAGACTTCCAGGCTGTGCACCTAGTCCTTCAGAGGCACAGTTGCCCCATTCAGGACCAGGGAGTCCCCCACACCTGTCCCCCAAAAACAGTACTTCTATCTTGTCAGGATTCAACCTCAATCTGTTAGCCGCCATCCATCTTCCAACTGCCTCCAGGCACTCACACAGGACCTTCACCGCCTTCACTGGTTCTGATTTAAAAGAGAGGTAGACCTTAAAGACTAATATTTTTGTGAGCCAAAGCATATTACATCAAACACCAAGCAAAGAAAGAATCCTAGAGTCAGTTGTTCCATGTGTTAGAGTGAGCACATGTTGTATTGGGGATCTTGTGGCATCTTAAAGACTTACAAATTTATTATGGTATAAGCCTAAAAAGGAATGTCCTTTGGCATTCTACATAGGACATACAGGTCAGCCTCTATGCAAACAAATAAATGGGCACAAATCTGAGAACAGAAAGGGCAATATTCAGAGATCAGTAGAACATTTCCGCCTCTCAAGATATTCTGTTGCTATTCTTAATAAACAAAATTTGAAGTGACAGTCCAGTGTGAAACTTCTGAATTAACACTTATTAAGTAGTTCAGTTCTTTTACCTGTACCATTATTAGAAATAACTGTGTTTTCATTGCACTAGTGCTAATTAGCTCCCGATGTCAGGATGTTTATGTTATCATCAATGCTACTTTGTGAATGGTCACTCACGCAGCATCTTATTTAACAAAGTGCTATCTAACTTAGGGCAGAGAGGTATATTATAGGACAGTCTTGTATAGGGAAGTTTTTAATGTTTGATGTTTCATTGCGTTTCTGCATATGCCCAGAGTGGCTGGGGCAACCCAGTCAGATGGGTGGTGTATTATTATTATTATTATTATTATTATTATTATTATTACTACTACTACTACTACAAGAGATGTGTAAGTATGGCTTGCCTCTAGACAGAATGGGGACTGTGTCAAAAGGGCAGATTTATTTGTAACATTGTGCTATTGGGGTTTGGTTCTCACTGCATACACTGTCTCCTAGAAGTAGCAATATGCTGCAGTGGTTAGTCTGAGCTATGGGATCCTCGCTGTTTAGTTTGGCCATTTAACTGAAGCCATTAAGTGAGGCCAAGACATCTGGGGAAATACCTCATACTATTTGAGTTGCCAGACCTCAGGTTTTGATGGCAAAACACAGGTTTCAAGGCTCATTCTTAGGGCCTCAGGGCAGCCAGTATAAGCTCAAGGCTTTCAACTAATCCAGTGCACCTCTGTGCCTGGTGGCTTCTTCTAAAGGTGCAGGTGGGCCCAACCACTTAACATGTCTGTCCATGGTAACTGCTGCTCATGAATATGGACATGCAACAAATCACCTAAATGAGCAGTGCCCAGGAGTAGTACATTGTCCTGCCACAGCAGTTGGAAAAGTCATAGTTTACAACCAAACTTTGCATGGACACAATCCAAACTTCCATCCATGGAACTGCCAGGTGTGGCTGGAAATGTTCCCCGTCTGAAACCCTTGAGAGCAGCTGTCACTCATTTCTGACAATACTGAGCTACATGGGCCAGTGTTCTGACTCAGCATAAGGCTACTTCCCACATTCCTGTTGTTGCTATCTTTCTGGACACAAGGGCAGAGGGAGCTGCCAAGCAAGAAAAGTGCTTTCTAAAACAAACTCGCTCATCATTCATAAGCTTCCATTTTCCCCTTAGCAAATAGGAGGAAACAGGTTCCCTGTTTTTACTCCCTTTTCCAGGCCTTCATGACTACATGCACACCATACACTTAAAGCACATGTCCCCAATGAATCATGGGAACTGTAGTTTACCACACAAATCCCAGCACCCTTTGCAAATTACAATTCCCACAATTCTTGGCCAAGGGTGCTTTAAAGGAACGGTGTGTGTTGTTGTTGTTATTCATTAAATTTATATACTGTTCTATACCCATAGCTGTCAGGGCAGTTTCGCATATGCAGCCCAAGTCTTTACCTCCGTCTCTGTGCTGCTGGGTTCCTCCTTTGCCAGCGGGTCATACTCCAACTGACATACCAGATTTTGACTTTCAAGGCATCACCAGGCCTGCTTCATGATGTCACCAAGCCTATGACTTAGTCCTCAAATGTGCTTCTTTTCCCACACTGGAAATGCCACTCCCTTTGTTCTGCATTAGGTGAGCAAAAATCTGGAAGAAGGATTTCTGCAGAAGGATTTCAAGGCCATCGTTTCTCCTTTCTCCACTATGTTCAACAATTTACCAGCTTCCAGTACAGAGATTCGTCAAAGCCTTTTGCTTGTTCTCAGATAATTTTGTGTGGAGGTAGAGCAAAAGACAGAACTTGTTTAGCAGCCATGAGACAACAAGGGCAATTGTTCCAGACCACACAGGTGAAGATGGGTTCTTCAGAATTTGTGTCCTGCTTTTTAGCCTATACAGTCATGCATTCTGTTCTGACAGTGGCCAAAACAGATGCCATGGACCTAGATAACTGAAGGAGCACCTCTGCCTATATTGTCCTGCCTGGGCTTGAGATCTTCTGAAGGCTCTCCTTAGTGCCCTGCTTCTGGGAGGCATAAATTATGTGGTGATGTGGGAAAGGACCTTCATGGTGGCACCCTGGGTGTCGATCACCCACACCTCTGAAGTGAAACTACCTCCTTTTATTGTTTTGCTGCTGGTTGAAAACATAGCTGATTTCTCAGGCACCTGTGGGTGGTTCAGGTTGGTTCAGGTTGATGGTTCAGGTTAAAAAGGTAGCTGCCTCGCATCTTAATGATATTTATTGTTTTTAATATGCTCTCTCATGTATTGTATTGGAATTATTGTTTTAGATTGTATTATGGCACATGCTGAGATCTTTATGATGGAGAGGTTATAAATATTTTAAACTTACAAACAAACAAACCCATAGCCACGGAAAGCCTTTCCCTCCATGAATTTGTTTAGTCCCCTTTGAAGCCATCCAAGTTGGTGGCCATCATTGCATCTTGCGATAATGAATTCCATATTTTAACTATGTGCTGTGTGAAGTACTTCCTTTTGTGTGCCCTGAATCTTCCCACATGCAGCTTTATTGTATAACCTCGAATTCTAGGAGGGAGGGAGGGAGGGAGGGAGGGAGGGAGGGAGGGAGGGAGATGGAAACAGAGAAACACACACAGAGTTTGCTTTCTGCACATCAGGCGGGTGAGTATAGGTTGCTTGAAGGGGAATGAATCTATCATATATCTGTTTCTACTGTTGACATGTCCCAGAGTGAGCTGCTCCAGAGTTGTCTCCTCCAGCATGCACCAAAGGCAATGACTGAAGGATTCGAACCCACACTCAGATTTGGAGCTTGGGCCAGCCATTCTCTTCCAACTTCATAGGATTGTTGTAAGGACAAAATGGATGGAGCAGAATCACATACATCACTCAGCTCCACAGAGGAACAGTGAGATAAACATGTAAGGATCAATAACAGTCATGCAGCTGGCAAAGCAGAAGCCCACAAAAATCTTAGTATTCACTTTTCTCTGCATTTACAGTTTAGTGCAGAATTGGGCACATAGGAATCTCCTCTTAGGAATCCCCCCCCCCATGCACCAGCTAAATACTCTGATCATTTTTTTGCAGCGCATGTTTTTTCTTTGCTGCAAAACAAGAAGCAGACCTCATTGATTCAGAATCACAAAGTAACTTTCTCCAATTTCTCATGAGTTAATTGGTTTCTCCACTTTGTGAATACCCACTTTGTATGCTAATTTTATCAGCATGTTACATTAAACTAATGAATCTTGGATAATTGTAAGATCCTCCGATTAAATCCACTCTGCTGTAGAACATAACTACATTTATCATGGCAATGAATCATAAGCAAGGAAAGTCCTGACCACCTAAATTTAATCTTCCCCACATGTGATCTATCTTGCAGATGCACAGGCTAGATTGAAGCACAATATTGCAGCAGCTAATTCAAGTATAACAACCTGGTTGGTCCTGTGTGCATAATTATTGCAGATTGCATGACCCAGGGCTTTTCCAGATGAGTGTGTTATCGTGCAGCGAATGCACAGTCATTACTGACTCAGTGGCTCCAGGAAATGAGATCCAGAACACTTTCCCCCAGTTAGCACTTCAAATGCAAGGGAATTTTCCAGCACCCAAAGCATCTCTCCCTGTCACACATATACATGCTTCTGTTGCAACTGTGCATAAATGGGTTGAATGCCAAAGGCAGCTATTGGCTAGTGTCCATAACATGGCAGGCAATCTCCACAGTGCCTGCACAACTTGTATTATCTGCCTGACCACTCTAAGCAGCATCACTCCATCAGATTGAAATTAAATAAATAAAAATAAATAAATTGTCCAGTAGCACCTTGGAGACCAACTAAGTTTGTTCTGGATATAAGCTTTCGTGTGCATGCACACTTCTTCAGATACACTGAAACAGAAGTCACTAGACCCTTATACAGTGGACGCTTGGGTTGCAAACGTGATGCGTGCGGGATGCACGTTCACAACCCGCAGCAGCCGCAACCCACAGTGGCGCATCTGCGCATGCGCAAAGCACGAAATATCAGTGGTACCTAGGATTAAGTACTTAATTCATTCCAGGGGTCCGTTCTTAACCTGAAACTGTTCTTAACCTGAAGCACCACTTTAGCTAATTTAGCCTCCTGCTGCCACTGCGCCGCCGCTGAACGATTTCTGTTCTCATCCTGAAGCAAAGTTCTTAACCTGAGGTACTATTTCTGGGTTAGCAGAGTCTGTAACCTGAAGCGTATGTAATCTGAAGTGTATGTAACCCGAGGTACCACTGTACATAGTTTCCCTGCTCCATTTTTATTCTCACAGCACCTGTGAGGCTGGTTAGGCTGAGAGATTGTGACAGACTACCAAATCAAACTTTATGACTTGGTGGAGATTTGAACCCTGTCCTCCCAGGTCTTAGTCCAACACACTAATCACCAAACCATACTCCCCTCCCACTCGCTTTCTCTCTCTCTGAAACACCAGCTAAATTTTCTGGTTGTTAACTCAATATATTACTTAGTTAACCCACCTCTCACTTCCAACTTCCTTCCATCTATCACCTTCTTTCTTTCTTTCTCTCTCTCTCTCTCTCTCTCTCTCTCTCTCTCTCACCACAAGTGCTTTACACACTCACATCCATATGTAAAAACCTTGTGCTGTTGACCAAGTTGGGATTGTGCTGTTTTAATGCTATCTTTAGCATATTTTAAATTATAAAGACCACTATTGGCATAACTGGTGTATAAACTTAAGTGTAACCTGGCTCCATCAAATCCTTATAGCACAGATATTTGAGGAATGACATAGCAATGGCCTGACTGCAAGAATTGCAGTGTATACTGTCAGTTTGAGAGCCAACAACAAACACAGTAGACATCTGGAAACAGACAGAAAAACAGGTACAAGTTAAGACCAGCATAAAACAGTCCACTGTATTTACTCAACCTGTACTAGGTTAAAAATAATCACTTGGTAATTGTCCACTAACATGACTTCCAGCAATCCAAAAATCCCAGGAGTATGTCGGGACTGCAGGAGAATAACAATTGAAAACATCAATATGCAACATGAGTTACCTTTCGAGATTATCCATCCACATTAGTCTAACCTGGCAAAGTCTGGTAAAGTCATTCCCAGGAGACTAAATATTCACAAGTCACTGAAGTGTATTGATCCAAGGGAGTTTATGATGGTTAACAAATTCAGGACTGTGCATTATTTAGCTTGATAATATCCACAAGGAGCGGGGCTGCATGTAGTCATATTAATTGGTGGTTACTTTGTGCTCTTCTGAATGCATCAACCAGACAAGGTTTGATTCAGGATGACAAGAATGCAGGCTTTTGAGGGAGGATGTCTGATCTATGCCCTATTTCTATACCTCATCATAGAGAAGAAAGCTTGCCTGTCATTTCAAAAGACCTGATGGAAGAATTAAGATTTCACCCTCCTCCTCCTCCTCCTCCTCCTCCTCCAAACGCAGGGGAAAAATGAAAACACAAACAACCAAAGATGGCTTGACATATAATATAGGACACAACCTGAATATATGTGAATCTGCTCATCCCTGTATGGACCTGTGGATTTCTGTGGTGATATTTAATTCTGATCTTAGCCATACAGTGTATTCTCTGATTATTCAGTGTTGTAGCATTTTTCTGTAATATTCATTGTAAAAGGAGAAAATAAATAACTTCAGCTTCTTGCAAAGAAAGAGAGAAATGACAGATAAACAGGAATCAATTCGATGGTGGACCAGCCAGATCTTCAGAGGAGCTGGGCACCCGCAACTCCCACTGAATGACAAGTATTTGTGGGTGCTCAGCACTTCTCAGAATCAAGCACATAAGCAACTTCCTGAAGAAAGAAAAAGAAGTTGAGAAAGGCAAGGCAAAATCCTGAGAATGTCAAGGATAATATTCTAAAATTCAAGTGAATATGATGTTTACCTTTTGTCTGCAAGAGATTTTGCTCTTCTCTAAAACTTCCCACCCATTTCTTCCTATAATCTTTGAATACTAGTTGCCATTAAATCAACTTTGGGATCCCCTAGAACAGGGTTTCCCAAACTTGGGTCTCCAACTGTTTTTGGACTACAACTTGCACCATCCCTAGTGGTCAGGGAAGATGGGAACTGTAGTCCAAAAACAGATGGAGACCCAAGCCCTGCCCTCTTCAGATGCCTCCCCCAAACCAAAGATGTGGTGTGCATCTTATGATCAGAGATGGACAAATCTGTCAATTTCATTTTCTCTCTGCTTCTCATTGTTCAGTTTATCCCATTATGGTATCCATTTGCAAGTAAAAGAAAAAAAAGTGAAAATGCTATGCATTTTTGTCTGTGTTTTCCCCAATATACATAGTATGTGATTTTGCCTAATATACACACATCAAGCCATTCTCCCCAATATAATACATTTTTGTACATATTTCTGGGTTGCAATTTTGGGTTGGCAAGCTGCATCACAAAACTGAGAAAAGCTCTAATTTCAAAGGAAAGCTGCATTTCAATTCATGAAGTGCAAGTTACGTAGCCCCATATATGAACTTAATGAATTTGTTTCCCAACCTTACTTATGATATACATCTTACTTATGATATACATCTTGATTTAAAAACAACTAAGTGTTTTGTAGCAACTCAGAGACTATGGAATAACCTGTGCTGGGCCCAGGGGTAACCCAGGTCTGGTCCAGAATCCGAAGTTTCCACTGGGAGTCAGTCTGACGGGGCCAAGGCAGGAAACCAGGCGAGGACAGGTACAGGATCACAGGCAGAATCTAACATACAGCAATGTTGCTCCCGCAACCTGGGGTGGGGTCCAACAGCCTTTTATCTTTGTTGGGGTAGTGGCCGGTCCTGATCCCCTGGTGACTCACCTCCCTGTTTCGTCCCAAAGGCAAGCACTCCTCCTGTGAGTACTCAGGTCTCTCCTCTCAGACCTTAGTCTCTGCAGCTCGGGAGACGTCAGTGGGTTACTAGACCCAGGGGCTGCCTCAGCCTCCCCTGACCAAACCGGTAGTGAAGCAGCTGTAAGTGATGGCCCAGCTGAAGGCAACAAGGTAATCCCCGCATCTGGAGCCAGGGCAGGCTCAGGCCCCTGACTCGGCCCAGCTGGTGTTTGTTGCAGGGGAACCTGTGCAGACTGGAACTCTTCAGGATCAGGCCCCAGACTTGGTTCAGATGATGCCTGAGGCAAAGGATCCGGTGCAGACTGAGTGTTCTCTGGTTCCGAGTCCGAGCCTGAGTCCCAGGCCATCACATAACCTTTCCTGAACTAGAGTTCACTTCATCAGTTCATTATTATTATTAATAATTTATTTGTTGCTTTTCACAGCAACAAAAAATCTCAAAGCAACTGACAAAAAAGCTTAAAATTCAAAAAATAACAAATAAGGGAATAATACTGTGACAAGATATGGTGGGATGAACAGCTTAGGATATAGCAGTTCCCCAGTTCCATGGACTAATTCCTGGCTCAGCTGGCCTGACATTAAGATATAACCCTGTCTCAGGTGAAGATATGCCAGCATAATTTAATATTTTTACAGTTTTCTCTTTACCTGTCTTCTTGAGGAAAATGGTACAGATAAAGTCCAGTAAAGACAATTCTGTAATTTCACATATCGGTAGCTAAAATTAGATGGCAGTTTGTTAAAATGAACAATGTCTTTCTTGACATACGTCTGTTAATTATTTAGACTGGTCAGTTTTCTCCGTTTCTGCATAATTTTCAAATGTTTCCACATTGTAATGTCCGTTGTAATGTTACATAATAAAGTTTTCATTGAGTTGGTATGCTTGCTTCTGTAGGGTCGACCAGATAACCCACTATATTTCTGTTGTGTTGGGTTACAAAGGATTAGGCAATTATAAAGAATTTCAAAGGTTTGCTTGATAATTTTATTAGAATGTAATAGGTCTGAAAGATTCACCTTTCACTGAATAGGAAGCAACAACAAGAACAACACAAGTCCAAAAACCATTCACTTTGAACCACAGCCCTCCCCAGGAAACACAATACAGTGGTACCGCGGGTTACATATGCTTCAGGTTACATATGCTTCAGGTTACAGACTCCGCTAACCCAGAAATAGTACCTCGGGTTAAGAACTTTGCTTCAGGATGTTAACAGAAATTGTGTTCCAGCAGCAGCGGGAGGCCCCATTAGCTAAAGTGGTGCTTCAGGTTAAGAACAGTTTCAGGTTAAGAACGGACCTCTGGAACGAATTAAGTACAGTGGTACCTCGGGCTAAGTACTTAATTTGTTCCAGAGGCCCTTCTTACCCTGAAACTGTTCTTAACCTGAAGCACCACTTTAGCTAATGGGGCCTCCCCCTGCCACCAACGCCGCCAGAGCACGATTTCTGTTCTCATCCTGAAGCAAAGTTCTTAACCTGCGGTAATATTTCTGGGTTAGCAGAGTCTGTAACCTGAAGCGTATGTAACCTGAAGCATATGTAACCCGAGGTACCACTGTACAATTCCCTTTATTTCTGATGTTCAGTTTTGCACACCAGTGATAATGTAGCAAAAACAGAAGCATCCATGCACAACAGGTCAGGAGAGGTGGCAACACGAGAACAGGCCTTCTCTGTGGTGGCTCCCCGACTGTGGAATGCTCTCCCCAGGGAAGTTCACCTAGCGCCTCATTATACACCTTTAGGCACCAGGCAAAAATGTTCCTTTTTAACCAGGCCTTTGCCTGACTTGATCTACATCCTATACCCTTTTTTAAAATGCTGACTCTTGGGGGGGGCAGGTTATTGGGTTGTTGTTTTGATTTTATGTATTCGATATTTTATGTGATCTATCCTGAGACCTTCAGGTATAGGGCAGTATAGAATTTGAAGAAGAAGAAGAAGCAGCAAGGGAGGCATCACCACGCTTAGGGGAACCAAGGGATATGTTGCACGTGTATGTATGTATGTATGTATGTATGTATGTACATATGTATGTATGTATTATTGCATTTATATCCCACCTTTCCGACAAGGAGCTCAAGGGGGCAAACCTGGTTCTATTCCTCCCCATACTATCCTTACAACACTCCTAAGAAGTGAGTTAGGCTGATAGACTGTGACCGGTCCAAAGCCCAAGTGTTCTATGGTTGAGCAGGGATTTGATCCCTAGTCTCCCAAGTCCTCGTCCAACACTCTAACCACTACACCACACTGCCTGTGTGTGTGTGTGTGTGTGTGTAGATGATAGATAGATAGATAGATAGATAGATAGATAGATAGATAGATAGATATAGATGATAGAGAAACAGAAAAACAAAAACTGCACGTATGTTGTTACTACCATTACTATTACTATTATTATTATTATTATTATTACAATTAATTATTTACTGACTTCTGAACACTGTCTTAAAGGAATTTACACATAATATAATTAAAAGCAGTGCTTGTGCAGGTGAGAAAAAACAGGGAGAAGGAACAGGGAGAGCATTCTGGGTGGTGTCCAGGCTTAGAAGGGAGAGCTCCTGAGGCACAGAGGAGCTGGCTGACAGTTGACCTGATCTGTGGATTTAAGAGCTCTCGGCTATCCCTTCCCAGGCCAACATGGTGATAAAGGAGAGTTTTGAATGCGCTGATCAGCCGAGCTGACAGCCCACCCAACCTGCACCTTCAGGGGCTGCCAATTGTTGCTCCTCAGGTGGAGCAGCTGCCCAGAGCTATCCCACCTGCCTCCTGAGAATGGAGAGCTTTGAAGACACACACACATGCACTAACAACATTTTGTTGCGGGCCCTTTGCTTAAAAAAGCATCTCACTACCCATTCTCTGTTCAGATTGAAAAAAAGTGGACAGTTTGGTCGAAACCTCCCCCTGAACTATAAATAAAAGGAAAGCAATCAAGCAAACACAGCTCTCAAGATACAAGTCTCCTCTTTTTAGCATTCTGACAAAAAGACGGGCCGTTTCGTGCGAATGAGCATTCAAGAAAACATGTTGAGCATCTGTGGATGTTCATGCCTAACTAGAGCTGCCATGTCTTTTCATTCCCACTGTATTTTTTGCGAGCACTGCCATCACTTTGTGGGACATCACTGAGGCACCATACAGTGACCACTGCAGAGAGACAGAGACAGAGTGTGGTGTTCTTTCTTAATCATGGTGATATCACAGCCAAGGTGCATCAGCACCATCATGCATGCCAGACACAATATAATGACTTCGCACAAGACCCCTGCCAGAAACCATTTACAGTATATCCCAAACGCTTCACTGTCAGACTCTACTAATAATTTGTAAAATTGCCCCGATATATTTCTAGGCCTTGCTTTCCTTAATACGAGACACAATCTGAGAAAGTTCGAGACTGACTCCAGGTCATTTTGATCCATTTCGATAGTATGCTAAAACTACAATGGTATTTTTGTAATATAAATTAATTTGGGAGGTAACTCAGGGAAGGCAGAAAACAGAAAGAAGGCGGGCAGAAATCAGTGACTGTTTTGAAATACCCAGCTGAATAGCTCAGGCCTGCTTTCCATGTTGTTCGGAAGTAAAGAGAACTTGTAAGTGAAATCTATAGACCAGGCATAGGCAAACTCGGCCTTCCAGATGTTTTGGGATTACAACTCCCATCATCCCTGACCACTGGTCCTGTTAGCTAGGGATGATGGGAGTTGTAGTCCCAAAACATCTGGAGGGCCGACTTTGCCTGCTATAGATGCTGCTGGATCCTGCACATAGATGGTATTTGCACATTCCACCACCACGACTGATGCATGAGATGCACCTTCAGTAAGAAGGCTCCCTTTGAGACAGGTGCATCACAGTTCTCACTGAACCACATGTGAGCACAGAAACTATACAAATGTGCCTAGCTCTTCTTATCAGAAGTCATAGCTCATCAATTCTTTTTTAAAAAATGTAACCAAACTAAACCAAAAGCACCTGTCTAAAACAAAACAAAATGGTCTAAAAATGATCTTTTTAAAAAAATATTATTTATTTATTTATTTATTTATTTATACATACATACATACATACATACATACATATCCTGCCCATCTGGCTGGGTTTCCCCAGCCACTCTGGGTGGCTTCCAGCAAAATATTAAAATACAATAATTCATCAGATATTAAAAGCTTCCCTAAACAGGGCTGCCTTCAGATGTCTTCTAAAAGTCAGATAGTTGTTTATTTCTTTGACATCTGGTGGAAGGGCGTTCAACAGGGCAGGCACCACTGCCGAGAACGCCCTCTGCCTGGTTCCCTGTAACGTCACTTCTCACAGTGAGGGAACCGCCAGAAGGCCCTTGGCGCTGGACCTCAGTGTCCGAGTAGAAAGATGGGGGTGAAGACGCTCCTTCGGGTATACTGAATTCTGAACTGAGTTACCTGCCTCCAAAGCTAGCAGCCTGCTTACAGACGCACACCTAATGTCCCTTGCACTCTTGGCAAGGAGCTGTATTGCAGTCCCAACAAGGAGGTATATTGGCTCCCCCCACCCAGAAAAAAACTGAGAAGCGGGCAAGGTTGCCTAGGCAGGGTGAATGTGCTTCTTTGAGGCTGGAAAGGGTCCCTTTGCTACTCTCTGCTTTCCATGCACTCCTGCAGCAGTAGCTCTTCCAGCTGGAGATGCTGGCAGATTTCTTCTGTGTAGGGCTGGCATATGTCGAGGTTTTCCCTGACACGTCCAGCACTCGGACTTTCAAAATGGTTAAAGGAGAGAAACTGTGATGCCGAATGCTGCTGCATTACCCAAAAAAACCCTCAACAACTTGCCCCCACCACAATTTTGGACAAAAAATAAAGGGGTCAACTTTGTCCAGATTTTCACTTTTGCAAATATGGCAACCCTACTTCTGTGGTCCAAGCAGGTGCTGGAGTACTGAGCCTGGGTGGGATGCTCTGGGTGTCACAGGAAGATTCTAATGTATGAGAAGTGATTTTAGTGCCCCTCCTGGTCTTGCGCCCCCAGCAGGAGCTGTTTCCGCCAACCCCTAGGTATGCTTCTGCTTGCTTATACAGTCATACCTCATGCTATGTTTGCTTCATGTTACGTTCTTTCAGGTTATGTTCCGCGGCAACCCGGAAGTACCAGAAAGGGTTACTTCCAGGTTTCACCGTTCGCACATGCGCAGAAGCTCTAAATCGCACTTCACGCATGCGCACTAGCGCCAAATCGTGCCGCGCACCTGTGCAGATATGGCGCTTCAGGTTGCACTCTTTTCATGTTGCGAACAGGCCTCCAGAACGGATCCTGTTCGCAACCAGAGGTACCACCGTAAATAGGAATTTGATGGAGCTTACCCATTCAACAAACACACTATGGTAAATTCTTTCCAGGATTGTGCTACTTTAAGATGCAGGTTTGGTGACAGCAGCCACGAATGGTGACAGCAGCCACAAAATTAAAAGACGCCTGCTTCTTGGGAGAAAAGCAATGACAAACCTAGATAGCATCTTAAAAAGCAGAGACATCACCTTGCCAACAAAGGTCCGTATAGTTAAAGCTATGGTTTTCCCAGTAGTGATGTATGGAAGTGAGAGCTAGACCATAAAGAAGGCTGATCGCTGAAGAATTGATGCTTTTGAATTATGGTGCTGGAGGAGACTCTTGAGAGTCCCATGGACTGCAAGAAGATCAAACTTATCCATTCTGAAGGAAATCAGCCCTGAGTGCTCACTGAAAGGACTGATCGTGAAGGTGAGGCTCCAATACTTTGGCCACCTCATGAGAAGAAAAGGCTCCCTGGAAAAGACCCTGATGTTGGGAAAGATAGAGTGCACAAGGAGAAGGGGACGACAGAGGATGAGATGGTTGGACAGTGTTCTCGAAGCTACCGGCATGAGTTTGACCAAACTGCGGGAGGCAGTGGAAGACAGGAGTGCCTGGCGTGCTCTGGTCCATGGAGTCACGAAGAGTCGGACACGACTAAACAACTAAACAACAACAACAAACATGCAGGTTGCATGTTAGAATATTCAGCAAAATAAAAGAACCTCCTGACGTACAAAAACCAGGATATCCGGGACAAAGGACAATGTTGCAGTGCCCTGAAGCTCCTGTATCCCATCTGCACATTCAGTGAGGCATCTGACAGTGAGGCATTCCTGCACTGCTGGGGGTTGGACTAGATGACCCTTGGAGCCCTTTTCTAACTCTATAGTTATTTGAGTCTATCTGGAAAGGAGTGCTTATGCATAGGCAGATGTATGCATGAAAGGGCTCCTTTTTCAGCTTTTCCACTGAGCACACAGGGATGAGGGTTCAAAGCAGGAGGGTGTGTTGATGTCAGTAACAAGAGTAACACATACAGTCCCACTCCACCTGCCATGCATTTGCTATATGCATGGAGGGAATACCTAGATAGGTTCACACCACATAGAAAACTGCTTTGAAAATGAGGGGGCTTTCAAAAGCTACTTCAAAGGTGGTGAGTGATGCAAAAGAAGTCAAATTTTGATGTGTGCAACATCCAAGCTCTTAGCTAAAAGCACCTTTTTGGATCACAGGATATGTGAACTGTTTGTAACCTGCAATTAGTAATGATGTACAGTCCTGAGCTGGAACAAATTTACTTCCATTTTTTTTCAGGATTCTGAGAGTTAGATCAAATATTCAGTGCCTTCACTAAGGAATATCTCTGACTTTTGGTTATGGCTATTTGACATTCAGCAAACTTTGATTTCACTGTTTGAAAGCTGACTTCAGATTTTAATTCCAGCATTTTAATGTTTGACCATTAGTATTTAATAGTATGTGACAGCAATGTTTGGTATTTGACAATAGCTCATGAAAATTCGTTTTTGACATTTCCAAAGAATCAAAGCAATTTCATTCTTAAGACCTGCCAAAAAGTCAGTGCAATTCTAAGCAATGTTTATAAAATTCAGATTTCATAGGATAGGGGTAAATTTAAATGCAACACTTCAAAGGGGAAATCCAAGTGGTAGCACTGGGAATTTTTTCAGCAAATTTAATTTATTTTGTAAATTCCATTTCATATTTAATTCAATCAAACATATTTATCTGTTATACAATTTTTATTGTATTAATGCAGCAACCTAGAACCTTTCCAGTGTTAAATAAAACACTGTTCCTACTCCTAATTTTACCCCTGATTTAACTGGGCCCTCCCCAGTTCATCTCATGACAGTGATGATGAATTATTGGAAGCATCATACAAGGGATCTTTAAGTGCTGCCATCTATGTATCTAACAGAGATAAGAGGTAGCAGCATTTTATTAGTTTTTCTACTTCTCAAGTTCTAATCTCTCCTCTCTCCCTGTTCATTTCTATCTTGGTTTATCTCCCTCAGGTTAGTGATTTAAGACCTGATTAGGGTCCTATTCAGTGTGCAGAATCATCACACATTTAAATTATGAGGTATCAGTCCCTCGCACCATATTTTTTAATGTATTTGCTTAACATAAATGCACTTTTCTTAAGAACCTGCACTTAGATGCAGATAACACACAGTATAAACTATTAGAGTGTTTAACATGCTTAAATCTTTATATGTAAAATAGGAAAATATGTGTAACAACCACTAACTGCATATTTCAGTTTCATGGGGGGGGTGCAGTGTTTTCTCCCCTCCTATCAGCTGAAAGATACAAGGGAGAAATTTATCTTGTATATTATCTAATAGGCCTTCCAGAATGAAAGACCACAGGAGGTAAGGCTAACAAAATTAATATGCAAAGAATTTCAACACTAGGGGCCTATAATTTTCTTGTAAATGGTTTCACTTTAAGGATGAAACAATATAGGACAATACCAATTTCTTTCTGGCTTTCTTTCTTCTTTTTTGCAGATAGATGGAGCTTTAAAAAAAAAATAACACATGACAGCAGGTGGGACGAAACTAGACAAGTGGATATTCAAAGTAGGCAGACTGCAAATTTGATTTGCTTAGCATTTTGCTAACTGATTTGAATTCATTGATATGTTAAAAACAACATGGGTAGGTATATTTAATTAAAGCTAGATTGGCTATCATTCAGAACTGAAGTAAACATTTAGTATACTTACAGAATCATTAAAATGCATGAAAAACAACATAGCCTTCAGAATAAAAGCCTGACAACAAAAATGTGGGGATTCAATATAAGGGATTATAAATTTGGTTCAGATTTTACTGTCATTATGTGATATCTCACCCCTAACTGTTAAACTGAATCCATTATTTACTGTTGGCTCTTACATCCTCCCTCTCCCACCTTCTCACCCACCCTCATCTCAAAGAAGGAAACATGTTTATACTCAGGGACATGTAACACTGTTCCAAATAAAGAAATGTTAAGTCACATGGTCAGTGGAGGTTAAATCTATTCTTGCCTAGGTTTATGAAATAATCTTTGGCATTACTTGATTCATTCTTCAGAGCTACTTTGTAATCAGTCAGGAAGAGCTAGGTGTTGTTTGTCTTGTAGTAAAGAGCTCGATATGATTAGATTTCTAAAATATATTCCAGCACCCCAGGAAATAGTTCAATGCAGTGCTAGTCCTATCAATTTAAAATAGGTTAGTGTCAGACAGCCTTTGAAACTAACAAATCAGTTCAGTATAATTTGAAATTTTAAAATCAGGACTTTGAAGAAGAACTGTCAGGCTGCACATCTTGGTCTGATTTTCTCATAATTTGACATTCAAATGTGTCCAAATTCGATCTGTTATGGCAAGAAGACAAATGAGTTGAAATGCTTGCATTGCTAAAGAATGCTTTTTATGTTGCAAAATTAATAATTACATAGGGCTGGACTCAGAGAGTTGAGAGAGGGTTGGGTCTAGGGGTGCCCTTCCACTCATAGAAAGACTCATTCTGTGAACAGAAGGATGCCTTTGGATGTAATCATCTCCTCTGGATCCAACATATAGTTTCCAGTAAGAACTGCGCAATGGCATGGAGGTTAACTGGAAATAAATGCTTGTTTTGTATAAGAAGTGATGTTCTCAACTGAAGAAGCTGGCCCCAATCTACAGACCACTGTCCCAGATCCCATAATCTGCTGTGCATTGGCAATGCTATGTTGGGGGAACAAAAACCACTCCCAGTGATTGCCATATAGATATGAAAAGATGCCTGCATCTGAATTCACATCAGATTTGGACAGCTGTTCAGAGAGGAGAGAATAGCTATCTGCACCCCACTCCCACTGTGAACATCTCTATAGTCAAAATACAATCCTCACAGAGGAGGAGATCCTCCCATTGCTCTCCAGTCAGCATAAGATTGCTTCTAGGAACACAGGAACAAAGGGAGCTGCCATACACTGAGTCAGACCATTGGTCCATCTTCTTCAGTGTTGTCTACACTGACCAGAAGCAGATCTCCAGAGTTTCAGGCAGAGTTCTTTCCCAGCCCTACCTGGAGGTACCAGGGTTTGAACCTGGGACTTTTTGCGTACAAGGCATGTTCCACCACTGAGCTGCAGCCGTTCTGTTTCCATGTGCAGTGGTACCTTATAAAGGTCTTTATGCAAGAAGCAGGACAAGGGACCATATATTTCTGCATCCCATTGATGGTTTGCACAAATAGAACTGTCGTATGTAACATCTCCAGCAGTTGTGCAGGAGATTCAGAAGAACTGTATGTTGGCAATAACAGGGGGACATTGTCTCTGTGGAATGGCATAACATCGTTATAATCTTTAAAACTCCTAAACAGGCTTGAAAGTATACACAGTCAACAAACCCTGAGCCGCAAATAAGCATCTGCAAGTAATTGGTTTCACTTTCAAACAAATCCTGATAGGAATAAAAGCATGCATATATGCTGAAGCTTGCAGAATTGGAGATTTGCAGCACAATTTTCATATGAGGGTAACACAAATGGAGTGGCTGGGTTTTAGAAATATGCACAAGACACATAAAAAGGACCCCTGACCGTTAGCTCCAGTTGTGGACGACTCTGGGGTTGCGGCGCTCATCTCGCTTTATTGGCTGAGGGAGCCGGCGTACAGCTTCTGGGTCATGTGGCCAGCATGACTAAGCCGCTTCTGGCGAACCGGAGCAGCACACGGAAACGCCGTTTACCTTCCCGTCAGAGCAGTACCTATCTATCTACTTGCACTTTGATGTGCTTTTGAACTGCTAGGTTGGCAGGAGCAGGAACCGAGCAATGGGAGCTCACCCCATTGTGGGGATTCAAACTGCCAACCTGCTGATCGGCAAGCCCTAGGCTCAGTGTTTAGACCACAGCGCCACCTGCGTCCCACAAGACACATACACATCTGTTAAACTACTGAACTGAAGGAGCACAATCCACAAAACTGCTCCAATATGCTTTCTCTGCAAAGTCTAAGCACATGAAGAAAATTCTTAGTATACTTGAAAAACAAGCTGAGTATATTTATTAAATTTCTACACTGCCCTTCAACCGAATATCACAGGGTGGTCTACAGTCTAAAAGTAACAATCACTGACACTCCTTTTCCTTGCTCGGAGGTTACCCTGAGCCAGAAGTAGCCACCATAATAGTCTCCAGCTCCCATCAGTCTCAGCCAGCATGGCCTATAGTCAAGGATGATGGGAACTGTAGTCTACCTAACCAGTCAGAGAACTTCCCATACAGTACTAATTTGAGTATGGACAGGTGTGAATTCTATGTGAAGGTGTGTCACATAGGATAAAAAGAAGGAAGTGTATTACTCCCATTCAGGCAGAAATGGGGCTAGAGTCATTATTGCCTGCATGTGGAACAACTTTACAGGAGTAGATTTAGAGCTATGGTATTACAAAGTGTGGCAAATTGCTTTTTTAGAAAAATTAACCCCCCCAAATTAGAGCAACCCAAGGACAAGCCTAAGGTCTGGTTTTGTTTTGTTTTGTTTTGTAAAAAAAGGGAAGATAGAAAATTAATCAAGGGAGTTAAAGATGATGCCCAAAAAGGAAGTAGAAGCAGAAATGTCATTTAGATAAGCAAGAAGGAAGCCAAATTAGGTTGATGGAAGAGACCAGGGTGCAGAAAACAAGAAAATATACGCATCTAAAGATGTGTTAATTGCATTACAAGATTAGTATAAATGCTGTATAACTACAAATCATTATATGCATTTCAGTGAATCAGCACATGTAGAGTCCACCACAAATAACATTGTAGCAACAAAACAGTGCTTAACTTGGAAATTGCAAAACACACAGACAGAAAAACAGGGGTCTATTGCTACTCCCAAGGCTGCTTTTCACATTTTTTTTAAGCCTGACATGTTGCAACTTCATTACATTCATTTGTGTGCAATGTGCAGTTCATTCACTCCACAATTTGGCCCTCCCTGATCAATCAACTAAAATTTCAGTTGATTTATCCCCCAATTAAGCTGGTTAAAGCTTACAGCCCCACTATGAAGTTATTCACATATTTCAAAGGCAAACTCTAGCATGCATTACCTTATAAATATAAGTCACTCTGAGTTACCTTATAGGAAAAGCAACTAATAAATACAATGAATAATAATATTAATAATAATAATAATAATAATAATGTAAAATGGATAGAGCAAGCCCATATGGATTCATGCAAGCTTTAACAAGACCCATTTCCCACCTCAAACCTTCTTTTTCTTCATCTTAAAGGGGCTTTTTATTTTTTTAAATAAATAAATAAATCAGGACCTACTCAAATCCACCAAGATATTTAAATACCAATTGCCTTGGTGATTATTAGTTCTAGGGGACTTTATATTTAATGTCGCTGCATAATTTAGGACTTTGATCTGTGGTCCACAATAACAATAGCAACAAGAATGTATTATTTATAAGTGTATAGTATTGCAAGTTCAAATTCTTCCAGAAGACTAAAAATCAAGCTCCATTTGTTCAATACAAAAAAGCTTTTGCAATGTAATCTCAGCAGGTTGATTGGTGCATTACATAATGCAAAATGTGTGGGGGTTGTTTTTTAAAAAATCTTTTTACATCCTATAAACATGTTAAACATTTGGGGTGTTTGTTCCATTTCCCAGTGCACGCCTAATATATGATCTTGTGCAGTATTTAATAAATTAATGGAGGCAATATAAAATTGAATTACTTCTTCTATAATCAAATTAATTATATATTAACTGTTCCCAGGGCTATAAAATATGAATGCCTACTGACAGCAGTTCTTGCATTATGCTGCAGTTTTCAAAGAAAATGGTGTTTCCCCTAACAGAACGAAAATAAAGTCTATAAAAAGAACTGCCAAAAATCCAGTACAGTATCACACATAATCCTGTTTAATTGTGCTTTTGTCCTTAAATAGTCACAAACCTCATGGTACTGGGAAAATCGGTTTTTCTCTTTTCCTTTCCTTGGAATAAAAGTTATAGTTTATATAAATTGTTTTTTCAGTGGTTATTACTACGGGCCTACATCAGTCACAAAGTTTGGTTCAGGCTCTTTTTGGTCTTCATAAAATAAGTCTGCCTTGGCGTACGGTGCTTTTAGGCATCCGGGTTCATCTTGGCATCTGCATCATTCACCATTGAGAAATTTACTCATTTCCCCCACTTTTGATAGGATGAAATTTGCAGGCAAGGTCACCCCTTCTGAAAGCATGAATCCAAATTTCAGAAGGGTAACTGGAGCAGGTTTCCTGCAATTCCAACCATTACAATTTTGGGTTGATTATAGAGTAAACTGGTCTTCCCCAACCCGTATGAAGGTGATGACTAAACCCCCATCATCCCCAGTCAGCATGACCAATAATTAGAGATTACAGGAGTTGTAGACCAAGAGTATCAGATGAGACGTGGTTGGAGAAAACTGTAGAATACAAACCAGGAATGTAAAACAGGTTTCCAACTTACCTTGCTGCTATAATAATTCTTAACAGCAAGCATTCATAATGTCTCTTTAAGATTGCTGCTTCCAATTGCAGTACACGATAAATACCTAAATGCAATGTCAGCCTTACATGTTAAAGATGTTCTCCATGATGTGCTGTTATCTGAAATTTATTCCTATAAGGATTTATCTTTTAAAAACCCTGGGTTTCCTACAATTCTAATCTTTCTATATTTAGGGAAATGTTGACATGCTGAGAAGTTTCAGGAAGGCTATCCCATTCCAATATGGTACAGTCAGGCTATACTATATGATTCCTTTGCACCTTTGACACGTCCTTTGAATTACACCACAGTCTATCACAGCATTTCCCAACCTTGTTAGACTACAACTCCCATCATCCCTAGCCAACAGGGGGATTGGTCAGGAATGATGGGAGCTGTAGTCCAATGACATATAGGACCCAAGGTTGGGAAATGCTGACCTATCATATGCAATAAGTTCATTAAAAACATTAAAGCAAGACTGGTTCAAGGCATTTTGCCACCAGAGGCAAAGGACAAAATGGTGCCCAAAGCCAATGACATTGTACTGGGGCAGCATCCTCTGCTGCACACAAGGGCAGCTAACTATTTTGGAGGAAAAGACAGGCCTCATGGCAAATACAGCTCTCTCTGACATCTTTCTATCATTTTCTGCCCCCACCATCCACCACCTCATACAGCTGCCTCACTCTACCTTTGGGTAGGGCCAGGGTTAAAGAAACCCTAGAAACCTGCAGCCAAATATTTGCCTAGATATTTCATACAATATGTCAGCTTCAATCTCCCTTGAATCTGCTCTTCCTGGCCATGACTACCTTTCCTTTTCATTATTTCAGTTTCATGCCATCCTCTTTGTTCTTGTGTACAACTTCATCTCCCAGCCTCTATTTCTGTCTCTCTCTCCTCTACCACCATTATTCTTGGTCTGATGACTTCTCAGGCTTTGCCTCCCTTTTTCTAGGCATATGCATCTTCCACTCTCCCTTCCTTTTGCTTCTGTAGGATCTGCACAGCTCAACCAATGGCAGGCAGAGTTTCTTTTGCCTGCCCCTTTACCTCTGTGACATTGGAATAACTCAGCCAATCAGTACCAAAAGCTTCACCACCACAGAGATCTCAGAAGCCTGCACCACAGTAATGCTGAGAAGGGGTTTAGCATGGCTACCCTTATTCTGTTGTATCTGAAGAAGTGTGCATGCACACGAAAGCTCATACCAAGAACTAACTTAGTTGGTCTTTAAGGTGCTACTGGAAGGAATTTTTTTTGCTTATTCTGTTGAACAGCATTCCTGTCAAGATACGAAAGGCACCAACTATCTTCATTTTTTGGAAAGAACCGAATACCTTTTAGTTCTGAAAGGCTTTCCCAGCTGAATAAATGTGTCTTTTCCATGCGTGTCCACTTGTTAGAATTTAGTCTTCTTTTAAATGTATTCGTTTTTGTATTTTTAACTGTTTTTAATTATATGTAGATCATCTTGAGATGATGGTTTGAAAAGGTAAAGGTAAAGGACCCCTGTCAGTTAAGTCCAGTCGCAGACGACTCTGGGGTTGTGGTGCTCATCTCGCTTTACAGGCCAAGGGAGCTGGCATTTGTCCACAGACAGTTTTCTGGGTCATGTGGCCAGCATGACTAAGCCGTTTCTGGCACAACGGAACACCGAAACCAGAGCAGTGCACAGAAACACTGTTCACCTTCCCACCAGAGTGGTACCTATTTATCTACTTGCACTTTTTGGTGTGCTTGCAAACTGCTAGGTTGGCAGGAGCAGGGACTGAGCAACGGGAGCTCACCCCATCACAGGGATTTGAACCGCTGACCTTCTGATCAGCAAGCCCAAGAGGCTCAGTCGTTTAGACCACAGCGCCACCCACATCCCCCAACAATGGTTTAGAAAGCGACTAATAAATCAGTGTTAAATAATAATAATAAATTCATACTGCATATGTGTGTGTGTTCGTGTATATTTTAAGATGTTATTTAAACTCTAACTTTTTAATGTGAATGACTTTAATATGACTTCTATTCAAACAGTAGCAACTTGTAATCAACAAACATTTTCGTTCTTTCTTTTTATGATGCTCCGTATAAATGAATTATACAGAACTTTGAGAACTACTGAGAAATATCACATCATTAAAAAAAATATCAAGTTCCCTAGGGCTCATGTGAAGCACTAGAATCTAGATGATGAGATGAACCCAACTTCCACATTATTGTAAAACTGTCGCCGACCATGCAGGGGGAGCGATGGCTGCATCTGTGGCGCTGCAGATGAGAATATTTTTCTGCTGAAATAGGACATCTGGCACATAAAAATATTGTTTTCTTTGTCAGAAGGAGTGCTAAGGATGTTGTATATAAACTAATAGCTGTGGGATACGTTGCTACAGAATGCCTGTTTAAAAGGCATTTTAAATAAGTGTGATATAAATCCATTTTTTTCTCCAATTCATAACATCCCTCTGTTAAGTCAGTGTTCCATTTATTACAGTGTAATTTTCTTCAGGCAGGAAAGCTGCAAACTTGTTTACCTTGCAATTGATTTTATTTGCCAAATTACACACCAAACTGTCCCATGGGCTTGCTGAATATATGGGTGCTAACAATGAAAAATGTGCATAGTTTTAATACCAACTTTGTAAATTGCCTTAATAATAGCCTATGCGATGCAATAGTATTTTCAACCAGTACTTTTAATTTCTAGCTCATAAAGCCTTGTCATTGAACCCCAAGGGTGTAGCTATAAAAGTAAGATTTAATTTTATATATAATGTAGCCTAAATTAGCTTTAAAGCAATAGGAGAAACATCCGGCTCCAAGAGATAAGACTGAAATTATTATAACTCAATGAAATTTCCTATAGTAAAATTAATCATTATTTCTACTTCAACATAATTTGACATACAATTGAGACTAATATAGATCTAATCAGAGCGTATACTTTAAATGACATTGTAATGGCTACAAGGAAGTTATACAAAAGTTCACTGTGGAAGTGTTTTGAACACATCTACTTTCTGTCATATTTCCTGTAGCACTATGAATTTGTAACAGGATCTTGTTCACGCAAAAATTCCTTTTCATTTACACACATGTCTCTTTGAACTAAATAGTGACCAGTTTTAACAAGCATGTCTTGTCAAAATGAACAGAGGTACACAAGGACATAGAGCGATCATGTTTTTAAGAGAAAACAGATGACCCTTCCTATATACAGTCCTGGGAGACACGAAGCAACATTAACTGAACTCCTTATGGTAGGTGGCAAATAACTTTATGTGGTATGTAATGCGATTCACGTCTTTAGCTCTGGTGAGCATGATTTTAAAAAATAAAAATAAAAGTAGTCATTGCAGGGCAACCAGCAGTGGAAGATGTAATCTTTGCCCCTACCACAGTCCTTATCCAAATCAGAAATCTCCCAATGAGGGCCAATCCAGATTGGGACCACCAAAGATAGGGGGAATGTAGTAACACCTCTCTCCCCCCACATCAGTGCCCACAGGCATACCAGCTACAGTGGTACCTCGAGTTACAGATGCTTCAGGTTACAGACGCTTCAGGTTACAGACTCCGCTAATCCAGAAATAGTATCTCGGGTTAAGAACTTTGCTTCAGGATGAGAACAGAAATCGCATGGTGGCAGCATGGCGGCAGCGAGAAGCCCCATTAGCTAAAGTGGTACCTCAGGTTAAGAACAGTTTCAGGTTAAGAATGGACCTCCAGAACGAATTAAGTTCTTAACCCGAGGTACCACTGTATTCATAGTTTAAAAATAAAGTGTGCTAGGGCTAAAGATGATGAAATAATTTAAAACAGGATTCAATGGAAGGAGGCAGATGCTACTAACAGCAGAAGCCCCAGTGTCTCCTCCTTCTACAAAGGCTTGACCAAAGAGGTGTGTCTTTAGTTTGAAGAATAGTTTGGATTTGATATCCCGCTTTATCACTACCCTAAGGAGTCTCAAAGCGGCTAACAACCTCCTTTCCCTTCCTCCCCCACAACAAACACTCTGTGAGGTGAGTGGGGCTGAGAGACTTCAAAGAAGTGTGACTAGCCCAAGGTCACCCAGCAGCTGCATGTGGAGGAGCGGGGAATCGAACCCGGTTCACCAGATTACGAGTCTGCCGCTCTTAACCACTACACCACACTGGCACAAAAGACATATAGCATCAGACCAAGTTGCATCTTGGAGGGAAGGATGTTTCAGAACTTGGGGAGGGCCGCAGGCAAGGCTGTCTCACATGCCCCAGCCCCCAAATCACACTTGGTAGATGAATTGTGAGAAAGACGTCTCCTGCTAATCTAAATACCTGTCAGGCTTTGGAAAAGCGGCTTCCTCCCTCCCCTTGGCTGTGGACAAGCAGAACAAACCAAAATTAGTCTCTTATCATTTCAAGAGATTTTAATGATCACATCTCGGAGAAAAGGTGCTCCCAATTAAGCTTTACACCCACTTCACCCCTAGTCACTTCCCTACCTGCAACCTGATCTCGCAGGCACCATGTTTTTTTGTGCAGCCACCTTATCTGCACAAAATACCTTGCTTTTCCAGCTGCACTGGCTCCCAGTGGAGTACAGGGTCAGATTTAAGGTGCTGGTTTTGACCTTTAAAGCCCTTCACAGCCTAGGACCCTCGTACCTACGGGACCGCCTCTCCTGGTATGCCCCACGGAGAGCTTCAAGGTCCATAAATAGCAACACCCTAGTGGTCCCGGGCCCTAAGGAAGTTAGATTGGCTTCAACCAGAGCCAGGGCCTTTTCTACACTGGCTCCAGCCTGGTGGAACGCTCTGCCTCATGAGACCAGGGCCCTGCAGCATCTGATTTCTTTCCGCAGGGCCTGTAAGACAGAGTTGTTCCACCTGGCCTTTGGCTTGGAGCCAATTTGATTCCCTTCCCCTCTTTCTTTTTTCTCTTTCCTTTCTCCTCCTGTGATGAGGCTGCATTTTAATATTTTAATGTTTCAATATTTTAATGATGTATTTTAATCTTGTTTTTAAGTTGTATTCATTCAACTTTTTTATTATTGCTTGTTAGCTGCCCTGAGCCCAGCCTTGGCTGGGGAGGGCAGGGTATGAATTATTATTATTATTATTATTATTATTATTATTAATCTGCTTGTTGTGACCTTGGGCTGGGCAGATGTAGGCTTTTGAGTGAGAGAACTCTCCCGGTTCTTCTTCTCCTAGCTGCTCACACCACCCCCCCAGTTCTTCCCAACTTTTGTCTTCTGAACTATGTCCCTCTGTGAACCACTGTTCCAAATCTAAACTGTCCCACTGCTCCTCGGAAGATTCAGGGTCCTAACCAGGAGCAGGGAGATGGGGAGGCTCCCATCATTCCTCATCTGTGCAGCTCTCCTCAGCTTGGTCCCTGACAATACCTAAGCCTGTTGATTTGGACTTCTTGCAGATATATGGAAACTATATCAGTCAGGATTTTATATATCAGTTTATATTTGGGCTACGAAGTGAAACAGAAACAGTGCAGATGTTTTAAAACTGTTGTTATGTGTATCCAGCCAAAGTGTCCACCCAGCATCCTAGCTGCTGAATTCTGTACCAGTTGCAGTCTCTGGGCTGCCTTCAAGAGCACATTGCTCTGGAAATTGCGACTGGAAGTTGTCTATACAGCAATGGCTGCAGCTGGCAAACTATCCACAGCTGGAGGTAGGTTCACCTAGCCACTGAAGCCACTTGGGTTTAAGTGGCAAGGTTGGATCCAGCAACAACTCCATACTAAGCACTTCTTCTTACAAAAGGAGTGCAACCCTGACCAGAGCAGTTCATGTCCCCAGTTCCTGGATCTAACAACCCACCACACATAGCACTTCTGTCTTAGCCGGACTCACTTTCAATTTATTGGTCCACATCCAGCCTATTACTGCCTGCAAGCAATGGCCCAGAATCTGAACTGCTTCTTCCATGATGATACCACAAAAGCCATGATACCACAATTCTATCAAAACCCACTGAGAGGTCAAGGGTAATGACCCTGTCTCTTCCCCCATTAAAGGTTATCAATTAGGACAGGCATCTCCAAACTCAGCCCTCCATATGTTTTAGGACTACAACTCCCATCATCCCTAGCTAACAGGATCAGTGGTCAGCGATTATGGGAATTGTAGTCCCAAAACATCTGGAGGGCCAAGTTTGGGGATGCCTGAGTTAGGAGAACCTAGACAATCCTAATGCCATACCGGAGTCTGAAGTGCATTGAAATAGATTTAGAATACAGTGGTACCTCTGGTTACGAACTTAATTCGTTCTGGAGGTCCGTTCTTAACCTGAAACCATTCTTAACCTGAGGTACCACTTTAGCTAATGGGGCCTCCCACTGCCGCTGCACTGCTGGCACATGATTTCTGTTCTCATCCTGAGGTAAAGTTCTTAACCCGAGGTACTATTTCCTGATTAGCAGAGACTGTAACCCGAAGTGTTTGTAACCCGAGGTACCACTGTATCTATTTCCTCCAAGCATGAGGTAATTGAACTCCCACCACCCTCTTGGGTACCTTGCCTGAAACAGGGATATTAGCAGGTGGGGCATAGTGGTTCAACACTTCTGGGTTCAAAGAGGTCCTCTTGAGTAGGAGCCCACCATTGTCTTTTTAAGGGTAGATGGTGCTTCACTCCACCATAGCAAGGTGTTCACCACTCCCTGGACCTACCCAGTTGGTCCCTTATTTCTCATGGTCAAGACTGCATATGGTAGGCCTTCCCCTTTGAGCATCTTTCCCACATTGTCACTCCACAATAGTTGAAACTGATGTAACACAACCTGACTACACAATGCTCCGAACACTAATATAAAAGAAGCAATTCATTCTTGCAACATCAAAAAAAAAATGTTTCTGATTTGAGAGAGAGAGAGAGAGAGAGAGAGAGAGAGAACAGATTTCACTCATTAAGAATTTGGATCAAGCAAAACAATGGTGTTAATGATTCGTTTATGACTCATTAAAACAATGATATCACCAGAGCTAAAGCATGTGTCATTGGACAGCCCATGTTGTGTACTTTGAAGCCCATGCTTCAGTCCCTGCTCTCTCTTTTTGAAAGTGGCATAGAAATGGAACACATGTTTCGCTCAAAATGTCTTCTGACTGAACTGTCTCTGTGGGGGGTTTCTGTAACATAAAGTAAAGTTAACAAGCACAAGCACTAAAACATGGTATGTGGTGAACTATTGCATCAACAACAGTGAATGTTTGTACTTGGGTGCTTTGCAAAAATGGTTGCTGATTTTTCTCATAACGTGGCGGTTTTAGGTAGAATAGGCATTGGATCTGCATCAACACAATTGTCAACAGAATCAACTTTCCTCAAGCTTCAACAGTGACTGAAAGGAGAGTAACATTTGTCTTACACTTAAGCGTTCTGCTCCATCAGCCTCAGTAGAGCAAATTTAGTTACCGATAGGCAATATTGTTTGATGCCCCCCCAAGGTCACCCTAGTCAAGAGCTTGACCTTCCCCCAAGATCACAAGCACCAAGATCCAACAATCCTGTATCAGCTGAATGTGAAATCAACTGAAGCAATTGGCAAAACATCCCAACCAAGGGCTTTTCTCGCAAATGCACAAAATACAGATCAGTTCACTCCTTTGCATATCCCTTTTGAGTGATTACCATGTATGAGTCATCAAGATGCTGATACACAGATGGTCGTATCAGCCCTACAGATTGCCTCTCAAAATCAGGAGGTGACACTGGTGACAGATGATACCAACATCCTTCCGATGCTTCCTTCTGGTGACACATAAAGCCAAACATGGCAAACATTTATAGCCCTGCTCAGTTGTTTTCTATCCCATTTTGAACAATACGAGAGCAAGGAGTGGGGCTGCAGGTGTAGCCCCAGATTAATACTGCACACTTGATATTGTGCATACACCAAAATGTCTGTAGAGAGAGACCTTGGTGCATATAGCTGTATGCATGAAGACTTCCAGGGGATCTGCAAACCCTGTCTGCAAAGACATCAGGGGAACAGCATGAATTGTTATGGTAGGCCTACTTTGACATGGTCCAGCTCTTTGCCCCTGTGTTGTTCAACATGGGAGTGGAGAAGACTCAAACAAGGTCCATATAAGCTCCAAAAGCATTATATGCTTGTCAAATATAAGAGACTTTTTGGAGGAAAATATTGTTCACCACAATTTGTTCCTACATGTGGGTATGATAAGCATGTCTGCTTCCTTTGACCATGGCACAGCTAACTTTCAAATACCATAAAAAGCCAGATTACAAAATGAGAAGATAAGTAATAATAAGCAATAATAATGAATTGATAAAGATTAAAGGTGGATAAACTCACCAAGCTACATATATTGCTACGCTGAAAGAGTATGGTTGGAAAACTGAGGTTTCTTCCTACTATATCTGATAAGGCGCTTGTTCCTGGTAATGTTATGAGTGCCATACTTCCTTGATTTCAATGGCAGAAGTGATGTCGGGGGGTGGTGTTTTGCAAAAAGCAGCAGCTTGTCCTTGGCAACATAAGCGAAGAATCATTGATTTTTGTATTTGGAGAATTTTTTTTTTTTTTTTTAATGTTGACAATTTGTTTGTGTCCGGATTTTCACTTCTTGAAATACGGCAACCCTGAATAATGTGCTTAATGTAATCTGATTTCAAACAGGTGTCCAGATGGTACAATGGTTTTCTCATCCCATAGACATGGCTTAGAATGTGTAACAGCGTATGGTTTCGCACGCAGCTAGAAAGGCGAGGACGCAGAAGAAACTGCTGGTGAATCTGATTAAAATTATGGCTTCAATAATATCTAGTGCAAATGGTGTCATAGTCTAATCCTATAAAGGTAAGTCAACAACACAATATGAACATAAACTGTTATATTGTTCCTTTTTAGTATGTAAACAGACTTTAAAAAAATAATAATAATAGTGTTTGAAACGAAATATGTTTTGTTTCACACCAAATTTCAGTTGTTGGTATTTTAAAAGTTATCATAATACATCGCACACATTTTGGGATATATCTTTCTCTGTCCCTTTCATTTAAGTCTTTGTTTCTGTACTTTTTCTTTTTTCAGGAATAACCTACCAGAAAGTTTAAAGAATTGTGTGATGGTCGAACATGTAAACCCTCTGGGCCTTGAGTGTGGCCAGTAGCAAGACCAGTAGCAATGCCTCTTTTAGCCCTCTGCGAGCATCATTGCTATGAAAAGGAAACATACCGTATTTTTCGCTCTATAGGACACACTTTTTCCCCTCCAAAAATTAAGGGGAAATGTGTGTGTGTCCTATGGAGCGAATGCAGGCTCCTTGGCTTCAGCGATAGCAACGCGAAGCCTCCGAAGCGCAGAGGGAGCACTTCGGGTTCCTTTTGCTGAAGCCGGGAGAGCAAAACTTTCCTGGCTTCAGCAGAGAGGGAGAGCTGCGCAGCGCCCCTTCAGCCAAGCAGGAGGAGAAATGGGGGGCTCCGTTTCTCCTGCCGCTTCACTGAAGGGGCGCTGAGCAGAGAGGGGGAGAATTTTTTTCCCCTTGTTCTCCCTGTCTAAAACAAGGTGCGTCCTATGGCCGGGTGAGTCCTATAGAGCGAAAAATACGGTAAATAGAAGTGGCTGTGTAGCCACACTTTTAACTCCACCCCTATTATCATGGGGCTCCTCCTTTATGCTCTTGTATTTGGCTAACATATATACAGTGGTACCTTGGGTTACATACACTTCAGGTTACATACGCTTCAGGTTACAGACTCCGCTAACCCAGAAATAGTACCTCGGGTTAAGATCTTTGCTTCAGGATGAGAACAGAAATTGTGCTGTGGCGGCACGGCAGCAGCAGGAGGCCCCATTAGCTAAAGTGGTGCTTCAGGTTAAGAACAGTTTCAGGTTAAGAATGGACCTTAACCCGAGGTACCACTGTATAATGTGGGGAGTTTCCTATGCTTGTGGAGACTCCCAACTCATTTTAGAACACTAGAAGATCAGGATGTTAAAACATTTGGGGAGCCTCCAGGAATACCAGAAGCAAAACATGCATTTAAAAAAATAAATTACATCCATTGTTCCTAACAACTCTACGGAAAGAAAAAAAGACACATGAAAAAGGCACACTTCTTAACACATTACATTAAGGGCTTTTATGCAGATTTATTTATTATCGGACTTTTTTCCCAGGTCCTCTTTCAGCTCTGTGCTTTCAAGACTCAAGTTAATTCCATTGAAGTCAACATGTACCCAGATCCCTTGGAAAAGAATGTAATTTACTATTTTTTATATTCCTTTTGTCAGATGACCCACAATAATGCTTCTGTTTCTTTGATGCATTTTGCTTTGATTCTATTGCTGTGTTTTGGTTTTGGTTGCCGTATTCTGAAGAGCAAAAAAGAGGACACATTTGACTACTACTTTAAACTATGGATCGCTATGATGACTCTACCCATGAAAAAGAGGAGGTGTCCTGGAAAAAGAGGACATATGGCAACCCTAAATTTGCACAACCTAAACAATATGATTTATTAATTTATATGAAATGAACAAAATAATAAAAAGCAAGGGAGAGGTGTACACTCACACTCTGTCTCTTGGGGAAGGGGGGAAGAGGTGAGCCAAGAGGGGTGGTGCCCAGGGCACTTACACAAAAATCCAAAAGTACCCACGGGCCTCAAAAGGTTGGTGACCCCTGGCTTAAACACTCCAATAGATTGTCCAAATCCTCTGCTCTCACAGCAGATCCTAAGGAGATAGCAGGCATCCCCATGATGCTTTTCAGAGTCAAAGCCCACCTCTCTGACTTCCTTCTCTGCCTGTCTCCCTGGCAATCAAAACTGCCAGTCTATGCTCCACACAGACTCCTAGCTTTCATCATCCCCAGCTGGGAGAGGAGAGAAGATGAATCACACTTTCCTTAGCCAGTTCTTGAGAGCCATCAGCCTATAATTTCCCTAACAAAAGAGATACTTGCTAGGGCCATTAAGATAATCCCTAGCAGTCCTGCTGGTCTGACCACTTTAGCAGAGCCTTGCCCAGATCCCAGTCTTACAATCACCAAATTGGAAGGGGCTCTGGAAGTCTGTCTGTCTGTCTGTCTGTCTGTCTGCCTGCCTGTCTGTCTCTCTCTCTCTCTCTCTCTCTCTCTCTCTCTCACACACACACACACACACACGCACACATGCACACACATCTTACAGCTGTATCAAGAGTATCAAACAGTTGCTTCACCCTCAGTAAGATCAGCTAAAAGTGAAGTAAACTGGTTACTCAGTCCTGCCTGCCCTGTAAAATGCCCTTCCATCACATGTCAAACAACTGTCTGACTTTTAGATGTACAGTGGTACCTCGGGTTACAGACACTTCAGGTTACAGACTCCGCTAACCCAGAAATAGTACCTCAGGTTAAGAACTTTGCTTCAGGATGAGAACAGAAATTGCACGGTGGTGGCGCAGCAGCAGCAGGAGGCCCCATTATCTGAAGTGGTACCTCAGGTTAAGAACAGTTTCAGGTTAAGAACGGACCTCCAGAATGAATTAAGTTCTTAACCTGAGGTACCACTGTATAGGGAAGTTTGTAACGTTTGATGTTTTACTGTGGTTTTATAATTTGTTGGAAATGGCTCAGAATGGCTGGAGGAACCCAATCAGGTGAGTAGGGTGTAACTATTATTATTATTATTATTATTATTATTATTATTATTACAGTACTATTACTATTACTATTACTATTACTATTACTATTACTATTACTATTACTATTACTATTATTATTAGCAACCAGTCAGTTAACCTCAGTTGACTTTGAGCAAATTAATAAATATGTAAGAATAAACCAGAATCTCAGCTGCAATCAAATCCAAATATAAGAGTAGTCTGAAACCATTTCAGATAGGTGATAGTAAATTTACTTGCATTAACTCATCTTGGAATTTGATTTTAACAGCTTGATAATTGCATAAACTGATTACCAAGTTGTTGAAGTAAGTTAATCTTCCACATCAGAGAAGCATGGCTTCTTTGCCTCTTAGTATGAACATATATCTGTTGGAACCAGTTCCCAATGAACAAACTTAAGTGGGCATCGATCACGATGCAACCATTTTGATAATGTTCTAAAAGGGGGGAAACAAAATGGCAGCTAGGAACGTTCTGCTTAATGTAACCCCATGTGATCCCTAGCTGTTGATTACAAGTGACAATCATCGTCAGACTTCATACACAAGGTATTTTTCTACAGAGCCTGTATTTGATTGCTGACTCAACGTCAGGCTCCAAATAGAAGCTGGTATGCCACACAGTCCGTCTCTCTATGAACTGTGCAAACCATTTATTGTCTGACTCACATTTAAAGAATAAATTGCAGAAAGAATGTGCCAAAACCAGCAAAGGGGGGTGGGGGTTGTCCATTAATCAGGAACTTATAGGTGAAAAGAATGGGGAACTGTTTGTTAATTGTGAACAGCAGTTAATGCATTTCATTTTAGGACTTTGAATGACTCTCAGCTGTTCTCATGTGGGTCTCGCATTTTTCTCAAAGCTCACATCAAAGTTGATTTAAGTTGAAACATTTATTAAAAAGCTGCAAGGGAGCTTGTTTTTCTCAAATCATTTTATTTAATACTATGATATTCCTTTAAAAAAAATATAACAGCTTCCTTTGCTTAAATGCCTTATTAAAACCAATATTTCATTATATATATCTATATATATCTATATATCTATACGTATATCTTGAGCATAGTTCTGAAGTTCCATGAAGTTTGGCCAGTGTACATATTTTATCCCCATGCATTTCAGAACTGTTAGCACTAAATAGTCATGTTCATCTTGTTTTCTATAGTATTATTTATAAGGTGGCTTAAAACATTTTTGGGGGGTGATTTGAGACCACTTGTCAAATGCTGATACAACTTTTTCCTCTCTCGTTTTCACTTCTACAGTGGGCGTTTTCAATGTACAGTTTAGATCCAATGTTCACTTCCTCCACTAAATGAAGCATTTGGTTACAACCCACAGACCCTCCTGGCAGAATCCAGACCTGGCATAGGCCAGAAAGGAGTATGGAAATTTAACTGATGCCTTAAATTTGCTTTCAGATTATATTCACAGTCTCCACTTGGGAGAGGATGAAGAGTGGACACCATAGTTGTCTCCTTTTCTCACAGGACTGATGGTGCACATGTAGAAGGGGCCTTGGAAAAAAAATCCCATATTTGATATATTGCTCTCTTGGATTCACTGATGTCAAGGGTGTTGAGAACAAAAACAGCCACAGTAGAGAAAATGTTTCCTTTGATCTTCAGTTGATCTGATGGCCAGAATATACATTAAGCTCTAGGAACTGTTCTGCATTGACTGATCTTTAGCCTCTTCTCCCTTTGGCACTTGGGCCAACCTATTGTGGCTAAATTAACAGGTTATAATTATAATCATTAATAAATTAATGGTTGGCATCATTGAAGCCAACACATTTCATCGTTGGAATGGGCAGCAGAATTAAGTCGACATCAAAGGCTCAAAATTTTACACAGGAATTTTTTTAGAATTCAGACTACATGAAATTGTTCTCAAATGAGTAGGAAATTTACAGCAATAAACCACTTTAAAAAAACTTTTTACTCTCACATCTTTCAAATCATACACACATGTGGGACAGGGTGTTCAAAAGCGTTTGTACATGTAGGTTATTTAATGCCTAACAAATCAGACTTCTAAACTAGTCCATTAATTAGAAGATTGAAAACAACTGGTTTAAAGAAATTCTCAAATATTGCCAACAGACATTTAACTGGGTACATTTAAAATTAGCATGACCCTTTACATAAGTAAAATAATGAAATCATACTTAAAGATAGACTGTTGTAAGTACTGGGTGTATTCATACACAAAAACACTTCTTGCCTTCTTGTGTCCTTCACTGCTTTCTGCTGCAATAAGATATTTTTTGCTTATTTCGACTAGGAACATAGGAAGCTGCCTTATAATGGCACATGCTCTAACTCAGTACTGTCTGCACTGAATGGAGATGGTGAGGACTGAACCATGAAAGTAGCCAAGGAGGGGGCGGGGAGGGGCAACTGCCCCCCAATTCAATAAAAATACATAGCAAACTGAGGTTCTGCCCCCCTAACAAAAATCCTGGCTACGCCCATTGACTAAATCTGGAATCTTCTGCATGTACATGTTCTAGCACTGAGCTACAGCTCCTTCCTCTAAATGTATTCTCTATCAAACCCTCTTGCCTCCTGAAGTGTTTTGCCTACTTTCTTTGAATCCCTTGTAACACAGGGATAGAGAATCTCCCATTGCCTAGACAGCCTACATCTCTTTTCAAATGGACACACTGCAGGGTAATGGAGAATCAATCTGCCATGAGCTTTCATTTTCGGAATGAGACAGAAGGATGCCAACGACAACAATTTCTCAAGGGTAAAAGATATGTATTAGATGCAGGTTTTGTGTGGACTATGTAGGAAACACCTGCACAGTCTCCAGGGATTCTAGAATAAGATGGTGTGTGTATGCGGCCCAAATAAAATTACCCTGAAAAGGAAACCAAAGCTGCAAGTTTCAGAGGACAATCCCAATCCAATAGAAGTTAACAGAAACAAACTTCATAGAAATTTAAATTGCAGCCTAAAGCATAAAAAACCTTAAAAACAATTTCAGCCCACTCTAGAATACAAGTTGGATTAAAAGCTTCTAATTTACTTCAAACGTTTTCTAATTTTTCTTTGCTTTTCTCTGGCAGTTTGTTTGTTTGTTTTTTATCCTAGTTGGACTTATTTTGTGATTCAGACTGCTGAACTAATTTGAGAGCATTGCATGTACTAAAAACATTTTTTTTTTTTTTTTAAAAAAAGGCTTTTAGCACCCAACATCTCTCATGTGGGGACAGTTCATAGGGATGAACAGGCAGAGATATGAGATAAATGCTCAATGAAAGAGACCACTCATGGGACTGACAACATAGTCTCTGAAGCGCTCTGAGTCTGTTAATAAAGGTAGCTGAGATTTTTAATTGAAAGTTGAAGGAAGCCTATAAATGGCTTAATCAGGTCATTGACAGACACTGGAGGGTTTTTTCCCCAAGGGTCCACCACTGCATTAAACCTCTACTTTTAAACAAGATAAATTCTAGAGGCAGCTTGTTCTGACAGCAAGGAAAGGCCATACAGAGAAAGCATTGACTTTGTAGATAACAAGATCAAGATTACAGCCCACTGAAATCAATGGGAGCTTAAGTCGTCGACTTTTATCGATTTAGAAGTTCATCCAAAAATATTTTAAAAATCAGCGTCCTGGATGTATGCACCCCTTGGAGTCCCATAGTGGGCAGTGTGACTTATAG
Source organism: Podarcis cretensis (assembly GCF_951804945.1). Classification (NCBI taxonomy): domain Eukaryota; kingdom Metazoa; phylum Chordata; class Lepidosauria; order Squamata; family Lacertidae; genus Podarcis; species Podarcis cretensis. The sequence goes on from NC_137174.1 coordinate 76,492,846, forward strand.
ATGTTCAAGTGGGCTGAGGAGTATATTATTAGCATTCTATTATCATTTTTATTACTTCTAATATCCATGGAAGACTTTGGTCTATTAAGTGTGCTACCAATCCTTATAATTCACACCCCAGTAGTATACTAATCTTCGGTTCATCTAAGCACGTATTTTCCTAAAACACAAAATCAATGTCACTAAAATACTAGAACAATATATATTTTATGGAGAAGAGCATTCTGGCAATTGCCCTCTGACTTTAAGTGCACAGAGAAAATGTAGTATGGCAAAAATAGCAAAGCAGCAAAAATATTGAGAAGCACATAAAGGCTGCATATATTCCACCCAATGCCAAACCACATAAAATTTCAGATAGCTCCAGTGAGCAAAACCAAACCAGTGACTGAAACCAGGGATGCCCCAAACCACTACTGGAAGACCAGGATGTCCTGTTACTGCACAGACATGAGAGTGTTACAGATATGGGAGTTATTCTATACCAGCTATCTAGTTAGGCCACTCATACATTCATGGAATTGTAGAGTTGGAAGAGACCTTGTTGATCTTCTAGTCCAACTCCCTGCAATGCTGGAATCTCAACTAAAGCATCCATGACAGATGACCATCCAACCTCTGCTTAGAAACCTCCAGTGAAGGAGAGTCCACCACATTCAGTTAATTGCTCCTGTTTAATTTCTCCTTGTTTTTGGAATCCTTGCATAAGTATCTATAACAGTCAAAGGTGACAAAGAGTCATCTTAATGACTACCTAATTTAGTGACACATGAATTTTCGTAGACAAGTTCATTAGGTGCACTGAGCTCCATGCTCATCAAATGAGATCACAGTAGTCCATATAATTGCATACAATGCTTCCCAAAGGCTTAATTGAACGTTGAATCCGTACCACAAATCCATCAGTCTCATTTTAGGATCACTGTGATCACAAGAGTTACTCTTCCTAATGATCCCAAAGTCTTCCTAGAGTGTTTACAAGAACTGAAGTAATCTTCACTTAATTAAGTAAGAATTCTGTTTCAGATGTGAGTGAACATCCAATTTAAACAAAGAAATACCAACTTAAAAAAAAATCTTAAAACTTTCAGATCAGCAAGTGGCAGAGAAGTCATATACACAGATACATTGGATGCACAATGGATACTTTTTAAAGATAGATAAAGTCAGTATAACAATTACTAACAGTGTTTGCTATTAAATAAGAGGCCAGTTTTCCCAACATCAAACCCTGGGTCTTTCCACATCAGTAAGAATTTTGCTACTGAAAGCAAATATTTCATCATGCATATTGTAAGACTACACGTATCTAAATACTGTCTTGAGCCAAGGTGCTAATATGGATTTCCATGGGAGTGTGGGATGGAGGAAACTTACTCCCATAGATCAATTTGTTATTTTCTAAAGATGATATTCATATTTCCAATATCTAAATCTTTAGACAGTTATCTAGATTAGTATACGTATACTGTATAATAAATTATTTTATCTCCTACCATGAGACCTTGGGCAGATCCACACCATCCATCTAAAGCAGGGGTCAGCAAACTTTTTCAGCAGGGGGCTGGTCCACTGTCCCTCAGACCTTGTGGGGGGCTGGACTATATTTGGGGGGGTGAATGAATTCCTATGCCCCACAAATAACCCAGAAATGCATTTTAAATAAAAGCACACGTTCTACTCATGTAAAAACACGCTGATTCCCGGACCGTCTGCATTTAGAAGGCAATTGGGCTGGATCCGGCCCCCAGGCCTTAGTTTGCCTACCCATGAGCGAAAGCACATGCAATGCATATTTTAAGCACATGACGTCCTCCCAAGAATCCTTGGAACTGCAGTTTGTTAAGGGTACTGGAAACTGTAGCTCTCTGAGGGGGAAACTATGCTTCCCAGAACTCTTTGGGTGAAGTCATGTGCTTTAAATATGTGTTGATGTGCTTTAAACCTATGGTGCAGATCAATACTGCGTGGCCTTTTCTGATGTACTCTACATGTAACCACTAGGCTCCCTGTCAGTATAAGACCACCTAAGCCAATAAATACCTGCATAAACATGTGGCAACATATTGAAGAGGCATATTCACAACATGAGCTACATAAACCCATTCTCTAAATGGGACTATTTTAAAAGATCTTGAGTACAGATGTTTCAAAGTGGAATTTAAGGTCTCCCTGGGTGTCCCTGACTGGTGATCACTCTATTATAGGCTTAACTCTTTAAAGCAAGAGTTCAGGTGCTTGTATTCCCCTCCACGTCCTTTCACCCGACATGCAATCATTGTTACATTTCAACACACTTCTCTCTTTTTTCCTTTTTTCCTTTTTGGTACCTAGCACCTTACACAAAATGCAAACAGCTGCAATTTCACTGCCCAACCCTTCCTTCTACCCTTCCAACATTTGTTCTGTTAATGTAGGTTAATTCGGCAAATAACACTTCTGTAAATTGTTCTTGCAAACTGCTACATCATTTATGTAAGGACTTCCGTGAACTTTGAAAAATTAATGCCTTTAATTTTGGTTGATGGCAACATCACGAGAGCTCTGTAAATTGCACTTTAATGAGATTTTGCTACAGGGGATAATCTGCTACTGACAGAGTAACATCTTGAAAACATCTGTAGACCTATAATTTCTCTATGACGATTAGATCCCACCACAAGACTCCAAATACAGAGCCGAAATAAAGGGGGAAATGCAAAGTTCTAAATGACTATACAACCTGTTCTTTAGCAAAGAAGAGATACACAATGAAAAGTTTCGTGTGCTCAAAATAAATCAAATTTTCTGACTAATTAACATTTAGCTTTATTTAATTAAGAAAGACTATTACTGTCTCCACTGCTGTGCATCTGTATATAATGAAGGAAACAGCAGTAGGTATAAGATACCACGGAGGGATATGCCCAAATATCTCTGCACTATAGGTGTAAAGGAACGTCTATTATTGTTAAGTAACTGACATCAGATTCTTTCTTTAATGCTCTCATAAATAAATGGAAGATTTTCACAGATGCTTTACACATATGGTTTCTTATTTGTCTCTGATGGAGACTGGGAGTTAGATTAGGTGTCAGAATTAAATGATTTAAATAGACAGCTGCATAATGAAAACTACTAAATAACACCTTTTAAAACAATTCTATTTATAGTGATAACTGAACTCACAAAAGGGTGATAAATCTTGCTTTGCTTAAGCCCAGGTTTGCTCGCTGTTTCAAATCCATCCTTTTGAAAAACTTCAAGAAGAAATCTCCATCCTGCAATTTGAACATACAAGGAGGAGAGTGATTAGGTAGGATAAAATAAGAGAGAATCTCAAAATCCAAGTCTAATTTTAATACAGGAGGTTTTTAAAAATACACTTGGAAAAATGTCAGTGAAAAAGATTTGAGACGAAACAGAAGTCAAGAGAAAAGTAATCTTGTTTGTTTGTCTGTTCGTTTTCTGCATTCATATGCCACCCAAAACAAAGAGGTGTTTTGGTGTTCAATCAATCAATCAATCAATCAAGAAGGTCTGGACATTCCATTTTAATCAGCATATATTCTAGCATCAAGAGGTGACCGTGGCTCTCTTCAGATGGTAAAGGGATGGAGGCACCAGGTATGAATGCATTGGCTCCACCCCCTCTGACACCTTTACTCCTGCCATGAGTCAGAAGGTAGCAGTTTGACATGTTGAAGCTTTTGTTTCCATGGGGACTACCCAAGAGTTTCTGAACCCCAATTAGGCAGAGCTTTAAAATGTGTTGGGAGCCTCCACAGAAACAAAAAAGGGTTCCTGCAACATACAGTCACAACCCACAAGTCGGAAGGCAACAGAAATGGGACTTGATGTTGGATGGAGCTGGCTCGCTCATCTCCAGCAACCTCCTTGCATGCAGGGTGCCCTTTCTTTCACAAGTGGTATAGCTTCCGTCAAATGAGTTAAATGTAGCTGTCTATGCAATGAAATTATTATTATTATTATTATTATTATTATTATTATTATTAATTAGTTTGTGAATTGCTTTCCGCGTATAAGTCCCAAAGTGATTTGCAAACATAGCCTGAAAAAAAAAAAAAAGCTGAAATGCATTTTTTAAAGAAAGAAAAAATACAAGAACAACCAAGTACAAGAACATAAGAACCACCCTGCTGGGGGAGGCCAGCGGTCCATCTAGACCAGCAACCTGTTTGAGAAGCCCTCCAGCAGGACTGGAGTACAACAGCATTCTCCCCTAATATAGTTTCCTGCAGCTGGTTGTCAGAAGCATATTGCATTCAACACTAAAGGTAGAACATAGACATCAGGGTTACTAGGTTTTTTAACACACACACACACACACACACACAGTCAATGCCTTAAAAAATTGTTTCCAGAAAGTACAAGTGGTCAGTGCTTGTTTGTATCTCAACAGGAATGTTGTTTCACAGAACAGGTGTGGCCTTATATTCTTTTAGAAACTAGGTAAAAAAACGGGGGGTTTTGTTAGACTTTTAGAAGCTAGTGGGTTAAATCGTTTTTAGAATGCTTTTAATTTTGTAATTCATGAGAACTGTTTTAATGTTTCTGTTTATCGTGCATTATATGCTTATATTACCTCATTTTTGTAAACTGCCCTGTGACAAATGAAGCCAGTTCAGAGTGAGACTGCCTACCTTAGTGTCATAATCACATAGCCAACTATGATTGGCTGCATGGCAACATCACTGTTCCTAGGAAGGCTGATTTGAGAAAAGAAACTGTACCAAAACAGGTGCCTCAGACTTGCTCTCTCTCATGCATGCTGCTTCCATCCAAATGGCAGGTATCAGAAAGGAACACCATGCTTTCAGTCCCTTACTCCTGAAATGCCCAAAATATAGAGACTTTTTTATTTTAAAAAAAGGCTTGTGAAATGCTTTTTATTTTTAAAAAAATGCTTGCTTTCAGCTCTGCCCTAGTTATTAAGAGAAAAATAAGAAACAATAAATGCTATTAAGATAGTTTTCAGTTTAATATTGGGTCCAAAAGTATATCTTTGAAACTCCCTGTAAATCTTGCATCCTGACTGCAATTTCTTTGGTGTCTCCCTGTAATTAGAGATTGAGACCCTGCCTGCCATGTATAACACACTTTGAAATACTTGACGTTGTAAGGTAGTATTATACAACCCTGGTGGATGGGCAAATGTTGCTGGTCTACAACTCTCATCATCCTTGACCATTGATGAAGCTGGCTGGAGATTTTGGGACTCTCTCTATTCTTGTTGACTGTAATCTGTTTTAACTGTTTTCTATTCTGAATGTTAAATTGATGTAAAAACAGACCTGATGGTGAATGGTGATTAATAAAATTGATTATGATGGTAGTAATATATCTAGGGACCCAGGGATGAAGCGTACACCTGTAAGTCACTTTTTAAGAAACTAATCATCATGGATTGTATCCAATAGTAGCTTTGCCCTAGCAGAAAGTGCTTTCATTTACACAAGACAAAGCACCTGGTTTTTGCCAATTCCCACCATCCCATTTAAGCTTTCTACCCACATCCTAAAAGCCTGTTTCTGATAGATGAGAGACTCTCTGTAACAGACTGGGATATGGTATGGAGGGCTGCTGTAGGTAGGTGGAATCAGCAAGAATCAGGTGCCTCAACCTGAGCTACTTGCAAAGGAGGTACTTCTTCAAACAGTGCATGGTTAACCTATTGAAGATGCCGTGACAGCCATCAACTTGGATGTCTTTAAAAAGAGATTACACAAATTAATGGAGGATAAGGCTATCTGTCAGTGGCTACCAGACATGTTTGCTATATACTAGCTCCAGTGTCAGAAGTGGTATGCTGAGAATGATAAATGGGGAGATTGTTGCTTTGTTCATGTCCTCATTCATGCCAGGCTTTCTATAGACCAATGTGAGAACACAATAGAATACTGGACTAGGTGGACTTTTGGTTCCACTTCTGTTCTTATTTACTTATTACTGAAGGAAAATAACTTAATTCATAATATAAATTTCTCATTCCCAGGCCTCATAAAAAGTTGCCATGATTCCACAGAATGGGGCTTCCATGAATTCGAAGATATACATTTGAAATATGTTGATTCATAATTCAAATTTTAAGTTTGAAATCTGCATCACATGTTAGTGCAAAACAGCAAATTAAGTCTTCATGGAAGGATGCTTATGACCAACTTTACACTTCAACCTCCAAACTTGAAAATTCTTATACGGGATTTCACATTTCAACATTAAAAGTAAATGATTTTTAACATGGGGAATCAATAATGGCAAAATTCTGCTTTGATTCTCTTAGAACTGCTTTCTTCCTTTCAGATCCCCACCCCATATAAGGCCAAATTCTTTATAGATAATGTATTTGTGTTGTTATAAATAGTTATTTGTATGCCTCATTTCAAAACATGCTGTCCTTAACTACCCTCCATTGTTATTATTTATCTTATAGGCAGACTTTCTTGACAGTCTTCTGAAGCCAGTGAACAATATAAACATTAAAATGCAATAGAATTATACTGTATTCAAACCATTTTTAAACAAAATAGAAAGATGCATCAGCGAGCGGCAACGTTCAGCAATAGCTTCAGACAACGGCAACAATTTTTCAGAAAGATATTTATTAACAGCATTTTTTTAGAAGTAGCCATCCTTCTTTTACAAGGTTATCTTAATCAGAAACAGACATTCTGCATGGACAGCAGTCTTAAGAGAGACAAATAAACTGGTTTTTCATCACTCCCTTTTCACCACTTCACAGTTACATGTCAGTCAATTCATGTGATGAGTTGCTTCTGGATCCATGTTGTGGAGAGGTAATCCTGTCCAAACTACACTCTACTGGGAGCTAACAGTGATGCCACAGTTACTTCTGGTTTAATTCTCAGGTTCCATGTGATCCCCTCAACCAAACGTTATGGTTTGATGTGGGAACCAACCATGGGAAAGCTACACCCACCTTGCTCCAGAAATATATAAACTTGGTCTAAAAGTTGCTGAGAGAGTCTCATTATTACCTAAGCTAGCTCAAATTAAACAGTTGCAAGAACAGAAGGGTAGCACAGCTCTAAGTCAGTCTTTCTTTCTTTTTTCTTTTTTAAGAACATGAGGAATGGCATCATCTGCCAGAGCACCTGGCGTAAGTGAACAGTTCTCTTTGTTCTGGCAAGTGAATGAGGGGATAAGAAGGCTTTCAAGTGTTATTATTGCTGCTTGCGACAGAGGAAATCAGAATGAGGAAACAAATCAACCAGAAGTTGGACACTCCTGTCCTTTGATAGGCCGTTTAAATGCCAGCACTACTTTTCAAAATTGTTTGCCTTTCTACCAAATAGCTAAAGATCGCATTTCAACTCAGTGTCTTTCCCAGGCTCCAACACACTTTGCCTGCTGAACTTATACCACCAAGAGTAAGCACTACTGAGTTAAAAGGAACTTATTTACAGGTTACCATGCACAGGGTTGTAATAATCCTACATGGCTGATCAGCACTCAGTTCTCCATTGCCAAATTCCAACACACTAAGAGACTCGGGTAAGGCATCTGTTTGGATGTAGCTCTCAAACTGTCGTGATAAACTCCTACACTTTGAAATTTACCAGTACACCACAGATAGCTTTGATATACAGCTTTCTAAAAGAGCTGCCTTCTAAACCCACCTTCACATAAAAATTACCAGTCAGTCAGTGGCGTAGCGTGGGGGGTGCAGGGGGGCCGGCCGCACCGGGCGCAACATCTGGGGGGGCCGCGCTCGCACTCGCAGCTCTCTGCCCCTACCTGGCTCACTCACTCTCTCTCACTGCTGTGCGAATCCGATCCGAGCCGCCGGGTCGCCGCCCACTGTGGAGGGGGGGTGCCAGGCATGTGGGTTAGGGGGCGCAAATTACTTGCCTTGCCCCGGGTGCTGACAACCCACGCTACGCCACTGCAGTCAGTTAAAAGACAAAAGCATAACAAGGAAGTGAAATAGCTTCATCACGCTGCACTGTCTCAAAAACTTCCATTGGCTAGATTTTCAAATAGCATCAACTATAATCAAGGCAATGCTCTTCCCCCCAGCCCCCCACTTTAGTGCTCCATATAGAGAAAACTGATTTCCTAGCTTCTTGGATGTTTCTATCTGTGTGCCACCAGTTGCTTCAACTCGCTACACAGCAACCATTCAACCATAGGGGATTTGATGCATAAAACACAGAGTTACAATTTCGCTTAAGAAATAAGAAAAGGCTATCAAGACAATAATTTTCAAAGCTGCAGGGAAATGCTATTGCAGAGCACGAAGACATTCTTCTGCAGAGGGAAGCTCATATATTCCTTCGTTAAGCAGACCACCTCTCTTAAAAGGATCTCCCCAAACTCACAGACGTTTGTACAGGAACGGCATTTAGTCCAGCCATTTGCAATGCCTCAGTTAATAGCTGCTTGTCCAGGACTTTGAGCCTGATAAATGTTCATTTATCTGAGCCAACACCAGCATGCATTTTAGCTCCAATCACAGAATGAAACCCAGTTAGTTTTTTGGCAGGCATGGCTTCGCTTCAGTTCTACAGCCCCAACACCAATGAAAATTCAGATTTGGCTGCAGAAAAGGGCTCACCAGTCTGACCACAGCTGGCATGTTATGGTAGTAATTCCGGTGTGCTATTCATCAACACTCACATGCATATTTGGAAGTGACATTTGGGCTGGGAAGCAGGCCCTACTTTCCCAGTGGTCTAGTCCTGTTCCTGGTAAATAAAATAATGCCAAGACCAGAGGGGTGTTTTTTGTGTCTCTTTTTTACTGGTACAGTAAGTAGGATTCTAGCAGTAAAGACAGAACTAGAATGCAACATCTGTATATATAACGGGAAGATAGAGAAACGGCACTATTGCGATGTGACATATCACCAAAATGAGATATTTTTCTGTATCTCCAAAAATCCCCAAACCCCACTATTATTATTATTATTAATAATAATAATAATAATAATAATACCCCACCCATCTGGCTGGGTTTCCTCAGCCACTCTGGGCTGTTTCCAACAAAATATTAAAAATACAATAAAACATCAGACATTAAAAATTTCCCAAAACATAGGACATCCATCATTTTGCACATTGTGCTGGTTCTATGGGAAGAAAGCTGGTTTCTGTTTTCTGCACATACACTCTTAATACACTTGTAAAGTTTGGTCCTTGCATGCTTCCTTTCCCGACCTCCCCTATGTTGAGACTTGACTAGTGGAATAAAGCTCGACACTCGTGTTGATAATGAAAGCTCCAATTCAAATCCTGGCCACTGACTGGCAGGGCTATGCAAAGTGGCAAAGCCATTGTTGCACCCACAGCCCTACTGCCTGTGCTGCCCAGGGCAGAAGTGGGGTGGGAAGATTGGTGCAGCTGCTTTGAGCTGGCCTGGATTGGACCTGATGCCATCATGTAACACAGTAAAACCATCTCAGGATCCAATGGGTCCTGTGCCAATTAAGACACTCCCCACTTTTGTTGGTGCATGTGTAGAGTGCCCCTTCAACACATCAGCGTGCCAGTGGAACAGAAAAACACCAGACAGTTCAAGGTAGGGTCATTCCCTTTACTGACAGTATAATGCAGTATAATCCACAGCTTATAGGTTACATACAGTAATATACAGTCCTTCCAGCAGCATACAGTCTCCTTTCAGCATCCCAAGACACACTAGGCTCTGGCCAAGAGCAAACTTGCTTCAAATACTTTAGATTGTGCTGAGTCACTCTCACATGCTTGCTGACTCACTCTCATGTGAGTAACCAGTTGCAAGTGCAAGACAAACACACCCAGGCATGGGTAATGCATCTGTCAGTATATATGGCATTAAAGTGTAACTACATTTTTTATATTAAAAAATCTGTGACACAAATAATCAAACAGATTTCTAGTTTTAATGTAATGTATGTTGCAAACTGATTTTCTATAGCTAGGCAGCTTAGGGAATCTTGAGAGTGGGGAACGGAGCAAATATCTACATACAATGCTAATGCCTTTGCGTAGAGTAACATACCCTGAAAAATAAACTGTGCTCTGAGAATGCATATCCCATGGAAGCCAATGGGAATTTGGTCAAATTACATGGAAATAGCGAGAATGGAACCTTTGCCTTAAAAGCTGATGGGGGTTTTCCCACTCAAAAGAACTGGTTTTAAGTAAGTTGATTGTTGTATCAAAGATACATCTGAATTTTAATTGCAAGTAGTATTTCTAGGTTCGGTAGTTTGCATCTGTTTTCCTTGGGAACGTGTTACCAAGATGTGTACACAAGCAGAGCTCATCATATGTTACAATTAAAGGGAAGCATTTCTAAATACATCTGTTATGGTTTTTGAGCTCTTAACAAGCAGGGAGGTCTTCCCTCTGCACAGCTGATTGAATAATGCTTAGCATATATTTTTAGAAAGTATGTCTGGAAATATATATTTTTTCCCCTGATCAAAATGAAGGTGTCTCTCCTCTTCTTAGCACTGCCAAGTGTGTGATTTACACACAGTTTAATTATTCAGATGTTTATTATGTTCTACATAATGAAATTTGGACCCTCATATTTCCTTCCTACATGCTCAATGCAGGCTGCAATTATAGCCACAGATATCTGTTTATTTGATGAATTTTGCTTCTTCGGCATAGTTTGATAAATATGGAAATAAGTCAAAACCTACTTTATATACAGTAATTAAAGTGAAAAATCTAGTCATGATGCAAATCCTTAATTGGACTCCAGGAGAGATATGCAGAATTTCTCTTTAATAATATGGGATGACTGGGGACAGAAAAACAAAGCACACTAAAATATGGTTTAGAAGAACAATTAATCACAAAACAGAAAACAACCAATTTAGCATGGCTCATTCAGTGACTCTCAAGGCTCAGGTAATGTTCTTTTAATCATCTGCCTCTAATATTAAGGTGGTGTCATGTTCTACAGAAATAAAGCACAATAGATATTCTTGTATCCTGTTAGAAGCATGTTCCCAGTTTTAATTTGTAAACACCCGCCTTTTCAGACAATCAAATTGCTCGGACTACTTAATGACATGTAAGCGAACGATCAAAGTAATGTGTAAAATGGCTTAAACTGTGTTATTTAATGCATTAATTCATTAGCAGAAAACTCTCTACTTGTCTCAGGGTATTCTGAATGGCTTCCTGTGCATATTTCATTTAATTTTAATAAAATGCAAACAGCACCATTAGGGTGGTATGTATGGGTTGTTTTTAGCCCAGGAAGTAGCATACATTTGTTAGGCAATATTAAATTAATGTATATCAGGCTAATACAGCCATAACAAAAACAGAAACCTACAAGGGAAAAATAATAATAAGGCAAATGAAGAAAAGGTTCTTTTTCAAGCACTGAATATATAGTTAATCAGCCAAAATTAACCATCATTGTCACTTAATTTGATTGTGAAAATATTGTTCTCCATATAGCTTTGTGTAATCTCCCATTAGGGGATGATGAGCATGGTTTAATGAGAAGATGCTGGATTTATTGCTCTACTTTATTTAAACTACAAACTCATATGATCTTGGGGAGGTTGTTTTTATTTGTCTAGGGGGTTTCCGTTATTCTCTGAGTTTTTCTTCCCTTCTTTTGCTTATTTTATCTTAAGTATTTGCACAACAATGGCAGTTGCCACTGTGTGTCTTTTTTTATTAAAAAAATACTAATAAAAGGAATGTGGATTAATATTTCTCTCTCTCTCTCTCTCTCTCTCTCTCACACACACACACACACACATACACACATCTGCCTTGATTATACACCCAAATGCCTGCTTTGAGATCTGAAGCATTTTATAGAAAGTATTAACTGTCTGGAGAACTGGGATTCTTGATTATGCTGCAGAAAGCCCTGTGGTCTGTCACATCATCAGAAGGCCTAGTCTTCTGTTGCCCAGATGTGCCCATTGGTTGAATCCATGACTGCAAGCTACCATGCTGAGAGGAACTGAAATGAGAGAGGCTTGATGTTCTCTGTTCCAATCACTGTTAAAACTTTCTGAGTGAGGGTCCCTACCCTTCTTTGACAGATAACCTAGTTTCAATGTTGTCTTCTCTTGACCACCCTGAGATGACCTGCTACTTTTTTGCTGTGCACCTGCCATAAAACTTAAAAGCTTCAGAAATGCCTCTGGCTTTGAAGTGTCCTAATAACAACAATCTAACCTTTGATGAGTCCCATCCCCTTCCTTGTGCCACATGCTTGAACGTCTCAGTTAACCTAAGTGCCATCTGAAAACTCTCCATTATTACAACACAAATCATTTTATAAAAATGCAGTCATTGTTTCAATCATCCTGCAAATTAAGTTGGTGTACATAATGACAAGTAATTGACACACCTATAGGATGATTTGGATATCTGTGTCTAATTCCTATGAATTAAAAAAAAAATGCTGATCAGTTTGGTTATTGTACACAATATACATTTTAGAAGTTAATCACTGCCTAGCTGTATTCCTACAAATGCAGTCTAGTTGTATTCTTCCTTTGACTTTGTGAAACAGCTGTTGGTTAAGCAACATCTCTAGTAAGTTAACAGTGGTGACAAGTGCCTCTTCAAACCACTCCTTGAGACAGTTGTGTGAAGGCTCACTTCCCTCATGGACCATGTATACTAAAAACTATGGACTCTGACTTTACATACTGATGCAAACAGACCCCCCAAAAAAGGAAAAAATGTCCTGACAATGGAATGTAATATATATCCAAGTCAACATTCAAACAACTTCTGTGTATGGCCCACTGAGTGGAATTCAGTGGATACAGAAATACTACACAGGAGATATACAGTAAATAGTGATGTAGGGTGAACTTTTTTTTCCAGAATTTCCCACAAAATTTCTCACCGTTACATTTTCTGTGTGGAATATTTTCTGTTTCATCAGTTCATTAGTAATAATGAATGGAAGCCAATGAAAAATTAATATTCTTAATAATGTGGACTAGACAAGGTAACTGTTAGATGGCTTTGTAGCTGTCTGACTAACTGAACCCAAAGAGTGCTAGCGAACAGTTCCTTGTCATCCTGGAAAAAAATGACAAGTGGGGTGCCACAGGGTTCTGTCCTGGGTCCATTGTTCCTTGACAATTTTATAAAGGACAGGGATGAAGGAATTGAGGGTATGCTCATCAAATTTGCAGATTACACCAAACTGCCAATGTGGCAGAAGACACAACTAGGATTCAATATGACCTTCACAATTGGAGAACTGGGCCATAACTCATAATATGATTTTCAGTAGGGACAAATGTAAAGGTTCTACACTTAGGCAAGAAGAAGCAGCTGCACAAATATAAGGTGAAGGAATCCTGAATTGCCAATAGTGCTCGTGAAAAGGATCTAGGGGTCTTAGTAGAACACAAGCTTGACATAAATCAACAGTGTGATACCGTAGCAAAAAAAAGCTAATGCTATTCTAGGTGGCATCAACAGAAGTATAGTGGCCAGATGGTGGAAGTAATAATACCATTCTATTCTTCCTTGAACAGACCACACCTGGAGTACTGTTTCCAGTTCTGGGCACCACAGTTTAAAGAGGCTATTGACAAGCTGTAACATGTGCAGAGGAGGGCAACCAAGATGATCAAGGGTCTAGAAACCAAGCCTTACAGGGAATGGTTTTAGTTGGGTATATGTTTAGCCTGATAAAGAGGAGACTGAGAGGAGATATGATAGCCATCTTCAACTATTTTAAGGGTTGTCACATGGAAGATGGAACTCTGAATGGTAGGACCCAAACCAATGGCTTCAAGTTGCAATAAAGGAGATTCCGACTAAACATCAGGAAGAAATTTCTGACAGTAAGAGCTGTTCGACAGCAGAATGGTCTCTCTTTGGAAGGTTGTAGATTATCCTTCCATCTCTCATGAATGCTTTAGATGAGATTCCTGCATTGCAGAAAGTTGGACTAGAATCAGGGGTAGGCAACCTAAGGCCCACAGGCTGGATGCGGCCCAATCGCCTTCTCAATCCAGCCCACGGACGGTCCGGGAATCAGCGTGTTTTTACATGAGTAGAACGTATGCTTTTATTTAAAATGCACCTGTGCGTTATTTGTGGGGCCTGCCTGGTGTTTTTACATGAGTAGAATGTGTGCTTTTATTTAAAATGCATCTCTGGGTTATTTGTGGGGCATGGGAATTTGTTCAATTTTTTTTTCAAAATATAGTCCAGCCCACCACATGGTCTGAGGGATGGTGGACTGGCCCACGGCTGAAAAAGGTTGCTGACCCTTGGACTAGATGGCCCTCAGAGTCCCTCTAGCTCTACAATTCTATGATTCTTTGAATATCAGCCCTAACACAGTGAAAAGACTTGATTCCTGTGACAGGACAACTCTCATAAGAAGCAGACTGACATGAATGGTGCTCCCCATATTGACCACAACAGAAGCCATGATACTAATTCAAGTGGACTTCCTTCAAAAAAAATACCACAAACTGAGTGCCAATATGTTTCCTAAGAGTCATCTCATTTGAATCTTATTTCAGGACTGGAGCCAAAAAGCAAACAGTCTGACTGTTTAAGGGTAATGTCAGCTTCACAAAGATGCTCTCTGTTTAGAAACTGCCAGGGCTTGTTTGAATGAAATCTGTCCTCAATTGGCTCAGTGTTTTGGCCTGTGGCCCTTACAACATTGCCAGAAAGAAAGAACGGACTGAGGGATAATGGTGGAACCAATATACATTTTTTTCCTTTGTTGCGCAAGATTCAAAACTCTTTGTTCTCTGCCCCAAATCCAGCATCTATGACTCTTACCTGGGTGACAAGCACAAGCCCTTGAAAGACATGTGGAAAATAAGTCATCTCACCACCATCCCAAGGGGGAAAAATCCTTGCTTGGTTTGGAGCACCAGCAGTTTACTCGCTTACAACAATGATCTTCAAGCTTGGATTCCCAGCTGCAGCTGGTCTACAACTCCCAGCATCCCTGACTAAGTTGACTGTGGATGATGAGATTTGTAGCCCAAGAACACCTGGGGACTTAAGGTTGAAGTGCATTGATTTAGAAGGATAGGTTCAAAAAAGGTTCTGTAATTATAGAATAAAATTATCCTACTCCTATGACATTAAATGTGTGCAAAATCAAAGAGTGAGCAGAATCAGACCCACAATCATTACTTCTGACCTCTACATTCTGTGTATTATTATTATTCTTACTACTACTACTACTACTACTACTACTATTTCTTAAATTTGTATCCTTCCTCCTGAAGCAGCCCAGGGCACCAAACAAACATTAAAACAATACAGATAAAAAAATTAAAAAGCATATTTAATACCATTAAAACCATATGACATTAAGGATATTTAAAAACAATTTTTAAAAGCAGTCACATACCCTCACTGCTAATAATTTCAAGGTTGCCAGTAACAACCTTGAAATTTGACTCTCTGCAGAATACAGAATTGAGATATGGCAATCTAGAGCTATGCTTGTCCCTCACATTGTCAGCCTATAGGCGCCAACTGAAGACGTAGCTTTCCTTTGGACTTTTGGAAATTAGGTATGTGAAGAGCCCATAAATCTGATATTGGCCTGCTGCTGTACTGAAATTACAAGGGTTGTAATTTTTGTGTATATTGGGGAAGTGTTTAGGGTTTATAATAATTAGGAACATGGGAAACTGCCTTATACTGTGTCAGATCAATAGTCCATCAGTCTCAGTATTGTCTACACTGACTGGCAGTGCCTCTCCAGTCAGAAAGGGCATCTCCCAGCCCTACCTTGAGAGACTGGGAACTGAGCCTGGGATCTTTCCCATGCAGGGCAGGTGTTGTATCACGGAGCTATAGCCCTTCGCCAGCTCGTGGCGCTTTCAGTTATTGCTTTCAGGTTGAATATTATGTAAGCAAGGTCCGTATAGTAAAAGCCATGGTTTTCCCAGTAGTGATGTATGGAAGTGAGAGCTGGACCATAAAGAAGGCTGATCGCCGAAGAATTGATGCTTTTGAATTATGGTGCTGGAGGAGACTCTTGAGAGTCCCATGGACTGCAAGAAGATCAAACCTATCCATTCTGAAGGAAATCAGCCCTGAGTGCTCACTGGAAAGACAGATCGTGAAGCTGAGGCTCCAATACTTTGGCCACCTCATGAGAAGAGAAGACTCCCTGGAAAAGACCCTGAAGTTGGGAAAGATTGAGGGCACAAGGAGAAGGGGACGACAGAGGACAAGATGGTTGGACAGTGTTCTTGAAGCCGCCAGCATGAGTCTGACCAAACGGCGGGAGGCAGCGGAAGACAGGAGTGCGTGGCGTGCTGTGGTCCATGGGGTCACGAAGAGTCAGACACGACTAAACGACTAAACAACAACAACAACAACATTATGTAAGCTATCCAGGTATCCTGTGGGATGAAGGGTGTTGGGGAAATGAAGTAATAATAATGAGTGAAAGCAGCAGCCACTCCCCCTCAGATACCAATACATTGATTATCAGCCCCAGAGGTGACAAACCTTTGGTCTTCCAGATACGGTTGGACTACAACTCCCATCATTTCTGACCACTAGAAATTCTGGCTGGTGCTTAGGGATGGAAAGATCAGTCTATTTCTGGTCAGTGTTAATATGTGATTATTCACAAGTTTATTCCATTCCATTCCATTTCTCTCTGTCTGTGTGTGTGTTTGTTTTGTTAAGAATTCAGTTACCTCAGGATTTACTTCCCTTCAGAATAAATGTAACTTATTGGCATTTTCACTGGTTTATGTTGACACCAAGAGCCACTGTCTCATCAAGTTATGTGTGTCAAACCATCTCTCTCTTACACACACATCGTAGTTCTGAGTTTCCCTCTTTCTTAGACGGTAGATTTCGTTTATATTTCACCACATATTTTAGCACTTAACTTGGTTGCAAGTAAAAACGTCCCAGAAGTCTTCTTTAAGAAATATCCTACAACAGCATTTAATATATAACGAAACAGGAAAAATATAAAAAAAATTTCCTGCAGTTTTACTAGTACTGATGAAAGCCCACCCTGGTGGGTGGGTGCGGGTGTGGGTGTAAGAGAGAGGGGGGAGAGTCTTTCTTCCCAATCCCCAATATGTTTTAGAATTACTACTCACTAAATTTGTAACAACCCAACACAATTCTGCTGAGGGTGAAGTGTTGTGTGCATATACAGTGGTACCTCGGGTTACAGACGCTTCAGGTTACAGACGCTTCAGGTTACAGACTCTGCTAACCCAGAAATAGTACCTTGGTTTAAGAACTTTGCTTCAGGATGAGAACAGAAATCGCGCGGCAGCATTGGGAGGCCCCATTAGCTAAAGCGGTACCTCAGGTTAAGAACAGTTTCAGGTTAAGAATGGACCTCCAGAACAAATTAAGTTCTTAACCCGAGGTACCACTGTATACTGATTACTTTTCAAAAGGGAGAGGGAATAGTTGTTCAACCCATTTGGGGATGTAGAGGATGAAAGTGCTTTCAAACTTCTAACATGAATCATAGAATTGTAGAGTTGCAAGGGATCCCGAGGGTCATCTAGTCCAATCCCATGCAATGTAATGCAATGCAAGCTCAACTAAAGCATACATAACAGATGGCCATCCAGCCTCTGCTTAAAAGTCCTCCACCTCCAGAGGGAGACCATTCCACCGTTGAACAGCTCTTATCACCAGAAGGTTCTTCCTGCTGTTTAGTTGGAATTTCCCTTCTTGGAACTTGAAGCCATTGGTCTTACCCTCCAGAGAAAGAGAAAACAAGCTTTTTCCATCTTCCACATGACAGCCCTTTAAATATTTGAAGAAGGCTATCATATCTCTTCTCAGTCTCAGTTTGGTGTCATCTGCAGTTTTGATGAGCATCCCATCAACCTATTCATCCAACTAATTTATAAAGACATTGACCAACAATGGTCCCAGGACAGAACCCTGTGCCACCCCACTTGTCAGATTTTTCCAGAATGATGAGGAACCATTCGTGAGCACTCTTTTGGTTCACTTAGCCAGCTACAAATACACCTAACAGTCACCTCATCTATCCCACATTTTACCAGCTTATCCTCAAGAATATTGTGGGGGACTTTGTCAAAAGCCTTGCAATAGCATTTCCTAAAATTATTTTATGTATCTGCTTTTTACAACAACAAAAACAACAAATCTCAAAATGACCTAGAAAAAGGTTATAAATGCAAAAAACAACAACAAATGAATCAGTAAAACCATAACCAATACTAAAAGTAAATTAATGTTATATTTGGCATGATACTAGACTTCTTTGAGACATGCTACATGTGATGACATATTGATTAATTAATTAATTAATTACAATTTCCCCCAACTCACTGGGTCCCAACAAGGTTTTCCTGAACAAGAATTGATTGAGCTTTGTGTACCACTCCACAATTTATTCACATCTGTTTCAATGTAATCGTATTAGGTGGCGTAGCTATAGCAGCTAATGAATTTCCATGAGAACCCTTTTCCAAAAGAAGATGCAAACAGATGCCAATGTTTAAGAAAAGAAATTTAAGATTAGAAAAATGAGAAACAATATTTAAGAATCAAACAGTAATCTAACCTAGAGGTTACCAGAGCATATCCAACAGTAGTTAGGCTGTTCCTGTCCAAATAAGGGTGCAGTTGGGCCACCAGCCCAAGTTGATGGCAGGCCACTGAGGTCACCTGAGGATCCAGGAGTACCTTTAAACTATGTACCCACTCCAGAGGAAGTGTAACCCCATCAAGAGCAGGCAACCTCATATCCATCTGGTCTAAAGAACCACCCACTAACAGTGCCTCCGTCTAATCTGGATTGAGCTTCAGTTTGTTGGCTCTCATTCAGTCCATTACCAAGGCAAGACATTGGTCCAGTACATCCACTGCCATGTCTGCAGATGTAAAGGAGAAATAAAGCTGTGGGTCTTGCAGATATGAACCACACATGTCTACAAATCACTCCTATTCAACTTTTCAGACAACCACAACTATGGGGATTTGAAGGTCCACTAGAGACAGAAGGCAATAGAGATTATTCTACTGGTACCCTCTAACACATACCTTAACTACTTATACATTTGAACTAAGACTTTATTAGAATTGAGGTTGATAAGGAGCATAAGAAAGTTCATCTAGCTCCACATTGTCTTCTCTGACTGGCCGTAACTCTCCAAGGTTTCCAGCAAATATATTTCCCATCACCTACTACCTGATCCTTTTAACTGGAGGTGATGGGGGTTGAAGCTGGGACTTCCTGCATGCTAAGCATGTACTCTACCTCCATGCTGTGGACCTGCCCCAAATGCACAGATGAGTAGATAATACATTCAAGCACACCAACCTATCCAAATTCTGAGCTTGAGAAAGCAATGTGCATGAATAATAACTGACTGACTTACAGATGAAATCAGAGATTTCCCAAATCACTTCACATTCTCATGATACCACTAGGAACATGAAAATAGAGGGACAACTCGAAACGCATGTGCTTTAGGAGGCTGTGAGGGCTAAAGTTCATTTTGTAGAGGTTATAGGGCTCTTCATTGTACTGTTTGGCTCACACGCAAAAATATGAACTTGCCCAGTGAACCATCTCTGTGCTCTTTTCAGGGTGGCGGGGTAGGGAAAAACATGCCATATGTTTGAAGGCATTTCTCTCTCTTCTTCTGCCAGAGAACGGGCAGATAGCCAGAACCTGCTGCAAAGAGGCAACATTTGGCATTTGGAATAAATTCATCAGACGCTTGGCTGAGGCAGACTCCAGCTAGCACTCCTCTTTTGACATTTTCTTATACTCCGTGATATTTCACACTGCCAGTCTAATGGTGGCGACAAGAGCAACAAGAACAAACACTGTGCAAGGAAGGTCTATTCTTGATGCTGGAAAACGTTTTCTAGATCTAAGCGAAAATGTGGTCCATTTTCCCTCCTAACGAGGGCTGTTATCATTTCTAGCATTTCCTATGTTTGCAATTCAAATGTTTAAAATGGCTAGAATGTTCTTCAGCTGTCTGTCCCACACTAACAATGTTTCCAGGGGAAATGTCCAAAGATGTGAAATTATAGCCATGAAAGTCGTGACAAGGAGATTTCTCACATCAACATGTTATCTTTGGGTTTTCCTCTGTCTAAATGCTCAGAGCTAAATTGGCATATTTTGAAAACACTGGCATTAAGGAATATAGGAAGATGTCTTATACTGAGTCAGACAATTAGTTCATCCAGTGCAATATTGTCTACATCAGTATTCTTTACACTTTCAGATCCAGGATGCACTTTTCACCCAAAAAAGCATGTGGGGACCTATTTCTTAATCTTTTACCATATATTTGCATGGTGGTTGTGCTCCTTCTGCCATCTACCTTGGATCAGACCATGACCCACTTAATGGGCCCCAACCCCCCTGTTGAAGATTAGTGGGCTACATTGCATTGACTTGCAGTGGCTCTCTAGGGATCCAGGCAAGGATGTCTCCCAGCCTTGTCTGAAGATGTAAGGGATCGAACCTGGAACATTCTGCATGCAAAGCAGATGTTCTATTCCACTGAGTTTGGCTCTTCCCTAAACTGGCTCTGTTAATTTGGACCTCGTTTAAATCGTCCTTCATGAAGTAAAACTAAAGCAGACACCATGTTTGTTCCTTGTAACCAAACAGTGGAAACAATGTCCTTCAATGAATATACAAATGCACAATGCCGGACTCAGGTACAAGAGTGTGGAGGAAAAGGGAGAGGTGTGAGTCCCATCACTTTCCAGAACTGAACTAGGAGACTCTCTCAGGCCTTACCACCTGTTCTGAGTCTTAATTTCCAGATTTAAAATAATTTAACCCCCTTTGGATCTGGAAGGAACCTGATGGAAATGGGACTATGACTGGTGGACAAGAGTGTGTGTACATCCCCCACTCCCAGTATGTTTCTGTGTGCTTCTTGGGGGGAAACCACTGTATAAAAATACAGTTTGCTCTTATACGACACCTCATATCAATGGATAAATAAATATTAGATATGTGCAGGCTTTAGGGTCTTATCTTCATTGACTAGGTTTGTCATCCATACTGTTTGTTTCAATAAATGCAGGTTTTGTGGATATGCTTTATGTTTAAAAAAAGATCTGTAACCTCTTGCTTTAAAGTTGGGATCCCTGTTGGGAAATTTAAAAAGATAGCTACAAATTACATAAAATGCTTACCAGCAAACCACTGAGAAAACGAGGAGTGAACACCTTGATCTAATCAAAATAAGCATTGTACAAAAGTCATCCAGCCTTAATTTTTCAAAAGCTATTAGGCTTCAAATTAAATGGAAAATGAAAATAAAAATGAGCTTGCATGGCAAGTGGAAGCTAAATTTGGTCCATTTTTGTTGGGGGGGTGTTATTCTGCTTTGCACGCCCTTGCATTTACCATTTGACAATTCTTCTGATAAAACACTTGCTGCAATCAGGTGAAGTAGGTTATTAATGGTTCTAAAAAGATATACAGGATTGCCTCATCCTGAGGCAATTAAGGCTGCAAAGTAAGTGTTTTTAATATCTCCAAGGGCCTGACTATAATGAAACAGGTGATCTTTCTAAAATTGCTGTTGTTTATCTCATTTAGAATCCTTTTACTTCTTCTTTTTAAAAAATTAATAAGGACTCCATGACTTCTGACTCCTTTGGATAAAACGGTGTACCCAAAACTTTTAGAAGCAGAATCCCCTTCAGGAAAATTAAACCTTTCAGACATCTAACATTTTGCCAAGATGTGTACATTTCCAATGCCCCTACATGCTGTCAGTTCACATTCTGAGGGCGAATGCAGTGAGATATTCCTTTCCTTTTCGCATATACTGTGACTGACAGTGAAATGGCCTCTCAAGAGAATTCTTTGGCTTGGAATAGAAGAGTGTGAGGTATTGTTTATACGTCCTTTCCAGTGATAAAAAATTGATTACCTATTTGGTCATAACATTTGGTCAGTTCTTAAAGCTCAGTGATATACCAGGATGAAATATTTCTGAAAGAACTCCATCATGATCTCCTGGGACTCCATACATAACTTTTCATTTCCAGTTTCACCAGTACTCCACTGATTCTCCTGCTGCCAAGTTTGAGGTTTCACTAGTTCCTTTGTTTCCTTCATAGACAGAAGGGTGTGAGGGGTGTGGAGGCAACAGTACTTTCTAACAAGAGCATAAAATCATTTGGCAGGATGGGAAGTATTGCAGAGCACCTCCAAATGACATTTTTATTTAGCATTCTTTCTCATTTGTTTGCTGAGTGATTAGACTATGGTGGCTATTTAATGAGCATTCATTCTGATTTGCTTGCTGGGAGGTTAGATGACATTGCATCAAAGCAACTGTTATCCCATACTTTCAAGTGCAAGGGCATGCAAAGCACTTCCCTTATCACAAAAAGTCTTCTCTCTTTTTAGGGGAGGGGGAGGTTGTTGCACAAAACCTCCCAACCAACTAGAATCGTACAACCTGAAGACACCAATACATTATTAAATTCCACCTAAAATAAGTGACCATCTGGTAGCATCCTAAGCTACAACCTGCTCTCTCTCTTTTGTTCTGTCAAGTCTCTAAATATCCTTTGCAGCTTTCCCTACTCTCACATCAATGCTCTACACTGGGTGCTGCCATGACTCCCTGAATCTGCCATGACAGTTTCCCAAGCTTACAGAGAAAGATGAAGGATGCCACAATTGTGTACTTGCCCTGGCAGGTAAAATTGAAATAGAAAACTTATCAGTCACTTTATTTCAGTAGATTTCTCTTGGATATTTTGGAATGCGTTTAGTCTGGTGCTATATTGAAGGTGATGCCCTCCAGATATTGCTGAGGAACATCTCCCATTATCCCTGATCATTGGCCATGCCAGTTGAGGCTGATGGAAATTGTAGTCCAATAACATCTGGAGGGCACCAGATTGGCTACTTCTGTGAGCACTCTTTCCAAAGCCTGTTCATATATTTTTGTTTGTTTCCTACCACGTGGTTAGTATCGCTAGTGATTGGGGATGTATAGTTCATTGTCGGAACTGGTGGCCTGCTGCTAATGAAAACTGGTCCTGCTAGTCTGAAGGCTGCATTACATTTATTTTGAATATAATAATCATCTGCATACTCTATGTATTGTCTTGGGAGATAATAATGAGAAACTTAAACAAGAAGAAAGAATAAATATGAGAGCCTTTACAGAAAAACATGATTGCATTACCAGATTTAAACAACTCTGCTGCTCACACAGTATGGATAAACAAACATGCAAAAAAAAAAAAAAAAAGTCCAGAGAAGTCACAATTTTGCGACTTCTTTTATTTAAATGCCTTCTGTGTGGCCCACTAAAAATAAAGGTGGCTAGAAAGGTAGCTAGCCAACTCCAAACTATTAACCAGGACTGACTATTGGCAATCTTGAGGTTTCGGCAATGCCATAAATACCAATATCAGGATCAAAATAGCAAGCATTCAGGGAAGCAGAATGGACTCATATCCTACTGAACAGCAAAATTGCTGGAGGAGGAAGGCCTCGAAGTCTAGACAACTACAAATAGCCTCTAAACCTTTCCATTTAAAGGTGTCATGGGGCAAATGAGGTGCCTCACAGTACTGTACTCATGTCTGGAGCCCTTTGTAGCTATTGGGAAGAGCTTATTCAGCCTTCTGACAATTTGCCTCTCTAGGCAAAATGTCAAAGGGGGTATATTAATCTTCCAGGCTCATGGAAGATCCTTCCTTCAAATTACCATGCATTCTCCCATTTGGTTGCTCATTTCTTCTTCCACTGACAGATCCAGGGCAGGGGCCCAGGCACCTGTTCTCAGTTTCTCTCCAGAGAATCCTAGGGAGAAATAATCTTAGCATGGCCTTTACAAATCCCATGCCTCCTCCGTCCACAGTATCCTTGGCTCCTTCGAACACCATATGTTCCTGATGTATTATCTACTAGAGACTTGGGCTTGGGACAATCGAGATCAATACTTGCTTGTGGGAACCATAAAAGCCACCCTTGCTCACACATTATTCATCAAGAAATCCTAAGGTGTAGAAGTGGACAGGTCTTTATTTTTGATGGTCAAGACTCAGTATTTGTTTTCTAAAACTGCCACTCAAATCACAGTGATATGGAGGAGGGGAGTTGAAGTAGAGAGTTATTCTTCATATGGGTCATCCTTTGCCTTTGAGCTTTGGCTGTGAGAGCAGGGAATAAGTAGCAGAGGTGGGCTTTTGTGGTGGCATGCTTTTTTTGCTCTTGTGAAATGAGAAGCCACTCTGAATGAAATTTGAGATCATTGTTGCTTTACAATAAAAAAGCAAATGAAATCCGTATGGCACTTTGGAGTGCTGACATGGGCACTGTAAATAAAAGGAAAGTAACATGAAATCAGAGCTTATTCAACATTAATTTTATGGATTTGCATATTGTGGAACTGAACTTGTCTGTTTGAAAAGTATGTGTGGTCCCTTGTGCGGGTGTTAGGTCTTTGAACATTCAGCATGCTCAAATGTGCTGGAAGTCAGTCTAGAATGTCTTCAAGGTAGTAATTCAAGACAGAAGGTGAGGCCATGCCTCTACAGTTCTGGGGGGCGGGGGGGGGGGAATCACAGCCAAACTTTATCCCATTCATTGTCACAAGAAACTCTGCGAGAGAATGGTATTTTCCCAAGCTTGCATCATCCTTGCACACATTGGTTTCCCACAGCTCAACAATTCATTTCATTATTCTTTCTTCTAATAATCATCCGTCAAATGCCACAAATTTTTGCCCCCCACATCTCATTCCTGGCATCTGGTAGTCAGAGATGCAAGTCATAGCCAGTCTTCCCCTTGGATGTTATAGTGCTCAACCAAATATGTTGGGGAGGAAGTCTTTGAGGAAAAACAAAACCTTTTCTCCTGGGACACTTCTGTGCAGGCCATGCATAGCCTGTCATGCACATTCTGCCAAGAGGCGGGGAGGGACATTACATCATGAACGGATGAGGATTTGAAATAAGTTCCAACTTGCGAGCCCAAGAATAACGGAAGATATACATATAAAATAATTGTATCCAATCTATATAAGGGGAACACCATTGGATCAGACCAAAACCTGTTTTCTTCGGACACTTCTATGCAGGCAGAGTATAACCATTTTCAAGTGGGTCCATTTGTGGGAACATTGGGAACCACGGATCAGTACCATACAGTAATAAGGGGCCTTTTTTTTTCTTACCCAAGAGCTTAATTCAGCATTTCCCAACTTTTCAAGTAATGCACACACTGGGCATACACAGTTTAAGAGGAGGGTTATTGCCCTCTCTCCACTTATTAAATGTTGATCTGATGGCTAGGAGGAGGTGATTTGAATCCCCACCAGAATGCTGAACTCTGTCCACTCAGCACTCAATCTACCTTTCTTTCCCACTGCCTCCAGCATCAGGGGGTTGGGGCAGAAATTGTTTTGGGGAGTTGCCACCCTTGCCATACAGTGTCCAATAAGAATATTGAATTCAACCTCTCTATAGCAGCAAAAGCCGGTCGTTTGTTCTCACAAGCACCGCCTCCCTGAGCCAGATCAATGGATAAGAGTCCCCCTTTGCAGGTGGGAAACTAGAGCTGCGAGGGTGTGATTCTGGCTTTCACGCTGGAGCAGGAATTCCAGCAAGGGCTCAACAGAAGTTGCTGTGGATAGGCGGAAATTCAGCACGTGACGAATTGCCCATCACTGAATCTCCCGCCGGGAAATAACCACACCTCTTGGATACCTGTCCGTCACGCAGTTATTAAAGGCACATGTGGAGTTCTGCTAGAGCAGCAGGTGCCAATCCTACGACCTTCCCCTCCAAGTGACATTTGATCAGTTTCCATTCATACCCAAGCGGCTGAATCCACGTCTAACTAACCGATATTAAAAGCATTCACAGGAGCCACTATGGCGCAGTGGCTAGAGACCTGCCGTGTAATCATAGACATTTCTACTCAAGTGAGCCCATGGGGTTCACTCTTAGACAAGGCGGTATGGGAGCGCTGTTCACACCTCCTCTCTGCCACGAATTTACCTAGCGGCCTTACGCACGACTCCCCATCTCAGCACACAGTCGGCATTATGGCATGCATCGAACAACCTTACAGGGTTATTGCAAGGACTGAGATTAAACGCCCCCTGCGCGCTTTCCCCGCCCCATGACAGCATTTCCTATGCCTTTACGAGTTCTGCCAGGAAGAAATTTTGGAAGTGACTATTTCCCCGGCAGGATGATGAGTATGGCCAAAAGTTTCGCTTGCCAAAATTCTGCACAGGGAAAACAAACATTGACACCTTGAGGAGTTACCCAGCCCCCTTGAAAACACCCAGAATTGTTTATCAGCAGTGGTGCACCCAGGATTTTTTTGGACTATGGACTTATTGGGATGGTGGGCTCTTTAGATGTGTCTAACTTCATAGTGAGGTTAAGCCAGCTTTTGCTTTTGCTTTCTTGCCTAATCTTCGGAGTAGGACCCCGGGCTTCTGCCCTCTGATTCTGACCGCACCACTACTCTGGAGGCGCCACAAAGGAACTACTCGTAAAAGCTGGACGGGCCCACTCCACTCCACTTCCTCCCCCCGCCCCCGGTGGCCTGGCAAGAATGAGGGCCAAGGAAAGCGCCCCTCTCCCTCGCTCTCCTCCCGAAGGAAAGGGGACGTGGGGGGGGGGGATGTTGACACCAACTCCTCGGCAAAGTAGGTTAATGAGTGTCTCGCCGCGCTCTCCTCGCAGCGCGCCTTCCTTCAGGTGCTGCGCGCTCGAATCGGTCTGCTTTGTTTCCCCCCTTGCCCGGCAGCCCAGAGTGGCGGCATATTGATGAATTTTCTCTCCGGAACGCGCTGAAATTGACTTCTGGGGCTGCCGCCTCGACTTAGACCTGGGAGGTGGGAGAGGGGAGCTCCAGTTATCAGGAACCTATTAGCAGCGCTCGGGCATGTCAGGTACGCGCCGCGGTGCGCTTCGGAAATGGAGCAGGCGCAGGAATCCGGGTCGCTGCTCTAATTAGAGGCATCCGGTGGTGGCGTCTGCGAGAATCCTTCGCAAAGGATCCTCCGCCCCTAACCGGATTAATTAATTATTATTATTATTATTATTATTATTATTATTATTATTAATTATGGGTTTCCCCAGCCGCTCTGGGTGGCTCCCAACTAAATATTAAAATACAGTGGTCTGTTAAACATTAAAAGTTTCCCTAAACAGGGCTGCCTTCAGATGTCTTCTAAAAGTCTGGTAGTTGTTCTTCTCTTTGACATCTGGTGCGAGGGCGTTCCACAGGGCGGGCGCCACTACTGAGAAGGCCCTCTGCCTGGTTCCCTGTAACTTGGCTTCTCCCAGGGAGGGAACCGCCAGAAGGCCCTCGGCGCTGGACCTCAGTGTCCGGGCAGAACGATGCGGGTGGAGACGGCAAATGTTGCGCCCAGGGTTTCCAGGGAGGCTTACTCGTAAAGAAAGTGGGCTCTGGAGCACCCTCGAAAAATCAAATAGCCCCGGGTTCCGAAAACGTTGCTGGCGAGTCAACAGTTTATGAGCGTCTCAGGACTATGGAAAAGTGCAGACAGATGAGCCGGTCTGGATGAAACCATCCTCTTTCCGCTGAAACTGACTAACCTTAAGACAGACTGGAGACAAAGTAGGAGAAAGCTTTTCATAGGCAAAAAACGCTTTTCGCTCCCTTGCGCGCGCATAATCTACGCCAGCCCCCAATCCTCTCCTCTGCGCAGCCATTATACTTTGATATAGGATCAAGGAGCCATCTTCGAGTTCGTAGGGAGATCCATAGGCCACTGAGAAAAGCAACACGAACACAAATACTGCAGTGAGGATCACGTCACTTGGATTTCTTTTTTAAAAAATCCAAATAATTTTAATTTGTTTTTTGGATTTCTGCTGGTCAGGCAGCTGTTCATCAGGAGAAGGTTTCCCCGGCACGGGGATGCGGAATAGGGAATGCTGCATCTGTTGAGTTTCTGCTTTGACATGAAAACACAAGGGGCAACAGGACGAGGAACCACCCCTCCACCTTTAGATACTAATGCTACCATCCCAAACATATTTCCCTGGGAACAGAAGCAGCAGCCTTACACCGCGTCCCTGACCACGAGTCAATCTAGCTCAGTTCTACACTGACTGACAGCAGCTCTCCAGGGTTGCAGCCAAATGTCTTTCCTGACTTGGAGACGTCGGGATTTGAACCTGGAGCCTTCTGCATGCAAAGCAGGTGCTCTGTCACTGAACGTCGGCCTCATTTAGTATTGACGCTTGTTAAAATCAACCCGATTTAGATTAGCCTTCCTTAGCCTGGCGTCTTCCAGGTGTTTTAGACTTTCCAAGGGGATGGGCGTTGTAGTTCGAAACAATCTGGCGGGCACCAAATTGAGGATGGTTGCTTTAGGACTGGACTGCCAGGCTGCAATCCTGGGCACACATTCTTCAGGGTCAGCTCACCGGGTGAGACTTACTTCTGAGTGCATCGGGCTGGGCTGTAACTGATTTCAGGTGACAAGAGGTAGTTAGGATTCCCCACTTTGACTGCATGGATCTGTTCAAGGAGGCTGGTTGGCAAGGGGAAATGGTGCCCTAAAGCCACTTTGGGACTGCATGTGCACGAGAAAATATGCCACTCTCATTGATGTCACTGAATGTGGTCAAGAAAACCATTTAAACCAGAACTCAGTCTGTTGATTTCCCAGACCTCTTCCTTGAACTTACGCTTGACTGTACAATCTGCAGCCAAGATTCCAGCACTACTCCTCGAGACCACGCCAAGGGTCTCCAAAGAAAGGGCATGAAAGCGCAACACGGTTTTAAGAGAGGCGGGTCGTGTCCAATGTTTCTGAGATCCCTGTCCGATCCTAAAGGCATTTTTGGGGATAAGAAGCGCCGTCTAGCATGAAATACAGGGGACTTAACTTCCAAAAAAAAGATAAAGCATCGAAGAAACTTATTGCGCATTAAGCACAAACACGTTTATAAGGTTTCGTTGATGTCACAGACGAAGCGCAACTATTATAAGGTACCACAACGAGCCTCTTCGTTGATTTAGCCTCAGCTAGTTTACAGTGCAAGTGAATTTTCAAAGGTCTATGAGCTAACGCATATTTTTCCCTCGCTGGGACAGCAGCGAACAGAGATTTGAAGCGCAGCCTCGGATCAAACCATCATTCTCTGTTTCTCCGGCACTACAGCAAGCGGGCGCGGGGGCTTCCTTGGGAGTAAAGTTCCATCCAGCACAATGTCGCTTCCGAGAAAACAGACACAGAGGCGGATTGAACAATACCTTGACTTTTAAATCAGAATGATGAGAAAGACCTGGTTTCATTTCCCCTCCTTTATCGCCGTCCAAACCCCAAATCCTTGGATTCAATCCTAGACAAGGAATGTTATGTTCCCCATTTCCATCTGGGGCAGCGCGTCTGTTATAAGAGTTACCAAGAGCGCGGGGAGGGCAGGGTTCGCGTTCTGCCCGAATTGGTAACTCTCATAACATTTCCGAAGGGGCGACACAAGAGGAAGGCGACTCTCTTCCCCATGAAGCTGATGTCTTGAAATGAATGTCTTAACAAAAGTGTTCAGCGGCCTCAGTATCAGAGATGGCAGCCAAACACCTGTTCCCTAAGCAAGTTTTCTTGGATGGAGACGTGGATTTACTGCCTACTGGCTCGCCTAGCCTAAAACCCAGAGCTGGGGTATCTGAGCTGGACTACGCTGCCCATCATTTCTCACCATTGGCCAATGTGGCATAATGGTTAGAGTGTTGGGCTAGGTCTTAGGAGACCAGGGTTCCAATCCCCACCCAGCCATGAAGTTCACTGGGTGACCTTGGGCCAGTCACCATCTCTTAGCTTAACCTACATCACAGGTTTGTTGTAAGGATGAAACGGGGAGGTTGAGAACCACGTTACACCACCCTGAGATCCTTAGAAGATCAAAATGGTATGTAAATGTAATAAATAAAATAAAATGAATAAATTACCCATGCTGGTTGGTGCTGATGGGGGAGTTAGTATTGTTGTCTTCCTCTTCACTCTTTCCTGAAAGTAGTAGCCTAATCCTGTTTCTATTTCTTCAGACGTTAGTCTCACTGTCCAATGGAGCTTGCTCACAGAGAAGTGTGCATAGGATTGCAACATCTGCCTAAAAACATGTTACTGAACATAATCCACCTTCTTCCCCTATTACCCTAAAGCCAATCTATTCCTCTTGAGTTTACAACAGGAAAGACATCCTATTCAGCCCTTCCCACCCCTATCTTTGGCGCTCAGATTCTGAGGCTAAAATCCTACAGTTGGATCCTAGACATCTCTACCTAGGCATAGGTAAAGTAAAGGTAAAGGTACCCCTGCCCGTACGGGCCAGTCTTGACAGACTCTGGGGTTGTGCGCCCATCTCACTTAAGAGGCCAGGGGCCAGCGCTGTCCGGAGACACTTCCGGGTCACGTGGCCAGCGTGACATCGCTGCTCTGGCGAGCCAGAGCCGCACACGGAAACGCCGTTTACCTTCCCGCCAGTAAGCGGTCCCTATTTATCTACTTGCACCCGGAGGTGCTTTCGAACTGCTAGGTTGGCAGGCGCTGGGACCGAGCAGCGGGAGCGCACCCCCCCCGCAGGGATTCGAACCGCCGACCTTTCGATCGGCAAGTCCTAGGCGCTGAGGCTTTAACCCACAGCGCCACCTGCGTCCCTCCTACCTAGGCATAAGCCCCACCGAAGTCAGTGGGACTTATTCACAGGTATGTGAGCCTTAACTTGGGTCTTATTTGCAGATAAGGGGGCAACCCTGACCGCGAAGTAAGTCTGTTGAACTCAGTGGGACTTACTCCTGAATACGCATTCATGGGGTTTGCTGTTAATAGTATAATAGATCTGTGGTGCTAAATGTTTAGGTAGAGTAAATATTGGGATTTAATTAAAACTTGTATGTTAAGCCTGAGCTATAAGACAGTTTCGATGTGTATTAGAAAGGGGGTTTGAGGTGTTTAATTAGTGTTTGTGTGAGAAAGCTGTATGTCAGGCTTTGAGAATGTAATCAAGATCTATGTGTATTGGAATGTATGTGTACCTACTTCTGAGTGTCAACAATTAGCATGTGAAGAGTTAATTAAGCTAGGTAAACGTCCTAAGTGTATATCAGTCTTTAATCCTGCTCAATCAGCAAGTGTTGATGAACTCAGGGGAACTCCTTGGTCAGGTGACACCTGGGGGGCTAAACTATTCGCACTTCAAAGCATCGAAAGAACTGACCATTGGGATGTAACTGAATAAAGCAGGCTTAGTGTTTAGGAACAGCAGAAGAAGGAGAGGTGCGTTGGACTAGACTGCTGCACTGCGGTGGGGAACAAACCACTCTTGAGATGACCATGCAGAGTGAAGGTGTAAAGATGCGAATAAATCGTATTTCTTAACACTAGGGCAGCATCCTCCATTCGCCAAAGGAGCACAAACCCTGAGTGAATGCCTGGAAGCCCTTGGGCTCCTGCCACCGCTCGGCAGAGAGAGGGGCAGGCACCTGACTTTTGTAACAACAATACATTGCTTACAGGTGAGTGCCAATTCATTTGAGTGGAGCTTCCTTCCGCGTAAGATGGGGTAGACCAATTACATTTTTTATTCCTGACCATTTCCGTTTTCAACCTTTGCCTACAAATTACGAGTCCCAACTCTTTGGGGTGAGGAAGGCCTGGACGGTAACTGAAATAAATGAATAAGTTCGCCTACCACCACCGCCACCCGAAAGACAGCGAGGCGTACTTTAAATTGAACTTCGCCCTTCTCGTTTCCTTGGAAATGCTACTTAACTCTTATTCCCTTGGAACTTACTCCCGACTAAACATTCTTAGGCTGGGGGCGTCAGTCCCGTCGGCCTCAGGGGTTTTAAGGTTACAGTCCTCAACGCATGTCCCAGGAAGTAAGTCCCACTGGGCATAGTGGGAGCAGCCGTAGCTGTTCAGGGAGGACTGGGAAAGCCCTTCATGCAGACAACGCAGAGCTATAGGGATCAACGGTCTGACTTTTGGGTCCCATCTCCCTCTCCCTCTATCCCTACACAGGATTTAGCAGCACACTGGTTTAGGAACTAAGCGCAGGGCGGCTTATTGTGCCGTCGTTCGTTCCTGGGCCCCCTTTTATGGATGTCTGTTCCACTTCAAGCTTTCTTTCTCCCAAACTTCAGGGTACCCCTAATCAATGAAGCGAGGAGGAGGGCCTTCACTGAACTCTGTTTCGTCTCCAGGTTTTTAAAGGGAACCAAAACTAAAATCTGGGGTGTTGGTGTGGTTGGTTGGTGGGGTCTCCGGATACCTCAAGAGCGCCTGCTTAACTGGCTTGTGGGTCTGCCAACCTGAGATCCAGGAGCCGGCGGGGTAAATAACCCCCCCCCCTCGTGCCCCCAATACTACCCACACACCCAGAGGCTGACTGAAAGCCGGAAACCCCCCCCCCTTACAAGCCAGCAAACTTCTTTGATCGCGAAGTGGGGCTGACAAGAAGCTACGAGGGCGCGGGGGAAAGTTTCTCGCGAGCGAGGCAACAGAGAGACGCGCTCCATTTTCCTTGCTGTCGCTTTCCTGCTGCCTATTAATTGACGAGAGGACATGCAGGGCCGAGGATGGGGGATGATAATCGTGGGATGATGAGCATCAGAGCCGGATGATGATCAGGGGGAGAAATGACAAAAGGAGCGAGAAAAGTTGCCCGCGCGCCTTCCCCGCTGCTTGGGCAGCGCCGCGCTCCTCCGAAAACGTCCTAGGCAGCAACTTTTCCTTGCCTCGCCTTGTTTTTCCTTGGCGGGGAACAAAAAAAGTGTTTCGGACCTCAAAAACAACAACAAGAAGAAGAGCCATGCGTTTCCTTTATGATGATCATCACCAGCCACAATCATAGTAATAAGAGAAACCCTGCCTAGGCAAACGGCAGGGCATTGCATCGCCCCGATGTTTTTCCCCTAGAGGGCTTTTTGCAAAACTTTTCTTCTCTCTCTCTTCCTCTCGCAATCACAACAAACAACAACAACCACTCTGGCTCTGCTGTTCGACGCAGGGCGTGGAGAGGCGGCGGTCGCGGCAGCTTGGCTGCTGCTGCTGCAGAATCTGGCCGCAAGATCTATTGGGCAGACAGATGGAATTCCCATCGCAGGCCGGCCAAAGGGCCGCGGACGGGACGCAAAGGAAATCCAGCCACAAAGCAGTTCAAGCTTTTGAAGTCCCCCGGGGTGCAAGGAAAGGAGTTGGGGGCTGGCTGGCTGCAGCTCAGCGCGAGGCGGGGGGTGTGGGGTGTGAAAAAAGCGAGGAGCGCTTAAGCCAAGCACTTAAAAGTCTCGCTGCCAGGGAAGTCCCTTTATATTTGGGAAGAAGCGCTGAGGGTCTTACCTGGGGGCTGTACTTTTCGGGTGCTTATTTAATTCAAACCAAAATTTCGGGTACTTATTTAATTTAAACCAAAAGTGGAAATCGTTTCCTATTGACCTCTGGCAGGTGTCCGAGCAAAAGGCTGCGGACTTACTTACTTGAGAGCCAAGGTCATTGAAGCAGATGGGATTTCTTTCCCAGTAAACAGAGTTCCCAAGTGTCAAGGTTAGGGCTCCCCCGCCTCCCTTCCGCCAATAGTTAAAAAACAAATAAACTGGTTCATCCAAGGGAAATAACAGATTTCAGACGAAGTGTTATTACTTCAGATGTTCTTACACTGTTTACTTATTTATTGCAAAGTGCCTTTGCCTTCCTAATCCTAATTTTGAATGGCCCACCTTAAGGCAACGTTAGCACTATCACTTTCCCCTGATTTCAGCGGGAGAGTTACGCACATGCTTAATTTGCTCCTAGTTGTTAAGCACCCTTTCCTGAGAGTAAGACGACTGAACCAAGCAGGGCTTCCTTTTTAGTAAACAGGATTAGGAATGAGCTGTACAATACAGTGCTTAAAGTTGGCGGGATCGTGCCCATAGAATCTATAAAGTTTATAGATTTGTGGTAAGAAGATCCCGTCACCCTTCTTTTTTCTTTCTCTTTTTGCAGAAAGGAGAATATTGTTTCATTTATACGTAGGGCATCAATCTTTCGACAGCTTATTCATCAGTGATTTGGCATCATGTTTGGTGAAGCAGTTTGAGGCGAGGGAGAGGAACGAAATTATTCCGGTATGTCATGTATCTGGTGTGGAATTGCAATCCACAGCCCACTGAGTGGAATGAAGCCCAGCCAAAGTCAAGCGCATTTAAAGCTGCGATCCTAAGAATTTCCACTAGAGAGGGAGACCAATAGAATTTGATGGGACTTACTTCTGAGTAAACATACAGATACATGGGGATGCAGAAGTGATTTACGTTGACTGGGTTGGGGGGAGGGGTTCCTGATTATATAATTGCAGAACTTCCAATCCTAAAGAAACGTATTTGAAAGTCGCTGTTTTAATTATCTGACAATATTTATATGCTGCTTAATAGACAAAAAACTCTAAGCGGTTTACACCTACAAATCCCATCTCATGCAATTGGGCTTGCACCCAGGTAAGCGCGCTGTATGATAGGGATTGTCGTTACCATGATACTAAGGCTTCTTTGCTGTTTTTCACGCACTTACACGAGAGCAAGCCCCACTGAACTCAACAGGCCTTACCTCTGAGAAAACATGCATAGGATCATAGGAGCCAACTTCTAGGGGCGGTGGGAGCTTCGGCCCCCACAATAAAATATTTGAGGGGGCCGGGCCCCCACAAAATTAATGCGCATTCCCATTCAAATGGTGTGTGTGCACTGCCTCATGTGACTGATTATGCAGGGAGGGGCTGACCTGGGCCGTCACAAAATTTTATACAAGTTGGCACCCCTGCATAAGATGGCGCAGTAAATCTTTTCAGTACATAAAAGGGTAGGAAGACTTTGCGTTTTCTTCCACATACGCGTGGAGATGGTTTGAGCCTTAGCCATGCGCCAAATAACATCACAAGTTTACAGTTGTGTTCCTGGTCTTTTCCTGCAGCCCCGATCCTATGCACCTTTTCGTGGGAAGGAAGCCTCTCTGATTTCGTCAGGAGTTACGTCCAAATAAATGCGCTTTGCATGGCCATCCTCGACATTGCGTGTTTCCTCCAAACACACTCACACGTTCTTCTGCGCGGGGCGGAGGGGAGGTCTCCCTTCCTTCTTGAAAGCAGTTGATG
This sequence comes from Podarcis cretensis, assembly GCF_951804945.1. Classification (NCBI taxonomy): domain Eukaryota; kingdom Metazoa; phylum Chordata; class Lepidosauria; order Squamata; family Lacertidae; genus Podarcis; species Podarcis cretensis. Next base: position 76,527,945 of record NC_137174.1, read on the forward strand.
AAACGCTTCTAATTGCTCCAGCCCGCCATCCATTCAAGAGAACAAAAGTTAACATCATTTGACTTAATTAAGTTTTGTTCGTCGCTCTTTTTAAAAGGCCAGGTCTGTCATGGTTGTACAGACAGCAAGCTGCTGGCGTCAATTCCCCAGAGCAGCATCTGATACCGTTCAAAGTAGGTTACCCACCTGTTGGCGGGCTGCGCCTCGTTTATGGGGCGACGGCTTTTTAGCTCTCGACAATTTAACGCTTTGAGAAAGCCGCAGTTCGTCTCGGGTTTCCTAGATCCGCTGGCAAAGTGAGATCCTGCTGTCTAGAGGGCTTTGAAGGAATCTCAGTCGGATTGCCCAAAGTTCAGCGGAGGTCAGGGGGAAATCAGGGACCGCGGGGTATTGTTGCCACCTTTGGGGGCTGTCGCGGCTCTTGTGTCTTTGGCACCTGCGGTGGCAAAGAAAAACGTCTGCAGGTGAAGGTTTTCTGCCTTGCAAGATGCGAGGGGGAGAAGGCGAGTTGGAGAGGGTGGGTTACTTATTTCCGTGAAGCTGTTAAAGGCACAGGTGCCCTGATCTTTTAAAAGTTGGCAACCCAGTGTGCATTTGACTTTTTCTAGCAACTGGTCACAGAAGCAGCCCCAGTATGCAGAAACAGGACAGCAAGAAATATGTCTTTCAGCACGAGGTAAAATAAAAGTCTCTTCTAAAACAAAGAAAAATATGAGATCCAGAAATATCCCGCCTGCGTGTATTCTAAACCCGTGCCTTTTATCCAGCAGTGGAAGATTCACAACGCAGCTAAACTGAGATGCCAAAATGTAGGCCACATTCATAAGCGTATTATTGCTTGGAGAGGGGAAGGCCGAAGTTCAGTGGTAGGGCACCTGCAATGCATGCAGAAGGTCCCAGATACAATCCCTGGTATCCCCAGGTAGGACTCCCCTGAGAGTAGACACTGCTGAACGAAGGTGGGCCAATGGTCTGATTCCGTCTCAGACAGCTTCGTACGTTCCTAAATGCTGGATAGCTCACTTGGTTAGAGCGTGGTGCTGATCACACCAAGGGGGCAGGTTCGATTCCCGTATGGGACAGCTACATATTCCTACATTGCAGGGGTTTGGACTAGATGATCCTCAGGGTCCCTCCCAACTCTACAGTTCCACGAATAGGGTAAGTGACTATCCTGTTGGCCTCATTAAAAAACTTAAGGCATGATCTGGCCAGAGTTAAACAACCCTGAATGCAATTATCTAGGAGAGAGCCCCACGGAACACATACCCTATCCACACTGACTCAGAAGTAATTCAGAGACGGGAAAACTATGGGATGTGCGCCCATGCAATTGATCCTTAACCAAATGGTGATGGGTTCGACTGGTGGGCTGCAGTCGGACGCGCACTCCATAGGATGCGGGTCCTATTGAAAGCACTGGGACTTATTTCCTAGGAACCAGGCATAGGATTGCGCTAATTGCCTTTAAAATAAAGGGATGTCCGTCCGTCTAGACGCACCGTGCGCAACGAGCTTTCAACGTCTGATCGTAATAAGTTAACAAACCGTGAATTGGAAGAATAGATGAATGGAACTTCCCCTAAATCGAATTTCCGCCGGTTTGTGGGGGTGGGGGGGCGATGGGGGCAGAGTGCGATAGGGGTGCCTCTGTGAGCCACGAGAACCAGTCTCCAGCTTGTGGGTTTTGAAAAGACTGAGACGGTTTTGAAGCGAAGCTATCCATCATCTTCACTAAAGTTTCCCGATTAAAAAGTTGAGCTTCGGAGGGGACTTCAAAGGCTAAAGTCCTCCTGCATAGACTACCAAAGAGATTTCTCTGACTTGTTGCAGGAGGGGGGCGAAGATAGGGGGCTTGACAGGGGTCGAAACTTGTTTGTTCTGGTGTCTATATCTGTCACTATCTGAAGTACAATCCAGCCAAGAGGCAACAACAGCCCTTGGATTTTTCCCCCCTTCTTCAAAAGCTTCAGATTTAGGAAGTAGATGTGGGGGCGGGAGGGAGAGATTATCAATCAAATTAAGCAGTTCAGAGGGAAAAAATAGCCTATTTATTTAAAGTTATTCTGACAATCCCGTTGCCAGTTTCAACAATCTTAGTACAGGTGTGCATTCTGCCAAGAAATTTCCCACAAGGATTGAGGTTTTGGCACATGACTCTTCAGTATATTAGTTCAAATTATGTCCCACTGGTGTTATCTCTTTTTTCCATTTTAGTCCCGAAGGTGTTCTAAGAGCCAGATGTTAAAAGGGTGGTTGTTTCTTTCAGTAACACTCCGCTATAAACTCTTTAACACTGTAGTTCTAGGCACACTTACTTGGGAGAAACTGCTTTCACATACGTAGGATTTCCTCCCAAGTATTGTGTAGTTAAAAATAATGCTGATTTCAGCGGAAGAGTTAAGCAAATGCCTAGTTCTCACTCCCGATTGATATCAAAGGGACTTAGTGCAATCCTAAAATGTCTACTCAGAAGTAAGTAAGTTCAATGGGAATTACTCCCAGGATATAGGATTGCAGAAAATGACTTAACCTCTACTGAACCATGTCCCTTCTCATTCACTAGGGCTGCAGTACTGTATTTAATGATTTGTATTTATATATTTCTACCCTTCCTCTTCACCTGACGGGACTCAAGGCGCCTTACAGATAAAAATAAGAACCGCTAAGAACATAGGGAGGAAAGGAGATAATTAAAAACCGATCAAACATTTATCAAATTAAAACTTTATACAGATACAAAATCTATTAAAATCACACCAATAATTAGTCAGTTCCCAAAAGCCTTCACTTGCCGGCCAAAGGACAGCAATGAGGGAGCCGGTCTAGCTTCTCTAGGGAAGGAGTTCCAAAGTATGGGAACAGCCACCAAGAAGGCCCTCTCCTGCAAGTGGGGCCCATAGAAGGGCCTCCAAAGATCTCCAAGATCTCCAAACCTAGGCAGTTTCAGATTGTTTGGACCTAAGCGGTTGTCGGGGTTTATAGGTCATAACTAGGACTCTGAATTGTGCCCAGAATCAGACCAGTAGTCAAAGGAGCTGTTGCAACAGTGGAGCTGCATGCTCCCTATAACTGGCTGGGGTCAGCAATCTAACTGCAGCTCCTTGGGCCAGCTGAAGTTTCTGAGCACTTTTCAAATGCAGCCCCACGTAGAGCGCGTTACACTAATCCAAGCCGGTTGTAACTAAGGCGTGGAAGAGAAGTCCCCCAGCCCCACCTTCGGGTTGGCCCCTCCACGAAAGAACGGCGGAGCCGCTATAAAGCAGTGCCCCCCAAATCCCTGTAGTCCCTTACCTGGGAATAAGTAGCATTTGAACTCAATAGACTTACATCTGAGTAAACATGTATAAAATTGCTCTGTAGCTGATGTGGTTAGATGTACTGTTTCCTACCTTCTTCCTGTAACTTCGTACTTAGGATCACTTTCCACCCATCCCATTCTTACGAAAGATGCTTTACAACAGGACTGGGATGAAGTGAAACAAGCGCAAAGAACTAAATAAATGTTAATAGCGAGCCGCTTCTCTTATAAACGGAATCTTGGTTTCAGCAAGAAAAAAAACACCTTGGATTTTCAATTTACAGATAGCACTCTAAAGATTGCCTAATTGTATCTGACCCCACCTTTCCACTTACCAGATAAGAAATTAATGCCCATAAGATAAATACAATCGTTCCTTTTCAAAATACTCCTTCGCAAACTCGTTTTGAAACAAGTGTTTGATCATCCTTCTTGATGATCTTGGGACCGTTTGGGACCTGTTCGGATACTTAGTGTCTTCCTCCCATCCACGCTAATGGAAGATTTGAGGTTAGATTAGAAGGAAAAACAGAATGATTGGTAAACCACCCTAAGCGTATTTTCTCCCCAGTTAATTCCATGGAGTTTATCCTCTGGGAAGTGTTCCTAGGACTGCAGTTTTAACCAGCGAAGGAAGGGGGTGGGGGGATGGGGATGGAGAGGAAAAGGTTTAACGCAGCACTTTCTGATCACTTGTAAAGCAAAGAATGAAGATCCCAACCCGTTCTGCAAAATCGTCTTGTGTGATTCATCAGCACAAGCAATTTGCGCTCTTTCCCCCCCTAGAACTGCCTAGCAAAGCCTTTTGAATGCTGAAAAGTTTTTAAGCTTGCACGTACTTAATTGAGTGTTTCCGGTCTGAGTGAATTCCAGCCACTTAGTTTTCAGAAAGACAATTAAAAAAATAAAGAGGGGGGCAGCATTCCACAAGTACCAAAAGGAGAACATTCTGGATTTAGAACAGAGTGTTTAGTACCGTTTTTTCTGGTTACATTTATTTGAAAAACGTGGCCTGCCCTTATGCAAAACTTTGGATTTGAGTGCATTAACATTTAAAGCACTTCAAGCTTCTTTATTGTTGATCTGGTGTATCTTAATGTGTGATTTCTGGAGTGATTTCCCTTGGATTCTAAAACTGCAGTTGCTGAGCGCTCAGTCGCTCGCGAGCAAGTCCTGTCGGAAGCTGACTTCTGAGTAAACCCCGACGGATTCTTGCCGAAGGAAATGCAGCTTATGGTTCGAAGTTGTCTTCCTGTTACCTGGATCTCAACAGCACCGAAACAGATGAAAAGGGGGCGGGGCGGGGAAGTGTGAATCTTCGTTTGCTGGCTTCCTACTCCCCCAGCGTTGCAAATAAGCCATCAAATCTCCGGCTGAAGTTTTTGCTGGTGGGGAGGGCGACCGCTCCAACTTGTGCCACCTCTTGTAACTTTAAAACGCGGGAGGGGAGAACTTTTCACAAAGACAAGTGCTGGGGGGGGGGGGGGGAGAGGCTGGGATGTGTGGAAGAAAGGGAGGAGAATGCCAGAGAAAGAAAGGGAGGGAAAGCACCTCTGTTTAACAAGATAATTCTTGCTTGCAGTTTTATTTCTCCTTTCGACTTCCTATTCTTTTGTGGCGTGACACGGCGCTTTTTCTTTCCCCATCGGGGACCCTTTTCTCTGCTCCGGCTCCCCCTATTCTGAACTGTTTTACAGGCTGGCTTTGTTACTTGTCGGGGCGGGAGGGGAAGAGGAGGGAGAGAAGAAACAGCGGAGAAAGTCCCGCTTCCCCAAAGCAGCCCCACCAGCCTCAGGGGGCTGTGAGGTTGCCTACGCATGCAGAACATCCCAAGCTGTTTTTGTGCATCGGGCTGGCTAGGGGGCAGCGGGGCGCTTGCACCCAATCTTCCCTCGGACAATAGGAGGCTGGACAGCTGCACAGCCGCCACAAAAGCTCCCCTCTTCTGCCCGCTCTGTTTACTTAGTGTTGCTTGTGACCTCTGGGCTCCACTTGTTGCTAATACAGATGCTTATCAAGCCCGTTTAATTGGCTTTCTTCCTAACGCGAAGGCCCGGCGCTCTTTTTCTTTTTTTTTCTTTTTTTTGCTCCCCCCTCCCCCCTGCCAGTGTTTCCAAACAATTTAATTGACTCTTCGAAATATTCATGTGCTTTCTCTCTCTTCCATTTCTTTGTTGTTCACCAAAAGAAGGGGGGGAAAGTAAGAGATTGGAAAAAGCTGGGGGTTTTTTTAAAAAAAAAACATAATTTATGGTTTCCCCAAATCAGGAAAGTGAGGGGATAAGAAAAGGAGATTCTAGGTGTATTTATAAGTGCAGATCTCCACGGGAAGAAGTGGTGTTTGAGAGAGAGAGAGAGACCCAAGTGAGTTTGAGTAGAATGAGAGAAATATCACCAGAGATCTATGATATGGAGATCTGGAAAGAAACCTAGACCTCTCTTCCTCTCCCTGCCCCCCCCCCCACACGTTTATTCTGCTAAATAAGCTGAAAATAACACATCCAATAATTTTTCCTTGAAAATCTATGGAACTTATATGGGAAGAGCCACAGGCTCCCACAAAGTTGTGCATGCTTCTTTGTGAAGTTAGGGGACAGTGACTATGAATAACGACATGAATCAACAGTAACACACAAAGCCTTTGATTTCACAGTCCAGAAAATATGAAATGTACATGGACACAAGGTTGTTCCTATTCTGATGTTTCCTTATCCTACTTAACAATAAAATGTTGTTGAAATAAAATTTCAAAAGAAATGTTAGTTGAATAACAGCAAAATCATATACATGTCTACTGAGAAGTCCCCTAACTCGCGAGGTAAGTGAATGCAAGACTAAGTCTTACATAATACACACATATATATCATGGATTTATACATATGTGTTGCATATGTGTTTACAATAAGATGATAAATACAAATAAAACAATTGTAATGTAGCCAGGAGAACCCCAGTTCAAATCTTACCTATGTCCTGAAAAAGGTTGCCTTAGGCCAGAGGTTTTCAACCTTTTTGAGTCCAGAGCTCCCTTGAGCAACTACATTCTTTTTGTGGCACCCCTGTGGGGCTCAGGAGCCCAGCTATGTTATCCCTTGCCTGCAGAACTGGCAGCCTTTCACCCTTTTCCCAAGACCCTCCCTTGTGGAGTGTTGCCTCAGCCTCCTCTCCTCTCCCCTCTCATTGGGAGTCCTCCAGGCAGCTGCTCCTGCTGCCTTCCCTGGTCTCTGAGCTGTCCCCACTCTGCCCCAAAGAGAGGTGCCTCACAGGGGACTGGGAAGAGGATGCCCAAAGGTGAATGTAAGGCCAGCAGCACCTTACCTTGAGGGGCAGCAGGGGCAGCAGTGGGTGCTGCCAGGCCTGCATAATGGAAAGGCTTCCCTTCAGCACCAGGCATTCAGCTCCCAGGCAGGCCTTGCACACAGCAAGCACAAGAAAGGCCAACACAGTGCCTGCCTGCCTGCCTGCCTGCCCAGCCTCCCTCTTGTCTGTCTCCTGGTATGCCCCATGGAGAGCCTCAAGGTCCATAAATAGCAACACCTTAGTGGTCCCGGGCCCTAAGGAAGTTAGATTGGCTTCAACCAGAGCCAGGGCCTTTTCAACACTGGCTCCGGCCTGGTGGAACGCTCTGCCTCATGAGACCAGGGCCCTGCAGCATCTGATTTCTTTCCGCAGGGCCTGTAAGACAGAGTTGTTCCGCCTGGCCTTTGGTTTGCAGCCAATTTGATTCTCTCCCCCTCTTTCTTTTTCCTTTCTCCTCCTGTGATGAGGCTGAATTTTAATATTTTAATATTTCAATATTTTAATGTTGTATTTTAATCTTGTTTTTAAGTTGTATTCATTCAACTTGTTTTTATTATTGCTTGTTAGCCGCCCTGAGCCCGGCCTTGGCTGGGGAGGGTGGGGTATAAATAAAAATATATTATTATTATTATTATTCCCAGCAGCAAGGACTGGCTGGCTGGGCTCCCTCATCCAGTTGCTTTCTCACTCCGAGGCCACCTCAGATTCTGGCAACCCACATCCCCTGGCCAGCCTCAGAGCACCATTCGCCCTGTGGAACTTATAGCCAGGGCTCCTGCAACAAACAGCTCTGCAAGCCTTTGGGAGGCAGAGGGAGGGAAGGAAAGAGGGACAGAGGCCAGTGTTGTCCACTGCACCCTTGACCACCATTCAGGGCACCCCATGGTGCCACGGCACACTGGTTGAAAACCACTGCCTTAGGCAAATGACTCTCCCTTAGCTTCAGCATCTTCTCATCTGCAGTAAGATGGTAATGTGTGACTTTTGTCAACTTTACAATGTGAAGAAGCATGGCTTTGGACACTTTGCTAAGTGCTATATAAATGCTCAATTTCAATACGTAATCTATCTAGGACACCACATATTGTCATTTTAACACTTAGTATAGAGCATTGTCCTATACAAAACAGGACTTTGGGTACAAATATGGTTCTCTAAAAAGCACAGGAATCCATCATGGTCCAACAGAAAACTTTCAAAAATCTGCAGCCAAGCAATACCTGGATTACGACTGACCAAAGTGTCACAAATCAGTGAGGAATAACTCAAAAGCCTATTCACTGTTTTGGGACATTTTGTTGGCCTTAAAAACAGTATTGTCCAATTATAAATATGGGAAAACTATATCTCTGTCTATGCTGCTGGATTGTACAATCTGGTAAAATACACACCTATATGCACATTTGGGCATACATATTATCAATGTGGCCCTGAACCAGTCACAAAAGGACTGTTGGAGGTGCATGCTACTTTCCTATCTGGCATGGAACCAAGCAGTACTGTCTTCCTCTTGAGACTGTAATCTCTTCACAGCAGATCTGACTCTTTAGGAAAGCCCCAGTGTGCAAAGGTAAATCCAACCCTCTGGCATCATCAGCTGAGATTCAAGACTACCTAGTGTAGGACAAGGAGTCATTCAGGAGACCTTATCTAGAAGATATGTAATACTGCCTCCCAGGAGACTAGCTCAAAATTACTTCGCACCACCAAAAGAAAAAGAAAAAAGGATGGGGAGGTGCAAGTATCAGGGTAAAAGTTTCCTCTATCTATCATCTTCAGCTAAATGATACTGTTCTTTGGATTTCAAAAATTCCTGGTAGAGAGAGAACAGGCCTACTTGGAGGAGGTTTTCTGCCCTCTGCTATGTATCTTTAGAATTAACAATACAACAGAGAGAAAAGTATTGCTATGTTGCCTTCTCTTCTGCTGGTTATGTTATGGGAGAGGAAAGAATGCTTGGACTCACTGACCAATGAAAACCAACAATTTAGTGTTACCTCATTGTGGATAGGATTAGAAGGCAAGGTACTCATCCTTTACTGCTTGCATTAAGGTCAAGAAGACAAGATCACGCTGCTGGGATGCACTGCCATACTAATATTTGAAATAGAAGCTCAGCAAAATAGTGGCATGGATGGGAATGATGACATCACCACCCTATTACACATAATACAAGCTCTCCTTCTCCGATCTGGAGTAGTTGCAAAACTCACTCATCTGTGGCTGGGAGTGGAGGTTTAGCAAGCCATTGTTACTTTGGATAACAGACAGGTAACTGGAACATTATACACTGCTGGTAACATAGGCTCAGCAAAGTGCATGAAGTGAAGTGAAAGGATGGTTGTTGTTAAATTTATGACCCATCCTTCATCCATGGTGGGTTACAACAATTTAAAATTCAATATTAAGAACAGTTAAAACAGGGGCAAGAAAGAGACTCAATTCTAGTGGAGGCATTGTCCTGGTGCTCAGACCTTGGCCAGATTCACATGACTCCCACTCTAAAGCTTTGAATGCATGCTCAGCAGGACAGTGTTTGCGGGAAAGGTCTATACCCTGAGATTCTAAGGTTGTATATGAGTCCTTACCCTTGTTGACCTCTGTAGAATTTATTTCAGAGTAAATGTCCACATGATTACACTTCACATATGTTTACTTGGATGCAAGTCTCACTGAGTTCAGGGGAATGTAATCTCCCGTCACTATGCTTAGATTTGTTACCTTCATACTTGGAAAGCCATTTCACATTCAGAGCAGTAGAATCCATTTCCCACCAGGTGTTGTTGTTAATTTTCACGGTAGCCAAGTTTGCTAATGACATCAAATTGTTAGGTTGGTAAGAATAGAAGAGGAACTCCAGAAGGATCTCTCTAAAGTGGGTGACTAGGCATTAAAATGGCAAATGAGATTGAAAGTAAGCAAGCAGATTCATTGGGACAAAAATCCAAAGTTCAGATATATACTTATGGGGTCTGAACCAGTGAATGACCAGCAAAGGGACCTTGGGGTTGTGTAGCATGGCTTTGTGAAAATGTTGACTGGGTGTGTTGTGGCTGTGGAAGAAGGTGAATGTTAGGACGCTGGTGAAGGAAGAGGAGTGCGGGTGGAGCGTACTGCCCCCGGCAGCGTGATCCCCAGGGTGCCATCGCGGCTGCCTCCCTGCCCATGCTGGGCGTCCCGCGGTGTTAGGATTAGGGTTAGAGTTCCTGGTCAGTACTGGTCAAAAATAATATTGCAGACAATAGTAAAAGCTCAGAAAGGGGCAACTGAAATTATATCAGAGATGAAACAATCCTGTTTTGTAAAAAAGTTATAACGATTGATGTCTTTTGGTTAAGAAAAACATCAGATAAGGACGCGGGGATATGGCGGGGGGGATATACAATCATACATTATGTGGAGATTATTCTCCTTCTTTCATAATACTAGAATTCAGGGTCATCCAATGAAACTGAATGTTGGAAGACTCATGACAGACAAAGGAAAGTACTTTCCATAGTGCACAATTAAACTATGGAATTTGCTCCCACACGACATGGCAATGGCTGCCAACTTGGATGGCTTAAAAAGAGCTTTAGATAAATTTGCCAAGCTTTATCTGGTTACCAACCATGATGGCTGCATACTGCCTTCAGTATCAGAGGTGGTATGCCTATGAGTACAAGTTGCTAGCAGGGGGTGCTATTGAAGTCATGACTTGCTTCTGGCCTTCCTATAGTATCTGGTTGGGTACTGTGAGAACAGGAGAATGGACTAGAAGGGCCTTTGGTCAGATCTAGCAGTAGTATCCTTATGTTTTTATGTCCATCATTACCAGCACCATTATAACTTTTGCTTACACGCATTTCCTCCACTAACCCGCATTCAACTCAAGCACAACCACGTATATGCATAGCACCAGGAAATAATAAAATGAATTGATTTAAACAGGAAAAAGGTGTGAAAAGGGCAAAAGGCCCCAAAAGAGACTTGGAAAACTGCAAAAATGGGGAGAAAAGAATGGGGAAAGGTAGCAATCCCATCAGCCTTTGCACCAACCTGTGAAGAGCTGCAGTTTGAGAAGGGAGGTTTGGGAGGCCGCAATTGTGGTGGAGTTTAGTGAAGTTTTTCTTGGCAAGGATTTGGTTTTTAAAAAAAATATTTTTGGAAGGAGATTTTTGAGATGGCACCAGAGGTTTAGAGGATGTTTACATGCTTTTTTGATGGTGTTCCCCACGATACGCCATTTCACGTATCTGTGCGGTGGTACCCAGGAACGTAACCCGTGCGTACGTGAGAGGAGACAGCTGCATTTATTTTACTTCTCAAAATCAGTTCTAGGTTGTTGGTTTTTTTAAATGCAGCCTAGCAGAGAAAGTTGATGGTTGCTTATCTTTGCAAAATCCCTGAATTCGGGTTCCAGGGAAGCCCAATTCCCTCAGGGGACTTGCTTGCTTGCATGGTGTGGCTTTACCCCCGCTTTGGGAGTGCTCTTCCCGTTGACCATGTATTATGGTCTGGTGTTGGGACAGCGCCTCCTCTCAAGGAGAAAGCTTAGCTGGGTCTGCCTACGCGGAGGGGAGGGGAGTCGGCAAACACTTTGTAGTCTGCCTCGTCCATCTTTAATTCAGAGACGTATCTCTAACTCCTGGGAGCGCCGCCTTTGATCTCTTTCGATTCCACCCCCCCCTTTTTTTCCTTTAAAAAAAAGCATCGGATCTGTGTTATGGCCTAAAATTCCTCGCTTTTCCATAGAAACATCTCCATTCCTCGGGGATATTGATGTTTTCTTCTTCCTAGGGGTTATGATATGGTAAATCAAATTCAGAAAAGCCGGGACAATGGCCAGCATTCATCGGGGCTGCGGCGGAGGGGCGGCGAGCCTCGCTCCCGTCGCCCAATGAATCAAAATATTGTTCGGCCGCCGGCTCTTGAAGGCCTTTCAGCGCCTCCAACTTTGCGCCCGGAGGCAGCAGGTTGCGCGTTGCCACGGCGACCCTACTGTAGGCCGCCAAGAATAAGGCCCGGGGAAAGGGAGGCTCCCTCTCGGCCCGGCCGCCACTTCCGATGGGGCAGCCACTCGCCTCGGGGACCTCGCCTTGTCAGCGCAACAATGGGCAGCTCCTCCGCCGGCTCAGGGCTTCCCTCCTCCCCGCTCCCTTTCTCGCCTTCCCTTGCCTTTGATCTATTTAAACAGAAAGAAAAGAAAGAAAGAACAAAGTCGGCGGGGAGGGGGTTTGCTGGGGGGGGGAGTGGAGGGAGAGAATATATTTATTTATTTTGCAGATGCACAGCGATTTTGCTTCAAGGAGAAGGAAGAACGGGGGTTGCCCTTCTGCTTTCTGTTCCTGCCCCATAGAATGGCCGGCTTTTTCTTTCCCACTTTATTCTTTTTCTTCTTCTTCTTTTTTTTTTTTTACACTTCCCCTTCGGCAATCTCTAGGGAAAAGATGGTTCATAGCACACGCACACCCCCAGCCTCCCCCACCAGTGCTCCTCTATAAAGAGGGGGAGACACAGGAAGTTCGTGTTCTCCGCCAGGGGGCACTGAAGTGAAACCGTCTAATAGCCCTTCCGGGTCAAAGGCCACAATGTGTGTTAATTCCGTATTATTAGTTATTGCTATCATCATTCTACGCTGAAAGCCGTCAGGAATGTGCACAGGCAACAGCAGCGTGGCTGCATCTCCTTTGCAAATCATGCCACCTCTGAATCTAGATATTTCAGCACAGCATTACAAAACTGCTCGACAAAAATGTTTGCTCTGCCTTAACTCATTTTATTAGAGGTGAAGAAGAATGAGAGTCGGTATCTGCTCTCTGAAGCATCCTTGCCTGATATTCATGGATAGTTTATTAGTACACCCAATATTATTTATTATTAATCGTGTTGTTTATTAATCATTTATAAAGCCCTTGCGTACAGTATTTTTTTTTAAACAGACAATATTCAATAAAGATGAAAAAGACATTTAAATGTCACAGGGCTGTGTTTCTTATTATTGGAAGAAGAGGAAGGGTTTTTTTTCTTTATAAATCACTTGTCCCTTGGCATTTCTTTTTCTCAGACAACTTTACTGACAGAAAGTTGACATAAATTCAACAAGCATGAAATGCCTGTATAAAATTGGAAATTGTCACCCATTTTAATAATACTACCTCCGCTATTATTTAATTAATTGTGCTATTTCTAGTAATGCAGCCAGTCTTTTCTAATGATTATTATTTCCTGGCTCTTTTTAATGTGTGGTGCAGATGTACTACTCTGTCTAATCCTGCCTGAACTGATTGATCTATGCAAACTTTGCATGAGTAACCATGAACAGAAGCTTTAGGAATACTGAGCTTGCTTTGAAGCCATGCTTTACCACCCCCCTCCCCCCCCCCCACTTTCTCCAGGATTATATGAGCGCTTAAAATATGCAACCTGGGCCTATTGTTTGTTTATTAATTTATTAGCATTTGACATGGTGTCAGTAGGAAAAGTTGGAGTGCCGGTGGGATTTTTGTTTTGCTTTGTTTTTTAATGTTGCTCCGGAGGGGAGGGATTTGACATCTCTTTCTTCCTATGAAAAGAGACAAGAGATGGTGCCACAGAATGGGGAAATGTGAGTGGAGAGTGGACTTGAAACTGTGAAGATTAGGTCTTTTCCCATTTTTGCCACATCGTTAGGGCAGCTTTGTACCTTCATTTATCCCGCTTTACTTACTTACCAACTTACTTATTTTTGTATGAATGCTGTTTTGCACCCTTTTTGTCTGAATCAGAGATTCCCAAGCAATTACAGTGGTACCTCAGGTTAAGTAATTAATTCGTTCTGGAGGTCTGTTCTTAACCTGAAACTGTTCTTAACCTGAAGCACCACTTTAGCTAATGGGGCCTCCAGCTGCTGCCGCGCCGCCGGAGCACGACTTCTGTTCTCATCCTGAAGCAAAGTTCTTAACCTGAAGCACTATGTCTGGGTTAGCGGAGTCTGTAACCTGAAGCGTATGTAACCTGAAGCGTATGTAACCCGAGGTACCACTGTACCAACAATTATGTGTTACCCCCAAAACAGTCATTTCTTGCCAACAACCTTTTTTTGTCTTTAAGCAGGAATCTGCAAAGACATACTTTAAATAAGCATCACCACATAACTGCATACACACCATACATTTAAAGTGTGCGTGCACACAAACAAACACAAAATCCTAGGAATTGTAGTTTACCCCTACCAGAGTGACACTTCCCAGCACCCTTCAAAAATGATGGTTCCCAGCATTCATCAGAGGGGTGTTTTAAATGTATGGTGTGTACTGGTTCTCCTGCTGTGAATGCATTCTCAAAACTCTCTCAGAACAAGCTGTAATGGAAAAGGGCCTTTAACTCCCTTCCATCCATGACTGCCAGTCTGAGTAGGCCAGTTGGGCAGAGGCTTTCAGGTAGCCTGTCACCGCTACCCTCTTAAGATCTGATATAAAAACCTCTGTCCCTGGATAGGAGTGCTTTCCGGGGATCCAAGGCAGATATTTATGAGAAGAAGCCAATGAGAGCTGGGTAGCTTATCTGTCTCTCCCTGAGTCCAAGGTAGTTTGCATTTCTCTGTCAAACCCCGCTTATGTGCAATGGTATGGACCAAGCTGAGTGGAAGATTCCCTTTGAGAATGGCCTCCATTCAGGGTCCCTAAACATCATTTGCCGTGCATTAGCTGTCATTCTGTGCATCATATAGCGTATAGCTACCTCAGAACCATTCATTGATTACAGATGGCACTATCATGGATTCTCTCCACACCGTGCAGAGGATACATGTAGTAATTCTTTACGTCCTCTGCCTGGACTGGAATGGCACATCCTTTGTCTGGCTATAGCTATCTATGTAATGTCCCAATTGGATTTCTGTAAGGTGTTATATGTGGGGCTTCCTTTGAAGACAGTTTGGAAGCTTCAGCTGGCACAGCTGCCAAGTATTTTGACTGGCACAGTCAATTTGGATCACATTTACCCAGTGTTAAAAGAGCTGCACTGTCTGCCTGTCCGCTTCTGAGCTCAGTTCAAAGGAATGGCATTAACTTTTAAAGGCCTAAATGGCTTGGGACTATGGTACCTGAAGCAGTACCTTCTCCTGTTCCATCCTGCCTGCATTCTCAGATTGTCAGCCAAGGCCCTTCCCTCCGCCCCCCTCTCCCACTGCCCTTGTTGGATGTGAAGTAGGAGGACACCAAAAAGAGGCCCTTTGCACATATGGCACCAACTCTATGGAATATCTTCCCCAGGATGGCTTTGCTTTTATTTTAGGTGCCAGACAAAGCTTTTTCTTCTATTTCACAGGCTTTAAAATTATACACATTTTAAAATCTCGTGGGTTGCTTTGTGTTTTCTGCTAGCTTGGTATATTTCTAGTATAACTATGTGACTTCACTGCTTTTGGTATTTCAATTGCACATAATGTTTTAATTCTGGTGAAGAGCGGTATACAGAATTTTTAAGTATCTGGAGATTTTAGATGTACTTTCCTGATCCCAAAGTTATTAGTTGAGAAATGGGAGCAAAAATCCATGCAAACAAAAATCTGTTTCAGATTGAGAAGCTGGTGTATTTAAGATGAATGATTTCAGGAATTCCGCTGATATCCGCTATGGACTGAGAAAAGCCCAGGATGATGGAAAGCAGGAGTAGACCCACGCTCCTCCCCTATGTAAGATCTGCTGCCAACATAGAGCAGAGACATGCACTCTACGTGGGGCTACCTTTGAAGGTGACCCGGAAACTGCAATTAATCCAGAATGCGGCAGCTAGACTGGTGACTGGGAGTGGCCGCCGGGACCACATAACACCAGTTCTGAGAGATCTGCATTGGCTCCCAGTACGTTTCTGAGCACAATTCAAAGTGTTGGTGCTGACCTTTAAAGCCCTAATAATAATAATAATAATTTATTATTTATACCCCGCCCATCTGGCTGGGACTCCCCAGCCACTCTGGGCGGCTTCCATAGAAACAAAAAATACAGTAAAATATCACACGTTAAAAACTTCCCTGAACAGGGCTGCCTTAAGATGTCTTCTGAATGTCAGGTAGTTGTTTATCGCTTTGACATCTCCTGGAAGGGCGTTCCACAGGGCAGGCGCCACTACCGAGAAGGCCCTCTGCCTGGTTTCCTGTAGCTTTGCTTCTCGCAATGAGGGAACCGCCAGAAGGCCCTCGGCGCTGGACCTCAGCGTCCGGGCAGAATGATGGGGATGGAAGCTGCCCAGAGTGGCTGGGGAAACCCAGCCAGATGGGCGGGGTATAAATAATAAATTATTATTATTATTATTATTATTATTATTATTATTATTATTATTTATTATTATTATTATTATTAAATGGGGCAGGGGAGAGAGAGAAAGAGAGGCACAAATGAGAGAGGGAGCGGTAGATTTCATGTTCTGTGCTGGGTTGTGTCAGCTCATGTGACTGAGCTAACACACTTAGGATCCAGCACAAATTTCCCCCTCTATTGTTCTACCACAACCATGCCTTGGCTCACCTGGCTGATCCAGAAAGTGCAAGTTACACTGGCTGTTTAGCTGAGCTGGAGTTGGGGATTTAATTCTGGCTTATTCTTATTCTTATTATTTATTACTTATACCCCGCCCATCTGGCTGGGTCTCCCCAGCCACTTCCAACAGGAGATTAAAAATACATTAAAACATTATTATTATTATTATTATTATTATTATTATTATTATTATTATTACCATACTGCAGAGTAACACAGTATTGTTACCCAAGTTGCTGAAGGGGGCTAGTGTATGATAACCCTGAAGTGTAGTCCAGTATTGTTAACTGATTTTTCTTAAAGCAAAAAACAAAAACTGAAATGGAGTGAGGAAGGGGCTGTGAACTGCACTGATTGTAGCAACACTAAGCCTACCTAAATGCGAACTGGCTGAGCTAGAGATCTGCTGCATCCTAAACAGCTCCTGCCAGATCTTGCCCAAGGATTGCCCCACAAAGCAGGTAATGAGGAGGATTTAAAAAAAATATATACATATTTATTTATATATTTACGGTATTTATTTTCTCACTCTCACCCCCGCCCACACTCCCTGCTTTGTGTAACATCTTGTCCAATGACAAATTCTGAAGAACCCAAAAGCTTGCTCAACCTTCGTGATGTTTCAGTTGGTCTCAATAAATGTACTGCCCAGCTGTGGATCTTGAAGCTTTTTGTCTTAGGGATCAGCAATCCTTTTGGCTTTTCACATATAGTTTTGTACATAATGTGATGTTACAGTTAGTTAATGGTAATGTCCTGCTATTGGACATGTGGACGATCTCTATTGGTCTTGTGACCCTTGGATCAATCTTCTCCCAAAGGAGACAGCAGTTGCCAGACTTTAGCAAATACATACATACATAGTATAAATACATAAATACACACATAATGTCACAGCAATATTTTGCTTGCCCAGACCACTAATCTCCAGTTCCTGATTCTGGATGCGATACTAACCCCCAGATCAACCAGGATGAACAATTTAGGATGTGGTGGATCTCTGGCTCGGGTGCCTGGTTCCCAGTGTAAGTTAAACCAGCAAACAGAATGGTGTAGTTCAATGGTGAAACTCAAACACTATTTAAATGCTTGTTTTTTCTCTGTCAGGTTTAGGCAGGCTCAGACCCATGCCTGAACAGAATTTGGATCCAGTGTACTTTACACTTGCTTAACTTAAAGGTAAAGGACCCCTGACAGTTATGTCCAGTCGTGAACGACTCTAGGTTTGCGACGCTCATCTCACTTTACAGGCCGAGGGAGCCGGGGTTTGTCCACAGACAGTTTTTCCAGGTCATGTGGCCAGCATGACTAAGCCGCTTCTGGCGAAACCAGAGCAGCGCATGGAAACACCATTTACCTTCCCATCAGAGCAGTACCTATTTATCTACTTGAACTTTGCCGTGCTTTCAAACTGCTAGGTTGGCAGGAGCTGGGACCGAGCAACGGGAGCTCACCCAGTCATGGGGATTCGAACCGCCGACCTTCTGATTGGCAAGTCCTAGGCTCTGTGGTTTAACCCACAGCGCCACCCCCGTTCCTTTGCTTAACTTAAAGGTAAAGGTACCCCTGACCGTTAGGTCCAGTCGCAGACGACTCTGGGGTTGCAGTGCTCCTCTCGCTCTATATGCTGAGGGAGCCGGCATTTGTCTGCAGAAAGCTTCCGGGTCGTGTGGCCAGCATAACTAAGCTGCTTCTGGTGAACCAGAGCAGTTCACGCTGTTTACCTTCCCGCCGGAGCTGTACCTATTTATCTACTTGCACTTTGACGTGCTTTCGAACTGCTAGGTGGGCAGGAGCAGGGACCGAACAATGGGAGCTCACCCCGTCGCAGGGATTTGAACCACTGACCTTCTGATCAGTAAGCCCTAGGCTCTGTCCACCCACTTCACTTAGGCAAGTGTAATTTACTCTGGCTTCCCATACATAGGGCTTCTCCCTTATTGGGCTACTTTATCTCTTTGGTTGTGTTTTCACACAACCATTAGACACTTCAGAAGTTCTTCAGAATTATCTACCTGATTTCTGTGGTTTTTACATATATCCTTTGACCAGGAGTACATTTTTCCTTAAAGCAGTATGATTGTCTATTAAGCCTAAAGATTTCCTCTACTGAGTTTGAGAAAGCAGTTCTTACAGTGGCTGAAAGGGCCCCCATGGGAGAACTCATCCTGGTTTACTGCCCTTTCTCACCTCTTTATTGGAAATGGAAGCTTCATCCAAGCCCATAAAAACAGTGAGGTGTGAGGATGTGGAAGAATGCCTTCATCCGCCAATATGTGTTGCTACTCATTTCCCCAGGTCCAAAGGCACAGAGTCAACTTGGCATCAGTTGTTCCAGCTTGCTGCTGCCTTCACCTGAGATTCTCTCACCATGTTTGTTGCTGGGAGAATAAAAGCCTCCTGAACTGTTTCCCAAAGGAAACGTAAAAAAGACCTTTGTGAGGAGGAGTCAAGCTGAGAGAGAAGGTGTCAGGCCTGGGCATCCACAGGAATTTTTCAGGGCGAAGTAAACAAACATACATAAGTGTCAGCAGAGAACAGATCTACAATTTCTGCTAGATCAGGTGACTGAGTGGGTAGGCCTGGCTTTTGAGAAACTTGCATTCCACGTCCATCCTTCCATTGGTTCTCAATGGGTAGACCTGCAGTCCATCTATGGGTGAATGCAGCATCCAGGCAACCTCTTTCTCACTCACTTCTGTCCCTGGCTTCCTTCACAGCTTCCAGCCTTTAAAGAATTGCACTGTTGCTACAATCAGTGCAATTCACAGCCCCCTTCATTTCAGGTTGTTGTTTTTTTAAAAAAAGTTAACAATACTGGACTACACTTCAGGGTTTTCATACACTACCCCCCTTCAGCAAATTGGGTAACAGTACTGTGTTACTCTGCAGTATGGTGTAACCCATACTCTTACTCTTAGGACTGTTCTGTCTCCTGCGGTGTGGCATAATAATGATGGATTTAGTCAGCATTGGCATTAGCAGAGTAATTCTTAAAGAAAAAATACAAACTCATAAGAAAACCTTACATTTTATGAAATAAGACCTAGGTTAGAATAATCATGAGTATCTTCCTTTATTTTTTACTTTGCACACTCCCCACCTTCCCATCACAGCTACACTAACATCCTGGATACCTGAATTGTTTTCTGTTGGGCAGCAATAACTTCTCCACCAGGAAAGACCAACAGAAAGTGCTTAAAAACAAAACAAGAGTCTACATCATGAGCGTTTCATTCTAGCCTTCTCTTTGTCTAGTTGCCTAAACCGCTTTCCTAAATACCAGTCATTGCTATGGCTTCATTCATTGTCCAAAACACTGGAAGGTGGGAACAGGCTAGCTTCTCACAAAACAAGGGGGTGAGAATGGCACATGCATGTTTTGATTCATTTACCAGGTTCTACAAATCGTAGAAACTTAGGCAGCAATCTTAACCTACCCCCCAGTCTAATGGGGCTTTATGGAACAGTTGGACCACCAGCATCACATCTGCATCCCTGCCATGGCAGCTGAGAGGGTCAGATAGATCACTGCACGAGCCTGAAATCACACCCAGTGCCATCACATGCAGTCGAGGATTGGGGCTACTGCTACTGGGGCACTTCTGCCGACCTGCACATTTGATGGGCAGAAGGAGGAGCTCCACGTCAGCATGTTTATCAGGCAGAAAGAAGACTGGCAAAGTCCAGCAGTGTAGAGGCCTGTAGTGGTTCAGACAGAGATGAGTGCTCTGTGATGTAGAGGAAAAACTGTGGGGTGGGGGCTTAGGGAAATGGGACTGCAGAGAGTCCTTTGGGTATGAAAATTGGAGGGGAGAGATGCACCAGGGAGCTGTGGTAACAGGGAAAGAGGAGTAAGCATGCCTTATGGGGTACAGAGAGAGGTCTGTAGCGGTTCAGAGAAGTCTGTAGTGATAAAGAGGAAGCATTCAGATAGGAAAGAAGGGTTAAGAGCGAACTGATTAAAAAGAAAGCTCCGAGTTATTGTTAAAACAACCACAACATTTAACCTAACAATATGACCTGTTTGCATTTGGTTGTTGCTTTTTTCAAAGCAACAGCTATATAACATATAATATATCTATCTAACTTATTTATTTAATATAAATATACAGTAGCAGTCAGATTGATTGGCGTGCCACATCCCTGGCTATTTTATTTCCAAATGCTAACAAGAAATTTGCCATCTTTTGCTGCACCTGCATGCTGAGCTGTTGCTCTTTTGCTGATCTATCCAGTAGTTCAAGATGTTGCTGCTCTGTTGGGCCCACAAATGAAAAGTCATCCGGCATGCGTAGAGATCATGACTTCAATCTAACTCTTTTCTTATTTAAGGTCAAAGAACAGTTCCCTGAACAACTGAAACCAGCCTCACAAGAGTCTCCATGGAAGTTCCAAAGATCTCTTTAGACCTTTGGTTTATTTGGTCATATTGAGGGCATAACTATGCAGCAAATATGTACCTGCTTTTAATAAATCAATTTACCAGCCCCAATGCTTGTAATTGAAGTTTGGTAGGGATTGCAGAGAGAATCACATGCTTAAGATCCCTAGCCCTCACTTGCTGGACTACATAGTTCCCTGGGGAAAGGGATAGCTATCAATCCAGTTTAAATCAGCAAGATAAATCAATTGCCCTCCCAAAACTGGTATAGGTAAGTTTAACTGTTTCAGCTTCCACCTGAAAAGAACTTTAGTTATGGACAAGGTCACATCCATGCCATACATTTAAAACACACATCTCTCCCCCACCCCACAAGACTCCTGGGGACTACAGTTTACTCTTCACAAAGCTACAGTTCCCAATACCCATAACAAACTACAGGTCCCATGATTCTTTGGGGGAAGCAATGTGTTCTAAATGTATGGTACAGATAAATCCCTAGTCCCTTCACAAAAATGCAAACCTAGGTTTTTAGAAGACTTTCTTCCCCAGCAATGAGAAGGACTTTTGCCTTGTGAGTTTGGTCTTAGCTTTAGTGTGGAAAGAGTTGGAAAGTCACCATGGAGAGCAAAGATGTAGGGCTTTGCCTATACATGCATGAATGGGGGAAGGGAGGCTCAGAACAGCATCCTCTTCATTTCCTAATTCTCCCTAGGCCCTCAGGTGAATTGCTTTGGAGGAAAGCTATGTGGTTTCCATGGGAACTGTGTGTACCAAAGGCTATGGATGCTTGGAGCTTTGCCAGCCAACAATTTGGGAATGTAGGAGTAGGAGGAGGTGGTGTTTCTTGTTGCCTTTTTAGCTCCTACTTCACTGTAAAACCAGCTTCTCCTCCTGTATCTTTCATCCTCAATTGGTCCTAATACTGGCATCATGATTGTTGCTGTTGTTATGGAAAAGGGGAATGGTTTCCTTAACCACCCCCATCTTCTTCCTTTTGCCAAAAGAGAATCCCACAAGGGGTAGCTGTGCTGCAACAAAGAGTCTTGTGGTACAAACAGGTTTCCTGTGGCCTAAGCAGGAGCTAAGCTAGTCTACCGCTTATGCCACAAGACATCTGATATTCTAAATAAGAACTTAAGGAACACCTACAAAGCTGTATTAGATTGTGTCTGACCAAACGGTCCATCTAGCTCAGTATTGCCTACGTCAACAGACAGTGGATTTCTGGGGTTGCAGACAGGGGACACTCAGACCCCAACCTGCAGCTTCTGGGGATTAAACCTGGGACCTTCTACATGCAAAGCAGAGAGCCAAAGTTTTCGACCTGCTTTCTCTCTGTTCGTTTTCAAGCCTTTGAGCACCCTGTTTGAATTCTTTCTGTGAAGATCATAGTGTAGTGAGAAGCAAGACAGTTCAGTTACCTGCACATCATCAGACACACACCTAGCATTGCCAAAGCTCAGAGCCTCTGAACAGCTCCTTTGTTGTGCAGCTGTCCAGAAGGCAAACTACCATCTTCTAGGGAAGGGGCAGGGAACATCAGGGTCAGGGGCCAAATAACTCTCTGTCTGGTCCTTGGGGTCCTCAGTAGACCAGCTCCTACTCTCTTAGTCTGCTTTTGCTGGAATGTAGCCTTTGTGGGATGTGATACATAAGTAGCAGTCAAGTACAACATTCCTTGTTTTCCTAGAATGAACATGCAAGGGAATGTTTGGTCCAGCCAGTGGAGAACTTCCTGTTTCCTCCTGGCTGGGACATACTTCCTTTTGCATGTGAGTAGAGATGAGTGTGACCTAACCAGTCCGGGTAACAGAAGAGACAGGGACGCAGCCCCTCCTCTCTCTTTGACTTTCTCCATCGTTGGAGCAGCAGCTTTTAGCTAGAAATGCTCTCTTGTCTCTCAGTCAACAGAGGACACTGGAACTATCTCCATATGGGATAGATCCACATGTATATACTTTGTAACTAAGTCTGCTTTCAGAGATCCAACTGTGAACTGATGATGTGAGTAAACTTCTTTTCTATACTTTACACAAGATTGTGGTGTGTTTATTCTTTGAAGAGGGATATAAGGGAACTCACCAGGAGCCTAATATTGAGAGGCTTAAACAAGCCTGCAACCAGCTATCTCCTGTGCATTTAAAAGGGGAATGTGAAACTCTGCTAAGTAAAGAAACTTGCTAGTGAAAGTTAGGAAGGATATTAATAAACAATATATCCTCTCCTGCCTCCCTGAACATTCCAGCAGCCTTGAACTATGATAATTCTCTTATTTGCTTGGATGAAAGATGGGAAAGGGTGCAGGTGTATCTTTTTATGCTATAATGTAGCCTGCTATACAAAAGAAAGACTCCTGCCCTTTCCTCTGACCACTTTTGTCTCTGGTGCCCCAGTGCCAGACTGTTTTAGCACTCTAGGCAAAGCTAATTTTGTAGAATCATACAGTTAGAAGGCACCATGAGAGTCATCTAGTTCAACTCCCAGCAATGTAGGAATCTTTCGCCCAACATAACCCATGACCCTGAATTAAGAGTCTCATGTTCTACCAACTGAGCTATCCCAGCCTTGCACCCTAGGCAAGGATAACTATCTGTACCCACCCACAAAATGTCTTGCAGAAATCATAAAATTATTTACTATATAAAAATAAAATGTTGTAAATTTATAAGGCATAACCAAAACTAATCCATATAAAACTGTGCCCCTCAAGGGACAGTATTGTGCCCCTCTGAAGTCTGCACCCTAGGTAGCTGCCAAGTTGGCCTTACGATAGCACCAGCCCTGGGTTGCTTCCAGAAAGTTCCCCGGGAAAGAATGCAGAAAGAATGCATCTCCCTGGGTGATCATTAAGCCCTCTGGCAATTCAGATGCTGCAGGGTGTCACAGACAGGCTGGACGCAGAGGAATGGTGGCAGAAACCAGCTGGGGAACCCCAAAGGAAGAAGGCTCAGAGACCCTGGATTGGTGGTGGGATAACAATGGGTGGTCAGAGGGAGAAGACTGGGAAGAGGAGGTGTCAGGAGCTGAAGAGACAACTGGGCTCAGTGGGTTGGAAGAATCTGTGGCAGAGAGAAATCTAGAATCAGAGGCAGAAGCTGAAGCAGGTGAGTGGATAGGCCAGACCAAGAGGCAGAGATGAGTCTGGCTACTGAAAAGTCATGGGTATCTCCACCTCCTGCTGTAACAAGCAACCGTCCCTGCAGGTCTCCCAGAACCAGAAGAGGCATGAAAAAGGAGGAGAGCCTGGTTGCATGCAGATGCAATATCCAATTGCTTGGGGGGCAAACTATGCAGAGAAGGGGACTTAAGAGGAGGCAGGGACTGATTTTCATGGAGTAAGACCACAGGGAATGAGCTGCTGTGCTTATCAGGCCTCACACTCAACCAAGTCTGTGAGGATAGTGTTTTGCTACTAGAGAGTTAACTCCATCTTTGAACTGTGTGATTACTGACCATCACGCTCATGTGACACTGTGGTGCAACTCCAGTCACTTCTGACCACTGGCCAAGCTAGCTGGGGCCGATGGAAGCTGGAATACAGCCACAGCTATAGAGGGCCATGGGGCCCTGCGACTTGGTTGTTGCTGAATCTAGGGTGCATGTACAGATCAAGTTGAGTGTACTGGGGTGGAGCTATTAAGATCCCACGTCCCTCGCCCTGGAAATGGCAAACATTGGGAGCCCACCTGTCATGGAGCAGAAGATCTGAACGGCAAAGGCTCCAAGAGGTGGCGAGAACAGCGCCTCCTCCCCAGCCAGTCAGGTGAGAAGCAGGAGACGTTGTTAACAGCCTCGGTTCTGCCTCCTTGTAAACAAACACGGCTCCGGGAGGGAGGAACAGCCTCTGACCCCGAGCTGCTTGTGGGATGGCCCTGCTGCCCTTCTCTGCGAGAGGAGGAGTGGAGAAGAAAAGCAGGATGCTTAAAAGGGAAACAAACAAGATAGCAACAAGGAGCGGGCGGGAAGGGGGGGCGGAAGTGGTCAGGAGAGCAAGTGCAAGAGGAAAAAATCTGTTAGTATTCCACTGGAAATTAAAACATAATTGAGATAGAACCTTTGGGGTGTTCCAAGCGCTTAAGTACAACAGCACTGCAAGGTAGGTCAGGATTTTGTCGCTCTTTGCGTTCAAAGCGCTCTAGAATGCGGGTGCTCAGCGATGTTTCGGGGTGCCTTGGCGGGAAGCCCCGTTGGTTTTCATTCTAAGCAAAGCACTTCAGACAAACGCCTGCGTAACAGTGCACCCTAATATGAGTCCACGCGGAAGGAAGGCTCATTTTCAACAAGGCTTATTCCCAGATACGTGTGTGCAGGATTGCAGTTTAGGAGTTTGGTGCAGCTCCAAAACCTACATCGGTACAGAAATCGGTCAAATAATACTTATCCCCTTTGCCGGCTAAAATAAAGGGTCTCTTCCCCCCCCCCCCTCAAAATATGCCCATCTTCTTTCCTTCTGCTTCCATTATGCCCGTGGTTGGAGAAAGAACCAGAGTCAAAGCCTTTTACAAACTTGAAAGAGTTTGCTCCAATGTAGTTCAATTAGTAACCGAGTGACTGCTCCAGTAAACAACTGCAGGTAGTTTGGTAGATAACGCGCGCGCACAAATATATACATAGAAATAAACACGCGAGCGCGCGCGCACACACAATTTGTCTGTCTCTATGTGCAGCCAGGGGAGAGGTTTTGATTATTACTTTTTGCACAGGTATTAACCAGAACATTTTGTTTCAACCGGGACCGATCCATAAGAAATGTTTCAGCCTTTAATGAATTCAACTCACATGTAAAATGCAATGGACATGCTAATGGAGGGAGGGGGGGGTTCGATCCTGTGCACGTTTCCTGTGCATAAGTTTTCAGCTTTGAATTTCACCCCAGCCTGCAAAGATGTCATAAAACTGCGATCCTGAGCACATTTGTTTGGAAGCAAGTGCCACTGAAACCACCCTTAGGGTGGGGAAAATCACACAGACAAAACTGGAATATGTATTCTATATGTGCTTAATTTTTGTTCCTTCTTTAAAGAAAGCCACCAAAGTCCAAGTTCATCACCTTTTTCGGATCGTTGCGAGATATATAACTTTGGACTAACTTCAAAGTCCTGAGAGGTGCTAGTATTTGCTAAGCTTTAACTATTTCACCGCTAACAGTTTCGGCGACTGTCACTGATCGATATCCATTAAAATGTTTTGTCACAGAAGTCTGGATCGGGTGAACTAAAAACATCAAAAGGTTATATGATCCTCCTACTGTTGAAAAACGATGGCATCACTCCTATTGGTTTTGACGGTACTCTGTTAAATAAACTCTTAGAGAATGAAAGTGTCCTTTTGGAACAAAGTGATGTAATGAGCATCTTTAATAAGAAGTAAAACAACAAAAAACATGGTCTTTGAATGAGGGATCTAACTCTTTTTATTGTGTCACCATTTCTTTTTTTTCTCCACCCCCCTCCCGCTTTAGTCTAATTCTTTATTAAGAGCTACAGGGTTGTGAGAAAGCACCAAGCACCTTTACATCTCAATTTTTCTTCCCTGACATTGGCGGCGGAGGGGGCGGGGAGCGGGAGAGACGGGTTCCCTATGTGTCAAGGTTGTAAATTTCCTTTATTGGTTACAGACTGGACAAAGTCCAGGCGAGGCATCCTAGAAAGCTTCTGGAAACATAATGAGTGGACAATGGGGCCCAAATGTTATAAGCTCTCCGGAGCAACCGCAATGAAATTAGCAAGTAATTACAAGCTTCATTGTTTATGTAGCAGACAGTTTAGAAAGGGGGGGAGGGGTGGAAATTCAGGAGAGATACCTGGTGTGATAAAATACTGTGAGTGAAAGGTGTGCCCTTTTTTTTATCACATCGTAATTATTTTTAAATAAAACTTTCCCATGCAAACTCTGATTGGTATCTCATAGGCATGCTAACAAATATATTTCTTTCTTTTCTGGTCGGGAAAGCAGTGACCGAAAGAAGCGAGGTTCAACTTTTTGAAACTTCCAAAGCTGCATAAGGAAAGCATTACCGAAACATATTGTCAGCGCAGTTTCCCAGCCAGGATTTGCAGTTACCCGCAACCTAAGCACTTTGACTTTCGCTGTAATGTACTTGCAAGTCAAGACGTTTATGGCGTTCCTCTTGGGCACACGCTCCTTGGAAAGGAGTCCCAGGGAAATCAGTGGCAGACTTCCAAGCCATAGATCTCGGGGAGGAACGTCAGCGAAGCCGAGTTGCAAGTCGATGTGCCTCGGGTGGCAGTTTAAATTGATTTGAAGTCAATAAACGGGTTGCGGACAGCGATGTTGAACTCTTATTGCACCTACTAAAACTGAATTACGGTGTAAATGCAAGCATGTCTACAACACGTAAGTGTTGCGTGTAAGTGAGTGACTTTAAATCTACGTGGAGGGCAGGCGAGCCAAAACAGGATTCCTCGACAGTCAGTCCCACAGAGTCTATGAAGCTTATTGCTTTACAAAACCGCAACAGTACCTATGTTTACCTGAGTGTAAGTCCCATGAAACTCAGTGGAGCTTAAGTCTTCGTATCCCTGCATAGAATTATGTCCCTTGGTGCTTCTTAGAAGGACCTGCTCAGAAGTAAGTGTCATTGACTTCAGCGCGACTTACTTCTGAGTAGGTGCTCATGGGATCTGGCTGTCAGATAGTTCATCTTCTAAGCAAGATTTTCTCTAATGAATATATTTTTTAAAAAAATGTTCTACCATGCCTCCTTACAACAAATAACCCGTTTCCTTCCCTGGGGAGTTTGCGAAGAAAGCGGGAAGAAAGTTTAGCTTGCAATCTCTCTCCCGTTCATGGCAGAGTACCAAAGGAAAGTCTGTCGTCACTGTATTTGCAAAAGCCTCGTGGCTGACCTTCTTCCAGATCGGGCCCCCGCCCCCATTTCTACTTAATCGGCGCTGTGATCCTCTGACTCGTCCTGCCTCGGAGGTGGCGATCCCTGACTCATTTTCCTCTAATTTGGCCAGCGATGGCTTTCCTTTCGTTCGTCAACACACAGCTTCCCAAGAAAAAAGCGAATCAGAAATTGAAACCTGCGCTCTTTTCCTAATTAACTGTCCAGTTCGACGGATGTTTACTCAAAAGTAAATCCCGTTGCCTTCAAGGGGTTTACGCCTGAGCAAATGTGCCTGGAGGTGCAACCTAAACCACCTTTGCTGGTGGCCTGCAGGCTTCCAGCCGAACTCAGGATCATTGGCTGCACGCTTCCTTGGGAGTAAACGTCCCATGGGGCTTCCGACCGATGCAAATAGATACTTTTCTTATTTGTAGTAGCCTTTCCCCCCCTCCCAAATTTCCGTTGCTGGTTAAAATTCCCTGGGGAATATCAGGTACCTGCGACCATCTACACGCTTACTCGAAAGTAAAAAACAAAACAAAACCCACCAATGGCGCCAACTTCCAATTAAATGTGTTTCGTATCGCTATGCGGTAGGCGAGCAATATTACTGGAGGGCATCACTAATCCCTGAATTTTAAGTGCACGTGTGTCCTGAGCGAATCAGCCACGCGGCAGTAAGTGAACAGAAAAGCTCGTTTCAGCCTATAGGGGAAAAGATGGATACTTCTGCACCAGGTGTGACACGTGTCAGCAAAGCACATAAATGCTGAACTGCGGTATTGTTTTCAGGCTACCTGGAGCTCTGGAAGAGTGACATTCTATTTTGTAAAAATAAAAATAATAAAAAAAATCGAGTGTAAACTCGTGAGAAATCATTGGGACTTATTTCCGATTCAAGGTGCTTAGACAGCAAAGCACACCTGAAACTGTCATTTGCAAGCCGCCGCCGCCCCCCCCCCATATGAATGGGAATTGCGCAAAAGCGCTACGGTCCCAGCCTAGAGGGCATGCGTGAAACAAATTCCCAACTGATCGATGCGAACATACTTCCCAACGCGATCCAACAGCCAAGCCTGAGTATTCATTATACATTATTAGCAAAATTATTGTTGTTTTCTTTCTTACCCCACCCCCTTCATCAGAAAGAAAGTCCCTGGGCGGGTCATAACACATTTTTTAAAACCCACAATACAATTAAATCCTTTGTGCTTCGGCTGCAACTGATGACGATTAAGGTTCCTAAATGCATTTGCTTTCAAAAAAGCAGCGGCTGAATTGCTTCTAAACAAACCTTTTGAGGATCACGCTATTAGGGGCGCAATAATTTAAACTGGAACCGCATGGCTTTAGAGTCTGAAATTCATCTGTTAGAATCTTTACGCGGTAAATTGGGATGTGTTAATGATCGGCAGTTAAACGTGTCCACTTTCCTGATGGGGAAACTGAGAACTAGTGGAGCTGTTCACAGCCACAGCCATCCACTCTGCCCTATTCTACACTGGTTCACACCCAGAGGAAACTGAAGTGCAGCATCCAGCGAAGAGAATGTTGGAAGAGTCTGATGGAAAATAGGTTTTCTATCAGGCCATCATCTTTGGGCAGATCTCTCAGTTTCCATATCCATAAAATGGGATATTAAAAACAGACCATGTACTCTGAGGACGTGAGAAAGCTCTTTGAGCTCCGAAAGTCCTTTAAGAGATTAAAAACGACTTCCGAAATAACCAGAGCAGCATGCTAATGTAGATAGCAGTTGTTTTCTAAAGCGCCAAACATTCTGCTGTAGAAAGGAATGCCTTTACGTGGCTAGAGAAAGGTAGTTCACAAAATGTGAAGGCTTCCCCCTCCCAGGTTATTTACATACATATAGCAGTGCATCAAAGAACCCTTACTCGCGGAAAGACCAAAACGAACAAAATTCATTACAACGGAATCACATTGCTGTTTACTAACTAAACAGCTTGATCTCTCCAAGAATTGGAGCTTTTATTGCCTGGTAACAAGAGCAAAAAAATCAAATTACGAGTTTATTATTTTTTAAAGTCATCGTCCTCATATGGATCCTTCATTTTCATTCTAACTCAAGGGTTATAGGAGGGCAATGAAAATGCAGGAGGTTTCCTCCCCCACCCCAGTCACTGCAAGTTCAAACGGAAGACGTTCATGACCAATCACCACTAACAGCTACGTGCATCCCGTTTGCGCAAGAATACATCCATATGAGTGTCGTGTGTACGCATAGAGAAATATATCGAATGGGTTGCGAGGGCGAAAGGAGGGCGAAGCTTCCCTTTCCCCAGAGAAAGAGCCTTGCCTTGCAGAGATGCTCTGTAACCTGCACGGAACTAAGACACCAGCCCCAGCGAAGGAGCCACGTTTCCACCCAACCCAGTTCCTCTTAGAAAGCCTTACTCGGGAGCAAGCGACCCTGAATTCATTGAGGAGAAAGGGTGCTGGCTGCACCAGCAGTCAGGTTCCTTCGAGCGAAGGGTTGAGCTGTCCTGCTGAAAAATATGAAGAAGGAACCCTTTTGACTCCCTGGGTGGGGTGAGGCTTTTCAAAGCTTCTAAGTCGTAAGGGGAGGTCGAAGGCGTCTAGCAAACCCAACTCCCAGGTTGCCTATTGAAAGAGAAGCCTCACCTCCTTCCAGCTTAACTGTTTAAAAGGCGTTTGGCGGAGAGGGGTGAGGAGAATGCACCCTTAATGCTTGGATACCCCATAAAACAGAAGTGCCAAAATCCTGTGCACAGAAGTACACGTATACCTAGGTATGGACATACAGAATACCAATCTACTGCTTCATACTATTCATTTCAATGAAATGTACTAAGGCAATATATCCTGGGCATGCTGATTTGTTTGGGAGTAAGTGATCTTTTTTTACGAGTGGGCCTGACTGCATCGGCCTGCAAATGCCACGGATCCACCGGATCCTATTTCAGTCTGCGTTCTAGACCACACTGGTCCTATCCTACATTATCAACCCGTTCATTCTTTTATTCTCTTATTCTTCCTCCTCAAGCATTAGCAGCATTTGTGTCTGGCTCCTCGACACATGCGTGGCTCGCTACTAACATTTCCTGTGCGCGCGCCCTCCTGCACATTCGCTGCTGCGGGTTTCCTGGCCCTCGGTTTTTTTCTCCCTGTTTGTTTGTGTTCGGGTGTGCGTGCGAAAGAAACAGAGAGAGAGACAGAGAAACAGAGCGCGCGCGTGTGCTTTCTATCTATGGATTCCCTTGTATTCTACCAGTTAAACGGCCGCCTCTTTGACCAGCAACTAGCAATCACCCGACATTAATTTATACGGGCTTTTACAAATACCTAAGCCATTTAAAATGCTGCGCTGGGGTTGTTGTGTGTGTGGCAGGGAACATCTATCTATTGAATAGGCGGTGTCACACGGTAGCAGGCTCCCTTGTCAAGGGTGATTGTGTTTTAGGCAAACATTTGAGCAAACATAAAGGCAAAGGTCAAGGACTGTTCAGTTGCAGGGTGCGCTTAATTCACCTAGCTAGCCAATGGGGGCAAAAGTTGCGTTTTCTGCTAGTTCCACAGACCAAAGCGCGGAAAAAGGGCATTAATCCCTGGGATCACTTGTTTCTTCCATCACCCTGCACACTGTGCAAACTTTGCTTGGGGGGCGGGATGGTGGGGTAGAGGGACCTCCGCCCCAGGCGAACTCTGTCCCCAGCGCATGTCAAAGAATCTATTTTGTTGCAAAGGAGCTAGTCCGTAGTTTTAATGTGGAAACGCCCTACTACCCTCTTTTATTGTTTATTTCTTCCCCAGGAAGGGAGAGGAGGAGGACTTTACGCTCTCTTCCCAGTTTTCGGAAAGAAAAGTCGGAATCAGCACCCAAAGGAACCAGAGTCTTCCAAAAATGAAGCCCAGCCAATTACATGGGACACAAATATGATGTCATATTTTACGCACTTAAGAGCGAGGCATTTGAGATGGATACTGGAGAAACAACCACCAAGGGCAGCAGTGTCCAAGAGAAAGAGACAGGCAGGTGCAGCTGGGCTGCCAACAGGATCTTAAGCACTGTGACGCAGAAGCAAATCCGGTCCGTTGAGTTCAATGGGAGTTACTCCCATATAGTGGTACTTAGGGCCGCTCCCAAGAGACGCAGGGAAGCCGGAGTCCTTGCATTTAGACGAAATCCACCATCCTGAACCGACAAGCCAGTCAAAACAAAGCACTAAACCAAGACTCCGGTTTTATTTCACATGTTAAATGGGCTTCCATTGTAGCTTCCACTGAGTTCTGTGGATGGGGGGGGGGGTTTGATGTCTATGCTATGTAATGCGGTTTCACTCCGAGCTAATCTGCTTGGGTCGTATTTTCTCGGCGGCTGGGATTATTTTGTTTAAATGGGGGGCGGGAGGGGGGATCTTTCCTATCTGGAGACTGACGAGGCACAGCGCAAAGGAAATGGCTGTGCATGTAACGTAACACACATAAAGAGTTCTTAAAAATGAAGCTAACTCCCCAGATCACCCGCGTGGCTTCTCCCTTTGAATAAATAGCCCTGTTTGAACCAATGGCTGAGCTTCTGGAGAAAAAACCTCTCGCGCGTGTAGGACTTTGGCTAATACATTCGACCCTCGGCGTCGTGGACTTAAGTGGAATCCGGTGTGTGATGCTGACGATATGATTACATGATATGATATACATTGCAAAAGGCGCAGCTGCACACAGGCTTTTTGACGAGGGAACTGGCAGCTTGTCTTACAGCTGGATCCTACGCACGTTTACTCGGAAGTAAGCCCACTGATGTGAGCGGTATGGATCCTCTTAAAGCAAACGCCATGAATTTTCGCCACGTATATTCACACAATGCACTGCTATTATTTACTACATAGTTTTTAATTAGCAAATTCCTTTTACAATATGTCTTGTTTGCCACAACAACCCTGCTAGTTGGGTCAGTTTTGTTTTTCTCATAGGCCAACACACACACACATACACAGGATTCCTGCAGTCCAATCATAGAAAGTTTGGCCCTATGTATACATGCTTTGAATGGGAAGTAGGTCCCATTCAATTCAATGCGGCTAAATTCTAAGTAAGTGGCAGTAGGACTACACCTATCGTTTACTTCCAGGTGTGACTCGGATCGGGGCCTAAGATGCCACCCTTCTTCCCACAATATATCAAATAAATAAATGAAAACCACGAGCCCACCGGTCCCCCATGACATATTGAATATCATCTCATTCAAACATATTAAAATCCCACTCCCTAGGAACCCACTGAAGTAGGAGACTGGGGTATAAAGCATCTTGATTTAGTTTGAAAATAATCCCGAAGTGAAGAGAATAGGGAAAAAATAAAATAAACAACAGCAAATCAAATCTAAACAGGATCCAAGACATACACAAATCATATCTCTATATGAAATGAGTTGGGAGAACATAAGCAATCCATCAACTATGTATCTAGTATGTACATCAAGCATTTAAAAGGGGGGGGGGGAATACACTTGAAAATACACCGAGGTAAAACAAAATGAAAGATGAAACTTACCCCATGTGTCCATCAAAAACAAACACCACCAACCCCCACCCCGATTTCCTCCTTCCTCTTGCAGACACTTCCTGCTTCCTGGCCCTAGAGTCAATAAGAATTACTACAAGGAGGAGGACGGGGGGGGGGATATAAATAAAAATGCAGAGAGATATAGAGAGAGTGTGTGACTTGCTGCAAGTTTGGAAAAATAGTCATCAGAGCAGCTGGGGTCTCCAGGCAGGCTGCGTCTGTTTCTCTGAGATGGCCCAGGCCCCGGCCTCGCCCCGCCACCTGGGTCGTCTCATAAGCTGCAAAAAAAAAAAAAAAAAAAAGTTTGGGGAGCGAAGCGAGCCAGTGCAAAGTTGTTTCCAGTCGGGACACAATCAGTGTTTTGCTTGCTCCTTGGTGGCGCTGGGGGATTTTATTTTTTTTTAACACGCACCTCTCATTTCAGTTAACTTTTTAAAGATTAGAAAAAGGAGCTTTAGTTGGAGGGGGAGCTGTATGGGGTTTCTCTCTCTGTGTCTCTCTCTCTCTCCTCCCTTCCGGGAGACTTTCCTTGTTATTCATCTGTTTAGTCTCCTCCGCCGCACAAAAGACTATCAGCTGCGTTATGAAAAATGGTCTAAGCCTAGAGAATGTCACAGTGGTCGACTTATTATTTTAGCCTCCTTTAAAAAAAAAAAAAACTCGGGGAAAGTTTGCTTTTGATGAATTCAATAAGAGCGGGGCTTCAGCGGAAGAGATTTTAAGAGAAAATCATACAGCATGGGGCCACAGCTTAGAACAGCCAGATGGCCCGATAGGTAGACTCGGCTGACTCTGTTGCCACAGCCAAGAGATAGAATTACCAGACTTCAGCTTCTTAGCTCTCTCAGCCCCCCACCCTTCCAGCTCCTAATCTACCTTCACTGCCACTATGACTTGTTTGGGGGGGGGGGGCTTATATTCACATTACTATATAACATTTTCATATTTTATATATGGAAAAACCGTTATTGTTGTTGTTGCTGTTATTTCTTCCACGACTTTTGGGGGGCAGGACTTTAGGTTTATTTTCATGGGAGCGGTGGTGGTTTAAGGAAACAGGTTCAAAAGAGTCAATGGGTTATTGGAGAAAGGATAAATCCGATCCTTATTTTAATCTCGGGTTCCTTCTGACTTGTAAGGGAGCGGAGGGAAAATTGATGTAAGTTGGTCGAATTTTCTTTGTCAGTTATTTGTCCTCCCCAAACCTTTCCCTAGTTTTTGTATGGCTGTCTGGGGTAGGGTGGGGGGTGATTCAGACAGACAGGCAGGAATGGTTGGTGTTTTATTTAAGCCTCAAATCCCATGCCCACTTGTTTGGAAGCAAGTCCCGCTGCATTAGTAGCTAGGATTGTTTCAAAGTAAATAGGTGCAGGGCTGAACTACACGCCCCTATCCATATTTACCTGGAAGTCAAAGCGACTTGCCCCTCCCCCCCACAAGTAAATGAGCCTCGGATTGCAGCCTTAAACAAATCCAGACTAAGAAATCTAATTTATCCTAGGGAGCTGCAGATTCATGTAATGAAGTGAACTGTGGTCCCCGGAAGCTTATGCCTCGAGAAATCGGTCTGTCTTCAAGGTGCCACAAGATTCTTTGTCATTCACTCATTCAATGCATCCATTCTTTAGAAAGACATAGAAACACTCTTGTTTACTTTCACTGCTTTCCTCGCTTTTTTGTTTTTGTTTGGGCTGTTTAACTTCTGATCTCCCTTTTGTGCCCACTGAAGCGAAGGTCAGGAGAGACCCTTGCCCCCCGGGAGGACTTGTATCCACGGAGAGAAGTGGCCATCCCAGGGAATAAAGATCACCAGCCTCTCGCCCTCTCGAGGTGAGCTCGCTCCTTCTCCCAGTGACCGCCTTCTTGCTCGCTCCCGAAGTCACACTCCAGGCCAGTCTCCTCCGAGTCTCTTCGGAAACAAATGCCCTTCACCTTTGCCCTTGTCCCCTGGGAGGGGTGGGGAAGAATCCCAGGCTTCCCCGGGGGCTCGGCTAAAGGGCTGTCCCTCGTTTGGCTCCATCAACATTCAGCCATGGGGGAGGCAAGTAGCTCGACTGCACCCACCCACACGCGACCTCGAGGTCAAGGGCTAAAGTCTGCCTTGGTCAATTCAACTGCCTGGCAAGTTGGCCACCAAATGCATGCCATCAAGCGAGGAGGACCTTGAAGACAGCTCCTTGTGCCTCTGTAAAAACTAAATAAATAAAATAAATAAGTAGTGGCTAGACGCTGATCCTGATGCCTCGCGTCGCAAAAGGAGTAGCAAAGGTGTGGCACCGCTGAAAGGGACCTGAAGTTTAAATAGGATTCGCTGTTTCTCTTTCTCCCATCCTTTCTTCCCAGTCCCGTGTCCCTTGCATTGCGAACGATAAGGAATCTCATTCGTGTATGTGATTTATGCCATTCATTTATATTCTGTACACCCTGCTTTTAAAGGTAGTCCCTCTCAAAAAAAAAACTTGGGGGTACGATGGGCTACAGGTATAGATGTTTCCCGCCCCCCAAAGACTTTTGGGTAAAATGGGCTGCGCGCGCTGGTTGTCTTTGAGCAGCTAGCTTGCTTCTCAGCCTCAGTTTCCCAGCAGTAAAACGGACATTGTATTTACCTGTTTTTTACAGGGCTGTGGCTATGTAAACCAAATGATGTGAAATAACTTTAAGGCTGCAATCCTCCAGACACGTCCCTAGGAGGAAGTTCCAGTGAACTCAGTGGGGCTTACTTCTAACTAGGTAGCTATAGGACAGCACTGCAAAAGCATTTTATTGCATTGAAAATGATGCACTGAAATGGTTACTTCTTTTACAGCGGCAGGCTGTTAGTGCCAATCCCCCATTTATAGTTTTGCATTTGGCAAAAGTGCAGAGTTAAAACTCGGGGAGATCTTTCTTGCAGTATTCTCCCCTCCCCAAGTAGAATTATCACTATACTATACCATCAAGTCAGGTTTCTACCTCTCAGTCTCTCCTTTCCGTCCGTGAAATGGGAATAATACTGACAGTACCTCAAGGCACAAACTAATTGTCTCCTGTTTTGTATTTCAAGAGCGAAGAAGTAATAAGGAGCTGTTTTGAAATCCAAATTTTATTATACGCCATAGAGAGACAGATGATGGATAGATAGATATAGATATAGATGATAGATAATAAAATGTATCAGAAGCTTCAGGCAAAAACTGAGTAAATGAAAAATTCCCTCTTTACTGCTTACAGTGCTCTCATAAAGAATAAAATGTTGATAAACTTTACATAATCAAGTCTGCCTTCTCTTCCCTGTTTACTTAATCCAATGTTCTTCAGGAGTTGATATCCCCAGGATCAGAAACATAAGTTTGTCACAAACGCAGCACTTTTATCTCTGTGGGAGCACTGGTGGAGCTAAAAAGTCAATCTACAGTTCTTATGAGAGAGGGAGATGCTGATGATGTTTCTATATTGCTCGTGCAATTTGACAAATAGAGAAACTGAGACTGGGAAATAAGATGACAAATCCCTTCAGATTTTTGGAAGGTTTGCTACTGACACTAATAGGGAGGGATTTGCCCTTGGCTACCGTTCCTCTTTAAGAACTGGACCGATTGTAACACACTGGTCAACTCCAAGTTCTCATTGTTTGGAATAAGAGGTACTGGGGTCAGGCCTAGTTGGGAGTCGTGTGCTGTGTCCAGTAATTCTCTCCTGGACCCTCTCCTTCTTCTCCCATTGTTTAGAGTGGACGTGAAGGGGGGGGGGACTGAACATGCTCAAATGCTCCCTGGTTTTTGTTATTTCTTGGACGTGCCAGAATGACTACGAGAGTTGAGAAACGGGCTGATCTAGAGGGACCCCCAACACAAATTTTACCTTGATGAGTTCCTGCATCAGTTCTCCAGAACCCATGAATTATTGGCCTCTAATGAAGATGAGAGTAATAAGGCTCAGTAAAACAAACTTCCTATGACGACTGAGGATGTTTTTCACCTGCAAGTCGTCGCTTGAAGTCGCGGTTACAGGTGGTGACTCAAATGAGTTCACACTAATTTTGACACGCCACATGTGGATGTCCAGTTCACAAAAAATTGTTGCTACCCCTGATAGCTATGTTGCACGACTGAAATCCTGTCATTTCCCTCATGTATACATTATGTGGAAATGGATATGTTGAATATTATTCATTGGTTTGCATTCTGCTATACTGGGAAAAACATTTGAAAAAAGAGACAGTGTAAGCTATTGGTTAGAGTGTTGGACCTGGGAGGCCATGATTCAAACCCCCACTCAGCCATGAAACTCACTGGGTGACCTTGAGCTAGTCACAGCTCTCTCTATCAAACAACCTACCTCACAGGCTTGTTGTGACGAAAAACTGCGGAGGAACCATGTATGCCACCATAAGTTCCTTGACAGAAAGTTGGGATATGAATAGTAACAAATAAGTGATGCACGGTCTATATAAACATTGCATACCCACTATCTACTAATGTGCATAATTGATATACAACAAGAACTTTCCAAGTCCCACTTACTTCAACTGGAATACTTAAGTGTGGGCTTAAGGCTGCAACCCTCTACTCATTTACTTGGGTGTAAGTCGCACTGAACTCAGTGCAGCTTGGTAGATACTTATAGGATTGCCCCATGGATCTCGATCATTGAAATCAATAAGGCTTATGAGCTTAGCTTTGGTTGGATCGTGTTTAAGCTGCAATCTTGTGTCTACTTAGCTGGGAGTACACCCCATTCAGTGCTACTTACTTCTCAATTGAGATACACAGGAGTCTATACTGTTGAGGTACATAAAGTAAAAGTCTCTATATGCGTTCAGGTAAGTTACGGTATACAGGACGGTGCATGCTGGGGATATGTGCCATTTAATTGTTTATCCGTTTCCCCACCCACAAAATACGCTTCCTTTTGATTTCACACCAGCTTTCGATTTGATTTGTTTCTTTTCTCTTAGGCATTCAGGTGTAGCCACTGCCCAGAGTCTCAAAAGTCACGGAGTCGAAGTAGATCCGGGTCTCCTTGAAGTCACAACGGGACTTCGTTGGAGATATTCCACTATTTAAACAGGACTCTGAGTTGAGCTGCACGTCATCTAAAAGAACTTCACAAGCCATTTGCAATCTGGATCAATCAGGTATTTTGTGGCACCCAAAAATAAAATAAACTAAAATACACGGCACCGCGTGGACTCTGGCGTTTCTGTGCCCTGAAATTAGCCCTTTCGCAGAGTTTGTTTTAGTGTTAGGAAGAAGAAGAAGAACGAAACGAAAAAAAAGGAAAAGAACAAAATAACGAGCAAGTAATTCCCTCCCCCAATCCGTTGACGTACCAACGATTGAGAAAGGGTCTTATCCAGAGATAGTAGGGCAACACTTCTCCTACTTGCCGAGCTGCTGCCCTCAAAGCGTATGTCTCATTTCATTCCACATAAATAAATTACAGTACGTTGACTTTTCATCATAAGCGCCAGAGCAAGTTCTACACCTGCCCTCAATTGACGCGGACCATCGCGGGTCGGGCTGAAAACTGGCGAGTATTTGGGGCGGCAGGTTGATATACTAAACAGCAGTACATTATTCAAAGTCTTTAAAAGATGCCAATAAAAAGCAGGAAATATACCCCAGTATCCTCTTACGTGTATGTAAAACAGGTACTACTCCTGTTTCCCCCTGGATAATGGGAAGGTGGAATCTTAAATCAGAATCTAATCTGCAAGTTTGCCCTGTTTCTTGCTTTTTTCTATGTTAGAGACTTAATGCACTTTCCATCTTCCAGCGGCGTTTCTCTAGAATCTTTCCCCTGTCATTTTCCTTTAAAAAGAAAGAAAGAAAAACGAGGGATTTTATGGGTCGGGAATGAAGTAAGTGCTAACTTGTTTTACAACCTGTTGAGCATCTTTGTTCAGCAATCGCGGGGGTGCGGGTCCGAAAGATCCAAGAGGATAAATTTCATTTTCTATTCCACTAACTCCTTCTTGACTTGAATAATTTAAGTAAACGATCTGGGGTCAACAGTTAGCAGCAAACTTCAGCCCGGATAATTTAAAGCTGCCCAGCAGCTCAAGAACTCAAACCATTAAAATGTGGCAATAATATTTAGCTGCCACTGATTTCAGGGGCAAATCTATGTGCGGTTTTTGAACTGCGTTTGGATTATTAACCTAACTTTCACGGACTGAACTCCACAGAGTTTAAAAACCTAACGAGAATTCTGATAAATTGAACTGTTTGGGTTTAAAGCGATTTAATTCACATAAATCAGCAGGACTAACCTGGCTGTAATCCTAAACACATTTACTAGGGAGTGATCCCCATTGACCACTGTAGGATTTCCTTTAGAATGGCTCTGTGAGGATGCAGCCGTTTGCACAATTACTTGGGAGTAAATCACATTGAATTCAGAGCGGCTTACTTCTGGGTAAATATGCACTGGGGCTAGGGCTACGAATCGGTTAGGGCTAAGTAATTCCGTCTAACTTTTCTTGTGGAAGGAGCAGTCATCCACAAATCAAGACGTCTGAAATACAATAATTTATTCGAGGGACGGTTTGTTTGCAATTGTTCTTCTTTAATCACCAGCGTCATCATCATCTGCCCTTCCTTTCCTTTCACAGATCACACGACACAGGTTATGTTGTAAACCGCCCGGCGATCTTCCGATGAAAGGCGGTATAAATTATTATTATTATTATTATTATTATTATTATTATTATTATTATTATTATTATTAAATTAATAACGCGCCGTGCTAAAGGGGGTGGGGGGAGGGATCATGTGGGAGCTACAATCCAGTTAAATCGATGCCCTGCGACTAACTGGGACAGAAGTCCTAAATAAGTCTTGGGGGCGTTACGTTAGAGTCTGGAGAATATTTTTTG
Source organism: Podarcis cretensis (assembly GCF_951804945.1). Lineage (NCBI taxonomy): Eukaryota > Metazoa > Chordata > Lepidosauria > Squamata > Lacertidae > Podarcis > Podarcis cretensis. Next base: position 76,567,689 of record NC_137174.1, read on the forward strand.
AGGGGTGTAAATAGATACAACTTAAACTAGTGGATCTTCCAGTTTGCTTAATATGAGATGTTATATCCTTTGAAATAATTGGACTTGCTGTCTGATCTTGGACAGGAGAACCCTAAAATTCGTTCTATTTATTCGTTCTATGTACTGTGTTTTAAGTCCTAAGCTCTTGCCTATTTTCACACCTCTGGTTTTATTGAATACGAACGCAGAATACATATACCTAAGCTGTCTAAACCTTCCAGCAATAAATAAGTCGTCGCCTTGGGAAGAACTCAAGTGGGTTATAAATCCAATCCATCAATCAATCAATCAATCATTAATTAATTAATTAATTAATTAATTAATACAAAACCCCTGGCTTGAACTTCTGTTTCTAAGGGAGAGGTATTTGGCGACGCACCCAACGGGTTAAAATAAATTTGCAGAGCAACGGTATGGATATTGTTCAGTATGGATACTGAAACTACAGCGCACACATTTACCCACTCCATACTTTCTTAAAGGCCATCGGGTTTTGTTTTATTTTACACCTGAAAGAAGTCCCCTTGTCCTGACCTGTGCGCCCAAGTGAAGGGTGCGAAGGGGGATTTCAAAGCGAGTTTATTGCAGGGCTTCCGCTGGGCACCTTGGCCTTCATAAGACCATGTGTTGCCTTTTAAGGACTTGAGAGACCAGCATCGCAGTTCAGCCGGGACCCTTGGGGAAGGCGTTGCGAGCCAACGTGTGGGATGTGGTCATGTCAACAGTCGATCTCAGATTTCTTGCGAAGGACTGCCCGGGGAATGAAAAATGCAAAGTTGGTAAAGCAATAGCTTTTATTGGGCTCAGCCTCTGTTGGTGTGAAAACGTCCAAAGCTTTCGAGCTTCAGAAAACGATTAAGCATAAGAGGAAAATGAGAAGACTTGCAAAGGGGAACGAGGAAAATGAAGGCTTGCAAATGAAACATTTCTCTCCCACCAACCAGTAGTTTCGATTCCGCCAATCTTCTCTCATTATGATTATTAACCTGTTGCCATATTATTTTACTGCTGTTATTTGGCATTCATACAGGGCTATCAGAGTGCATGGTGCGTTACAGGGTAGCCTGAAAAGTAGATCCCTGTCCCCGAGGCGCTTACAGTCTACAGGCTTCTTCGATTTTAATATACACCCGATACCTTTTAGCCGCTCGAAGCCCCCATTTAGTTGGAACACTTTAGCTTCAGTAGTGAATTGGAAGTAGGAAGGTGACCATCCTAAACACATTTAAGCAGAAGTGCCTGTTAGCAGAAATCAGTAGGAATGGGAACCAGAATGCAGTGGCGTAGCGTGGGGGGTGCAGGGGGGGCCGGCCGTACCGGGCGCAACATCTGGGGGTTAGGGTTAGGGGGCGCACATCCACGGGTTAGGGGGCGCAAATTACTTGCCTTGCCCCGGGTGCTGACAACCCACGCTACGCCGCTGCCAGAATGTGCACCAGATTTTGAATCGCAAGTTAAAATCCAGGCATACTCGGAGTGATGTTAACTGGAAGATGGTTGGAATGGCCAAGTGTGTTCAATGGGCTTAATTCCCAATGACTTCGCTGCAAGTGTGAAGTGGATTACCAACCAGCTTTTCAAGTCAAACGTCGTTGGCGGGTGATCAGCATTTACTAGAGTAGCTCGGAGCCCGATTCTTCACCTGAATTAGCATTACCCTGTGAAGTCCCTGGGACAGGAAGCGGAAGTGGTCGCCCAAGGCCTGCTGCTGAAGCCTTTGGATGGTTTGAGTTGGACGTTGGCAGTTCTGCCTTGTAGATTTGATCTTTTTTTCTTTCTTCTCCTTCCCTCCCTCCCTTTCTAGCAAATGTCAGTAGCTTGCAACTTTAGTGCTCTGCAGTTCATATTTCTTGCCCGAGGTCTATCACTAGCATTAATTGTCCCAATAAATTGAGATATAGTGTGCATAATGCAATGTAACAATATGGTTATATTCCACGTGTAGACTTAATTAAGCTATTTGCAGCCTGATGCTGCAAGCCAACGGGTGTGCAAGTGGATTAACAATGTACTGTTCTCCTATCCTCAGGATGGTGCATAATTACTTTACTGGCGGTACATATCAATTTTTGATGATTGCAGAACACATGCTCACTTTACCAACAAGCGCTTTAATAACTCTCCATTGTGTTTTTAAAAACCGTTGTTTGGAAATATTTGGAAGTCTCTGCAAACAATTTTATAGCTTCTTAGCGTGTACTTTAATGGCTCCAGCTTCATTCCCGATGTATATTTTATAAAGTGCAAAGGCTAACGCGTCGTCCGCCTCCCAGGCTGGGGATTTGGAGTTCCCTCCTGCCACTAACCCCTCCACCTCTGTCCCTTGGCCTGCCCTGCAGAGCCATCAGTTCAACTGGTGCAAGCTGGGCTGCTCCAGCTCTCCGATATGACACAAACGATGGCCAGGCAAGAAATGATATTCGGCTCTTCCCACCCCCACCCCGTCTCTTTTTCTCCCTCCCTCCCTTCCCCCCGCCCTTTCCATACCTTGAACTGGAATTAATAATTCAATGAGAAGAAGACAAAGAGCCTGCATCCACTCAGAGACTCTGCTGTCTCAGGTCACCTCGTTTTCCAAAGCCAAAAAATGCAATATATAGATATATTAAAAAATCGGCACGGATCTCCATAGTGTGCCCCAGAGCGCAAGGGATTGTGGGTGCCCTAGCTCGGCAGGGTTCCCGTGTCCCAGACCTCGCTTATGAAATTTACCAACAATTCAATTACTAAATTAACAAAACTCGATTACGCCACTGGGAGGAGGAAATATCCGACACCCCCAGAGTAGAGGACGGGCAGCCGAAGAATCTGCCTTGCCTACTGCTGTTTATCTGAGCACCGTACAATATGTGGCTGCATCTCAAAATCGCTGCATTCAGCGCTCTTGACATGGGCTGCAACGAGCTGGGGCAGTCAAACGTCCTGAATTGAGGCCTGCGGTACCCTCTCCTAGTATCTGTTCATATCTCAACATGAAAGGGCCCTGGTTCAGTGGTTTTAGAATCTGATTTGCATGCAGAAGGTACCAGGTTCAATATCCCGCATCTGCAGATAGGGCTTGGGGGAAAACACAATCAGTGTATTGACTGGGTTAGATAGAATAGATGAGTCAATGGTCAGACTCAGTAGAAGTCAACGTCATGTGTTCCTACAGAAAGTGAGAGAGAAGCTGCAGGTCAGAGACTACGCTAATATTGGGACCAACGATCTGATTCATTTCAACCTCCTTCCTTGGAGGCTTCTAAGCAGAGGTTGAATGACCATCTGTCATGGAATGGATGCTTCAGCTGAGTGTGGGATGTATTATTTATTATTAGAGCAGTCAAGTACAACATTTTCCTGTTGCCTAGAATGGACACACAGGGGAATGTGGGTCCAGACAGGGAGGACTTCCTGTCATACCTGCTCTGGAGCTTCCTCACCCTGTGTGTGACCAGGTAGATGGGCATGACTCTAGCTGACCAGATGAAATGGTTGGCTACACAACCATCTCTCTCTTGAACTCTTACTCTTGGACTCTCGGTCTCCTGACTCTTAACCAGCTCATGGCTTAACCTTCACAAGCAAAAAGTCTGAAACGTAGCTCAGACTTCTTTTCACTGTAACCACAAGATAAAGCCTTTAGTGCTGTGAACTAAATGTGAGCAAAACTTTATAATTACTTTTAAAGAAGACTGTGTTGTTGTGTTGATATTAGTAAGAGGGAAATAAAGGGGAAACTTACCAGGAACGATCCAGACTGGACAATCCAGACTGGATTAATTAATTAAAGGATTCTAAGGAACCATCAGCCTGCCAACCTAGCAGTTCGAAAGCACCTCCGGGTGCAAGTAGATAAATAGGGACCGCTTACCAGCGGGAAGGTAAACGGCGTTTCCGTGTGCGGCTCTGGCTCGCCAGATGCAGCTTTGTCACGCTGGCCACGTGACCCGGAAGTGTCTCCGGACAGCGCTGGCCCCTGGCCTCTTAAGTGAGATGGGCGCACAACCCCAGAGTCTGTCAAGACTGGCCCGTATGGGCAGGGGTACCTTTACCTTTACCTTTTAAGGAACCATCAACTTGCCTCCAATAAGCTGCAGTGGGAATCTGCTCTGCTGTTTACTCACTAGCGTGAGTGAGGAGGGATAATATCAAAACAATATATCCTCTCCTGACTTCCTTAACATTCGCACACTAAGAATCCTGCATTTCAGGAGTTTGGACTTGATGACCCTTGGGTCGCTTCCAACTCTATGGTTCCTCCCAAGTCATCTTCCTATGTTTCCGCAGAACAGTTGCAGTAATGCCAAAGCCGTCTTGAGAACCTGCTGGTGAGCTACAACGGTGCACACAGCTAGGTTGCCTGGACCCCACAGAACTTCTTAGAATGTAAGCTCCTAGGAGCAGGTTTACAACCTATGCCTTTGAAGCGTGGTTGGCTAAGGGCTTGGCCCGAAATCCTTCCTATCCTAGACGTTCAAGTGTACATGTTATGTGTTAATGAAGGTCCAACTCACAAGGGCGGAAGGGCCATTCCACCACTTTGGCTAAGCCGGATCATTAACATAAGGACAAGAGCTTGCTGGATCAGGCCAGTGGCCCATCTAGTCCAACATCCTTTGCTCACAGCGGCCAACCAGATGCCCATAGGAAACCCGCAAGCAGGATTCGACCACAAGTGTATTGTCTCCTCCTGCGGTTACCGGCTACTGATACTCACTAGATTCATTGTCTTGGTGACTTTTGGGTAATGTTGGGCATGCAGGAGGGCGGAGGCTAATAGTAGACAAGCTCATTGGTCAAGGCCCGGGTGAATCAGAAACTTGGGTCCATGATAACAGGGCTGCAGTGGTGAGGGTAATTTTAGACACTGGGTTTAGCTGTTTTACGGGCGCCCCCACTTTAGGTGACAAAGTGCATGACTTCACTTACTTCAAATATGCTATGTTTCTAAGCACCCACATCAGGAGGAGATTCAGTCAGACCAGGCGCCGTGCGGGTAAAATGGGCGTCGGCCTCCTATTGGCCCACGTGAAATGAATCAAGAGCTGCCTGCTCCATTTACCTTTACAACAAGGAGGTTCTTGAGATAAAATAAAATATTTCGGGTTATTGCTCCCCCCCCAAAAAATAAGGTTTCACTTTCCCCCCACCTCAGAATTTTATTTTATTTTTAAAAGAAAGCAGTAAAAAGAGTGCATTTGTTCTTGTACCTGAAGCAGGTGATGTTTATGTAGAGACATCTGAAATGACAGCAGGAGAGGAGGCCAAATCTAATCAAGCCTAATAAACCGTGCGAGTCGAAATGTCATTAAACCTGATCAAGATGAGTCTCCGAATCGCCGAAAAAGGTAAATGCCTTCATTAGGGTGATCTCTGAAGACTGTCGAACATTTCATTAATTTATAATTTATGATTGTTTGACAAATATTGAAAAGTATGTAAATATGAGCGGGGTAATGTCTTTTCTGCGGGAGATGAGGAAATGACCCAAACGGTGGATGTCTGCAAGATTACACACGAGGTCCCATCTATCTGCTCTCAAACTGTGCCTTCGCCTTTCCCCGCGACATATTGTGCGACTGACAAGTGAAATAGTGCAGATAAACCAATGGTTTAAAACGTAATAAAGACAACAGCTATTTGCATTTTTTACATTTTATTACAAAGGTAATTTACTATGACACATTTTCGGGATGTCATCTCTAGAAAACATTGCCAAGCAATTAGAGAAATGTATACAACACGGAGGAGCCCGGGGTGGGGGGGGGGAGAAGTCAGATAAAGGAGAATATTATGGATCATCAGAGGTTTTCTTTTCGTATCGTAACACTTGGATTGGGGGCGGGGGTTCGAGGAAGGGGACCAGTTCAGCGAGAACAGAGGCAAGACCTTAACACAGAGAGGGCATAATAAAGCAACTTGATTCCATGCGGAAGGAAGGTGGAATAACTTTCTGGGTGGTTTAAGAAGCCTGTCTAGATGTCTCCAGGGAACTCTGGTCAGAGGTGATGGCCAGGTCTATGGGTCGGGGTGAGCAACCTCCCGCCCAAGGACTCGCTCTGGCGCTGAGCCTATTCTCATGCAGGTGGCAAGGAAGAGAGTGGGGAGGGGAGAGAGAAAGGGGTGACAGAATGAGAGAGGGGAAAGAGGGCGCCTTGTCCACTCCTGGCTTTGGCCCTGCCCACTGCCCACTGCCCACTGCCCTGAAGAGACAGAAAAGGGTCGTGGGCCGGCTGGCAGTATGACTCAGGGACTCCATCACACGAGGAGAGGACCACGAGAGGGTGAGAGCGCAGCTGGAGTAAAAATTTAGAAAGCAGCCGATCTCAACAGCAACTTTTCTGCAAATGGGGCTGCGTCTTCGCAGCTCCAAGCTCTTCGAGTGTATCTGTGGCGTTGGCTTCTGGAATTGCTGTTTGTTTTACAGGAACGGTTGCTACCCCCAGGATATGGTGTCTTTACTTCTGTGAAGCCCGAGACTGCGAATGATTACTCGGAAACAAATCCCATTGTATCCAATGAAGCTTCCTCCCAAGGAAGGGTCTATAGGATTACCCTGGAGTTGCTAGCATGTGCCACTCCAATAAGTGTCAAAGGATGAAGTCTAGGGGTTCAGTTAAAGCGACCAGCGTTCAGCAACTAAATCTTAATATCCTTCATTTCTACCTCCGCCCACTTCGCATTTCCATTCTTTGCTTAGAATATATAGTAAAATCTCAGCCAGCCTATAAAAAGAGGTTTTATTACAGAATCTGTCCAGGTCTTTTAATCGTGCATGATTTAGACAGGGGGGAAATCTTGGAGGCCGCCAGCAGATCTTGTTCCCTACTGAGAGATAGAGTGTCAGAACCCCCTTTCTCCACATCTATTAAATCCCTCTCTCCCACTCTCCCTCTCCAAAATTTGTCACAAGTGGAATCCGATTTATTGGGGAGAGGGTGCGGTGTGGGCTGCCTTGAACCTCAAATCTGGTCTCAAGAGTTTAAAGTATCAACTACCCTTTCCACCGAGGCTAAAGGAACTCCTTTGACATGCCTCCAAGTTTATAAGGGCTTACTTCCAGGGAGGCGTGTGCTCATGTTAACACAACTGACGCCGTCTAAATTTAAGCTTTCGGAGAAAGATTACGGAAAATCCCGAGGAAATTGATATTTCAAATATTTTGTTCAGCAAGAGTTTGGTTTCCTTGCGGCGAATTCAGAAGGAGTTGACCCCTCCGTGCTCCCTCGTTCTAAGGTTTTGTGGCTTTCAGCTAACACGCGAATCCAAACTATATATCCGGAGTAAAATCCCACTGATTTCAGCGGGTCCTGCTTCCCAGTGGAACCTGCTTAGGGTGGCAGGCCTCAGGCTGACCTTAACCCAGTGCCTTCGCCGCTTTCGGCTGCTACGTGTTTAGATACCTGAGATGTTAAAACACATAACGTATGGAAAGGACATGCATGGGTTTACAAGCAGCTGTGTCACACAGGTACGCACTACAGGGAGAAATGTTTGACTGAAGCTCTTTTTTTAAAAAAAAAAAAAGTCTATTTGTCGACAAACTCGGGTATCCTTTTGCGTAACGTGTGAAGCGGCTCTTAGGATGGAGATTGATTTTTCTCTCCGGTCTGGTCCTCAGGGAAGATTGCCTTATACATCTTATGTGCAGAGGTCAAGACCCAAGAGCTTTTGACCAGCAAGGAATAAAGGGCATCTTGGGAAATGTGTCTCTCCTTGAAATATCCCTATTCCGCACCACCGCTCCAATTGTTAGTTTGCACTTATGGATGAGATTAGGGAGGCTGTGAGGTCCTTACTCCTCTTTCTGCAGCATCTCCTCAGCGAGTCTCCCTTTCCCCGCCTCGGTCCGCTTGCAGCGCGGGTCCACCACGTGCCGCCTAAGGTCAAGGGAAGGGCGTTTCCTGGCTGGTCGAGTCTGATGCACCGGCTGCAGGACTTGGAGACTGGACAACTGGGCGGTAATAAAGAAGAAACACTGTGACTCTGGGAGGGGGGAATCTGGACTGTGAACTGGCCAAAGAACTTGGGTAAATCCCAGAAAGAAATCCCCCACTCCTCTTGAACACCGCCCATCCATCCATCCATTTATTCACTCACTCACTCACTCATTCATTCCTGGCCACCGAGCTTGCGCAAGAGAATTTCCCACTGGGCGGCCGGTACCTTCCTCGGCCAGCAGAGTCCAAGTTCGCCCCTTCGAAGTGGCCGGCGCCTTTGGAGGTTTACCGGACGTGTCAGCCCCGCCGGGCCGGCCAATCGCTGGGTAACAAATGGCCACGGTGAAAAGACCACATTGTCCTCTGGGCGCAGCAATCCATAAGTGGCCCCGCTTCTGGCTGAATGGCCGGTGTTTTGATGACTTATAGTATATGCAAAAACAAACTTTCCCGCGGTGGCCTTTTTAAAAGGGGGTGGGGAGAATCCGTCATGCTTTCCTTTCCCAAACAGCCCCGATTATTTTAAAAAGAAAAGGAGGGGGGCGAAAGAACACCCCGAAATGATAAATCGCGTGGCAAAGCTAATGGCTGGAGGGCGCGTTTACCAATTCATAATCATTTATTCTTGGTGATGTATGACCCTTACTCTTAAATCTCAAAAGCTTCTATTTGAAGGTGTAAATAGCTTTTTTTTTCCCCCTTGCAGTAAACCTTCCTGCATTAGCAGTGATTGATCTCCTGTACAATTCGTCCCAGAGTGCTATTTTAGAGGGGGAACACTGGCTTTTGGAGATTAACTGGGGAGTCTGTTACATATTAATGAAGTTCGCAGATATACTAACGTTTTGGTAATTTAGTTATTTGTGTCTATCGCTTTCGCCGTTATTTTCTCTTAGACCCCCGCGGTTGTTATACATCGAATTAAAAAGTGGTCTTTTAGCATCATTTTTTTTTCTTCCAGTGGCAACTAAACGCCATTTAATGGGAAAAACAAATGTTGACATGCCTCTTTGAAGGAAGTGTATTTCCTGGCAAGACATCAAAGTGTTTTAAACTGTATTGGCGGGCGGGGGCGGGAAGCGGGCTGGGCGAGATCTTAGCTTTCTATTAGTCCAAGCCTACGGTAATGTCAGAAAGAAACCGCTTGGTGTTCCTAGAGGGGAGGGGAGGGAAGACGAAAGAGAAAGGTGGAGAGAGGGGAAGCTGGCTGGAGGTTTTTGCTGGATCCACGTATACCTGGGGATTTGAGTCATGTTAGGTCACCAACAGGCAGCGATGGCTGCTAGAATTCTGAAACCGCGAGTGCATGCCCCGAATTAGTGCATAGCAAAGGAAAGTAGTGCATGCAACGCGAGAAAGTTTGCCAATGCAACTGGCACATGTCAGAAACCGGAAGGAGGGATTCCTGGGATGAGAGGGTCAAGGCCGCCCATTTCATTACCAACAGCATTTTGAATCCCCGTTGATTTCAATGGTCATGAAATCTGGTGCCGCGGCTCTGGCTCTGTAATCGGTGAGAGCTAGAAGACGCTGAAGCTGAACCGCCAAGACACCTAGAAGAGGACCGCCGAGACAGGAGGTCTGCAGGAAGGGGAAGGAGAGTTCATGCTAACTCCCAGCAGCTTCTGTTGGATATGTTAAGGATTTGGGCGGAGTGGCTGAGTTTGAAGACCATTTGTTGCGTTCCGGGAATGATGGTCCAATAATAGCCAAGGTATATAGTCCTCAGTCCACCTGAGATCTATAATACATTTGGGTGAGTGGGAGTTAACCCTTCTCACTGCCTATGGTACAGAACATACCTCATTCCTGAGCTTTTGCAGGAAAGTCAATTGAAATGACCGACTTAGGCCTGTTCACACGTGCAAAGTGTGAAGGCATTCATTTTGCTGGGAAATATTTGTCTCACGCGACGACATTTGTATAGTTGAGGTCAGGGAGGCTCCCTCCCAGCCGAACTTCGGGGTGCCTATTGGAATCTTTAATAAAGAAAATCCAGCAGGCATTTTAATTGAAGTCTGATTTTATAGTTTTAACCGAGTTTTACATTTTCTGAATTGTAATTCATGCACACTGCTCACAGATGAACGTAGTTAAGCGGTATATAAATCATCTAATGAAACAAAATAAAGAGTCAAAGTGGCAGGACTGATTGCAGCTACGAGTTGAGCATCTCTACCGGTGAATCACCTGTGTTTGTTGCTGCCTAATGTGCGGGATGGCTCTTACCTGACGGGGGCGGTGTCATCTTGCAACAATCATAACCTGAGTTTATCTCAGCTGGAATGTCCAAGCCCTCTCATTTGAGAATGAGGACACGGTCGCAAGGAAGGCTCTGCTTCTGGAAGCTTATCCGTAGAGAATGTTGAGGAGGGGGCTGTAATAAGGACACCATGACTCCCTCTCCCACAGGAAGCTCAACCTCAGAGCACCCTTTTAAGATGGATCACTTAAAAGCGGAGAATGTCCCGTTTGTCTACCGAGAAATAAGAGAAGCATCTTTATATTAAGATTTTTCGGAATACAGACTTTTTTTGGGGGGGGGGGAAGCAACCAGTCTTCACTCCAAAAAACACATAATTGTTCCTCAGAGATGTTCAGAGAAAAATGTCCAGAGGTGCTGCTTCTTTTTAGATTCTATACATCCAGCCTGTTGTTGCTGTTATGGGATATGCCAACGACCTGTTTTGGCTTAGTCCCATTAACTTCCACCTCAAAGAGCAATCTTACACATGGCTCCTCGAAGGTAAACCCTGCTGTCTTCAATGGCGTTTACTCACGAGTGAGCGTGCTTAGAATGACAGCCTTAAGCAGGTCTTTTCTTATTCGCCTTTGACTATAGCTAATGTCCTCTCCTGATTTCCCACCCCACCCGCCTTGTCCCTCTGCTGTTTTATTGTTGGATTACGATTCTATTTGTATGGACAAATTTTAATTGTGCCCCGCTTCGGGAATCGATATGATTGAAAGGCGAGCTAAAAATAGACCTAAACAAACAAACAAACAAGACAAACATGGCTACGTTAAAGAATCAGAGCAACAGCCACTGCCTTGTTGCTGTCTGCTCAGATACCCAAACATAAACAAACAAACCTCGCCACTCCGATAGCGCTCACCCTGTTCAACCTAAGCTTCTGTATGTTTGTTTACTCCTTTCCGCTTGGTTCAAAGGGACTTACTTCCGGGTTAGTGTCCTTTGGGTTAGAGACTCGGAGTACAGTCCTGTCCATGTTTATTCAGAAGAACTAAGGCGCCTTGAGTTCCATGGGATTTGCTTTCACGTAAGTGCGATTAGGATTGCAAACCCAGTGACAAGGGTTGCGCCTGATTTGTGCTTTAAAAACAACAACGAGGTTTCCTGTTACACAGGATTCTTCAGCTACAGTTGATTGGGTGATTAAAATAAAAAAGCAAATAAAGTAAATAAAATATATTCTCATTGTTGATCCCCCAGTTGCTTTTTAGAAAGTCAGGCACTTCTTCTTCTTCTTCTTCTTCTTCTTCTTCTTCTTCTTCTTCTTCTTCTTCTTCTTATTGCTGTTGTTGTTATTAGTAGTAGTGATAATAGTAGTAGTAATAATAACAATAGCAGTAGTATTCTTACCCACCCTTCATCATAAGATTCCACCGAGGGTGGCAGCAGTGTAAAAGCCCACTATTGCTTGTGGCTGTGTATTCTGCGTATGTGTGCATGTGTGTACATGTACGCCTACATACACACCATATGTATACCCATTCCTCTGAGTCCTCGCCCGTCTCTAAGCAGTTGACTTTAATGCTCCGGGTTTTCTTCCTCCTGAAAAATGTGCGGGTCTTTTATTGTTTCTGTAGAACTATAGAAAAGGAACTGAGAGGAAATCCCCCCTCTCCTCAAAAACAAAACAAAACACTAAACAAAAACTCAACTTGACCAAGGGGAAATAGCTGGGGATTATTTGCTTGGGACTTCCAAACAGCCGGTGGAGGTGAATGACCTCCCATCACAACGTAACATATTTGCGTTTACTTTTTGTTTTTTGGTTTTTTCCCGCGGGCAGGGCAATGTATTCCCCCTTGAAGGAAAATGTGGTTTGGACACTTTTTCTTCTTTTATTTAAGAAGAGAGAGAGAGAGAGAGAGAATGAGACCTCAAAACGATGTTACAATGAAGAAGAAGAAAAAAAAACCGGACAAATTAGGAGCCATTTTCCCTGATCAAAGGCAAGCAAGCGAAAACGAGTCTGGGCATTCAGCGAGCTTGACTTATTCAGACAACTTCTTTGGAGAGCAGGGCCAACAAGCGTGTCTTCCATTGAAAAGGAGCCTCTATTCAGGATGCAGGTGCGAAGTGGTGCGGCGCATCGGGCACATTATGCGGAGGTTGTTGGAGATTAGTGCACAGCCTTAATAACTAAAGCGCTTGATTTACATTGGGAGGCGGGGGGGGGAGGAGAGAGAGAGAACTAAGACTCCTCATCCGTGAAAGCAAAATCATTGAACTCCGGATCATTTCGAGTGCTCCTGATATCCTAATACTTGGCATTGTTCTGTGGAAGAAGAAGAAGAAGAAGAAGAAGAAGAAGAAGAAGAAGAAGAAGAAGAAGAAGAAGAGGAAGAAGAGGAAGAAGAAGAAGAAGAAGAAGAAACTCTCAGAGCATTCCGGATTGATTCATTTACAGCCAATGAACTCTGCTCCGAACTGGGGCGGGAGGTGATGCGGGAGGTGGTTCTGGGACAGGAAATGAAAGGGAGAGAGAGGGAGGTTTTCCATTTGAATAAAGAAAGCCAACTCCAAAAGATCCCTTCCCTAAAAAAAAAAAAAGGACTCTCCCCGCCCCCCCACTATATTTGCATACAGTGCACCAAAGTCCAGTCGGTCTCTCCCCCACCCAGCCCCTGCCCCGCCTCTTTCTCCTCCTATTAATATTCCTTCCAAGAACCAAAGAACAAACTTTGCCTTTCTTCTTGCAAATACAATTAGTTGCAAAGACAAACTAGGGGGAGGAGGAAAAGAGAAATTGACCTCTGCCTACGCTAGATCGAGAAGCACGTGGGCTCGATTCAGTCACTCGCTCACGCGCACACACATTATGGAGTGAATCTGGATCTGACCGAGGGAATTCCAAAATCCTTCGTGGAGCGATCCAACTGTCACCGATGAAGTCAGCGTCAAGAGCCCCGCTGCCCTAGGCAGAGGGAGACACAAATCAGTTTGGGATGTGGGGCTTGCACCTTTTAGGTGGTGGGAGAGCAAATGAAATGGAACGACCCAAATCCTCTTGTTGGCAGCCCAAGTCTCGAATTGAAGGGCTTGGGATTTCAGCCTTTGACAGTTCATTTCTATAGCGGTCCCACCGATTTCAGCGGAATTTCTTACCTGCGAGGAACGAGTCCTAAGAATACCTACACATACTGGGTAGGTTTAGGTGAATTACTTCCAAATAAACATGTTAAGAATCGGGTTTAAGTTAAGCTGCACTTGGGTTTCTCCCACACTGAACTAAAAAGGGTTGACACCCACCTTGCACTAACATCCCACCTTTCTTCCAAGGAGCACGCGGTGGCGTAGATAGTTCTCCCTGCCCTCATTTGATCCTCGCAACAACCCTGTGAGGTAGGCTAGGCTGAGGGACAACGACTGGCCAGGGTCACCTAGGGAACTTCATGGCATGTGAGTGCCTTCCTCCTCTCCTCCAGACTCTTCGTAACCAGACTCGTCAGGAGTTAGAGGGCGGGGCTTCGGGTCAGGGGGCGTGACCAGGTGCGACACGTGATGCAGCTCCTTTGATGAAGAGATATAGCAGTGCCTAGAATGGAGACGCCCTGGGAATGCTCTTTAGTCCGCCTTCAACCCAGGCGAGGTAATGCCAGTCGAGTATCTGAAAGCCTTACAGTGCTTTCCAGCATATACCACCAGAACAACCCTCAGTTTCTTGCATTGGAGAAATAATGACCACTGCTTGAGGTCAGATTTGTTGATATTTTGGTGCGGCCCAAGCCTGCGCACGTCTATTTAAGAGCAAGTAGAGATGGGTTGAATTGGCTTCATTTCATTCCATGTTTATGCCACCCTTCCTTCAAGGATCTAGAGGAGAGAGGGGCGCACATATTTCTCCACTTGCCTCTTACTGTTTAACAACAACCCTGTGAGTTAGGCTAAGCAGAGAGGAGGTAACCAGTCCAAGATGGTGCAGGGAGCTTCACAACTGGGTATGGGTGGAGAATCTGAACCTGGGTTTTCTTGAGTTGTAGTCCAACAAGCAAACAAACTACACTATACTGACGGGAAGAGTGAAGTGGACATAGGATTGCAGCAGCGTCAGTGTGATGCAATAGTTTACTAGTTTACTCCCAAGTAAACGTCGTTGGACACAGCGGGATTTACGTTTCACTAAAAGTAGTTAGGATCACACTCTTAGAGGAGAGTGTTTAACTACAACTGGGCTTAACAATGAAAGCATCTGATAACTCTCCTTTTTTAGGACTGCAGTCCTAAATTAATAGGTTTAAATCCTATTTATTTAGCTTGTGGGCAACCTTCAGAGCAGACTTCAGGGGCGATCCTAGCCCCATTTACCTGGGAGCAAGTCCATTAACAACTTATGAGTGGACGTGGCTACGTTTGTGCTGTTAATCTGCTAAGGGCCTGTTTCAGAAACTTTATGTTTGAAAGTTGGAACATATAACTAAACACCAGCGATGCTTATTCCACAGCACCTCTTCCATCCTGGAACTGCCTTATGCCAGGATTCCATCCAAAGGAAACATTTTTCTCTCTTTTTTTTTTTTAAAAAAAAAGACAAATAATTAATGTTAGTGGCCATCGCTGATATCCACGTTGGCCACCCAATGTTAAGAGAATGTTAAGAGAGGAAGTAATTTCTTATAAACTACCTATCTATTATAATGGAAATATCTACGGCTTCCCTGCCTCCCACCCCTCAATTTAAGTAAGAATCTTATTGGCATTTCCATAAGTTCTCCACGAGTATAAAAGCCATATAATGGGAACAAGGTGAGAAAGCTGTTCAGCCTTGTTTCACCAAGAAAAGGTCGTAAGTCAGGCAATTGGTGTCTGACCTGTCAGGAGAAGGTATAAAGGCTTCTTTCATTCAGTCGCTCACAATTTTCTCAGCTCTCACAAAAGTGTTTTTATTATTCTGTTTTCTTACCTCGTCCCTTAATTAAAAAGCTGAATGATTAGAATAGCACCTGCATAATGTCTGGACCACGGCTGCATACTAATTCGAGAGGCTTTACATCTCGTAATTATAACATAAAATCAGAGATTGAATAAAACAGAAGGATTGTGCCCCTAAAGCCCTGCTAATCCCCTTTAAAAGAGTCTGCTGAAATAATTCAGAACACTTTCCGGAAGTTGGATTACCGACTCCCTTTTTAACTTTGCATAATGAAATGATATTTCACACTTAAAGGAGTGTCTGAATTTTTACAACTGTTTTCCCCCCTCTTAAATTGGACCGTTTCCTGGACGATTAAAAAAATAATCTGAGGTACTCCCTATCCCCAATCAAACGTTGTTGTTTTTCTTTTGTGTGCTTGTGTAACACCCACCCACACCCACACACCACCACCAACATTTTCAAGTTTAGGAAAATACAAGCAGTTGTAGTAGAGACCAGATTTATCAGGATGTTTAGCAGCAAAGCTAAAGCTATTGCTAAGGGAGAGAATAAAATTGTCACGGGCTACCTGGAGATATATTGTTCTAGCCATATCAATAAATAAATATGCTAAAGAGTGCTGTAATATCTTCAAACTCGACACTTGTGAATAGATACGGAGTCAATAAAACAATAGCACTATGTTGCATGGCTACATTTCCCCCCTCTTAAGTAGCTCAGTTGAGATTAATGTGATTGATTCAGAGAAGGTGGGTTGTGGGGTTGTTTTCGACGTTTCAGTGAAGAACAACTTCACCTAAGCCTTGAGGTAGTCAGTTTTAAAGAGGAATAATATAAAAGGTTGGCTTATTATGTGAAAGCATCTGAGAACTCTGCCACCATTCAGTCAGACGAGAGTAAGTGTATTTAAACCGACTGAGCCACACCGAAGGCCAATGAAACAGGTAATAAATGAAGCCCCTCGCTTAACTGGGCTGTGGATCGAGGTCCCCAACACTGCAAAACATACAGAGAGAAAAGGGACAAAAATATTGGGAGAGAATGTAGAAAGTCCTCACGGTTAAATAGAAATCTTTTTAAAAAATGTATATACGTAACTAAAAAGTGATCAGGTTTCTTTCAAGAAGGGAAGGAGACGTTGGATCATTCAACAATTTTCCAAATTTATGCATTGATCAAGAGGTTTCTTCCACTCCCATGTTTAGGAAACGTCACATGAAATATTTTGAATCCATTCCCCCCCCCCCAAGAACTTGCTAGAAATTTTGCACGTTCTGCAATCTTCATCGATTTATTTGCTCTTAAGAGGAAGAAAGATGTGCAGAAACAGTTTTAAAAAGTAAGCCTACCTTCTTCAAACTGCATTTTGAATGCTACTGACGTAGCAGTGGCGAAGGGATTCAGCCAAGGTTCAAAGGTTAATTTGCAAAAGAAGGAACTGCTCTTTCAATATATCATTCAGGATCTATCCGTGAAAATAAAACATTTATAATGATGCTGATAATTTTTACATTGTTTTCACACACTCTCTCTGTGTGTTTTTTAAAAAGAACTAATTACCACATACTATAGCTGCACAATTCTCGAACTTTCTTTAGTTCCTGAACATGCATAGAAAGAAAGGAAACATTTTGCCCCTTTGCAAAGGTTGCAGCAGTTCTTTTGAATAAACAAGTAAGAAGAAGGGAATAAAAAAATTCCGATGATGTATCATTTCTGCATCCTATCTCTATGGAATAGGGATTATATTATATCAAAATTCTTTTCTATCAAAAGAAGACTTACTCTTTGGTTAAGAGGTTGCATGAGGCTCAAAGGAAGAACGTGCTTTAAATAGGTGTGTGCCTGCCTCCAAGCATTTTCGCCTTCATTTGGAAATCACCATTCTCAGAAGGTAACCTAAAATAATGTGAGTGTAAGCAAATGAACATAGACCCAGATAACATGCTGGGATTTAAGTGAAACTGGGGATATTTCTGGTGCGCATGAGAAAAGTGGGGAGTGAAAGCAGGAGAGGACACTCGATCACCTTTAATTCCCTAATTTTACTCTGGTTTCTATTACTTCTTCCTTTGGTTATGACGCCAACAGCAGGACTGATGTACGTGGGAACGCCACGATGCTAAGTTCACGCGACTGTGTGCACCGGTTGTAGCGTGTATCTATCTGACCTGTAATACCCAGTCATCTCATTGGACCCACCCTTTGAGCACATTACATGAAATCCAGCCTAGGCTTGCCTCCCAAATTCTTATGTGTGTGTGCTTAGCGGTCAGTACCACTTAGAAAGTTAAGCGTTAAGGTTTCAAATCTCTCTGTTCTCATCGACATAATGGAATACTCTGGCTCTCAGAGTGCCTAGTCAGCATAGACGACATTGCCCCTCGTTTCCATTTGGTGTAGCTCGCTACTGGATGTGAATATACCGGGCTTGAAAATGCGTAAAACACAATCCACCGGAGGTGCCTCTTGTGCAAGCCCCATTGAATTGTATGGGAAGCAGGCAAGACGACGAGAGGGTACTCCTTCACTCCGTAGTGACACGACTATGGCCTGTGACCCATCAACCCCTGGTAGATTTCAAGAGTTGTTTCGAACAAAGATTTCAGGAGAGCAATTCATGGAAGTTATGTTGTATGCCTGCAAACGAACATGGCATTAATTTCTCTGGATCTCCACGTAACACACTATACATACATCGTTTCTTCGAACAGCGCAGGGAACATTTAGCACAAAGTCAACTTAAATCGTGGCTCTCAACCTCTAACCCCAAAGTGTCCATTGTGTTCCTCCTGGCAAAACTTTCATTTCTGAAATATTCCTGGTCCTTTACTCGGAAAGCGGAAATGTCTTTCCAGGAACTGGATCAAGACCCGAGGGCCAGCTTCCGCCTGATATTCCCTGACACTACCTTCGAATCTAACCGTCTCTACGCGAGAAGCCGGGCGGCGAGGGCGGATCATCACCACCCCCCGGGTCATATACTTCTAGAGAGAAGCGCGGGCCATTCGTTTTTATGGGCATTCAATTAAAGGAGGTTGCAAAGACCCCGAAGGTCCTTTCTTCTTCTGCCTGCCCCCCCCCCCAGACCCTCTCCCTTGTATAGTGTGCCTGGGCGGAAACGGGGCTCGGCCGTCCTGATTCATATTTCTAATCTTCATTTCCTAAAGATACAAATGGCCTTTTGTGAAATGAATGGTCTTTAATTAATGCGTCCGCACAATGCAGGGGCTTGCATGGGGATCGATGCTAGAAAGCAACAGGGGAGGAAGCCATCAGAAATGGATTGTCAGCATTAAAGGAAGAAAAAGGCAGCAGCGTCTATAGAAAGAGCAGGGAAGCCTGCCCACACGTCTCTCCCCATGTTGTCCGAGGGAACCTTCCATGTCTTGCTGACTACAGCCGAGTGTAATGATGATTACAGGGCTTCTGTCTGCGATTAGGGGCCATATAACTCTTGGCTTTAATAGTCACCGACTCTCCAGCGTTGGGTTGGGGTTAGGGGGCGTTGTTTTGTTTTGTTTTTGTCGTCGTGCTTCCTACTCGCCAACCTTGCCGTCTGTAGAACAACCCACATTCCCCTCACTTCCTTGAACTCCTTTCCCACGTTCCACTAACCTGGTCTTCCTCTACCCCACCTTGGTCATATAGTTCGGCTTCTCTGTAGATGCATAGTAACGGGCCGGTTGTGAAGAATGCAAGCAAGGAGTGTGAGGAACACAACTAAGGTGGGATAGAAGCTAGAGAGTAGAACAGGGGGACTTGCTTCCGAACACGCATAGGACTGGGCAGTCAACCAATCGCCCTGTCCCAGCTTTACTCAGATCTAAGCACCGTTTGTATAAGCACACCTTCTTTCCCAGCATAAAGGAAGTGCTACAGACGCTAGCCATCACACACATTGACTTGGGTGTGAGTCTCGCTGATTTTAGTGACCTGTCCTTCTTTAGTGAATGACAGTCCGATCCTATATATAGCTTGCTTGCTCCAACTGATTTCGACGGGACTTACTGTCGAGTGAGCGCGCATAGGATTCCGGTCTTGCACTGATAATATTTCCAAGCAGGAGAAAGGCAAATCAGCGACTTGCACAATGCGCATGTGCAGCAAAACGCAGTAGTAGGCATAGACAGCTAGCAGCGTTCGATAGATAGATATATACAGTTGTGGGAAGGCGGAGAAATTTGAGGGGACTCATTATGGACTATTCACATTGAAAAAGGGATTGATTACTATCTGCCAGTGAACTAACTTCTTAAAAACAAGACAATCCCACCCCCGCAGTTCTGGAAATATTTATAAAAACAAAACACTAGTGTAGTAGAAAGCAGATATTATTTTCCTGCGCCAAACCATTTCTTGGGCACCATAGCTTTCCAACCCTAACTTGAGAGAATCGTTTATCATTTTCAAGGGGCATTGTTGAAACCACAACGGATACTTGATTTTCAAAGAATCAGATGGAAGGGGGAGGAGAGAAGAGAGAAAAGTAAAGACGAATTTAATCACAAAGAAGCAAGTTTTATTTTTCTCATGGAGGGCTTTATTTTAAAAGTACAAATTATTTCTCCATAAGATTGAGTTTTCAGATAGCAATGATGTTTTCATCCAATATTCGTTTTTTTTATTTATTTAAAAATCCATAACATGTCCATAATATTCCAACAACAATAATTGCCATTACATCGCATTAGAAACCGACCCAAATTATACATGGTTGCTGCGTAGAATTGATTTTTCCTTTTGCTGTTTAGTGTACAAGTGATAGGAGGGGATTGTTAAAAAAAACCTTTCAGAAATAGCACGGTAGGGCGAAAAATAAAACATTTTAATTCATCTTTATAAAAAGAAGCACCGAAGCTTCGTAAATATTTAAAGATACAATAACACTACGCAGAATTTGTACAAATATCCTTTTCAAATAAAGAAACATTAAAACCCTGGGGGAAAACTGCATCTATTGGTAGATTGGAAACTGAATTTGGATTATAATCTTCCTTGTAAACGACACATGATTTTGAAATCAGTTTTTAAAAAAATGAGATACCCTTATCTACTGAAGTTCCTGTATTGAATCGTGAGGAATCATCCATTGTGTGTTTCCTTACCCATTCATCCTAGAAGATGTAACCTGAAATTTGGAAAGTACCTAGGAGAACGTCTCCCCCCCGGTTTTTTTAACCTATGCAGAAGTAAGTGATTTACATTTACTCCCGGGTAAATGTGTATCTGATTGCAGCCTTACAGCTCAATCCTCGTTTATCCGCAAGTCCCACTGTTTTCAATGGGGCTTACTCCCATGAAAGCGTCATTAGGAGTCATCCTTACTCCGCTATCTTTTCCCACACCCCCTTTTAAGAATGATACCAACGCCACGATTTTTCTCTCCCCATCCACACTCCGTTTTGCTGAAGTCTCAACTTTTGGAGATCTCAAAAACTTTCTCACTATTTTGTGACATTTTTGTTGGCCTAATAAAAGTATTGCCCTAATACTATGGTGTGGGTAGGTGGGAGTTGCGTTGCGTTTCTTCTTTTGTCTATATTTTTCATTCTGATTAAGGCAAGTGCTATTTAAACCTCAATCCTGAATAAATGCCTAAATTTAAGATGAATCTCACTTATTTCAAAGAAGCTTATTACTTCAGAAATTGTTTAGGACCACAGACTAGAGTTCCGCTGGAAACATTTCAAAACTAACCACGATACATAGAAGTCATTATTATTTATTTCACTAGGACTTATTTCACATATGGATTGGAACTGATGATGTACAATTGGTTTAAACGACAAATCCTTCTGCTAACTGAGGTATGGACTGGGTGTCTGCGAATTACACTTCCTAAGACGGCCTCCATAATGCAAGGCCCAGTATCTTCCAATAAACAGGCACCAGCTCTTCTTTCCTCAACCTCTGAGCCAACAAAAACTTACTGGGATCACTGCCAATAGTTTACACTCAGCACTTGGCTGCGACAAAAGAGGGCCCAACAACGATGCTACCATTTCATGGGGACCCAAAACTACCAGTGTGGCAGAAATGCTAAAGTGGTGAGCAGTGTATTCTCCAAGCCACTATCTCATTCCCAAAGACATCTATGGACTCTTGAGTTTGGTGTTGTTTTCTCCTCCCAATTGAGAGTACCAAGTTGCGGAGTGGGATGCTGTTACTTTTCTTTCCACTCGCTGACAATAAAACATTGAGACATATGGAAGCCATCGCTTTGAAGGCGTAACCATTTTAGTGCACTGCAGTAGAGAAACGTGCTTTTTAATAGGTAGTCTCAGCATTAACAGGAGCCGAGCCTGCAATAAAGGCATGTACGAGCTGTTGCATTCTTTATACTGGGATAATGGGAGGGTAGCGAGGTTCAGCAGCTACAGACTTCGTGTTCATGGATGGCGTTCGTAGGAAGTTGGGTTTTGTGCAAAGAACAAAGGCTTGGGCAGAATTCAAGCAAATGAGTTCGGAATAGAAGATCCAGTCGGGCAGTTCCTCTGGGGCTGAGAAGTTCGGAAAGCAGAAGGGATCCTCTCTCGCTCTCGTTCTCCACCCCCCTCTCGTTTCCCCCTCCCACCCTCCCCACCCTAGAGCTACACGCCCCCCTCGACCTACAGAGAGACAGACATAGGCAGACAGACGTAGGTAGATGTATGTATCTGATTGTATACTGGGACATTTTCTGTCTCCATCCCAACGTTATCTTTTAAGAAGTTTGGTTCCATCTCTTTAGAAACGGTCCCAGCTAACGGGGCAGAGGGAGTTTGACAGAGGGGAGAACAAATCGCTGACAAAGAACCTTTTTACGTTTCATCAGCGTTGTTAGGGCGACGAGGAGGAATTTCTCAGATAATAACTCCCACTTCAAAGATTTTTCAGCTCAATAGAAATTGGACCATCCTTTTTTATTCAGCCACAAGGGCTAGCACTAAAGACGACTCGACTGTTTGAATTTTTTTTTTTGTTCGGCGTGTTTATTTTTCCCCTATTCACTGGGGTACTTGGATAAAATAAACAAGAAGACAATTACTGGAACATGGACTTCTAACTTTCCCGGGACCATGGCCCATCGCCCGTGGCCTCAGACTTGGGAGTGTCAACTTCTGTAGCCCTGGAAGGCATTAAACCCTAATTTCTTGGGACATGGTTTTTGCCACACACCTAGGATCTAGTCCTTGTTTGTTTCCGTGAAAGAGTCAAGAAATTCAGAAGATTCCTCAGTCTTTGTTCTGGAAATGGCATCCCTTTCTATTTCAGTCTCTATCTTCAGCAGTGTGTGTGTGTGGATGTGACTGTGTGTGTTTACAAAGAAGGAAATAGTGTCAAAAAGCAACTTAAAGCCGCAGCATTCAGCAAGGAGCTAGACCCTAAGGAGGATGGAGTCAGACATAGAAATATCGAAATGTTATTTGCAAAGCAAAGATCAGCAAATGTATACATTTATGAATAAGAATATTGACACCAACCACTGTTTGGACCGTACTTGTAGGATGTCTTAGTTAAGGCTTGGGGCGTGGAGACAAGAGTTTTGTGAGCTCACTAGTAAACAAAACTGGTCCACTACTGACTTGCTCCTGAGCAGTCCTATTCTAGCCAGGTGGGCTGCTTTGAACAAAAGTGGGTCCTCTACTATTGAGTCCCAGCCCCAGATTTCCATGGTGCAAAATTTCACTCGGCACTGGTAGCTCTTATAAAACCGCCTCGCCCCCCCCCCGCCCGCCCCTACTTCTGTTTCTTAATCGCAGAGATCCAAGATGCTGCAACAAAAGTCCTCCTTAGAGAGTAAGCCAGCAAAGCAAGCCAAAGGGGACGAGATGGAGGAAGTCCATCTCTGAGGAAGAGCAGATTGAATGTATTAAGCTAGCATGAAACCAAAGGTCAGTGCAAATGTATCTTAATAGACTGTCTCGAATGGAGTGTGCCTCCTTTTCAAGGGCGCTTGCTATTGCTCTGCTCATTACCATAGCGATCCTAACGTGGCATGTTGATGCACCATAAAGCTCACACTTTCAACCCCCACCCTCCAACCAAAAAAAATAAAATAAAAATCAGAGCCTTTGAACAAGGCCGGGCTTGATTAGACCTTTCTCCTTTTCTTTTCCCTCCTTCAAACCCATTTCCTCGCCTTTAGAAAAGTCGCCATCAAATCCCAAAGGCCGTCTCTGATCATGGCCCAGAAGGAGAGAAACAAAAGTGAACTGGCGGACGGCGATTCAGGCGGCCCCCTTTTTCTTCCTGACATTATTATCCATTCTGATTATGGGCTGGAACAAGGACCCCCATTCGCGTGGGGGTTTTCTTGCCCCGGAAATTCGGAGGGAAAATATGCATACTCCACGTCCATCACGAACACAACATACAAGTGTGTGTGTGTGTGTGTGTGTGTGTGTGTGTGTGTGTGTGTGATGTGGTTTTGGCACTGTTGGGGTGTTTTCTGTTTTTATATATATATATACATCGGTGAGGATGGGAGAAAGAAACTGAGCCGCGAGGGGATGGGGAGAAAGAGAGAGAATCTGTTAGACCTAAATATTATGTCCTTCATGAAAAGACTGGACGGGCCCCAGACTTCGCTTTTCACTCTTTTTAAGTATGACTTGCCTATTGCTATAGAAATCTTAACTCACCATGAAGATTCACCGTTGCGAAGAAATACTTTCATTGTGAGAGACTGCTTTGATGTCTAAGGCATAAGATGCGGGGCTTTTCAGCTGCCTCTGTCTAGATTACCTTGAGAGCAACGGGATAGACATCTGTAACAAGCAAATGAAAAATTAAAGGTGATTAGCCTACACATCCAAAAACCGCTTCTGCAAAGAAAGAAATCAAGAAGAAAAGGGAGAGGGAGGAGGAGGGCCGAGGGACGGAGCCGGGAGGGGGCAACCCAACTCCAGACAAGGTGGAAGCATCTTTCGCAGATGGCCTCCATCCATCCATCTCTACCTTCTCATTTCCACGACGGCTCCACTAGATCAGAGGGAGTAAACGAGCAGCAGCAGTAGTGGCAACGAATATCTTGTTTTAATTTTTATCCCGAGAATCGGGACGGGATGGTTATTTCTTTGTTTGCTATGTTTCGTCCATTTAACTCGGCGATCTATTAAGGATCTCTCGCTGAGGCAGTGAGAAGGAATGGGGAACCAAGTCATGCACATTGTTCAAAAGGTAGATAGGTGATAGATGGATTGATACCCAGATAGGTAGACTTTCTTCTATTTATTTTATTTTTTAAATTTAATGTGAATGCCTGAATGACATCAACCGCTCCATCTTCAGACGTAAGTACCACGGTGTTCACACTTCACTGGGATGTCCCAATGAACTCAGTGGAACTTACTTCCGAGTAAATAAGCATATGGTCCTGCTGCACAAGGAAGATAGAGAGAAAGAAAGAGTTCAGAAATGTGGGAATGTTAAGGAAGGTAGGAGAGGATATATTGTTTTGATATTATCCCTCCTCACTCACGCTCAGAGCACATTCCCTTTGGAGCCACATTCCCCTGTGTGTCCATTCTAGGCAACAGGAAAATGTTGTACTTAACTGCTCTAGTAATAATACCTCCCACAAGAAACAATAAATTTCTGTTGGTGGTGGTGTGTGCATGGCTAACCCAAAGACTGGGCTGGACGTTTTGCTTCACTCTCCTTCACTGAACTGAAGGAAATGGCTTTGTAGAAGTGTTTTGGCTAAGATCTTAGAGCGCCTACAGACAAATGGGCCTTTCCATAGTTTAAAAATCGATTAGAATGAACCACGCCCCCTCCCTCATTCCTAAATATACTGCCTATAAATAAGTTTCATTGAAGTATATGGGTCTTACTACAAAGTGATGCGTTTAGGAGCTACAATCAGTAAATGAAATCCATATAATAATATTTCCACAAGCATCCCCCCCCGTCTGGGGAATTCGCTAGTGACAAGGACTCACATAGGGCTGATAAGAATCATATAGCTTTAAAGACCCCGACATATGTTCAAGATTTTAAAACCATTTTATTTTTACCTTTACAAAAAATAATAATTAATATTTCGAATTGTTATTTTACATAACTACTGTTGTGCGTTTGAAAACCAGACCACCACTGGGTTTACACCACGGGTTCAGAAAAAATCGACACGTCGTGGATCCTTTTGGACAATCCAAGCAACTCAACACAATTACGTCACTCATAACAACTCCCCCCCCCCTTCTCTCCAATTAACATGGATCTCACCTTCCATCCACTAAGGAATCACAAGAACTCACAATTCAACAGAAATAATGCGAGGGAGGGGGAAGAGAAAAGGAGAATATGTTTATGCATTTAAATCCATTACTAGTGTAAATTAAAATGTACCATAAATCATTAAGCCACCCTTGGGTCTGTTTTATTAGTGACAAGTGGGAAGAATATACTGGTGAAAAGGGGGCAGTAAAGAGATTCCCCCACCCCCCGAAAAAAAACGTCAACTGAACTGGTAAATTAATCAAAGTATTTAATTGATCGATTTGTTGTACAGTTCGGTAACAAATAATATATTTATAGATACTGATGTTCCTTTTTGGGAGAAAAAAAGCACACGCACACAGCCCCCCACCCCCGCCAAGAAACCCAATTAAAATCCAGACACTGGGCTAATAAAACTGTCCAAGAAAAAACACCATCACAAGATACCAGCACCGACGATCGCAGCTGTACAGCTAGAAATCCGTATTAAAACACTTTGGTTCATTGATACAAAAGGATGTTTCCATTCAAATCGAGGCCATTGTAAACGTATGGGAAGGAGTTGGTCCGCGGAGTCTGCCCTGGGAGGGTGTAAAATAAAAAGAAGAGCTCATGGAAAGAGGTGCGGGGAGGGGGAGGTGGCGGGAGGGGGGGTTGCTGTCCTCTGTGCCATAATAAATACAAAACGGGGGTGGGGGAGAGAGGGAGGAGGTTTGTCCACCCCCCCCCAGTGTATCTTCTCTCCGATAGCCTGTGCAGCATTTCTGATCGAAGGTGACTGACTGGGGGAAGAGGGAAGAGGCTGGGGAGGGGGAGGCCTGGGATCGATTTCCGCCCCTCCCCCAAGAACCGGGCCTTGCCGACCCGCCGTTCGTCCAGTGTGAGCCAAGGATCCACAGCACCCCGAAAAGAACAATGCAGTCTCGCCGCCGCCGGCGGGCCATCCTACCGTATTGACTTTAATAAGTGGGCCGGGGCTCGCAGTTCGTGTAAGCGGCCTCTCCCGGGTGAGGTGACGGAGAGTTACTGGGTGGAGTCGGGATGCCGCTGGCCCCTGAGCTCTGACACACGTACCATTCGCTCAGGTTGGCTGCCGCCTGGGTGGAGGAAGCCGCTGCGGGAGGCGGTGGCGGCGGCGGCGGCGGCTGAGGGGGCTCCCGGCCGCAGTCCGACGACGGCGACACCAGCGACGGGGTGGACGACTCGTAGCCCGAGCTGGGAGGTGGGGACTTGCAGTGGACTTTCATGTGCTTCCGCAAGGAGCTGGGGTGCGTGTAGGACTTGTCACAGCCTCTCACTTTGCAGTTGTAGGGCTTGTCGCTCGTGTGCACGTGGGAATGCTTCTTCCTGTCGCTGCTGTTGGCGAAGCGGCGCTCGCAGCCCTCGAACTCGCATTTGAAGGGCTTCTCGCCTGCAAGGAAAAGAGGGAATCCAGGGAGACTTTGCGTAAAGGACCAGGGTGGGGAAAGGTGCGGGTGTGCGTGTTTTATTGGGGTGGCGTGTCTGCAGGTCACAGGTTATTGAGCGATGAGCTCTGTGTCGCCCTCGCCCCACCTCGCTTTCCCAGCAGTGGCCGTGGAGCCAAACCCAGCAGAAGCGCCTAGCAGCACTGTATGTGAAGAGGATTACAAGGGTGTGAGGAGAGATCTCTAAAGCTGTGGGGTCTTCTGAAATGACAAAGGGGGGAAGCTTCGTGTGTGAGTTTGTGTGTTCATTTCTATCAATGCTTGCCTTCCAGTGGAAGGGTGGAAATGTTCCAGGCCTTGGATGAAGGGCCTGAGGCGAGGAGATGGGACAAGGCTTTCTCTTCCCTAGGCTCCTCTTTTCCTTACCGTGTCCGTATGGACACATATTTCCCATCTCACAAATGCCCCTCCAAGCTCTCTCACCTGACAACCCCTTTACTTCAGAGATGGCTACATAACCTAGGTTAGGATCTGAAACCCCAGAACCTACGGATTCGTGGCCTTGTGGTGCATAGCTTCTTACTAGTCTCGGGCACTCCCACATAAACAACTCCACATGCTGCAAGGCGCCTTCTTCTTGCGCGCGCACACAGAGTCGCACAAGAGCTCACATTTGACCTTGCCAATAGGCTTTGGAGGAAAGTGGGATTGCAAAGTAGGCTTTGGAGGAACCGATGAGCAAATATCAGCAGCCTGCTCATTAAAACCATCGTTTAGATACCACGGTTGAACCAGTGTTGCACAGGTTTAGAAATATATCTCTCTCTCTATCGTCTATCTATATCATCTATCTATCTATCTATCTATCTTCTATCTATCTATCTATCTATCTATCTATCTATCTTTCTATCTATCTTTCTATCTATCTTTCTATCTATCATCTCTATCTATCTATCTCTATCTATCTATCTATCTATCTATCTATCTATCTATCTATCATCTAATCTATCTATCTATCATCATTCTATATCTATCTATCTATCTATCTATCTATCTATCTATCTATCTATCTATCTATATCTATCTATCATCTATCATCTATCTATCTATCTCTATCATCTCTTTCACCTCTCTCAAATTCATATGGAAATAACTAAAATAATACATAAGTTAACCTAAAGGCAGTTCTGGTAGTTTCTGGAGAATAATCTACGATAGAGTATCTTTCCACTACATATCCTTGGTATAGATTAATAGAAGGATCTCAGTAGCATTCTGCTCGGAAAGCCAACGCCTTACTGAGTAGGCCAAGATTTCATTTCGCTATCAAGGAAAATCTGCAGAAACTAACAGACAGGGACATATTTAGCAGCGGAGAGAAAGAAAAACAACGACGCAGTCCATAGTGCATTGTCCATGGGAGAACTCATTGATCTGGCTAGATGATATGCATTGGAAACATATTAAACACCATATGCAGGATGAGATATTGGAAAGGTGAGGAGGGGTGAGAGACGGAAGGAAGCCAGATTCCCCAGGAAATCTACTGGAGATAGTCTGTACACCAAATGCTGCATGGGCGATTTTTCACCGATAAAGGAAAACACGTTGAAGCCACGTGCTTTGATGTCTCTACGGGGCACGGATGCCTTATTCTGAAAAACCAACAGACAGAGACGCTTGCGTACGAAAGTCGGGCAAAAATGATATAACGCATATTTGACAGGGATGGGAAATGAAGGTCAGGATACTATGTGTTTCTTAGAGGCAAATGTTGCCAAAATAGCAGGGTAAGTGCATATGTGTGTTAGTGTGTGTTTGTTTGTGTAGCATTTTTAAAACATGAGTTCCTTAATGAGGCCATGTTGTATATTCAGACTTCAGCACAAAACATTTTTTTTTAATTAAAAAAAGCTGTGTCTACTGAATATGCTAAGGCTAAAGCGTTCTTTAAGAAATGTTGGTGGGGAGCTAAGCAACTGCTACTCCTCCCCTACAAAAGCATTCTCTGTCGGTGTAATGATTCAGGGAAATCCGCCGTGCTGAACGGCTAGTTATTGCAAGGAGTAAAATATGGTTCCACATTTTAAAGAATATCGGTAGCAAATACCAATATTGGTTTCAGGCCTGCGAGAAAACGACGTTTTTAGCAGGCCAGGCATGACAAGTGAGGCTCCGTGTGTACCTGCATCGGAAGGTATTTACTCATTTTGCTTTGTTTTGGTATTTACTCGTAAGGTATTTACTCATTTTGCTTTGTTTTGGCGGGGAGAGAAAAGAAAAGGAAGGTCATCTGTATATTTTGACGGCTCTTTGAGTATTTTAATTATAGTTCCTTGTAAAGAAACAGTTTGACCTTCCGCTACTCAGCTGAAATAACAAATCACGAGGATTGGTGTAGCACAGGCAAGCAGTAAGTTAGGAGGCCCTGGGGAGAGGCCCCGTCATAAACCCAGCGATCGGGCGGAGTGAGTTACATCGTGGTATAAGACCGGTCTTGTTTCTCGCGAGCAGCAACAAAATAAATAAATAAATAAAAATGGCCAGCTTCTTTTACGCCCCCACCTTCCACACCTCGGCATCTTGGCAGAGGTAAATAAAAGCCCCGGCCACAAGAAATGATTGCATAAGGGGGCTCTTCCTTGTCGGCTGCAGCGCATTATCTGTGAATGGTTTCAGGCCTAGGGTTAATGTTAGAGTTCCGCGTTAAAAGGATAGGATTCCGTGCGCGTAAATATGCATCGGTCAAAAGGAAAGTGTGTTTGGGGGTGGAGAGAGGAGAGGAAGAGAGGAAGCGAGGACTGAGGATGGATGGGGGCAAGGGCGCGCACACACACACACACACACACACACACTGCAGCGAGTCGACACCGCCATTTTCTACCCACACTTGTAGCTCTCACAGGACTCGCTGTGGAGAGCAATACGTACAGCTTGGAGATTTTAGCATAATCCTCCCAACTCTGGGACTGGATTAAAGTATTTGCAAAATTCTCGAGGGGGAGGGGAGGAGGGATATTGAGCTTGCCAGCGCCAGCACTATAAATTACAAGTTAAAACATACCTCTCTTACTGCGGCCTAAACACCACCTTGGTCACAATTGTCCCTTGGCCACTTCTGATGGTAAGGAAGTGATTTTTGCTTTCCTTCTTTTGATACCTGTGTTACGTTATTGTGAATTAAGTTCGTCCTCCCTCCCTCTCTCTCATCTCCAGAAACCCATTCCTGTCTGCCCAGGCTCAGGGAAACGCAACGTCATTAATATTTGAGAAGGCAATTATTTTCTCGTTTAAATCTAGAACTGTCTTCATGAATAATTTGCAGGAAGTTCTATTGCCATTTCAGAAACATTTGGGTTTGAGAATTTAGGGCGGGGTGGGTCAATCGAAAACGCTGCATTGTAATAAGGCCTAAAGATTCCACCTCCACCTCTCCCTCTCTCCACCCCAAGCCTAGCCCACCACCACTGCAAAAATAAATTAATTAAGCAGGGAAGTTCAAGCGAAACGACTACATAATGTAGTACATTTTGAATGCTGAACTCCAAGCCCGCACCCTTCCCAGGCACTCAACTGGTTGCACTGATGTAGGTCAAATTTACCAAGAATCCGACCATTTTCTGCTTCATAGACTTCAAAGGAGAAGGCGGCTAAAGGGCAGTAAAAGTTTGTTTACTTAAGAAAAACACTGTAATTAAGGGATGAACTGTGCTCTTCAGTGCTTTCCTACCTAACACGAAGATGCCTTGGTGTCATTCGCATTATTAATATTTTAAATAAAATAAGTAACAAAATATTCTCCACCAAAAGCACAGCTTTATTTTAAACGTAGTTTTTGGAGGGGGGGAGGGGACTAACCTAACCGTACTACAGTTAAGGCTACGACATTTTAGAACTGCAGAAAGAGAGAGAGAGAGAGAGTCGTTGGGTTGTAAGGATATCTTACAATAGGATTATGTCGTTTTCCTGGGAGTTTATAAGGCTGTGGAGTGTGTATGCAAAAAAAACTGCACAGTGGAACGGATTTAATTTTCCAAAAGGGCTTATTTATTATCTTCTGGTGTGTGTGTGTGTGTGTGTGTGAGAGAGAGAGAGAGAGAGAGAGAGAGAGAGAGAGAAAGTCAGATAGGAAGGAGTGGAGTGAAGAAGGCAATAAAAAGCTAAGAAGACCGGCTGCTAAACTAACTCTACAACTTCACAGGCTGAATTTGGAAGTCTGAAAACTTTATACCGCTAGTTTCATTCATTCACCACAGATGCTTCTGTGAATTCCGAGGTCAAAGAGGGTGTTGGCAAGGTCTTCCCCTTCAAATAACTTTCCTTCCTGTGTTAACTAGAAATTGTTCCTATTTCTGACAAAATATTCCTTCATAATTCTGGCCAATGACCGTTCAAATGGAACAGGCTAGGTAGACAAAATTAACTCCAAACACACACCACTACTCCCCTCTTTCCTTCCCAGGTTCCAAAAGAGCACCTTCCCATATTTCAATCTCCGTAGCAGTTTAAGAAGGAAAAGGCTCTTACGAAGACTTGGGATGAAACATCGCAGGGTTCCTCGTACAAAACAAAAAGAGGGGACCTTGCAGCTGTGCTTTTCTCACAAGGAAGGCGGCAGAAGCAGCATCCCAGCAGCATCACTCAAAACTGCCTAGACAAGTTGCAACTTCCATTGTTCGCTCCTAATTTGCGAGCTTGCATCAAGATTGGATGCTTTTCCGTCTCTATAGGGCTTTTTAACTCTCCCCTCTCCAGGAAATCCCGATCTAAATCATGGAAGACCCTTCTTGCATAAGCACATACACATACACGTCAGCATTATGCATCCACACAAGCCTCAATTCTTCAAACGAAAGACAACAATCAAAACAAACTATTGATCCGGTCTTCATTGGCTAGTATTAATTCTATGTAAAATTATAGCGGGCGGGGGTGGGGTGGGGAGATCGCACATGCAGCAGATAGTTGAACAAAACACGAATGAAGAAAGACCTTTCCATACTGACCTGTGTGCGTCCTTTTGTGGATTTTGAGATTTTCCGAGCGAGCGAAGACTTTCCCGCATCCCGGGAAAGGACAAGGGAAAGGTTTCTCCCCCGTGTGGACTCGGATGTGGTTGACCAGTTTGTATTTGGCCTTGAAAGGCTTCCCTTCCCTGGGACACTCTTCCCAGAAGCAAATGTGGTTGGACTGCTCCGGCCCTCCAACGTGCTCCACGGTGACGTGAGTCACCAGCTCGTGCATGGTGCTGAAAGTTTTCGAGCATAATTTTTTGGGAGTCTGGTCCAGTTCGATCCACTTGCAGATGAGCTCCTGCTTGATGGGCTGCCTCATGTAGCGGAAGAAAGCCCCAGGGCCGTGGTGTGGAGCTAAATTCACGTTCAGGTTCATGCCACCGTAGCCGTGGAAGGAGGAAGCAGCAAAAGGATCTGTCCTGGAGACTGGTACTGGCGTGAAAGGTTCAGACCTGGCATACATTTCTCCAGGTAGCCCCAGCCTTATCTGTCCGTTTAGATGGCCACCTGGAGCTGCATGGGGATGTTGCTCATGGTGGAGTCCAGTAAAAAGCGAGGGAGTTCCGGCTTCTGAGTGGTGGTGGTGGTGGTGGAGGTGGTGGTGGTGGTGAGCATGGTGTCCGGGGTAGCTACCTGTTGTTGAGACAAACATTCCATGGTGAGAACCTGTAGCAGCAGAGTGTTGATAAGGGAGCCCTGGCATGACTGGGGCTGTCAGATCTCTGCGCAGGAAGAATTCCCTACCTGATGAAAGAGCATGACTTGGGTGAGGGACTGCGTAAGGGACTGTTGTTGACTGCGCTGGGCCAAATGCTCCTGCTGGACTGGGTACCACCTCGGCTTGGCCTGTCACAGGATGGTGGGGATGAGGCTGAGGGGCAGGGCTGAGCTTAAGGGCCGCTGAGTGATGAGGAGGATGAGAGTGGTGGCGGTGGTGATGATGATGATGATGGAGAGGATGGTGGTGGTGCCCCATGTGTTCTGACCGGAATGGACTCAGCCCGAGGCGGCTTTCTGCAGCGTACTCCCCAGGGTGCGTGGGAACCATGGAGTGGGGATGCCCGGCGAAGCCTGTCATGCTCTGAGGGGAGTGGTGATGGTGGCGGTGATGACGATGACGAGGAGCCCCTGCCAAGCCTAGTAACTTCAGCGCCGTGTTCCGTTTGGAGAGTGAAGCAGAGTCCATTACTGGGCTCCCCCAAAGCCTCCAAGCTCTCCTGGTTCTACTACAATTCTAAAAAGTCACCTGACGCCGAGGAGGGGGGAGCGAGGGAGAAAGAGGAAGAGGGAAAGAGCGGTGGAAAAACTTTTTTGAAAGTCCCCCGCCCCACCCGCAAAGAAAAAAAGGTTTTCCCCTCCCTCTCTCTTGGTCTGGACTATTTGGCTTTGTTTTGTTTTTGCTCCCTGCTCCCCCCCCTTCCCCTTTCTTTTCTCCCCCTCCTCTTCCATTATTTTGTGTGTGTGTGTTTTTCCTCCTTCCTTTTTTTTTTAATGCCTACGTGGAATCCCATACGCTTTGAGAAGCAGCAGCAGGACGCTGGGAGGCTACTGAATAGCGCTTCACAGACTAGGCTCCAACCCAGAGAGCTAAACAATCAGGGCGGTCGCTGATTGGCCGAAGCTGCCTGACCGAAGTCAGCGCTGACAGGTCCCCGCTGAAGTCTGAAAAGATTTAGGAAGGGGTAAAGGGGCGGGGAGGGAGGAAGAGGACTCGGGAAGCAGTGCGCCTGCGCTGCGTTTGTGGCTAATCTCCCCCCCCTCCAAAAGCTCCTTCCCTTTCTCCCCCTCCTCTTCCCCCTTTGCCCCCCTCCCTCTCTAGCCCTAACCAGTGCGCCGAGCTTGTCCGGTGTTTGCATTTACTCCCCGCATTTTGTTTTTATCTGCGTTTAACTGATTAAGGGCCGCTGGAACCGTCTTCCCCAGACGAAACGAGGGGTCCTCCGAGTCGTTTACGCGCTAATGAGCAGTGGTTGCCAAAGGAGGAACAAGGCCTTGAGCAAGCGGCGGCAGCAGCTCCTGGGAGCGCCTGGGAGGCGAGGCTGGCCGGCGGGTGGCTGTTGCTTTCTCCCCACCCCTTCCAAAGACGCTTTGGTTGTCCCCGATCATCTGCTTAGAAGAGCCAGGCGCTTGGAGGTATCCTGGGTGATCTCCTGACTCCTGCATGGCTTGGATCGTGGCTCAAGCCCCTTCTGCTTTCTGTTCTCCTGCTAACCATTTACTTTTACACACACACGTTCTTCTTCCACACCCAGCCCTGTCTCTCTTTCTCACTTAGCCTCATAATGAGCAGACGATTTAATGGAAAGCTCAGATCGGTGTCTGCTTCGGGGCGGACTGCCTGATTGGCCACCGAGCAGCTCATTGTGGACTAACCAAAGTGCAATTCTCAACACCCTTCCAGTTTCCTTCCTGCAAGAGCAACAACAAAGATGGAGAAGGGGCGGGAGGGAAGGAAGGTAGCACACATCACACAGGGACTTTCACAAAACTTCCGCTCTCGA
This sequence comes from Podarcis cretensis, assembly GCF_951804945.1. NCBI lineage: Eukaryota > Metazoa > Chordata > Lepidosauria > Squamata > Lacertidae > Podarcis > Podarcis cretensis. Next base: position 76,601,887 of record NC_137174.1, read on the forward strand.
GGGACAGGGGAGCGGCGGGGGGGGGGGGGGCAAACACGGCTAGGCCAAGCCACCGCAGAAATCAGCAGGGAAGGAGGTAGGGAGGAGAGAGACTGCCCGGAGAAGGTCTGCCGAGACGTAGCAAGCTCTCCTCCGTCCCCTTTCCCTGCCCTCACAATCGCCCAGATTATGAATGAATCCGAAAGACAGGACACGCGCGGGGCTTTCTGAGACCGCCTCATAAATTCCTTTGCCTACGACCCACCATTGTAGGAAGTAGAGAAGCGCGCAGGTTTGTTACCAAGCCTGTTTTGGGCCAGGAGCAAAAGTCTAGATTTTTTTTTTTAAGCAATACAGCGATGGTGGTGGACCCCAAACCCCGGACCAGGCAAGATGCTTTCGAGGGATCCAATCCTACACACACACAACCTCCACCCTCGCTTCCTAACCGCCAGCCCAACCGCGCCATCAATTTGACTGCTGATTATTTATAGCACAGACAAATCTCCGGGACTCCCGTCCCCAACAGAAATGGGCACAATGTGGAAGAGACAGGCTTTGCATACAGAAGTCGTCCTGGGAAGCGGAGCTGGGCAGCTAGGTATTTAGATTTCTGACACTTGTTGGCGGCCCAGAGAACCAGGCCTTTAAAACAACAACAACAAAGGCTAAAGCTCTGCCACATCTTTCATTTCCCACGATTACACGATATTTATGTAACCCTCCCTTTAAAAGTAATACAAAAAAGTAATACCTAATACCTGCAATTAACTGGCGCATATAACCCAATCCAAATGTTGCAAATCATTTCATCGTGTTGAATCCCTTTGCCTCTCCCTGTCAAACGCAATCGCCCACATTCATTTATAAGGAGCAATTAAAAGATCAAGTCAATTTAAAAAGCAACCTGTAGATTAGTAGATAAATCTATCGGACGTTATGAGGCTCACATTTGCTCATTGTCAAAAGGAAAATAAACCGATTGCAAGTGTACTGTATCCGTGATGAAAATACAAGTATAGGGTTTATTATTTTTACCCCCACCAAAAAAAAAAAGTCATTGAGAGCCCTTCCAATGAATGCTGGAACCCGATATTACTGAATTCAGGTAATTCTGTTCTCCTCCATTTAGTGGGATAATATCAAAATTCGGCCTTGAACTCTGGACCTAAACTCCTAAACGTAAAAGTTACTTTAAGTACACCCACTTTCTGCAGAAGGGCAGCTTTCAATTTTACTTAAAATCCAGTAAGAAACACGGCAATTTTGAGAATGTTTCCCCCCATTGAACAAGCAGCATTTTTTTACTTTTAAATGACATCCGGCGAAAAGAGCCCTTTATTTTTATTTCATTTTTAAAAACTGAACCATTTGGGCAAAAGTAAAATGCAAAATCAACACGTACTTTTAAAAATAATACTGTATTCTTTTCCGCTTTGTGTCCCGTGTTAATAGCAGCACAAGTGATGTCCTGAAACCGAAAGCCGCTCTTAAGTTACTTGTGGTAATGCCCTGAGTATTAGTGAGGTCAGTGTTATTAAAGATGCAATCACAACACTCACTTGAGAGTAATCCCAACTGAATTCAGTGGAAGTTCCGAGGAAACATGCATAGGATGGGCTTTAACTCATTTCAGATGCAAGACTATGTGATGAATTAAAAGTGCCCCCCCCCCCAAGGAAGTCACATATTAAAGGAGAATAACATCATTTCTCGGGATACAGAACTTCAGTTTCAAGAGTAAATATTTCTTTCTCTCATCATCCCAAAATTTACATCCTGTCATACAGTAAATAAACTATCTGAAGCCGCACTGAACACTTACAGCTTTTCCACCACTATCCCCTTCCCCCCAAAAATATTTGAACTTTTTGTTTTTATTTTTTAAAAGCAACGTTTAGCTATACTGTGAAAACAGTTGCCAGTCACTGCATTTTAGAAAAATCACCCCGGAGACAGACCTTAGCAAACATCAAAACAATTTCTTGGGATATTCTAAAGTTGCTAGCTAAATGTTGTTTTTGTATGCTTGGGAACAACAATTCCCGACTCAAGCAATTGCCAGTCAAATTTACGTAAAGCAGAAAATAGGAGCCTGCCTCCTATAAAATATTTTTGAATTGCTAAATCGTGGAATATTGCGTTCAAGATGTACGACATGCATAAATAATTATCTAAGAAGCATCTCATTACATTTTATACCATAGCGGGAGTTATATTCTTGTTTTTGACCATTTTTGTACAGATCACAATACTGAGGATAAAATAAAAGGCAGCTAAATCGGTATTTATTATTGTATGAATGTAACGCGCGCGCACACATTGATGCCCCGAGGACCTGAAAAGTTACACACGCTGTAATTAACTAGCTCTCCTTACGTAACATGTTTATGTAGACAACTTAACCCCCCCAGCAGTTCAAGACGACCTTCCCTTGCCAGTTTCTTTGCCCTAAGCCAAAAACATTTCGTATTTTCCCTTCCTCCTCCCTGACCATCTCCGAAGGAGATCACAGAAAGAAAGAAACGTTATCGGAAGCAGGACTCTGGAAGGCTGTTACTTACAAAGGTACTGAGAGTGTGACTTCCAAATAAAGCTGTTTTCCTCATCCCTCCTTACAACCACTTCACCTCTACACTCTTGACATCCTTCAGTCCTGACAGTCCTCAGTCAAGGGAGAAAACATCTGGAACAGTTTATCAATATATATATGTTACTATCGGTTGGCTTAGGCCATTCTAAAATATTGGCATGGCTTCTTGTCAAACGCTAATGGCTTTATCCGCTCTTACTTAAAACCCTGAGGTTCCTCACAGGGGTTTCCCCCCCTTGTTCCCCCCTCTGCTTGCATGAGTCCAATGGAAAAGAAATGGCCCATGGTGTCTCTCTCATTATATTAGGTGAAGTTAGTGCTCTCACTCCTAGCATTTGTTGTGTACCTTGGGAGACATATCTCTGTGCGTGTGTGTGTGTGTGTGTGTGTGCGCGCGCGCGCGCATAAAGGAGACAGAGCAGACAAGTGAGGGAGGGTGGTGATGCAGATGGAGCTGTACACATGACCAGAAGGCGGGGGAAACAGAACTAGGAGGGCCTGAACAAAGTTGCAGAGTTATCCAGGAGACTTGCGTCTGCGATGCAGCTCTTACCTGTCTAATGTGCACTTTTCTTTGTGGTTCCCTCAGTGTGTGCGCGCGCGCGCACGGTTCATTTAGTAGTTCATTTTGCCAGCAAAACATGTTCTATATATTGAGTAGATAAAGCGACCAGAAGAGCAGAAGAGCTCACCCTTCCACAAATAAACAAATCGGGATGGCAGGGACTCCCCGCCTTATATTTTAAAACTGTCATGGCCCTCATGGACACATTCCAATTCTAATATAAATACTGGAGCTGAGGAACTTGATGACAAGGAGAGCTGCGCTTTGCAAGAATAACGCCCAGCCCAGTTGTTAGCACGGCCACTAGCCAAAAGCAGAATCTAAACTCTCCAAAGGCAATAAGACTGTTTGGTTACTAGCTCCATTGGACTGCTGCTGCTGCTGCTGCTAATACTACTACTACTACTGCTGCTGCTGCTATTAGCTTCCCACCGGAGGACCGCAGCCGCATAAGGCGTGGAAGAGACAATTAGAAGTCCTTGCACGTTTGTCCACACAAAATGTTTTGCGGATCGCAGTTTCTCCCCCTACTGACTGCCCTGGACAATGCGGCCCAATTGTAAAGTATTGGCAAGATGCCCTTTACTCACAGAGCCCAGTTAAGTCACCTATTGAAACGACTGGGACTATGTAAGCGGGTTTCAATGAGATTGCTGCGGCTTAAGTGTCTTGTGAACTGGTTTGAGGATCCTAACAACTTGAACACCGTGGCCCAGTGGTTGTTTTTTTTTTTGGGGGGGGGGGAATCACAGACTTGCCCTGCCAGACAGTGGGTCGGAGAGAGATGAGTTTTGTTGAAGAAAAACCCTCTTATTACGCACACACAACCACATTGACAGCACCTACTAATAACCATTGAAAAGCTGAACAAATGACAATTGACTTCTTCCGTTTCAGGTTTTGCTTATCATAGCCTAGGAAATAAATGCATACCAGAAAGTAGGCAGCAAAGCAGCCATTCTGCCCTCTGTCTCCCACTGACACCAGCGACAATTATGTCTGCTTAAGTGTCGGCAGGATTGCCGCCCAATGGCGTGTTCTGTTGCTTCCAGTGACCTCAGCCACCAACTGGAAAAGATGTGGTTAAGATTTCTGCATAAGAGAAACCACAGTATTATTTCTGTAGGCTGGAGATTCAGCAGAAATCTGTTGTGGGAAGGAGATTTACACTTTCCCCCCAAAATACCTTCTCGATCAGTTCCAAGGATCAAAAGCCTAAGAGTCTGAGGTGCTTTTTTCACTCTAAACCCAGATATAATCACATTTGTAGTTTATATTATCTTTTATACGCTGGGAGTATTTTCTTTACCCCATCTCTTTAACATAGTTTATTAGGCTGTATCTGTTAGCAGAATCTGACCTTTAGCTTTTAGTTAAAACAGCCAGATTCTCTGGGCGACTGAGACCCCCAGAAACTTTTTTCGCGTTTTCTATGTCTGTCTCGCTGAAGGGTCATTGAATCAGTGTAGGGAAGTGGTGACCTTTCCGAAGAAGGTCTTCACTGCTTATGAAGAAGGAAAGTCTTGCGAATAAGGGATTTCTATGCAACTCTACCCCTTCCCACTTCAAAAATCGCCTGTAAACGCAAATCTTCAGGGTGCACTACGGACATTGTCGCCTTATTTCGAATAGCAGCGTAGGAATTCATAGGAAAAGGAACCGGCCCGATAAGAGGCTTCCTTAAGCTGAAATATACGGGTGCAAGACTTGTGTCGTGCACATGATTTCGAGGGAAACAATCCATTTAAAACCCAAGTTATCTGGGGGATTAACTGAGTTGTTGATGGGATGTAAGAGCATAATACAGGGGGAAGCCCGTGTTTCCTGATCACCTATTCAGCATTTAGGCAGCCGGGAGACTTAAGAAAAGGGAAGGAATTCACCAAAATCAAGAAGAGCCACGTGGAAGGATTGGCGAAGAATCGCCGCAAGATAATGATGAGAATTAAACGTGAACCCTCCCTTTTATTCAGGAATGTATTGGCTCAGAAAATATGACGGAAAATAAAGGAGAAATTCTGTATCTTTCCCCCCTTTTTATTATGCCCTGCTTTTTATTGCTGAAAACTAATGTCTATTTGGGCTAAGCTGCAGGAAAGGATGACAAAGCAGGTAATAGGTAGAAGGTAACGACCAGTTGTGAAGATGGGATGGCTTCAAATCCTCTTCCTTCCACCAGTTCAGAACTTGAATTACTGAAGATCAACCCAATCAAATGTTTATTTCAAATGGAATACTTAATCTAGTGCCTCAGATTAAGGTATTCCTGTCAGATAAGATGTCAATCAATGCCCTACTTAACTCCTCGCATGGTGGAAGTTGGGTAGCCACCACATTGTGGAAAGCTGGTATACCGGGTAACGATGATACATATCATGTAAACCCCATCGCCAAGATCAAAGCTTTCTTCTTTAATAGGATCCAATACATGTCAAACCTCATTCCAATCAAATTGCCCGTAAATTAATGCAAGATGAATATGTCATAGAATAATGTGACAATGCAATCACAGAGGGTCAGGGGTTGTTGTTTCAATGAGAGAGTTGTCAAATATTAATTCTAGAACCTCCAAATGAATAGGCAGAGAGCAGGATTAAGCACTTGCTGGTGGGACCTTGTGTGGCTGATTTGTGTTCATGCAAGCAAGTTAAACACTAGAGGGGAGGAATCATATATTGTCTTTGGGCTTTTTTTTTTAAAAAAGAAAGTCATATTTTAACTTACTTGACTGTCCCAGAAGGTTTCTGTAAAGTCGTTTTCTTTTCCTCATTACAAGGCGACCCTTGTGCCTTATTTTCTAACTTGGTTCCTGTTCAGGAGAGAAAAGTGGCAATATTTTTTAAAGTGTCTAGTTTATATGCAAGTGATAAATAATTGAAGAATGGCGTGAAATCTTTTTCTTTTCTTTTTAATACCCCCATCCCGAATAAAAACCTCAAATTGTTTTGGAACTCAAGTCTTTGTGTCGCCAAAATATGGCAGAAGTAAAGAAGGAGGGGAGGGGGAGAGATGGAAGAGGTGGAATATATTTACAATAAAACATTTCAAAACTTCGTGCATATATTACAGAACAACCCTAGGGCTGATTTAGAGGAAGAGATAGGACAGGAGATTTCCAGAATTCTGCTTTGATCTGACACATACCTCCTGGCTGAGCACTGAGAAGTGTTACCACCGACGACGCTGCATTGTTTATGGACTTTTCAGAGCGAATATTAAACTTTTCAGCGCTAATATCGTCGTGTTTGTTTGCAAGACTCTTCCAACCAAAGATGGGATGCTTTAAAGCTGCCGCTTTTGCACCGTCCAACTCTTACTTTCAAAGGAGAACCAATGGCCTGGCTGTGCCAAGAGAGGTGCTCTCAGTGCAGATACTAAGACTTAAGATGAGACTTCAAAAAGCAATAGATTCAGCCCTTGACTTAGTGCTAGTGGTCAATGTGAACAGTAAAGTAGGAATAATAGGAAGGAGTGACGATAACCCTTGTGCCAGTTGCAGAGGAAGTAAATGACCAAGTCTAAATATTGTTGCAGGAGCTCTTTCTGGATACAGTATATATTCCTGAAAGGGAGATAGGAAGGAGAGGAATATATACTTTATATAATTCCATAAGAACCAAATAATGCAAATATGTGAGCTCAAAGAGGGATTTCTTATAGCTTGTAGTTGTTGTTTTTATTTTTAAAAAACTATATTAGAAAGATTTCCAATGGGAGTGAAATAAATAAATAAATAAATACTCTTAAAATGCTCAATGAAGTTATTGAATCAAGGAGGGGCTTTATATGGGATATCCAAACTTGACACTTTTGAATCATTGTAAATTATTATGATGCTATTAATTATTTTTTATTCTGGAATACGTTTTAATTTTTAAAAATAAACAGATGTGGGGGGGGAGGCAGAGGCCAGATTTCCTCAAATACTATCAAGGTGGAGTGCAACGTCTCTGCACATCATATAAAATTTGGGGTTATTATTAACACCGAAGTAGTGTTCTGACCTGAAGAGGGGGAAAGATAGGATTTCCTGTTACTTTTTGGCTCGAAAAAAGGAGAGGAAATAGGTGCAAGGTCCATGAATGGGGAAAAAACCCTGGCATTATATACCTTAACCTCACTTATTAATACTTATTTTTTCCTAGTTCAAAGTTTGACACGCACTTCTCCCGAAATTTCAAAAGGGTTTAAGTTAGGGGGCACTGTAAACAGCGTCTGTTTACAGCCCGAACTCTGTCTTATGTATTCCATTCCAGAAGTGCATGAGATTATTTTATTGTGTGAGATGCACTTCTGAGATGAGATGGAACAAGCATGTGTATGTGTGCGTAGGGGTTGGTGCGCGTGTGTGTGTAGTATTTACATCCAGAAAGGCTGGACTTCTGCTGCAGGTCGGCTAGTCAACAGCCTCTATTTCCATACTAAAAACAATTTGGCAGCACTCAAATCATGGCCGGTAACCCGACTCTCCATGCAGCCAGCCATTCTAATAAACTTCCAGCAAATCTTTTACATATCCAGCTGACTCTTTGGAATATCATGCGGAATTTGGGGGTTCTTCTTATGAACTATTTCCATCCTCAAACGGCCTAGTTAAGGCAAGGGAAGCTGCAATGAATCCACCTCCCCAACGTATATTGTTTTAAAAGCATAACATATATTTTTCAACGCTCTGAGACTGAGCATACAAGGCTCAAGGTAATCCTAAATGTCTATTACTCTTATAGAGCAACTAAGAAGACACTTGGACAGATCTTGCCTTTCAAGAGCTAGACAAACTGTTTGCGGAGAGCATTAGAGCAACTCTATTCTTGGACGGAGGTTAGGAAATCAGGTTGAGCTAGTCGTTCGAAACGGAAGGGCGAACCAATGTGCACAGAGGCGGGCGCGCGCGGGCGCGCGGGCCCGCGGCTACACACTCGAGTCATTGTCCCGGATACGGTGGGCCCGGCACATGTTCCCGGTCGCAGGTCAGAGGTCAAGCTCCAGGGGTGTTTCCAAAGCCGGCCACTTCAAGAACTCAAGCCTTCAACACTTATCCAAACTGATTAACTACATGATCAACAGTAGCCAAGGAAATGCAACGGGCTTCACAGGTCTCGCCACTGCGAGAAATAGCCAGACCAGGATAGTGTGTGTGTGTGTGTGTGTGTGTGTCAGAGAGAGAGAGAGAGAGAGAGAGAGAGAGAATGGCGGGGGAGATGTGAGTTTCGTGGAAATCCTTCTCGATTCCCTTTAAGACTTGGATAGCCTAAAGCTCTGTCGCCCTCCTCCTTCTGATCCAGATTTTACAGATATTCTCTTTAAAGAATAAAATAAAAATGCAGCAAAATAAATCAGCGAAAGGGTTTGTGGTGGTTGCTATTTTTTTAAAAAAAACCATGCAGGTTGGTAGACATTTTTGCACGAATAAAAAAAAGAAACAACGAGTTAAATGATGCTGGAGTGGGGTGTTTGTGTGTAAGGGAGGTGGGAGTGTCACCCGATTACGGAAAGCTCCTGATCGAGATGGGAATGGAAGGTCCATTGTGAAAAGCTTACGAAGTCTTGGCTACTAGACCTTTAGCCACAGACATGGTTAACTCCTTCCTAACTGCGCAGGAGAGAGTGCCTGAAACAGAGAAACTGGTGCCGAGTTCTCAAGGGGGAGCAAGACCTGGGCTGACCAAGTCCCCGCCTCTCGGTTTCTCCCTGCACCTCGAGCCCAAAGCAGCGACTCAACTTCCACGGTTGGGAGGCTGGAGCAGAGGTGGACCGAGATAACCGCACTTCTCTAACGCTCGGCACCCTAGGGCATTGTCTGCTTAGGATACACACTCTGATGTTCCCCGCCCCCTGTTCCCTCTCTTCCGAGGCAACCGCATCTCTTTCGTTGCCCTATCTTTTCCCCGTCTGCCCTCCTGTAGTGGGCGTTCAGATATAGGGCGCTTGTCCCAGCGGCACCATGGGAAGCACCTTGATCACAAACGCCCCGATCCACTTGGCGGTGTGCACCTTCGGGTCGGGGAAGGGAAAGCCCTGCCCGCCTTTGGCGGTGGGGCCAGGTGCAGCTTTACCTCCCAGCAGTCTCCCGTGGAGGAAAGTCTCTGCCCACGTGCCTGAAAAGGTGCCAAACCACATCCGCAGAGTGTGTGCGAAGAGAGGGGGGCTCCTAAGGTTCATTCATGCACATAACAAGCCTCCTGAAGGTGAAAGGTTGCTCCAGCGCTTGGCCTGACTGTGGCAGAAGGGAAGCCGCATTTCCTAGCCCGCCCCGCGTCTCCCACCCTTGATCACCACTTCAGTCACTTACCCCACTCCACCTGTTGAAGCAGAGATCCCCTCATTTCTGCCTAGCATGTCAGAACTGACCAAAAAAAGAGAAGAAAGTCGAAAGACAGAGGGAGACGAGAGGAGAGGCTGGGGGGTGGGTGGGATAGAGGGGGTAGGGTGGGCAGCGGTTGGATCAAACAAAATCAAAACACCTCTTGGGCGACTTCATCGAGGCGGTCATCCTTCATTTCTTCTTTTCTTGCTTTCTGGGAGCAGCTGGGGATTGTATGGAGAGGCAGAAATGAACCTTCAGGATGATATTTTAATGGCTTATATGTCACGTTGGTGCATGTGGCTTTGAACTGGAGCAGCTTTCGTTTCCTGCAGAGAGCATGCCGCAAATCCCACTTGATAACTTCTGCAGCCCACAACACTTGCACACAGAGCGCGCGCAGACACACACACACACACACACACAAAAAAAATGGACTTTATATCTGAACATGTTCCCAACAGCAAACAAACAAACAAACTTTGGACTGTACCCTTCCACGGTTGTTGACTCTTGAGTGCTGCTCTGCATTTTGGAGAGGCGAATCTATTCCCTTTTGCTAACTTCAAGTATGTGTAGATTATTCTCTCTGGAACCAAACGTTCCTGAGATTCTTGCCCGTCGCTCTGGGATTAGGCATACTAGAGCGAAAGGGCGAAAGAGCAAGATCTCATTACATATACCAAGTCGAACACATGAAAACTCTTTATATTCCTTATCAAGGGAAGATGCTTCAGACCTGTTGCTTTAGGACCTTAGATGTGTGCTTGTATGTATGTGTGTATGTGTTTGTATGCGTCTGTGTACACACACACACACACACACACACACACACACACACAAACATTGTGTGTGTGCGTGCGTACGTTTGTGTGTGCAAGCCTTCTTTCATGCAAGCAGCATTACCTCCGCTATCGGTCAGAAACTATGAAGCCGTGCTAATAGAACTGCCCCGAATATCCTCCTTTATGCATTGAACCTACTCGGAAATTTGATATAATTTGGTATTACACTGCCGAATGGCAGTAAAAAGGTGGTTTTTGTTTTACTTAAACCAAACAGTGTGCCCCTCCCACATTTCACTGAAATATACAGCTCTGAAATAGGAAATATTTTTCGTGCACTTTTATCTGCCAAGGGAATTGATTCCTAATTCCTTTAACAGAAAACAGGATAAATCAGGTTGGGGAAAAGTCATAGCGAAGTCACATAAAGGCTGGACAAAGGTTCAAAACCCGAAGGGCTTTGACTTCTAGTTAACATTTATTAACATCCCTCTCCCTCTCCGTCTAACACACAGGCTCACATTTTCTGTATTGGGGTTGGGGATGGTCCAGGTTAAAATATCATTATTATGGTTTTTTAAAAAAACCAAAACTAAAAACACTGTTCTCAGCAAAACGCACCCTTTCTCAAAACTGCACGGGCATCACAGGGAATAACATACCCAAGTTGCTTTGCTTAATTGATTGAGTCACAAAGATTGTCTCTTTTTAAGTAACCATACTTCTACATCTCGACAATCATTTTAATATATAGTCAATGGGTCTTTGTAACAGGAACAAAGAGGAACTATCCGTAGTTTTTCAATAGACTTGAGTTGGGTAAAGGCAGGTTAATCGAGGGGTTGCATCTAGAAAACAAGCAAGTGTTGTATGTTTGCACTGAATCCAAATGTCTGCATTTTCCTAACTAAATCAAAGGGAGTGTTATTTCTTTTTCTGCTCACTCATCTGAAGGTAAGTAAATTTTCTCTGGCGATCACAAGCTTGGTCAGCAACAAAGGCGCCGCCTGCTTTTTCCACCGTCCTGGTGTGGCAAGTTGAGGAATTTCAATAAATGTGACAAGGGTGACTGATTTGTGAACTAGAAAAGGTTTGAGCGTCAGAAAATTTATATTGCTCCTATCTAGTGAGGATTTCAAATACATTATAAAACCCCAGGATCCAAAAGCTCCATGCAGCACAGAAGAGACAAAAGCAACTTTGGGGAAAAAAATACAGTCTTTTTTTTTTTACCTGAATGAAAGAGGTCGCGTAAAAAAGAAAGAAAGAAAAACAAGAAACAAAGTGCAGGGAGATACAATAACAACACTACACTACACACACACACACACACACACACAAACACACACAAACAAACACACAGGCAGAAAGTTAAGCGCTCTCACCCACCTGCCTTTTGATGGGTGCTAAAAAATAATTCAGAAAAAAACAAAGTGATGGAACGTTACAGCCGTTTCCCCACAGAAATCACGCCTGCTGTTTTAAAGCAAAATCTAATGTAACCAACACATGCGTTTTGGAGAGCATCTGAAAGAAAACAAGGAGGAAGCCCAAATGGAAAAGGAGCAAGTCACAAAAGGACTTCCCCTGGGCAACTCCTTCAAAAGTTGGGTTGTTCAAAGATCTCGATCTCCAGGAACCAAGCATCACCATCACAAGAAAGAAGGAAAAGATAAGCACAGGAATAACATCTACATCTTTCTCTATCTCCATAAAGCAGCTATAGAAAAGAGAGCTTTGGAATATTGTCGAGTCGAAATATATATCTATATCTATATATTATATATGTTTATGTATATAAAAAGTTGCTACTCCTGTACAAGCCTGTTTGTCAAAAGCGATGTCAATGCGCTTCACAATACCTGGGATTGATGAGCTGAGCTGGCCAATCAGGAGAGAAGGAAGGTTTTGCGCACCCTTAGTTGGAGAGGAAGGAGGGAGTTGCAAGCGAAAGTGGGAACCGCCAGGCACCAATGATCAGCGACGTCGGTCTTTACGTAGCTCCTCCTCCTTCTCCCATTCATCAAGGGGGGGACGGTGTCGTCTTTTCAATTCATTTATCTGCAGGAATGATTGCCGCTATCAGTCTCGCGTTCACCGCCCGGCTGAGGAGGTGAAAGTTTCTCCCCAGGAAGATAAACCGCAAAAGACAATATTGTGCATGATTTGCGCCGTTTTTTTTTTTTTAACAAAGCAGGGGGAAAAAAGGAAAGTGAAGGGGGAAAAAAGCCCAAGGAGGGGGAAAAGAGACGGAAGGGGGAAAAGAGTGCAAGAACTGGAAGAGAAGAGAAAATTGCTCGCTAGTCCGCTACATTCCTCTAGCCTCTTTTTTTAAATTAAAAAAAAAAACCCAGAACTGAAGGAAGTTTAATTTTTGTTTTGCTCCCCCCTCCCCCGTCTGAGCCTGTTTCCTCCTCTCTCTTCACCATTGTTATTCGCGAGCGGAGTCTTCTGAATCTTTTCCCTCCTTCCCATTGAACCCCCCTGAAAAAGTGCAGTCCGAGAGGCGAGAGAGGGGGCGATCGGTTTTTCTGTGCGCGCGCCGATGTCTTTTTTATTCTTATTCTCCAATTTTTGCAGCTTCTAGATTTCTTCCGCGGGCTCTGCCCACCCCTAAGCCCTCACCCACCCTCTCGTTTTGTGTGTGTGCGTGTGTGTGTTTTGGGTGCGCGGGTGCCGAAGGGGGAGTTCCTGATGTGGTCGCTTTAGTGGTGAACGTCGCGCGGACTTTTGCAAGAGAAAGAGAGAGAGAGGCTGCTTGGATTGGCGGCGGCGGCGGCGGCTCTCTTCCTCGTCGGCTGATCCGGCAGTTTGTTGGCTGCTGCTGCTGTTGTTGCTGCTACTGCTGCTTACCCCCACTTCTTCCACGTCCTTTCCCCCCCTTTCCTCCTTAATTTATATTTCCTTAAATCTTATTTCATTTTTGCATCACTTTTCCTCGGCGGTTGCTGCCGCAGCTGCCTGAGAGCCGGGAGAAGATGTTGCTGGATGCCGGACCGCAGTACCCCGCCATCGGAGTGACGACCTTCGGCTCCTCTCGCCACCACGCCACGGGCGACGTGACGGAGCGCGAGGTGGGACTGGGCATCAACCCTTTCGCCGACGCCGGGATGGGCGCCTTCAAGCTCAACCCCAGCAGCCACGAGCTGGCCTCGGCCGGCCAGACCGCCTTCACTTCGCAGGCCCCTGGCTACGCGGCCGCAGCGGCGCTGGGGCATCACCACCACCACCCGGGCCACGTCGGCTCGTACTCCAGCGCGGCCGCCTTCAACTCCACGCGGGACTTTCTCTTCCGCAACCGGGGCTTCGGCGAGGCGGCGGCGGCGGCCAGCGCCCAGCACAGCCTCTTCGCCTCGGCGGCCGGCAGCTTCGGCGGACCGCACGGGCACGGCGAGGCGGCGGGCCACCTCCTCTTCCCGGGCCTCCACGAGCAAGCCACCGGCCACGCGTCGCCCAACGTGGTCAACGGGCAGATGCGCCTGGGCTTCTCCGGAGACATGTACGGCCGGCCGGAGCAGTACGGCCAGGTGACCAGCCCGCGCTCCGAACATTACGCTTCGCCGCAGCTGCACGGCTACGGCCACATGAATATGAACATGGCAGCCCACCACGGGCCGGGGGCCTTCTTCCGCTACATGCGCCAGCCCATCAAGCAGGAGCTCATCTGCAAGTGGATCGAGCCCGAGCAGTTGGCCAACCCCAAAAAGTCCTGCAACAAAACTTTCAGCACCATGCACGAGCTGGTGACTCACGTCACCGTGGAGCACGTCGGCGGGCCCGAGCAGTCCAACCACATTTGCTTCTGGGAAGAGTGTCCCAGGGAAGGGAAGCCTTTCAAGGCCAAATACAAACTGGTCAACCACATCCGAGTCCACACGGGGGAGAAACCTTTCCCGTGCCCTTTCCCGGGATGCGGGAAAGTCTTCGCTCGCTCGGAAAATCTCAAGATCCACAAAAGGACGCACACAGGTACGTCTCCAAACCAACCGACCGGGCCGAGCCGCGCGTTGCCTGTTGAAGGGAACTCTCGCGCTTTCCAAGAAGGAGCCAGCTCAAAACAAATCAAAGGGGGGAGGGGGAGGGAGGGGGATTAGGGAAGAAATATAAGGGTGGGGGCTCCTTTCTTAAACAAATCCACACCAAGAGCCGGGTTCAGTTCAGCTGGTGAATTAATTGGCACTAGAAACCAAACATTGCTTTTCTTTTTATTTATTTTTTTAAGTGGGAAAAATCAAATGTACGGTAGGGCTCTAAATGTTTCAGGAAAGAAAGGGGAGATTACGTGTGGGGTGGAGGGGAAGAGATGGCAGCGATCTGAATTGTTAAAATTTATTGGTTTTAATTAATTGGTAGTCGAGGGCACTGACTGTCTTACAGTGAGAAATCCTGCTAAATATATGGCTACCTAACCTCAGCTTTCCTTGCTATCTATTTCTCACCCTCTGTAAATATTTAATTATGTGGGGCTATTGTAAGTAATCTGAGCTGTACGAGTTTATGTATTATTACAAGGAAACGTGGGGGTTGGGAGCGCTGAAATCACTCGCAAATCACCAGCTCCCTGTTCTAACATTTCTTGTGTTGTCTTTTCCTTCTCCCTCTCCTTTTGGAAAAAGAAATCCCACAACCTGTCGTGTGTTTATCTATTTTTTTTAAAAAAAATCTAAAGCTGGCGCTATTGTGATTTGAACAGTTTAATCAGAAGTGTGCAATGCACTGCAAGTTTAATAACTAATACTACTGTGCAGCCGAGGAAGGTTATGTGTACACTAAGTAATAAATAAGGAAAGGAAGGGAAGGTAAACAAACGCCAAATTTAGCCATAAAAGTGGCAACAAACCTTCCCCTCCTTCCAAAACTGTGTGCAAATGTACTCCTTTGCCAGGCGTTCATTTTCTGGTGAGATGCCACAGTTCGCTGTTTAAAAGAAAGATAAGAAAAATGGGGAAAGAAAACAGGCTTTGATTTAATTTACTCTTGTTCACTAAAGTGGGGGTTAGAATTGGCTGTAGGTGTTGCTCCATACTATAAAAATCTAGGTGCCAGATTTCCAATTAGGTCGACTTTGTTTGTTTTTGTAATAGGTGAAAAACCCTTTAAGTGTGAATTCGAGGGCTGTGACAGGCGCTTCGCCAACAGCAGCGATCGCAAAAAGCATATGCACGTCCACACTTCAGACAAACCTTATCTCTGCAAAATGTGCGATAAGTCCTACACGCACCCGAGCTCCCTCCGAAAACACATGAAGGTAAATGCTAGACGCAGTTTCCTCCCCCCCCTCCCCCAGCTTCTCTTTTCATTGGGATCTGCTTGGGCCGGGTGGCCTTCGCCTCTCTCCTTCCACCATCGACTTTGCACACCGCTATTTACTGGAGGAGGGGGAGGGAAATAAACATTTATTCCTTATAAACAGTAGTTTATACAGTAGTGACGCGACGTTCCGGACAGGAAACTGGGAAACTAGCCCGTATTGTTCTGTCACTCTGGAAAGGTTTATTAAAGGAGAAGTGATTACGTTGCTTAAAGGCGTGGAAAGTCTTCGTTTCTGGAGACCCGGGATTCCAGTCCTTTACGCTGTAAATTGTCTCACAATGGATCCCGGTTTGGGCTAGCCTGGGGTTGTGCATTGCTTCAGGGGGAGAATTTAAAGAAAAAGACTCGATGGGGAGTCTGAAGGGACACAGGCAGGCATAGAAACTCTGGGTTTCTTGTTCAAGCCTCCGCTAGGATATCGTTCTTCTTTTGTGTATCCCAGGGCCGTATTTATCTTGCATGGCAGTTCCCTGAAATTAGCTGAGAACAGGCGATCTCGGTGTATAGTTAAGTTAAGAGCTCGGCGTTTCTATGAGATCAGCCAACATCCTGATTAGCGATGCAGTATTTCAAACTTCACGCTTCCCCCGCGCCGCCACCCTCCCCCCACCGTGGCATTTAGAGTTCAATCTGTGAGCTCAGCTCCGTGATTTAGCATGTTGGGCAAGTAAACGGGCCAGATGCATACGTGCATATTGTTTGCATGGGTATAACAATATTTATATATTTATCTAGCCAGGGGTGGGTGTGTGGGTGTGCACCCAGCGATACACGTATATCTATGTGTGAATCCACACACACTTCAAGCATTTCCCTTTGTTATTCATTTCTGTTTTCTAGGTCCACGAATCGTCCTCCCAAGGGTCTCAGCCTTCTCCCGCTGCCAGTTCAGGCTATGAATCTTCAACCCCCCCAACAATCGTCTCTCCATCCACAGAAAACCAGACCACAAGCTCCTTATCCCCTTCATCTTCAGCAGTCCACCACACGTCCAGCCACAGCACGCTCACGTCAAATTTTAACGAATGGTACGTTTAAACAAACGAACAAACAAATGCAAATCCAACCTATTTAAAAGACTCCAAAAATTAATGAACACTTTGAAAATCGATCTTTTTGTGCGTTTTGATTTTTTTTTTAAATGCTGCCCATAGACCCAGGACCGAATCAAATCAAGAATTCTCTCTCTCTCTCTCTCTCTCTTTCTTTCTCTCTCTCTCTTTCTATCTATCTCCCTCTCTTCTTCAATTTCTGTTGTTTTGTTTTGGTTTTGTCGTGTTTGGGGCAAAGGCTTGGAAAGCAAATGGTTTTTTTCTAGAGTGCGTGAGAAGAGCAGGGTTATTGGGCCATCTTGCCGATGTGCAGGGCTTTTTAATGGAACCACTGACTGGAGTTCTTCAACTGCATGTCTCTTTGGGCAGCGCCTTGTTTTCTGTAAATACAGAAATACTAGCTTACAATGTACTGTTTGATTTTGTAAATAGTTATACCACAAGTTGAATAAGGGGATACGTGGAATTGTGGTCTTTGCATATATATGTGGGGGGAGGGGAATAGGGGAGGGGGATAGGGGAGGAGGTTGAAAAGTGGGGGGGGGGGAAGGAGGGAGGAGGTAGCAAATCATCTATTTGTACTGAATGGCAAGGATGTTCTAGTAAATGTGTACCAAAATGTGAATTACTTTGTATTATTACAGTCTAAACGTCGACCTAACAGAATATTATTGGTATTAATGTGCTTTTTCTTTTGTATAAAGTGCAAACATTTCGTCCCAAAGTCCAGTCTAAGTAGTGCAGTAAAATGTTGTTACACGTCCTGTCAAGAAATTCGTATAGTGCAAGCCTGGATCTGCGTGTCAAACTGTTACATTTGTTTATGTAAAGTGGTATTAAAAAAAAAGAAAAAGCTATAAACTATAACCTGTCCATTGCTTTTGGCAAATACAACCACATACTGTATATACTTCCTAATTTCCATATTTATCCGCATGTAAAGGTCCGGTTATACATGTTACAGATATTCAATATTTATGGCTAGAAGAATTGGTATGTACAATTTAGTTTACAGAACTGTTTGGTAACATTTCGTACCTTATTAAAGATTCTGAAATCCCATAATCCGTGGTAGGAATCCTTATTGACTAAGCCTGCTGCTCTGCTGCAACTTAGCTAGTTTTCAGGACAGTATACAGACTGGACCAAGAATCCTGCCCCATGACTTCCACTCCTTGTCCTACTGTACTACCATTATGTCATCACTAGACCAGCAACTTTGATATTAATGTGATAAATTGATGTGCCCCTGCTGGCATTTAGGGTAGGGTGTAATTAGTATTTATAGAAAACCCTATGAAACAAAAGTTTTTGGCTGCAATATAATTTAAATGACCATTGCTGACTCCTAATAATAACAATAACAACAACTACAGCAGAGTAGCAATAGAATGCATACGACCATGCAAATCTTGTCAGGGGGAAGAAAAAAGGATGAGGTGTTGCCACAATATCGTAAAATGGATTTGCTACAGTCGGTAATTGCGAAAATAATTCATATGTTTAAATTTGAGAAGCTTTTAGGTATCATTTAATCTGAGTCATTTGAAATCACAAGCAAAGTCATTTTTTATTCTTGCAAGGCCTTCTGCGATCCCCACCTCTTACCCCTAAAGCCACACCATTATATTATATTCCTCTGTTTAGATGCTCCGTTCTGTGTTTGCAGTTGGTCTATTTTTTTACTATAATTTTTGCCAGAGTTGTTCCTTACCACAGCAGCAAAATAAAACAAACCCAGAGAGGGTGGGTGGGAGTTTATGTAGTTTGATTATCTCTTTTATTTCCCCCCATTTACTTAAGAAATTCGTTCCATTGGCTGGCGGTGATACAGTAAATTTGTAAATGAGAAGACAATATATATTAAAAAAATCTAAATTACTTGTGCTTAATGACTGTGGCAGAACGCCTTTTTCTCTAAATCAGATTGTCTTTCTTGCAGTTTAGTTTGATAGATTTGCAAGCTGTGGTGCTTCCGTTAACTTAGCGACGCTTGTAGGAACCGCTCGGCTTTGTTCCTTGGTGTAGGTTGCATGATCGCCCCATTAAGCAGACAACATATCAACAGACAACACAGATCATGAGCTCTCTGTGTTTGGGATATTATGTCACAGAGTGAATTGCACCTGCTGACCTCTCTTGTAGGCCAAGATGGCATTTTAACAGCTTCTTTTAAAATATAGATATATAGATATTTAGAAGTTCAGCGAGTCAGCCGCAGCATCAACGGCGATGAGGATTTGGGGATAGTGAAGCTGGTTTGTATCCCCAAGTTATCTCAGTTCTTAATACGCATGTCTACTAGATACTCACTGTATTTATTGTCCTGGTATTTATTTATTATTTTGTGCAGGATTTTTGTAAACAGAGTCATGGGGGAAGGAGAAGCTTGTGTTTTGGTGTTTTGCTGGAATGTTTTACTTAAATCTACATAGGCCTCTCTGGACCCTTAGGAGATAGGATCTGGGCCGCGGAGGTGTGCTGCGATGTCTTATAGATCTTTTCAGTCGGAAAGAAACAGTTAAGAAATGGGAGAGCCTGTTTTGTGTTTTGTGTTTTTTTTAAACTTCACTTCCTAGAAAATGTTATTCTAATGAGAAGCTCATTTATCAGCTCTTCCAGTGCAAAGAGCGCCACCTTGCAGGGCCTACAGATACTGAAAGAAGTTCGAGAGAACCATAGAGGCTGAGGCACAACCCGGAGGAACTGCGGCCGAAAGACACGCTGGGTATTCATTTAACCCTAAAGAAATGCAATGATAAAGTTTAGTCGTCTTCAGACCGTTAGCCTTAGCGGGAAAGTAGCAGTTTCAGCGATTTAGTATGCGAGCCTAAATGGAAAAGGAAAGAAGATATAGGGCAATATACAATATTATCTTCCCTTACCCGCCCACCACCAGCATGATTGAAAGGAATCATCGGTTCATTTTTACAAAATCTAGAAGAATCTTAAAAGATAAATGCCATAGCTTCTTTGGGTGTAGATTTTATTATTCTTCTCCAGTGGTAGTTTGTTTTAGAAATATGTTTTATCTGAATGGATTGCCTGGCTACCAATACCGAGTATTCTGTCATTTTTAAATCAGACGATTTTGAACATCATTAAAACTAAGTTCTATCTATGCTTGAACTTGTATAGTAACACCCCCCCCGCCAAAAAAACCCCCATAGTAACCCCACGACCTATAAAATAACATGTTTCTTGGAATAACCAGTCAGCCACACATATTTGGTTACACAATTCAGCGATGGGCGCTAGAATGTTTTAAAAGTTTAATACTTTTAATTACAATATTGCATCTGTCTGGTTTTGAACAGATAAATAGACACGCACTATTTATATGTATGTGTGTGTTTATACACGCGCACACACTCACACTCACATATATATGGAGAGAGATCGTGGCTTCTTGTAAGAATGCTTAATTAACTCTTTTACTGAATAAATCAATACCTGGCGAAGATCATTTTTTAAAAAAAAAAAAAATACTTGACAAGAATGCTATTAAGAAGAGAGGTTGCATTAAATGGCCTTTTAAACTCCAACCCAGTCTCTCATTGTGCGGGTACTTTTAATGTCTGCTTCGTGAGATGTATATTTCATACTTTTCTTCATGGGCTATTAGGTATGGAAAGACGTGAACGCTGACTGAGAAATATGAATTGTTAGAGTCTATTTAGCAGAAACTCCAGACAATGCAGAAGCGGGCTTGTGGGGCATGGAGAGCCGCGCGTTTGGATTATTGAGGCAGCAGCCTGTAGCTCAGATGATGTTGTTTTATTCCCAGACTCCGCGTCATCTTCCAAAGGATGTAAGATTTCTGTACGCCAATGCGGAACCTTTGAAGACCACCCAGAAACACTGTCCAAAATGTGTGGATATGCTTATGTTCGTGCGGGTTTTATAGGCACACACACAAACCGCAGGTAGACTTCACTGGCTGCAATCCTGTGTACATTTACTTGGGAGTAACACCCATTTAACTTAGTATAATTTACAGACGAGTAAACACGCAATAGAAAAGATCATACTTTTATCATGCTTGCAGGCAGAAGCTGTCTGCAACCTGAAGTTTTCATAAATATTTACGTTTTAAACTATTTTCCCCCAATGCTATCAATCACCCTCCCATACTTTCTGTAAATAGAAAATAGGAGCCCGTACTTGCGAGATAGGGGATGTAATCAGAAGCAGACTTTGAAGTAAAAACCACTGTTGTCAATACGATTAACTTCTGAGTATACATGGTTCTGTTAAATCTTAAAATTAAGCTTTTTAAGAACGAGCTACATTCGGAATAAAGGGTAGTGCAAGATCACGTGGAATTTCGACAGTAGTAGAGTGGCCAATCTGTTGCATGCTTTACAACAATTCTCTCTTGTTGTTGTTTAAAAAAGAAATTTGCTTTGCTCGAGAGCATATTTATACCCCAATCCTAAATAATGCAGACTCTTGGTTTCCGCCTGACATTCCACTGAAACGATCAGAAAACGAAATTCCATTTTGAATTATTGATTTTTCAAGGAAATCTAACTGAAATTCCCATTTATTTCCCTGTAAAATTCAATTGAATCTACTTCCAAGTAACTGTTTAGGATAGGAGACTAAGGGCAGGAGAGGGAAGAGGCAAATGCGAGGGAAAGCTGGCCTACAATGTGAGCTCTCCAAGGGAGGCGGGATGGGAAAGCAGGGATGGAATAGTTCTAAATAATAAACTTGACGCATGATTTTCTTTGAAGTTAGTATGACAACCCCCCGAAAATCTATATGGGAAGATCTATATTTCTGGCAGAGGAGTGGTAGCTGGCGTCTTTTTGTCGAAAAAGGGAATACAGTTGTATTTAAAGGAACTGAGCGCAAGAAATGGACCGGCACTTTTACGCTATTTCTACTTCACGTACCTCCGTATAGCTACATTATCCATCTATACCCGCATTAGTGCCCTGTTCGGTGTATTTATTTACTTGGGTGTGTTTATGTAGCCTTTATGCGCACATTAATAGACCTAACCTGCTCGAATGATGTAAGAGAAAAAGATATTGAGCCATTCACCAGTTACAAAGAGTTAAAGAGAGTCAGATAACATTTTGGAGTAGAAAGCAAAATAAGGCTATGAAGGTTTTGATGGCGAGCTGTGGACAAAGGGTGTTTGCAGAAATTAGATTTTTTTTTTTAAATTTAAAGTAGGCAGAGGACAATTTATATATCACTCAGAAATCCTGACAAACCCACTTTTTTTTACACCTGCTGAGATTCCTTTACATGGGTTTTCGACAGGGCTTCCTAGTTATGGTTTCCCCTGTTTATATAAAACTTTTGTTTGGGAGCTAAAAATATACCAGATACATACATACCTGTTATATAATGTGCATCTAATGGACAACTAGGTGGCTTAGCTGTAAATTTCATGCATACTGGTTCAAATCACATATCCCTGCTTGTCTTGCATTTGGTAACTTCGCATTTTAATTAATTTTTATTTGGCTTTCCTCCCACATTGCCTTTGATGCTTTTTTGTGTGGTCTTACCGTAGTACACTCTCCCCCTCCCCCCTTTACTCTGTCTATCCACCACACACACACACACACACACACACTCCTCACTCTTAGACGTTTGCTAGTTACTCCACTTGTTAACTTAAGTGTGTGTACATGTATGATTATAAAGAGACCAATATAAAAAAATAAAAAAATGCTTACTTCTCTATTCATTTTAGAAAATAAATAGGATGTGCACACACACGTACACACACACATTATGCTTCTTGTGTACAATTGTAATATGCCCATTTCTTAATTTTATTGTGTATATCTAAATCTATCTTTTCAATCTGTTTCCTACACAGTACATAACACAGTACATAAGCACTAGATGGTCAGGATATAAATTTTTGTATAAAATAATAAACAAATAATAAACAATTCCAAAATAACAAGTCAATTCAATCTTTAAACCCACCCTTCCCCTTCTAGGTTCTGTAAGTCAGGCCTGCTTCATCCTCGATTAACAAGAAACAGGATCATGTGAAACCAGAGGGCTATTTTTACCGTGCAGCTGGAAGCTGTCATCAATTGGTAACATTTATTTCAGCCTTAGAATGATAGTACAAAATAGCATGAAGTTTCCAGATGACACCCCTATTGGAGGCAGTGTTTTTGAAGAATAATAAATCAAATTAACTACCCAATCATGCTGGCTTCTCCAAGATAATGTGTGTGTGTGTACACACGTTATCCTGGGAGAGTCTCTATTTATATATGTGTAGTGTGTGATAATCTCGCTTGCTAGGACACGATCCAGCAAAATAAAGCACTTTGAAGTCACATTTATTTCAGTGGGCGTATGAAGCAAGCAATGTGCTTAATATTGTTATGCATAACAATTATTTAAATATGGATTATACAAGACAGACGTATTCAAAGATATACCTGTGCTTGTTTTTGTTTGCGAATGTTCTTCTACGACCCATTTTATTTGACAATACTTTTAATGATATTTATTATGTGTCACCCAATTCGGTTATTTCTCATGTGCGTGCGTTTTAAACCGTTGCAATTAAAAAAGGCAAAGGGCAACGACAGAGAAATAGGGAGGGAAAAATAAATAAACAAATAAATAAATTGCATTAAACACACACATACACACATCCCCCGCCACACAAAAAAAACAAACAAACCCACTGTAAGGCCACGTGGTTTCTTTTCGATACTGCCTTTTTCACGAAAAGCGAATCTGGGAATTTGGAGATAGGTAACGTATTCTGCTTTGCTTTTTGTTAAGGAGAGTTCCTGGAAAACAAGAAAAGACCACGTTTTTAGAAGCTTCGCTGTGCTTTCTGGCTACATCCGGGCTGCCAGCGGTCTCTAAAAGAGTTTTCCAATGCCACACATGAAACAGGCTGCTCTCTTTAAGAACACACAACGCTTGGCGTTAGATGTAGACTCGACGCGCATGCGCCTTCCTCAAGCTCGGGCACAGCTTCCACGTGCTGTTGCATATTTATAACTCTCAGCACTTCCTAAACTGTCTAGAGAAGGTAACCACACAGAGCCTAAATCATCGGGAAACCGTTGGCGAGGCTCCCAAAATAGTTTGGTAGGGGAATATGCACATGTTTGTTTTCAGACATCTATGGTTTAAGCAAGATCGTAATACAACAAGGCACAGAAGGTTCATAAACCTTGACAGATAAACAACAAACATTGTAACACCCCCCCCACCCGGAAAAAAACCCGAGAGGCTCTATAAGGCGACGGCAGCAATAGCAGCAGCAGCAACAAGACCATTCTCAAGGAGTATTCTGTGATCGCAGCCACTCCATGAAAAATCATTTCACATCGGTTGAACCAGGAAGCCCTAGAGTTGCCACGCAGTACTGTTTCTGAAAGAAAACTTTATTTTTCACTCCCCTCACGACCCCATATATCCACATCACATAATGTTATCAAATGCATTTTATTCCACGGTTAGGTGGGCCCAACCACGCCTCTCGAATAGATCTTTCCTTAGGCCCCAGAGGTGGCTTTTTCGCTACAGAGTGAGACCCTAACGCTTAGCTCTGGCTTGTCTGTCAAATATTCTCCAGTCTGTCCCTCCTCCCTTTCTCCCAAGCCTCTACACGTCGGACGAGCACAACCTATCGCGTTGAATGAATCCTTTACTGGACTCCTCAGCACTAATAATTTTCAGATGAGATGTCTGCCTAGGCCAAAAGGTTTCTCTGGTCCTAGGTGCTGACCAGAGCACATTCTCTCCGCCATTCCATCTACACCGGGGCGTAATTTACTTCTAGATCTTGTCCTACTCTTTTGGAATTAAAAGATAAACAGCGTGAAACATGACTGGAATCTCGGACCTGGAAGTGCAGTGATTTCAGTTGGTCTAACTTTCTAGGTAAATGTGTCATTTACAACTATTTAACGTGTGTGTGTTTAAAATGAGAAGAGAGCCACCCTAATAGGCCAAGAGGGAGAAAAGCTGCATAAATAAAAGATGACTTTCTTTTTAAAAGAAGCTATTGTTTTCCAGCCCATTGTCATAATGAGGAAATCACGCACCAGGTACGCAGCAGTGACTGCTCGAGCTATGTTTAGCCAGCCTTACAACTCGGTCAAAGCTCTTGGATTTCACCCTTCAGCGTGCCATTAAAGTCTGTAAGAGGGCACTGACTTAATGCTTAGCGGTACTTAAGCCTCTCTGAGTTATAGGTGGGACTAAAGGCGTGTAAAATAGATGGCACCTCATACAAGGCAGGGGAACCTCACTCGGAGTCAGCTTTGTCTCTCCCCCCCCCTCCAATATAGACACACACACACACACACACATGAAATCACCAATTGTCGATGACAATTTCTTCTCATCCAGTTCCACCTCAAGGTGACATCAGGTTCAGACTAGAGACTCATTTACAAAGTTAGTGGCTGGGCTATTATGGGTGGAGTAAAAAGGCTACAGGAATAGTCTTTGACCACATCTCATTTGTGGACACTCTCTCTTCCTCCTCCCATATTTCTTGCCCCCTCCTCCCGTAATAAAGGATCTGCCATTACAGTATCAAGATTATTTCGCCCTAAAAACAGCAACAAAATAAACAAATCTCTTCGGCGTTCCATTTCAGACCCCTGACATCTAAGCACTGTATGTGACAAGTAAATATCTCTGAGCCTGCAAATAGAAATAAAGGCTTAAATCTACTGTCTCGACTCCAATATCATTTACAACCATTTGTTTACACCAGGTTGGAATTTAAAACTAGAGACTTTTTTTTAAAAAAATGTAGACTTCAACGACCGCAAATGTTTGTCGCAGTCCTACAACCCTGCGCCCACAGAGCATATTTTAGGCAGGATAACGTAAGAGATTTTGGTGACTTTTAAAAAGAGGATTGAAGCATAGAGAACCACACGCGCACACACCTTGATCACGTGTCCAGTCAATGTCTGTGTAAACAGATGGATTCGTTTTGTTCAAATCGTGGGTGGAGAAACCTCCGCCCCCACAACTGTTGATCATCTTCCTTTTTATCTTCCTTATTTAAGATCACTGCATTCTAAAAACACGGTTGTAAGGTTGCTTTGTTTACGCACACTAAATTAGCCTATTAATCTATACTTCATAGATCCAGTTAAACCCCGGTTTCTTCTTCCAAAATAAAGATGTTTAGATATTTTTTTTTCGGGGGGGGGGATATTAAAATGCAAGGGTAACAGAGAATAAAATGCAGAAACACAGAACAAGATCCATAGTTTGATGTTTAGACCCTTCCCATTCAAACTATCTAGCCTATTTTGGTACAGTATCTCTTTCTTTCTTTTGGCCAATAATTAACAAGCACCCCTCCAAAAAAACACCCCCTACACTAGCCTGGAGCTTTGTTTGAAAGCTGTTTTGTTTACAAAATAATATTTATTGTCAGGAGATTTCCCCCTCCCGCCACATCTCTTACCTCCGGAGCGTTTACACTTTTCGCTTAGCTGGAGGGAATGTGGAACTGAGATTTGGCCCTGGATATAATCTCCCCGTCTCTTTCCCTCTCCCTCTCTCTCCCTCTCCCTCTTTCTGTATAGATCTGGCACGGCTTTGCTCTCTTAACTCCCAGATCTTTGTTTCGGTGGTGGCGGCCAGAAAGAGCAAGAGAGCGCTGTGCTCTCAACTTCCCTCTGGCTTCCTTTAAAAACAACAACACACAAGTCCTCTTCCAACTTTTCCTCCAGTTATTCACTTTTCAACCCTACTGACAGCATTTGCCGAAAATCTACACTCCAGCTTTGGTAAGTGATGCGTTGCTCCATTGCAAAATGGCACTGCTCGGATAGCCTCTGCGCGCGCGTGTGTGTGTGACGTGTGGAAGAGAGAGAGAGAGAAAGAGTGAGAGAGAGTGAGTGTGTGTATGTTTTGTTTTGTTTGCGAGCAGCGTTGCCCAAGTACTTTCACATCAAACAGGACAGAGTTAAACTATTGTGGCGTTTGAAATCGCAACAGGAACAAGCATGATCACTATCTGTTGGCTCGGACAGACTTTATGGCACGAAAACTGAATCTGCCCAGCAACTTTTTGTTGCTGGTATTGTTTTTGCTGGAGCTACTTTGAGGAGATCGAGGCCATGACATTTACATTTTTTTAATACCAGGGCGTAATAACAAAGCTGTCACGGGGCTCTGAGATAATTCATTTAGGATTTAAGGGCAATTTAATATTATTATTAATGTTCTTAATATTAATCACACTAGCACACTAGTATTGTTGGAAATAATGCACCTAAATATCCTTTTGCAATTTAAATGATATCTGCATAGAGCGCTTTCCAGCCTCCTCCAAATACATGTTTTCACGTGAACTTAAACTGTTCTTATGAATGGCTTCTTAATGCGCCCATTCTATTAAATTGTAACTCGGAGTGACTGGAACTCACAGGTATTTAGAAAAGGTTTAATTTGAATTCCTCCTTAGTCCCCCCCCTTCCCTTCCCTTCCCTTCCCTTCCCTTTTTTTTTAAGGAAAGTGAACATAACTGCTGTGTAGAGTTGACCTTTCGTTGACACGACTTGGTAGGAGACAGTTTGCAAATGAGGACTGGATAAATTAGATACTAAAGTTAGCGGGGTTTAGATGGTACCCGGTGATAAATCCACTGGAATTAGCCAGAGAAGTAGTTAGCCCTCGAGGTCTGAAAGTTTAACAAAGTTCAAGGGAGTCTGAACGGCATCTCGAGAGAGCCCTGGAAATTACAATGGAAGAGAAGATGATTCCCTCGGGTGAAAAAGCACAGGCAGTAGCACTAGCGGCGGCGGCAGCAACAACAACAACAACAGCACCTTCAAGTTCATTGCACTTTCCGCTTCTCGAAAGCTTTGGCTTTGGTTGTTCTCACTTTTCTGTAGGAGTTATAACAATAGCGTGGGCGCAGTGATTTCAGTTCTTAGAAAACCCAGCGCCGAGCAAGCGTGTGAAACAGTATGCTAACAGTTGTGCTAACAAGTGGTGTTACTTTCTTAACGCTGGAAGTGTGAACGTATTGCATTCCTCAAAAACAGCGTCCTTAAAAAAAAAGTGGGTCTAAATAAAGAACTTCGCGGTTTATAAAATTGCACACCGAGTTTACTCGTGGATTCAAATGGATCTCTACCACAGGGAGGGGGAGGGACTTTGGCTTCCGGAACAAAGCAAAAGCTGCACAAACAAACAAACATAACAATAAAAGCCATTACTCTTCTTGCCCGCTCTCCCCTCCATTCTTCTTACTGTGTTTACACAGTTTAAAGGAGCTGGAGATCATCTCGCCCTTGAATGCTTGTTCGTGTTATTAAACTTTATATATTATAAGACCCTCATATCTTTGGGTAGGTCTTAGTATGTGCTTTGTTTTTTTTATAGCATTGGTGTTATATTAAAATCAAGCTGTTTGATTTGATACGGTAATACGAGACTTCCCACTGTCTGAAGGGCGAAGACGAGGTTCAATGCTAGAAAATGTCAATATAACTGCAGAGGACCGCCCCCCCCCCACTTCCCTTCGCACACCTGCCCCCGGCTCTGTTAACTTGTCAAAGGTTACTTAGTGAAGTCGTGCCACGTACTGACAACTTTTGCAATGGGCTAATGTCTGTAAGGCTACAATCCTATCGATACACACTTACCTGAGAGGAAGCCCCATTGAATACATTGGGACTTAATTCTGAGTATCACACAGCAATGCACTGTAAGTTGCTTTCGGTAGGAATGTTCCCCTCCCCTTCCGATCAACATTTGGTGTGTGTGTGTAGACATTTAACGGTTTTCTTGCCCACCTAATAGACTTTCACCTAGCACCCTAGAATGGCAGATTCCAGGAAGTCCACGTTTTTAACCATTTTAACTAGCTAAAGTCTTCCTGCGCCAGGCACACGTCAACGAAACTTACTTTTATGCAATTTTGAACAAGATCTCGTGCCAAACTTACTGTTTCTTGGAAACAGAAATAAATGATGTTGACTAGGTAAGAAGCAGCGGGCGATTTTGCATTCTCTAAGCTGGCAAATTGTCTATTGTTAGACAAATTCTGGGGTGACTGGTGTAGAAGTGAACAGCCCCCTCCACCAAATGAATTATCAACGAGATTCTGCTTCGGTTAAGTCCTTATCCTGGTCGGAAAGAGATTTCAGCTGTACATAGATAGATCTCAATATACCCGCCCCCCCCAAAAGGTCTTGGAGCCCATTTTTCCACACGCTTTTGGGGGAGACATTGCCAGTTAACCAAGCGTGCTGGGGAGCAAACCCCTTTCATAATAAATGCAATGATCAAGGAATGACTTTAGGCTAGAGGGATGGTGGATATCTGACAGAGAAGTGGAATCGCACTCAGGTCACATTCTTTGTAGTCAGGTTTGGGTAAAGTACCTGGCTTTCCATAGGATATATACAGTGCAATATATATGTCCATAAAACAGCAGATACGCATCTGTTATTGCCCCCAGTCTTAGACTATGCTGACAAGGTCATGGCAGTCTATGTGGAAGAACGGCATTTCGATGCTAAGTACATTAACGTAGTGCATTAGAGTGAAATCAAGGGGACTCGCGTCCAAGGAAGTGTACTTAAGAGAGGAGTATAAGACGTAGGAGTCTTAGTTGCAGCAGGTTTCCTTTAGTGGATGAAGCGCCCTCTCCGTCAAATATAAAGCAGGTCTGGCCCTGGAGGCTCTATCTTGAACACTCGTTTTGGCATATTGTCTAGCGTATAAGTAAATGCGGAGTAAAAGGACAGAGGTATTGGAAACATATATTAAGTTTGGCGAAAGAGTAAGCCTCAAATCACAAACTGCAACCTTTCTTGATTTAGTTCTGACCGCCCAACCTTTGTTAGCGCAGCTACCTGGGTGTAAATCGATCTGAAGTGCATAGGAATGACTACTCGATCCTAAACAGTATCTAAAGAAGCGTGATTGACCTCATTGGGGCACAGGTACCGATAAGTGCTTTTCGGACAGCAGCTGCAATCCCATAGCTAGATCACATCACCTGAAAGTATTCCAGTCCAAACTGAAGTCCACGAGACTGGAGTTCTCATTGAAGTCAGCTGAGAATGAGGCTCACGCGAAAGGTGTTTCCGGTGGATAGTGCCCAGCGTGTTTAGGATTCGGGTATAAACTGGTTCAAATCCAAGTATTGCAATGTATTTGCATTGGGAACAAGCTCAGATATCTGATTACATTGTTGATATTACAGAAATAATCTACCAATCCATATTCAGGAGGGAGAGGTGCCAATATCGCTGTGCGCGCCTTCAGACCTCCACGCACCCCACTACTTTCTTTCAGGTCGGATTTGAACTCTCTGAAATCAATTCAAATATATATTTAACATAAACGGGGTTTCTATAAACACAGTTTGGTCGGAATACAGTTTGGCTTGCTGGGGGAAACATCACCTTAGGATGATGTGCGTGTATATAGAGCACTTGTGTAGATATACCACATGTGTATAAATTCGCCACCAACAGCCATAACCCGGGGAGAAGATGGAAACAAACTGGGGGGGGGGGGGGAATCAGAATAGAAAAATAATGGCAGGTTTAAAAATTGTCTTAGCAGAACAACTCATCTAAAAGCGGAGTGGGTGGGTGTCTTCTGACAATATCCTGAAAACAGGCATATGTTGAAAATAAATTAGAATTGCTATCAGTTCTATTTCAATCCAGTTTTTATTGCAAGGCACCACATAAAAGCAGTTTGTAAACACTGTCTATACTATCTTCATCCTGCAGTCTGTCATTTTTAGACGGTTCTTTGTATCTGCAGAACATTTAGTTAATTAATCATGCTTGCGTTTTTCTTTTCTTGTCTGGAATCCACAGTTTAAGGAATGCGAAATGGTTCAGCGTAGCGCACGCTTTTAGACGACTGTTTACTGTCTACTGCTGTTATCTCTACTTTAGCATGCCGGCTGCAAGAGAGAACTACGACATACCTATATGTCTGGGCTAATGTAAAAAGGATAATTTTAGGAATGGGAAAATGAAAGATGGCCCATTCATGGAAAAAGGGCAACTCTTCTCCCCGTAGCTAATGCCAGATTTTCTACTGACTACTCCAAGAATACAGTATCACCTAAGTCCCATGGATTTCAGCATGATTTTCTTTCATATAACAAGGAAACCAAGATCGGTGTGCAAAGTTTTTATTTTATTTTATTTGGTAGACTCTTTAGCATCTTTCTGTTTCTTAGCCACCCCTGGGTTCTTTTTTTCGTTACTAAAGCCAGCTTGTTGGGGGGAGTCACTATGACGAGCCCCTCTTCCTCTTTAGCCTAGTGTTTGTGAATGAATTCCATTGTGTCTTTCTTAAAACGAAAATAAGTTGCTGTATGACGTAACTGTTTTGATGTAAAGTTTATGTAATCAGGAGGTGCAGAGGAGTCAACAGAACGTATTCTAAATTTGCACCTTTCTCATATAATTAGTTTTCTCCCTCTAACGGGAGTTTAACACCCCCCCCCCCCAATATCTTTAATTGTTGAACGTTCCTGGTTGCAAGTCATTGCAGCCAGAAAGGTTAGATGTATGATGGTGTGTTTTCAGAGACTTGAAAGGGGTTTCCCAATCCATGCACTCCATATTAAGTGGCTTGTGGATTGGGCTCACCCCTAGCAGCAAGAGACAGAAAATGTTTTCAAGGTATTAACTTGCTAATAGCCATGAGGTGTGATCGCTAGGCTGCATTCATCCATCTTTTCTCTGAATCATTTGAGAGGTTCCTGTTGTTTTATTGGGAACAGGATCAGACCTTAAACTGAAAGTGGGGAGGCAGTAAAATGATTGCACAGGTGCAGGCAGGGCTGCTTTTGATTATTATTAATTTTTGTATTGAGGACTTAATGTACCTGGTGGCACCAATTATTTTCTTGCAGTCACTAGCAAACATTTCATTTTAAAAATAAACATATTTGACTCCCCAAAAGACTGAGAAAGTAGAAAGTAAACACCTCCAACACCAGAATTCATCAGTTCTTTAAGGTAGAACCTTAACTAAATAAACACAACTGATTTCACTGTTTGAAAAACAATCATATATATATGTTTAGTCAGAAGCAAGTTTCACTGTGTTCAGTGGGATTTACTCACTTGTGAGCATGTTTAGGATTGTAGCCTTAGGGTTTTATAGGCCTGAAGGAGATCCTTAATAAGTACTATAAGTGTTAACATAATAAAAACGCCATCAAAATAATACCTGCATAATGACTAATATTTCTGTTAATTGCTTTAAAAATAATTTCTGACACTGTACTACAGAATCAAAAACAGGCTAATATCATTTTAGTACTATTATCTAATATTCAAAATACATGAAATAATTTTAATTCACTTACCCCCTTTTTAATGTTAACTTTATAACAGAGGGTGTCAACCCCCCCCCAAAGAATTATGCAGACCATAATTTTATGATTAAAATCTTCATGCAGAAAGAGTTCTTTTGAGTAGGATATCTATATCACAAATTCAAATACTGCAATTCATATGAAAATGCATTCCAAAATGTTATATGGGGCTTTAATCTATCATACCAGGCCAAATCATTCCTTGTTACTGAAAAATAAATCTCATTGACATAAACTGTATTCTCTCATATCAGAATTGCAATTATATTTAACCATTGAGATATTAGAACTCATATTAAAAGTCATACACACCATCATAAAGTTGCTTAATAGGAGATAAAGAGACCCTGGAATGAAAATATAAAAACAGAACCAAAATCCTAGTCTCAGAAAACACTGAAAATCTATCTGGCAACCATATGGAGTGTTTCACTCTCTTCCACACATCCTTTTGATTATCTTATCAATAAAGCCAGAACTCCCCCTACTTGCTTATTTAGATATATATCATTATCAACAGATTTTTTTTAAAAAAAAATAACCTCAAATTCATATTTGTGCATTTAAAATACACCTGTGGGCCACTAAGAAAACAAATACTTGGCATCAAGTATTTTTCTGAACAATTGACTCATATTCTGTAACAACTATGCCTTATCAGATAAGGAATATGATCCAACACAGAGTTAGGTCTTCGTTAAATATTCTTAAATCTGTGTTGGATTGTGACCAGAAAGAATAAGTACCTTAAAAAAACAACACCCCACCATCACTGCTACCATCATAATGCTATACTAATAAAATGTATTATATCATGGGGAATGAAATTGATGCCTTAGGAAAGCAATGCCAGAAAGCAAATGGAATAAACTCTATTCTTTATACCTGTGAATTTACTTGGCATTTCCTTATGTACTAGATGTATGTCTCTTTCTTTTTCTTCTTTTAAGTAAACAGCACAAAACACTAGCAAGAGGCTAATGTCAAACATTAACAAGCAAACCAATGTCAAATGCACACTTTATTTTGTAAATTAGTTATAAACAAGCAACAGTGATGTAGATGCTTCTAAGTTAACATGCCCAATATCAGGTCCCTTTGGGCAAAGATATGTTGTCATGAGCTATTTTCTTTGGTTATCTATTGATACATCATTTTAAAATATGTTATCAGTGCATGGTTCTTATTCAGATTGGGTTCTACAGTTATATGCATATAGTATTTTTGCCTGACAATACTGTATAAACATAAGGTGTTACACTGTATGTGCCAAAAATTCTTATTCTGTCATTAACAAAAAAGAAAATAACTGTATGTGTGTAATTTTTGTATTCTGTATAAATGCACTGTATATTTTATATTATCGACTCAGTATTTGACGGTCTTTTCATGTGTGTGTGTAGAATGTGCGATTTGTTTTCTTGTATTTTTGCAAAAAACACACCCTGTGCAGTGAAGTGAGAAAATGTGTTATTATTAAGGGACAGTGGGATACACACGTAGGAGAAAATTAAAGCCAGGTAGCAAGTGAAATTCCCACTATGATCTATGAGGGCTAGTATCTTTCCTTTTTTTTTTTATTCAGAAGAAAAATGATATCAGAGAGGAATGCCAACTCTAAACCCGACAGCAGATCCTATGCAGAATATTCGAGAGAAAGTGGGGAGAGGACAAACTAGTTTATAATGCAGCCTTATTGCAGGTATTTTCATGGAAGAGAAATGATCCATTTGTTTTTGCCTTTATCAGATTCAAAGCAAGCAGTTTGAATTCCCCCCAATATGTGTACTAAGTGCATAAAGTATTTTGAATAAATGCCATGCAGCTCTTTGGTAGCTTGCAATTACTGTAGCACTGGGACTGTGCTTTGTGTGTGACTATAAATCCTGCAAGCTAGCACTGTTATTTCTAACACACCATGCTGGATTTTATATAAGTCTGTAGGTTTTGTTCCAAGGAAAACAAAATAATGAAAGAATATAAATATTAGATACCATTGCTCCAGTGTATGGTGCTGTAAATCTCTGAAGGTTTACAAAGAGGCACTGACAACATGTTGTGCAGCTGCATGTAACACCATTTAATGGTCTGATTTGATGAACTAGTTTCTCAGCACCTCATTGACAATCACTGATCGTACACAAACAAGTTTTGGAATGTCCCATAGAGCTTTTCTAACACCCTTATTATTTGTTCACCCTAAAATAAATTCAAAAGCCCCAATCCTTTGCTGCTCTTAGCTCAGAGAACAATATTTTATGTGACTTCAAGGGGAGTTGTGTCTAAGAGGATGCTGTCTGTAGCACCTCTGTGCAATGTCTCCACTATTACCCCCCCAACAATTTAAAGGACAAGTTGACAGTACTCTTGGACTGTGTGAAAATAAGACACATTTCTACCAGGGCTAGCCATAAAACAAGACGTCTCCAACTCCCATAGTTCAACAGGTAATTTAGGCCACCTTGTCATAGGGCCAGTAAGAGCTGTTTCAATGCAATGCATTGTACATGCAATGCATTTGTGATAAGCAGAACACTGTACTGTACACTGAAAACATCAGGGCACTGGAATAGTATTACAGTATTACTATACAATCATATTAGATTGGCTCCAGAGTGGTTAAAAGGTTACAGCCATCCTCACTTTCAGCAAAGCCACTGCAGAAGCCCAAAGGCTTGCAGCCTATTTCTCTCACCCTATTATCATATTTTGTGCAGTTGCGTGACCTTAGCGGATGCACCCCAATTGGACTCTATGGCAGAAAGTATAGAAATGCAAATTAAAAATAATCATCATTATTTATAGGCACAAAAACAGGCAGTTTTTCAATTCTACCAAAACTGAGTTTCAGAGAAACAAATGATGGGGAAACATGCATGGATGAGGGAAAGAGAACAACTCTGTAAGTGTCCCGTGGTAGCTCAGATGACCGAGAATCACCTGAACCACTTTTACTGGAGCAAATAGTGGACACAAATGTGCTAGAAAGCTATGAGCCAGCACAGCTCCAGAGAGGTGAAACAACAGCATTATAGATATAGACCAAGGAGGGAACTTTGAAATGTAATAATAAGCACATACAAACATGATATATACATAACAAACACACACGTTTGCTTTTCCAGCATTAAGTTTGAACTCCTTCATTAAATTCTGATTCTCAAATTAGGCACAGGCAGTGAACTTTTTGATTGAACTGCATATGGCAACTTCGTATACTTCAATGAGGTTAATTCAACTTAAATAAAAAAAAATACATCATCTTTATTGTCTTGTGGATCACACTTTTATTTGGCTCTGTAACCTACCCTGTTCCCATGAACTCAGGGTGGTGCTGTAATTCTGAAGATGAAAAATGCAACAGAAATGTGTTGAAGCGGGTATTCTAATTTGCCCTGTACATGTTTATTGAATATCTTTTGTATGCACAGAATTCCACTTGTGCCTCTTCCTCTAACATGAGAGAGAATCTGCTTTATCATAAGGCAATGGTCGTGTGATGGAAAGTTTGTTCATAGATGTTCATA
Source organism: Podarcis cretensis (assembly GCF_951804945.1). Taxonomy (NCBI): domain Eukaryota; kingdom Metazoa; phylum Chordata; class Lepidosauria; order Squamata; family Lacertidae; genus Podarcis; species Podarcis cretensis. The sequence continues at coordinate 76,637,357 of NC_137174.1, forward strand.
GGAGGAGGATAGCAGCAAGGCTTTTTATGATGGTACTCATAAGAAAGATCTATAAACACCACAAGAATGCAAGCACCTGAATTTGTGCTTAATTTTACATTGATTTCTTTGGTTTTTTTAAAAAAATATTTGTATACTATGCTACTTATAGTAATAAATTATTTGTATACATTAGATTACATTCAATATGACTAATTTCTCTTAAATTCTCAAAGTTCTCTTGTATAATTTGTGAATTGTACCATTGGGCTCTGAACAACCACAATGATTAGATGAAATTTCTGATATGGAGAAACATCATAGACGCCACAACTAATACGGTTTAACAGTCAAATAGCTAGATTTTCTGCTAGTTGCATATGTTAAAATTGTAATGAAATATGGAGTTCTCTGTGTGCACAGTAAATGTATGGCTGGGCTCCTTATATGTTATATTTATTAAAGAAAACAAGTGATAACACTGCAATATTTAAAAAGGTATGTAGGAAGAAAATAATAGTTTCTATCTTTTGAAAAAGCACCTTCTGAGAACATATGTGGGTTTAAAAACAGTTGAAAATTGAACATAAAAAACTCTCAAAGTATTGATGTGTGCTTAAATAGTACCATAAAAGGAATGGTTTGTTTTCAGTACCCAGAAATTGCACTTGTTTTACTGGAATAAAGTCAAATGAATGCTTGTATCTAAATTAGGATGAATGAATGGGTAGATAGGGCCACCAACAGGAGGGTACAGGGTGTATACATGTACCAGTCCTGAGCTAGCAGGGGCCTCAGATTCATAGCTTGAAGAAGAAGGAGATTATTAGTTGGACATTCTGAAGAAAGTTAGAGCACAAAACAGAGCGGCAGCTCTAAGGTTCACCACTTGGCAGGCAGCACCATTGCTAATGAGATCTAATCACTGTTTCCAAGCAATCAGAGGAACAAATGCTGACTGCTCTCACCCTGGGATGTGGGAGGTGCCCACTCCCAGAGCAGCAGCAAAAGCACGAGAGGCTCACGGTTGCCAGCCTGATGCTGGAGGATCCTGTGGTTAATGTTTGTTTAAGCACTTACTGTCATGTCCAGATTATTTTATTTACTCCCTAAGTGTGCTGCCTATACAAAATGAAACACAATCTACTGGCTTTGATATGTTTTACTCAAAAGTAACCCCTTGAAAGAGATCAGGCTTCTTTCCTACAAAGAAAAAAGGGCAATGTTGGACCCCTCCTCCCAGTTTTCCATGTGTCCCACTCAGCCACCATGGGTTCAGTTGTCATCACTGGGCTGTTATTTATTAATATGAGCACGCTTTTTTAAAAAAATGAACCAGAAAACAACTTACAGATGCAGCAAGTTAAAATTCCTATACACCGTACACAAATAAAGATGTAAAAATCACTTTGCTGTCCTTGATAAAAAGTATATCAAGGAAAACAAAATGATTTTCATATCGGTTTTGCTGAGAGTTGTGAAATTGCATATATTAGTTGCTTGTTGTATCTTGATTTAACTCCCAGGAGCTCAAGACTATGTCTCCCTCTTCCCCCTTTTATCTTCATAACAGTTCTTGGAGGTAGGCTAGGCTGAGAGTTGGTATTTCAGACATCAGAGCTGTGAAACCACACACACTTAGAGGTGTGTGGGTTGTTGTTGTTTGCTTGTTATTAATCAGGGTTGGCAAACATTTTTGGTTTTGTTTTCATTTTGGCATTTTGCTGTAAACATCAGGACTATGAAGTGCTGCAGTTAAAACAAAGGGGCAGCTATGAATCACATTATATACTTGTATCATGCATTTCCACTCAGGAGTGCAAGGTTATGTACATTATCTCTCCTCCCCGTCCCACTTTTATCTTTGTAATAGGATCCAAATAATAATAATAATAATAATAATAATAATAATAATAATAATGGCCTTGAGAGGTAGGCTAGCATTTTCAAATTTTGTTGGTGCCCTGTGTGAAACCAACATTTGGTGCCCCACCACCTTCCATTCTAAGTCATTGTTGTAGCACCCTCCTGTACTGCCCTCTCAGCTCAGCGCCCTGTGTGGGTGAACTGGCTATGCTCCCCTAAATCCACCTCTGAGACTAGGATAAATTAATACAGTGGTACCTCAGGTTACATACGCTTCAGGTTACATACACTTCAGGTTACAGATTCCACTAACCCAGAAATAGTGCTTCAGGTTAAGAACTTTGTTTCAGGATGAGAACAGAAATCGTGCTCTGGTGGTGCGGCAGCAGCAGGAGGCCCCATTAGCTAAAGTGGTTGTCAGGGACTCAGCGGGAGCGCAGGGAGGAGAGGAGATGGAGAGCGAGGGGGAGCAATCCGAGGGCAGCGTAGGAGAATATGACAGCAGCCCGAGAGATTCCATGAGCCTCTCCAGCGAATCGGAAGATTCACAGAAGGGGGCGCCGATGGGCAGGGCAAGGGGCGAGCCAAGGGGGACACCCCAGAAGCAAGGGGCCAGCGGGGACTCCCAGAGCAGCAGTTGGAAATCAGGACCAGCTTCCCCACCAGAGCGCAGTGGGGGGGAGGAGTCCCAGGTGTCAGAGCCCACATATGCACCACCAGCGAGAGAAGATGAGTCAGGGTTGACCACGCCTCCATCGGAGAGCGAGTTAACGGTCAAGAGGAAAGTTGCAGGCTGGGCGCGCGCGCCAAGTTCAAAGGTACAGGCGAGCGGTACAGAAGGTAGCCCGGATAGGGAACCAGGTCCTAAAGCCCGCCGGAAGGAGGGGCAAGAATCGTCAGGGTCAGCGTCAGAGGAGTCCAGGAAGGATGAGACCCTAGCGGGCAGGAGGGCCCAGAGGAGAAAGGAACTTAGGAAGAGGTGGAGCAAGGCGAGAGTCTTAAACTGGTGTGGAAGGGGAGGAGACTCAGACGGGACTTCGCCGGTCTAAGGTCGAGACGTAGAGCTGCGCGCTGCGGCTTTAAAATGGAAACTGAACCTCAATAAAGACTTTTGTACAAAACGACAGCCTAGCGTTGGTCCTCTGTGAGCTGGGACCTGGAGGCAGCTCTGACAGTGGTGCTTCAGGTTAAGAACAGTTTCAGGTTAAGTACAGACCTCCGGAACGAATTAAGTACTTACGGTAACCTGAGGTACCACTGTATATGTACATAAGCAATAGTTCTTGCTAATGTAAACATAAACGATGTACTGGGCCCAGGAAATCCTGCTGGTACCTTTGGATAGACAAATCGAAGCTATTTGTGTATAGAGGATCATGTAGCCCTCTTATAAAATTATGCAAAAAAGGTATATGTGTTTGAGAGAAGGCAAACTTTCAAAGCATCTCACAAGTGTGCAAATGACCAAATGATTGCACATAGACATGCTGAGGCTGCACATATATGAGAACAGTCTAAAAGATTACCCCAACCTCACCAGTAAGGAAGTGCTGGCCACAGCAGGCCTGTTAAGATTGTATGACTGCGGACTCTTAAGCTTGTCTGGGTTTTTCTTATGCATGTAAGCCTGTACTGTTTTTGTATCGTTTCAAAATCTACCAAATATCATATGCTGACAAGAGTCTTAAGGGAACAAATAGGATAAGAGGGAGCATTTTGTTCATTTTATGGAGCTACTTGTCATTGAAAGTGTTTTATGATTCTTATCTCAATCATTGTTCAACAACCTTGCACAGTAAATTATATTATTATTCCTAGATTTAGGACTTGGAGAACTGTGGCTGAAAAACAGTGGCATTTTCCATGTAAACGAATTGATTAAAGCTGCAATCCAAGACTCCCCCTTACACTGTGGGGGTTTGGCTTGAGTAGAGGCATCCCTCTGTCTGCTTCTGCTAGCTCAGCTGGCCTCCTGCTACTTGCAAAGCATGTGGGTGGCGTGCCAGTGCAAAAATTGTTGTAGCCCAGAAGAAGGCACTGAAAAGTGTTGTTCCAAGGCAGGCTTAGCAACTTCAGGATCCGCTGGATCCCAAGCCACTCTAACAGCCAGCACTGGCAAGAATAGCATCTGATCCAAGAAGAACCAGTATGCCAGTCTGTGAGATAACAAGCCTCATATAACCCACTTGCTGAAGTCTAATTAATGCATGAAGGGGTTAATGCTATAAAGCAAGCTGTCCTGTTAGCAATATGGCTTCCTATCACTTTGGGAAATAGGGTGTGAGGAGGTTTGAGCTGGTTGTTGCAGCTCAGCCACATAGCTCTCGCCAGCCACTCTTGTATATCAATAATTTAGGAACTTTTACCACTTCGTACCTAAGCTAATTTTTATTGCCTGTGCAACTTTTCTGACTGATTTATGGGAAAGCACATGAACCTGACCTTCAAAGAGTTTGTAAGTAAACCATTTTTTAACTTACCAAATGTGTGGTCATTTCCTATGTTGGGGGTATTGGGAAATTTTGGGATTCACTTGGAACGGCATCTTTTACAGTTCTAACAGCAAATATTTTCCCACACTTTACTTTGCTGAATATTGTGTGACTTTAAATCTCTCCTGCAGTTCTCTCCAAAGATTACTTGCCCCAAACTTGGCACCCAGGAATATTTGCATCAACACAGCCTAGAGATGGGTTAGGGATTGGGCCCAATCTGCATACCTACCCTTCCACCACAGTGGAAGTAACAGTCCCAAACATTCTTGCACTGTCTGGGATCATTCCCCCCATAGCACAGGATAGTTGTACACTACCCTGATATTTTATATGGTGGTATATGAATACTTAAATAAATAAATAAGCACATTTGAGTGATTAAGGAAACAATCCAAAGCAAAATCTGTTGGGATTTAGGGATCTGGCAGATTTCCAGCTGAACCAAGAGCATCCTGGCATAGCTGGGTTATTCCAGTAACTCTCCTTCCTAGCTGGAGATTCACCAATGTATTTCCCCCACCCCGGCTGAGCCTCAGGTGGCTGAGCTGAGCATGGCAGATCTTAAGCTAGTTTACGTCCCCCCAAAAGGTGTGTGGTGTGGCACACGCAGGACTGGAGAGGGAAGACTTCCGATGGATACTAATCTCGTTCAACTCAATCAAATGTTCCGGCATTAGTTAAGCTGGCAGAAAAGATGGAATGGCAACCACCCTAAAGAAAGATGGGAGTGAGCAACTCAATTTTTTTAAAGCTTAGATCAGGCCTAGGCAAACTCGGCCCTCCATAAATTTTGGGACTACTATTCCCACCATCCCTGACTACTGGTCCGGTTAGCTAGGGATGATGGGAGTTGTTGTCTCAAAACATCTAGAGGACCGCGTTTGGGGATGCCTGGCTTAGATTCTCCCAGTCAGGACACTTGAGATGTCTTCTATTATCTGTAAATGATATATTTCTTAATCAGCAGCAGCAAGGTATTTCAGTTATGTGAAAGGAGAACCTCTTATTCCTCACCCAAAGGATCAAAGTAAGGATGTGGCACCTTTGGAACAACACTGGAACTTTATTTACACTCAGTGAGGGTTACAGCTTAGTGCAGGCATATGCAAACTCTGGCCCTCCAGATGTTTGGGACTACAATTCCCATCATCCCTAGCTAACAGGACCAGTGGTCAGGGATGATGGGAATTGTAGTCCCAAACATCTGGAGGGCCAGAGTTTGCATATGCCTGGCTTAGTGGTTACTCTGTTAGGGCACAACACTTCATTTCAACCAAACACTCTTTACAAAGATAGCTAAGAACTTTTTCAAAATTCTACTTTAAAACGGTCTCTGAATAGTCAAATTCCTCCTAGAATAGCCATTGGACTTACACTGCCAGTAAAATGCTGTGAGACCCTTCTAGGATCATTACCCTCCCCTCATGGAAACAATCTGCCTAAAAAGGTAAAGGTAAAGGGACCCCTGACCATTAGGTCCAGTCGTGACTGACTCTGGGGTTGCGGCGCTCATCTTGCTTTATTGGCCGAGGGAGCCGGCGTACATGTGGCCAGCATGACTAAGCCGCTTCTGGCGAACCAGAGCAGCACACGGAAACACCGTTTACCTTCCCGCCAGAGCGGTACCTATTTATCTACTTGCACTTTGGCGTGCTTTCAAACTGCTAAGTGGGCAGGAGCAGGGACCAAGCAACGGGAACTCACCCCGCCGTGGGGATTCGAACTGCCGACCTTCTGATCGGCAAGTCCCAGGCTCTGTGGTTTAACCCACAGCGCCACCTGCATCCCTGCCTAGCTAACCCCTAATTCAGCCCTAGCCAATCTTACTGCTCAGCCAGCAGTAGCCTTGCTCCGGAACAGAGTTTGGATCTGGTGTACCTCACACCACCTTGTTTTACATTAGTTTCTTGTATACAAGATTGCTTCTTTCAATAGTTTTGATAGGACTTAAATGAGGAGGTAATTCAGAACTCTATAGAGAAGAAACACAGTGAATTGTGCCCAGAGGACTTTAGGAAGCCACAGTACATAATGAATTATTGGGTAATTATGCTTCTGATGGACCATCACTGGCACCAGTTGTAGCCTTTTAATAGTCTTGGGTTTCACATGCAAGACTTTGTAACAGTCAGCCCTTGAATATACAAAAGCACACATGAGGGATGCTAGATCTGAATCCAAAACATCTATGTGGGTCACCACTGCCACCAGACTTCCATATATTTGTATACCATCTATCTTTCCTCTTACAAAATCACACAAGGAAGGATATCTGGAAAGAAATTGATTTGCCTTGACCTGCGATGCCCGTTTCATAGCTGAGCAGGAATGTGAACCTGGGATTCTGATGAAGTCCAACATTGTGGAAAGCTTTCAAACAGCTTTTAAACAGAGTGCTTTTGAACTGCTACGTGGGCAGGAGCAGGGACCGAGCAACGGGAGCTCACTCAGTCATGGGGATTCGAACTGCCGACCTTCTGATCAGCAAGCCCTAGGCTCTGTGGTTTAGACCACAGCACCACCCGCATCCCCTTTTAATCAGAGCTAGATATGTGTAAACCCACTAAAGTAAATGTCCTTTTGTGTGGCTAACTCCCTGGTGGTGACAACTGGCCACTACCTCTGCTGCTATTATCATTTAGTAAGTGTTCAGACACTGAGTTGTATGCTTAACTTGATTTCAGTGAGTCTACTCTCAGTGCCACTAAATCAGTTTTAACACAAATTTACAAGTCAACCAACTTATTATTATTATTTATCTAAGTTGCTGTTCAAATTTTCAGTCTGATTAATGACTGGAAAACGCACACATAAATTTTAACAAAAGTTTCTACAATAATTTACTACAAAAAGTTACTCCAATAAACCTTAACATTTTATACACTTTAGGATTATAGGTTTGTTTCCCAAATGTTATACTTTTTAAAGTAATATTTAGTATTTCACTATTCAGTATTTAGTAACAGGTACTTGTACTTGCTGCTGTTAAAATTCTGCAGAGAGCATAAAACTTTTCTATGTATACTTTTATCTTCATTAAAGACAAACATCTCTTTAATTTTTTTTTAACTCACAAAAGAAGACTGAGAGGAAAATACAGTGATGGCTAACATTTCAGGTGCCACCAGTGAATTATTTTTACATAAACCTCAATTGAGTTAAATCATTTGGCAGACTATTCTTCTTGCATGATAGAGCATGTGTTGAGTTAAAAGACATTTTTACAAGGTAGTATGGAAACGGGGCTAATACGATCACAATTTTTCAGGTTCTGACCTTATTGCTGTTGTGCACTGAGCCTACAAATTGGACACTTGCAACCCTATTACATGAAAATAAATTGGAAATGACATTTTATTCAAGCAGATATATATGTGCCTCTTGATATTCTGAGGAAAGGGCATTTAACTTTTATTTACTGCTCTAGTAAAATGTAATTAAATAGCAACTATGTTGATATGTCAGGATAGGCAATGATACAATAGTCTCACTTACATGTCTGGGGTTGGTTCATCATTTTGCAGCTGAGTGAATCCTTCATGAAGTCAGTCAAAATCCATCCTGTAAAGCAGTACAAAACAAATCTACATATATCTTGGATTTTTGTTACGAGTATAATAAAACAGCTGATACTTCAGGCTTAAATATATTTGCTTGAAAGCAGTTCTTACAGATTTTAATGGAATGCATTTCAGGGGGAAAGGTGGAATAGCAGCTGCAGCAACAGCAGCAGCAACAACAGGGACAAATATTTACTCCTGATTCTATCAAGATAGAATCATAGGTAAAGGTAAAGGGACCCCTGACCATTAGGTCCAGTCACGGACGACTCTGGGGTTGCGGCGTTCATCTCGCTTTACTGGCCAAGGGAACCAGCATACAGCTTCCGGGTCATGTGGCCAGCATGACTAAGCCACTTCTGGCGAACCAGAGCAGCGCGCGGAAACGCCATTTACCTTCCCGCAGGAGCGGTAACTATTTATCTACTTGCACTTCATGCTTTCGAACTGCTAGGTTGGCAGGAGCTGGGACCGAGCAACAGGAGCTCACCCCATCGTGGGGATTCAAACCGCCGACCCAGATGTGATACAGGAGTCCATGAACAGGCTCTACCTCCATTTATTTGAAAGGATTTTGGCTTTTCAAAAGCCCTTTTTCTCCATACCATGCCATTTCTGTGCATTGCTTTTTAATTTTTTTTTAAAAGGTATATTAATTTTTGTAAACAACAACAAACCCAAGACAAATTTCAGTGACAATTACCCCTTTCAAACCGTTATTTGCCCCATGGGGCAAATAGCAGCTTCAGTGTGCATTTGATTTCAATTAGGAAAATGTCACATAGCAACATGGGAAGTTGCCTTATACCTGTTCAGACTATTGGTCTATCTAGCTCAGTACTGACCATACTGAATAGCATTGCCTTTCCAGGATTTCAGACAGGGTATCTCCCAGACCTACCTGGAGATGCTAGACCTGAGAACTTCTGTGCAACACAGATGCTTTACTTTCCTAGTCCACCAACAGTGGGGTCTACTTGGGACGCTTTGATGTTTAAAATATACCATAGGAAATCCTACTCATGATTGTCCCACATCACTGCTAGTCTGTCCATTACACACCAGAGACCTGTTGTTCTCGCTTTCTCCTGACCTACCAGTCCCAATGGGCATTAGTCACCACTGGATATACCTAAAAATTCTATACCTGCCTATCACCTAATTCTGTATACAGTGGTACCTCTGGTTACGTACTTAATTCTTTCCGGAGGTCCGTTCTTAACCTGAAACTGTTCTTAACCTGAAGCACCACTTTAGCTAATGGGGCCTCCCGCTGCTGCCGCACCGCTGCCACCGCACAATTTCTGTTCTCATCCTGAAGCAAAGTTCTTAACTCGAGATACTATTTCTGGGTTAGCAGAGTCTGTAACCTGAAGAGTCAGTAACTTGAAGTGTATGTAACCCGAGGTACCACTGTAATGTGGTTGATAGTCAATGTGACATACAGGCACAGGCCTTGATAACATATCCCCTCTTCTTTTTATCATAACACAAAGTAGCAATTGAACTTAGTGATGTTACTGAAATTCATATTTACCCAGTTCAGTTTACAAATGTGTCACAATGGTAACTCTTGGCTTCTATAAGAAGTAAGCACAATTTCCTAAGGAAATGTGTAAGATGCCACCATGTGAATGCGTCAGCATGATGATACATCGTGTCCTCCCTAGAAGAGGGCACGTGTTGCGGTGAGACCTGGAGGCTAACCTCCTGGTTGTAGGTGGGTCTATTGGATAGCCACAACACCCGATTGGTAGGTCCCTCATTGCTGGGTGTAATCTGGCGAATGGGGTGCAGTATACATGTTTCGAAGGACCTATTTAATCCCTTGCACGTGACCCAGAGATTCTCTTTCGGCTCGTGCAAATGGAACACTCACTTGTGTTACTGTTTTCTGGCAAGAGATTACACAGGGTAGCTTCTTTGCCTAACACATCCACCTGCTCCCTTCCTCACCAGGAATCTATAGTTATCATACTGGAGACAACAAACTTAATATTCAGGCCTCAGCTGTTCACTTTTCCCTCAGCTTTCTCTAGTTTTTGCCTCACAAGTCCTTCATCAATGAACTTTCTCAACTCCACACTATTTCTCCCAACTGACAGTTAGCTGTCTTTTCTTCACTGACTGGAACATCCAACCAATCAGAGCCTGTTGCTTCCCAGACCAATCAAAATGGATCCAAGCGACCCGGCCCTTCTGTCTATGAATACAAACTGCTGTTCTCGCTCTCTCTCTCCCCACTTTCAAACCTATCACCAAACAGCTCCTGCAAAAGCGACCTGCAACCTAATAGCAGCCCAAGGCCTCAGCTGTGACAGTTGACTGGGGCTGTGTCTAGCTAGCAACATCTGGAGAGCAACTGGCTCCCCATCACTGGTATCAGGAGAACTAATCCAGAGCCTCTGTTGCACACAGTCTGTAGGCAGAGCCAATATTGCTGGCCCATCATACTCTGCTCTTATTTACATCTGGCCCCTGTTGAAAGTTAGTTGTCAGCCAGATAGCTAGACAATCCAGTAAGTGAAATACTTAGTTTTAAGTATGCAGGAATATATAGCAAACCACAGTGAAAATGCAGTTACTCCAGAGTAAGTGGTGTGATTATTTTGAGTATGGAAGTAAGCCACAAACCATTCAAACCAGAAGTTTAGAATTCCACTTAAATGGGTGCATATTGTCCTGATAGATACAACTTAATATTGGTTTCTGTTTAAAATGGCAGGCTTCAGGCTTTTTAAATAAAAATAATAATCAGAAGCTGGGGGACAAGGCATTTTGCACAATCTTTTAAAAAGCAGTCCATTCATTGCTTCTTACTTTCTGGGTCTGAGACCTGACATTGAAAACAGGTTCAGAGACAGAGACTTGGACAGCCTTGGTTCAGATTAAAATTTTGGTCCAACAGACATTTGCAATGCAGTCCTATATGTGCATCCAAGGTATGTGGATACAGGATTACAGAGTTATGCAGAAGGAAATCAGGATCTACCACTGTCAATATGGAGCTGTACAAAGTCATAGCTCCCTGAAAAGTGTTCAGTCAGCTTGAAATTTGTTGCAATAATACTTTAAAAATGTTTAGACATGCATTGAAAACATCTTGGGTGTGCAGGCTCAATACAAGTTCAGGAACTTGAATTCTAAGTGTTACCAAATTTGCCTTAGCCAGTGATCCATATGTGTGCTATCAGCTTACCCAACTCCTTATTCTTGCTTATAGCTATTACTGAAAAGGGAGGAATCAAAATACCTTGTGGTGAGAAAAATTGTTGTATGAATTCTGCCAGGAAAATTAAGACCTGCAATTGCGCAGCATTCTCGCTATGGGGAAGATGGCGGGTCAGTGAGTTAGTGCACTTTAGCTTTCCTAAATGGGGAGGTAGCCTTGTGAGGATTTATCAGCTAAGCAGTTTTGGTCTTGGTTTATGGTGAGCAATGGAGACACCTGTCACAGGCTTCCATGAGAGGTGATTGTTAATGGAAGAGATAACCATGAGCTGATATTGCAGGTATGTAGTATGGATAAGCAACAGGTTGTAGTCAACTATGATGCCTCTACTGATGAAGACTTGGTGAAGGATTTAGACAATGAAGTGCAGATTTGCAGACAAACATACACCAAGGCAAAACTTGATGATAAACTGAGATAGGGACATGATATCCTTATTACAAGAATGTGTTAGTGTAATGTTTGGTTGGGATTTATTTATTTATTTTAAAACCCCCAGCTTCTGGTCATGTTCACGGATCAACATGTTCCCTTTCCTCCCCCTTTTTTGTAAGCTTCTCTGGGTAGCTATTTCAGAAGAACAGGCTATAAATACTAAACAACAATATTGTACCAGAGTCTGGATGTGTGTACCAAAATGACAAACTACATTGAAAAAGGATGGTGATGCGGTTTGGAAGACAAATTGACTCCAGCTCCTGTTGCAAAAAAACCCATTTAAACCAAACCTAACACCAGGGAGACAAATGCAATCCATATGTGGTGGCAGACTGCAGAATTGTGGGAAAGTTGCCAGCTGCCTTTGGGTCAGCTTCTAGGACTCAAGTTTGTAGGATATATAATGTGCAAGGCTGGACTACAACTGGGTAACTCAGCCTCACAAGTGACGACCGTTGCTCTGGTAGTAGCTTAGCACACTTTTGCTGGTTTATTTCGCTTTCCCACCCCTTCAGGAAAAGCAGTTGTGCTTTTACCTCATCGAAGCCAGATATATTCTGATTTTTCCACACAGAAATAGAGAGGAAGATGTTTTCCACCAGGTTGTCACTCTAATCTGTGAAGGGCTCCCATTCTCCTCACAGCTTAATTGCCCAAGGCATGGCCCAGACTTCACTGATGCCAGAGACAAAAGCTTCCCTGCTCCCAGTCCTGGTCTCTCTTTTACTTTTCCTACTGACAGATTGCAGCTTGAACTCACACTGTTTTAAAAAATGTAGCCTAACACTGACAACTGTTGGGCCCCTGGGCACTTTATTCCCAAAGTTCCAAGTGAAAAATTAAATAAGCATTTAGCTGGCATCTAAAGGCCAACTTACCAGCTTATCAAACAACAGATAGTTAATCAAACAAGACCATAAATGAATAGATAACAATAAAGAATTGAAAAATCAAAACAACAATTGCATTTTAAAGCATTCCATTTGATGTATTGTGTCTTGGAAACCCCTTTGGCATTAGATTCCACTCGGTGAAGAGTTCTAAGCAGTCTGAAACTCATGAAAACTCACTTTTTTGCACAGTTTATTGAATAGGACTTCCAAATGACCGGCCGATTGCCGAGGGTCCTGCAACCATCAACATATCTAATGTTGGAGGGTTATTCTGACCTTCACTTCAAATATAAAGAGGTTTGAGTTCCTCTGCATGATGGACTTCTGAGAGATGTTGAGAAGGTACATCTTCTCCATTAACCATAGCTCTATGGTGGGAAAGGCTGGACCTGCTGAGAGTCTTTCTGTCATGCAGATTTTAAAAGCACACAATTCCATTTCCTACCAGAATCTGGAAATTTCTCTTTCATTCTCATCCAATTTATATTTCACTTTTTCTACTCCCTCAACTACCAAAGTTCTCTTCTTAAAAGGAAATGGAATGTTTTTCAATGGTAGAGAGATTAGAGGTGAACCTTATTCTAAAACGAACACTGCTCTTGTTCTTTGGCTGCTGACAGGGTCGCTGTTCCATGCTTCAGTCTATCAGCGCTTATTCATGCAACAAATATGTAGGTCCTAAGGTGTTACGTGCTTGGGAAAATTTACCCTGAAAGGAAAAAGCTTCCTACATTCTGCCGAGAAATCAGGCCACCTAACAAAGCTATTTTTAGTGTGCTTGTTTTCCTTAAAGCAGTACATGTGGAAACACATTGTAGTGACTTTTTTGTGCATGACTTTGTTCAAAACAATTGTCAGGCACCCTTTCATTGAGGCGTTAGGTTTAGACAAAACCTTCCTCTAAGAATATGGTTGGTGTGCTGACATGCTGACATTTTGCACCTGACCCTTTTTAAAAATGCACTATTATGTTTGTGACAAAACCAAATCTTTCATCCTTTGTATGTATTTGTATATATGTGGCTTAATGCAATGGGGACCATTTTTCTTTCAGATCAATATATGTATACATTGAATGTCGAATAAATATGCCAATTGCCCCTGCTTTTTCTTTCCTTCCTCTAATACAATATTAAATACAGCAACATACAATTTGAAGGGAACCTTAGGATGATATTTCCTGAACTGCATAAGAATTCATTAAATTTAAATTATATCTGACAGATGTTCACATCTAATACCTCACTTACGATCTAGTAGTTGCCTTACTAAAGCTGTTGACGGAAAGATGATGGGACCGCTTAAACAATTTGCTTTTTCAGAAGTTCGTCAGGTGTTTTTACGTTGGGTGAAGGTCACACGCTAACATATATAACTTCCGTATTAAAAAGAACTTGTGGACATCCACTGAAGCTCAATGTTGGAAGATTTAGGACAGATAAACAAAAGTATTTTTTCATACAGTGCATAGCCAAACAATGAAACTTGCTTGCCCAGGAGGCAGTGATGGCCACGAACTTGGATGTCTTTCAAAGAGGATTAGACAAATTCATGGAGGAGGTTTTTGACAGCTGCTAACCATGATGGTTATGTTCTACCTCCACACCTGGAGGAAGTAAAGCTTCTGAATACCAGATGCTGGAAACCATGAGAGGAGAGAGTTCATGTTCTGTTCCCTGGTTTCCCACAGGCATCTGGGTGGCTACTGTGAGAACAGGATGCTGGGCTAGATGGGCCATTGTTCTGGTCAAGCAGGCTCTTCTTATGTTCTTATGTTTAACATGGAAGTAAAATATGGACTACCCTTCAAAGAGAAAACTGAAGAGTACAAAATGACTTGTTAAATACTGAAGTAGAGCAAAACCTGGGATGTCAAAATGGTGGTGTGAAACCACTTCTGGTGGTCTACCAGCCCTCTACCAAAATTGGGTGCCTTTTCTCTCTCAGACTTGGTGCCATTGCTAGAAGTTTTTCGAGGCACAGGAAACAGGAAGAAGCACTGCTGAGCTCTAAGATCTTCTGGCAATGGTGTCATGCGTTTTTCCAAGGAGAGTTTTCCTGCCCCTTGCATTGTGTGTTGGATGTGTTTCAATACCACAAAGTGATAAAACTGATTCTGTTCTTAAAATTGTGGTGCACAATGTGATTCCAAAGCTGTACTTTACCATCCTAGATGGAATGAGACTTTGTTAATGATTTCCATCAGCTCTCAGGTTAAAATATGAATACATCAGATAGTAAAAAACTAATTTACCTTAAAAAGCTCTATACTTTATTAACACATCATTGTGCATATTTGAAAGCTACAAGTAAGTGCTACATAGATAGATAGAATTCATTTTCATTGCCCATTGAATATGATGGAAATGGAATTTGTCAGGAGGTTGATTGATATCTAAAAGTGTTTTGTTTTCAGTGACTGGCACTGCTGAGTTACAACCATCTATCATCTAACAGGTAATTAGCCAGATTTCTCATCATGAGCCTTCAATCCTGCTGTTTTATTATTGAAATACCACAAATCTGTAAGCATCTGAATACAGATGGATTTTCTTGTCATGGACAAAGACATCACTTTGCAACACAGCTCTAATATGTTTGAGTATCAATGAATTCAATGAACTGTAAATTAAAAAAATTAATACATATACAATACAATACAGTACAATACAATACAATACAATAATATTTCTGTTTAAGAACTCAGCACTCTGTGCCCATCAAGGCCCAAGGGAAATGCATATTATGAAAGTTCTAATATTCCAATTTTGCTGTTGGAAACAGGCGATAAATAAATCTAACATGCCAATGGGTACAAACTGGAGATGATCACCTCTTTCCAATTTCTGCTTCATCTCTTGTGCCCTATTCATTGAAGAATGCTATGGACATAGTGTATCTTGATTTCAGTAAGCCTTTTGATAAAGTCCCCTATGATATACTTATGGAGAAGCTGGTAAAATATGGGCTGGATAAGGTAACTGTTAAGTGGATTTGTAGCTGGTTGACTGACCAAACCCAAAGAATTATCAATAATTGTTCCTCATATTGTGAAAAAAAGTGACAAGTGGGGTACCACAGGGTTCTGTCCTGGGCCCATTGTTGTTCAACATCTTTATGAATGACTTGAATGAAGGATCATCTAGGGGGTCTTAGTAGACCACAAGCTTCACATAAGTCAATAGTGTGATACAGCAGCTTCATTGAAAGTTTTTAAGTGGAGGTTGTATGGCCATCTATCACGGATGCTTGAGTTGTGATTCCTGCATTGCAGGGATTGGACTAGATGACCCTCGTGGTCCCTTCCTTCTGTACAATTCTATGGTTCTATGATTCTATACAATCTTTGGGATTTTCAAGAAATTGAAACTGCTACCCATAGCCAAAGGGTCATTTCCTATAATTCTTTTGAAAATGCTTCATAGATTCTCTAGAATCTCTTCTAAAAACATGGAACATTTCCAGGAAAATATGGATGTTATGGGGGGGGCAGGAAAAATCAGACTTTACAACATAACTATTTGAGAGACAGACCCATAAGTAGGATCCAACAGGAATCTTGAGTATCTTTGGAGAAGTTTCATGTACAACCTATTCCAGCAGAACTTTTATAGATCACTGCTTGTGCCCAGAATGCTGTTTTAGAACTCATTCCAAGACTTCAGTTGATGGTAACAGAATGTAATATATGCATTGCTCTTCCTGTATAAACATACACTCTGCTCACTAGTGGAGGAAGCCCTTCTCAGAATTTGATTCATAATGTTAAAAGAGCAAGGCATATATACAGGGATTTCAGTATTATGGCCACAATTTCCTTCTGTTCTTCCTTCCTTGCTTTTAGAGAACCATGCATGTTTGTTATTTTAATATTAATATTTCTGTGGATGTTTCAAGACACTTGATTTTAGTTATTCTGCTACTGCTGACTGTTTGCCTAGAGTGTTTTACTCTTGTTTCATGGTTTTCTGTTATGGTAATGTTCTGATATTCAGTTTTATTCAAAACATATTGAATTTACACAAAAGACAAATTTCTTACATTCATAGTAACAAATTAAGAAAGTAAGAAAGATTTCTTTGGCATATTAATACATGCTTAATCCTGAGAGAGAGCTCAGTTTTTTAGATAACAGCTTTTCCAGGACCTTTCTTTTAAGAATTTAATGAAACACATGCAAAAGGCCAGGGCTACTTTCAAGAAATATTTTCCTGGCCTCCAGTCACTTTCTCTATTTTTTTTAAAGTGCGGAATGGTGAGTGATTTTGTGTGTGTTTTTTACTTTTTGCTTCAGGTGCAAAAATGTTCAAGACCAACACCGCGTACATAAACAAATAATTTATTAATTACTAATGAAGGCTATCAGAAAGAAAACAGAAACAAGCCTTTAAGAAAATGAACTAGATGAACAGCTTGCACAATTAAATATTCCAAGTTTCAACTTTGCTCTCAATGGGTACTTGACAATGGAAAATTTGTTGTTTTTAGTACATCAGAGATAATGTTTGCAACAGGATGCAACTGTGTGAACAAATATTTGCAAAAGATTGTATTAATGTTCTTCTGCTTATAGGCAAATTGAAGTTATCCAGCTGCAAGTCTAACTCAGGGCTTTGGTATGCCAATAATGTGGGCAACTTCAAAAGGTCTAAAGGCCTTTTTTTTGCTGACTGCATTTAAAAGAACACACACAACAGGAAGTTTTAGAGAATACTGCCCCCCCTCATCTTTTTATAAAGTTGTAAGCCAAGCCAGGGCTAAACTCTTAATGAATCTTAAATGTATGGCATTTCCTCAAAACGTTCAGGGCTGAATGTAGGGAACTTTCAGTGCTTTCATGATATTGACTTGAAAGTGATAATTAAAAAGAGGGCCATTAGTTTACGAAGTTTTTTGTATATAATAAAATTATTTTACAAATAAACTATACCAAGACATTTTGCATGAACAGTAAAAGTCCAACACTTCCCAAAACAAAGGCAACATCTTAATACATTGCTGCATAATCCTAAGCATGTTTACTCAGAGGTAAGTCTTTTTTTCCATAGGACTTAATTCCTAGGAAATGGGTTTTAGATTTCAGTTTTATAATAAAATACTGTGAAACTCACAGTGTTCAACAGAGTATATTCCCAGGTAAATGCTTAGGCTTGTCAATAATATATTTTAGCATGCAATCCTATACTCACCTATCCGGAAGTAAGGCCCAGTGAAACTAATGGGGTTTATTTCTGAAGGGAAGCATAGGATTGCACTGTCATAATTTAAATGAATGAGCAGTAAATATTAATGATTTTTGTGTGGCTGTATTGCATTGCATTTTAATTGTGCATCACTCTGAGTGGGTTTTTCTCCCTTCAAGGTGACATAAATAAACAACAATTTCAATATACAACAAAACACAAAACCCTAAAATAAGAAGCAACAAAAATACGGAATAAATTCACCAAGTCTAATTGCACACAGGATTAGACGGGGAAAAAACCTACTCTGGACCAAGGTACCCCAAATTCTACACTGAGCCTTCAAAAATTACACAGATGTTCATTAAATCACATGTATTTTGTTTTGTGTAATGTTACAGTCCATTCTTGCAATCTTTAGCTCTTCTTATTTTGGGAGGGGTATTTTGACAATGATTGCTATGGCAGCAAACTAGGGGAGACAAAGATAGAAGAAGAAAGGTCTGTATTTATTGGGTTGTATGGGCTCCATTTTTGGAAACCAAGAGTGTACACTTGTTTCATTTTTAGTGAAAGGGGTCTAGTCCCAAAGCGGTACATTGTTGGTTTAATAGTTACTAGATCAGGACAAAGCATTATAGTTATATAATGTGTTTTAACAATCTCTGGAAGGCGCACGGGTCTTACTTCTAATGTTTTACATTAGGAAGCACTTAATTTCTGCCTGTCCTGGTCTGCACATGCTTTCACTTTTGCCCCCTTTTTGTTAGTTTGCTTTTGATCTAACTTTAGATTAGTAATTTCCTATTGGAAGGCATCTTAATTTTTTATTATTCTTGTCTGGAGAGTGCAAATGGAATATTTCTCTTCTGGGTTGCCCCAGTCTTCTTGTCCTCCTATTCACTCTTCAGCTGTGCCGAATCTAAAGACCAACACACACCCATGAGTGACCTGTTTCTTATTGTTTGCTTAGTACTGAAAGAACACTGAGTATGAATAATCAACAAAAGTAAGCCTGTACAGCCGTCAAGCACCCTGATTCCAGCTTTCCATGTGTGTGCCAATGAAGGCTGTCTGGGAATTTCTTCATGATGGCAGATGCATCAGATCAGAGAAGTTTCAGGACAAAAGAACTAGGAAGGGGGCCAAACATATGAGCAACCTCAGCTCTGTTGGCCAACCAGTTTGCTGACTTAGTAGTTCCACTTCTAGTAGACTCTTATAATATTGTAGGTAGTGTGGGGAAATGTACAAAGGAAATATAATGGTCTTAATGGGTCCTTAATCTATCAGAAACAAAAGGTGGAGAGATAATGCTTGGCATGCTCAAGCCTATTCAAAGCAATCAATTCAATCATTTCTAAATCTTTATTAAGATGTGGCTTCCACATTTGTTTGTTTTTTACATTTGTATACAGTGGTACCTTGGTTCTCAAATGCCTTGGTACTCAAATGCCTTAGTTCCCAAACGCAGAAAACCTGGAAGTAAGTGTTCCGGTTTTCGAACATTTTTCGAAAGCCAAAGATCCAATGCATCTGTTGGCTATTGTTTCCAGGGTGCCTGCACTAATTAGAAGCTGCACCTTGATTTTCAAACATTTTGGAAGACAAACGGACTTCTGGAATGGATTAAGCTTGGCACTTTTGTTTTTGCTATCTAGTTTGTGTTTTTGTTTTTGAGTTTTTGGTTTTAGTTACCATAATTTGTTTTTGTGACTGAGTAGAACCCAGTTCAGCTACTGATTGATTGATTGATTGTGTGACTGTGGAAATGGATAAAAGCCCCCTATCCAAACAATGACTATCATCAGTGCAGGTAAGAAAATAATTTAATTTTCATTTTTATCATCTACAATACTGTCTTATTTATTTTATACTACAGTAAATTGATTATTGCTTTCATTTTATGGATCAATAGTCTTGTTAGATAGTAAAATTCATGTTAAATTGCAGTTTTAGGGATTGTTTTTAAAAGACTGGAAAGGATTAATTTGCTCTGCATTACTTTCTATGGGAAAGCGCGCCTTGATTTTGGAACGCTTTGGTTTTGGAATGGACTTTCAGAATGGATTAAGTTTGAGAACCAAGGTACCACTGTACTGCCCTTCATCTGAACATCATAGGGTGGTTCACAACATAAAAATACAACATAAAAACACAAAATATAGAATAAAAAAGCAAAACAAACCAATAACCCCCTTCTCACAGACACATTTAAAAGTCCATAGAATATTAATCAGCCCAACACCTGGTTGAAGATAAATGTTTTTGCCTGGCACTGAAATATATGCAATGAAGGCGCCAGGCGAGCCTCCTTGGGGACAGCACTCCACAAACAGGGAGCTACCACAGGAAAGGTCCATTATCATGTTGCCACCCTCTGGACCACTTTTGGGAGAGGCCCTTGAAGAAGGGCCTCAGATGATGATTGCAGGGTCTGGGGAGGTTCTTATGGAAAGGCATTCCTTTAGATAGTGCAGTCCTGAGGCATTTAAGGTTTTATAAATCAAAACCAGCACATTGAATTGGGCCTGGAAACTAATGGGCAGCCAGTGCAGACAGGCCAGGATCAATTTAATATGCTGAAACTGTCTTGTCCTGGTGAGAAACCTGGTTGCCAAATTCTGCACCAGCTGGAGTTTCTGAACTCTCTTCAGAGGTAGCCCTACATATAATGAGTTGCAGTAATCTGAGAGGCTACCGGAGCATAGACAACAGAAGTTAGACTATCCCTGTCCAGATAGGGGCACAGCTAGGCCACCAACCAAAGCTGATGGAAGGCTCTTTGCATCACTAAGGCTACCTGAACCTCAAGAGACAGCAAAGGGTCCAGAAGCACCCCCAAGCTACGTACTCACTCTTTCAGAGGAAGTGGAACCCCATCAAGAGTAGGCAAACTCCCATCCATGCGGTCAAGGGAACTGCCCACTAACAGTGCCTCTGGACTGAGCTTCAGCTAGTTGGCTCTCATTCAGTCAATTATTAAAACAAGACATCCGCAGCACACCTGCAGATGTAAAGGAGAAGTGGAGCTGTGTGTCATCGACATATTGCTGGCAACGTATTCCAAACATCTGGACAACCCCACTCAGTGGTTTCATGTAGATGTTAAACAACATAGCGGATAAAACTGAACCCTGAGGAACTCCACATTGAAGGCACCATAGGGCTGAAGAGCACTCCCCAAGCACCACCCTCTGGAAACGGCCATCCAAGTAGGACTGGAACCACTAAAGCAGGGCCACCAACCCCTAACTCGGACAGCCACTCCAGAAAGATACCACAGTTAATGGTACTGAAAGCTGCTGAAAGGTTAAGGAGAATTAACAGGGACACATTCCCCCTGTCTCTCTCCCGACAGAGGTCATCATACAGGGCAGCCAAAGCAGTTTCCATACCCAAACCAGGCCTGAAACACAATTGAAATTGATCTAGAAAATCAGTTTCACTAAGGGATGTTTTATTTTCTGAAGCATGTAACACTCCTGAGTTTTGGAGTTAGGTGGAATGAAGGTGGGGTCTAGGATCTAGGAGGTGTGGAAGGGGAGGAAAAAGAGAGATTAATTGTTTTAAATTTAAGCTTCATCTCAAAGGAGCCCAGAGTGTCATATAAACAAATGACAAAATAAGATCTAAAAAAAATCTAAATACCCCCAATTCAGTTACAGGTGCAGACTAGGAAATGAAGAAAAGAGAGTTGCGTGTTGAGGTCCCCAATCCACCCCCCAAAATAACTCACAACGGACACGTAATTTTTGTTTAAGATTTTTGGCATGATTTTGGCCACAACTTTATTAAAATACAAACTGTGAGTGGTTGTTTAGGCATTGGTTAAGACTATCTGTCCCCCCGCCTGGGGACAGAACTGACTTCCGGGCACCACTGAAAGACAGTGCGGGGGAAAGCAAGTCGGGGAAGAATTGGAGCTGAGACACAGACCCTCAACTCTCACCCGTCTGCTCCCCGAAGGCTTGCCGGCCCTAGTCCCATTCCAGGGATTGGACGAAAAGATGGCAAGCCCCAGGATTCCTTTAACGGAATTCCCTTTCCGCAGCAACCATGGAGGGGCAGGCCCAGCCTATCCTGAACCCCTCCATGGAGGGGTAGGCCCAGCCTATCCTAAACCCCTCCTTCACCAGATTTATAACCAATGCCTAACCACAACCTTACAAGTTGTGACGATTTGCTACGCAGTAGGCAAAAACCACCCAGCCAGCCAATTTGCCAGGTGGAAAAATTCCTACCAGGCCCCTGCTCAAAGGCAGACGACCCCATGACAGGCATAGCAAGGTCAACGCAACAAACCCCTTATTCTAGGGCGGGTGGGCGGGTGATCCGTTGCACGCAGCAAAAGAGAAAGTACAAGGCTGCGTGCAGAGTATTTAAACCTTTTACCCCTCCCACCAAAATTGCAACATAACTTTTGCCCCAGCAACTCGGCAATCCAATCAATGCCCCCTGGCCATCTTGGATAACTTACCCAGCAACAAAGGGGTGGCTCAGTAGACCCCACCGCAACACGTGCTCTCCCTGAAGGAGAACACGCTTTATATATCATTTGATTTATCTTGGAACCTCAATGCTATCCTTAGTCTCTGGCTCTTGCAGATTACGCCTCTCTCCTACTTCTCCCTCTGGTCTTTTATTATTGAATCATTCTGTGCCCCCTAGAATCTACCCCCACCAGCAGGCTGCCTGCATTCTTTATACTTGACCTTTGCAATTACATAATTCACATAACACTTTCATTCTAGGCAACCACCAGGATGCTAAACATTTCTTTCTCGGTACAGCAAGTTTATGTTACGTGATGCTATATAATCAAATTCCTTTATCATATGGGTTACTGTGCTTTGTTTTGTTTCAAATAATTGCAGCTTCAACCTGGTTCCTGATATTGCATGTGCAGATGCAATTAAAGATTTTATATTTAAAAACGAAATGGAGCCTATTTTTGAATCTCAACAAAAATCCTTGCTCACAGAAAACTAGCAATGAAAGATCAGGGAAAGAGCCTTCTCTCCACCATGGGTTTCTCCTGATTGTGAATACAGTGGTACCTCGGGTTACATATGCTTCAGGTTACACACTCCACTAAGCCAGAAATAGCGCTTCAGGTTAAGAACTTTGCTTCAGAATAAGAACAGAAATCGGGCTCCAGCGGCGCGGCGGCAGCAGGAGGCCCCATTAGCTAAAGTGGTGCTTCAGGTTAAGAACAGTTTCAGGTTAAGAACGGACCTCTGGAACGAATTAAGTACTTAACCCGAGGTACCACTGTACTGCAACGAAAATAGAGAATGCTTCAAGGTGATATGCTGGTCTCTTACCAGGATCACAGGAGACACAGCCCACTAGCAAGACAAATGGTTGGGGGCTTTCTCCCTTAAAGGCTATTTATACCAATGCTAAACTAAGCATAACATTGCTGTTTAGCAGAGCTGCTTTCTTATGCAAGGACTGAGTCATGCACAATTATTACTTGTCCTGAAAGCCTCATATCAAGGAAGTTAGGTAATGCAGGTCAAACACAGGATGTCTTAACTAGCCCAGCATGTAATACTATCTCTGTGTGGCAGGACAAGGAGTGCAAATTGTATTTTGAGCAAGCATATTTCTTCAAGGCTTTAAGGAGCCATCTGACACTTTTGGAAAAATGAACTCTAGGATGAGGAGAGAAAATATCAGGCCAGTTTTATAAAATCCTTTATTGATTTCAGTGGTTCTGTGTAAATGACCAGTGAATTATCCCTAGTGATGATTTATTGAATACCACCACATTAACACATAGATATCTTTAACAAGTATACTGCTAGAGTAATCAGTTCAAAAAATAAATAATTGAGAAAGCAAGTGTTATTAGACGCCAAGGAAGCAACTCGTTTTGCACAGATTCCATTATTTTCAACAAAACTTCTGGAGGAGGCAGGAACCATACGATGACTACAGCATTCTTCTTCCCCATGAACAGGAGAATATTTCCATGCCATACTATCAACTGCTCTTGAAGTATGCTGTGACCAATTATAGAACCATATCCTTTAATATTTATAACAAACTTGACAGCTATTCTAAGTAGGATCTTGTATTCCTTATAAATTCCATGTCAACTAGTATTGAAAAAAAAGGTAAAGGGCCCCTGACAGTTAAGTCGAGTCATGAACGACTCTGGGGTTGTGGTGCTCATCTTGCTTTACTGGCTGAGGGCGCCAACATTTGTCCACAGACAGTTTTTCCAGGTCATGTGGCCAGCATGACTAAGCCGCTTCTGGACCAGAGCAGTGCACAGAACCAGAGCAGTGCACGGAAACGCCGTTTACCTTCCCGCCGGAGCAGTACCTATTTATCTACTTGCACTTTGACATGATTTTGAACTGCTAGGTTGGCAGGAGCTGGGACAGAACAACGGGAGCTCACCCTGTCATGGGGATTTGAACCACCAACCTTTCGATCGGCAAGCAAGCTCTAGGCTCAGAAGTTAAATTTTTACTGCTCTCCCTTCCCTTCCATTTTTTGGAATGCCTAACAGAGCAATCCAAAACCCCTGATCCACCATGCTGGAGGAGGGAAGGAGGAGGAGGGTCTGCCAGCAGGGAGCTCTGCTGGTTGTAGGGGAAGGCCCTGCTATTGAGGATGGCTGAAATGAGTCCATTCAAACAGTGCGCAGGCAGAAGCTACCACTAGCCTTATCCCTGCAGTGGTAATCAGCAGAACCGTCCCTCACCTGTGGCAAATGGAGCATTTTCAGTGTAGGGGAAGGGCAAAATTCAGCTAGCTCAGAACTGCAGCTTAAAGATTATTAGAATTGCCCAGAACAACTAGAGGGAAACGATTAAAAACTAATTAAAACAGTAAAAAAGTAAGTTTGATTTTTCCACTTGGTGTACAACTATAGTGGGATATATGTAAACCTTGGGACAACTTATATGATCAGTTCAACTGATAGATTAACCAGGAAGGCATAGATGTGGCTGGCAGCAATCTCCATTATTAAAATACCTGGAAAAAGAATGAATCATTCACCAAAATTGTTACCAGGAGTACTTCTTGCCCACCTTTGCTCATATAGAGAAAAAACATGGTTGAGTCCCTTGGGTGAACAATATGGTATGGATCTACCAATTGCCTATGTTTTGAATATTTTCTGAGAGTATTTGGTAGAGCCACAGTGGAAACAGGAAGCTGGCTGAGAAGGAGAATGATGAGCCTTGTTCTAGTCTCCAAGATCTAAAGTAAAAATAAAAATTAAGCTTCCATTGGTAGAAAATATGAAGGGCAATAAATGCAGCTTGACATGAAATATTGGCAGAGAAACTATTATTCATGGCCTATTTGTTAGCAGTAAAATATATGAGGGAAATTTGGAACTAAATAACCAGTGACAGATCTTGTGAGTTTGTGGAAAGTGTATCGCCTTCTCTGTTCACACTACAGAAAGGGACAGGTTTATCATAGAAGAATGGAAATGTGGCTTGGAACAGGAAGGCAAGTTGGAAACCAAGAACTGATTCACATAAGGCTTGGGTTTTACCACATCAGGAGTTACTTGTGAATTTGCATAGTTCATAAAGTGCAATGCGTTATAAAAGAGTAGCACATGAATATTACCCACTGTCAGAGAAATATATTCTGGGAGTAACATGATCATGGATGAGGCTTCATTTCATTTTTAATTTGTATACCACCTTTCTATATCACTGTATTCAGGGAAGCTTACAACCTAATGATCTGACAAAAATAATTATACAACAAATATCACATTGCAATCCTAGATCAATTGAAAATATAATTTCAAAAATCAACAAAATTCAGGAATCCATTCCACATATAGACAAGATAATATCAACAAAATATTAGCAAGGAAACAAAATAGCCCTCATCAGTTCCAACAAATTAAATAGTTCCAAACAACGTAACCAAAAAGGCAAAAACAAAATGGCAGAGCCCATGAAGAAAGAACAACTGAGCACCTAGATCTCATCTCTCCTTCCGTGTCCTGCGGACCTCACACACCAAAGCAGAACAGCAATACCACCCAGACCATTCACATCCTGAGAACTCGGCACCATCTACTCCATAGATTCCAGATCAAGATGGTTTTAAATTGGCACTGCAGATCTTGGTGCTGTAGCTGAACTTTCCCAGTCTCTTACTACAGTGAAAACATTTTAGTTTGTGTGTTATGGATTGTATATTTGTGGACATTTGTATGTTGTCTCCATATTTTGCTCTTACGTTTACTGTGACCAAACATATTGGTGTATATGCTTTGAGTTTTTATGGCTAATTTACTTATTTTTCTTTGATATGGAAATCCTTAACAAACAACTCTATAACCTCTTTCTCAAGTAACTCTCAAATGAATAAATATCTGAGGAGTGGGAAGGGTGAAGCATGAAAACTCAGCCTTCAGCCCCCAGGTATTTCCACTTCTGCTCTCCCTCTGATCCAGGTTACATACGCTTCAGGTTACATACGCTTCAGGTTACAGACTCCACTAACCCAGAAATAGTGCTTCAGGTTAAGAACTTTGCTTCAGGATGAGAACAGAAATCGTGCTCCAGCGGTGCAGTGGCAGCAGGAGGCCCCATTAGCTAAAGTGGTGCTTCAGGTTAAGAACAGTTTCAGGTTAAGAACACACCTCCAGAACGAATTAAGTACTTAACCCGAGGTACCACTGTATATTGCATGATGTTTTTCTATGTAAGCAGATGCGTTGCCTAACCATGCATGAGCAAAACCTGCAAAATATAATGTGCCATTGGCTCTCAGTCTCCCAACAAACTAACACCTTATTTGCCGGACCTGCACTGGCTGCCAATCAGCTACCAGGCCAAATTCAAGGTGTTAGTAATAGCATATAAGCTCAGGCTCAGGTTACTTGATACACCATATTGTCCCATATATTGCCAGTAGCTCACAGTGGTTTAAGGGAGAGGTTCTCCTGAAGGTGCGAAAGAGCTCAGAAGGCCTCTATGCAGTGAAAGCAGAGTGACAACCTTTGTTCTGTGCAATAGGATTTCTATTAAGATATGTCAGGCACCCACTACCTGCACTTTCATAGACTCCTAGAATTTGTAGAATTGGAAGCGACCACAAGGGTCATCTAGTTCAACCCCCTGCAATACAGGAATATTTTGCCCAATGTGGGGCTCCAACCCACAACCCTGGTCCCAGAACAATTGAACACTTGCAAAGCAGGTAAAATTTTCGTTATCCTCTTTTGCTTTGCTTTGCCACTGCTCCCTCCTGAAGGGAAAAGAGAGATGGACCCACTCACCACTGATTTGTAACAGCTGTCCTTGACAACAGACTTCTGGGTGGGAGGTTAAATGGGAAAATTAGTTGGTTCAGTGCAAATGATTTCTGGATTAGGGCAAGGCTGAAGTTTTGTTTATTTGCTACTGAGTGGGTCAGAGTATTGCTTTGTTTATTGTTAACATTGTTTGATACTATTTATACGGTTGATATGTCCCCCCATGGATATTATGTTACATGAAATATTAAGGTATTATATGACCCCCCCCCCCCGGTATTATGTATTGTATATTTTTCTTTGCTGTAAATTGCTTGGAGACCTTTGGGTGGCAAGCGACTAATAAGTTTAAATAAATATTTGTTGTTGTTGTTCAAACCAGCTCCCAGCTGAATTAAGAGGTCTCTACCATGAGTGTTTTTAAAACTGTTTCTTAGCTTTTTACCTTATATTTTCAATATCGCCTTGAGACATATATGTGCAAGGCAATTAATGAATAACAGTAGCAATAGTACAATTCTATTTTTCATGTTTGGAAATGTTTTAAACTGTTTTTCAAATGTTTATTTTATTTTTAATTCATATGGGTCCCCCCCCGATATGCTTGCCACCCTGGCCTCCTTTGAAAGGAATGGTAGAACATAAAATTAAGAGAGAAACTCTATACAGGTCTATACAGAATAAGGCCCATTGTTTTAAAGGGGTCTTACTCCCAGGTAAATTGGTATATCATTACATCGTAACAGCACAAACCTGCCTATGAATATTTGGAAGTAAGTGTGTTTAGAACTGCAGCTGGAGACTTCCACTCAGAACTGGGGTTTTAGCTTCTTTGTGAATTTTCACTTTCTGTACAGAACATATTGCCTAGTTTCTAGACTGAAGCCCAAGGAAGATAATTAAGGCATTCATACTTTGGAACAGAGTAATACAGGAAAGGGGTAAAAATCAATCAATCAATGGTATGTCAATAGAGTAAAATTCTTAGATGGTGAATGACTCTATAAACATAATTCAACATTCAAAAAATAAATCTTTCCAAAGGAACTTACTGTTGCCGTTCATGGCTACAGCTTTAAGGAAATGTGAAACAGTGACATGTGGCACTGAAGATTTCCTACTACATTTAACAGCAATGCATGTGTGTGTTATATGACATCCTTTCATAAATCCTAAATTTACACAGTATGCTAATGCTTGATTCCATAATTTCTTTTTAGAGTGATTATACCCTGCTGCTATGAGCAAAGGCATACTAAAATCAGTTTTCTATGCTTTTCCAACAATGAAATGGAAGCCAGCACACCACATAACCAATACTTACCATATGTTAGAAGATAATCCAGTAGGCTTCAGTCGCTGATATGATTTGCTTAAATAAAAATCCCCCGTTTTTAAAGCAGTAACAACATTCTACATTTTATATATATATTATTCCTTCAGCAAGCTGCTAGAGAAATGCTACTATTAGACAGAAAAATGATTTCCCACCCTGTACTGGTTTACTTTTATTGCACTTGCTATGACATAATTCTAGCTAAGATGTTAGGAGTGGAAATGAGCATTTAAACCATTCATTGAAATTAATAAAAGCTCACATATTTTATTCACCACAACAAAATACATGACACAAAACAGCCACAAGATTGACCTGGTATATTGCAAGTCATGTAAAGCAATTAAGCAGAGTGTGATCTTTATGCAGTTAAAATTATAAAGAATTGCATATTTCATGGTAAGGAAATGAACATGTGATACATTGTCCATAATGTTGCCAATTCATTATTATACACATTGCACACTGAAGTTAGTTGGGTTCTGACATGGAGCCTAAGTTCATCAGATGCACCCAGTTTGTGCATCCAATGAACTCATTTTGCTGGATGCTAAAAATGTTTTTATTTTTATAAGCATTCAAGAGTGAAGATGACAGAAAGATAGATGGATAGATAGATTGAACCTTACTTGTGCTGAGTAGCATATCAAATGACTGAGTGAATGCAAGTGTGTGTATGTCTCATCTACTCAAAATGTATGGACATTTCATAATTTGCATCACCTTCCCATTTATTGCCCATCAGTTGTTATTGTCCTTGATTTCTTTATGTACGAGGAATTATATTAACAATTGGTTGGAATGTGTGACCCAGAAAATGTCACACCACGTGACTTATAGTGCAATTCCTTCCAAGTTCATTCAAAAGTAAGCCCCACTGTGT
Source organism: Podarcis cretensis (assembly GCF_951804945.1). NCBI lineage: Eukaryota > Metazoa > Chordata > Lepidosauria > Squamata > Lacertidae > Podarcis > Podarcis cretensis. The sequence continues at coordinate 76,666,475 of NC_137174.1, forward strand.
TCTGTGGGGCTTACCCTGGGGCACTACTAATGCAGCTTAAAATTAGTAATGCAGATCACAAATGCCTGATCCATGTGTTGGTGCTTCTTCAGGGTGATAGACAGCTCATGAGTAGGTCTATGCCATCTGTACCTATATCATCATGTCAAAGACTAAATTCTGGCAGACCTCTGTGCTAACCTTTACTAGAGTTATATGCAGCTGGGACTGAACACTGTTTGGGAAAACTCCTAGTGCTGGAAGCTTGCCAAATACTCCTATTATATTCAACAATATCATTCAATAGACTACCAATGGCCCAAATCAGTAACTCAAATTTTAGCTGTTTTATCAAACAGAATAATTTGATTATGTAGCTATAGTATCATAGATCATGACTCAAGAAACTTCAATGCTAGTTGAGTTTATACAGAATGTTTTTTTTTTGTTTTTATTCTACTTTTTTTTGAATACAGGGGAGGAGAGTGTAAAACTTAGAATAATATATTAAATATGAAGTGCAAACCAAAAGGTTACATTATGCATGCTCAAGGGCTTTGCATGCCAGAAGACTTCTCACATTCCCCCCGCCCCCTTGGGACATCAGAAACCCTTCCTCGCACCACCACATCGTATACCACAAAACTGCTTTTGAAACTACTATGGTTTACTAGGTAACATTGGCATACTGAAATAAAAAAAAATCCACATGCTTCTAGGAAGTCAAATATGAACTACATGGATTGCATCCTTTGTGTCCTTCATCAACATTGGGTATTTTGAGAATATAAGTAGAACCATGGAATTGTAGACTTGGAAGGGATCACGAGGTAAATCTAGTTCAACCCCTTGCAATGCAGGAATCCTTTTGCTCAGTGTGGGGATTAAACCCACAACCCTGAGATCAAGAAATGGGACAAAGTCCCATCTCGTCTAGTATCCTGTTCTCATATTGGCCAACCAGATGTCCATGAGATGACCCAAAGCAGGAAATGAGCACAACATCACTTTCTCCACCTGAAATTCCAAGCAAATGGAATTCAGAGGCATGCTGTCTCGGACAGAGGAGGTAGAACAAGCAAAACTAGCATGGCTAGGAGCCACTGACAAATACAAACCTTAATGTATCTGTCTAATCTTCTTTTAAAGCTACCAAGTTGGTGGTCCTCACTACCAGTTGTGGCACCAAATTCTACGGTTTAATTATGTGTTGTGTGAAGAAATACTTTATTATGTATGTCCTGAATCTTCCAACATTTCACTTTATTGGATGCCCCTGAGTTCTGGTATGAGAGATGGGAAAAAAGTCTTTTCCATCCAGTTTCTGCACAAAATGCATAGTTTCATATACAGTGGTACCTTGGTTTAAAATCAGCTTAGTTTATGAACAACTTGGATTAAGAATGTTGGAAACCCGGAAGTAGGTGTTTTGGTTTGTGAACTTTGCCTTGGAAGCAGAACATGTTCCGCTTCCTGTTGAGTGTGTTCCATTTGTAAATTGAGTCCCCTGCTGCTATGGGAAAGCACGCCTTGGTTTAAGAATGCTTTGGTTTAAGAATGGACTTCTGGAATGGATTTAGTTTGTAAACCAAGGTACCACTGTACCTCTATCAGGTCCCCTTTACTCTCCTTTTTTCTAAACTAAAAAAATGCAAATGTTGTAACCTTTTCTGCAAAGGGTTGTTGCTCCAAACTCCTGATCATTTTGGTTGCCCTTTTCAAACTTCACAGTGACATTTTTGTGGTGAGGTGTTGAGAACTGTATACGGTATTCCAAGAGCTGTCCCACCATAGATTTACATAACAGCATTACAATATTCACAGTTTTATTTTCAGTTCCTTTCCTAATGTTTCATAGCATGGAATTTGCTTCTTTCACAGCCTGCCACATCCTGGGTCAACATCTTCATCAAGCCATTCACTGCAACCCAAGGTCTTGTTTTTGGCCAGTCACCACCATTTTAGACCACATGAGTGTCTAAGTGAAATTTAGATTTCTTGCCCCAACATGCATCACTTATACTTGTTTACACTGAGTTTCATTTGCCATTTTACCACACATTCACTCATTTTGCCGAGTTCAGATCCTTTTTTTTTTTTGTTTTAACCATTCTGAACAATGTGGCACCATCCCCAAACTTGGATACCTCACTGTTCACCCCTCACTCTGGATCATTTATGATTTAGTTAAAAAACACAGGTTCCAATACCAGCCCTTGAAGCACTCCACTTTCTACATCCTTCTGTTGGGAGAATTGCCTATATATTGTTGCTCTCTTGTTCCTGTTTCTTAACCAGCTAATGGTTCACAAAAGGATTTCTTCCATGGCTGCTAAGTTTACTCAGGAGTCTTTGGTGAGGTATTTTGTATGACTAGGTAAAGGTAAAGGGACCCCTGACAATTAGGTCCAGTTGTGGCAGACTCTGGGGTTGCGGAACTCATCTCACTTTATTGGCTGAGGGAGCCGGTGTACAGCTTCCGGGTCATGTGGCCAGCATGACCAAGCTGCTTCTGGCGAACCAGAGCAGCGCACGGAAACACCGTTTACCTTCCTGCCAGAGCGGTACCTATTTATCTACTTGCACTTTGGTGTGCTTTCAAACTGCTAGGTGGGCAGGAGCAAGGACCGAGCAATGGGAGCTCACCCCGTTGCAGAGATTCAAACCGCCGACCTTCTGATCGGCAAGTCCCAGGCTCTGTGGTTTAACCCACAGTGCCACCCGCGTCCCTTGTAGGACTAGCAGGCAAGATATTTGTTTTCCCACCCCAATAAAGTCAAATTTGACTGGGGGGCCATAGCAGGAGTGAACACAGCCCTCTCACCCATCAGCTCATGTTACCCAGTGATACCAGCTGTTTGACAGGTGAGTGTGGTTTGGGGAAAGTTGGCCTTGTGGACCAACTTGAACCTTGGTGCACCCAGAAAATTCAGGGAAATCACATATTTCACATATTGAAATATGTGAAGTGGAATTGCATTGCTATATTTGCACTTTGTATAAAAAATTACCATCATATTTGTTATTCTGCTCAACCTATGACAAAAAAGGGCAAATTTCCTATAAATGGAAGCAAAGACACTTTGAAGTTGTGTTGGACACTTTTATGAAGAAGCCTAGAAAGATAATAGAGATGCAGTTGACCTCCCCAAGGCACTTGAGGCACCTATGCAGGTAAAATGACCTCATTTTAGCATACTAGGGGGGACCAGGGCCGGATTTAGGTTTGATGAGGCCCTAAGCTACTGAAGGTAATGGGGCGCTTTATATGTCCAGCCGTCCTTTGTCAACAACAAATTGTCGCTGTTTGTTGTGTTGAATATATGCTATATGGTAATTTATGGACCTCATAGGTATCTAAAGCCATTTGCACATAACAAAATAGGTATTTTATCAAAGTAATTGTTGAACTGAAATACAGTTAAGAAGTATATTGATAGTGAAATACAATTAAAAAGAAGTACGGTAGAGTAATAGTGAAATACAATTAAGAAGAAATATATTAATAGTGAAATAATTATTAAGCTGCAACTGTATGTAGGTTTTATTTTATTTGTTTATCTTATATTTTGGAAATGTACATTCATTTTTTTCCCCTTAAAATTTTTTGGGAGCCCCCAAGAGTGTGGGGCCCTAAGCTATAGCTTTTTTAGTTTATACGTAAATCCGGCACGTGGGGTGGGAACCACCTTGAACCAACCAAAACCAAGAATTTCACTATGATTACTCCAACTCCCATCAACTCCAGCCAGTATGGCCAATATTCCAGAAAATGGGAGTTGTAGTCTGAAAATCTGAAGGGCGGCCACCCATTTTTCAGCCCTACCATACAGAACCATGTCTCACTAGAAACAGTTCAACAGTTATTATCTAACCTCTGTCATAAAAATATTTTTAAAGTGTCCAGAAGGATTCTTCAATTGTTCAGGAGACTGTATATTTGAGCACAGGGATCTTTTACATGAGGCACTCAACTCATTTTAATGCAGTACATGTGCAATGAAATGGTTATGTACATCTTCACTGAAACAAATGGGTTGGGGTTCACACTGGGCTTCACATGACCATAAACACAGTGAACATAGCAAGCATAAATCACTATTGAGTTCCATATCTTGAAATATAAATGCAGGTACAATACAGAGTAGACCATTTTCCACCCTAAATGTTAATGTTAAGAGGTAAACTGTCTGGCCAACTTTACCAACTTCCTTTTTACAGGCATGCTGAGGATATAATTTAAAATTGCAAATACATTTGTGACATATAAATGTCACAAAATTACATATCATCTAGATGTCAGAGAGTGGGAGGACTAATGACTTCCTAAAGAGAATCCAAGCAAAATATATTAAAAGAGCGAGAAAATTAAATACAAAACATATGAAATGTGGTACACATTTGATGTCATAATCACAATATTTAAAGAACATAAATCCAGATTTATGACCATTACTTCAGTGCAGGAAATAAATATGTATTCTGTTAAAAATAGATTGAAATGTGACCCTGTGTCATTAATAGTCTGCATTGTTTTATTTTTTGTGAAAATGTGGGGCAAAAGGGTTCAAAAGCAGGGTTTAGCTGAAGCTGTTTAGCTGCACATATTCAGGGCCTGCCCTACCATTAGAGACAGAGTGAGTCAACTGCCTCAGGCCAGTGTTTAAGGGCAGCAGCAGCAGCAGCCCCTGACTAATCCTCCCGAGCTCTTAGTCATTCCCATCTGCTTCCACATGTGTCCTGCTGCTCTGGGTGTATGGAAGTATTGAAAGAGTACTGAAGCAAGAGTTAACTGCTTCAAGTTGACTTTTGTAAATGGAATTATGAAGGAGTGTCATCTCCTTTCTCATTCTCCTCAGGTAGCAAAATGGATTGAGCTACCCCTGTACATACAGCGGCGTAGCGTGGGTTGTCAGCACCTGGGGCAAGGCAAGTAATTTGCGCCCCCTAACCCAGGGCAAGGCAAGTAATTTGCGCCCCTAACCCCTAAACTGCCACCGCTGCCAGCTTCTTCTTGCTGCTGCCTGGGCTGGTGTATTTACAGTAAGGTAGCCACGGCGGCGGTGGTGGGTCCGTGTCAGGTGATCTGAGGCGAGTTGCCGCTGATGCTGCTGCCCAAACGACGCCGCTTGCCCGGAGGAGGAGGGCAGAGAGGTGAGGAAAATGCAACATGGCCCAGCAGCTGCAGCAGCAGCAGCGGCGGCGGGGCTGTGAGGAGGGGCTGCCTGGTGCGCCCTTTGCGGCCCTGATGCGCGGGGACCGCGGCGAGCGCTGAGGGCCGCTGCCTGACGGACGCCTGCAGCCCGGACGCGCGCACAGCTCGTCGGTTCCGTGAGACATGGGGCTCTGCTACAGCCTACGCCCGAGGCTCTTCGGCAACTCCGGAGGCGGTGAGCGCGCCCCCCCCAGATGTTGCGCCCGGTGCGGCCGGCCCCCCTGCACCCCCATGCTACGCCACTGTGTACGTAGGATGAGAATGACGAAGATGCCACCATGTTCATTCAGTTAGTACCTAACTAGTGTTGGGACTAAGGTTGTTGAGCTCTTTGTTTTACCCAAAGTTTTTGAGCTTTTTTTTTTTTTTTGCAAATTCGCAAAAAAGAGAGAGAGGTTTTGGGGCTATTTCCAGTTTTTGGTCCTTCAAGGGGAGTAAGAATGCTTTTGTTTTGTTTATTTTATTAATTTATTTGGAATATTTAGACACCATTCATTATGTAAGTACTTTTGACAGGATACAATAACAGTATAATTAAAGCATGTTGAATTTTTCAGCCGTCAAAGTCCAAAATTGAGGGGTGCTAAAGATTTGTAATATGACTTGGGATTCAAAATATATTTTGGTTAAATTAATATAATTCAGTTTGGCTTGGTAAGCAAAATGTGTGTAAAATTACATAGAAATGATAAAAAGATTGCCAAGTACTTGCAGTAATAATAATAATAATAATAATAATAATAATAATAATAATAATTTGGCATTACCTGACATTTTCAGAAAGTAAAATCCAATTTCTTTGGTTTACCAAACAGTTTATGTGTTTCTTAATCAAATATAGTTAATCAAATATAGCTTAATCAAACCAAGCTAAATGTTGTCCAATCACAAAATAATAGCAGATTTGAATTCCTCACACCCCAAAGCATATTTTAAGACCCATCACTGAATTTTTTGGGGTAAGAATTAAGTTTCACCCCCTAAAATGACATTCCCCAAGCATACAATACAAATGCAATGAAACAGTATGTAATAAAATAAAAACCTGTAACAATAGGCATCAAGAACCAGTCAATAAAAAAAATACTCATCTTACACCCAAACTGTAGCAGCATTGCAAAGGCCATTCTGGAGCACAGTAGTACCTCGGGTTACAGACACTTCAGGTTACAGACGCTTCAAGTTACAGACTCCGCTAACCCAGAAAAAGTACCTCAGGTTAAGAACTTTGCTTTAGTATGCAACAACGGTGGTGAGAGTCTTAATAGCACAAGGATGAAAGAATGAGGAAACCCCGACTAAAGAACTATGGCAAGAGAAACTGATGGACTACGCAGAATTGGCAAAATTGACCCATAAACTATGGGACAAGGATAACTGTGACTTTAAAGATGAATGGGAACCTTTTACAAAGTACTTAAAGAAGCAACAAAGTGAACTGGACTCCTTGGCAGGCTTTGAATAAGCACTAACAAACCTTTTATTGACAATAACCAGTCAATTTTGTAACATGCAGAGAATAGCATCTGTAGAGAAACCAGAGATTGGAGCAGAGGGAAGTCAGGGGGAGGGGAGGGGAGGGTGGGTCATTTTATGCGGGGGGAGGGGAAAAATGGGGGGCGGAATTAAGGATGATATGTTTTAAGATAATATGTTTTGTTCAAATTCCTAATAAAAATATATATATATTTTTTAAAAAGAACTTTGCTTTAGGATGAGAACAGAAATCGTGCTCTGGCGGTGCAGCGACAGCGGGAGGCCCCATTAGCTAAACTATTAAGAACAGTTTCAGGTTAAGAATGGACCTCCAGAACGAATTAAGTTCTTAACCAGAGGTACCACTGTATGTAAATGATAAAGTAAGCCCCAAATACCCCCCTCTCATAATAATAACACAGGAAGAAAATAGATTTACTATGTAACCTTCATTTATTCTTTATATTACTTGAGGTCCTTAAAAAACTTTAAAAGTATTGAAGAGACAATCCAGTCATCTAAGAAACTGAAATACACTGTGCTGTGTTGTCTACACTTGATTTGACATGTCTCGAACACATGATTGCCATTGTTGCACTTAAACGATGGCAGTCGGTGGGTGTTCTAATCATTACTGGATAGTTTATTTTTCACATTGCTGCTCTACTGCTCCCTTCACTATAGCTAAATGGATCAGTTAAGATTAAATTAGTTAACATAATGGTAATCAAAAAATTGTTCTGACCTTTGGCAGATGAACAACAATGTGCGACCTTGAAGCTTTAAGAGGAAAGAAGCTCGGGAAACCTTTCAAGATTACAAAACAACAACAACAACAAAAGGATGGCAGCTCTTTATGAAGAAAGGAAGCCAAACACCCAGTAATGTAAAAATCTTGTATTAAGAAAATGATGTAAAGTGAATAACTACAATAGGCATATCTCCCGTTAGACATTTTTAGGCTTATATACTATTTAAAAAGGCAACGTAATTAGGACTTATTAGAAGTTGCTAATGTTCCTTGAGTTTTAAATAGCCAAAGAACAATGCATTTATCTGCCTTTCTTTTCAAACCAGATCAAAATGCTCCACTTGACTGTATTATAACATTTGTGGAAAGGAAGCAGTGTTAGCATAAGATCCAAAGCTCGACAGGGCTGTGTTCTGTACATGCAGTTCAAGGCATGCAGGTACCACCTATAAAATGCCCTACTTGCACAGCGGCAAATCTCTCCACTAAGTCTCAGTTCTAGTGATGTATGGAAGTGAGAGCTGGACCATAAAGAAGGGTGATCGCTGAAGAATTGATGCTTTTGAATTATGGTGCTGGAGGAGACTCTTGAGAGTCCCATGGGCTGCAAGAAGATTCAGCCAGGACACTGAGATCCAGCGCCGAGGGCCTTCTGGCGGTTTCCTCATTGTGAGAAGTGAGGTTACAGGGAACCAGACAGAGGGCCTTCTCAGTAGTGGTGCCCACCCTGTGGAACACCCTCTCTTCAGATGTGAAGGAAATAAGCATCTATCCTGTCTTTAAAAGACATCTGAAGGCAGCCCTGTTCAGGGAAGTTTTTAATATTTAATGCTGTACTGTTTTTAACACTTGATTGGGAGCTGCCCAGAGTGCCTGGGGAAACTCAGCCAGATGGGCGGGGTATAAATAATAAATTATTATTATTATTGTTATTATTATTATTATTATTATTATTATTATTATTAACCAATCCATTCTGAAGCAAATCAGCCCTGAGTGCTCACTGGAAGGACAGATCGTGAAGCTGAGGCTCCAATGCTTTGGCCACCTCATGAGAAGAGAAGACTCCCTGGAAAAGACCCTGATGTTGGGAAAGATGGAGGGCTCAAGGAGAAGGGGATGACAGAGGACAAGATGGTTGGACAGTGTTCTCGAAGCTACAAGCATGAGTTTGACCAAACTGTGGGAGGCAGTGGAAGACAGGAGTGTTTGGCATGCTCTGGTCCATGGGGTCACGAAGAGTTGGACACGACTAAACGACTAAACAACAACAAGAAGTCTCAGTTCATACCAGAGAAGTCAACCACACTGATCAAGAGCTCTACATGCAGTCCAAAATGCACGTGAAATCTCTACGTGTTACTTGCCCACATTCACTACAAGAAAAGCCGCAGGTCTGGACCAACAAGGAATGCAATTGCATGCACTGAAATCAGCAGAGAAGCCTATGCAAGAGAACTCTGTGTGCATATAAAATTCTCCACACTTAAGAGGTTGTTGGGTTTGAGCTATAGCTACTGTCACATACACACACGAACTATTCAGTCACGGCAAGCATTTTATGGACTGCAATATTTTGCATACACCTGAAAGTAAAATCAGACCGACTCTCTGAAACGGATGGGCTTTCATGTCCTTCCATGGTTACAAACTGGTTTAAAAACATAAATATTTATTTTCATTGATATATCAGTTCCTTTCATATCATGCAGACCTATGGAATTTTTGCTCAAGGTTTCTCTTCTTCAGCCACTTAATAATATTGAAACAAAAAGAACTGCACCTAACTTATTAATAATCAGCTCGCCAAATTAGTTGACACCAAGAAATACATCACAAAAGACCATGATAATGATGGTATTTTGGTAAGAATGCTTATTCTTCAGACTGTGTTAGAACAAACTGCCCTGCAAAGATGGGACACTGTAGATTAATCTAAAAGCCTTATTTTTGTCTTTTCATCAGGGTCAGTTGTTTTGATAGGATGCTCTCTTCAGCTTTCCTCCCCTCTATCAACAACACTATGTTTATAGTTAAAATAGCTGTAGGAAGAAGTAATGTCAAAAATGTCCACAATGATCTTTAAGGTCATTGTAATTTCAACAAATCTGCTATTGAACTGGAGGGAATCTTAAGGTTTAATGAAGGATTAAAGTCTTTTTGACTTAAGAAAAGGAATCAGTTTATTTGCAGGGGCATTTTCGCCGCACATCACTTTTCCAGCTCTTTCTGGAATTTGCTTTCACAGAAGTCAGCGAAAAGAACCGAAATGGAGTTCAGTAAAAATAGGGCCGTTATATTGCCTTTTATTTGGATATATTGGTGTTAATGTATAACCATAGAGATTGTGCATGACTTTTACTAATTAGATCACCTCAACTATTCATCTGACAATGTTTGAGTTTATATTTGACTCTGCAGATATAATAGCATTGAAGTATATTTCCCCCTATCACTTTCCTAGCCTCATTTTGTGCTACAACTGCTACTAAGAAAGCTCTCTTCCTAGCCCAGCCATTAGGCAGAGTGAGACACCTGCCACAGAAGCTAGGGGACAGGGAATGGTGACAAGATGGTGGAGGGCAGAGCTCTGTGGGTCATGTGAGCTGCCCTGCATTCCCTAAGCTAACCTGCTGCCCTCAAATGTGGAGGTGTTGATCTTGACATGTGTGCTGAAGTAAGAGCTAACCGTCAGTCTGGTTGGCTTTTGTCACTGGAATGGGAAGAGACACTGCCTTGTTATCTGCCTGAGGCAGCATAATGTTTTGGACTGACCCACCTAAATATAGAAGACAAGGGGTCCTTGTGGAGGGGTTCAGATAAAGAGCAAAGGCTTCCAAAATAAAGGACTGACTTAGGGAGATCATGTGCTCTATTAGATATGAATACGTACATTTATTAGGGACGCAGGTGGCGCTGTGGGTTAAAGCCTCAGCGCCTAGGGCTTGCCGATCGAAAGGTCGGCGGTTCGAATCCCTGCGGCGGGGTGCGCTCCCGCTGCTCGGTCCCAGCGCCTGCCAACCTAGCAGTTCGAAAGCACCTCCGGGTGCAAGTAGATAAATAGGGACCGCTTACCAGCGGGAAGGTAAACGGCGTTTCCGTGTGTGGCTCTGGCTCGCCAGAGCAGCGATGTCACGCTGGCCACGTGACCTGGAAGTGTCTCCGGACAGCGCTGGCCCCTGGCCTCTTAAGTGAGATGGGCGCACAACCCCAGAGTCTGTCAAGACTGGCCCGTACAGGCAGGGGTACCTTTACTTTTACCTTTACGTACATTTATTGACGTTAGGAAAGTGCCGTCGTCGTGCTCCTTTAGATGCCTGTTCGAAACTCTTTTGTTTTGGTAAGCATATCCAGAAACATGATTTTGCTCTAATGCTTCTTAAATTTCTTTCAGATGTTTTATAGCGTTTAAATGTTTTCAACAGTTTTCAACATTTCTGTTTTATTTTCAACGTTTTAAGTATTTTTTGTTACGGAAGGGTTTGCCACCACTTTGGGAGGTATGGTGGGATATAAATTTAAATAAACAGTACATTTACATCTTTCATACTTGTTAAGTTTAAAAAAAAAATCCAAAAGAAGAGAGATATTCATTTGTTGCAGCTGGGAAACATCTTTCGCTTAGAAGCAGAAGTATGTGCAAACCTTTTGCCAAACCTTGTTTAACATTTGGTATGGGCATATGGGGCCAGATAAAACTGAATTCAGCCGACAAGACTGTCACTTGGCCATCTCACAAATATCTTGTGAATTAATGCTTCACCTTCAAATCACACCAATCTTTTTTTCCTATTTATCTATGTTTGCTTTTCTGACTAGCTAGTTATCATTCATACTGATTTTCCCTTTTGCAGTTCCAGGCAGTCTTGGTACAGAGGCGAAAAAAACCCAGTCTTGATATGTTTTCATTGGCAAATTACTGATTCGTGAAATCAGTTTTCAGGAGCTTCTAAAAAATGTATGGGTTCTGAGAATATGATAGTTTAGCCATTCAAGATTTTGTACACTGGTAATTCTAGAAACTCGAAAACTGACAACAGACATATGGGAAATGCTTAAAACTGGTTGTTATTATCAGAATATGAAACACAATAAGCCACTAGAGAGATTCATATGAATTTATGAATGGCTACAGTGAAGAAAAACCAGAACAATACAGTCATGACAGTAAGTACTGTCATATGTGTCTGCTCAGCACTTCCAAACCTTAGTGGCAAGGGCAACACATGGTTTGAAAACTGCAGAGAAAAATAGTGCTTGACTCTGCTGGAATAAATATTCTAAGGAATGCTCATTTGCAGCGCAATTGCCACTCTGATAATTTGGACCTCCAGCACCAAAGATGGACCCCCAAATCAGGGCCATAGTTTGTGAGGAGGGGGAAAAGGGGCATGGATCCCCAGCCGCATGATTTTTAGGGTGCACGAGCCAGGCACCCCCCATGCAGGGATCCTCGTTTTGCCCCGCCTGCTGCTGGGGGTCTCTGAGCCCCAAAGCCCGGCCCAGCCTTGCCTTGCCACTGCATCCCCAGCCCCCTCACTGAATGGCCACCTGGCCAGCATGGGGGCGGGATTTGCCTGCCAAGGGCCGCAATCGCTGGTCAGGCTCCTCCCTACATGGGTGGGCAGGGGTGCAGCGCAGCCCCAATTGGTTGTGGTGGCCAGGGCTGAGGCTGGCACATAGGCTCTGTGAACTCTCCGTGCCCCAAGTGTGCATGCTCAGCAGTGCTGGTGGTGAGGGCTGGCCTGTTGTGGTGGATTCTGTTGGCCCTGCGTGCCTTGCCCCCACCCTGTGAGAACCAAAAAAACAAACAAAAGGACACAACACCTCTGTCCCAAACTTCAGATCTGCTCCTGCAGAGGGACTGCAACCCCATCCAGTACAAGCAGCTGACTTATATCCCAGTCCTGGAACTGCTCACCCTCAAAGCCTCTACAGGGCAGAGATGTTTTGCTGCTGTAGGCAATGTGTCCCTATGCAGCCCTTGTCCCAACATGGTTGCTGCCCTCACATCTGGTCCCCTCTGCCTCTCTGCCCCTGCTATCAGCCCTGTCACCTCAACTGAACCCTTCCCTGTGGTGGCCTCCATGCTGCCACCATGAAACAGTGGCAGCGGCGATGGCAACTGTGTGGTGGCAGCGTTGCACTGGCAAGGATGGGGAGGGGGTTGTATCTGAGACCCTAAGTAAGTTGCATCGTCTCCCCTCATGTATGGACTCCCCTTAGGCCTCTGACTTAATAATCAAGCATTGCCTCCTTCCCTCCCTCTGTTAGTGGATGCTTCCCACGGGAGTAAGAGTACAATAAGCATATACAGTGGTACCTCGGTTCTCAAACCTCTCAGTTGTGGAACATTTCAGAACCCGAACACTGAAAACCCGGAAGTAAATGCTTACATTTTTGAACGCACCTCAGAAGTCGAATGGCTTCCGCTGCATGTTTTTCGATTTTCTCGATTGCATTTGCAGCCTACGCTTTGTGTTTTCAAATGTTTCAGAAGTCAAACAGTCTTCCAGAACGGATTACGTCCGAGAACCGAGGTACCACTGTATTATCTAAACCAGGGGCAAGAAACCTCAGGCTCAGGGAGTAAATATGCTCCCCACAACCTCTGACTTACTAAGATTTACTTATTACCAGTTTATTGGCCCTCATCAAGCCCACCACTGTATCCAAACCCTGTACTAAGCTTTCCACAATCATACTTGATTAAGATGTAACAGACAAAGTGAACTAGTGTCATCTGCATACTGATGATACTGTGCCCCAAATGCATAATGACCACATCCAATGACTTCATATAGATATTAAACAACAATGGGGATAAGATGGCACACTGTGGTGTACACAGTACAACTGCCAACTATTTAGCTTAGTTGAGTCAAGTGTACAGGGTCTAAAAATACCTCAGTGGTGTTTCCAAACTAGGCCTACAACTTCCAGAAATGCACAGTCAGAAGACATAACCGAGCACGTACAGATTCTCCATTTTACCATTTAAAGAGTTTACACACAAAGACATATACCATACATTTGTGCCTAAACATGTGATTTGCCAAAGAGGTTGCAGGAGTGGTGTAAATGGCACTCCCTTTCTCAAAGCTGAAGCAGAGACACTATAAAAGGAACATATGAATGCCTTCAATGAATATGCCAGAATCATTCTGAAAAGTATTTAAATGCTTTAGAGTAATTGAAAATTGTGTCTGATCCCTCCTGTTTTCCAATAATTTGCATGTGTTTAAAACAACAACAACAGTGAAACAGGTTAAATTTAAAGATTATGTGTTTATGTTGGTATTTGCTTGTGAGAGACTGTGAGAGAAGGGAGCGAGGAGAAAGAGAGACAAATATGTCAGTTGTCTTCTGGACCATCATTGTGTTCACATTCTTTGAATAAGTTCACACAATGCCATTTGAATAAAGCCAGAACAAATTCTACTTGAGAACTGCATGGAACAAATGTGGAACAAAGGGGCCATGTTATACTCTTTAGTGACAGAACAATGGCCTTGTTACTGTTTGATCTGTTCCTTGCAGTTGATTTCCTTCTTTGCCCAAAGGAGCAAGTTATATTGCAGTTCAAAGCTATGTTCATTTGCTTGAACCTTGACACCCCTTTTCGACAGATTTAAACAGTTAATAAAGGAATCAGCTTTTGTCTTCTAAATACTAGACTCTACCAATATTTATCTTAGGAACAAAAGACGCTTTTCCTAGAGATGCATGAATTGCTTTGGGACATATGCAGAATCTTGAGCATTGTTAAAAATTGTAACTTCAGGCAAGTATACCACAGATTTTGAACCAAGACTCATTTACAGAGCATGAAAAGCTCATTGTTAAATGTGCATATTACGTTTGTGGTTTTGTGCAATATTGCAATCTAGAATGTGCCTAAACAGTGGAACTTGCTGAAACAAAAGTGAACCTAAAATTCAAAGGGATGGACAGTGCAAATCCATAGTGATCTCAGCTAACATAGCTTTCAGCTATAATATTAATTGGAGGAGTAATTCACAATTCTAATGGATTACATTGAAAATACAAACAGAATATTCTATCTGCAATTGTCTTACCAATGTCAGTAGCCTTGATGTTTTTTATACAGAGATGGATTGAAAAACCTCTTTTGCTGTCGTTATTGTTGTTAACAACTATTTTATTTCACCTTACCTAATCCTATTAAGAGTGTTAAGAGATCCATGGTAGCATACAATATCGAGAGTACAGTAAACATACACTAATTTTAAAATGTTTAAAATGCAGAAGTCCCTAAGAATTATGGGTCTCATTCAAATTAAAATAGATTATAATAATTAGCTAATATTTTTGTAAAAATAATAATTAATAAGAGCTAAAAAGTACCTTGAGTTTGACCAAACTGCAGGAGGCAGTGAAAGACAGGAGTGCCTGGTGTGCTCTGGTCCATGGGGTCACGAAGAGTCGGACATGACTAAACAACTAAACAACAACAACAACAAAAAGTACCTGTCTTTCATTGCTGGCCAGATTAGAGCAAGTCAGAATTTCTAGCATTGTGGACACTGCAGAGAGAATGCCTTGTGTTCTTTGCTCATCACGCTAATATAAACCATTGCTGAGTCTTAATGTGCAAACGTTCTGGTTCCCAATGAGTTTGCAGTCACTTTACTCCTCCCTGGGCCTTTTAAATCAGCATGACACAGTAGCTAAGCCAAAGTTTGGGTTAGCATGACATGCAAACCTGTAGCTCAGTTTTGTCCTATGCTATAGGTTCTCATTAAAAAGTCATGGTTATGGTTGGGAGAGCATAACCATGATGCTGGGTTCGGACAACAAGCTAAGCTAAGATTTACACCCACCCACCATAAGATTTAACAAAGCAGGTGTGAACTCCTCACCAGGAACCAGTATGTTCTTAATAAGCCATACTCTGGTTTACTGTGACATGTGAACCAGGCTACTAAGTTAAATGTACAACCT
Organism: Podarcis cretensis; assembly: GCF_951804945.1. Taxonomy (NCBI): domain Eukaryota; kingdom Metazoa; phylum Chordata; class Lepidosauria; order Squamata; family Lacertidae; genus Podarcis; species Podarcis cretensis. Next base: position 76,681,861 of record NC_137174.1, read on the forward strand.
GAGAACTGCCATCAGCACACACATTTTTGATGTATTTATTAGACACTTTTGGCAAGTTGCTGTTTTCTAGCCTCTCTTGGCAAAAGAGAGAGAATAAGAGTAGCCTGCAACATAGGATAAACAGACTACAACAATACGTTGTGCACTTTATAGCTGCCGTCCTATGTACTCTTTCTTGTTAATAAGGCTAATTAAATTCAGAAAGGCTTCCTGCATAACCACCATTTCTATGTACACGTACTTAGAAATATTAGATGGGTTGTAAACATGCTATAAAGTGTATAAAACTAGACTCTGAAAACATTCAGTTTTATGTCTCAGTATTCCATCCAGTCTTAATTTCTGAGGAGAGACACAGGTATGGTGTCTGGAATGCTATTGTGAGATCTACTTTTGCCTCCCAAATATAACCAAGTGTCTGATTTTTATCCATGAATATTAAACATTGTTGTTGTTTTTTTAAAAAAAATTTATTGGGTATATTCATGGTCATTATAAGTGGAATACAGTATACTTTTTAAATATATCTAAACATATAGCATTAATTCTGCTTAGTGGGAATAACTACAGTATATCCCATTTAGAAATTAAATCAGGAGTCCTAAAATTTTATAATTTTGTATCATGAACTTCCCTTCAGGGCTTTCCAGATGATTTTTTTATGTGCAATAAAAGTGGAATTGTTGCTTTGTAGTCCAAAGGTCTTTCCCCAAGCTAACACATCTGTTGTGGAGTAATAACATGATCCCAGTGTTCAAGTGGCAATATTTTGTCATTGGGAAAATGGGATTTCCTCGCAGTTAGCACATTATTTGAGTTCCCCATGTAGTGTTATTGTTAGACCATTACAAGTACCTATTGACCAATGACGATAACATCACTTGTGATGACGGACATACATTAGGCCATATTTTTTTTTTTAATATATAGAAATTTTTTTTGATAGAGTTACTAACTTGGTAGATCAAGAGAATGCTATGAAATGTAAAGTTCTGCATTTAGACAGCAACAATCTTATGTACAAATACAGGATGGATGACACTCAGCTCTACAGCAGTGCATGTGGAAACATCTGGAGGATTTAGTAGACCTTGAGCTAAACAGGAGTCCAACATGCTGGCTTGAAACACCAGCCAATTCTAGGTTGCCTCAACAGAAGTATAGTGCCCAGAATGTGTGAAGTAATTGTATGTCTTGCTCTGTTCTGCTTTTGCCTGATCTCACCTGAAGGGCTGTGTCCCGGATTGGGCCCCACAGTTTAAGAAGGATATCAACAAACTGGAACATATTCAGAGGAAGATGACAACTATAGTGAGAGGCTGAGAAATCTATGAGGAAAGGCTGAAGGAAATGGGCATGTTCATCCTGAAGAAGAGACAACTAAGAGGCAATGTGAAAGCCATCTTCAAATATTTTAAACGGCTGTCATATAGATGATGGAACTCATTTGTTTTCTGTTGTGCCAGAGTATAGGACCCAGTGCTTTTTTCCCTTAAAAACATGTTTAGGGGTACTCTCATTTTCCTACTCATATTGAAATGCTGCCCCTCAATGAGGCCAAACTTAGATTCACAAAGTGTTTAGGGGTATGTGTACCCCTGCGTCCCCCCAGAAGAAAAGCACTGATAGGACCTAACAAGATAAAGGCTTTTAGGACATTAAAAAGAACTTTCTGATGGTACAAGCTATTTGAGAATGGAGCAGGCTGTCCCAGAAGGAGCCAGATGGTGATTTGGTGAAGGTTTGAAGCAGCTTCTGGATGGCCAAATATTAGAGCTGCTGTAGTCGTGGATTTCCCGTCTCAGCAAGGGGTTGATCTTTGAGATCCCCTCCGACTCTATGACCCTACAGTTCTACGTGTACTTCCCTGATTCAATCAAGGCTAGTAAAACCTAACATGAGAGAAGCTCATAACTCTCCACAGCAGTGCTCCATCCATTCTTGGGATGCTAGCTTTATAACAAGAAAACTTTAGATTCAGTGCTATGCAGTAATCCAAGCAGAGGGCTAGAACTGAGAGTAAGCTAAGCACAAAGTAGGCTGAACAGTTTTTTTTTGGAAAAATTATATATGTGGGAGCCATTTGGGGTAGACAATGAAGTTGATTTAAAACTAGCCAAGTGGCAACTGCAGCTTTTACATGTGTGATGACTACATAAACTTGTTTGCTCTAGGAATCTAGCAGTGACATCTGTATATGGAAAAACACAAAGCTGCAAGCCCAAAGCATATATTTAGCCTGTATCTACAAAACTTGCAGAAGAGCATTAAATCAGCAAAATGAAAAGCAACCAACAACCAGACAAGAAACATAAAATGTGCTGGCTACTCTAAGGCACAGCTACAGTAATTATTTCAGTCTTTTGCTTACGGGTATACCAACTGTTTACAATTTACTGTTTGGCAAAGCTGGGTGTTCTCATTTTCCCTCCTGGTTCAGGAGTCAAAAACATATGTTACCTTTCGTAATGAACTCGTCTAAGATTTGAAGCTATCCATATTCATGTCACAAGAAATGTTTACGCGAGAGCAAAATGCTTGGATATCCAAATAAATCAGAAACATCTCAAAGTTTATATTTCCTTATGCTTCCTCGGCATAGTAAAGCAGAGAAATGTAGTTTAATTAAAAACAAAAACAAAAAAGCCTTTTCAAAAATCATTGCACTCTCAAAGTAATGCAAGCTAATGTGTAGTTTCGCCATCCTCTAAAGATTTATTGCCTATCAATAGATACAAGGAAATGTAATATAATCATATACTGTACACACCTTGCATATTTTCCATCTTCTCTGCATAAATTATATATTCATTTTCATAATTATACTCTTATTTCTAGTTTTAACATAAGCTGCTATTAACTCCTGGGTGCCTATAAAAATATTACTGTATTATATACCTATGCAAGTAATGCTTGAAATCTTTTTTTAAAAAGGAATCTATTTATTTAGATTATGGCTAGATTGATTTTCAACCTACCCATGACCTACTATAATGGCCATCTGTGTAAATGGTTACTACTGGAAAAAGTCCCAATTTACAGCAAGCTGGTACTGAGCAGGATTCAGTGTTTGGCATGTAATTTTTGAGCATTTGCTGTGCCACGTCAGAGCAAAATTGAAGGTATGTTGGGGAATGAGCTTGCCTGGCTAGCCGTAGCTGTGCTTTCCCCATAGCTAATGGTTGCCCAAGAACAATATTACTACAATGGTACCTTGGTTGTCAAACAGCTTGGCTCCCGAACAAACTGGCTCCCGAACGCCGCAAATCCAGAAGTGAGTGTTCTGGTTTGTGAACATTTTTTGGAAGCTGAACGACCGACGTGGCTTCTGATTGAGTGCAGGAAGCTCCCACACTCAATAGGAAGCTGCACTTTGGTTTTTGAACTGTTCAGAGAGTTGAATGGATTCCCAGAACAGATTAAATTCAACAACCAAGGTACCACTGTATATAGCTTCAATAGGAATTGTTGACAGACTACCAATTTTTCAAATATTAGATGTTTTATACACTTGTGGCAATGCAGTCAATACAAGGAGCTGCACCCACACAGTGCCCTTGCCCAAATACAAGGACCTTAGACCCAACATGAATCATTCACTAACTGAAGACCCCAACCCCAGTGCTGCTCTTCCTTCTACTTGCTGTCACCTGTGCTCTCAAGGTGAATGAGCCGAAGCAGCTTTCACTTGCATTGCCCTCTAAGGGAGAGCCATGGAGAAAAGTTGGCTCACTCCAAAAAGACGACTCAAGGGAAGCAGCAACAACAAAGAGAAGGCAGGTGAGGCTATTGATGGAGATGCCCCTTGAAAGCCACCTTGCCCAAACCCAAAAATGTCAGTGATTCAGGGAGGTGAGGTGACTATTCTTTTTCATAACAGTACACTGCACTGAAACCAGTGGAACTTGCTTCTAAACTGATGAATTTAGGACCAAGCACATGTCATAACGTGGAGGGAAGTGTCTAGGAGATGCAGTCAAGTAGTCAGAAGTTTGCTATCTACATCATGGATAATGTTGTTGATGTCTTGTTTTAGTTACCAAGATGCCTCTAGTTAGACTGTGCTTTCCAGCCACTCTGTATAGAGACTTGTTGTTTACCAGGGCTCTATTCCACAGGGTCATCTGTTGATTTTGTTACTTCATTTATCAGCCAAAGATCCTCATGCATCTCTGTCTGCTCAGCATGTCCTGTGAACTCTCTAATATTCCATATATTCTAAATGTCTAGGATATTATAATACTCTGTACATTCCATTGCCATGAACATTGCATAATGTCTTCTAGATTGTGGCATGGTTGGAGATGAAAGGTTACATTATGTATTTGCCATGCAATCCCAGATATTTCTTCCAGATATTTATGCTACAATTTATGCTTGAAGTAGAATTGCTGTACTGTGGCTTTTTGAAGCACCTTAAGGCAGAATTTGCCAATCTGAAGCCTTTGCTGGAGCTGGTGGGAGTTGTAGGTTAAAATCATTGGACAGCAGCAAATTAGCAGAGGCTGGTGTAAGGTGTCATGGACTTTGAAGACACTCAAACTCAGAACGCAAGGGAGAAAAGTGCTAAGAGGAAGGCACGATTGGCAAATCCACACCTTGATCAACTCCCACCTGGGAACCAATGTCCCCACTGTGGAAGGATGTGTGGGTCCAGAATTGGCCTCCTTATGGATTCATTGTTAAAACCGTGTTTATGGAAGACAATCTTACTCAGCTACGAGTGATCGCCAAAGAAGAAGATGGGTTAAAAGGGGTTACACCCTTACTATGTTTCAGTCCTGCTGTTATTGATCTAGCATGCACAATTGGCAGATTCATTCAGCGCAGGATAGGACTTCTACCTCTATAAGAGCTTCCAAAAAAAATTGTAAGTTGGAAGGGGTCATGAGGGTCACCACCTGCCACCCAACCTCTGCTTCAAAACTTCCAATGAAGGAGAGTCCACAACCTCCTGAGAGAGTCTGTTCCACTGACAAACAGCTCTTACCACCAGAAAGTTCTTCCTGATGTTCAGTTGGAATCTCCTTTCTTGTAACTTGTGTATACTCTCAATCTGCCTTCCATGCTGCCGGCCATAGAGTAGTGCAGGAGTGAAAATTTCAGAAAATGCAATTTCGTCCTGCTGCACTCATTATTATAAGAAAAGCTGCTCCTGATGAAAATTATCTGTTATATCCAACTATTCAGAATTCTCGAGTCCCATACAAAATCCAGAAGCCCAACAGCATAGTGCATTCCTTCTCTCTTAGTCAGGTTAAACCTAATGGTGGAAATATAAACTAACATAACATAACGTAATTAAAATAGGAGAAAATCTGTTTTTATTTCCTCAACTTGGAGGCACTGTTCCCACTTTTCAAGTTTTGTTCCTTTGGACTCTCTGTACAATATTGATGAGTAAAGCTGGTGGAATTCTGCAACAAGCAAATCCCTGGGTCAACTTATATTATTAAGCAGCAGCAACATCTTGCTAAAAGTGATTGGGTGAAATGGTGCTGTCAGCATGGTTTGCTAATGCATATCACATGTATCTAATGCCTTGGGCCCATCTGTCCTCACTGGATTTATGGATTTTACTCAGGCTTTACTGCGAAAGGAGAGGAATGAGTGGGGGAAGGGGCTGTTGCAGTGTTGGTATGCGGCAACATTGTTTTACTCTTTCCCACTGCGAGACACCTCATGCTTGGACGGGTGCAATTCACGGAGCTGGCCGCTGGTGAGAATGGAAGGCTTTTGGGTTGAAACAACCACATTCTTGCCAATGAGTCATTTCATGACCCAGAGCACACAGGAGAGCCAAAGTCTTTTGCACACATCCAGAAAAAGGGCATTGGTGACAAACTTCACCTGTAAATACTGTATATATGGCAGCTGTTTTAAGCCTATATATGGTGGTGGTGGAATGCAGAGGTGGCAGTAGCCATATTGCTATGTAGCAGGTACAGAGCTATATAGTATTGCCTGCAGAGTCAGCATGTTAGGGTACAAAACTACCAGCCAAGCATCCTAGAATTCCTTCTATGACTCTGAGGTGTTGGACTCCCAGCAATCCACAGGCAAATACTTGCTTCCATGCATACTCCTCTCAATCTACCTAATAAATGGATATGAATAGTTTTAAATCAGCACCTTATTTTATGATGTGGACAGTTGGCCAGTCTTGCAATACTGGATGTTGTCTAATTTTGCCGTCCTTTGATGTGCGGTGAAGCCTAAGTGGAAGGCACGCACCAGAGTCATTGTACCCCAGCTGCCTTTAGATTCTGTTTGTGGCAATAGGTCTTAACCTTATCACAGTTCTTTTAATGATTTTTTTTTTCTGTTTAATTTAACTGCAAATCATATTAGCAGAGTTTTGACTGCTATGTCGGAGAGCTTAAAAACCGAAGTTATTTCAAAAGCTAAGAATGTGTCAAGTCTGTCATGTTTAGTCAATATGATCCATTCAAGTGTAGAGCTGTCAGAGAGGACAACACTGGCTGGTGCTTAATCTGTTCACTTCTGAAGAGGAGTAAAAAAACACACAACGGACTTGCAGGTTTTTGATCTATCATGGTTACAGTTAAATAACCAATTTGTGGATTTGTTAAGGGTACTAAGGAAGGCGCAGAGGTCTACAATAGAGAAAATGCATAGTACCACAGTATATTATGCAGTTCAGGGATTGCCAGCGTGGTGCCCATGGGCTCAGCTACACCCTGAGGTCTTCCTCTGGCACACATAGAACCTCTGAGGCTCCCCACCTTGCCGTCCTCTTGGTCATGGGATGGTGAAAAGTGCATAGATGTGAAGGAGAAAATTGGAAAAGTACTGTTATCTCTTTCCTACTTCTTCTTTCATCCTTATGCCCTTATGTCCATTCTTAACCTGAAACTGTTCTTAACCTGAAGCACCACTTTAGCTAATGGGGCCTCCCACTGCCACCACGCCGCCGCGTGATTTCTGTTCTCTTCCTGAAACAAAGTTCTTAACCTGAGGTACTATTTCTGGGTTAGCGGAGTCTGTAACCTGAAGCGTCTGTATTTCTACTGGCTCTGACTTTCAGTCAGATCCCTTGGAAAGGTCAAGTATGAGTAAATGAGCTTCCTCTCTTTCTGTGTCCAGATGTGCCCACATGCCTAAAAAGGTTAGCATACCTTGCTTTAGTAGTCAGTGATGCCATCAGCAGGGCTGGCCCACCCATGAGGCAAGGTGAGGCAGCTGCCTTGGGTGGCAGGATCTACAGGGGCAGCAGATCTGGTCTCCAAGGAATACACCACCTGCTGCTGCTGCTGCTGCTGCAGTGGCTGAATCGGCTGCATCCTTGGCAGCCCTCCTCCAATGCTGCCTCTACGGTGCCTTCTTAGTGAATAGGAGGCTCTGCTGATGTCCTTCCACTCTTGTTCCTGATGTAGATAATCATTCACTACTCCTTCCCTGGTGGGAGCGTACCATTTTGTGGTTTGCCTCAGGTGCCCTTGTCATCAGGACAGGACTTTGGGGCATTAGGCTAGGGCCCTCCTCGGCAAAATGAAAAAACACAGTACTGAATTACCATAAAAAGGTAAAGGTACCCCTGCCCGTACGGGCCAGTCTTGACAGACTCTGGGGTTGGTGCGCCCATCTCACTTAAGAGGCCAGGGGCCAGCGCTGTCCGGAGACACTTCCGGGTCACGTGGCCAGCGTGACATCGCTGCTCTGGCCAGAGCCAGAGCCGCACACGGAAACACCGTTTACCTTCCCGCTGGTAAGCGGTCCCTATTTATCTACTTGCGCCCGGAGGTGCTTTCGAACTGCTAGGTTGGCAGGCGCTGGGACCGAGCAGCGGGAGCGCACCCCGCCGCAGGGATTCGAACCGCCGACCTTTCGATCGGCAAGCCCTAGGCGCTGAGGCTTTAACCCACAGCGCCACCTGCGTCCCTACTGAATGCTTTGAAGTAATTGAAGCAAAACAATAGAAATGTGGCGTTAGAGGGTGTCCTGGGGGGTGGTCATCTAGTCCAACAACACCCTGCAATGCAGGAATCTCAGTTATATCATACATGACAAACGGGTATCCAACCTCTGCTTAAAAACCTCCAAGGAAGGAGAGTCCACACTGTGATAAAGATTGGCTGCATTGGCACATCATGACAAGACAGGGTTCCTGGTTTATTGTGGTTTATTGTGCCGAAGCAGCACATGGATCATATGGCCCAATCGCTCAGGCTTTGGTCCCCCATCCTTATTCTTATTCTTATTCAAATTTGTATACCACCATTCATCCGAAGATCACAGGGCAGTTAACAACATTAAAATACAAAAACAAAACACAAAATACACAACACAAAAAAACAAAACAATTAACCCCCCCTCCCACAGACACACTTAAAAGGCCATAGAATGGCTCAGGGGGTCACATAACTTCCCTGACATGAGTGGAAGAAACAAGCCTAGAGAAATATGACAGTGACTACTTGATATTCCCTTTATTATCAGGCAAATGCTAGGTGCTATAGACGAGACAGAAGGGATTTGATATCTGTGCATTGCATGAGGCAGAGTTAGCCAATGTGATATCCTCCAGATGAGGTTGGACTCCCATATCCATCACACTCAGCCAGTGTGGTCAGTGGTCAGGGATGAGGACAATTGTAGTCCAACAACATTTAGAGGGCCCCACCATGCTAACTGACTCTGGTCTATAGCACTCCTAAAGTCAGTGGCGTAGCATGGGCGCAAGGGGGGCTGTGACCCCGGTTGCAAAATTCAGAGGGGATGCAATGCAGGGACCAATTTCCACAGGGATTCCCACCTTGGCAAAAGCGGTGGAGCAGTCCAGGCCCATGGTGAGTGGGTGCATCGGAGGAAGGGGGGCAAGGGGTGACCCCAGCACAGCCTAACCTGGCACTGTTTTCTGTGGGCATCAGGAGGATTTGCCCACCAAAGGCTGTGTCGGTCAGCCAGGCTTTCTCCTGCATGGGCGCAGCCACACTTAGCTCTGGTGGATGGCGTTCTGGTAGCATCAGCGGCTTGCTCACCCTGGTCTCTGGCAATCCATGCTATGCCTCTGCCTACAGTCACTGCATGTCTGGTCTATAGTTCAATGCCAAGATAGGTAGATATGAGATAAGTGATTGACGAATGCATCAATTTCGAATGCATCAAACCTGTTCAAATGCAATGGAACGAATTTGATACCACCATAATGGGTCTAATTACAGGTGGAGATGAATCAGCATACAGGGGGGAGATTCAAAAAGTATTTACATGTGCTTAGAGAATAACCTGCACCTAAATATTAGCAAGACAAAGGAGATGGTGTTGGACTTTCGAGGAAGAGAGGGGAACTAGCCCCGTTGTATATCTCGTGTGTGTGTGTGTGTGTGTGTGTGTGTGTGTGTGTGTGTAGAGGAAGGCCCAACAGAGACTCTATTTTCTCAGGGTCCTGCGAAAAAACAAGGTTAAACAGCAATTGATGACCTCCTTCTACCAGTCCACAATAGAAAGTGTCCTCTCATATTGTATCACAGTGTGGTACGTTGACAGCCACGGACAGAAAGACTTTACAGAGGGAGGCGAACACAGCACATGATATCATGGGCTGTGTTCTGAACCCACTAGATGACATAGCAAGGGATCGTTGCCTTAGGCGAGTGAGAAAAATTCTCAGGGACGATTCACACCCTGGCCAGCACCTCTTTAATTTTCTACCCTTGGGCAGGAGATATAGAAGTATAATCAGTTGTACCAACAGTTTCTATCTGTGGGCTGTTAGGCTGGTGAATGGAAAATAACATAGTGCAACTGACATAAAGGGTTGGTGTGTTGTGCAATGAGATTGCGTGTTGGGGGGGGAACTTGGTTAATTTTATTGTACACAGGTTGTACATTGACAATAAAGGCATTATTATTATTATTATTATTATTATTATTATTATTATTATTAGTGGGCCACCCAGTTTGCTTGTTCTTCCTGAAAACAGTGTACACATCATCACCACCTATTTCTAATTTGCCTGATGATGTAGGGCATTCATTTCCCTATTTTACAGACAGAGACATGAAGCTGAAGTTGACTTGTCTAGCAGCCAGGAGGTCATCTGCTGCATGTGGTGGACTTTTGTGTTTCACTCAGTTTGAGTCTGCTCTGGCCTGCATACTATATCAGACTTTAATGGGACAGGTGCCAAAGTAAGAGTATGCCCTAGAGTTCCCTGTGACAGGGCAGTCCCACAACTGAAATTATAACCTGAAATAACTGACAGCAAAAAATCTCTTACTTTGCATGTATTCTCTCTGCTGACCTTCACCGACTGTGACTTTGCCTGACCAGAACTGCAGCCTTCCCAGGACATAGGATGCAAGATGGTGTGTGACAGCACCAACCTAGATATTTGTGAACATGCTGCAGTTAAGGGGGAGTGGGGAGAACCACAAGAGATCTTTAAACGCAACTGTGGAGAAATGGCAACAAATAAATAACCAATCAATCAACCTTGCTAAAAGTTATAAAGCTGATGGAAGTATAGCTCTAGTTCAGGGGTCAGCAAACTTTTTCAGCAAAGGGCCGGTCCACTGTCCCTCAGACCTTGTGGGAGGCCGGACTATATTTTGAAAAGAAAATATGAACACATTCCTATGCCCCACAAATAACCCAGAGATGCATTTTAAATAAAAGCACACATTCTACTCATGTAAAAACATGCTGATTCCCAGACCGTCTGTGGACCAGATTTAGAAGGCGATTGGGCCGGATCCGGCCCCTGGGCCTTAGTTTGCCTACCCATGCTCTAGTTAATGTAAAGCTACTTCCGCCTTAGGAGGAGGTGGAGTTGCGGGCACTCACAACCCCTTCACGTGCGCAGGGGTGTGGTCAGCCCTGTGTGATTGGGGGGGGGGGGATTCCTGGCTGCGTCACTGCCCAGGCAACCAATCTGATTGCTCTGGGGGTGTGGCCTGCTTGATTTTTTTTTTAAAAAAAATATTTATTAAAGTTTTTCACAACAAATCCAAATCAAAAACAATACACCAAAAATAACAATCAAAAACAACACAACAAAAACAACAAAAACGAAAAAGAAAAAATTATTACTTGCTTACTATCTTTATAACCCTCTTTCCTGACTTCCTCACATCTCATTTTTCTGTGTTCCCCTTTACACAAATCAGTTTTAGCAATTTCCTACCCTCTTTCCAGTCTTATTCAATATTGTACATTTCAACCTATTATGCATTTATTTTCCTTCTCTTTTAAGAAATTTTTTTTTATCGCATGTTCTTTATGGTTTGACTTAATCCTTTGTATCATTTGTTTAGTCACGACATAATAGTACTCTGGTCTTACCCCTTCTTTTCCACATCATTTTTGCGAATTTCTTTTTACCAAACCCCTAATGCCCTATTATTTTTATATCCCACATCATTTTAACATTCAAACATTTTACAATGTTTTTGAAGATATTCTTTAAACTTCTTCCAATCCTCTTCCACCGATTCTTCTCCCCGGTCTCGGATTCTGCCAGTCATTTCTGCCAATTCCATGTAGTCAATCACTTGCATCTGCCATTCTTCCAAGTTGGGCAAATCTTGTGTCTTCCAATACTTTGCGATAAGTATTCTTGCTGCAGCTGTTGCGTACATAAAGAATGTTCTGTCTTTCTTTGGCACCAATTGGCCGACCATGCCCAAAAGGAGGGCCTCTGGTTTCTTGGAAAAGGTATATTTGAATACCTTTTTTAATTCATTATATATCATTTCCCAGAAAGCCTTAACCTTTGGGCAGGTCCACCAAAGGTGAAAGAATGTTCCTTCAATTTCTTTACACTTCCAGCATTTATTATCGGGCAGGTGATAAATTTTTGCAAGCTTGACTGGGGTCATGTACCACCTATATATCATTTTCATAATATTTTCTCTTAAGGCATTACATACCGTAAACTTCATATCAGTGGTCCACAACTTTTCCCACTCAGAAAACATAATGTTATGACCAATGTCCTGTGCACATTTGATTAAATGTGGCCTGCTTGATTTTAGCAGGACGCTGCTGGCATCACTTTTCGCGCTTCCAGCTGCTCCGGTTTTCCCACCTTCCCGCCCTTTAGGTTTTTTCATCTCTCTCTTTTTTAAATTTTATTGACTATTTTCACATAACAAATTATTTCAACAATTGTATTTCCCCCCCCATTTCCCCCCCTCCCACCCCCACATATTCCCCCTACCTCCCCCTACTACTTCCCTCAGTTCCTCTTTCTGGTTTATTAACATATATTGTTCTCTGCATATTATAAAAATCTCTAAGTTATCCATCTATTATGTTAACAAATAAATTTGTGTATGTTTATTCAAAACTTCCAAGGAGGCCACCTCATTTTGTTGTTTTTTTAAGTACTTTGTAAAAGGTTCCTATTCCTCTTTAAAGTCACAGTTGTCCTCATCACGTAGTTTTTTCATCTCTTGACCTTGCTATGGACTTTGGTTGGTCGCCGTCGTACGGCCTGGTAGGACTTTTTCCATGGCCAATTTGCACCAGCCACTTGGCTTTCGCCTAAAGATAAAGGTAAAGGGACCCCTGACCATTAGGTCCAGTCGTGGGTGACTCTGGGGTTGCGGCACTCATCTCGCTTTATTGGCCGAGAGAGCTGGCGTACAGCTTCCGGGTCACATGGCCAGCATGACTAAGCCGCTTCTGGCGAACCAAAGCAGCACATGGAAACACCGTTTACCTCCCCGCTGGAGTGGTACCTATTTATCTACTTGCACTTTGACGTGCTTTCGAATTGCTAGGTTGGCAGGAGCAGGGACCAAGCAATGGGAGCTCACCCCATCGCGGGGATTCGAACCGCCCACCTTCTTATCGGCAAGTCCTAGGCTCTGTGGTTTAACCCACAGTGCCACCTGTGTCCCTGGCTTTCACCTACCTCGTAGCAAATTGTCCCAACTTTGTAAGGTTTGGTGGTTAGGCACTGGAATATTTCTGGAGAAGAGAAGAGGGGAGGTAGCGCCATCACCTTCCCCACACATTGAAGGGTATTCCGTTAAAGGATTCTGGGGGCCAGGCCCTGTCTGAAGCCTGGGGAGGCTAGGGCCTAAGGCACAACCCCTATCGGTGGCCCTGGGGGAGCTCCTAGTTGATGTGCATCAGCAGGACTCCCCCTACTGGTGGTTAACCCTTCCCGGACTCCGCGCAGACGGGCGGGAGTCAGATATAGTTGGTTAGGTCCAATGCCTAAGCCAGTACTGCTTACAATCTGTAACCAATAAAGTTGTGGCCTTTTTTAGCCAATTAACCTAAAATATACCTGAAGGAGCGTCTCCACCCCCATCGTTCTGCCTGGACACTGAGGTCCAGTGCCAAGGGCCTTCTGGTAGTTCCTCATTGCGAGAAGCAAAGCTACAGGGAACCAGGCAGAGGGCCTTCTCAGTAGTGGCGCCCACCCTGTGGAACGCCCTCCCATCAGATGTCAAAGAGATAAACAACTACCTGACATTCAGAATACATCTTAGGGGAAGTTCAGGGAAGTTTTTAATGTGTGACATTTTAGTATTTTTGGTCTTTGTGGAAGCCGCCCAGAGTGGCTGGGGAAACTCAGCCAGATGGGCGGGGTACAAATAATAAATTATTATTATATTGTTATCAAGTGTCTTTATTGGCCCTGTTTAGGGAAGTTTTTAAGGTCTGATGCTGTATTGCTTTAAATATTCAGTTGGAAGCCGCCCAAAGTGGCTGGGGAAACCCAGTCAGATGGGTGGGGTATTATTATTATTATTAATAATAATACCTTGGGGGGGGGTCAGGACCTTGCCACGCAACTACCCAAATACCTTGCACTTCTGCTTACAATTCCTGCTGCAGCATCTTTACGGCTGTTACAATATGCAAGTTCTGTTAGTTATGGCAGATTGATACATATATCCTAATGACAGCTTGAGTCAGTGGGAATTTTGACTGAGTAATTGCTAAAGGTGTGAGCCAATGGTTCATGCTCATTACTGTTTTCATTAGAATTCCCCATTACAAACTTTAAAAGATACATTATTTGTCTTTATCTTCATGCTACGCCCACCCCCCCACCCCACCCCCCTTTTGCATTGCAGAATACAATCTGGGAAAATGCATGTGCAATCTTAATTGTTGGACTTTGTTTATCCCATGGAGAAACCAATACAGCACTTACAGTAATTAAGATATTTTTTCTGGTCTTCTCATTTTGTTAATGATATCTTATTGAAGGCTGTGCAGTAATTACTGCCCACCGAGGTACACGCTCTGAAGCAAACTAATGGCCAATGACCAATAATGATTACATCAGTAATTATCTGTTATGAAGTATAAGCAAACAGCAAAAAAGTCTGAAATTAAAACCAGTGTGTTTGAAGCTAAAATTACTCATCTTATTAAACAATACTAAAATTATATTTGCAATTCATTGGAAAAATATACAGTAAGCTGCTTTCCTCAACTGAATACTAATGTTCTAGTTGTTTTCCAATTATATTTCCAAAAATATTTTTTTTCAACCCACTGCCTAAGGAACAATTGAAAACTGTAAGTGTCATTTTTTCAGTGGTGATTCTGTTTTTAATGTAGTGGGGGATTCTGGGTAAACCCTTTAAAATGCATGTTTAAATACTTGTGTCCCAAACTGTACATTTTGTTGTCTTATTAATACATCTTAAGAATATAACATTATATTCCCCACCCCAAAAGTAAATGGAAAACCTTTCCCAAGCGCAGGGCGAGACTGAAGTAAATAGAAGCATTTTGCAAGGAAATACATTCCTGTCTGCAGTATTTGACAAAACATTTGTAGCTTTTAGTCCCCAAGAAATTAAATATATAAGGAGTTGCATAAGCAAAATAAAGACAACCACTCTATTTCTGTTGTTGTAAATGCACTATAGGGGATTTTTAAAAATTTCCAATATATTCAGACATGTTATTTTCTACCTTTTAATAACCAACAGCACTGGCATGAAAAAAAAGTATTGGATTAATAATGAAATATTCTGTGTATTCCTTTTCAGCCATGTGCCTGATTTTGACCTCATGCAAACTGTTGTTGAACATTAGCAGCACTTGAAAATAATAATAATAATAATAATAATAATAATAATAATAATAATAGAAATAATAATAAATCTTTGGACCTTAGGACTGGTATACACAGACATCAGAATGATGTGGCAACATGGCAGGAGTCTGAGGTGGTAGAATGAACTGTTCCATTTCAGACTTCAGGAGGAGGGAGGGATCACATTTTCAATACTTTGCTACATAAAAGTAATAATGAAAAAAACACACCTTCCAAACAGAAAATTAGCACAGCAGAAAGCAGGCAGGATTGGAACATCTTTGTTTGTTTGTTTTTAAATGCAGAAAGGGTTTCATGCCAGGGCGTTCAGAATAAACTTACATAAACTGGAGTACATAAACTAGTACACTCCATTATTCCACCTCATAATTTAATTGCTTTGTTTTGCTGAAAGTGTAAAGCAGGCCTAAGCCTGTGCAGGTTACTTGCTTATCCCTGGTATACATTTCAGTCAGTAGGCGATTCTGGGCTCAGTTGTATCTGGATGGAGTTGGAGATTTCTGTGTCTGCTTTGCACTTGCTGGAGAGAGAGAATTACCGTATTTTTCGCCCCATAGGACGCACTTTTTCCCCTCCAAAAATGAAGGGGAAACGTGTGTGCGTCCTATGGGGTGAATGCAGGCTTTCGCTGAAGCCTGGAGAGCGAGAGGCATCGGTGCACACCGACCCCTCTCGCTCTCCAGGCTTCAGGAAGCTATCCGCAAGCCTTGCAAGCCCGGCGGGAGTTCCTGCGGGCTCACAAGGCTTGGGGGCAGCAGCCTGCAGTCCCGGCGAGTGTCTGCAAGCGATGCGCGCTAGGCGGGAGGTCCCGCCTAGCGCGTAAGGCTTGGGGCGGCAGCCTGCCGCCCGAAGCACGCAGAGCCCTCTGGAGGGCGCCCCGTGCTTCGGGTGAGTGTCCACAAGCCTGGCGTGCCCGGCGGGAGGTCCTTCCAGGCGCGCAAGGCTTGGGGCGGCAGCCTGCAGCCCGAAGCACGCAGATCCCTCCTGAGGGCTCCCCGTGCTTCAGGCGAGTGTCCGCAAGACTTGCGTGCCCGGCAGGAGGTCACGCCAGGCGCGCGAGGCTTGGGGCGGCAGCCTGCAGCCCGAAGCACGCAGAGCCCTCCGGAGGGTGCCCCGTGCTTCAGGCAGGTGTGCACAAGGCTTGGGGCGGCAGCCGCGGCAGGGGGGGGAATAATTTTTTTTTATTCATTCCCCCCCCCCCCCAAAAAAAACCCGAGGTGCGTCCCATAGGCCGGTGTGCCCTATAGGACGAAAAATACGGTAAGTTCTTGTCTAGCTTCCTAGAAGGTGCATCCAGTAGAGGGGGACAGGCTTCCCCAAATATTTTCAATGAACGGGCTGGGCCCCTTCAAAGTTCTGTGGCATCCATGCACGCATGCTGCGGGGCATGCTTACATCATGCACACAAACCGCCAGGCATCTGCATGACACATAAGCATGGCCCGTGGCACGTTTGTGTCGTGCACGCACATCCCACAGCATGCTGATGCACACGATGCAGGGGCATGCGGATGTCATGTGCGCATGCTGGGGGGTGGGCGTGCTAACACCATGCACACATGCCTTGGGGCCAGGGCCAGATTTGGGTTTGATGAGGCCCTAAGCTACTGAAGGTAATGGAGCCCTTTATATTTCCATCTGTCCTTTGTCAACAACAAATTGTTGCTTTCTTTGTGTTGATTGTATGCTATACGGTAATTTATGGACCTGATAGGTATCTGAAGACATTTGCACATGCAGAATGTAGGCACCCTATATATGGAAATGAGCAAACTGGTGATATTTTAGGGAGCAGGCTAGCAGGCTGGGCCCATTACTTACATCATAGGAGCCTACACAACACAAACACTGTTGCTGTATGTAGGTTTTATTTTATTTGTTTTTTATCTTATATTTTGGAAATGTATGTCCAGTTTTTCCCCCTTTAATTTTTTTTGGGGCCCCCAAGAGTGTGGGGCTCTAAGCTATAACTTGTTTAGCTTATATGTAAATCCGGCACTGCTTGGGGCATGCACACAAGGCATGCTGAACTGCATGCTTCCTAACATGTCCTGCACAGAATGGATCTGGAAGGCCTGTTGGATGAGGCAACTACAGTGGTACCTCGCAAGACGAATGCCTCGAAAGACGAAAAACTTGCAAAACGAAAGAGTTTTTTGTTTTTTGAGTTGCTTCGCAAGACGGATTTCCCTATGGGCTTGCTTCGCAAGACGGAAACGTCTTGCAAGTTTCTTTCCTTTGTCTTGCAAGTTTGTTTCCTTTTTCTTAAAACCGTGCATTCACTTCGAGGAGCAACTCATAGCACGCGGTGTGGTAGCCTTTTTTGAGGTTTTTGAAGACTTTGGTGATTTTTGAAGCTTTTCCAAAGTCTGTGCTTCGCAAGACGAAAAAATCGCAAGATGAAAAAACTCGCGGAACGAATTAATTTCGTCTTGCGAGGCACCACTGTATGCTTTTTGAATACAGTGGTACCTCGGGTTACAGATGCTTCAGGTTACAGACGCTTCAGGTTACAGACACCGCTAACCCAGAAATAGTACCTCAGGTTAAGAACTTTGCTTCAGGATGAGAACAAAAATCGTGTTCCGGCAGCGCAGCGTGGCGGGAGGCCCCATTAGCTAAAGTGGTGCTTCAGGTTAAGAACAGTTTCAGGTTAAGAACGGACCTCCAGAACGAATTAAGTTCTTAACCCGAGGTACCACTGTAGTGGGAAGTTTGAAACCAGTCTCTCTTAAGGTTACAGTGTTGCATGCAGTTAGGGCTACTTTAATCCCATTGAAGCCTATACAGTACATTGATTTAGAACGATGGTGTCCAAACTTTTTTTCAAAGAAGGCCAAATTTGATGAAGTGAAGGAAATAAACTGCCATGGGGCCAAATTATACCGACCGGCGGGTTACTTCTGGGTTTTGGCGGTTGCGCATGCACAGAAGCACTAAATCGCACTTTACGCACGCAGACATGGGTGGGTTGCAGACATGCATCCCGCATGGATTACGTTCACAACCTGAGCCTCCACTGTATGTATGTGTGTTCATGCAGGTTTTCAGCTTATCATGTCAGAGTCCTGCGCCAGGGGGTGCCAACCGTTTTGGGCTAGTGGGCACATTTGGCGTTCTGAGACAGTGCCATGGGTGCCAGTCAAAAAAACAGCTGCCCTGGGATGTGTGCCATCACACAAAATGGCAGCTGCATCTGAAACTGCAGTAAAAAGAGACAGGGACACAAAATGGTGCAGCCATGTCCCCCTCCATGGGGAAAAGGCACCAACACCGCCTACCACTTTGTTTGCTGCTCACAGAGAGAAGCATTTTGCGCATCTCTTAGAGGATGGTGAGGTGGATGGATGTCCAGTCCTTGCATCCAATAAAATGTGGGCATATTTAACAGGGTGGGAGTGTTCAGTGTAGTTGAGGCTAAGCAAGTGTAAATGCGAACTGAGCAGGAAGAGCAAACATCTCTTGTGTGTTGTGCATTGCTGAGGGTATATTTACTGAGACTTTTGTGGTGCCATGAGAGGTACTGGCAGGTGCACTGGTACCTGTAAACACTGGATTGTTGACTCCTATGGTGTCTCCTATGGTGTCTCTGCTTTGGTTCTATTCTGTAATACAGGAATAGGAAACCCTTGGTTCTCCATGTGTTGTTGGACTACAATCCCCAAACCTGCATTGCATATGGCAGGGGTAGGCAACCTAAGGCCCGTGGGCCAGATGCAGCCCAGTTGCCTTCTCAATCCAGCCCACGGATGGTCCGGGAATCAGCGTGTTTTTACATGAGTAGAATGTGTCTTTTTATATAAAATGCATCTCTGGGTTATTTGTGGGGCATAGGAATTCGTTCATTCCCCCCCCCCACTCCAAAATATAGTCCGGCCCACTACATGGTCTGAGGGATGGTGGACTGGCCCACAGCTGAAAAAGGTTGCTGACCTCTGGCATATGGTCTGAATAGATGGGAAATGGAGTGCAACAATATCTGGAGGGCCTCAGGTTCTAATGCATTTAGACAACCCTCTGTGTCCAACCTGGGGATGCGGGTGGCGCTGTGGGTTAAACCACAGAGCCTAGGACTTGCCGATCAGAAGGTCAGCAGTTCAAATCCCTGCAATGGGGTGAGCTCCCATTGCTTGGTCCCTGCTCCTGCCAACCTAGCAATTCGAAAGCACGTCAAAGTGCAAGTAGATAAATAGGTACTGCTTCAGGGGGAAGGTAATCGGCGTTTCCATGCACTGCTCTGGTTCGCCAGAAGTGGCTTAGTCATGCTGGCCACATGACCCGGAAGCTGTACGCCGGCTCCCTCGGCCAATAAAGCGAGATGAGCGCCACAACCCCAGAGTCGGCCACGACTAGACCTAATGGTCAGGGGTCCCTTTACCTTGCTGTGTCCAACCTGCTTCTTCAATAAGTTCATAAAAGTTTAGGAAGGCCAGCAAGTATGGAGAATGAAAACAGCCTGCAGAGTTGTGGCTGATATTGATCATCCTAGTGAAAATAGCAATATTTGTGGAAGAGATTTACATTGGGAATGCAGTGTGGAAGGGTTAACTCCCCACTCCCCAATCTGGATCATGCACCTAGGACTGCTTACTTTTAAAAAAACAAGCACACGCTCAATTGCTAATTGTCTGAGGATCATTGTGCATGTTATGCTAGGGCTTTGAAAAACTTGTAGGAAATGCTTTGGCTGTAAAAGGAACGGCTTGGCTGCCTTCACCTTAAATCTCCCTCTGTAAGGAACATTCTGCACTCATTGTCACTGCCGTAAGTCTCAAGCCACACAACTGAAGTCAGTTCTCCAAATGGAGTTATAAATCTGAAGCAATTGAGAGCAAAATCTGACACAAATTTAAACCCGGTGTAATGTGTTTGTGCCTTTATATCTGGCAGCAAATTTGGCCCTATATATTTTATTCCTAATTCTCACCTTAAATCAGTTTCAAAGGCTCAGCTGAATAAGATATGCCTCTGTAAAGTGTGTTTTAAATTAGGAGCTGGTGAAATACTGTGCTTTTGATTCCAGGATGAAATGTATATCCCCCTTGGAAAAAAATGTGTTTCCATTGGCTGTTCCCCCCCCTCCTCACCCCCCACCCTTGTCAAGAAACCAGGATCCAGAGAAGGGAAGAGCTGAAACAAAAACCTCTTTTTAGTTCATCCTCCAAATTTCTTCTGGGTGCAGAGAGGTGGTTTAAAAGGGCAGGTTCTATTAGGCCCAAGTATTTCTTTCGGGTGGGGAAGGAGTTTGGTTGCTTTAGGAAAGAAAAAGAAAGAAAGAAAGAAAGAAAAAACAAGGCTTCCAACTGGTTTTAATTTTATTTGTAATGTTCATGGGAACCAGCCACACATGCTTGGCTGAACTCAGGACTCAGATTTTTGGCAGGTTTTTTTATGAGCCCATCTTGGCAGGCTTTCAAGATGTCCAGATTGCTCACATTATATTTGAATAAGCACGACTCACTAGTTTAATCTGAATTGCCTGGTACACCTCTCATTAGTGCTAGTTAAGATGGGAAAATCATAACAGCACAAAGTGTTGCCGTCGGAGTTTGGCGGGTCTTGCCTGTAAATCTGCAATATAAAGAACTTTTAGGACCTTTCTGCGTGAACATTTAGTGTGTAAATTTATATTACTGCTACCATGGAAGCAATAAAAAATAAATAAATATCCTAACCTCACTGGCTTGAAAACTATCACAGTAGCTGTGTATCTCTTTGTTGGTGTGGCTGTTTTAATCCCACAAAAAACCTGTATGTAGACGTAGAAGTCCAATGGGATGTAAGTGATGCATGTGTGTGTGTGCGCGCGCGCGCACGCATGAAGGATTTCAACCTGTCATCTGTCTGGCTTACCACTGTATCATTCAATATGAAGACATTTAAAATCCACGGAAATCAGTATCACAGCCTGTGTGCAAAATCTGGAATACCACTGTTAACTAATGCTTTGTCCATCTGAGGAAAACAAAGCAAAATCTCCAGCAGCAAACCTGCTTCCCCAAGTCTGGTGTGGTAGCGTCCTATTATCACATCTGGACTACTGTTGTCAGCATATTGGCCTAGCTAGCCAACCATTAACTATTTCCCTTGTAATGATGGGACAGAATCAATAACTATGGCAACCTCCAGACGGCTGCTTCCCCACGGCTGATTTAGCACTGTAGTGTTACACCAGAATTAGGGCGGGAAGGGGGGGGGCGTGTTTTACATAGCAAGGAAGATGTGCCAAGTAATGCAAGAGTTTGTGCTACTGATTCTCTGGACTGTGCCATCCGTACTGGTCCTGCTAGCTCCCCCAACCCTCTGCCATTTGGACTGATGGTGTCCATCACAGGAATCAGCCTTGCCCTCATCTGGCTTGTGGGTATCAGCTGTGCTGAATCTGTGAGCCAGACACTCTGAAAGTTCTCTGTATGGAAGCATCCACTACACTCCAGCTTAGCATTTCTGATTATGCAAATTGCACCTGCTACCTTGATTATATGTAAATAGCATCAGGGGTTGTGTTATTCAGGTGTTAACAGATTTGCATGGTAAAGGTTTCGATAATAATTTGCATTTGCACATATGCCGTGCAATCCTATGCATTGTTACTCAGAAGCAAGCCCCATTGCTTTCAATAGGGCTTACGCTCAGGAAAGTGTGCAAAAGAGAAAATCCAGTGTATAGCAGCCAGTTTCTGTTTCTCTACCTGTAAAATTAGAAAAATAATAGAATACTATATTCTAAAAGGAGCCACGTTATGTCCCCAAGGTCAACTGAACTTGCAAGGCCAAAGCAAAATTACAGCTCAGCACCTCTACCTCTTGAAAATCATTGCAGGTTCCTTGCATATTAATTAAGATAACATTGCCAAGTCTCCTCTGCTAGGTAGCTTAGAACATGGATTTTGCAAGCAAACCTTGGAAAAATTAGATTGGAGCTAGGTAACTGGCCAGGTTTAGCCAAGTTTTTTGACTGACTCCTATTAAGCGCCTTAATAGTCTATTTGTCAGCAAGCCAACAAGAGATGTGAATTGCATTGGTTCTATAATCAGTGTAGAAAATATTTCAATCAACGTTTTAGCCTTAAAGTGCAATAATACAATGGAGTCAGGCCTGGAGACAGCAATTCTGTGGTTTGGGGAGGTAAGGTCGTATGTAATCATTGCAGAACAGCCAGGCCATAAATACTGTAAATGGCTGAAATGTTAATTTGTGATTTAAAAACAATCTGAGAGTCACAGAGAGAACTGCCAAATGAAGCTGGAACATGTTTATAAGAGAATATAGTTCAGGACTACACTGCTATTGGAAAGCCAGTGTTTAAAAGTCCATGATTAGGCTTGCCCCTTTCGTATGGCAACTGGCACTCTCTAATAAGTACGATGGGCTGGAAAAACATGGAATTTGAATACATTGCCAGTAAATGGAAGTCCAAGTGGCAGGGGTGTAGGAAGGGGTGTGTGGTGGGTGCGGTCCACCCGGGTGTGATCCCTGAGGGGGTGAAAAAAGGCACACCGCAGGGGGTGACACTTGCCTTGGGGCCTGGCCTGCAGCATGCCCAAGCCACACATCTCTCCTGGGAGTGAGGCTGTGGCTCAGGGCCCTTCACTGCCCAAAATGGTAGGATGGGGCTTGTGTCCACCAGTGGACTCCATGGGTGGATCGCTGCGGTGGCCCCGTGGGCAGCTCACCCTGCCCCCATTGTGTGGATTGCCACGGTGCCCCCATGCACAGATCCCCCTGCCATATGATAAAAGGACTGGATGCCGATGCATCTAATCCACAGAAGCGAGATGCCTAACAAATAACAGTAACTATGTAGCTGAAAATAGCCGCTGTCTTCCTTTTGCTCTCACCCAATATATGCAGCTAAGCTTTTGGGAGGAGTGGGTTCAGCCACTGTATTAAAATTGTCCAAGAACAAATTGAATAGTTTACTTTTTATTCTGTTTGTTAAACATATAATGCTCAAGTTTGATTCCTGAATGTACCCACTAAAAGAAACCATGACACTGCAGAATAAGAGATGGGAGGATTTTCAGCACATTCAAAAAAAATGCGCCACAGAATTTGAAATTTTGCGTTTGTGCTGAAAATAGGAATGAATCCAAGGGAGAAAGGAAATGGATTCACTTAGATTCACTTTTCACTTGCAGCACTGGTATTTCTTCCTTATGTTTTAATTGATTTATTGGCTAGAAGAACATCACTTCCCACACACACACACACACACACACAGCTCCCCAGCTCCTTCTGAAAGCATTTCAAGCTCAATATTGAAGGACTGGCTGGATCGCGTTTTCAAGGGCATCTGTTCCTGTCTGCTGCTGAGGATGGGGCCCATAGAGCAGACTGGAAAGATCCACCTAGAATTGCTTGAATTAAGTCCTTGCACCTGGATATAATTGTCGTGCTGCTGTGCTGGGGTTTTCTTAAGCTACTGGTAAAACAAATTAGCTCATTTTAACTGGCATCCAGTAGGGAAGCACACAACTCTCCTCATAGAATGTTTTTCAAATAATTATTTTTCTATTGCCAGCTTTAGCTCATGAATATTTTCCTAAGGCTGAGTGAGATTTTATTTTAAAAGGCAAAGCAGATGCAGATAAATAAAAAGAAAATCCTATTCTGGGCCTCAATGTTAGCATTGCTTACAATTGGGATGTGAGATTTGTGTAGCCTTAATTGTATTTTTCTCCATTCGTTCCTTATCCCAACCTAAAAGCCAGATCAAAAGGATTGTGTCATGTCAGTCTAAAACAAAAAGAAAGCATCTCTCCTCCCCTGCAACCTGTAAGCCCTGCTATATATGGTTCAAGTACCTCCCTAGTAGGATTTTCCCAGTAATGATATAACTATTTTATATTGTGGCATGAGGATGGATCAAGAATCTTCCGTATTCAGAGTATGCATTTATGTGTGCTATGCGAGTGTATATAAAAACCACGAGATATCATTTCTTGGTGCATTCTGCATGTCTTACCACAGTTGACTGCAATAGCTTGCCCACATTTTGAGAAGTCCACTGGACTTCCACTGGAATACATGCCAACAAGTATGTTAGCTTGACTTAGTTCTGCAAATGGCAGAGTGTTGAGAGAAAGGAATCAGGATTAAAAAGGTAAAGGGACCCCTGACCATTAGGTCCAGTCGCGGATGACTCTGGGGTTGCGGCGCTCATCTCACTTTATTGGCCGAGGGAGCCGGCGTACAGCTTCTGGGTCATGTGGCCAGCATGACTAAGCCACTTCTGGCAAACCAGAGCAACTCACGGAAACGCCGTTTACCTTCCCGCCAGAGCGGTACCTATTTATCTACTTGCACTTTTTGGTGTGCTTTCGAACTACTAGGTTGGCAGGAGCAGGGACCGAGCAACGGGAGCTCACCCCATCGCGGGGATTCGAACCGCCGACCTTCTGATCAGCAAGCCCTAGGCTCTGTGGTTTAGACCAAATATTAGAACTAAATATTTCAGAGCTCTTAAAGGGGGGGGGCAGGAATTATGCTCAGAAGTGAAGTGGTGGTAGTCTTTTGTAGGCAGAAGAGCAAGTCATTCAGTAAAAGGTGGGGCTGCGAGTACAAATAATATGCAGATAAGTAAATAAATAATAGGCAGTGTCAGAGACTGGTTGGACAGAGAGGAATGGTGGGAGGAACCAGCTACGGAATCCCCAAGGAAAGAAGGCTCAGAGCGCGGGGAGTGGTGGTGGGACAACAATGAGTGGTCAGACCAAAAAGAGGGAGGAAGCTGAAGACGTAACAGCACTTACGGTTTGGGAAGAGTCTGTGGCAGAGAGAAGTCCAGAATCAGAAGCAGGAGAGTGGGATGAGGGAGGCCAAGAGGCAGAGATGCGTCAGGCTTGTGAAGAGACACAGGGGTCTCCCCCTCCTGCTGTGGTAAGCTCCCCCCCCCCCGGTCTCCTAGAACCAGGAGAGGCATGAAGCGGAAGGAGCAAAGACAGGCACACAGGCACAGTCTCTGATTGCTTGTAGAAAACCCTGGAGAGGAGATGACACAGCTGACTGTAGGAAAGCAGAAACTTTTAGTCTCAGCAACTGCTTCACGGGTGCAAAACTTCATGGAGATGTGTTGCTGTGCTCATTAGGCCTGATGCTCTTGTGCAGATCCTGTTTTTGCTAATAATAGAGACTTAATTTCAATGGGCTCGGTGTGATGTAATGTTGGCTTGCTCCTGTCAGCCAGGAAGAGTTTGGTGAGGACAAAGTTGCCCACCTTTGCCTGGGAGTGGAATCTGTTTTCTTAACAGTTTTGAAGAAGTGCATACAAATAGTTATGGCTTGCTGTTCTTTTGCCCACTATCCCTGCCTACCTTCTGGAACAGGGGTGGGGAACCTCAGGCCTTGGTGTACATATACACAAAAGTAACATTACTGTATCCTGCCTTGGGCAGACCACACATGGATTACTGTGTCCAGTTCTGGGCGCCACAATTTAAGAAGGCTATTCACAAGCTGGAAGGGGTGTACAAGAGGACAACCAAGATGATCAAGGGTCTGGAAACCAAGCCTTATGAGGAACAGTTGAGGGAGTTGTATGTTAGCCTGGAAAAGAGGAGACTGAGAGGAGACATGATAGCCACCTTCAAATATCTCAAGGGCTGTCACATGGAAGATGGAGGACACTCGTTTTCTCCTGCTCCAGAGGGTAGGATCCAAACCAATGGCTTCAAGTTACAAGAAAGGAGATTCCAACTAAGCATCAGAAAGAACTTTCTCCTTTCAAACTAGCAATTCCCCACCTATGATATCTGTAAACGAAACAG
This sequence comes from Podarcis cretensis, assembly GCF_951804945.1. Lineage (NCBI taxonomy): Eukaryota > Metazoa > Chordata > Lepidosauria > Squamata > Lacertidae > Podarcis > Podarcis cretensis. The sequence goes on from NC_137174.1 coordinate 76,707,689, forward strand.
ACTGTACAATACTGCCTACTGAACATTTAAATTGGCTCTGCACAAATGTAAACTATACGGAGCAGCGGAGCACCAGTTGTGGGCCTTTGCAAAGTCTGAGCAAAATGCGGAAGTAACCCACCAGGCTCCCTCACCCCCCCCCCATTATAATAGTGTTCATAAATGCCCAACTGCTTATTATACAAACTCAGTTGTCTCTATCCATGGAAAGTACCGCCAAATGACTTTGTTTAAATTATATCAGTACTGATTCCAGCTTTCCTTTCCCCAGAAAATTGTGACCAAGAATAGCTATCCTCTAGTAAAACCGGGCTGGAGTAAAAAACTGGCACATCCAAAATTAAACTCTGAAGCTGCTGTCACTGTTTAATGCATTCCAAATTTTGGAGATGGTTTAAGCACAAATCTCTCATGGCTTTAGGCTACAATCTGATTTGCATGCCTAAATGGCAAATCTCAGCAAATCTCTGTGTACTGTAAACTCTGTGACTTTATCCCCTACATAAGAGCAGCCTCTGTCTAACAATACGGATTGGCAGGAACGGTCGTTAGCCGTCTTTGTTTTTAAAAATTGAGTTGTTGTTCTCAACAAATAAGTGTTGAATGCAATGATTTCTGTACAAAAGAAAATGCAGAATTCCTATAAACATACCTTATTTTTCGCCCAATAGGACACACTTTTCCCCCTCCAAAAATGAAGGGGAAATGTGTGTGCGTCCTATGGGGCGAATGCAGGCTTTCGCTGAAGCCTGGAGAGCGAGAGGGGTCGGTGCACACCGACCCCTCTCTCTCTCCAGGCTTCAGTAAGCTCTGCGCAACCCTTGGGAGCCCGGCGCGAAGCCGTGCTGGGCTCCCAAAGGTTGCGCAGAGCTGCCTGCATTCCGAAGCCTGGGGTGCGCTGAAGAGTGCGCCCGGGCTTAGCGCAGCTCTCTGCAAGCCTGGGGAGACCGGGGCGGCTCCCTAGGCTTGCGGATAGCAGGCTGTTCTGGGGGCTGGGGTCGGGGGAAGCTTGGGCTTCCCCCGCACCAGCCCCGTGCCTGGGAGGGAAAATAATTTTTTTTCTTTATTCCCCTCCCCCCCAAAAACTAGGTGCGTCTTATGGGGCAGTGCACCCTATGGGGCGAAAAATACGGTAAGTTTTGAATTTCTGCAGTGTGAAGTCTGCTTGAAAGTCATATTCTAAAAGGGTAAGGATTGCTTTGCTACATTAGCTAAAGGTACATCTAGTGTTCTGCTTCCAATAGTGGCCAGTCTTGACACACTTAGAATTTTCTCTTTCATTTCCTTATATGCTGGATAGACCCAGACAGTAACAAAGGGCTGGGCTGTAATGGGAAGATGGGTTTCTTGTATGTGCATACATATCACAGTTCAGCGATAGAGCATGTGCTTTATATGCTGGCGGTCTCAAATTCATTCCCTGGCATCTTCAGCTAAAAAGGACCACAGGCAGACATGAGTACTGGAAAAGACCTTGGACTGAAGCCTTTGAGAGCCACTGGCAGCTGGGGTAGGCAATACGGAACTAATGGTTCAAGTGTCTGGCTTGGTAAAAGGCAGTTTCAAATATATTTGCATCCATTGCTGTGATTGATGCTGGTGATTGATTGCAGGAGGTTGGACTAGACAAACCTTGGGGACCCTTCCAACTCTACAATCCTATGATCTATGAATACGTCTACATAAATGGCAAGATCCAATGTCACACCAGCAGATTCAAAGAGATTCCCTTTAACTTTCTCCTCGCTGCAGCCTCCTGTACCCCATGCAATCTGCTTTGCAGCCCCCCCCCCAACTACCCAAAACAGATTTTAGGGCCTCTCAAGACAGGCAGGAGAAAAAGGAGGGCCAGGAAGTCCTAACTGAGCAAGCAGAAGTCCTTTGCACAAGTGGGATGTCACAACTGAATATATGAGCCTTTCATTTTAATTTTTTTCAATGCTACAAGGTGTGACCGGAAGGTTCGGTGAATGGTCACAGAAATCGGACAGCGAGAAATATTCAAATATACATACCTTACAGGCCTTCAAAGTAGGCCCCCTCTGATACAATGCACCATTGACAGCGTTCGTAGAACTGTTGGAAACTTCTGGAGAAGTCCTCTTTTCGTACTGCTTTCAGTTTCCTCGTCACAGCAGCTTGGACGTGTGAAATGTTGGGAAATCACTGCCCTTTCAGTGCAGATTTCAGTTTTGGAAAAAGAAAGAAATCTGGTGGGGCCAGATCGGGAGAATATGGAGAGTGGGACAACTCAGGAACCTCAGCAATGATTTCACACAGAAAATGCAATTCTTCCGCCACCATTCGGACAGACAAACATTGATCCTGCATCAATAACTCACGAACTCTGTCAACATTTGCCACCGTTCTGCTCAGCAACGGTCTGCCAGACCAAGGGTCATCTTCGATGGTTTGCCGCCCTTTACAGAAACACTTAAGCCATTCATACACTGTCTTTTGAGTTACAGCTTCATCTCCGTACACAATTGTGAGCATTTTGTGGGTTCTTGATGCCGATTGTATGTTCGAATATTTCTCGCTGTCCTATTTCTGTGACCATTCATTGAACTTTCTGGTCACACCTTGTATATATGCGACATCCCACTTGTGTAATGGGAGTTCCCCTTCCTCAACCCTCTGGAACTGATTTAGAGGCTGTGCAGCAGCTGTAGGGAAGTGGAGAGAAGTGAGAAGTTTTGTCGAAGAAGCAGAAGTCTGTTCCGCAAATGGAAAAGCAGTGTTTAATACAGCCCAGTGTGTGTAGGCAAAAAAAGTTGCATGGCAACTGTACACCACAGTAGTATTGACATTTGGGGACACATAACAAGCCTGGTCCACACTTGAACTGGAAGGAATCTCTGTAATGGTTACATTAGTTTTTGTGCAAAACCTAGAATGCTGGGCTGGGAATAATAATAATAATAATAATAATAATAATAATAATAATAATAATAATAATAATTTATTATTTGTACCCCGCCCATCTGGCTGGGCTTCCCCAGCCACTTTGGGCAACTTCCAACAAAGATTAAAAATACATTAAAATGTCACACATTAAAAACTTCCCTGAACAGGGCTGCCTTCAGATGTCTTCTAAATGTCAGGTAGTTGTTTATCTCTTTGACATCTGATGGGAGGGTGTTCCACAGGGCGGGCACCACTACCGAAAAGGCCCTCTGCCTGGTTCCCTGTAGCTTGGCTTCTCGCAGTGAGGGAACTGCCAGAAGGCCCTCTGTGCTAGACCTCAGTGTCCAGGCAGAACGATGGGGGTGGAGATGCTCCTTCAGGTATACTGGGCCGAGGCTGTTTAGGACTTTAAAGGTCAAAACCAACACTTTGAATTGTGCTGAGAAACGTACTGGGAGTCAATGTAGGTCTTTCAGGACTGGTGTTATATGGTCTCGGCAGCCACTCCCAGTCACCAGTCTAGCTGCCGCATTCTGGATTAGTTGTTGGGAAATCTTTTAGTGTCTTCTAATTCATTTCTTTTTTAGGGGGAGAGTCTGCAATTGCCAATTTGCTTAGTATTTTAAGATGTTCTGTGAAGTTAAAACAACATATTTTCATTATGCATTTCCAAGTGCTTGAACTCTGATATCAGAGACCAGCATTTGTCGTGATGTCTTTCTTGCTGAATGTTTGGGTCCCGTGTCTGAAGCTTCAAGTTCTGCATATTAGGAGTAAATGGGAACGGACAAGAACAGCCCAAACACAATAGTTTTGTCTTACATGATTATAATCCTAGGCCAATATTTATGAAGAGCCAACTTCCAGTGGGAAATTAAACTAATCTGAAAAGCACAGTAAAATTCAAACCATGTACACTGGGAGAATTCCTCCAGTGTTTCTTTCTCTTTAATGCTTATTAATAGAGACAATAGTAAACCTAGAAGGAAGCTGCTGATATCCCTTTAGTTTTCATCATAACACGGGCTTTTGTTTAGAAAATCCTGTGCCAGATCTTGTCATTTAATTACTGAGCGCACATTGTGACTAAACGTGAAAAAATAACGAATAATTTCCCTTGGAATTCCACTAAGTAAAATTTGTTACTGGACTTCTTTTTTTAAAAAAAAGTGCTTTTAAGGTATCTTGGTTTCCATGTTTTAGTTTACAGTATTTTTTAACTTCATAATGTTGCTTATCATAACTAATATCTGTTTTTCTCTTCTGTTTCTCAGGCCTGATGCATTTAAAAACACATGTTGTACATGCTATTGGTCTAAATAAATTGAAAAAGGGGTATGTGTTTGGGGGTATGGGACAAAAAGTGTGGAGTGGGGGCACACGTGTCATTGCTTTCAACAAGGAAGGTTCATCAGCAACATGAGATTAATATACAAAATTCAAGAGGGATAAGGTCTGGAAAAGTTGACATTTAAAAAGAAGATGATTAAATGAGTCAAAATATCCCATTGCCTAGAACACATCCACAATCCAATTAAATTCAAGTAGTGTTTATACACCAATCTGAAAGTCTTTTGAATGGAAGTTATCCTCTATTAGCATGCTTAGAGTTGCAGCTATGCTCCCTTTAACTGCATCAGAGGTAAATCATTCCAAGCCCAAATCCCTTGGCTGCAATGGCAGCACCTTTGGGGACTAGTAGTTCTTTTAAACATAAATCCCAGCATCTTTTCTCAATGGAGAAACTGGCTCAGCCTCTGGTGAATGGCACTCAGTAGGTTTCTCACTGAAACTACACTGCAGAACAATGGCTCAGGTTGGTAAATCTTCCCCTGAGCTTTCAGTACTTTTTGCATATCCTATACTGGACAGTTTCCATTCATCTTGGCACTCAAAGCAAACAAATGTAACTATGCATCAGAGATGAAAGTGAAAATGCATATGTTAAATCCCAAGTGGGAACAGGCAAGTGAAATATATACATAGTGTTGCTTAGCAACAAACATGTTTCTTTTTTGGCCACAGGAACTGTGACATCAGTTAGAGAAGCCAGGCTGCATCACTTGTCAGAGATCTTCATCAGCTTCTCCCTTTATTTTGCTTGTGGTTAAAGATGAAGGTATTTTTGTGTGTCTGTCTCTCTCTCTCTGTGTGTGTGTGATGAAATAAGGTTGCAAACCTAATGCACTGGCTCATTAGTAAAAGCTAGCAGTCAGCTGATTTGCAGTGGGCATGCATTTGTAGGCAGGGTGAGGCACAAGCAAAACCAAACAAAAGCAAAGGCATCAGTGCGGCAAGTAAACATTTAAATCACTAATGACATCACATAATAAACATACTACAGCAAAGGAAGGAAGGAAGGAAGGAAGGAAGGAAGGAAGGAAGGAAGGAAGGAAGGAAGGAAGGAAGGTCCATTTGGTGTCCTTGTACCCATGGAAGTGCTTTTGATTCAATAATTATAATTGCTAAGGGGAGGGGAATTTTGCCAGTTACTCCTTGAGGTTCCACTCCCTGCCAATGCTACTTCCTACCCTGTTCTGAAGTGTCCATAATTATCTGGAGCAAATTTTAAAGAAGTGCTGGAGTGCAGGTGAAGGGGAAAAGGAAAAGGGACGCAGCAATATTGTCCCAGCTCCTACTCTCAGACATGGTACTCTGCTTCTCAGCTAGATTATTCCCGAATGCTTTATACCACAAGCCATTACATGGTTCAAACATAATTAGGTTACGGGCTACACATAAACAGGGTTCCAAGATACATGGTTAGGGCTTTTTTTCCAGCCAGACCTCATCGAAACTCAGTTCTGGCATGTCTCAGGTGGGCGCCATTGCCGTTCTAAGAAAACAAGGGAGGCGTTCACGATGAGTTCAAGCACCTCTTTTTCCAGAAAAATAGCGTTGGCACAAACTAATGTTATCTCCAACCCCTGACACACGCCCATGGTTTCTCTTTTGAAGAGTGGGATGGGCTCACAATCTTACATCTATAGAAACATAGTTCTCATCCCAAGCAATGGAACTGGGCAAGCAGGCAGGCACTCCTGTGAGTGAGCTGGATCTGCTTGCACTGACACATCCAAGGGCACGTCCTGGGTGAGAGATGCTGGCCTGGTTCAGCAGGGTCATGGTCCAACTCAGGCTCACATGTCTCTCTGATTCCCTGAGCATCCTTGTTGAAAGGAGGTGGAGGGCTGGATCAGGTGATGCCTCCTCCGCTGGGATGTCTGGCTCTAGCTGGTTGATTATGTCTCCCAATGCAATATTCAGCCCCTTCCTGACATCAGACTCAGTGACCTCATCCCAATCCTCTTCCACCTCCAACCAGTCCTCCTAGGATGTCCCCACGGGGCTCATCAGAGGTATCACCTCTTTAGCTGGAGAGGCACCCACTCAATCAAATCCCCTTCTGCTAGCACATGAACACAAACTGGATTCCAACCAATAAAAACATTTCTAGAGATGTAAGAATGGCATTTATACAGCCTCATTAATCTTCACAGCAACATGGTAAGGTAGGAAAGATTCATTCTGCCCATACTTCAGATGGTGGAACCCTCTGTGCTGCATAGTTACCATACACTTAAGGCACCCCCCTCCAAGAAACTGGAGAACTGTAATTTACGCCTCACAGAGCTACAATTCCCATGATTCTTTGGAGAAAATAATGTGCTTTAAAAGTATGATGTGTACGAAGCCTTAGTCTGAGAGAATGTGCCTTGCCTAAAGTGAGATCTTGGCTGAGATGGGCTATGGGTTGAGGACTTCCTCTCGCACGTCCTGAACCACTACATGCGACTGGCTCCTGTTATTAATTTTAATTCCTCTTCTTTCTGAAGTGAAAAGTCTCTCTCTCACACACAATGATTTTCATAATGGTATTTGTTTGAAATTGCCCACCCCCAGAAGAAAGGAAAGAGAAACTCTCAGTTGTACAGAAAAGTGATGTGTTTCAACAAAAATCTTAATCTGGGGGCACATATAAACTGAAATGTCTGAAGGGCTTGGAAAAGATCCAATAAAAATGTCTAAAAAGAGGAATAAGAGGCTATAAAATGTGTAAAAAGATACTTCTCTTTTCAGAAAATTTTATCTGATCTTTTTCAAGTCTTTTAGACATTTCACACACACACACACACACACCCCACACACACCCAGAAGATTTTTTTTTTTTGTCAAAATGCTCTGGGCCTACTAAACCATTTCCCTGTGCACCTGAGAGTCTCTCTTTCCTCCCTTTGCCCTCTGCTCTAATTTGTGGCCTTCCTAAATTTCTTCAGTCAAAACTAGGGTTTTCTCTGCTACCTTTTGGATATTTTTACATTGAAGCTCTTTCAAAGAAACTCCAAAACGCCCCCCCCCCTCCAAAAATGAGGGGAATTTATCATCTCAGAAATAAATTAACCCTGTGTCAAGGCCTCCATGCAACCATTTCATAGAATGCAGCTGTAGGAAAAAGCCTGGATGTAATCAGTTCCAGACATGCCAACCTAGAGGGGCGCTTGTGTACATTCACATGGGACAGGCAGGATTCCAAGTGGCTTGTCATGTACAGATGTTCAGAAAGCAACATTTGCATTGGCTAAAAAATGGATCATGGGTGGAATTTTCTGAAAAAAGAAGATGCTTGGCCATGCTCCAGCAAGACTTGGCTCATTTCTCCGTAATTCATGTGGGGGCATACATCAGGGTCCTCTGGTACATTGGAGATTCAGGACATGTGAAGCTGATCCAGATACAGAGGAAGTCAAAATACTAGTAAGTTCAGGGATCTAAGCCTCGTCACCACTGGGTTTTACGTCCCTGTAGCACTGCTACCTACTGGCAGGAGAAAAATGATGGGTGATGTGGGAGGCAGTGATTTCAATGTCTAGTACAGTCATACCTCAGGTTGCAAATGTGATCCGTGTGGGAGGCACGTTCATAACCTGCAGCGTTAGCAGCCTGAAGCGTTGCGTCTGCGCACGCGCATGACATGATTTGGCGTTTCTGCACATGCGCGTGATGTCATTTTGCACTTCTGCGCATGCGCGAGTGCCGAAACCCAGAAGTAACCCATTCCAGTACTTCTAGGTTCAATCCAAAAATGTACAACCCGCAGTGTTCGTAACCTGAGGTATGACTTACAGTGTCATTCCACACACACACACACACAGAGAGAGAGAGAGAGAGAGAGAGTGTCATACATGACCTTATCCAGAACCACAACTGCCTTTAGCTATGCAGAGCAGTTATGGATAAGATGCAGGCAGCTAGCTCAGAAGGACTGATCCAGAAGAGTGGATCAGTACTGTTTGGCAAATATGCTTAATAGGAAAATGTATTGGTTGCTTGCGACCACTCTTAAACACAACCCCGTCGTCAGCAGGCTGGGAGTCAGCACCCACTTGAATCATTAGCTGGGACCCTTTTGTGAAGTTTGGATCATTTCTAGAGTTACAACATTTAAAATTCTTCTTCTTCTTCATCATCACCATCACCAGCAACATCATCTTCCCACATTATATTTTATGTAATTAATGTGCCTCTTTTTTCATTTTACAGGTGAATAGCTGAACCCAAGAACAGGGCAAGCAGTCACTTCGGCCAGCTTGCATAAAGTTGGTTGTCCAACCTTACAGAGCCATGTCTTACAGAAGCACAACACGCCTCCACTGGAATTCAGGCATTTAATGTCACCAGCCCCATGCTGTGGGACATTCTTTCAGCAGATATTTGACAGGCTTGCTAGCTTTTTGCCTTTCAAGCTTTGAAGATCTTTTAATGCCAACTAGCCTGTGCCATTGTTTGAAATGTTCTTGAGTAGCCAATCATCTTAATAATTGTGCTGTACTGCTTTTAATGGCTTCTAAAATGTGCTTTGTATTGCTTTGCACTGCCCTGATATGTGTGAGAGTGCGGCATATAAATACAAATGAAATAAAGGAGAACATCGGGACATAGCATTTTCTGAAAAAACTGATGCATAGACTTTGTGTGGCTAGAGGGCAAAAACACATTATACTTTTATGATGGACTGCTGGCCATTCATCTAACAAAGATTCTACAGGACAAATTGCACATGCCGCATTCCACAATATATGGTTGTTAACAGCTTCCTTTATATTGATACCAGCAACTTTTGAACTCTTTATATTGATATCAGCAACTTCGCTATTATTGTTTAGATCTGAACTATGCCTTCAGGTTGGGTTGAAGTGGTGGGATGGTCAGTGTGCTCCCCTCCCCATAATAAAAAAGACAAAAGAAGAAAGAAAAACAACTCTGCATTGTTTTTAAAATAATAATAATAAATGCTGGAAGGATAGAAGCCTCTGCCTAAGAGACTGGATGCTTATACAATAGGATTTGAAGAGCAAATGGTGTGATGAAGCCAGGGAGTTGAATCCTACATCAAGGAATGTAATGAGAACTGCTATTAAAAAGGTATGAAGGTCTAGCGTGGTGGCTGTGCACCAACTTTAAAGAAATGTGGTTAGTTGGAACATGGGTCAGGTCCTTCTCAGTTGTAGTACAAATTGTGTAACTCCCTTTCCCAGGAGGCTTGCACCTGGGCCCTTCCTGATCCTTCTCTTGGCATCTGTAGAAGGCCATATCTTTTTCTTTCTTTTTGTCCTATTCCTTCAGTATTATTATTATTAAAATTTGTATAATGCCCTATACTTGCAGGTCTCAGGTAAGCTCTTATTGCTGAGACTGACTGTTTCTTGGGGTTTTTTGTGTGCTACTTAAGGTCCTATTTCATATTGTTTATTATTTGTTTTTATTTGATTGATTTCTTCTTTTATTGCTAATTTTCCATTGTATTGCATCAGACATTAAAATAGTTTTCTCCTAAATTACCGTAAGTTTCTTTGTTTGTTTTGGTATGCTGCTTTGAGAACCCATTTGGGGCAGAAAAGTATCCAAAATAAATAAAGTACTATCAGATTCTAGCACTTAAAGAATTTGAGAAATTTTGGTTTTAAGAAAGTTTGGTAGCGCACCCTCTCTTGAAATCTCAAGATTCCCTTTAGCAGTTGAATTAAACTGTAATTAAGCAGCTAAAGACAAATATTACAATTGCTGATCCTCAGTAGTCTCAACACTGGCTCCAAATGCTAGTCCAAAATATTAAAGTCTGCTTTAAAATCTGTTTTAGTCCATTTCCAAAAGGAATGGACTCCCGTGGTTTGGGACAGGCATCCCTATATTAGCTGCCAATCTGAATATGATACAGAGATGGTATTGCTAAAAAGGCACTCGCAACCACTCTGTTTATATTAGAAACTATGATGGGATCCAGGATGTGTTAGAAAACCTGTGTATCTTAGGGGATCTTAACACCTGAGATTCTTAGGATATTAATGTAATTTATCCAAGCTACTGTCGTACCTCGGGTTACAAAGACCTTGGGTTACAAACACTTTGGGTTACAAACTCCGCTAACCCAGAAGTGGTGGCAGCGGGAGGCCCCATTAGCTAAAGTAGTACCTCAGGTGAAGAACGGTTTCAGATTAAGAACGGACCTCTGGAACGAATTAAGTTCGTAACCCGAGGTACCACTGTAGTCCTTATATGAACTGTGTAACATCAAGAGTTTGGTACCCAACTTTGCCTGTTTTTCTCTCCTCTGCCCACTGCCTTTTCCTTTTGTGTCATGTTGTTTTAGATTGCAAGCCCAAGGGCAGATACTCTGTGAGGGGTTTTTTATTTTTAAAAAATTATTTATAAGCCATACTGAGAGCTTTCCAGCTGAAAAGTGTGGAATAAAGCTTTGAATGAATGAATGTATAAATAAATAAATAAATAAATAAATAAATAAATAAATAGACAAAGGAAATTGTACGCATCTGATTCTGTTACATTAGGCTTATTGGACCTACTTTGTTTTAACTAGAACCCAAAGCTCCACTATACAGAGCCAAGTACAAAAGTCATACAGTCAATAATCAAAGGGTAATCCCATTGAAATGAATGGACATATCTAAGTTAAGACGATAAAATTCAACAGATCTACTCTGAATGAAACTTAGAAACAGTTGAATATATCCATTATTTCTAAACCTGCCTGTGTACATATGAATTAGCATGTGCAGGTATTATGCAAATCTGCAGTCTCTTTTGTATTCTTTTTGATGATAACCTTCCGCTTTTTTTGGCCATGAAGAACTGGCCACACTACCAGGTGGATCAGTGCAAAGTCCAGCATTTTGTTGAATGCCAACCAAATAAAAGTGTACAATCTGAGCCTAAAATTTGTTTTCACTAAAAGAACTGCACTGAGGCATCATACGCACCAAATGTTCAAAGCAACATCATATCACTTGAAACAGTCATGGCTTCCCCCTAAAGAATATTGGGAAATGTAGCTTGTTCAGGGTGCTGAGAGTTGTTCGGAGACTGCTATTATCCTTGAAGAGTTACAATTAACAACCATACCCTCTTCCCACTAATATAAATATAGTGAATCCATTTCAAGCTTAGGCCACTTCTGATTTCTACTGTTATCATGGGCCAAACCAACATCCTGCAATTTAGCAGGGCTGGAAATATGGCTTCTAGATTCAATCCATCTCAAATAGATTTTGGGAAGTCTTCTGTTATTTTACCTTAGCACAATTTTTTTTTTTTTTGCATTAGTTGTTAACTATAGCTATTCATAAGGCAAAGAAGTTAATGTGCTCTTCAAAGTATGTAATTTAAAGGGGCTGAAAGGCTGCCAGCCTTTTATATGCCAACATTCATAGATTGAGAAGCAGTGACTGCCAAGTAAAACAACAAGTGAATGAACGCACACATGCACAGGGCTGAGAAGAAGGAAGTAGGGTTCTGCAGGGCTGAGAAGGGCTCTATTCTGGCAGCAAACAATATTGGAAGATCGGAATGACCATGTGCCATTTATGCCAATTGGTACTAAGTATCCCTGGAACAAGGAGCAAATTGTGTTCCTGCTGGGCAACAGATCTCCCCACCTTTCTTGGGGTGTGTGTGAATTGTGGCAACCACTTTACCAACTAAAGGGGTTATGCGGTGGAGTTGGCCTAATAGGATCCTGAGGTCAGGGCTTGAGCTCAGATGATAAGTCCAGTTTTCACAATGGTTTCTCATTTGCATTCCATAAATCATGCCCAACTAAGACTGTAATCTCTCCCCGACCTATCTGGGAGAAAGAGACACTGAATTAAATAGGGCTTACTACCAGTGCATACCCTTCAACATTTCTCTGACAAAAATAGGGACTTCCCATTCCCTAATGATAATTTTACTATTTATACCGCACACATCTTACTGGGTTGCCCCAGCCACTCTGGGCAACTTCCAACATATATAAAAACAATAAAACATTAAACATTTTAAAAAACCCCTATACAGGGTTACTTTCAGATGGCCCAGGGATCAGATAATTCCACAGCCTCCAACATTTTGCCAATGAAAAAAGGGACACCCTACCATATCCTCCAACATTTCTCCAGTGAAAATATGGACATCCTAAGGAAAAGTGGGACATTCGGGGATCAAATCAGAAATAGGGATGGCTTCTCTATATCAGGAGTGTCCCTGGAAAATAGGGACACTTGGAGGGTCCGCCAGTGGTGGCTGATGCCCATTGGGATTGGTAAAGTGGAAGGGAGGAAGACTAGCAGTAGGTTAAGCCTGTTGTTGTTGTTTAGTTGTTTAGTCATGTTCGACTCTTCATGACCCCATGGACCAGAGCACACCAGGCACTCCTGTCTTCCACTGCCTCCCGCAGTTTGGTCAAACTCATGCTGGTAGCTTCAAGAACACTGTTCAACCATCTCGTCCTCTGTCGTCCCCTTCTCCTTGTGCCCTACATCTTTCCCAACATCAGGGTCTTTTCCAGGGAGTCTTCTCTTCTCATGAGGTGGCCAAAGTATTGGAGCCTCAGCTTCACGATCTGTCCTTCCAGTGAGCACTCAGGGCTGATTTCCTTCATAATGGATAGATTTGATCTTCCTGCAGTCTGTGGGACTCACAAGAGTCTCCTCCAGCGCCATAATTCAAAAGCATCAATTCTTCGGTGATCAGCCTTCTTTATGGTCCAGCTCTCACTTCCATACATCACTACTGGGAAAACCATAGCTTTAACTATATGGGCCTTTGTTGGCAAGGTGATGTCTCTGCTTTTTAAGATGCTGTCTAGGTTTGTCATTGCTTTTCTCCCAAGAAGCAGGAGTCTTTTAATTTTGTGACTGCAGTCACCATCTGCGGTGATAACTGCCTTGCTGTGGCAAAGGGGCTTGAGTAACTCAGAGAAGCTATGAGCTATGCCGTGCAGGGCCACCCAAGATGGACAGGTCATAGTGGAGAATTTTGACCAAACGTGATCCACCTGGAGCAGGAACCAGCAAGCCACTCCAGTATCCCTGCCAAGAAAACTCCATGGACAAAGACAACAGGTTAAGCCTGAGCCAATGACAGGATGAGACCACGAATTCAAATTGGGTCATCATCTCTTATTTAAACCCACCATGGAAACTGGAAGAAAGAAACCCCTTCCGCCATGTTCAGCACTGAAGGTAAACAACAAAGATCCCCTGTGTTGCAAACAGAATAATCTGACAATCCAAAAGCAGCACGGTAGGCTAATAATAATAATAAGTGTTGTAATCATATTATTAGCCTACTGTGTTGCTTTTGGATTGTCAGAATGCTCAGCACTGAAGCAGCAGGAAGAACAGACCACTCCACCCTAACTTTCTAGCCTGCATCTAGGTAGTAAACATTTTTGCAGGCTAGTAACTTTTGTGGGCTTATTTACAAGGGTGCAACAGGCCAAGGGCACAATATTGCTATATCTGTACTCTTGGTGAACCTTAAAATGTTTGTTACCAACTGTTTCCCCCCACCCCTCAGGTCAGTTTCCTGGTGCCTCGGGTGACAAATCAACTATGTGGGAATGCAGATTGCAGTGGGAATACACCTGGAGAGTGAGTTGAGAAATGACAGCATCTGTTTAATGGCATGCTAGGTTGTTGGCATCTGTTTCAGAAGACTATAGTGGTTGAAACCTCTCAATGTTTGGTCCAAGCAATCTGCAGTCTGGACCAAAACAGTTCATGCAGTAATCCTGTGAATTGGTCTGATTAAAGCAACAACACCAGTTTTACACCAGCATAAGCCAGTGAGTGGATGGGCAGTAGGGCAAAAACCATCATGTGAAACCATCCCTTTACGTCTCAGGTGAAATTCAGTGTGCCACTTTCATTGATCATATATTTTCCATCAGTGGTTCTGACTTGGACCTAAAGTTGATAAGAAATGGCAGATGAGACTGTGACTTTATTGCAGCCTTATCCCAAATTAGTGCCCTCCAGATGTTTTTGATTACAAATCCCATCATCCCTGACTATTGCCTGTGCTGGCTGGGGCTTATGGGAGTTGGAGTCCAAACATTTGGAGATTGCCTCATTGGTTATGTTAGCTATACTGAAGCATCTCCTCTCTGAAACTATCATCACCTATGTAAGCTTCATTACTTCTCCAGCCAATTTTATTTTGCTATTAAAGTGAACATCTTACCCTAGTCCATTCCCTTGAGACTTCACTTTTCTCCTTTCAAAGCAAGAGCTTGGCCAGTCCATTCCATTGGTGTACAAACTGTTGTAATGTAGCAGTGAGCCCAACCCTTGCTGTTTTAATATCTACACATGGTTCCACAAAGGTTTTGAATACCTGTAATCAGACATATCACTTCCATTTTTGTCTGCAGGCCAAAGAGAGACAGCAACACAAAACATCCACTGGGAACTAATCAACACATTAAGGTTTATTCCTTAATAAATCCATAGAGCAAACATGCCTTTTCTGCTTCGGAAAATGTTTTCCCTAAGCTTCAATAGTGCTATGCTAGAAGGGATGGTGATTATATGACCAATTGTTTAGCATGTGTTTCTAAACTGGCTTGTAATTGCCAAATTAATCTCTCCAAGGTATTAAAAGCCTATTTGCACAAATCTATGCAAGGAGGGGGGAAATCCTGGAAGGGAAAGCAAAGCACAGTACCTGAATTGATATAAAGCCCATTCCAGAGGCAAGTATTTGTTTATGGAGCCTGTTGTGGCCCTGGGAACAAGTAAATATAAGCAGCAGGAATCACAAATACAGAGACTATGCAATTGGAGGCTGTCAGGAAGCAGTATGGTGGCTTCAGGAGTTGAATTCGCCTTGCAAGAGGCTTTGTCTCAGTATGCGTAAGAGGCTTTGGCACTGTATCAGGCCTCTGGGGAAGCCACTTAGCGGGGTGGGGGATTATCCAATGGTTTACTATAGTTTGTGCTTCCCAATTCACAGCAAACTTGCTTCCCTGTCATACACACATGTTAACTCTCTGCGTGCCTCTCCCTTGGTTTTCTGTGGGCTCCTTTGAATGTGCTGACATATGCTATTTCAAAGTGCGAGCAGGGGAGGGGGGGGGAATCCTTAATGCATGTGACTGAGTGAATTCAAAAAAAACCCCACTAGAAATCTCTGACTAATGACAAAAACACAGAGATGGGTAATTTGGCCAGCCTGAATAATTCTCCTCCGGAACTGATGTGCTTTGCTTTGGTTGCTTTGACAATCCCATCTAAAATGCAAATGAATTATGCCCAACTATAATAATAGCTGCAAGTGTTGCATGATTCCTCCCATAATATTAGGTTTACTCCTAATGAAGGTCCCCCCCCCCAGCCTTCTCCCTTTTCTCCCTTCTGCTCAGAAACACAGCCTACACAGTCTTTCCTCAAAGCACGTCAAGGGTTAAATATTGGTTTAAACTGTGGGAATATTATGCATTGTGAGAATCGCCATGGTTTTTCCCTATCACTATCAAAGAATGGCTTTTGCTTGGAAGAGAGGAAAGCGGGAGGGTGGGAGGAGGAAATTGTTGGGTGTATTTCCTATCTTCTCAAAACAAAACAAAAATAAAGGAGGAAGGAAGCAGAGGCTCCAGAAGCATCTCATATCCATTTGCAAGTTATCTAGAAAAAAATATCTGAGCACAGTTGAAGTGCACTGTGAAGGCACACCGCTTTTCTGTGGGATACTGTTTTTATTTGTGCTGAGCTAGCCGAAAAAGTGTCTCTTCCTTTACAAGTGTTGGGGTTGTTAATTTTTTTTTTAAAGAATATCCTGATATCATACGGTAAGTCTTCTGAGGGATGTGAAGTGCAGCAGTCCCAAAGAAACAACAGCAATTGTTTTCTAAGCCCTGGTAAGGCAATAAAAAAAAAAGCCAATTCTTTATGTAGGTTCAAATGTAGCAGCTGGTTTTGGCTTTATGAACCATGAAAAATAGTTCCCATCTGGAAGCTGATGTTGAATAAAGATGCAACAGTAAGTCTGCATCTTATAGGAAATGTATATACATATCCAGCTTGATGCTTCTTTTCATTGTAAAACGAGGGCAAGATGTTACACAAGAGGTGGCCAAAGTCATTTATTTCCTTATTAGGTGACTAAAGGAGGTATCAACAAACAAGCTCTTCCTTCATACGATTTTCAGCACTTCTCAATCACTGTTCAAAACAGAACCTTGCTCTTAGCTTTATTCATTGAGCATCCAGGCAAGTTCAATCTACTTGAGTTACACTAACGAAAAAAGAAAACCCCTATGATTGATTATAATTCTATATTAAAGTTCTGGCAGTATACAATGGAATTTTTTTTTTAAAAAGAGTTGTTTTAAACTGTTGTTTTAGAGTTGCAATCTGCCCTGAGACCTTAGGGTGAAGGGCGGATAATCATTAATAATAATTATTATCCTGCAAATTTGCCCTTATATAGGAACCCCAGAAGTAGCAGGTGTGATAAGTTCAGCTGTCCTGTAAATTCCATGCCAATATATACCTGAGAAAATATACCTTGGGACCAGTTTTTATATGTGCCTGCTGGACCACTTTGATATGCAGAACTGGCAAATTTACAAGGGCCACATAATGTGCAAGGAATCCATCATTCGGTGTGGCAGCCCCTCTCTGCCCATTTATATTAGACAGGCACATTTACTGTATGGTTTTTGGCACCTGCTTAAAAAATTTTATTGCTTAAGCAAGCCTACCTGAAAATTTAACATATAATTTTATTGCACATATCTGTTTTGTTGTTGTTGTTTAGTCATTTAGTCATGTCCAACTCTTTGTGAACCCATGGACCAGAGCATGCCAGACACTCCTGTTTTCCACTGCCTCCCGCAGTTTGGTCAAACTCATGCTGGTAGCTTCAAGAACACTGTTCAACCATCTCGTCCTCTGTCGTCCCCTTCTCCTTGTGCCCTACATCTTTCCCAACATCAGGGTCTTTTCCAGGGAGTCTTCTCTTCTCATGAGGTGGCCAAAGTATTGGAGCCTCAGCTTCAGGATCTGTCCTTCCAGTGAGCACTCAGGGCTGATTTCCTTCTGAATGGATAGGTTTGATCTTCTTGCAGTCCATGGGACTCTCAAGAGTCTCCTCCAGCACCATAATTCAAAAGCATCAATTCTTCGGTGATCAGCCTTCTTTATGGTCCAGCTCTCACTTCCATACATCACTACTGGGAAAACCATAGCTTTAACTATACGGACCTTTGTCTGTATAGTTAATCTGTATCTGTTTTAATCTCCTGGTTTTCTATATATTTTGATAAATTTGTTTTTAACACTTGATTTTATCAGTCTAGTAAATAAAACCATTACCCTGCGTATATCTCATAGCCTTGCAACACAGTCCTATAAATATGTGCTTCTGGTTGTGACATAAAATAGTGTGTTGTGTTCCATGTGACATCCTAGTCTTGGTTTAAGGAGCAGAGTCACATGCCGCACACTGCCCACTATGAGAGAGAGCCCCACTCTGGCCCCTTACTTGCAAAAAAGGGGGGCATGTACAAGTTTCATTGGTTCCCCATAATCTCATGTTTAGCAAAATACCATCCATGGTATCCATCCCTGTCTCATTCTCATCACTTGCAAACAGAAAGGCTACTGATTGCTTCATTCCCCTAAAAAAGACAGTAGGAGCCTTACTCCAAATCCTGATAGTAAAGGGGGAGATAGAGAAATAGACCACAAAATAAAGGTATGCTTATATGAATGTATGTTAATTTGGGAGCTAAAAAGCCAAAGAGATCATGTATTCGCCCAGGGTTTTAAGTGAAGCATGCCATTTTGATTCATTATTTCCACATTCAAAGGTTAATATAGTAATAGTGGTCCTTTGTAGTCCAAAAGCAATCAAAGCATTTTTTATTATTATTACGTGCAGCAGTTTTCAAAAGTCGTAGCTCCTCACTCCCTCTCCAAACAGCCTGAGTTGGTATTTATCCATTTTATCACATCCTTCCCATCATATTCTGCTGTATGTGGAGACCCGGCCTTGCTTCCAACAAGAGACAATAGGCTTGTCTGTCATTTATATCCTCCCTGTGAGATTTTATTTGTGTAAACATCCTACATTTCCCAAGCATTCAAAAAACAATTATATTGTTTAACCCGGGTGTGAGTGCAAATGCTTCCATATTCTTTACTTTACTTGTAAAATATGGAAAAGGACTAGGAATCATAACCAATAATTGCATTTTGAATTTCTAAACTGCACCAGCCCACTTCCTCCTTGTCAGTCACATTCAACAAAGCCCAAGGCAGCACAAGGCTGTTGCCCAGTAGATGTGCTATTATTTGGTAAAGTCAACTGATCAGGCAGGATATAAATGAATTAAATAAATAATAGAGTAATTCATTGCAGGAAACTTAAAGGTAAAGGTAAAGGTACCCCTGCCTGTATGGGCCAGTCTTGACAGACTCTGGGGTTGTGCGCCCATCTCACTTAAGAGGCCAGGGGCCAGCGCTGTCCGGAGACACTTCCGGGTCACGTGGCCAGCGTGACATCGCTGCTCTGGCGAGCCAGAGCCGCACACGGAAACGCCGTTTACCTTCCCGCTGGTAAGCGGTCCCTATTTATCTACTTGCACCCGGAGGTGCTTTCGAACTGCTAGGTTGGCAGGCGCTGGGACCGAGCAGCGGGAGCGCACCCCACCGCAGGGATTCGAACCGCCGACCTTTCGATCGGCAAGCCCTAGGCGCTGAGGCTTTAACCCACAGCGCCACCTGCGTCCCTTACCTGCAGGAAACTTAGAGGTTCTTGAATATCCATCTATATACACTGGAGGAAGAAATAGCTAAGGGAATCCCCAGCCCATTTCCTTCCCCCGAATTATGCTATGAATCATGAAAATATTTTGAAATAAACAGATTAGACAGGAAGAGATCAGACATGATTCCCTGGAGGTTTTCCAAGAAATGGTTGGAGAGACATCTGGCAGGAGACGCTTCAGAACATCTCATCTCAAAGCCAGGGGGTTAGACATGATGATCCATTGGATCCCTTTCATCTGTGTGATTCCATAATTCTCTAAGCTGACCCATATGGCAATCTGACTCCAGTTCTGGGGAAATAATTTCCATGCACATCCCCTGGGAAAGTTGCTCCCTTCACTTCAATTCATATTGCACAGCTTACATTGGTACGTGGACTGCATTTAAGGAAAAGTGCTTATCATGTTGCATATTGCTCACTAACTATAATCTGTAGCGGGTTAGCATTTCAGGATGGCAGACAATGAGGTTGTGTGCTGAATAAAAATATCTTCCCAGTTTTTTTGAAATAATTGTGTTTAGAATGAAAATTTGTCTAGTTTGTCCTATTCAGATGTACAGTGGTACCTCGGTTTTCGAATGTAATCCATTCTGGAAGACCGTTCAAGTTCTGAAACATTAGAAAACCGAAAACTCAGTAGCCAACAGCTAGGCCTCAGGATCGTGCACTCAGTGGAAGCAGCATGGCATGTTCGACTTCTGAGGTGTGTTCTAAAACCGAAGCATTTACTTTCAGGTTTATGGCATTCGAAAACTAAAGTGTTTGTCAGTGGATACATTCGAAAACCGAGGTACCACTGTTTTACAAAGCATAGGACTGGGGGATCCCAGGTTCATCTCTCCACTCAGCTATGAAGCACAATGGCCTCTCTTAGACTAGTCATTATGGGCGATATTAAATTAACCTTTCCCCCCTCTCTCTTTCTCCCATCTACAAATCTGTTCTGGAAGATTGGGGGAGCCCCATAACATATTGCAAGGTGGGGTGGGTAGGTAGAACATTCTGCCACCTTAGTGCTCTGTTGAATGCAACCCTATACCTCAGCCCAGCCTATCTCCAAGGGTTGTTGTGATGATAAAATTGCTGATGGTGGGGAGAGAAACCATGTACACAACTTGACTTTGTTGGGAGCCAATAAGAGATATACATGTAGAAAAATTTATTTCCCCAACTCAGAATGTAAGATGAGGCTCAGTAAAGCCTTGTAGATGCCTGCAGAAAATTTATTGTCACCTCTGATTGATGATGAACATCTAATCTGTTTGTTCAGCTATATTTCAGGGGTAGCCA
Source organism: Podarcis cretensis (assembly GCF_951804945.1). Taxonomy (NCBI): domain Eukaryota; kingdom Metazoa; phylum Chordata; class Lepidosauria; order Squamata; family Lacertidae; genus Podarcis; species Podarcis cretensis. Next base: position 76,727,999 of record NC_137174.1, read on the forward strand.
ATGTAGTGCCTTCTAGATGTTGTTGGACTACAACTTCCAGCTCCAAGGGCCTTCTGGTGGTTCCCTCATTGTGAGACATGAGGTTACAGAGAACCAGGCAGAGGGCCTTCTTGGTAGTGGCGGCCGCCCTGTGGAACGCCCTCCCGCCAGATGTCAAGGAAATGAACTGACTTTTAGAAGACATCTGAAGGCAGCTCTGTATAAGGAAGTTTTTAAAAATATTTTGTTGTGAGCCACCCAGAGCAGCTGGGACAACCCAGTTAGTTGGGTGGCATATGATGATGATGATGGATTTGGTTTAAAAGTTTGTAGTGGAAAATCCCTGAGCTTGCCATAGCATTTTTTTATTTTTCAAAATGAGATTCAGTTCCAAAGCTGCCTTTCCCCAGAGCCGAGTAAAACAAAGGGATGCTATTATTAGTGCAAATGCAACAATTAAGCAACTTTCAGATGCAGAAATGGTTCTGCCGGTTTGCAGTGGGCAGTGGCTGTCCAAGTGAAATGTTTAAACAGCATTCTTCCACACATTCTCCAGATTCTGGAATTCCTGTGCAAACATCCCCATTTTATCCCTGCTTCCTAATTGTGTTGCTTTGTCATTTCCAAACAATTTCGTAACCTGTGCCCTCCTTTTGCTGCCAGGACTCTTCTCTCTTGCCTTCTTTTGTCACCATTGCTATTTTTTTCCTTTTAACTGCTTTCTAGGGGGCTTCTACATTGCAATTGTCCCGGAGCTGAAGATTCTCAGAGGAGGTGCTGAATCAAATTATTCTGGTTATTTGTACCAAGCTGCCTTCAACATGCAATTGGGGCTGGACTTACTCCTAACTTCTCCTCTGGAATGAAACACGGGAATAAAGTATAGATGAACACTTAAGGGTCTTTGTGCCTAGCCAATGAGACTGGGAGTGTTGGCCCACCTTTAAAAGTTGGCTGTGCCTCATCCCCAGTAACATTTTTCATGGGGCTATGGCATCCTGCCCTTTCTGTGTGGTGGCTGTGCAAGTGTTGCTGGGTACTACTTAGGCCCCACATAGGACTTTTTTGGGGGGTGGTGGTGGTGTCAAAGCCTTCTTTCACTTCTCTACACTCCCAGAGACAGAGTGCCTTTCCTCAGTTCAGCATGGTCAGGGGATCTGTCTAGTTAGGCTGTGCTTATTGTGGCTTAGGTAGTACAAAAATTAGGCTAATTTGATTAGTACTCTCAGGCATCAAACAAGGAACGTGCATCCATGAACTCTGCCTTGGAAAGCTTACTGGCCAAAATGAGACCTGGCGTGGGAAATATTCTTGGGACAGACTGCTTCGTGCCAGCCCACAATACTTACATTTGTACGTAGGTGAGTGTAGGTGCGTAGGCTAGCTTCTTATCACACCTTTAACATGAAAAAGCTAAGGACAGCACCATTGGTTTGCCTTGAGTTTCAGCCAAGGTAGAGCAACCACTTATGCATTGCGCATAAGTGCAAAAGAGAATGAAAGAGGGCATATATTTGCAGATATGTGTATATAAGTTTTCTGTTCGGGGAGCATTCAGGTCACACACCACACATTTGAAGCGCATTGCTTTTCCCAAAGAATCCTAGAAACTGTCATTTGTTAAGAGTGTTGGGCATTGTAGATCTGTGAGGGCAAATTATACCTCCCACGATACTTTGAGGGAAGTCATGTGCTTTAAATGTCTAGGTCACATCCACACCATGTATTTTAAGCACATGATATCCACCCCTCACCAAGAATCCTGGGGACAGTAGTTTGCCCACCACAGTGCTCAGCACCCTTAAAACTTCACTTTCGAGTTTTCTTTGGGGGAAGTCATTTGCTTTAAATGTATGGTGTGGAGGTGATATTGATCTCCTATCTTATGGTTCTTTACCTTTAAACCAAGTTTGAAGAGCCTTTCAAAGAGAGGACTCCTTCAAACTGAGGTCTGTCCTCCAACAGTCCTTCAAATAGAAAATTGCCCTTGGTAACATCAGACACACGGTCACTCGAAGACAAGGTAAAATCACCTTGTACATGGAGAGACAGTGGGAGGAAAATAGGTTCCTAAAGTTTCACGTTTGGACCAGTTCACCTTCAATGAAAGTCTTTCATTAGGAATGATTTATGTCACAATTATTAGTAACATTTGTGTCCTTGGTTTATCCCAACCATGGGTATGTGGCATGTGCAGGGATAATGTTTACCTTTTCCTGACTGGAAACAAAATGGAGGAGGGGGACATTCCTGTCAGATTTCCCACTCCCTTTTGGAACAGCTGATGTCTTTGTCTGACTGACTGTAAGGACATCAGCTAAATGGGCTGCAGGAAGAGGTAAATATTCATGTGTCTGTATTTCTTCTGCTCACTCAAGGGGAGCAGTGGTATCCAGCGTACTAAAAGTCTTCAAATGCCGACAAATACAATTTAGCTTTGAAGGCTGCCAGCAATTCTGCAGTAGCAAATCCCATTTGTAATCAAAGGGTGAGTCATTAGCCTTGACATTTGAGAAATGAAGATTACTATGAATTTATGAAAAAGATTCCCTAAAATGTTTCCCTAGCAACTGCCAATGAGGAGCCTCGGGCATCTCTCTCAGGTCCCTAGGCTGAGTAAGGCTGGCAGCAGTAGAGCAGATTGCTTCCTTTCCTAGCACTGCTAAAGCAAGCAGTGCTCAGAGTCTGTTGCCTTTTTCCCACTCAGAGGACTCTCCCAAGAAAGGGTGAGGGGGCAGTTGCTGTGACTTCAATGTGCAATACTTACGAAACATTGCAAGATGGAAGCCCGGGTTTCTTCATATATAGCATATAGCTAATCTGGATTTGTTTCTCCCACAATGTAATGGGTGCTGCTGCTTCCAAGTCTCTGGGAAGCATTGATGAGTGTATGTATTTATCATACAAAAGGTGTCTCTGTGTTGGATTCAACTAACTTGGTGAGCTAGCAGAAGCCAGAACAAGGACTCCCACTAGCACAATGGAGCTTTCTCTCTTCTTCTTTTTGCCCCAAACACCTTGGAGGGTCAGGAGAAACCCCAGAACAACATATGAGAGAAGGAAAGCCATGTTCATTCCATCTGACAAGCAGAATTCTTGCACCGATGGAACAATCAGAAAAATGCACCATTGTGAAACTCACACAACACATCATTTTCAAAAAACTTTTGGGGCTATTTCCAAATCTAACAGTTTATACATTGTCCAAGTTGAAGGCAGGGCATCACCCTGTGTTTTTGTGAGTTTTAGCAAAAATGGCATGCTGTTTTCTGGAAGGATAGTTATGAGAAATGATCCCAGCAACATCCCATATGAATTATGAGACTTTTATAAGCACATATCTGCACAAGCTGCAGAATAATAATGCCTGGAAGAAATGAAAGGTGATTGTGGTTTTTGGAATGGTGATTTTGGTCATAGAGTATTTGTAATGGGGGCAGAGGGAAAATGTTTGCTATGGACCTGAAACAGTTGCATGCATAGTCTCATTTGTTATGCTAATGTCATATGAAAACAAATATTCTTTGTTAGTAGTAATTATACTTGCCTCTAGTGCACACATCCTTTATCATACCACAATACTCCCCCCACCCCTTTTTCTCTATAGAAATATAATCTATCATCTATCTATCCATTCATTACCATGATGTTCTGCTAATGTGACTATGGCTAAAGTCCTGTGTACCCTTGTTCGGGAATATGCCCCTCTAATGTCAGTATATTTTATATGTGCCTGATGATGGTTATATGTATATTTTATATGTGCCTGATGATGGTTCCAAAGTGGGAAATGGAGAAGGTTGCTATATACACAGTAGGACACTCATGGTACTTTATTCTTATTTCCTGTTTAATATGTGTATGAGACTGGAGTGAAGAGATATCAGTATGTTACTAGTATGCAGCAACCTCTAACCTATATCTTGCCATTTCTGTGCTTTCCCAGAGTCAGTTTTCACTGAGAGACTTAAGTATATGCAAGATGAATTGAGGTGAATTATGAGAAGAAGACAATGAAGATGAGCAGAACTTGAGATTGCTGGGGAAAAGAAAGAAACATCAACTTGTCACTTGAATTTGCATTGAGATACTAGTGAATCCACTTTGGCCTGTGAATTTTCAGGGTGCAATATTGCCATTTGTCAATACTATTAGGTCAGAAGAAATGAACCTTGCATTTGGTGTGTATAAAGCACTTCCACAGATTAGTGTCATATTCCTTAGAGCTGTCCTGTAAAATGGATCAGTCTCATTTTCCTCATTTTGCATATAGGTGGCTGAAGAGTGGCCTGCCTGCTGAGTTTATGACAATGGAGAAATTTTAAACTGGAACATTCTGTTTCCTGGCTCACAGGTCCTATTCTTAGAAACAGCATACCTGTTCTCTTCTAGAAAAGAAACCAGCGTTTAGGTGTGAGGCGCATTCTACTTTTTGATGTGGTTAAAACCATCCATTTCCATTGGGAATATGTTTGAATGTGTCGTCACATAGTGAGAGCTGATATTTTTCATGCTAGAGCAAAACTGTAGTGGTTCATGGTTAGTAGCACTGAAGCTCTTAGCATGGTGCCTGGCTCACAACCATATCAGCATATCAGATGTCAGAAAGGGGAAGGGAAAAACAAGAAGCATTTTTGCCTTCTTCCACCATACCACCACAACAGCTGGAACAGCAAGGAAGGTACACAGCTGGGATGAAGGGCATAGAAGGATTGGAAGTGGGCAGGCAAATAGAAGGGAATATGCTTCTCTGGCTCAGATTAAAATCTGAACCTGAGAAGAATTTGGGGGATAATAATACTTATGGTACTTAGAGAACAAGTATCACGAGCTGCCAAGATTCTTTTTTTTTAAAGTCTGGAAACAAACTATATAATGACATCTCTAGTACGGTGCAGAAAATAACTGTTCTCAATGTCTGAGGATGCAGTAAAAAAACTATATGCAACATATAAAACATCTGTGGAAAAAGCAACTTGATTTTCCTTTCCACCATGCTAAAAATAACATGTGGCTTGGGCTTTAGCGAGACCTTACAAATAGCAAGTGTAGCCAATAGATAATGAACTAGTTTTGGTGATGAGAAACCTGAATTTGAATGTGATCTCCACCCCTGTCGTTCAGCCCGGACACTGAGGTCCAGCTCCGAGGGCCTTTTGGTGGTTCCCTCACTGCAAGAAGCAAAGTTACAGGGAACCAGGCAGAGGGCTTTCTCGGTTGTGGCGCCTGCCCTGTGAAACGCCCTCCCATCCAATGTCAAGGAAATAAATAACTATCTGACTTTTAGAAGACATTTGAAGGCAGCCCTGTTTAGGGAAGTTTTCAATGTCTGATGTTTTATTGTATTTTTAAAATTTTGTTGGAAGCCGCCCAGAGCGGCTGGGGAAACCCAGCCAGATGGGCAGGGTATAATCAATCAATCAATCAATCCACACTTGTGAGGTTTCCCTTGGGCACATCACACGCTCCTCCAATAATGTAGTCTGTAAAAAGGAATAATAGTGACCAGATTGTTGTGATGGTGAATGAAGCAAAGATTGTAAAACACCCTGCAAAGGGAAAGTGCTATTAAATCGATAAATATGAACAACTACTTAGCTATTCGGTGATAATCAAAAAGACACCAGGAGCTCCTTCAGATAACTAAAGCCGCCTTTTAAAAAAGAAATAAATTGTGAAGCCACTAAAAAGAGTCATAGGATTGCTTCCTAGGCACAGCCAGCATATGTAACCCAGCTGATCTTTAAATGGTAGGTTAAGACTTGTTATAGCGGCACGCTAACTTTACACTGGACTTAAACCTCCAAGGACCTTGTGGATCAAAATGCCATCTTGAATTACAGCTGGAAGTGAACTGAAAGCAAGCGGCTTCTCCAGAGAACGGATGTAATTTGGTCCCTCTGAGGAGTGTTGATAAGAAAGCTGGCAGCTACACCAGCTGAAGTTTCTTCAGGCCCAGCGCTGCCAGATCAGTTCTGATTAGTAGCAGCTGCAGTCTCAGTCCGCAGCAACACTATGGACGCTGAGAACACATTCCAGATGATGAATGCGATACAGATTTGCCGAAAGAAGAACATATTTCTGGGGTATAAATATAATTACACTCTGCTCTCAAAGCAGGGCAAACGGTTTCCTCTCTGTAGGTGAATGAATGGACCAGAGAGAGTGGAATTTGAGTTCAGCTTCTAACCTGATTTTTTTTAAAAAAGAAGAATACAGGAATGTTCACCAAGTTGGTCATTTCCCATTTTACTTCTTTCTCCTCTTTCTCTGCTAACACCCCAAAGGATGCAAAACCTGCAGAGTCTTTTGGGTTTTTTTTATTGTCTGAATGGAGTTCTTGCCATTCAAAATGGCTGCCACATTTCCATGCAAAAAGGCAAATAACCCCACTTTGCACAATAGGCAAGTTGAGCTCAACATACACATGACAGAGAAGCTTTCAAAATGAGTCATAAGTTAAGTGGTTAAAACCAGCTTAAACTTGCTTAATTTTAAAAGTTGTTTGTGCCCTTTGTTGATTTCTTTTTAAAAACAGGTTTCTTTCTTTCTTTCTTTCTTTTTCTTGTTGAGGGGGGAGAGAATGAGGATAGTAAGAGGGTTCTGACAAGGACTTGGAAGGGGGTATTTATTTTGTTTTGTTTTCCTTAAAAAGAAAGAACGAAAATGGGGGATGATCTAGTTAAAAAGGGGACTGGGGGAAGAGAAGAAAAGAAAACTAATAATCAGCCTCTATACCACAAGTTTCCTCCCTAACAAAAGAGCAACAGGAGGTAGATGGTGTGTGTTTGTGGGGAATCACAGCCTTGAGGTGGTGTCACAAAAACAATGGCTAGGGAATGTGAAGCATTTTCTCAGTCCTGCCTATTGTACCTTAAGTTTCCTGAAGTGCTTGAATAATAAAAATAATAAAAATCACCCATATTCTTCTTGGAAGTTAAGGATCAGGTGTCACAGCTGGGGCCTGTGACTCCAAACTGATTTTTTCAAACAAAAAGAATAAACTAGTTTACACCACTGCATCTTCAGTATGTAAAATATCTGCCTCCATTAGTATCACATAAGAGCCTAGACGGTCTTCTTTTTCCTCCTCCTCTTCCTCTTCCTCTTCTCTGGATGGTATGGTGGCCTTATGTCCTACATTACAAAGGAAAGCCCTCCAAAGGAATCCTCTATTTGAAGGGCTACCTGGTCCAAGGCCAGTTTAATGATCACTATCCATAAGAAGGGAGAGTAGGAGGGGCCTTGAAGTTGCTCATCAACATTTGACAGCTGGACAGCAAACTGAGCAGACATTAGGCCACCTGGTCATCTGTGGTGTGATGTACTGCTTTTCAGTTAAAATTGTAGTCACTAGGTGGAATTCAACAAAAGATTTGCTCAGAGTAGACCAACTGAAATGAATAAACATGAATAATTTGGTCCGTTAATTATAGTAAGTCTACTCTGAGCAAAATTTAGTTGAATACCACCCAATGACTACAAGTTTAAACAGAAACAATTGAATACCACCCATTATTTCTAAATTTGCATCTGCAAATGCTATGCAAAACTGCAGCACCTTTTGTCCTTTTTAAAAAATAAAAAATGATGATAAATTCCTGGTGGCCAGCATTTTGTTCCCAAGTGCAGCCAACCAGTTGGTTCCTGGAAGCTCAGAGGCAGAGCATGAAGGAAACAGACGCCACTTGCTCATGCTCAAACACTTGGGCTCACTGCCTCTAAACATGGAGGTTCTAGTTAGCTATCACTGCAATTCCTGTTGCCAGTCCTCTCCTATACGAACATGTCAATCCTCTATTTACAACGATGATCAAAGCCTGTGGCAGAGATGCAGCCAGAAAGCTAATTATGCGCTGGTTGAAGAAATGTGTGCTGTGACAGTGTTGAAATCTTTCCCCTCTTGGCATTTCCCTTACTCTGTGCTGGATATTTTGGAGAGAGCACAGCACAAGGAAATGGACAAAACTAGAAAAGGGAAGCCTTCAAGCACTTTTCACACTTTTTTTTTGGGGGGGGGCATTTCTTCGGCTTGTACTATATGTATCAACAGCGGCTAAAATGAAAGCTAATTTAAAACAGCTCTGTTTGGCTTTCTATCCGACATTAGCAGCCATCACACAAATCACATGTAAATGGCTAAAAGGTGCTCCTCATATGGGGATGGGACCCCTTAAGGCTACTCAATAAAACCCTCTGGATTGTATGTCAGTGTGTTGAAGTGGTCTTCTAAACACCTGGGTAAGCACTTCCATTCCAATTTACTGCACCACTGAAAATGCTTCCAAGATTATTTGTACTGGCTTAAGAACATAAGAAGAGCCCTGCTGGATCCGGCCAAAGGCCTATCTAGTTCAACATCCTGTTTCCCACTGCGACCAACCGGGTTCCTATGCAAAGTCTCCACGCAGGACATGAGCAGAAAGGCACTCTCTCCACCTATGGTTCCCACCAACTCACATCCAAAAGCATACTGTCACATCCAAAAGCATACCAAAAGCATACTGTCCCAGGCAGTGGAGGTAGAACTTGCCCACAGATGGCATTAAAGTACATGAATGTGTCTAATGTTTTAAAGCCATCCAAGTTGGTGGCTGTTACTATCTATGGTAGGATCAAATGCTGTAGTTTAACTATGTAGTGGCATTCTTTTGTGTGTCCTGAAACTTCAAACATCCAGCTTCGTTGGGTGGCCCTGAGTCCTGATATTATGAGAGAGGGATAACAATTCATCTCTATGCACTTTTTGTACACCATGTGTAATTGTATGCACCTCTATGTAATTGTATGCACCTCATGTCAACTGTTTACTTGCCTGAATGTTGCAACCTTCCTTCATAAGGGAGTTGCTCCAACTCCTTGATCATTTGGGTTGCCCTTTTCTGAACCTCTTCCAGCTCTAAATCCTTTCCGAGTTGCAGCAACCAGAACTGAACATAACGTCCCAAGTGGGCTTCCACCAGAGACTGGCATAACGCCATTAAAATGCCGGCAGTTTTATTTTCAGTCCCTTACCTCATGATCCTTGAAATGGAATCCATCTTTTTCACAGTGGCTGCACACTGGGTCAGCATTTCCAACGAGCTGTCCACTATGACCCCAAGGTCTATGAGAGATTAGGCAAATTGTGTGCATGCAGTGATGGTGGCAGTTGACCACAAAGGACAGTAGGCTATGCCCCACTTTTCAGGGAGAACTCCCTTCAAGGAGAGCAGTCTGGGCCTAACTAGCAACCAAAGAAGTAGCTACTGCAGGGTGTTTCCCTCTTCCTGCAAGAAAGAATTTGACTCTACAAGGGGAACTCTAGAAGTAAGATGAAGGATACTTGTCCTATTCAAAACAACACACAAGGACAGTGGTGGATGGTGGGGGAAGCACACATCAGCTTCACCCACCATATCCCCATGAGCATCAGCCCACCTGCTCCACCCCAGACCTTCTTGTGTTGAACATTAAGCTCCAAAGGGGGATTCTATATGCACTTGACTAAATGCACTTAAAATCCCCTTTCAGAATTTCATGCTTGACATGTGATGGCCAGACAAGGTTTGTGTCTCAAAACAGCCCCTCTGGCTTCTTCTGCCTTCAGCCAGAGGACTAAGAGCAACCAGCTAAATGCACAACTAGGGAAGATCATCCTGTGCCAACTAGCTATAAATGCATGCTTCCATCTCACCACTTTGATCTGGTCTTGTCAAATTAACGTCCTGCCTCTTCATTTTCCCTTCATTCTCCTACCCTTGTAGGCCTTGGCTTTTGAGAGGACAGGGCTCGCAGCTCACTTTTTGATTATTAAATATTGCACAGTTATTTTCACTTTTAGAGACACTTCAATCATCTTATATATCTGAGAGCAGTTCCTTGTACAATGGTACCTCGGATTAAGAACTTAATTCGTTCTGGGGGTCCGTTCTTAACCTGAAACTGTTCTTAACCTGAGGTACCACTTTAGCTAATGGGGCCTCCCGCTGTCGCCACGCAATTTCTGTTCACATCCTGAAGCAAAGTTCTTAACCCGAGGTACTATTTCTGAGTTAGCGGAGTCTGTAACCTGAAGCATCTGTAACCTGAAGCATCTGTAACCTGAAGCATCTGTAACCTGAGGTACCACTGTACTGTATCAGGGTCCAAGCGGACTGAGACCAAAGTGAGAATTTCCCGCTAAAAGCAACCTCAGAGGTGTCATGGGTCAGGTTAGGATCAGGCACAGGTGCTAGAACTGTAGACAATCAGGATCCAAGACAAAGTTAACAATGTAAACATGAGTTGGCAACTGCCCAAGACTAGTGGGGAGCTGCTGTTTTAGCAGAAATCAGGCACAGACAGTACAGTCAGAACATTTCCTGTCTGTTCTTTGGCAGGCCTACAAAATCCACCTGATGCCTTCTTCTCACACCCAAGCAGACTCCTTGCAGCTCTGTTTTCTCCTAGTGGAGCTGGCTTTATCTTAGTTCCTAGGGGTCAGAGGAAACAGTTTGGATCCATGATGCATTGTAAGCCATGCTGTTTAATGGGATCATCACTTATACTGGAGCTTTCTGCGTGCTTAACCCGAGGTACTATTTCTGAGTTAGCGGAGTCTGTAACCTGAAGCGTCTGTAACCTGAAGCATCTGTTACCTGAGGTACCACTGTTCTGCAACCTCTTCACATGAGGTAACCCCAAGATCTAGGTCATACAGCCTCCTGACATTCTGGAAATTCTTGTGAGGCCCCTAAAATAAATCCTTGTACAGGTAAAAATCACCTCCAATTTTGCTTTAGGTTAAAGAAGGCAGCAGCTGTCCTCCTAAAATGAACGGCTTCCTGGACTCCGCCTCTTTCTGTTCTGACCGAAGCAAGTCCTTAATTAAGTTTGTGGCCTCTACATTTTTCATTCTCAACTTCTTTCATGTCCAACCTGAAGTATTTCCTGAGCTCATCTACATGACATAGGCCTATCCAATCAAAACGTGCTTCTCTTTTCCACCAATGACTCCTGCCCATTTGCATTTATAATGCGGTATCAATACATATGCAAGAATTCAGTTGATTGTATAGGTTAGGAAGCTGCGCTGGGTGTTAACGCTATAAAGCAGCTCTGACTTTCCATGATGCTCCCAGCTGTAGCACCCCAGTAGGTTACATAATAAACACACTCATTACCTTGAAAGAAATCAAGAGACATTAAAAAAAGAAACAGAAAAATAATACTTACAGAATTTTTAATTACAAATCACTAAAACCTACTAAGCTGCACAATAGCGAGTTATCATTTTATGCGAATGAGATCAACTTCTGTACACACCCCAAATTATAATAGCCGCCTGGGTAGATTAGCAACACTGTGTTTAGCAATATCTGGAAAAATAAACAGTACTGACTTCTTTAACAGAGAAATATGGTATTGTAGACAGATGAAGAACAATATAGAGGGGGAAAATGTGTGTGTGGGGGGGAGAGGATGCCTAAACATATTCTTTCCCCTGTCTCAATAGTTCAGTAGACTATTTGTATCCCGAAATAAAGCAGAAACCAATGGAAGGTCTGCTGTCTTTCAGATACAAGCTAGTTGCAATTGGATGAATTAATGACTTCTCCATTGATATTGTAATTTTTCTAGTATGCAGAGAGAGAAATTATCATATTGTGGGTTCCAGAGGCCCTTGATATTCCCAGATTGGGGATCATTAGGGATGTTTTTCCATGCTAGGCCAATACTCATTGTGACTGTGTTGGTGACATAAACCATTCTCCTTAAATTGAAAGCCACTGATCACTAAAGAGGCTGGACCTTGAGCTTAAGACCTTGGTGACTGATTTGATTAGTCCATTTGAGTGAGAATAGGGCAACACAGGGGCTATGTTAATGGAACTTAAACAATAGGCCATCACTAATCAGAGACCTCAAGGTTGAAGTGAGGTTAATTGTTATGCGGGTGGCATTTGAAAAGAAGTGTTGACTAGTGTAATGCACTGTGGGACTGTAGCATTTGAACATGCAGCCTTAAGGCCAGAGGTTTTGTTTGGTTTCTCAGTGAAATTTAAAGCTACATTATGCACATCTCTAAACAGCAGCCCATAGACCACAGTCCTTTGATACTGGGGAAGAACAATTGTTAATTGATAAGGCAACTGAGTCCCAGGCACAACATCCTGATACCAAATTTCACCAAAATTTGAAATTATATTCCAGTTCCTTAATGGAACTGGAAAATAATTTCAAATTTTGGTTCAGATTGGCAGGAGCTCTAACCCATGTGCACTAAAACACAGCTTTCTATTTACACATTAGTAAGAAATCTCCAGAAATGTTTGGGCATAGGTTTTGTTTAGAATTGTAATCAACATTTGAGCTCCATTGTGCACAGTCTATGACACAGCAATGGAGTTACCTGAAAGAAGAAACTAATCTACCTGACAATACAGGTATTTATATTTAAAAAATGAGCATGTAGTGCTATGCGGCACTTACTTCCAGGCTTGGCTGGATTGGACAGCAGAAAGTACTATGGAATTTTAAGAAACAAGCAATGTCTTAATTTTAGCATCTGATGATTGACATTCAGAGAAGAAATGGTGTTTAACACATTCCTTTACATGTATAACATGAACACAGTGCAAAAGAGCATTGATACATATCCCGGGGGGAAACACACTGCCTTTGCTTAGAAGTTGCTTACACCCTTAAATTCTGAAAGCACAACTCAATTGCAAGAGCCATTGGCCAAGATTCTCCTCCCATATGCATCACGAGCCAAGGGGACTTGCTAAGTGGATCATTGGTTTTAGTGAGACATCTTTCCACTGAAGTAGTCCAGCAAATCAGCACTATGCACCAGTGGTTCAGCTGAACAGCATGAGGTAGTAAATACTGGGAAGTGCCTGTGGTTGATCAGGCCATCTTAGGGGGCGATCACTGGCAAAGGAGGACAGGGCTCATGAAGCTTTCATAGCTAGGTAGAAGCAGTGGAGGCTGGCCATCAGGACACGGATGGCATGCCTTACCAGGATCTCTTCACTCACCCCTTCTTTCCTAGTGAGGAAAGCCACTTTGTGATTTGCCTCAGGTGCCAAAATGTCTTGGGCTGGTCCTGGTATGAGGTTTCCAGGTCAAAAAACCCACTTCTAGGCCTAGAACCTTTGTTCAAATAGAGGACTGTCTTCTGTAAAGTTAGGAACACACGGTCAGCCTGCATAAAACCAACCAGTGAGATTTCATGGTTATGAAAAGGCAGAGGGCCTTTTCAGTAGTGGCGCCCATCATGTGGAACGCCCTCCCATCAGATGTCAAGGAAATAAACAACTATCTGACTTTTAGAAGACATCTGAAGGCAGCCCTGTTTAGGGAAGTTTTTTTTAAAATGTTTGATGTTTTATTGTGCTTTTAATTCTGTTCGGAGTTGCCCAGGGTGGCTGGGGAAACCCAGCTAGATAGGCGGGGTATAAATATATTATTATTATTATTATTATTATTATTATTATTATTATTATGTTATTGTTATTGCTTTGCATGTTAATTTGCTTCTCTCCCTCCCTTGATTAGCACTTTTGTAGTAAATGATTTGTTGGAGAATCTTAATCTCATATTTTTCCTTACAAGGAAGAATCCAGAGTGGCTCACATGATAAAACTTCATCAGTACACAAAAAGAAAACCAATCCAAAATTGCATTAGATCCTGCAAAGACAGTGGCTTCGTGGAAACCATCCTTTCAAAGAAGACTGTGCTACCCAGTCAGATGGGCAGGGTACAAATAATAAAATTATTATTATTATATCTGTTTGTTTGGCTTGGATTAAAATCAGTATTCTTTCTCCAAAATTTAACATCCTTTGGCAACCAATAGATTTCATAATGATAAAAAAAGCATATTCATTATAAATCTTGTTATAAGTGGTGCTTGTTAAAAAACAAACCCTACTTTGGGAACTTTGAACTTTGATAGACGGAGCTATTATTGGCATCAAAAATGATTTTTGTCTTCTTCGACTATTAGGTAATTTAAAAATTGGCTTTAGATCAGTCCAATATGGTGATCAGGTGGTGGATTGATAACAGATGACAGTCCCTATCCTGTTCACCAGTTTTAGCTGCAGAGCTTCGTGAAATCATATGGAATAAACACAGCCTTGATAATTAACTGGATAGTTTTGATATATTGTTTTAAGTTTTGTGTGTCTGTTTGCCTTCCTTACATTTTTATGGATATATGGATATAAAGGCAGAGTAGAAGGAATGGCCTAAATCAGAAAATGAAATTGAGAGTGTTTGATGTTTGTTTCTTTTCCTTTGTTGTTGCCAATGTTTGATCACTTGCGTGATGTCTAATGCCAGGTTAAATAGGTGACACTTCTGATAAAGCAGATAGCAACAGCTTGTTCCTTGTGGTGAGACAATTTAAGTTACCTCTGGTTTGAAGGCAAACACTCTCCAGGATGGACAAGGACATTATTATAATGTGGCAGGGCTGGGAGGTGGTGATGGCCACTAGTTTAGGATGAGGAAGGTGGTGGTAGACTCCCCTCCATTGGAGGCTGTTAAACAAAGGTTGGATGGCTGCCTCTCTGGGATTCTGTAGCCGTGATTCCTGCATTGCAAGGGGTTGGACAACATAACCCTTGGGGTACCTTCCAACTCTACAATTCTCTGGTTCGGTGACTTTAAAAGGGAATTTGATAAATTCATGGTGGTTACACCTATAGGTAAAGGGTAAAGGGACCCTTGACCATTAGGTCCAGTCGCGGACAAATCTGGGGTTGTGGTGCTCATCTTACTTTATTGACCAAGGGAGCCGGCGTACAGCTTCTGGGTCATGTGGCCAGCATGACTAAGCTGCTTCTGGCAGTTACACCTATAAATGCAGTTACAGATAGGTAGCCGTGTTGGTCTGCCATAGTCAAAACAAAAAAAATTCCTTCCAGTAGCACCTTAGAGACCAACTAAGTTAGTTCTTGGTATGAGCTTTCGTGTGTATCTGAAGAAGTGTGCATGCACACGAAAGCTCATACCAAGAACTAACTTAGTTGGTCTTTAAGGTACACCTATAAATGGTTACTAATCTTGATAACTACATACGGCCTCCAGGTTTTGAGACAGCATGCCTCTGATTACAAGTACAGAACTGAACATTTATTCTGCACTTAAAAAAAAATAATTTCCCATTAATTACTGAGAAAAGAAATCACAATGATAATTTCCCAGAAAGGACAAAACATTTTGGGAGAAATTACCATATGTGGGGTGCAGGAGTTTTGTTCACTTACCTAACTTGTGGGTACCCTTTCTTGACCTCTGCAGCATCCCTGGGTGCCTACAGTTCCTGAAAACTCCAAGACATCCCCTCTTCTGTAATTGCAGATGGTGGAGTGCTGCCCACCATGTGCCTGGTCACTGTGGTCATTTTTTTAAAAAAGCAAAGTCTTTTAACTTTCAAAGAAATGTGTTTGGAAAGTGGCAAGCACATCAATCTCATGTGCTCAGCAATCACCACCCCATTTTCCTGCATTTCAGTTAAAACCAAAAGGGAGACATCATGAGGCAATTCCTCCCATGAAGCTTTTTGAACTCAGGAAGTACAGGCAGCTGGGCAGGCTACAGAGAGTTGGCAAACACACGCACACACACAAACACACCTATGGCCACTTCATAACAATACATTAAATCAGGTATCTTCAACCATTTCAGACCCAGGACCCCATGCATTTGGGGACCCATTTCTTAATCTTTTACCACATATTTGCATGGTGGCCCTGTTGCAACCCACCTTGGATCAGGCCACAATCCACTAGTGGGTCCTTACCCACCAGTTGAAGAGCAACGCATTAAATTCAACCTTGCAACCACTGAAAGTATAAAAAACATTCTAATGAACACTGTGAGAGAAGCAGAACAACAGAAGCCTCTTTTGCAGATGAAGAGAGCTTTTGAGAAACTGAAGGACAAATTTCAGCACAGCACTACTGAACAGAAGTTGCTGGGGGCAAGGGCTATTGCCTTCGTGTCCTGCATATGGACTTCCCAGTGGCATTGGTTTGGTCACTGTCGAAAACAGGATGCTAGACTAGGTGGATATTTGGTTTGATCCAGGTGGGTGGTTTAATTGGTGCAAATGTCCTTTAGCTTTTGAATAAGTGCAGAAGAGAAAAATAAGAGATGTCAAAAATGTACAGGAAGAAATCTGCTTTAAGACGTTCTGCATTCAAGTGATTGTAGCAATCAAGCTGAGGTCAATCTTCCTCCTCAAGTTCCATTCATACGGGTGTCCTTTGAGTGCAGGAGATGGAAGGAAAACCATTCTTGCTGCCTGTCTTATCTGAAATTGTGAGTTGAGGCCCCGTCCCCTGCTTTATGATGAAATAAGACACATGGACAGAAGTATTTTAGGTTAATGGGCTAAAAAAGGCCACAACTTTATTGGTTACAGAATGCGAGTGGTATTGGCTTAGGCATTGGATTCGAACCAACTATACAGTGGTATCTCAGGTTACAGACGCTTCAGGTTACAGACGCTTCAGGTTACAGACTCCGCTAACCCAGAAATAGTACCTTGGGTAAATAGTAATTTTACTTCAGGATGAGAACAGGAATCGTGTAGTGGCGGCATGGCGGCAGCGGGAGGCCCCATTAGCTAAGGTGGTATCTCAGGTTAAGAAGGGACCTCCAGAATGCTTGGTGAATGGGGTGGTGAATGCTTCCCTCCGTGAGGGAGCCTTCCCAGACCCGCTGAAAGAGGCGGTTATTAAACCGCTTCTTAAAAAACCATCTTTAGATGCGGCCACGATGGCCAACTATCGCCCAGTCTCAAATCTTCCATTCTTGGGCAAGGTGATTGAGCAAGCGGTTGCCGAACAACTCCAGGCACGCCTGGAAGAAGCGGACCATTTGGATCCCTTCCAGTCGGGATTCAGGCCTCATCATGGGACTGAAACTGCCTTGGTCGCACTGGTTGATGATCTCCGGCGGGCTAGGGACAAAGGTGAGAGCTGTTTCCTAGTTCTGCTGGATCTCTCAGCGGTGTTTGATACCATCGACCATAACATCCTTCTGGACTGTCTTGAGGGGCTGGGAGCTGGGGGCACTGTCATACAGTGGTTCCGCTCCTTCCTCCTGGGCCGTGTTCAGAAAGTGGTGGTGGGGGATGAGACCCCTGGGCTCTCACTTGTGGGATGCCTCAGGGTTCTGTCCTCTCCCCCATGCTTTTCAACATTTACATGCAGCCGCTGGGAGAGATCATCAGGAGGTTTGGGCTGGGTGTTCATCAGTATGCGGATGATACCCAGCTCTACCTCTCTTTTAAATCAGAACCAGTGAGGGCGGTGAAGGTCCTGTGTGAGTGTCTGGAGGTGGTTGGAGGATGGATGGCGGCCAACAGATTGAGGTTGAATCCTGACAAGACAGAAGTACTGTTTTTGGGGGACAGGAGGCGGGCAGGTGTGGAGGATTCCCTGGTCCTGAATGGGGTAACTGTGCCCCTGAAGGACCAGGTGCGCAGCCTGGGAGTCATTTTGGACTCACAGCTGTCCATGGAAGCACAGGTCAAATCTGTGTCCAGGGCAGCTGTGTACCAGCTCCATCTGGTACGTAGGCTGAGACCCTATCTGCCTGCGGACTGTCTCGCCAGAGTGGTGCATGCTCTGGTTATCTCCCGCTTGGATTACTGCAATGCACTCTACGTGGGGCTACCTTTGAAGGTGACTCGGAAACTACAACTAATCCAGAATGCAGCAGCTAGACTGGTGACTGGGAGCAGCCGCCGAGACCATATAACACCGGTCTTGAAAGACCTACATTGGCTCCCAGTATGTTTCCGAGCACAATTCAAAGTGTTGGTGCTGACCTTTAAAGCCCTAAACGGCCTCGGTCCAGTATACCTGAAGGAGCGTCTCCACCCCCATCATTCTGTCCGGACGCTGAGGTCCAGCGCCGAGGGCCTTCTGGCGGTTCCCTCATTGCGAGAAGCAAAGCTACAGGGAACCAGGCAGAGGGCCTTCTCGGTAGTGGCGCCCGCCCTGTGGAATGCTCTTCCAGCAGATGTCAAAGCGATAAACAACTACCTGACATTCAGAAGGCATCTTAAGGCAGCCCTGTTCAGGGAAGTTTTTAACGTGTGATATTTTACTGTATTTTTGGTTTTTATGGAAGCCGCCCAGAGTGGCTGGGGAGGCCCAGCCAGATGGGCAGGGTATAAATAATAAATTATTATTATTATTATTATAATTAAGTTCTTAACCTGAGGTACCACTGTACTTGACTCCTGCCCGCTCTGCAGGAAGTCACACAAGGGTTAACAACCTGCAGGGAGAGCTTGTTGATGCAAATCAACTGGAAGCTCTCCCCAAGAGGCACTGGAGGGTCGTGCCATGGCCATAGCCACCACATGGGCTTCAGACAGGAACCAAGACTACCGGATTCCTTTAACGGAATCCCCTTCAAAGGGAGGGGTAGGTGATGGCCACAACCTCCCCTCCAACACATTTCCCAATGCCTGTCAAACCTTACAAAGTTGTGAAGATTTGCTACTAGGTAGGCGAAAAACCAAGTAGCTGTCCCTCTAGAGGGAGTTTTGGGACATTGTTACAAGTGTGCAGCTGCGAAATTACTCTGAAGATAAGGACTGTGAGAAACTAGTTTTGACCTTGAATTTCTTAAGAATGTCGGTAAAGGAAGAAGTAGCGTCTGCTATGAATATGACAATTTATCTGCTGGGAAAGCTGCATAAACAGATAGATGTCATGGCTACTAATATTGATATCTTGGGAACAAAAGTGGGCATCAACATAGAAGTTGACAAGAACCCGGCACAAGAATCTTTCTTAACTGAACAAATTGATGAATTAGAGAAGGAGAAAGTTGCTGTTGTTGCTGTTGTTGAATATAAAGCAAAATATGGGGGAGCTTTAACCCTAAAGAGGCAAATGGAGGATTACAACTTGAGGCCTTATATGACTGTAATTAGGAGAAGCCAGTTTTTGAAGATGGGTGCCTGGCCTGATCTGGAAAAGGAAAAGTGGAGAGATCCCTTTATGCAGGGATCAAATGACTTTTGGAATATGAATTTGAGCCAGGAGGAGATTGGAGCTTTGGGGGCCTTTGGACTTGGAAGAACTGTGAAACAAGGTTTGGAATACTTTATGGGCCCTAGCTTTAATTATGGAAACCTGGCAGACTTGTCAAGAAGGAATATAAGCATTGTTGTGTTGGAGCTCCCCCAAGATCTGCTTTTTAGCACCAAAGTTTATCAAGAAGATCGGCAGAAGGGAAATGAAGAAGAGTTAAGAGCCTCGGATATCAGATCTCCAGGTTGATGGACGCTGGGAGGTTGATGGAACTGAGGGCAGGGGCCGGGACCGAGGAGGGGAGACGGAGGAAAGAAATTGGGAATTTAAAGTGTATATAAGGATTATTATTTTTTTTAATTAATGAGAAATGGAAAAATCGTGGAATGAAATTTTTATGACCCTAGGGGAAATGTCTTAAGAGATTAAGTTCAATATATTAGTTTTAATGAGAAATAAGATTAAATAAAGTAAAAATGGATGATTAATTGGTGAAAGAAGAGAATGTTAAACTACAGTATATTAAGATAAATTATTAGGATAAAAACAAGGATGAAGGATTTGCTGGAATATCTAACTGAATCAGAATACAAAGAGGGGAGGTGTGAGGAGGTCAAGGAAATAAGTTAAAGAAGGAAAGTTATGTAAAGGTTTGATTTGTTCTTTTCTTTTCTTTTTTTCTTTTTCTCTTGATTCTACGCATTTTTTTTGCTTGTTTTTTGTCTGTTTTCCATTTTTTATCTTTTTCTTTTGATGTGACTTGTTTTTATGTATTGCTTTATTTTTTGGTTAAATTGGGTGTTTTTTTGTTGTGACTTATGTAACCTTTAAAATTTTAATAAAAATCTTTTTTAAAAAAAGAAAAAGAAAAACCAAGTAGCTGGTGCCAATCTGCCAAGTGGAAAAAATTCCTACCAGGACAACCAAGGCGACCAGCTGAGGTCCATAGCAAGGTCAGGTGTTGAATGCACGAGAATAGAGGGAGAGAGGGAGATCAGTGTGTGCAGGAAACGAAACAGGCTGAGCCACAGTCCCATGCTCACTTAAGAGTGGCAAACCACGCCCCCCAGCCAGCCATATTGGCTGGCTGTGGGCATGACGTGGGCCCGGAACTCTCTGTGACACAGGGGGCCATCCACACCCCTTGTGAAGCGCGGGAAGCGAGGCCCGCTCACAACTGCTCCCCTCAGGAAGAGGAGAGGATTGGCTTGGGATGATTTTTGCAGGGGGAAATGCATTCTGTAAATTGTTCTGATACACAGCCATTAGCTGAACCAGCAACTGGGAGGACATACTAACGTTCATGAAAGTCTAGTGGGAAAAGCTCCTTTAGCAGCATTGCACCTGGAATTTACAAGATCTCAAGTCATGAGTACATATCTTGTGATGCTATTCCCCCAGAAATGATGGGTGGGAAAATGAACGGACAAAATATATGTTGTCGTTGTCCTTAATGCAATACATCTAGAAGCCATATTTTCATTTTTGAGAATAAACTTTCAATAGTGGTGATATAATAATGTCATTATCTTGTTACAGAATGTGCTGAATTATAGTTCTATATTATACTGATTACTCTATTAAATGCATCTGCTATAAGATTCCAGATATGAGCATCACGGTACAGCATGTCATAGTAAATCCCATTACATATTTGTTTCTCCGAATTACATAATCCGTACTCACAAGTCTAATGTTTGATAGTAAAACTGGGTGCATTGTACAAGCCAGCTGCAGTACGATGGGAAAATTCAACCATCCCAAGTATTTCAGCTTAATACCTTGCACACCAAATGACTATTCATATAAAAAACTTTAATTGCAGCTCCCAAGGGAGAGAGGGGGTTATGAGGTAGCACGGGACTGAATCTTTGCATTTCATTCTTGAGAATAAAACACTTTAATTTGCCCTGTGAGTAAATGGGCTTTGGAAATTGAAATCAAATGTTAATTCCATGTACTGAACACTACATGGAAAATCATTTATTCTAGATTAATATATGCACCCTCCAAAAAAAAACCAGATATAAGAACTTGCCATTATATACACTGTGCAGGAATATTCAGCCTGTTCTATTCCTTATTTATCTTCTTGAAAAGAATGCACAAACTTGACTCCCAGCTGCTTTCCTTTAATGTTGGAAGTTTTCCCCCTTTGGCTGTTGCTGATTATATTTGTTTTTCACTGTGGCCTACAAGTTAATAAAGCATTTTAAGGAGGTCCTTGGCACCGGCTTGTGAATAGTCCTTTTAAAACCAGTAGAACTATTCACCCTCTTTAAGTATTTGCTTAAGCATCAAAGCTGATGACCCTGTTTCTGTAAGCAGTTTCTGAGCCTGTTTACCGCAGTGGATGAGGATATTTAGTGTCCAGTATTGTGCCAGATTTATTACATTGTGTTACTTGGTTCCTTAGAGTTGCAATTTGGGATTTCGGAAGGCCTTTGCCTGTCAAAGGCAGGAGACTTAATAAACAACAACAATGGATTTTTATTAGCATCCTCACACTGTGAGTCTGATCCTGGGAGCTGAGGTGTTGTGAAATAAAAAAGCATCCATTGTGGCTTATGGAACTGCAGGGCACTCTAATAGGAGGCAGTTCTTTAACAATAATCAAGACTCAGTGAAGTGTGTGATCTGCATGTCTTTGGTCCTTAAGTTTGGTCCCTGAAATCCCCAGTTAATAGATGTCAGGTATTAAGACTGGATAAGATCTCCGACTTGAGAGTGGGAGGGAGGCTGGATGAGCCCATTTTGCTAGAAATCTGTGTTCATTTCGGAGGAAATGAAAAACTGGACTGAATGGTGCCCGTTTGGTACATTATTCTTTCAGTCCGAAATGAATGCAAAGAATATGAACGGGCTCCCATCTGTACACATTCATTGCTCATTCTAGGCGTCTTGGTGGACCACAAGCTTAACACAAGTCAACAGTGTGATGCAGCACACTGTTAATGCTATTCTAGGCTGCATCAACAGAAGTATAGTGTCCAGATCAAGGGAAGCAATGGTCCCACTCTATTTTCCCTTGGTCAGACCACATTTGGAATACTGTGTCCAGTTCTGAGCACCTCAATTTAAGAAAGATATTGACAACCTGGAAGGTGTGCAGAGAAGGGTAACCAATATGATCAAGGGTCTGCAAATCAAGCCTTATGAGGAATGGTTGAAGGAGCAGGGTATGTTTAGCCTGGAAAAGAGGAGACTGAGAGGAGATACGATAGCCATCTTCAAATATCTATAAAACTGTCACATGGAAGATGGAGCAAGCTTGTTTTCTCCTGCTGTGGAGGGTAGGCCCCAAACCAATGGATTCAAGTTACAAGAAAGGAGATTCTGACTAAACACCAGGAAGAACTTTCTGACAGAAAGCTATTCGACAGTTTAACGTTCTCCCTTGCGAGGTGGCGGACTCTCCTTCCTGGAGGTTTGTAATCAGAGGTTGGATGGGCATCTCTCATGGATGCTTTAGCTGAGATTCCTGTATCATAGGGGGGTTAGACTAGATGACGCTCAGGGTCCCTTCCAACTCTACAATTCTGATTCATTCATGGCATCTGGAGGTTATGGGAACTCATTTTGGCTATAGGGTTGATTTTGGTGCCTACTTCTAGGGTAAAGAAGTAATATTAAAAATCCTTATTAACATTTGGCAGATCAATACAGATGATACAGCTATCTTGGGGTGTCAGGCCTCATTTTGAGTGAGCCTTATCATCTGCCAAGTGGTAAGGAGGATTTGCCCACAAAACAGGTGCAGCGGTGAGGTAAAATGTGTAGTAAATTGGCATTTGTCTCCATCTAGCCAGTGTGGTGTAGTGGTTAGAGCAATCAGACAAGGACCTGGGAAACCAGGTTTCAAATCCCCATGAAGGTCACTGGGTGATCTTGGTCCAATCATGTTCTCTCAGCCTAACCTTCCTGACAGGGTTGTTTTGAGGATAAAATGGGTAAGGGGAGAACCATGTGGGATGTAAATGTAATAGTATAATCTTATCACAAAACCGAATGGATGCAAATAAGAAGCCTGTGTTTGCAATTTTCCCCTGTTGCTGCCAAAGCAACAGGATTCTGAACAGTTCTGAGGTAATGCAAACTCGTACATTTGCACGCTATCTGGCAAAACTGTTTATTCAGGCTGAGCCTGAATGAAACCCCCTCTTTCAATATCCCAGTGTCTCAGCACATGTGAAGGAGCTACTACATGTGAAACTGAGCAAATCAAGTGTCATGGTCTGGAAGGCCTTGGAAAGAGATTGATTTTTGCACAACTCCCTTTTAGCGTCTGCTGCGGCTTTGAGGAACAACATTAGAGATTCTTGTCACAGATGTTTCTTTCATAAACTGTTGTGGGAGAATGACATTGTACAAAAATGGTTTACTGCTCTGCTTTCATCTCTTGGGAAAACAAAGTGTGCGCTAGGCAGCCTCGCCAAATGTGCTGAAGGAACTCTCTTCATGGAGACCACAATGGCTTTAAGGATCATGACATTTACAGAGCTGATTTTAGAGACCCTCTTGGCAAATGTACAGTGGTATTTATCCAAAGTGTGTGCCTCTGAAGGCCCCACACCCTTGTTTAGTTCAGTGGAGTAAAACTAACCAGTTGGATGTTACAGAATACTGGAGATAAAAGGACTGGGCTTACACACCATGCACTGAATGAATGGTTCACAGTGGATTTGAGTAATTAATCACCTCTAACAACAATACAAAACTGCCATTGTATTTAAATCTGGATATCTGCTCTTGGGTCTTTCTGTCCAAATGACAAGACTGCAAATACATGCAATCAGAGACTCATCTCGTGTTTAATGCTAAAATCATACTTTCGTGTGCGTTTGCTGTAAGTCTCTGAAGTGAGGACAGTCTCAACTTAAAAACAGTTGAGAATGCAGGGTTTCCCCCCCTCCCTAAAAAGTTTTGCACAAGCTTTTGCTCTTCTATAGTTTCTATAGCAACAGAGACATGACATAGGACCTACAATATAAAAAACTATATCCTAGAGAAAAGTGATCCATGTGTCACATGAAATTTTCGTATAATACTACTTTTAAAGTAATAAACTGGAAAATGGAATAACAAACTATTCTTGAGCTGTCCAGCATTTAAGTTTGTTTATTTTAAAAACAGAATATGTACCATACCCTCCAACATTTCTCCAATGAAAATAGGGACGTCCCATTCCATGATAATAATGTTACTATTTATACCCCACACATTTTACTGGGTTGCCCCAGCCACTCTGGGCAGCTTCCAAGATATATAATAATGTAATAAAACATTAAACATTTAAAAAAATCCCTATACAGGATTGCTTCCAGATGGCTTAGGGGTCAGATAACTCCATACCCTCCAGCATTTCTCCAATGAAAATAGGGGCATCCTAAGGGAAAGTGGTACATTTCTGGATCAAATCAGAAACTTCTCTAAATCAGGGATGCCCCTGGAAAATAGGAACACTTGGAGGGTCTGATGTACATGAACAAGTGAGAAGTGTCTGCCAAGCCTTCATGTACTGTATTTTTTTGTTTTTTAAAGCCCATTTTGCATGTGGCCATTGTTTACAAGATGAAGTCAATATGAATGGACCTTTGCAATGGATGCAGACACACTAGAGAAGTAACTTATAAATGGTCCAAAACAAGCCTAAATTGTGATTCACTCATACTACTGTTCTTCTTGAGTCTGTGATGTGCTTATTTTGGCCATTCACCATGATGTGTAGGATTTGGCTTCTGCACCCATTGGTAAGAATGATTCTCCCACCAGCACTTGTCAATGTGATCTGTACACATGGCACTGAGTACACACCCCCAGTTCACCACAAACTGGAAACCTACCAATCATAAGTTCTTTAGAAACCAGTCCATATATTATTATTTTTCAGGACATAGTGAGTTGCAGTACAGATAACTTTTGGAGCAATCACATAAACATTACAGCATGCAAAAGGAAAAAGGAAGCATTGTGGTTCATGCGGTTTCTTCTTTGGTTAGAGCAGGAAAGTGGCATAAAGGCTGAATCTCTGCCACAAAATCCAAAATTAGCTTGGAACTGAAAATTATATGCCTGCAGTCTTTTGTATCATGTAGCATGATGTATCTAATGTATCATTCAAGTGATTTGATGGAGCTTATTTTATCAGCAAAGTGTTTTTACAAACATATCACACCCAAGAGATTCTGCAAAGTTTAAAATTGTTCTGCTCAATGACACTGCTAAAGCAATGGAGGCTGAAAGGTTTTCCTTGTTTGCTGTAGCCACCACCACAGGGTAGGCTCTAAAAGGACCTCTGGCCTGCTTTATTTTTAATGTGTGTAGATTGCCTAGTTGTTTTAGACCCTTTATACGTAAAGGATGAAGAATGATGCTGACATGGCTAATGCAAAAAATGACACAAACAAGAACAGTAGTTATAGAGCCCAAGTGTGTGTAAAGAAGCCTAAATGGTATTGAAACCATTGTACTTTAGAACTGGTGGAAGAGTTCATTTCCCCATGGATTTCAAGGGGACATAAGAATATAGGAAGCTGCCACATGAGTCAGACCTTTTGTCCATCTAGGTCAGCATTGTCTACAAAGACTGGCAGAGGTTCTCCAGGGTTTCAGACATAAGTCTCTCCCAGTCTTACCTGGAGAAGCCAGGGTTTGAATTTGGGACTAGGGCTGGGCGATATTTGGTTTTCAATATCCTGATATATTACCAGCTAAAGATCACGATATACCAATACATCATGGCTGCAAAAGCATTGCAAGAGCTGAGCTACAAACATAGCACAATCACCTCAAGGCAGGGGCGGAGGAAGGGGGGTGCGTTGGGGGCAGTCCGCCCCGGGTGTCACCACTGAGGGGGGGGGGTGACAAAATGCCGTGTGGCATTCACCGCTGGGCCTGCAGCGTGCCCGAGTCACGTGTTTCTCCTGGGTGCCCGCAGGCTCCATGCTGCCCCAAATGGTTGGCCCGCTGCCTCCCCCCCAGCTATAGGGTGGCTGAGTGGGAGGAGGCAGGCAGACTCCTCGGAGGCCCTGCGGAACATCCTGCCCCAGCTTGGCTGGGCCCGTGGGTGGCTGGCTCCGCCCCTGGGCTTGCTCCGCCACTGCCTAAGGGTTCACTGTGGATTACACCGGGGTACCAGCCATGTGTTGCCCAGGCCATCTGACAGAAGCTGTAGTGGTAGGAACATTTGCCCTGTGGGGACCGAAAGCAGAGCGCTCCACTCCATCTCTATCCAGCAATAAGCACCTGGCATTGCATGTGGGGGTTCATGCTGCTTGCAGCCTTTGTGCGTGGATTCAGGATTTTACCTCGCTCACTGTTAGCATGTGACACACATTTTGTATGAAGCTTTTTCTCCCAAGGTGCTGGAATGATTAATAAAAATGTTCTGCACAGAAAGGGTGCTGGCACTTGACAACGAAACAAGGTATTTAGCTTGCTGGGAACTGGCAAAAGCCATCCCTACATGAGCATCGGGAGTGACATGCGGTATTAACTAGTGCAAAACAAATAAACAAAGAAGTTGACACATTGCTACTGGCAAACAAGAGAGGAGGTTGGATCATTAAAGGGGGGGAATCATTAAAAAAAGAGATCACCACCATGTTTAATGGACTTTCATACAGCCGCCTCCTCTCCATACACTGCTGTTTCTCCT
Organism: Podarcis cretensis; assembly: GCF_951804945.1. Lineage (NCBI taxonomy): Eukaryota > Metazoa > Chordata > Lepidosauria > Squamata > Lacertidae > Podarcis > Podarcis cretensis. Next base: position 76,754,671 of record NC_137174.1, read on the forward strand.
GACAAGTTTGAGGAAAATTCTGTACTTGGAAGGAGAACAGGGCGGGAGGGTGGGGAGAGAAGGCAGCTGAAATAGTTTGATATATATATGGTAACACTTAGCAGTATATAACACGAGAGCTGTTCTCTTTGAGTTCCTTTCAAAGTGGCTAGAGAACAATGTTGACAAGTGACTAAGAAGAAAGAACTCTGATTGTTGAAGAGGTTTTTCAAAGGACTCTTTCAACAACAACAAAAGAAAGAGTAAAATTAAGCATTCCCACTAATAATTCCAGTCTGGTTCCCCAGTCATTGATTCCACCTCACCGGTCCAGTAATGCTTCACAGAGCAGCCCTCAACTGACATTGCACCAGGACTGGGGAGACCCCCGCCACCACTGCAACCACACCAGCAGAAGATTGTCCGCCATACTTGATGCATGTGCAGCCTGGGAGGAGCACAACACACCATCAGAAAATGCAGAAGAGACATTAAAACCAGCAGATGTGTTCTCCAGTGCCCCTGGAAACATCACCAAAGCCCACCCACCAGCTAGAGATTATGCCACTGAGAGTTCCCAGGCCCTCTAAGTATTGCTCTTTTCCAGGGTTGGTCCCAGATTTACAGAAGCCGTCCTAATTTCTGATTTATGTCCTGCTTTTCCTCAATCTGTCCCTGTTTCCACTGGAGAAATACTGAAGTGTGCAGCAGGACATCACTATTTTCATCAGAGAAATATTGGAGGATATGGAGCTATGCCCCCTGCTCCCGAGCTGAGGAGATAAGTAACTATACAACCTTTAGAAGACATCTGAAGGCAGACCTGCATAGGGAAGTATTTTTTTAAAATGTTCAATATCTTATTATGTTTTTATATATGTTGGAAGCCTCCCAGAGTGGCTGGGCAATCCAGTCAGATGGAGCAGGGTATAAATAATAAAATGATGGTGATGATGTTGGTGATGATGGAATAAAGGTAAAGGTAAAGGTACCCCTGCCCGTACGGGCCAGTCTTGACAGACTCTGGGGTTGTGCGCCCATCTCACTTAAGAGGCCAGGGGCCAGCGCTGTCCGGAGACACTTCCGGGTCACGTGGCCAGCGTGACATCGCTGCTCTGGCGAGCCAGAGCCGCACACGGAAACGCCGTTTACCTTCCCGCCGGTAAGCGGTCCCTATTTATCTACTTGCACCCGGAGGTGCTTTCGAACTGCTAGGTTGGCAGGCGCTGGGACCGAGCAGCGGGAGTGCACCCCGCCGCAGGGATTCGAACCGCCGACCTTTCGATCGGCAAGCCCTAGGCGCTGAGGCTTTAACCCACAGCGCCACCTGCGTCCCTGATGATGGAATAGGACGTCCTTATTTTCATTGGAGGGTATGAATTCTCCCAGAGAAGCAATGAGTTCTCAGTAATGGAGCCACAACAGAGAGATCACCACATGACCACATGACACAGAGTACATGACGATGTCACAGCACCCTCACTCCATGAAAGCCAGTGGCAGAACCAACCACGAACCTGTTACTGCAAGTCCAAGAAGAGGATTTATGCTGCTCACAGCCACTGATTCCTTGTTATAATTAATCATAATAAATTTAATAAATATTCAATGAATGTTTACATTTATTAATTTTACAACCTGCCTTTCCTCCCAAAGGAGCCCATGAGGGCAAACAGACCATTAACAGAATACAATTAAAACTTCTAAATATAGTCTAAAACTTATAAGAAACAGTCAGCTACCTTCACGGCTAAGCATTTCAGAGTTGCCAGAAACTGGTCTTTCGGCCACTCAATTCAGAGTAAACAGGATTTTTTTTTAGTTTCTTCATAAGATTTAATAATGAAGGAAACAAATGTACCTCCCCAGGGAGGGCATTCCGCAAAATGAGTCACTGCTACTGAGAAGTCCCTGTCACATGTCACCATCTACCAGGCAACCCCCTCATGTCAGCTCCACCAACAGAGTCCCAAGAGCATAACACATACAAAAGTGAGGGAGCCACCAGAAGGCCTTCGGCGCTGGACCTCAGTGTCCGGGCTGAATGATGGGGGTGGAGGCACACCTTCAGTATCCTGGGCCGAGGCCATTTAGGGCTTTAAAAGTACCAACACTTTGAATTGTGCTTGGAAATGAACTACCAAGATCGGAAACGTACCTGTGGAGATCATACTGCCCACTGAGGAGAAAAACCAACCCAGGGAGGGAAATATGGTTTTGAGAAGCAGCCAAGTCCAGGGCATGCAACAAGGGCAGTCACAGATGCACCCTGAGAACATCCTCCTCCAGTGGCTCACTGACCATGAGAGTGTTATTCTAAAGCAGCAATGCAGCAGCAAGCAAAGGCTATAGCAGCCAAGTCAGCTGCTTGTGGCTGCAAAGCCAGACAGGATGTATGTGACTGTTGCCATGGAAACAAAGGGGCAGTCCATTCTCCTTATTGAGCACAGGATGTGAGCTCAGTGTGTGTGTCATATGACCTGTACAGGATGTACATGGGTGGAGTTGGGAGTTTCTCTCTGTTTGTTGGTGAGAGCAGACATGTTTTCTCTGTACTGAAATGAAAGACAGGAATAAAGACAATGTAGATACATTTCTGTCTGAGTCTGATTCCCCTCCCTGGGGATATGCTGGAGAGCAGGGAGGAGGAGAAGCAGTTTGGTGTGTTTTTCTCACAGCCTGAGGAAAATCGCCGGAACGGACCTCGTGTGTTTTTCCTACCGGGAGTCGCCGGAGGGAGGTCAAAAGAATTCAGCCGGTGCCTGGAGAGATAGGCACATACCTCTGACCGGCCCTGAATTCTGACAGAGAGTGGGAAGCAGGAGTCAGGAGTGTCCTTAGTAGAGAAGCCTGCTTGCAGAGTAGTTTGTTGGAAGGATGTTCTCCAGATACATTTTCCAATTGCTTTTACTTTCCACACTTTCTGTATAATGCCACGAATGACTCATTCTGTTTTCAAATCATAAATCAGTGGGAGTAAATTGATGAGCCTATGGATAATTTATGAAATCCAGGCTATATGAGCAGCCATTATGATCCGGTTTGGGAAACACAATGCTTCACTTCATAGCTGCTAAAGGGTGTGGGAGAAGTGACGTGTCTCCAAGTCCCGAAGAAGGTGCTGTGAGAATCTTCAGGGAAATGGGCGAGGATTATAAACTTGGCAACTTTTAATGGGATTATCACCATCATTTAACAGCTTGCCATGAAAGGAACCTTTTTTAAATAGCAGTTAAAACAGTATAAGAAGAATCTTGCATGCTCACCCATGAAAACACAGTACAAACTGGTCAGTGGTTTGAATATGTAGATGGTGACTATGTGATTAAAAATTATTTTTCTCGAAGGTGGGAGGCGTAACAACCTCAGATCTGGAAAAATATGTCACCTCCCAATATTCTGCCTAAAGATGTCTCAAGTGTAAAATAATTTTTGCAAAACAAACAAACCCAGAAGCTTTTCTTTGCGGAATTATAGGGACAGAACTACCTAAAATGTATAGAAACTTATTCATGTATGCTACTATAGTGCCCAAATATGGAAAGAAGCAAAAGTCCCAGCAAAGGAAGAATGGATACAAAAACTTATGGAATATGCAGAAATGGCAAAACTTACCGGAAAAATAAGGAAACAAGATAACAAATCTTTTATAAAGATTGAATATTTACAGATACATTATAAACAGATAAAAACATTGGCAGGATTATTGTACCAACCTGCAATTTTATAAGAGTACATATTTAAAGAAGATGAATAAATGAACAAATTAAGTTAATTTGGATATGCAGAAGATATTAGAAACAAATGTGAAGAACCGCAGAAAAAGGGGGAAGGAAGTCAAGTTCTGAAATGTCGAAATGATTGTAAAATTAGTGAAATGTATAAAATTAGTGAAATGTATAAACTTGAAAAGTAATAAAATAAAATAAAATAAATATGTCTCAAGTTCTCCCTTATTGTATCACCTTTGCATAAGGCTGCCACCTAGCATTTTGGAACAATTGACCATGCTCAACCTAGGTTTTATCTAGTTCTTCCATAGTTAAGTATTCCTTCTTGACTGTAGCTCAGTGGCTGAACATCTGCCTAGCACACAGAAGGTCCTGGGGTTCTAATCCCTATGGTTGCCAGGTAAGGCTGGGAGTATCACCTGTCTGAAACCCTGGACACCCCATGACAGTGGGAATGGACAATACTGAGCTAGACGGCATGAAGATATAGTAAGGGTTTTCCCTTTAAGTCTTTTTAAAAGACAGCTGGGAGTAATAGCCAGCTGAAGAGAGCTAGCCTATAAAAAGAAATGAGGTGTAGCATGCTGGAATGGGAAGGCCTGTTCAGTTTCCCTATGGCTGCTACTTCATATTTTAGAACAAAGTCTTTGTATTCTACTCAGCAGTGGCTTGTGGGGCAGTTGCTCTCCTAACTTCCCTACACCATGGGAATAAACATTAGTCAGCCAGCTCTTAAAATTCTTAGAAAGCCTTTATTTATAAGGGCTTTACAAGTGCTTTAGGAAGGCTATACAGTCAGATTGGACACCTGAAGTCCTAGGAAAGATAATCAGCTCTAAGTAAGGCATATTGTGGTAGTCTTCAGTCGAATAGGACTGTCTAAAGGTTTCCCTCTCTTGTTTAGGAAGTCATTTACAGAGGGCAGTTGTTCCCCCTGAATCTCAGAACATATGTATTGGATTATATTCCTCAGGAGGACCTATTTCTCTGTCCTAATCAGTTCTACATGCTGAATAACTATAGTTATAAACAATTAAACTGATGAATATGTGACAGGAACAGATTCCTTTAGTCCCATCTCTCCTGAAAGAAAAAGGTGGTTACATGACTGTTCAACCTTATTGTAAAAGCTTTGACAGAAGACACTGTTTCAGTAAGAGCCACCAAGTGAAAGAGGCCCTGCTCTTGCATGCAATCCAGCCACAGGAAGGTTCTGTCAGCATAAGACTTGGGTTACAGAGCAGTAAACTGCTTGGTTAATATTGATAATATGTTTTAGAAATTTACAGGCATGTTTGGAATGTGGTTTAGCTTTCCAGAGCAGAATCTGCCTGACGGAGGCCTAAGCCACCTCCTCTAAAATTAGCAAACTGTGGGGTTTGAGAAGGACTTAGAGGTTTTCCTCATTTGCTTCCTGAAATCATGGAGGTTCAACTGTAATTAGGATAGGGGCAAACTTTGGTCTTTCATATTTTAGCAGTGCCCTGTGCGAGGCCAAAATTTGGCATGCCCACCCACCCCCGCCTCTCACCTTTCATTCTGCTCACTTCACTACACCATAGTTGTGACACCCTGCGGCACACCCTAGGCACGGCACCCTGCACAGCAAAAGTGGTTGTGCTGTCCAATATCCACCTCTGATAGGATGAAGGCTAGCCAAATCATTAGGCTGATGATCTAAACCACCGAACCTCTTGGGCTAGCTGATCTGAACGTTGGCGGTTCAAATCCCTGCAACGGAGTGAGCTCTTGTTGCTCTGTCCCAGCTCCTGCCAACCTAGCAGTTTGAAAGCACGGCAGTGCAAGTAGATAAATAGGTACCACTGTGGAAGGTAAACAGTGTTTCCGTGTGCTCTGGTTTCTATCCCGGTGTTCTCTTGTGCCAGAAGTGGTTTAGTCATGTTGGCCACATGACCCAGAAAGCTGTCTGTGGACAAACACCAGCTCCCTCGGCCTGAAAGCGAGATGAGTGCCGCAACCCCATCGTCACCTTTGACTGGACTTAACCGTCCAGGGGTCCTTTACCTTTACCTTTCTCAAGAGCCAAGTGCAGAAGAGGAGTGAGAAAATCAGAGACAGGATAACTCTAGTGGAACTGCCCCTTTGCAAACCTACATAAGAACAAGATGGCATCCCAACATTGCTGTAGTAGACTGGCTGATCTACTAAGCTTTCTTAATTTATAATCGCATGTATTACGGCACAATACTGGGTATCTTAGCAGTGCAAGGATTTCTGCTTGTGCAAGTGGTGTTTCCTCACCTCTTCCCCTCCTGTGTGCCCTGTACCAGTCCAAAAACTACTGCAGAGGTTTGGGGGAGCCCCTAGAACAGATTTTGAGGGCACATGAGAGGAGGAGAAGCGGAGAATGTTCTTTGCACAAGCAGAAATCCTTGCACTGATGGAGTGATTGCACTAAATTCTACACACACACACACACACACCTTGCACATGGTTGTTTCACTTGATCTGAGCATTGTGTTTTTACATTGCTGAAAACCACGCTGGAAACTTTATGCCGAAGGGCGGGTAATAAATCTTAATAATAATAATAACAATAATATCCACTTAATAATAACTCTCATATGCTTACTCTCTATGTTTTGGTTTTCTCTTCTGCTTCAAGGCTTAAACAATGTAAGTTATAGGCACTCAGTTTTAAAGATTGCTATTTACGAAACTGCGATTGTAAAGGCAAAATCACTGTCCATGATTTCTTGTGTTGATTGCTTTCCCATGGCTGCATAGGGTAATAATTTAATCTATCCTTTTTCAGGGCAAGAAGAAAAGGGGGGGGGGATGAAATCAATGAACAACTTCTCCAGCACAATCTTTTGTAAATATTTACGTGCCAACAGATAACTGTCCTGACCCTGCAATATTTAACACACAAAGTGCTTTGCTTCTATTAATCGCCTTATAACAAGTGCAAAGTATTGGAAAGAAGAACAGAGAATAGGTTTTCTGCATCTCCTTGCTATTATTTCATTTGAGCTAAATAAGAACAGAGGCAATGGATGAGTTATTCATATGAAGGTTGGAAGAAATATCTCTCTGGGTTTCAGGACCCCTGTGGACTTCCATGGATTTTACCAAAATATTTTTGTAGATGCCTATTGTTTTTTTACTTAAAAATATGGCAGATGTGAATGAAATGGATAGGTCTCTTTCAAGAGGAGGAAAAAAATTCAATTTCATTGCTCAGCATGTAGCATTTTTCTGTGTGTTTCAAATATGCTGTAAAACAAGATCTCCATGTCTTTTTAATAGAGAAACTTAGCACTTTGAAAAATCACAGGCAAATACTAGAAGACGAGATGATTCAGCTTTCCGTTGTTATGATGCTATTATGTTTTTCCCCCTACTTTGTTTATACTGCTTTTTCCTCTTTTTAATAAGGTTTGCTTGAACACTGAAAGAAAAATACGTCCGTGCAATGGAATTGCATTACCCATCACAAGTGTAGCAACAGCTGTACTATTTATAGTGAGCGCTGTGGCTGAAAGACAGAGGCCCCAATAGTCTTTTGTGTATCTGTACTTCAAGATCAGTGAAGCTTTGTGCAGCAAGGCTTGCATACTATTTGCTAAGCAAAACAGTCAGGCAAGAGTCCTTGCATTCAAGCTGCTTTAGCCCCAAATGATGGACTGAATTCAGACATAATGCAAAACCATGGTTTGTTTCATAGGCTATAGTTTGTTTTGATGTCTGAACCCAAGCTTGCTTACAAACTGTGGTTTAAGGTAAAGGGACCCCTGACCATTAAGTCCAGTCATGGCTGATTCTGGGGTTGCGGCGCTCATCTCGCTTTATTGGCCGAGGGAGCCGGCGTACAGCTTCCGGGTCATGTGGCCAGCATGACTAAGCCACTTCTGACGAACCAGAGCAGTGCACAGAAACACCGTTTACCTTCCCGCCAGAGCAGTACCTATTTATCTACTTGCACTTTGACGTGCTTTCGAACTGCTAGGTTGGCTGGAGCAGGAACCGAGCAACGGAAGCTCACCCCGTCAAGGGGATTCAAACTGCCAACCTTCTGATTGGCAAGTCCTAGGCTCTGTGGTTTAACCCACAGCGCCACCCGCGTCCCTTAACTGTGGTTTATTAGGGGCCAAAAAAGAACAGAAACGGAAACTCAGGGTTGGTGCATTAGGTTCCATTCCCTGACTGCTCCCACTGCCCACCACTCTTTCTCTCCCCCTCCCTGCTACCAACACTCATATTCCTCTTCCTCCTTTCCCGCTGCTGCTGCCTTCACCCACTCCCCCTTTTCCTACCTACTGCCACTATCCATTTGCCTCAACTCCTTTATCCTTGCACCCACTGACTTATTTGGGTAAGGGCATTTGGCACTAGCTTATCTTCTTCACCTCGCCTCTCTCATTTGAGAAAGGGCCAATGTGGGGAATCCTTTCTTAAGAGTGAAGCATTCTGGGTCAGAGTGGCTGCGCCACCACCATATTGTTGCAGTGGCTAGAAGTTCTGTTAAAACTTCATTAGAATTTAAAGCAAAATTGCGGTGACAAAGGCAGTCTCCCAGCCATCTCACCCAGAATGCCTTGCTCTAATGAAGGACTCCTGCTTAGCCCTTTGTTGAGAGCAAGGCAGAGTAAAGGCAGAGGTGTTGGGGGTGACCTCTGGCTCCTATAGAATATTGCTGATTTTATGCTGACATTGCCTTTTGCAATGAAGGGAAACAAAATAAAAGAAGAAAAGCCACCCTAAACCATGGTTTTTCAGTTGCACACCAGGAAGTTCACATTATGCAGTTCACTTTATCTATAGTTAGTGCAAATTAAGGTTTTATATTAAGTCTCATCCCAGTCATTGTTTTAGTTTCAAGTCCAAATGAATTCCTACAGCCTTCTAAAGCTCAGAGAGGATGTAGCATTATTCTCCTAATGCAGTAGCTAATGAGTAGAAGAGTATCTGAAATTAATAACATACATTCACTTAAGTTATAAGAATACCCAACATAAACTAGAAGCTATAAATAAGTGATAGAGTAATCAAGGTTCTAAAACAAGAAATCATAGAACATTACATGTGTTTTGAATGGAAAAACACAACCGGGAATATCCAGAAGCGGCAAAGCAGGCCTTTACATCTGTAAACGGAAAGCTATGGCAAGACACATGTACATTAGAGTCACTTCACACAAACTGGCATACTTTAAATGTGGTGAATGGGATATATGCATGTGCACCTGTTCACACATGCACTGAATGTCCCGCAACACATCATTTTGAAGTGTGATGCTATCAGTCCGCTGATGATGCCCGGCTCTATTTCTCCATGACATCTGAATCAGGAGAAGTTGTGCAAACCCTGGACCAGTGCCCAGATGCAATGGTGGATCAGTAAACCAAGTGAATCCTGGGAAGATAGAGACTCTGTGGGTCAGTGATCCCCATATTCAGAAGTTAGGCCAGTTGCCTGTTCTGAATGGGGACCTTCTAACGGATCAGGCTTGGAGGTACTCCTGGATTCATCGTTGTATTAAAGGCCCTCTGTGGCTAGGACTCCTTTTTACCGCCTTCATCTGCTACAGTATGTAGCAGATGCTACTGCTATGTAGATCAGGATAATTTGGCCACTGTAGTCCATGCACTGGTAATCTCAAATCTGAATTTCTGTACTGTGTTGTATGTGGAGCTGCCTGTGAGCCTGGTCCAGAAGCAGCAAGATAGTGCAGAATGCAATGGCTAGGCTGTTGGTGGGGGCATATAGTTGACAACATTTAACACCTGCACTGTCTGCCCATATGCTGCAGAGCCAGGTTACCTCTCTACATGAGGCCTTTTTACAAGAGGCGTATCCAGACCAGTGACACATGCTGGGGTGTACTCCTTTAAGGACCAGTCATCAGGAAACCTTGTGGCTGTAAAAATGAATTGTGCCTTTGATTTTAATTTAGTGGGGAGAGCCTTCCTCAGCCACCTCAGTTTGGGAATGCAGTAATCTAGCTAATTGTCTGCAAACAATCTGTCTGCAAACAAAAAACAGGTAGTTATGTTAGGAAAGTTGATGAAGAGGACATGGTGGATTCATTGTTTATAATAATAACAACCTGTGAAATGTCATGTATGAGGTGTGAGATATTGGGGGGGGGAGGACAAAGACAGAGACAGAAAGAAACAGAGTGGTGCTGTTATGGCAAATGGTTTTTTGCTGGCTCTCTGGATGGATGGTAATTTGTATTACTTCACTTCTTTCAAAATGTGATCCGAAGACCTGCTTGCATTGGTGGCCCCTTCTGCACATCCTGAACTGGGCCCACAAATTCTTGCCCCAAAGTCCTGCCTTGATGACTACGCTTCTGAGGGCTCCAAACTACGCCAGAGCACATCCTTCTCCTCCTTCCATCTACCTTACAGTACAGCCTTAACCTAACTACCTGATCAGTACAGACTTAACCTAACTCCTACCATACTTACCGCCCTAAGTATTTTGTTGTTGTTTTGGCCACATGTAAAACAATGCCTGCTTTGAAGACCCAAACTTGCCATCTGAAATGTGTTCAGGTTTAATGTCCAACCCTTAGGCTTTTAAACTTCCTGACCATGAAGGTCAGCAGAAGCTATAGGGCAAATTTCTTGGCTGATGTGTAGAGAGATGGCTGCCTTTTTTTAGGTGAGTAACCTGGTAGTTTTACATGTGTATATTAGATGGGTGCTTGCTATTTTGTTCTTATAAATATGGTTGACTGATATCTACGGAGCACTTAGTTTGGGGCTGCCTGCCTGCTTCTATGTTTCATAATGCTGGAGCAGCTGATGCCAGCAGGCTAGCTTCTAGGCAGTGTGCTCATCATTCAGCTTAGGAATGGTTGGGGATTGAGCTCCCCCAACTAGCCATCTACTCTCTTTCAATAATTAGTGTATTTATCTACCTCTCCAGACATCCTGATTGTTTCTGGTACAGTATCTCTTGTTTCTTAGTTTAGTTGCTAATCAGTATCCTACAGGGAAGTGGAAGAAAATCAAAATAGTCATGCATGGCTTTCTTCGTAGCTTAGTCAACAAAAAATTCCCATATATGTGACTGTGGCTCCCCTGCCCCATAGATTGACAGCCATGCTGCAGCATCTGAAAAGACTCCTTCAGCCAGCCTAGAACAAGAGTGGGGAACATTTTTTTTCAGATGAGGGCCATGTTCCCTCCTAGGGAAATCTGTGGATGGGAGTCAAAGACAAAAGTGAGCAGAGCAATCTTACCTCCCAGCCACATAGAAGCCATAGGATTCTACAAATGCACATGCTTACCTGTATGGAGGTATAGCCATCCTCCATACAAGTAAGCAATATCACAGCTCAAAAGCACAGGGTATAGAGCAGAGCCACTGAGGGGGTGTGAACTGAGCTGGGATCGTGGCCTAGGGAGACCACGCAGGGGCTTGTTGTCCCTGATGTCGTTATAGTTAACTGAAGAGCCCCAAGCTTCCTTGTTATTCAGTATGGGATATTTAACCCTTAGCTGTGATTAAGGCTTAATGCTGCAATTTGACACATGCCTCTTGAAAGTCAGTTCTGTTGTAGAACTGTATCCCTATTTCTGCCACATCAGTCCAATACTCCACTGAGATGTATCCCTTTTCATTTCCTGCTGGTGAATGGCTCTCTTCTACTCAAAGCAAACAGGTTTTCTTCCAAGTAACTACCAGCCTTTGCTGCCAGCTTCCTTAAGGCCAGCAGAAACACTTTTTGCATGGTGTAGATTTCATATATGAGTTGCAAAGGCACTTTAAGCCTCAGTGTGAAAACCCTCAGTGACTATTCCATGCCATGGCTGAAATGTGTAGACCATCTTGTTACGTGGGTTACCTATGGTGAGATTATGTGGTACTGCCACAGATTCCTGCTGGTCTCCTGTAATATAGATGCGGGATTTAGTGATGGGCAGCTTGGTCAGATTGGCTTAGTAATCATAAGACTTCTTAATGAGTAAAGCTCACCTGTTTTCTGAGAGTTCTCAATGTTGACAAAGGTGGACCGTAGTGTTACATACATGTGCTTTATCATATAGCTTCCTGAGATTTCCCAACACTAGCAGTGACAGATGGCTGCTTCCTCCCTCCCCAAGCAGACACCCTCAGCAACAAGAGAGCTTTCTAGATCAAGTGGATTACAGCAACTACATAAAATATTTGCATGGAGCAATCAAGAGAACCGGCCCAAATGGAAACTATACATGCCAAACCAAAGCAATCTAAATTGGGCAGCTGGTCTGGTTACATAGTTCCCAGCGACTGACAAGAGTTTCATTGAGAGCGAAGGGTGAATATGAAAAAGTCCTACAAGTTAGCTGGCTTTGTGGTTCATGTAATTTCACAGCAATCTAAAACCTTTCAGAGATAGTGACGGGTTTCAGATTACAGAACATGGCCCTACAAAATGGCAGGCTTTGGGCACCTGGTCTGCTGGAGAACAGTGACCACACATGCTACAAAATCACATTCTGCTTTCTGAGCCAGCAGAGAACTTGGCTGGTGGTCATTCAGTTCATAACACAGCAGGGTATTAAGAGCTGGACAAATTTGTATTCTGAAGCATGTAATTACAAGCTATGGCAAGCTCACTGCACTGCAGTATGTTTAGTGTGGAGCAGTTGCTACATGGAATCAGATTCCGCCAGCCTTCATGTGAATGGCAAAACAAGTACATCAGTGTATCATTGCCTCTATTCCCAACACTAAGGCACTGAGTACCATTGCTTATGTAGCCAAGCAAGCAGCAGCAGACATGGGGGAAGTTTCACCAGGATCAGGTTAACCCCAAGGTTTGCAGAAGTGCAAGAACCCTTGAGGAAAACGGGAGAGAGTAAAGCGCCTCCTTACACTTTATCTGAAATAAGATATATTCTGTATGACATAATATAAAGAATGCAAATAAGCACAAATCACCACTCAAACTTTTTCTTTTTCTTTAAAAAAGGAGGAGCTCAGTAGTTTAAATTTACATATGTTTTAAGTGTTTATATCTTTGAATTCCATGCTATAAAGTGAAGGGGAAATGCCATAAAAAACAAGAAGGCAATACAGAGTCATCCATGACCAAGATTCTTAAAAAAGAAAGAAAAAAAGTTTAAGCTTTGGCATTTATTTATTTATTTAAGAGAGTTCTATATCACTTTTTGAGGCAATCAATTCACAAAGTGGTGTACAATCAATAAAATACATCACCTCAAAAAGGATCAGGACTTTTTTTCCAGCTGGAACTCACTGGTCCGTAACTCAAAAATATGCAACCTGAAGCATCCTGTAACCTGAGGCATGACTGTATAAGGAAATAAGGGAGGTGTTCATGGTGAGTTCTGGTACTTCTTTTTCTAATAATAATAATAATAATAATAATAATAAATTTTATTTATATCCCGCCCTCCCCAGCCGAAGCCGGGCTCAGGGCGGCTAACAACATTAAAACAGTATGACATTATAAAACATTATAAAAATGAATTAAAATCAAAATTGATGGCAACCATAAACTAAAGCTTTGTAAAGATTGCCAGAGGAGGGGGTCAGGCTGCGCCCTGACCAAATGCCAGGTGGAACAGCTCTGTCTTGCAGGCCCTGCGGAAAGATGTCAAGTCCTGCAGGGCCCTTGTCTCTTGTGACAGAGCGTTCCACCAGGTTGGAGCCGCAGCCGAAAAAGCCCTGGCTCTAGTTGAGGCCAGCCTAACCTCTCTGAGGCCTGGGACCCTCAAGGTGTTTTTATTTGAAGATCGTAAGTTCCTCTGTGGGGCATACCAGGAGAGGCGGTCCCGTAGGTACGAGGGCCCTAGGCCGTATAGGGCTTTGAAGGTTAAAACCAGCACCTTAAACCTGATCCTGTACTCCACCGGGAGCCAGTGCAGCTGGTATAGCACCGGATGAATGTGATCTCTAAGCGAAGACCCCGTAAGGAGTCTCGCTGCGGCATTCTGCACCCGCTGGAGTTTCTGGGTCAGTCTCAAGGGCAGCCCCACGTAGAGCGAGTTACAATAATCTAATTCTAGATAAATAGCACTGAAAAGGATATTGTAGACTTGGGGAAGGTTCTGAGAATGGTGACCAAAATGATCAAGTAGCTGGAGCGACTTCCCTTGATGAGTGTGTTCTGTCTACACTGTTGAAGGCAGCATGCTTCTGAATATCAGTTAATGGAAAGTGCAGGAGGGGAGAAGGCTCTTGTGCTTGGGTCCTGCTTGTAGGTTTCCCACAAGCATCAGGTTGGCCACTGTGAGATCAGGATGCTGGACTAGATGGGCCATTGGCCTGATCCAGCAGGCTATTATTACATTGTTATCATAACCATCAATACAACAATAAAAAATAACATCTACAACAGTTGCTGCAGTTTGCAGATGTAACCACATGCCCCAAAAGGCCGGCAACCCCAGATCTACAGTTTTTCTATGCATGGATGCTTTGAGCATCAATAAACTAGCTTCAGAATAGTGCTGAAATGGATGAAAAAGAATCGCTTGAAATTTCAGCCCATTGTCAGATCGGCACATCTACTCAAACAAACCTCAATATAAATGGGTCAGGGAGGAAATGAAACATATTTGAAATTTCCTTTCTGGCTGCCAGCTGTCCTTCTGACCATAAATGAATAATCCCATAAAGGCTTTCTAAAGATGCAAATGGTTTCCTGCATGTACTACATAAGTTTCCCTTCCTTTCCCCTTTCGTGTAAGTTCTGGACTGCATGATTACCAGCTGCCTCACTAAAAAAAACAACAAAAAAACCCAACACACACCATAGAATCATAGCTTTGGGATCCTGAGGATCATGTAGTTCAACACCCTGCAATGGAGATCGATGCAGCTGTTTCATACAGGGATCAAGTCTGTATACACCAGATGTATATCGGTTGTTATTATATCCCCTGGCAGTTATGGTATTCTACAAACCTTTTGGTACCAAAGCAAGTGTCATGGAAGGCTTAAGTGGCACCAGTCAGGAAGCTAGGCAGGAAATTTGTTCTCTCTGTGAGTCAAGAACAGAACCACAACAGGAAATCCCCAACTCCTCACAAACACAACTAAGTTCCGTGCCACCTTGTGACGAAACAAATGATGATGCTATCCATGCAGTGAGAACCAAACATCATATTATGCCAGAAGATATACAAGGTGTGACCGGAGAGTTTGGTGAACTGTCACAGAAATCGGACAACGAGAAATATTGAAGCATTCAATCAGCATTGGAAACTCATAAAATGCTCACAATTGTGTACGGAGATGAAGCTGTAACTCGAAAGACAGTGTATGAGTGAAGTGTTTCTGTGAAGGGTGGCAAACCATCGAAGATGACCCTTGGTCTGGCAGACTGTTGATGAGCAGAATGGTGGCAAGTGTCAACAGAGTTCGTGAGTCACTGATGCGGGATCGACGTTTGTCCGTCTGCATATTCCATGTGAAATTGTTACTGAGGTTACTGAGCTGTCCCACCCTCCATATTCTCCTGATCTGGCCCCACCGGATTTCTTTCTTTTTCCAAAACTGAAACCTGCACTGAAAGGGCACAGATTTTCCAACATTTCACACGTCCAAGCTGTTGTGATGAGGGAACTGAAAAGAGGACTTCTCCAGAAGTTTCCAACAGTTCTACGAACGTTGTCAATGGTGCATTGTGTCAGAAGGGGCCTACTTTGAAGACCTGTAAGGTATGTTTGAATATTTCTCGCTGTCCGATTTCTGTGACCATTCACCAAATTTCCAGTCACACCTTGTATGATTCTGCATCTGAGATGTGCATGTTTGTGTGCATTAATAGGTGGGGGTGTTTAACTCTCTCTCCCCCCCCGTGCCACTTTCCAACTCTACATAAACTCTTCTCAAGTTATTTGCTCTATAGGGGAAAACTGCAGCAATGATATGGGCGAGTGTATTGTAATACACCACCACTTCCTCTCTCCCTCCCCCAGCAAAGAGGTGTTTGCAGGGGGCAATGTAGATCAGGAAAATGTCACAGAGTGAAAGTGTTAAACACCTCCAGCCCCCATGCTGCTTCCCCAACCAAATTAACAGCTCCCACATCTGCATTCAGTAAAAAGAAATTAAAAAGCCGGGAGATCAATCACAGATCTCCCAGCGTAACATGTAGTTTGGCCTGGAGTGAGAGAATGAATGAGCGAGTGAAGCTAGTCAGCTAGTCAGAGGGGCCTTATTGCCTTTAGATATATGATGTGGGGGGGGGGGACGGGACTGAGAAAAGTATTGTGACATAACTGTTCATATTGTAAATACTGCATTGATATGCAATTAGAATAAGATCATTTTAATTACAAATTATAGCATTTTATTGTCTTAACACATATAATAACATTTCAGTAAATTATATCTTGTGTCATATCAACATCCTTTCATGAAAATGAAGTTAAATCTTTGTAGTAACCAGGAGCTTAATTTTCATTAGACTAGCTATTTGGTAATTAGTCATGCACCATAAATCAAGTCCCCAAGTCTTCTCCAGGTTTCTTAATTGAAAATTATTGTTTCTTGGCTGATTGTGCAGCAAGTCAGAGGAGTGATAGATGCTGAATCCAGCACAAACAGTTTGAGACAGTCAGAACTTGATAGATCATTGCCCTGGAGGGTCTTGTAATGGTGGAGAGGCAGTGAATTTCAAAATTAAAGATTCCTTCATCCAAATGCAATGGAACAAGCTAGCTGTAGTTCACTAAACAACTTGGGATTTCTCAAGCTATTGAGAACCTGGTCATGTTTTATACTCTTTAAAAAAAGGGAACATTTTGAAGAATTTGGGGATGGCACAACTCAGTTTATTATCTATCCTTCCCCATCTTTAGCAGCCATGTTCAGTTTGAGTACTTTCCTATCAATTAACCAGGATACTTTTTCATAGTTGATCTTCTTTGGGTTCTGGACTGGATCTGGACTTGAGCAGCTACCATTAACAAACATTAGATACAGGTGGCATCTGCAACTAAACATTGCAGGTAAAGTGCTCCTGTTCAGGGTTCCAGTTATCCAGCCATGTCTTATTTTAGAATCATTGGCAGCTGGTGCCCATTGGGACTGGTAAGTCGGAAGGCAGGCAAACCAATGACAGGTAGAGCCAGAGCTAATGATAGGCAAAGCCAGCTAATTCTAGGTTGGTCTCCATCCTCCTTCCTGTTGAGTTCTACAATGGGCTGCACTAAGGAGGAGGAAGCTCATAGCAGTGCCATCCCATGGACTGGTTATAAGGAGGCAGGCAGGTGTCTGAGCATGAACTAATGCTGGTGGGGCAATAGCGCTCTCGTCCTAATGAGCCAGCATCCACTGTTTAGAGAATACAGTGGTACCTTGCTTCTCAAACTTAATCCGTTCGACTCCCGAAACCGTTCAAAAACCAAGTCGTGGCTTCTGATTGGCTACAGGAGCCTCCTGCACTCAAGCAGAAGCTGCATCAGACGTTTGGCTTCCGAAAAACCTTCACAAACCGGAACACTTACTTCTAGGTTTGCAGTTTTGGGAGCCAATTTGTTCGGGAGCCAAGCCATTCAGGTACCAAGGTACCACTGTACCCCATCCCATTCTTCCTCCCCCAGCAGCCATTCAGCATACTGTCAGTCCTCATTGGGCTCTAGTTTTGTGGGTTCCTCTTCTGAGAGTTTCCCCCAAAAGATTCTTTTTTCTTTTCTGTAGTTCTTCATACCTTAGGGTTTCTCAAAGCACACAGATCCTTCCCTCCAGTGTTTGGACGCTGCTGTGCTGGCTGCATAAGGAAACTTGCATAATTGAGATTGCTGTTAGCAGGCACGATACTTTGTTGTGTTCGCGTTCACAATGCTGAACGAAAGTCTGGCATTCTTCTGTCCACTCCCCATTCTAACCACACTGACAGTGCGGTGGCTCCATAAAGAATGCCTTTTGCAAAGCGTGAAAATAGTTTATCATGGCAGTGAATTTCTTCTTCTAAGATTGCTACTACCAACGAATCAAGGAGCCAAATCCTGCCCTCTCTCTCTCTCTTGTCATTTTGCATACAAGTATTGTATACAAGTTACTTTTTTTCATTGTTTCTGTTTGTATCCTACCATTGGTTGTTGTTTGATAGTGATCTAGCATCCAGGAAGGGACATGGGTGGTGCTGTGGTCTAAACCACAGAGCCTAGGACTTGCTGATCAGAAGGTCGGCGGTTTGAATTCCTATGATGGGGTGAGCTCCCGTTGCTCGGTCCCTGCTCCTGCCAACCTAGCAGTTTGAAAGCACATCAAAGTGCAAGTAGATAAATAGGTACCACTCCAGTGGGAAGGTAAACAGCGTTTCCATGCGCTGCTCTGGTTCGCCAGAAGCGGCTTAGTCATGCTGGCCACATGACCCAGAAGCTGTACGCCGGCTCCTTCGGCCAATAAAGTGAGATGAGCTCCGCAACCCCAGAGTCGTCCGCGACTGGACCTAACACTCATGGTTCCCTTTACCTAGCATCCAGGAAACAGTGAGAACCACAGCAGGAACAGCTATGGAATACACAAAGAAAGACTGTACGGGCATCTCAAACAAAATATGCAAGAACAAAAGAATTAATATCTATTGAGAAAGGAAGGAGATTAGTATGAGCATGGGATGGAGAACCTCAGGCACTTCAGTTATTGCTGGACTACAACTCCCGTTTTCCTGGACCACTGACTATCCTGGCTGGGGTGAATGAGAGCTAGAGTCTAACAACATCTAGAGGGCCACAGATTACCTGTGGGTTGCCAGATCAGTGAACTGAACCAGCCTGGCTGCTCCCAGTGAGTGAGCTCCCACTCACTAGCCAGTGAGTGAAGTCAGAGCTGAGACTGACGAGTCAGTTGTTTGGACACAAGGCAATGGGAACCTGCGTTGCCTTAAAGAGCTGCTATTTCCCCACCCCTTTAGTGTACTTTTCCTGCTTCTGTCTTATTTTTTACTCTTTGGAAACTCCATAGTTTGCCCTTCATATAATAATAATAATAATAATAATAATAATAATAATAATAATATTTATTTATATCCCGCCCTCCCCAGCCAAAGCTGGGCTCAGGGCGGCTAACAACAATCAAAATAATCCAACGATTCTAAAAACATTTCATTATAAAAATTAATTAAAATCAAATTGATGACAACCATTGGGCTAGAGTTCTGTGCAGATTGCCAGAGGAGGGGGGTCAGGCTGCGCCCTGACCAAAGGCCTGGTGGAACAGCTCTGTTTTGCAGGCCCTGCGGAAAGATGTCAAGTCCCGCAGGGCCCTAGTCTCTTGTGACAGAGCGTTCCACCAGATTGGAGCCGTGGCCGAAAAGGCCCTGGCTCTAGTTGAGGCCAGCCTAACCTCTCTGTGGCCTGGGATCTTCAAGATGTTTTTATTTGCAGACCGTAAGTTCCTCTGTGGGACATACCAGGAGAGGCGGTCCCGTAGCAGCCTGTGGTGGGTTCTTCTCAGATCAGGTACTCCCTAGAACTTATTTTCTGCAAATACTACTATACAATAAGTGTGGGTGAATATTAAAGAATCCGCTCCACCTCAGTGCCAAATGTGAATACTTTGCAAAGAGATTTGGGCATGTCTCTAGCTGAGCAGGAGATGAAGAGCAGGCACCAATTAAGAATTTACTGTATAGTTAATTCACAGTTAAATGATAGACACGCCTGCTCAGAAGTCTCTTCATGTTTAACGGGGCTTAAAGGTAAAGGTAAAGGTACCCCTGCCCGTACGGGCCAGTCATGACCGACTCTGGGGTTGCGTGTTCATCTCGCTTAAGAGGCCGGGGGCCAGCGCTGTCCGAAGACACTTCTGGGTCACGTGGCCAGCGTGACGAAGCTGCTCTGGCGAGCCAGCACCAGCGCAGCGCACGGAAATGCCGTTTACCTTCCCGCTATAAAGCGGTACCTATTTATCTACGTGCACTTAGGGGTGCTTTCGAACTGCAAGGTGGGCAGGAGCTGGGACCGAATGACGGGAGCTCACCCCGCCGCGGGGATTCGAACCGCCTACCATACAATCGGCAAGTCCTAGGCACTGAGGTTTTACCCACAGCGCCACCCGCGTCCCCTTTAACGGGGCTTACTCCCATGTAAATGAGACAGTATGGCAGCCTAGATTTTGGTTTAGGGTTAGCACAGAAGGAAAACAGGATTTTTGTGCCTTTCACAGCTACATGGAAGGCAGAAGTTCAACAGGTTAAACATCTTCTAGTATGGAAATACATTTATGGGGAAATCTTCACCATGACTATACTCTCTGTGACTTTGTGTTATGCTGTGCCTTCATGGGAGTCATCTTGTCCCCACAGCACTCTCTCAAAATTTAAAACATGCTCACTAGTCCAAAAAGGTTGGCGAGATGGTCCATTCCTGATCTAGTGAAAACATATCTTGTGTTTGCATTTCGAGACATTAAATGAAACACCCAACCTTGCTTGCACCTATGTACGGTAAATATGCATGGTTGTGAGCAGGTGCAGGGAACCTCGGCCCTCCAGATGTTTTGGGACTACAACTCCCATCATCCCTAGCTAACAGGACCAGTGGTCAGGGATGATGGGAGTTGTAGTCCCAAAACATCTGGAGGGCTGAGTTTGCCTATGCCTGCTCTAGATGTTGCTGAACTACAACTCCCATCAGCCATAGCAAGCATGGTCAATGGCTAGGGATGATGGGAGTTGTGCTTCATCAAACTCAAGAGGGCCACACCTGGCACATAGAGCAGCTTGTGCTGGCATAGCTATAGCTATCCTGCTTTGCTCCTCGTTAATTAGATTATTTCAAATGGGTATGGCTGCTTGCTACAATACACATATGCTTTCCCCAATTATCTCCATAGCTGAAAAGGGCCTTAGGAGGATGTGCCGTCTTGTCTTCATCAGAATCACCCTCTGTCCTCTCAATTCTATGCCACATAAAAGCTCTGTATCCTGTTCTGCTTCTTTTCCTCACCCAAGATGGTGGTTATTGCCAGTATAGAAGCTTTGGCTCAGTAAATCTGAATCACCACTGAGTGTCAGGAATGCTTTGACAGGGATGAAGACAGAACATGAGAGTACAAAGATGTTAGAATAACCAATTTGGGGTGTATGATTGCTTTTTAAAAAGTTGGGAGGACAATGGTCATTTATACACTTGAAGTGGGAATCACACTATTCCTCTCGGGGGTTTTCTTCAGTCTATTATTGTCACCAAACCCTAACTGGGAACAAATTTTAACCTACGATATCATCTATCTATCATCTATATCTATCATCTATCTATCCATCTATCACCTCTATCTATCTGTCTATCTATCTAATCATCATCTATCGATCTACTTTTCTATCTATCTATCATTAATCATTTTTCTACCTCATCTGAAATGCCACAGACTTCTCTTTCCTAGATAGGATCTCTCCAGCTTTGCTTCCTCAAGTGACCATTCTTGTACCTGCTTATTGCAGTCCAATGAAGATGTCACCATGGCAGTTATTGGCCAGGGTGGGACACTTTGGGCATTTTGCACTCATGGACATGCTTTCTGAAATCTGTTATTTTCCTTCACTTTTCCACAGCAGAGGTGGATTTAGGGGAGCATGGCAGGTTCGGTTGCATCTGGAACAGAGCCTCGAGTGTGCCCCAGGAGATGACACAACTGTAACTTCGAATGTAGTGTGAGAGGCGGGGAACACTGAATTTTTGTGTTGCACAGGGCACCGTTGAAATTTGAGACCCCAAGGTCCGCCACCACCCACAGTGTGCAATGCCACTAAAGCTTGGTGTTGTTGTTGTTGTTTAGTCATTTAGTCGTGTCCGACTCTTCGTGACCCCATGGACCAGAGCACACCAGGCACTTCTGTCTTCCACTGCCTCCCGCAGTTTGGTCAAACTCATGCTGGTAGCTTCAAAGACACTATCCAACCATCTCGTCCTCTGTCGTCCCCTTCTCCTTGTGCCCTCTATCTTTCCCAACATCAGGGTCTTTTCCAGGGAGTCTTCTCTTCTCATGAGGTGGCCAAAGTATTGGAGCCTCAGCTTCATGATCTGTCCTTCCAGTGAGCACTCAGGGCTCCTTCAGAATGGATTGGTTTGATCTTCTTGCAGTCCATGGGACTCTCAAGAGTCTCCTCCAGGACCATAATTCAAAAGCATCAATTCTTCGGTGATCTTTATGGTCCAGCTTTCACTTCCATACATCACTACTGGGAAAACCATAGCTTTTACTATACGGACCTTTGTTGGCAAGGTGACGTCTCTACTTTTTAAGATGCTGTCTAGGTTTGTCATTGCTTTCCTCCCAAGAAGCAGGCGTCTTTTAATTTCGTGGCTGCTGTCACCATCTGCAGTGATCATGGAGCCCAAGAAAGGAAAATCTCTCACTGCCTCCATTTCTTCCCCTTCTATTACCAGGAGGTGATGGGACCAGTGGCCATGATCTTCGTTTTTTTGATGTTGAGCTTCAGACCACATTTTAGGGAAGCCCTATTGTACAAGTGGAATTCTGCTCAGGCTTCTTTGCCTCCAAGCCTATGCACCCACCCAAAACTTTTCTTGTTGTTTTTGCTTTAGAGATTTCTATTGCTGAAAAGGCAAGTGGTTTCTCAGTTTTAAAAACAGCTTGTCTCTTCGGCGAAAGGCATCATTGTGGTCAAAACAGCAAGCAAAGCTCTTATTTTTGTGTGCGTGGCTTTGTCTCTCCTGTGCATGTATCGCTCCTTGCAATCCTGAGGATCCCCATGCCATGCCATGTTGTGAAATAGCAAGTCAAGAAGCACTTTGAAGCCTTTGATTTCTGGTGTCTTGTGGTTCTTATTAACCACCTATCACTGACTAATGCTGCTGGACACAACCACCACTAGGATACAAAAAAGATAAAATCTCTTTCTCTCCTCTTGTCCATTATTTATGGTAGCCTGCTGTATTACAAACAGCAACCAACAAAGCATCGTCATGATTAAAGTTCTGCCGTTCAGTCGTTCTCCCTCCCGCCTCCATCAACGCAGAGTTTTGCGGCTGCTTTAAGTAACAAAGTTTGGATTTTCGTAAATTAAACATGTTGCTTAGCATGTCTCGCTCACTTATTGGGGAGTTTTTTGAACAAGCCACACACACACACACACCTACCTGGAATGTTTTCATCAAAGCCAGTGGAAGTTCTGGAAAGAAACACATAATGCCATCACAACCAACACATGTAGTTAAAAATGTGAGCCTCACAAGGCTATGCATATATATATATATATACAGAACTGCAAGAAGCTCACCCACTCCACATTTTATGCTACCTCCTAGGAAAGATTTCATAGCCCAGCTGTACATTAGAGGTATCATGGCTAGGTCATAAATTATTCATGCTTTACGCATGTACCGAAATGCATCCTTGTGTTATTTACTATCTGCACAAAGAGCTGCTTTAAAAAAAAATAAAAAAAAAATTGTCATGTCATGTTCTTCGACTTTTCTTGAATTCCTTCTTAAGCGAGCCGTTTCAGATGATCGCAAACACTGCATTCCCCCCCCCCACTAAAATTATAACCCTTAGGATGCTTTCTGAGGGAAAAGTAGTCAGAAGTAAAATTTCAATTTGTGTGTGTACACCCACCCTCACACAAACACAAACACAATATCTTATTTGTCGGTCTATCTATTTACTCTGCATTAAAAAGAAAAAAAGTGCTCAGAACTCTTTCTTGTTGCATCCTGCTGCCGTACTCTTCCTTGATATCCTGACCATTTTTGAACCCTTGAACTCTGACAGAGAGGAGGGACTTGGGAAGGTTGTCATCTGATGTATGTAAGAAGGCAAAAGGAATAGCTTTCTCTTTAATAGCACTCTTTCTGCTTAACAGTTGGTGGGAGATTAAAATGATCTAGGTGGATAAGGCAGGTTAAAGGTCAAGGGACACCACCATTTTTTCTCTCCCCTTCATGTCAAAATAGAGACAGGTCGTTAGACATTAGAAATTGTATGCTCTTTCCCCTCCCCTCCCAATATTTCAATCTATTTATGCACTAATTTTATTGTAAACTCCAATTCTTTAGGGGAACTGGACCCCTACCAAGCTACTGCCCGGTCTGGATAGTTGTCAGGTGCTGACATTCTGAGTTTCAACCATATTAATTGCTGGATAAAGGCTATAATCCCATCCCTTTGAAGCCCAGGGTTGATTTTAGGCAGTACTTCAAAAGCAGCACAAAACTGAAAGAGACATATTTCCGACCAGCACTGAATCAATATGATTTACCCTCTTTGCATTTGTCTACATACGCTGTACATATTTGGCTGCACATGCACACAGGGTGTGATTTGACTATAAAACACGTCAAAATGGGAGGTTTTATTATCCACAATATTCTACACAAGATAAGATGTACTGCTGCTGAATTTTGCCATGGAAATCTCTCCTATTGTTTAAGATGTCCTATCATGCTTTGATTACGAAGGAAAAATATCAATGTATGTAATTTGGCTTGTTTCCAGCTCTACAGCTGTAATAAAACTGCAATCTAAAGCGGGGATGAATGAGTGCATTTTGAAACAAAGCAGTTTTGCAAGACCAGCCCCAATACTGCAAATTATTGCAGAATTTTAATTTAAAAATGCCTCCGATCGAGTACTTTGTATGTGACAACCAATATCCCATGATGAATTAAATCTATTGTTTCACATGGTTGCAAAGAACCTCAACCCCACCCCACTTGCTACAAAGGAACAAAATAATAATAATAATAATAATATCCAGAACAATGCTCAGAAGTGCAAAGAATTGTGTAGCTAATATGGAACTCTTGATTGGCATGTATTTCACTTAACGGCTCTCGATTCTGCAGGCCTGCACTATATGAAAACTCTCTCTTACAGGATTTGCCAAGTATACTTAGTGTTATGTTTGAGAAAGATTAACAGTATTTCAGATCAAAGGCGAATCCTGCCGCATACTCTTAGGAGATTGTCATTCACTTCCATTATGGCTCATTTGCACAAGATTTTCCTGTAATATGAGCCATTGTTTTGATGGCAGTGATTTGACATCAAGACAGGGCCAAATGCATCTCAGCATCCAAGTCAGTCAAGCTCTGGGTGACTTGGTCCAAAAGGACTTGATAATCATAAAATGCAACTGTTACTCTGCAAGGTTTAAGCCTCTTTTTCAGATTCTTTTTTAAAAAAACACTAAACTTTTGAATGAATCTTGGCCTGAACAAAAGCAAACAATGAGTATTATCTATTCTTGATATATGTATTTGCAACCACAGCTTGTCTTGAACTAAAATAAAAGGGCAGTTGTGGTGGCAGTGGTGGGGGAAATAACAGCACATTCTTTTTAATGCCCATTTTCTTATTTGAAAAGTAGCCAATTTATTTTAAAGTGTTCTTTGAAATGAACACATCTCTTCACCCTAAAATTTAGTAGTCTAAATAAAACGCACTCTTTTCAACATTTACCTTTTCATTTCCGAATCCAACATGGATCCAAGATGATGCATATAGAACTCACACAGAATCCATTGAAATCAATAGATGTAGTAGAATAGTGAAAGAAACTGTAGTGTATGCTAAAGCAAAATAAAAAAAAAATCCTTCCAGTATCACCTTAGGACCAACTAAGTTTGTCACTGGTGTGAGCTTTCATGTGCATGCACACCAGTTCATCTTCATTTGTAAGCAAATGAAAATGATGATATGGGCAAACCATAATTAAATCCTCTACAAATTTCAAATTACATTTCAAAATACACTGAGAAGGAGAGGTGACTTTTTGTGCCTACAAAAGTTAGAAGGCCTAATTCAATACCCTAGACCTGCTTTTGTATTGCCTGTTTAAGAAATACTTCACTTCAGAAAAGGACTGTAGATGCCCCCCCCCCTTTTCAGCTAAGCAACTTTCTTACACTTCTGACACAGAGTTGAAACTTGGCATTTTGGAATTAACTGAGCTGCTTTTCCAGTTCTCCCTCTTCATCCTCAGAGATACAAGTCACAATCCAACACAGACTTACAGCACATCTGAGTACAGTGTCTCTGTACTCAGAAGTAAGTCCCATGCGTTTCTTCCCGGGTAAGTATGAAGATCATGCTTTAAGCATCTTTCCACACATCGTTTTCAGTGAACAAGTGTGTTTGCTTGTGGCCATGGCAGAGAAAGGGTGAAAAATGTATGAAAATGTTGTAGCTGTGGTGTTAGTTTATGTTAAAAGGAATGTGGAATTAATGACTTGATTCTTCAAGAGTACCTACTCTCGAGTCAAATTTTTAAAGCTAATGGAAGCTGAGGAACAATGAAGTTTGTTCGACTGAGGTGTTTTATTCTGAAAAGAAGTTAGAAAAAGCATGTTCCAAAATAATATTCTATACTTAAAAAAACCAACAAAATAAAAGTGCCATACCCAAGACACTCAGGGAGAAAATATCACATTGAATTGATTTTGCGTTGTCTACTTGGAAGTAAGTCCTATTAAGTTCAATGTAACTTACTTCCAGGCAACTATGTAAGTACTGCAGCCTAAAAGTTGCTTTTATTTAAGTTCTTAACTTTGCATTTGGTCCATTGCCAGCCTTTGTAAACAAACTGCACTATTATGCTGCATTTTTTTTTAAGAAAAAATATATCTCAGGAGTTTATTTATAAGGCAGGCTATGTAGGGTATGGAATGCCTGAAAATTATCCATGGTGATATAACCTTACACACTGTTCTCTGCTGGTAAGGTGTGTTGAACACCAAATGCTAAGATTTTACACTGCATGCTTGTGTGTGTGTGTGTGTGTGTGTGTGTGTGTGTGTAGGATTGTGTATCGGCTTTAGAATAACTGGAATTGCTTTTTCACTTTTAAAAAGTATGGCTTTTTTCTGCTTAAACTGTCAAAAATGAAACTATTTCCTCTGCAACTTTTGGAATACCAAGAAGTAGGCGCTGAGGTATCAATCTCTGCCAAGTGAGTTTTATATGGAAACATTGACATTTAACTTTGACAGTGATTGTATTCAAATAATAGAGAATATAAAATGTTCTTGTTCCCCATGTATGGGAAACTTTTGAAATGTAAACATCAAGCTATTAAACAAATGTGAGGTTTCTCTCTCCCCCCCCCACCCAAAATGTGGAAACAGTTACAAAATACATGAGCAATAGCGCCCTCTACGTTTCAAAAAAACCCAGAAAATGTACAGCTTCCAGAAAAGTATATTTAAAAACCAGTTCTGTCAATTGCTGCTTTTCTCTTGGATCTGTGAGATGGTAAAATATAAGTTTAAGAGGTGTGTAGAATTATCAAAGTACACATCAGTTTTGCTTGGCTTTATTTACAGTTTTAACAAATGCATCTACTTCTTTAAAAAGACAGAAACAGCAAGTCTCTCAGTGTCATATCTAAGGTTTACAATGAAACTTTTTTTGTGATTGATTATTTATGCAAAGTAACACGTTCTGTTCTGCTTTGAGAATCCAGTATATTATTAATGTAACTGATTATTTATTAAAAGTCTCTCATTTTTATCCATCAGCAGTTAGATACATAGTTGTTCTAGTCCTTAGCAACATTAAAACCATAAGCTTTCACACACAAACACACCCAGATTCCTTTGATGCTGAAGATGTCTGCATTTTTGCAAGCTGCAAAATGAAATCCAGAAAAGATGTGAAAAATGTTGAAAAAGTTATTCTTTCCAAATACATTTTATGATGGATTCTTAAGACTTCATTATTGCACAATTCTTATTTCTGAATTTTCAGACTTAGCAAATGATAGAAAACTATTTTGCCATGCAGTTTACCTAATATAGGCAACAAAAAGAACTATAAAACTGCATTTTCTTCCTACACATGTCATAAAATGAGGCAAATTATTTAAATGAGATAGATTCTCCAATGCTAATTGCAAACACACACACACACGCACGCACACGTGAATATGCAGATCTCATAATAGTGGAAATCAGTGTTTTATTAATTTGAAATAAAAATATCTAGGGAAGTATTTGACATTTGACTCATATGCTTAAAAGTGATCCCTATGATTTTCAACAGAACGTATTACCATATCAGAGGCTTAAAACGAAGCCTGGTGATTACTAAAGAACAGTACATTATAGAATTGGGAAGATATGCATGCCATGCTTTTCATATCACTTAATTAAATTTTGTGTAAACACAGACTATTAAAGTGCTAATACTATAGAATTTTCTTGAAAACTACAGTGAATTTCTGTATATTCCATGAAAAAAATATTTTTATTTACAGTGTACCTAATTAAAAGTACTAGCTGGACACAAGTGAAAAACTTTTTTAAATGTTCTCAAACTTTTTTCTTGTGCAAGTACACAGTTGCTTAGGAAGTACACTTCCCTGTAGCAAAACATACACTTTTAATTTGCAAACAAAAACAGCCCCTTTTCTTTGGAAAAGAGGGAATCTTAAAAAAAGAAAAGTGTCTGTGTGTCAGTGGAGGTTACAGACTATATGTATTAAAGGTGCTTTAGCAGGGATTAAGGCAAAATACTTATTGCACTGAAAGCGGTTTGCTCACCAGCAAACAATTGTTCTTTGTTGCATTTCTACTTTTGAGACATTTGGCTTGGTACTCTGAAAATGCTATTCCTGGTACCAAATTTACAAAAGAAGAAGAAGAAGAAGAAGAAATAAACATACAGTGGCTCTTAGCAGTTCTCTGCTCACGTCAAGAGCAAATTAAAACAGTGAAAGAATGGTGCAAATAATTGTTTCATATGTTCTCTTTACTTGTGACTTCTATAATCATCCTGGCTGATTTACAAATGTAGACTTCAAGGTTGTTCAGCTTCCTGCAGAGTAGAAGACTGCTACTTTGGCACTCGTGCTCATGCCCTTGTAATCACCACTCAGAAACTGTGCCTTGGTACTTCCAATTCCCAGTCTCTTGATTGAACACCTCATTCTGTGCTAACAAGGTGTCCAAGGTATTTGAACAGGGTCTTCAGTCAGGGGGAAAAATTGCTAATGGTGTCACTCATTAACAATTCCTGCACCAGTTTTTGGTAATCTGGTAACGGTCTCAGTTACAAGCTGATTCCTCCCTTCTCTATTTTTCTAGTTCAAATACGATGGGATGGTGGGGAGGGTTAGAATTCTGGAGTTGTGAGAGGTATGGAAAAATTAGGTGGGGAGATGGATAGCTAAAGCTAAAGTTAGACCACCCTCATGTTTACATGGTGGACCACGTAAACATGGTGTAGCTGGGGTTTGCTGTAACAGATATTTGTATTGTTTCCAGTGATAATCACGAGGCTGCAATGGATATAAGATTATTGAAAAAGAATACAAAAGAGTTAAAAGACACACACACACATTTTGAAGGCTAATGCTTGAAGTTCTGATGCAGAAAGAAACTTTCAAGAAGGGCAAAACAAACTGCCTGTGAAATGTGGTGGTTTTTACATAAAGTATTTTAAAATAAATGAATTTCAAGGAAAACGTAATGAAAGGCCATGAAGGGCACTGTTTTTATCTTGCATTGCCCAGGATATAAATCATACATAGATTTACTGGCAGCAATATGATTTCATTGGTGTGTACAAAGAAGAGTATAATATACTAAAGGAATCTTAATAGTCCCTCAGAAACATAAATGGAGAGGAATATCTGTTCTATTCAGCCAAGGCTTGAAGCAACTTTCCTTTATGAATTTGACTTGTTGAGTTTAAAGGTTTTTTCAAAGAATTCAGTTTCAGACTCGCTGTTCTGCTTCTATGCTGAACATGCAAGTAGGTTGACTTGAATAGATATATGAATTCATGTATGAGCGGCCATATAAAAATCTAACTTTTGGGAGGTCAGTTATCAATAAAGGGTTTATAGCCAAGGTAATTCTACTCTTTCAGGAATGCAGTCAAAGTATAAGTTCAATTTCTTCCCCATATGAGAGTTTCAGCTTGGAGGGTTTGGGCTGGTATGATACATTAATTTCAAGGAGTATAAGCCCTCCTAAAACTGAAAAAACAAAAACAAACCCAGCACTCTGTCATTTTCATCCATTATTCCCCAGCTTTCTAATCCTAACATATTATTTTGCATGAAAGTTAGTCTCACTGTAATAACAGTATAAAGTGTTTAGGACTGAGTTTGTGAAACTTTTAAATAATCATCAAGAAACTGAGCCAATCTAATTTGGCACTGAATACTTTCAAGTACAGTACTACCTTGTTCCTGAGGTGTTGCGTTAATGATGATCTGAACCTGTTTTGAACCTGCTTTTTCTCTTTCCAGTCATTGTGCAAATCACCCACAAAACTGAAAGACAACAAATCCCTAAAACAGATAAAAAAGGGACAGGAGAGTAAAAGATGAAAGTCCTAAAGATGGGGTTTTCAGATAATTTCGGTAGCAAAAAGTATGATTGAATTGGTTAGTGTTTGGTAAGTGCAGAAACATTAACTTGTTAACTTTTGCATATTAATTTTAATCATCACATTTTTTAAAAAGTGGACAGTGCTATTCCGTCATTAGCAGTCTTTCAGAAATTTATGTCAATGGACAGAAGATGGACAAATGAGAATCTCTTATTTTTTTGGCATGTTTAATCATCAAATTAAAATGAGGGGCAGCTAAAATCAGAATTATATTACCGGTAATTTTTGGATTCTTGATTTTTGTAGGTTTGTAGAAATATTTTTAATGTTCTTTTTTTTTTTTTTGCTTGTGATAAATTCACAGTGCATCTGTCAGATGTTACATTGATAGTTCAGCATCCCAAAAGTACCCATTTGCATCTTGTGGATTCATATGTTTTATAAAAGGAAACTGATGTGATGACACTTAATAACTTGCATAGCAATCTTCTCTCGCATTTCCAGTTTGGCTCACGGCATATTTGTCAGAATAAATTTATAGGAACACCAAACTTTTGAAATTTATTGTTTGGTTTAGAACTAAAATAGACTTCAAAAAAAAACACACAACCGGTTCTGCAGGGGATTCAAAGTTGGCTAAAACCATTATGAGATAATTACAAAAATCTGACATGTTTTCTACTTGAACTTGCTCCATAGAATAGAAGGATTGTTTTTAATGCTCCCTCCTCTGCCCCTTTTGTGTAAACCTAAAATCCTAAGCATGCTGTATGTGAAAATAAATGCTAAACCAATAAACCCCTTTTCAAACAGGTGTGTTTAGGAATGAGTATATGGGTTGGGGTGAGGATGAAAATAATACATATCATTGCTATGTGTGATGCCTGCTCAGAACGTCTTAAATCAGTTCTGACCTCATCTACGCACAATACAAATACGTCCTCCCATACAATAATAAATTTTACTCTTCCTAACAGAAATAAACCAAACAGCAGTTCGTGCAGCCACAACAATTTTATTAAATATTCTGAACAAATTTTGTTACAGTTCTCTGTGGAAGACTTTCAGCCAGCCAGCCCAAAACAGTAGAAGATCTGTATATGATTTCAACATTTTATCACTCTATTCAAAGTATACTATTTCCCAAGGAAACCTGATGACCTTTTCCCAAAGCCACAAATATATTGAAAATCATAATTTGCATCAATCCTGTATGTAACTAGGCAGTTTTCTATCCCCACTGATAGCAATGGGAGTTAATCAGCTGAGTGCTCTGCAGGATTGCAGTTTTAAGTGTGTAAAATACAAAGAGAGAAGCCAGTTTCCCAAAAGCACAACCTCTGTACTTCCAGTAATGTATATTATGGCCTGGATCCAAAGAATCACATGACTCCTTCCACACCACCAAGGGAGTTTTGGAATTGTGTTTATCTTCCGCATGGCAAACCTGTTTGGAAACTGCAGGGAGTTTCATACGAAGGTTCTGATTTGGCCTGGGGTGGAGGAAAGTGCCTGCCATTCAAAGGTGGGGGTGAGGAGAGCCAAATATGCCCCTGCTGGACATGCTTCAACACTTGAGCACAACCAGCAGGGACAGACCTATGATGAGCCAGGAGTTGGATCAGGAGGGTAGGTGGTTTGTGTGTCCCTCCATTTGCCTCCTGCAGGGCTCACCAGCCATTGTCATGGCTGGTGGTTACCATGGATGCAACTGGCTAGCTGGACAAGGGAATGCTGCCTATTGGCCCATAAAATGGCCTTCAGAATGCTCACACCATCCACACTGAGGAAGGAGGTCTTTCCTCAGATGCAGTGGAGCTGTTGCAACAAGAGAGTTGTATGTTCCCTATAACCAGCCCTGGTCAGCAAACCAGCTGCAGCTTTTTAGCCAGTTGATGTTTCTGAGCACTTTTTGAAGGCAACCCAGTAGAACAAATGGGTTTTGATGGCAACCCCAGTAGAACAAACGGATTTGTATCCAAACTGGTTGTACCAAAGGTTGTGTGCCGCTGTGGCCAAATCGGGCATCTCAAGGAATGGGCGCAGCTGGCACACTAGTTTAACTTTGCCGTTCCCAAATGCAGACTGGACTTCCTCCAGAACAACTGGGCCCCCACTGCCCAACAGCTACCACCTCATCCACAGCCCTGTCACTCACACTGGCTGGCTAGGATGGAAGGCATGGAGGGAGGAGAGAATCCTCTGTTCCATGCTATGCCAGCCTAGAGCTGTCAGAGTGACTGGACCCACGTCTGGCCTAGTGCCATCAAGCGATGGGAGTGAGATCAGCTCAGGATCTAGTGGCTATTGGGCCAGTTCAGCCACTCACTGGAATGCATATTTAGGAGGCTTTCTATGGGCTAGCACTGGTGGGAATCTTGCCAGTGGCTGTCCCATCCACCTGTACTTTGGGCAGGTGGAAAGAGGAGAGGATTTGTGTGCTGGAGGAGTGGACTGTTTTGGGCTGAGCAGAGGGAGACCTCCACCCCATCCAATATAGGCGGGATACAAATAATAAAATTATTATTATTGCGTTACCAGGCCGCAACAGCCCCAGCCCCCAGGGATCATAAGGAAGGAATAAAGACTCTGACAACGTGTTATGGAATTAATATTAGGCCACAACTTTATTTAACTTCTGAATGTAGGAAGACCTTGGCTTAGGCCTTGGGCGTGTACCCCTCCCAGCCCCCCAGCCAGGGGAACTGGGGCACATCAGGGTAAAGGAAATATGGGGGTGCACTGCGAGTTGTATGTGAACGCAGGCAGCCCAGCCCATATCCCCACACACAGGGTAGTTCACTGACAACCTTTCAGTTTATGGCCAGTGACACCCATTATATAACCCCTTTTAAGAGGGAAGAAGAAGAAGAAGACTTTGGATTTGATATCCCGCCTTTCACTCCCTTTAAGGAGTCTCAAAGCGGCTAACATTCTCCTTTCCCTTCCTCCCCCACAACAAACACTCTGTGAGGTGAGTGGGGCTGAGAGACTTCAAAGAAGTGTGACTGGCCCAAGGTCACCCAACAGCTGCATGTGGAGGAGCGGAGACGCGAACCCGGTTCCCCAGATTACGAGTCTACCGCTCTTAACTACTACACCACACTGGCACTACACCACACTGGGGACCCTGGAATCACTGCCACGGGGGGGGGGGGGTGAGTCACCATTTCACACACACACACCCCATTATAGGAAAGAAAAGAATAAAGGATTTCACCCAAGGCCATAAACCACCAAAGTTGTGACAAATGCAGGAAAATTTCTTCCCTGTCCTTCAACAGCAACCAGTCAAAGACTGTAGCAGAACCCACTAAACAGGAAGAAAAAGTTAACCTGCAAACAAGAAAACATTAAACTAGAGGGAGGGGAGGGAGGGTGAATCTCCTGAGCCAACTGCCTGGCTACTATCAGCTCCACCCCCTATATATAATGGGACTGGCCCCACCTCTCAGCAATGAAGCTTGACTACTGAGGCTGGGCGTGAACCTCCAGTAATAACACTGAGAGGCAGGCCAGCCCCTGTTTGCCAGTAAGTTCCCTGGGAACTGTAGCACCGCGCACAATCCCGCAAAGGGCATCCACAGTGTAAAGTGTGAGTGCTCATTATATGCAAAAATAAAAAATAAGCCATGTAGGCAAGGAAGAAAAGAATATAAATTATGTGAATGGAATATATAGTGATCTAATAATTTTTATAGAGAAGAATGGGCCATATCAGCCTTGAATTCCTGTGAAGAACTTTCATAACACCCAAAATATCAACACATTTTTTTGTAATTTAAAGCCTGATCCCTAAAACACTCCTTCAACAGCACTGAAGTTACCAAAACTGAAGAAGCTCTTTAAAATTTGTAGCCCAAGATTCATGTAAGACTAGTAAAATAAAGGGTTAAACCTTTTAAATATGTAACTACCAAATTAATGAAGCATACTAATCCATTCTGAGATCTAATGAAATACACCACAATTTAAATTGCAATTAAACAGAGAAATGTCAATGGGCATGGGGGTCTCTACAAAGTTGGGTAGGTGGGGGGGAATAATTCTTTCCACAGACTTGTAGCTGTTGCATGTAAAAGCAAAGCTGAGTAAATCTTCCAAATATTTGCAGCAAATATTATCCATTCAACACTTGAGAAAAGTTTGCATAGCTAATTTTATATCTTCAGTAAAAATCCGAAAACGCAATTTGAGTCTGGGAAATGGTACAGTCACATGAGACAAAAAAAAGCCCTTCCATCTACTCTGACTAGTTTCATTATTATTTACTAGCCTGACCAGTTTCATTATGAAGTTACCTTCGCTATTGCATCCATTACCCTTGATGAGCCAGCTACATGGAAGCACTTGTTGCAGAATGTAAGGAAAACGAAATCTCCTATTGTTTGATTTTTGAACTTCCCTGTTTTCATTCCCATTATTGCATGTTGCATTATTACACTTTGATTGATTTGGAATGGGAAATGTCTATGAAAATCCACAATACCCATAGACTTGTCCAAGCACTGGGTGGCAATTAATAACAACTTATCCTGATTTAGGTGCACTGGTTGCTTCAGTCCCTGTATCCTCATCACCCGTACCCACGACAATCATCTCTATAAAATATTGCTTTCAAAGGGTACAGTTTGTTTTGTACCAGTCAAGCAGCCTGAATGAAAGTCATAACCATTAAATCAATGTGTTCCCCATTTTAGTTGATTTCAGTATACCCCTAGTTTGCTAGTTGTCTTTCATGCAGTGTGGGCACTATCCAAATATATATGTGAGTCCAAGGGTGTGTACCCAGTGGTACTGTACATCATTACTTTGAAACCCACCCATGAATCTAAATGGGCCACCCATGTTGTCTCATGTCTGAGCAGTTGCTGGGCTATTGCAAATAAAGTCTTACCAGAAGTGCAGAACTAGTTGCAAATGTTCCTGCATTGCATGGGCTTGGATTAGATGCCCACTGGATCCCTTTCCAACTGCACAATTATATGATTCTATGTCTGTATGACAGCCCTTGTGTCCATACTGAGTAATATCTCTGGTTTCTAACCTAATACCTTTCTTCATGAAATGAGATGAACATGGTGGCTCATTAATTCTATCTGTTTCCGATTCCAGTGTAACCTCACAGTGGTTGTAAGACATGCAGTGGATCCATGCCATCTAATACTACAGAAAACACAGGCCAAATGGACTGTAAGTGTAAGTATTCTGCTGCCTAGATGTCAGGCTTCAGGGAATCAGCTTCCTCCCCACCGTGGCAGTAGATAAGCAGAACAAGGAAAGGGAGTCTTCTTACCAGTTAGAAACTTTAATAATCACAGTGAGAGACAAAGAAACCATCTCCTAGAAATGGCGGTGCTCCCAATTAAGAATTCCACCCCCTTACGTCCCTGTTAATCCATGTCACCTCTTTCCCAGCTTCTGCCTTCTGAACTATGTCCCTCTGCAAACCACTGTTCCAAATCTATATTGTCCTCCTGCTCCTTGGAAGATTCAGGATCCTGATCAGGAGCAGGGGGAGGGGGAGGCTCCCACCATTCCTCCTCAGTGCAGCCCTCCCCAGCAGGGTCCCTCACACTGGATCAGACTTGCAGCCACTACTCCCCTTAGCACTTATCTCTTCAGCTCCTAGGGCCACCCTCCTGCTGCTTGAGTTTCTGACACTACATCAGTGGCAGCAGTGCAGGTGTACAAATCTCTCCAGAATCATCTTCTCAGCTGGCAATGTTTCACTTGGTTGCACTCCAGTTTTGCTTGCAGGCTTCCCAAAGTAATCCGGATGGCCACACTGAGAACAAGATGATCCTCTGGCCTGATCCAGTGGGGATTTTCTTTATGTTCTTATGAAGGATTCTTGCGGAGTAGTTTGTGACCATGAAACCTTAAGCAGTGCTTGCTGCAGCAAAATAGTGGCAGTGCAGGTGGACTTTGGGGCCACCTCTTTCACAGGGTCTTGTCCAGAGGAAGGAGCCTTCCTCAGAATGAGGCATGGGCAACCCACACAGCCCTGTAGGGGCTCTGTCAACCAGTTTGCTACAGTGACAAAGTGGCACTGGGGCTCCTAGACTGCCAGTAGCCAAGGGCCACCCTCATCCATCCCACAGTGTGGTGGTGGTGGTGGTGGTTAGACAGCAGCCACCAAAATGGTGGTAGTTGGGTGGCATAGCTAGATGTGTGAGAGAGAATATCTATTGTCCTTCCTGATCTTCCACCCAATGCAAAAAGGTCTCAGTGTGGCTTCAGGGAAGAAGAAGGAAAGAGGAAATTTCAAATAATTTCAGGCCTCTTCGCACATGAATTGTCTTCCTTCTCATCGAAATAGCCTTTATTGGGAGCCAGTGTGGTGTAGTGGTTAAGAGCGGTAGTCTCGTAATCTGGGGAACCGGGTTCGTGTCTCCACTCCTCCACATGCAGCTGCTGGGTGACCTTGGGCTAGTCACACTTCTCTGAAGTCTCTCAGCCCCACTCACCTCACAGAGGGTTTGTTGTGGGGGAGGAAGGGAAAGGAGATTGTTAGCCGCTTTGAGACTCCTTAAAGGGAGTGAAAGGCGGGATATCAAATCCAAACTCTTCTTCTTCTTCTCTTCTTTATTTGGTGAGCAGAGATGGGGAAGCTATTATTTTGTCGTAGGTAGGTAAACGTATCAGGAAGTGATTGTTCTCATCTGCTGATTTATCTGGGTAGCCTCCATAATATGAACCCACCACATTTCAGGATAGAGTTATTTATTTATTTATTTAAAATATTTATTACCCACTCTTCATTAAGATAGCAATCCCAGAGCAGATTGCATGGAAAGTTAAAACACAACACATATAGTAAAACAGCAGGAATAAACATAACACATCACTCTCAATAACAACCTGAAAAATGTAAAATAATGACAACAAACAGGCACAGGCATGATTATCCAACAAATACTGAAGCGAAAAGGTATATATTTAGGTGATGCCTTCAATATATGAGAGTTGGCACCAGCCATCTCTCAGAGGGGAGGGGTCGTTTTTTATTCATTCATTTTTAATTAAGACATTTTATATACTGCTTAATTATTTGCATCTCTACGCAGTGCACATAAAAACTACCAACAGAAAATGGGGCAATAACAAATAGAAATGTATCCTAAAACTGAAATGCTTGCTAGAACGAGAAACTCAATCATGCACGTGATGTTCAGGAAGAAGGTGCCTGTCTAATCTTAGCTGGCATTCCACAGGCCTGGGCTCACAATATTGAATGTCTGGCTTCTGGTAGTTATGAGCTGCACAACTGAGCCATAGGGGACCTGCAACAGCATAGATTCCCCCAAAGAGCACAATGACCAAGCAGGAATAAATACATGTATGTATTTGCTTCGTATACAGAGATCAATGTGTGTAAGAGTAGGTCAACACATTACATTTTGTTTGTTTGTTTGATAGATAAAGCTAAGGACAAAATAAACATGCATAACATCAGTTCTGAAGGCCGAATTTATGGCAGAGGTGGGCGTGTTACCCAGACCCTCATCCTCCCTGCCTCAGGTGGGCGTAGTCATCTAACGGCCAATCATCTGATGTCACAATGACATTGGGTCGACCCATTTTTGCACAGCACTGTGTGCAGAAGCCTCAATTATCAGCTCATCCTCTGGGCTTGATTACAGAGCTTTGCAGGTGCTGTAGATCAGCTGACCTGCAGTGCCTGCCAACCTTCTTCCAGCCCAGCTACACCTTTACCTGCCACACACCTGACATAATATATGACATCTAGTGTGTGTGGCTTGAGCAAAATGGCCTTATGGCTCAAATGGTGAAACTAATAAGCCCCTGGTGATTCCCCACTGTTGTTGATAATAATAATAATAATAATAATAATAATAATAATAATAATAATAATAATAATTTATTTATACCCCGCCCATCTGGCTGGGTTTCCCCAGCCATTCTGGGCAGCTCCCACAAAAATATTAAACAGAAT
This sequence comes from Podarcis cretensis, assembly GCF_951804945.1. NCBI lineage: Eukaryota > Metazoa > Chordata > Lepidosauria > Squamata > Lacertidae > Podarcis > Podarcis cretensis. Next base: position 76,792,585 of record NC_137174.1, read on the forward strand.
AAAATTTCAAACATTAAAAACTTCCCTAAACAGGGCTGCCTTCAGATGTCTTCTTAAAGTCAGATAGTTGTTTATTTCTTTGACATCTGGTGGGAGGGCATTCCACAGGGCGGGCGCCACTACCTCTGCCTAGTTCCCTGTAACCTCACTTCTTGCAGTGAAGGAATTGCCAGAAGGCCCTCAGCGCTGGACCTCAGTGTCCGGGCTGAATTTATTGACATTGCCAAAGTTTGTTATTGCCTGGTTCAAAATAATAATAATAATAATAACTGTTGTTGTTGATGATGATAATAATAATAATAATAATAATAATAATAATAATAATAAATTATTTGTACCCAACCCATCTGGCTGGGTTTTCCCAGCCACTCTGGGCTGCTTTCACAAAGACAAAAAATACACTAAGATGTCACACATTAAAAACTTCCTATTAAAAAAAATAGGATTTTTTTCTCCTGCTCTCTGCTGCCCACGGGCCAGCTCACCCTTATCCTTCCCCTTGCTCCTTTCTCAGTGATATCAGTTGCAGACCTCCCTCGACATCCAAGCCAAAGCCTATGCAGCTGAGAAGAGGCCGTTCCCAGGTGCCCAAGGAGGAGAAGAACTGATGGAGACCACAGAGGGTATGCTGCAGCACCGTAAGGCATTTTGTTAGTGCTTTCTTCCATAAAAAGCAACCTCAATAGCATCCAGAGACTTCTTGCCTTCACTGTTATGAGGCCACCAGCTGAAGAATGATAATAGAATTCCTGTGGTCTGTAATTCCACCCTCCACCCACCGGAACTCTAGATAAACCCTGCTAATGTTCAAGCACTACTACAGTGGCACACCCCGCAAGGAAATATCACTTCCTAGGCTTCACAGATTATTATCACCACTTCATAAGGGACTTTTCTGCTCTGCCTCACTCCAAGTGATCTCCTGAAGGTTCCTCAACTGTTCCTGTGAAGGGAAAGACAAACCATGAGTTACTCCCTCTCTCTGACCTTTGTGCAATGTTCAGCGTTGGTCAAAGTGTGTCGCATAAACTGGCTGAGAACTTAACCATTGTCCATATTGAATCAGATCCAGCTATTCTTGTATATGTGGGAAATCTGATGCAAACAAAGAGCTTCCCCATCCACATGAATGATGGGGGATACACCACATGTGCCTCTTAAAATGGATGCTTCAGAAGTGCATCAGAACACCTATGGAGCTCTGGAATAGGAACACTATGCTTTAAGGGCCTTGCTTACTGTTGATGAGCCTCCTTTACTGTTTGTTTCAAGCTTCCCCACATTTGTTTCAAGCTTCCCCACATTAGCACACTGCTAATCTCCTGATATTGCTGTGTATATGAACCCTACTCCATTAGCTTCCATTTGTTCCCTTCTAGAGACAAGCAGCAGTAGCTGTATTGCAGCCTAAATTGTTAATTTTTGCCCAGGGAAAATTAATCTTTGTGCCAATGATAACATTTAGCATATGCAGTTTAATTCAATAGACTATTTTTTATTATTAAATTCAGTTTGAGGTTGGGAATGATTGAAATTACCTCAAGGGTATATTTTGTATAAAAATAACATGAAGTCGAACTACTAAAATATCAGCCATGCTTGAGTGATATTAACCACATAAAAAAAATGCAGAGGGCATACAAATGAAACATGAAAACGAAGCATAAAACCACACATGCTTTTTCTTGCCTTTGAAAATGTATGCCCAGCTTTCCTAAGGTCTTATGTTACCCTTCTTAAAATGCTGTGGCATTAATGGAGACCAGGTTCACACCCCTAGAACTATCCTAAGGTATGTACTATCAGGAATGCTGCTACAGAATGGAGTAAAGCTGAACAATTAATGAATTTCCCCCAGGACTTTAAATGATTGAATTATTACTTTTTCTCATAGCACACAACTAGCTGTTTTATGGCCTACAGTTTGAGAACTGCTGGTGCAAATTCTCAAACTGTATGCCATAGTCTGTCTCTTGTGTTGCGTGTACAGTGGTGCCTCGCAAGACGAAATGAATCCGATTCTCTTCGTCTAGCGGTTTTTTCGTCTTGCGAAGCAAGCCCATTGAGGGCTTAGCAGATTAGCGCTATTAGCGGCTTAGCGGCTTTTAGCGGCTTAGCGGCTTAGCGGATCAGCTGATAAGCGGCTTAGCAGCTTAGAAAAAGGGGGGAAGGGGGGAAAAACCGCAGGAACTCGCAAGACATTTTCGTCTTGCGAAGCAAGCCCATAGGGAAATTTGTTTTGCGAAGCGCCTCCAAAACGGAAAATCCTTTCCTCTAGCGGGTTTTCCGTCTTGCGAGGCGTTCGTCTTGCGGGGCACCACTGTATCATAGAATCATGCAGTTGTAGAGTTGGAAGGGACCTGAGGATCATTTAGTCCAACCCCCTGCAAAGCAGGAATTTGTACCTGCAGCCTAGCATTTGCACCAATTCAATATTTTCTTCTGATCATAAGTGAAGGTGGTAATTGTGGGATGTGAAACACAGGAGCAGTCAAGTACAACATTCCTCGAGTGAACATGTTTGTGCATGGGGATGAATGTTTGTCCAGCCAGCAGGTAAACTTCCTGTTTCCTTCTGGGCTGGGACAGACTTCCTCTGCATGTGACTAGAGGTGGGTGTGGCCTCACCTGTGCAGGTAACGACAAAAGCACAGGGCAGGGCAGCCATCTCTCTCTCTTTCACCACATGCATCGAATTAGCAACATCTGCTTAGCCAAAGGTGCCCTCTTGGCTTCCAGCCAAGAGAGGACAAATGGACTGTCTTCTTATGGAATAGTTTCCAAGTGTATGTTACTTTTCTAAGCTAAGTCTGCCTTCTGGGATCCGATTGTGAACAGAATGTGAGTAAACTCTTTTTTTATACTTTTGTAGAAGACTGTGTCGTGTCTTATCTTTTATGAGGGAATAAGGGGAAAATACCAGAACAGTTATTATAGAGGCTTTAGCGAGCCTGAGCAAAACGCATCCGCTGCAAATGTAAAAGAGGGGAATGTTTCTCTGCTGAAATTGTGGAATTGTTAATACAAATTGGATACGAATATAATCAGACAATATATCCTCTCCTGCATCCCTGAACATTCCCACAGTCATTTCAGTACCCCACACCTCAAAAAACAAAACAAAAACACGCACACCAGCAGCTTAACTTCTATATATCATGGAGGCTGTCCTTTCCCTAGTGTCCTTTGCAAGCTCCTGAATCTGCAGAGTGGTACAACTATCCATGGGAGATCGGAAATCAGGACTTCCTGCATTTCTATTTTTACAGTAAATAGAAGGCATGGAGCCTCCAAATCCAGTCAGGGCCAGGGTGTGAAAGAGTGGAGTTAATGTCTCCCATATTGCTGGTGGACATGTTGCTGCTGCTATTTTTATCATCTCACTGTGTATCAGGGTGACCCATAAGCTGCTATTTGCCTTATGAGGAAGTGATACAGGCATCTCTCTCTCTGTTTTACCTTTCAGTGCAAATAGCAGCATTTGGAGTGGGACTGATGGGCACAGGCAGAAAGATTAAAAGTCTCTTATCCAGTGTATAGTCATACCTCATGTTATGTTTGCTTCATGATGTGTTTTTTCAGGTTGTGTCATGCAGCGACCCGGAAGTATCAGAAAGGGTTACTTCCAGGATTTGCCACTTGCGCATGCGCAGACACGCAAAATGACGTCATGCGCATGCGCAGAAGTGGCGAATCGCAACCCGTGCGTGCACAGATGCACCACTGTGGGTTCGCAACCAGAGGTACCACAGTAATAACAACTGCCTCCCCAAAGTTGTTATTAAGCAAAACGTGAGAGAGTATGAGCATAGATCTTCCACATCGTATATAAATGGGCTACTGACTTTTCCATCTGTGCACTGATCATGTCATCAGGTGGTTACCACAAAATTCCTTTCGGACCAAAGACCTCTTCAGACATTGCTGTCTATGCTTTGGACTATATACAGGGAGATCCTGACATAACTCACCCTGTTGGTGAGACCTTGGAGACCTGCATGATGAGCACAATGTCTGAAAATGGGAAGCCTCTGTGAATAAGGTTGCATTTGTAGAAATAATGCTCAGGACATGGATGTTCAGGAGGTGCGGCCAACGGGGTGTGCTATAGCAGGGGCAGGTGAAGTGGTATAGTCATGCTCCTACTCTATACATTTATCTCAGCACATGGATAGCTCCATTCCTTTGAAGAAGGTTCAAGTCATATCATTTTCCAGGTGTGCTCTCAGACCTTCAGGGTTGGATGAATTTCTGGTGATTTGTATTAGTAGGTAAGCTAATATGCAGTGATTCTATATGTGACACAGTATTTTGCATTTAGTTGGCCTTCTGTTGGTGTTACCTTCACCCTTTTTCATTTGAAAATATTAACTGGTGGTACAATTCTAACTGAATAGGAGTTTCCAACTGAATGAATACCTAGTTAGGGTCAAAACAATGCAGATGCAAAGCTTGACGTTTTTGATCTTAAAACGAATACTGTGTGCCAAATGCTAGAAGACCTATCACACACATATTATAATAACTTTTAAAAATAATTCAGTGTTTAGTTAGACAAATGAAAGTAGTTCAAGAATTGTTAGACATTTTCTCTGAATTCATTCAGCTCTCACAAGCTACACAAACTATGTCTCTGTTCATGAAAGTACCAAATTTGTCTAACTAGAATATGCAGATTAGTTGTGTAACTCTTGCTCATCTGTCTCCCACATGTTTCCAATGCTGAACAGATTGCTCTCAACAGTTTCTAGTGTGTACACATCATTCTGGAATATCTGTATGCACAGAGTCCTCTCTCAAAAATATTCAAAGGAGACAACTAATTAGCTCACCAAGTCATATAGGACATAAGTCAAATAAATGTTCATTTCATTCTTTGCTGCTTCTGGTGACTGACGTTAACATATCTTCTTTAGAAGTCAGTGCTAAGACTTTGATTTAAGAATATGTTCAGCCTATTATCAGTGAGCATCAGTGTCCAAGAAATGGCCTTGACCACTGTAACATCTGTGACCACACTCATTAAAATTGTGGAGACAAAGTGAAAAGAGACATGTGAACTGCCAACAGAAGTAGGAGAATGGTGTTCCTCTAGCTGGGTAGATATTGCAATAAAGACATAAGGATTGCCTTGATAAGACCAGACAGGATCTAGTTGAGCATTCTGTTGTTTCCAGCAGAGGCCAATCAGATGTCTCTGTGAAACTCACAAGGAACAAGGCATCAAGGTGATCATTAAATTCTCGTTTGTCCTCGGCAGTCACCATACTTATTCTGTTCACTGAGGTTCTATTTAGCTATTGCAGCAGGAATGTTGCAAGTAGCGCCATAGGGGTAGAGCACCTCTTTGAATGCAGAAGGTACCAAGTCCATCCCTGGAATCTCCAAAACAGAAGTGCTCAGTAAATAAATCTCAGTGACCCCATCCCATGCCTCACAGGAATAGTATGAAGGACAGAAAAGCACCAACAACGGGAGATTTTCCCCACCCCACCCCGAGTGCTTTATTTTTCTGTGGAATGGATACAAGTTTCAAATGTAATACTGCATAAGACAAGTTTGGGAGTTTCAAAGTGTTTCACCTTGCTAACTAAATAACAAGTAAAATAAAGGTGCTAATTTAGATCACTCTCTTGGGCATCAGATAATTTCGCAATGTAAACTGAAAATTTCCCAATGCAAATTAGCTTAATCTGCATAGTAATTTTTCTCAGGCAACCCACATCCCTTCAGAAAATGGGGGAACATTTATAGAAATTATCAGAGATCAGTTGTTCTCAGAGACAACCACTCCTCCTCCCCACAATAGGCTGAGACTACGTAAGGAGAAGGGACGTGGGTGGTGCTGTGGTCTAAACCACTGAGCTTCTTGGGCTTGCTGATCAGAAGGTCGGTGGTTTGAATCCCCGTGACAGGGTGAGCTCCTGTTGCTTGGTCCCAGCTCCTGCCAACCTAGCAGTTCGAAAGCACGCCAAAAAAGTGCAAGTAGATAAATAGGTACCACTCCGGCGGGAAGGTAAACGGTGTTTCCGTGCACTGCTCCGGTTCGCCAGAAGCGGCTTAGTCATGCTGCCCACATGACCCGGAAAAACTGTCTGTGGACAAATGCCTGCTCCCTTGGCCTGTAAAGTAAGATGAGTTGTCTGTAACTGGACTTAGCTGTCAGGGGTCCTTTACCTTTTTTACATATGGATGTCTCAAATCCCATCTAACATACAATCGAACCATGTGTGCAAATCTCTATGTGAGAGAGATTTTCATCAGTGAGAGGCAGGGCTGGGAAAGCCCTGGTGTCTGCATGAGGTACTGGACAGCATGCAGCCATTTGGAATAAAGCCATTGGAACATAAGGAACAACAACAACAACAACAATTTATTTATACCCCACCCATCTGACTGGATTTCCCCAGCCACTCTGGGCGGCTCACAACAGAATATTAAAAGCACAATAAAACATCAAACATTAAAAACTTCCCTATAGGAAGCTGCCTTGCACCAAGTCAGACCAATGCCTTATGTAGACCTGATTTGGTTAACCCAGTAATTCTAGCTCAGTTCAGCAGTGCAAATTAGTCTTCAGCTTATGAGAACATGATTGGATTTCTTGGACTGCTTCTTAAAACACCAGTGGAGAAGAGGTGATTACACCCTTTGTTGAAGTAATCATTATAAATCCCAGCCTCAAATCAAATAAATATTGCATGTGTTTTACAATGTTCAGCTGCCACAAAAATGTTTCTGAAGTCTGGCAGAGACTATACAGATACCCACATACAAGCCCGTTCCTCCAGGGACACATATCCGTGTGTGGTGTGATAGGCCAAAGGTTTCCACTTCATAGATAAGCTGCTGTACTTCATACACTGCCTTACTGTATGCTCTGGCAATTACTCACTTGAGTGGACGGCATGTAATTTTTGCTTCTCCCAGGGCACTAGTAACTTGTAGTTCTCCACTTTTTAATGATTTGTTCAAAGGCTTTTGATGAATATGTGCATTATATACCTCAGAGCTATGCAGGCCTATTTAGCATCGGACTCGATGCCCTTTTTCAGAGCTGTACATCTCGGAGGTGCTTAAAAGTGAAGTGTTCACAAAACTAGGTGCACTGGGGTATGGAAACACACGCTTAATAGATGTCACACAAGAACAACTTATGTAGGGAAAAGCATTAGATACTTCCCTTGAGTAATGATAATGTGAATTGGAGGGAAGCAAGCCAAATATTTCTTTTTGAATAGGACTCTTAGTTTTCCAGCATTAGCATGAACCAGGCAGTCCAAACAAGGCTTGGAGTGTTCCTAATCTTAATCCCCAAGTGCAAATCAGGTGAGACCGGACATTCCCTTTGGAGCGGATAATTGATGTACAGACACAAGAACACAAGAAGTTGCCGGCCTGTTATTTTTTTTTATGGATTTAATACCAACTTTTCTCACATTTGAAGTCTCACTCTGCTCTTTCGTCAATAGAAATAATGTTGCTTTCATTGAAATAACATTGTCTCTATCAGTGCTTTTTTTTCCGAAAGAAAAAATGTTTAGGGGCCAAAAGTGATCAACGAGGAACAGCAAATCCCTATGCTGGGAGAAGCAGTTAGCATTAACAACAACAACAACAACAACAACAACTCCAAAATACATCACAGAAAAGTAAACAGCTACTTGGTAGGTAGGTGACCGAGCAAGTGAAATATTTCAGATATTTGGGTCTTATTTGAGATGAAAGATTAATATGAGCATGCCATTTCTTTGCCATTAAACCATCATTTACTAAAACTTTACACTTTGAACGTTTTTCTATAGTACATAAAGGAAAGGAACTAGTGATTCCAGCTTTTAATATACCGTATATTTTTTCTGACAAGGTTTTGGCCAACTGCTACACAGAGCTGAATTTTGGGGAGCTAAAGACAGAGTTAGATATCTCAGCCCTGGGGTGGATAACTTTTTACAGCACTTTTTGTCCATTCCCACCTGAACAACTGTCGGAGGGCCACTTTGCAATTGGTGGTTTGGATAAAGGCAGAAAAGTGTGAAGTAATGAATGCAAATTCTACCTTTGTACAATGAGCTAGTTTCCATGCACAACTCTCTTTATCCCCCATGCAGACGAGGAAGAGGCATTGCCAGACTTCAAGGACGTTTCACCCAGGTAAGAACACTTGTGAAGCAGGGCCTGTGTAATGGACTGGCTGGATGTGGAGAAGTGGGGGAGGGGTACCAGTTGGGGAACTCCCAGGGGAAGAAGACTCAGAGCCAGGGAATTGGTGGTGGGACCACAATGAGAAGGAGATGAGGGAGAAGACCGGGAGGAGGAGGTGTTGGAAGATGAAGAGGTAACAGGGTTTAGTCAGCAGAGAGAGGCTGGGGCAGAGGAATGTCCAGACTCAGAGGCAGGAGTGGAGGCGGGCCAGGAAACAGAGTTAAGACAGGCTGCTGAAGAAGCCAAGGAGTCTCCACCTCCTGCTGCTGTAACCAGCTTCCCTCCCCCTGGTCTCCCATAAGACACAGAGAAATGAAGAGAGAGGAGCAAAGAGAGACAAGATGCCTTAGACTGCTGGGGAAGGAACCATGGGATGAGTCTTAAGATAAAATAACCAAGTATTGCAAATAGACACTTGTGCATAGTTCAAGTTCCTGCAAGAGCTTCTTGGGCTGATTCTTCATGCTGGTTGCAGAACTCTCATCAGCAATGGGTAAATCTTTGTATGCGCCATAGCTCCTACATATATACTAAGAGACACAGTTTGGAACTGCTATTATTTGATTGACTGATTTCATAAAATTTATATACTGCTCAATTTAAAAAACAAACAAAACCAAAGCAATTTACAAAAAGAACAAAAAATTACATTATTAGTAAAAACAATCAAAACATTCAGAAAATTATAAGCAGCAATAAACAAAAAACGCATAAGCATTCTAGGTTTCTAGGCAGACACCTTTACTGTATTGTCTTTGATACCTGCTAAAATCTTTTCTGTTCCAGCAATCCTATCCAGACATGTAATATTAGCACATTATTTTAGTGACAGTGTTTTAAAATCACAGGGTTTATTTTATACTTTTAAATTGTTTATGTAACTTGTTTTAATGTTTGCTTTTCTATTCGTTATTAGTGTTTTAATGAATATTTTAGACTGCCTATTGTAAGCCTCTTAGTGGGCATTTGCTCTAGTGAAAGTTATATACATTTCATTAAATAAAACCAAATAAGTGAACTTTGATTTATTTTGCTGGGCAAAATTCAAAGAAAGTTAAAATACATGTTCATATTCCCCAGGGACGTTAAGACGTAACAGTACCCCTCTCACACAATTACGTTCACTGGAACTAAGGGGTGCTTAACTTCAGTCATGCACATGACTTGAAAAGAAGGACCATTGGTTTTCAATGGAACTTTCAAATACTGTGTTTCAGAGGAATGCACTACTTCTCAAAGGTCCGTGCCAGAGATTATACTGAAGTCTATGTGGTTTGTTGATTCATAAGTCTAGATTGCCATAGAGTGTTTTTGTACACTGATTTCCTATGTCTTCAGTGTGCATGTGTGTGGCATTTTTAATGCTTTTAAAGAAAAGACATCCTTAATAGGTTCTATTACACTGTTTGTCAATCTCCGTGTTTAGAGAGTGCTGTAAACTGCATCGTAATGGAGGTGGAGAGCCCCTTGGAGAATTAATGAAACATTACAGTGGGCACAGTTTAAGTAGTGGTAGGGAGCTTGTTGCTTCTTCAGAATAAGAGGCACCGAGGTGCCATGGGACCGTCTTAACATCAACTGGCCCCAGTATCAAGTATTCCCATGGTACCCATGTAATGTGAATTTTTAGCCAATTGGAAGTGACATCAATTAGTTATAAGTCTGTGTTTCTGATGGAAAATAAAAATGAGCTACTGTACACAGAATCTCAAATTCATCTCTACATTGCCTAGGGATCATCCCCCCCCCCCCCACTTCCTTCCTGCAATATCAATTATCAGTTTATAATATAATATTGTTGACTTAACAATGATATATTTCCGGCTGAAGGCAGAAATGCATTTTGCATTAATAAATTGTTTTGAAATGGGTTTAAGGAATATTTCATTATAGATGAAAGACAGCTAACAAACTGTATTTGGTGGTCTCTCAATCACGCCTACCTGTGGCCTGTTTGTGGGGCTAAGCATTTATCAGTGTGGCAGGAAATATTATACGTGTGATAGACAGCTATTAGTTCTCCTCAAGCAGAAGTCCTCATACCTTATATTCTCAACGCCATGGGAAAAATTCACTTGGTATTTTCTTTCTGGCAACTGTGCGGCTGTTCATAATTTGATGGAAAATTGATTAATCACACATTTAACTCAATGCAAGATCTTCTGCACTGTAATAAATTATGGCCATTAATCAATAAGTAGAAAGTAATTCCATGAGTCTGGAGACATGCTGGTTTCTAATAGAAAAGCTTGCACTGAGGCCTTCCTGCCAGTGACCACTTCATCTGAGGTATTTTGCACCTGCCTCAATCCAATTAGATGACATAATTAATGAATCTCAATGCACTTGATAATTTGTTATACAAAAGGAAGAATGTTTTGGCACATCCATTAAATTCTGATCTACAGCCCTTTACAGAGAGAGAGGGAGAGAGGGAGAGTGTTGAATGAAACCAAACATGAGAGTACAGTTGAAGCCTTATTGCTCAGTGGTGTATACTGCATGTATTTTATGAGTAAATAGTCAAATGAAGGTTGCCCAAATGAATGGGTTTCCTCTACTAGCAAATGGAAGGAAGCAAACTGTGTGTGTGTGTGTGTGTGTGCGCGCACACACACACACACACACACAGAGAGAGAGAGAGAGAGAGAGAGAGAGAGAGAGAGAGAGAAGCACTCAAGCCATCTTGCTTCTTTTATGACAAATTAAATGGTATGATTAGAGTAAGTAGTCAGGAAGTATTGTTTCCCAGCCAGTCTAATCAATGTTTCCTTGGTTAAGTATCAGTTACAGTTTTACATATTGCAGTCCTTTTGCACCTGTTCTATGGAACCAACAAATAGGCACTCAGTCGATTTTACAGCGAGAGAAAGCATGCCCAAGATAAAGAGAGAAGGAAGGCTGCTGGTAATTCTGTCACTAAGAGACGACAGGAGCAGATTTTGTTTAGAGACTTTGAAAAACAATTAGCCGAGGATTAGAGGACTAAAAGGCCTTTCCTAGCAGTACCTGGAAAATACTTTGCCCATTTAATGCCTTCTAAGCTGTCATTGTGCTTGAACTTCAGTCCTAGTGATTAATGAAAAGCTGGAGGGCACAGCTTGGAGCTAAAGTCTCAATTATGAAAAAGCAGTAACTAGTTTAATGTGCTGATGCTTTTATACGTAAAGTGACAGCTGTGAAAAATGGCAATATTTCCAATCATGCTTTAATAATTTATCATTAATTTATTGGCATGTCCAACATACTTCCAGTCCCCCCCCCCTTCATGGTGGCTTGATGTAGGGAAGAACAAGATCTGTTGCAAGTCTGGGAGGCTCAACTTTCTTTTAATGAATAACAGCCCAGTCCTCAAAATCTGCTTCAGTTGCAGGAGCAAGGTTAGTAACTGACTAGTATTGATGAAATTGCTGCTGCCGTTAACACTACCACTATTGTATCTACTACCACTAGTAATAGTGTTGTTCAGGGTACTTCAAAAATCAGCCTACCCATCAGTTAAGATCATCATCAGAGGCCCTTTTCCATCTGCCCCCACCATGGAAGGTTGCATGGATGTCTAATGGACGAAGGCAGCAGCAAGGAGCTACAACCCTGAAATTCCCTCTCACAAAAAATTCAACTGCATTGCCAAGTCCATTCTGTTGACCAAAGCTTTAAATAGCAAGCAACATCAACTGCCTTGTTGTGTCTGTATTGTTGTTTTACCAGTATCAATGATTTTGTTTTTGGAGAATAATAATAATAAAAAACAATAATAATAACAACATTATTATTAATATTAATAAAATTTTAAAATAATCCATTGGGTTAAAAAAAAATTGGTTGCAAACTGCGTTGAAGACTTCTATAGTGGAAAAATAGGATATCATTTTAAATAAATAAGTACTATTACCACTGCCAACATATTCTATCTGTGCCAGGTATAACATAGAATAGCAGTGGAGCGGTTTCAATCTTCTTTTAGACAAAATAAAAGAGTGGTTCTTCTTGTCCCTGACATTTATGAGGAGGAGTTGACACCGATTCTGGGATTTAAAGCTCATGATTTTACTGTGGAACATTCAACTAATTTTATACCCATCTATTTTCATCTATTCTTGTTTTTAATTATCTTTTGAATGTTTTGAATGTTTCTAAATACCTATTTTTAACAGTCTTTTATTGATTATTTTAACGCTTTTTTGTAAGATGCTGAGAGGGTTTAGTACAATCAAGAGGGATACGGGCATATACATTTTGTGCGCATTCAAAGAATGCATGACAGTGCACACATGCGCCATTTTTGGACCCAGAAGAGGGCATGATGGGGCAGAGCAGGCTTATGTGTGCTCCGCCGAGGCATGCAATGACTGGGAACATGACCCCCATGCAAAACAGGGGTTTTATACAGGGGCTGCTGTATACCGGTACATTTTGTTAAATTAAAAAATACAATATTGCGCGCAGCAATACCAAGAAGCTAATTTAACTGCTTAAAGTAAGCAACACTGTATAAAACTGCACAAATAAGCCAACATAATTAAATAACTGAAACTAAAAGGAAGAGAATATGCTACCTGTACAAAAGCAGAAGAAAACCTGAGGCAAACTGTATCCTGGAAAGTCTTGCAGGCAAAATGGACGCTTTACTTCTTTTAAAACAAGAACACTCAAATGGTTTCATCTAAGATTACACGTGTTTCTTATTGATTTGAATTGAGCTTTAGTCTTGCTATCTTGATTGATTTTTATCTGACTCTGTTTTGTGGGTTTTAATTATGCTCTTTCCTTTATTATTATGCTGCCGCTGTTTTATTGTGAATTTGTATTTTAAGTACTCTTGTGTGAGCCACCTTGAGGGCCTTTTAGGGGGAATGACAGGAAATCAGGGCCCAGTTTACTGTTAGGCAGAGTGAGGCAGTGGAAGAGTGGCAGCTGGGAGACCATTGTGGGGTGGCTGCTTGTCCGACTATCTGGTGTTGAGGTAAGATTCAACTGCAGCTTGGAGCAGGGCTTTCAGTATGGTTGCCTCTGCATTTTTGTTCTGACATCCTTTCCCAAATGGATGACTAAATCTCTGCCAAAGGTATTTATTTTGTATTGTTTTAAAAATTATCTTCTGATATTTTTGTGCTATTTTAAACTGTTTTCCAGCTGTTTTATATCTTTTGCACATTGACTTGGGACCATTGTGGAAGGGAATTAATTGTTGTTGTTGTTAATCACTATCATCATGAGCTGCCAAACTGGTCAACTTCTGTGGAGGGGTGGGAGAAGACAACAGTGGTGTAGCATGGGGGGCGGGGGCAAAGGGACAGTTTTGCAAAATTTTTAGAGGTGCAAAATTTCAACATTCTGCCCCAATACAGCTGCACACTTCCATTGCTGGGTTCTGTTGAAAATGGCTTCTCCATGCAAACCAGGAAATGACCTCTCCAGGCAACAGAACAACTCTTCTATTCTTATCTCTGTGGCTATGATATCCTGGGTGATGTGGACGCTGTTAGGCAGTTGAATGATCATGTGTACTCCATTCGTTTCTCTCCCACTCACCCACTCCTCCATGTAGCCCCGGTCACTGGCAACCCACGCTACGCCACTGGAAGTTGATGTCATTTTGCCCTTTGCCAGAAGCAGCAATATGTCTTGGGCCAACCCTGAAGGAAATATGTGTTTTGAATACTGAAAGAGGCATGAGCCTATCTTGCAAATGTGCATTGAATACTAAAGCAATCCAGCCACACATGGGTGTCAAATAGCCTTGATATGCAGTAGATGGGCTGTAGCAAAGTGGTAGCACATCTGCTTTGCATTGATCCCTGGCATCTCAAGGTGTGGCTAGGGGTGACCCCTGCCTGAAATCCAGGCGAGCCACTGCCAGACACTGTAGACTATGTTGAGCTAGAGCAGGGGTCTGCAACCCGCGGCTCCGGAGCCGCATGTGGCTCTTTTACACCTTTGCCGCGGCTCCGGGGCGGATACTAGCGAGGGGAGGAGGCGCATTGTGCGCCCCGACACTCCCCACTGTGGTGGGCGCTGTACTGGCTGTGACGTCACATGGGGGCGGTGCGTGCGTTAGTCACACACCGTCCCGACGTCACCTTCCCGCCCGCCCGCCCGCCCGCCCGCTACATTGTAAGGGGCATGTACGCTGGTCACTGTTTTGAAGGGGAGTGAAGAACACACACACACAAAAAGGTAACTTGTTAATTTAACATTTATTTCTATGAGGAGGAGTAATTCTGAGGGGTCAAACAAAGAAATAATTTAAAAAAAGTGACAAAAAAGTTATTTTTATAATGACGAGTTTTGCGGCTTCCAGGTTTTTTTTCTTCGGAAACGGGTCCAAGTGGCTCTTTTTGTCTTAAAGGTTGCAGACCCCTGAGCTAGAGGGACCAATAGCTTTACTTAGGTATAAGGCAGTTTCCTGTGTTCCAAGTTCATGGGGGTGGAAGGGCACACCTGGCTGTTAGAATTCCTCCTCCATGTTTGCAGTCATGTCTCTGCCAGGGTCCTACTCAAGTGTAGGCTGAGCTCCTGACACTGGCATCCCTAAAACATCTTCCCTGGTACAAGGGGAGGCATTTCTGAAGCAAGACTGAGAGGTCAGCTTCTGATGACCATGTGAAGGCTATTGATCACACTTGTGTTCTCTGGCTTCCAAAAAGAGAGTTCCTCTCATCCTAATAAATTTCTGTGAAATTTATTGGCTTTCTCCTTTTCATAAAGGTATTTTCAAAACCAATAAAAGGTGCGTTAGAAAGAACCAATACTTGATTATGTGTAAATTTAAACCAGAAATGAACGAATATTGCATTGCTTTAAAAATAATCAGCAATCCATTTCAACAATCCATTTCAGAACTGTATACTGAATAATAGCAGGCTTTATGGAAATCAAAGAGAGAAAGCTAACCTCCAGCTCCAGATGTTGACCATACACCAGATGACCAAACAGCTATGTTGGAGGCTAATATTTTAAATTTGAAAGCAGTAAAACTCTACATCCCCTTCATGGATCACTGCCTTGCCGTGGCGAAGGGGCTTGGAGAACTCAGAGAAGCTATGAACTATGCCGAGCAGGGCACCCAAGATGAACAGGTCATAGTGGAGAGTTTTGACCAAACGTGATCCACCTGGAGGAGGAACCGGCAAGCCACTCCAGTATCCCTGCCAAGGAAAACTCCATGGACAAAGACAACAGGCATATAAAAGTTATGACGCTGGAAGATGAGCCCCTCAGGTCGGAAGGCGTCCAACATGCTACTGGGGAAGAGCGGAGGGCAAGTACAAGTAGATCCAGAGCTGATGAAGCGGCTGGGCCAAAGCCGAAAGGACGCTCAGTTGCGGATATGCCTGGAAGCGAAAGGAAAGTCCAATGCTGTAAAGAAAAATATTGCATAGGAACCTGGAATGTAAGAACCATGAACATGGGTAAGTTGGAGGTGGTCAAAAATGAGATGGCAAGAATAAATATTGACATCCTGGGCATCAGTGAACTAAAATGGATGGGAATGGGTGAATTCAGTTCGGATGACCATCATATCTACTACTGTGGGCAAGAAACCCGTAAAAGAAATGGAGTGGCCCTCATAGTCAACAAAAGAGTGGCAAAAGCTGTACTGGGATGCAATCTCAAAAATGATAGAATGATCTCGATACGAATCCAAGGCAGACCTTTTGACATCACAGTAATCCAAGTTTATGCACCAACTACTGGTGCTGAAGAAACTGAAATTGACCAATTCTATGAAGACTTACAACACCTTACAGAAGTGACACCAAAGAAGGATGTTCTTCTCATTATAGGGGATTGGAATGCTAAAGTAGGGAGTCAAGAGATAAAAGGAACAACTGGCAAGTTTGGCCTTGGAGATCAAAACGAAGCAGGGCAAAGGCTAATAGAGTTCTGTCAAGAGAACAAGCTGGTCATCACAAACACGCTTTTCCAACAACACAAGAGACGACTCTACACATGGACATCACTAGATGGGCAGCATCGAAATCAGATTGATTATATTCTCTGCAGCCAAAGATGGAGAAGCTCTATACAGTCAGCAAAAACAAGACCTGGAGCTGACTGTGGCTCAGATCATCAGCTTCTTATAGCAAAATTCAAGCTTAAACTGAAGAAAGTAGGAAAAACCACTGGGCCGGTAAGATACAATCTAAGTCAAATCCCTTATGAATACACAGTGGAAGTGAGGAACAGGTTTAAGGATTTAGATTTGGTGGACAGAGTGCCTGAAGAACTATGGATGGAGGCTTGTAACATTATACAGGAGGCAGCAACGAAAACCATCCCAATGAAAAGGAAATGCAAGAAAGCAAAGTGGCTGTCCAATGAGGCCGTACAAATAGCGGGGGAGAGAAGGCAAGCAAAATGCAAGGGAGATCGTGAAACATACAGGAAATTGAATGCAGATTTCCAAAGAATAGCAAGGAGAGACAAGAAGACCTTCTTAAACAAGCAATGCAAAGAAATAGAGGAAAGCAATAGAATGGGAAGAACCAGAGATCTGTTCAAGAAAATTGGAGATATGAAAGGAACATTTCGTACAAAGATTTCCATAATAAAGGACAAAAGTGGAAAGGACCTAACAGAAGCAGAAGACATCAAGAAGAGGTGGCAAGAATACACAGAGGAATTATACCAGAAAGAAACGGATGTCTCATATACCCCAGGTAGTGTGGTTGCTGACCTTGAGCCAGACATCCTGGTGAGTGAAATCAAATGGGCCTTAGAAAGCACTGCAAATAACAAGGCCAGTGGAAGTGATGGTATTCCAGCTGAACTATTTAAAATTTTAAAAGATGATGCTGTTAAGGTGCTACACTCAATATGCCAGCAAGTTTGGAAAACTCAGCAGTGGCCAGAAGATTGGAGAAGATCAGTCTACATCCCAATCCCAAAGAAGGGCAGTGCCAAAGAATGCTCCAACTATCGCACAATTGCACTAATTTCTCACGCTAGCAAGGTTATGCTTAAAATTCTACAAGGAAGGCTCAAGCAGTATGTGGACCGAGAACTCCCAGAAGTGCAAGCTGGATTTAGAAGAGGCAGAGGAACCAGAGACCAAATTGCAAACATGCGCTGGATTATGGAGAAAGCTAGAGAGTTCCAGAAAGACATTTACTTCTGCTTCATTGACTATGCAAAAGCCTTTGACTGTGTCGACCATGGCAAACTATGGCAAGTTCTTAAAGAAATGGGAGTGCCTGATCACCTCATCTGTCTCCTGAGAAATCTCTATGTGGGACAAGAAGCTACAGTTAGAACTGGATATGGAACAACTGACTGGTTCAAAATTGGGAAAGGAGTACGACAAGGCTGCATTTTGTCTCCCTGCTTATTTAACTTATATGCAGAATTCATCATGCGAAAGGCTGGGCTGGATGAATCCCTAGCCGGAATTAAGATTGCCGGAAGAAATATCAACAACCTCAGATATGCAGATGACACAACCTTGATGGCAGAAAGTGAGGAGGAATTAAAGAACCTTTTATTGACGGTGAAAGAGGAGAGTGCAAAATATGGTCTGAAGCTCAACATCAAAAAAACGAAGATCATGGCTACTGGTCCCATCACCTCCTGGCAAATAGAAGGGGAAGAAATGGAGGCAGTGAGAGATTTTACTTTCTTGGGCTCCATGATCACTGCAGATGGTGACAGCAGCCACGAAATTAAAAGACGCCTGCTTCTTGGGAGAAGGGCAATGACAGGCCTAGACAGCATCTTGAGAAGTAGAGACATCACCTTGCCAACAAAGGTCCGTATAGTTAAAGCTATGGTTTTCCCAGTAATGATGTATGGAAGTGAGAGCTGGACCATAAAGAAGGCTGATCGCCGAAGAATTGATGCTTTTGAATTATGGTGCTGGAGGAGACTCTTGAGAGTCCCATGGACTGCAAGAAGATCAAACCTCTCCATTCTGAAGGAAATCAGCCCTGAGTGCTCACTGGAAGGACAGATTGTGAAGCTGAGGCTCCAGTACTTTGGCCACCTCATGAGAAGAGAAGACTCCCTGGAGAAGACCCTGATGTTGGGAAAGATGGAGGGCACAAGGAGAAGGGGGCGACAGAGGACGAGATGGTTGGATAGTGTTTTCGAGGTTACCAGCATGAGTCTGACCAAGCTGCGGGGGGCAGTGGAGGACAGGAGTGCCTGGCGTTCTCTGGTCCATGGGGTCACGAAGAGTCGGACACGACTAAACGACTAAACAACAACAACAAAACTCTACATAAATGTATGCTTTCCCATACAGAGGCACAAGCTTCTCAAGATGACTGAGGGGGCCCAGCCCCCTAAGAAAAATCAGGGTGGGACCCAAAGTGCCTCAGCCCCCAGGAGCTGGCACCTATATTCCCATATATTATCTCAGTAGTCTATAATAGCATACGGATATTATTGGCCATATATATTACAGAATGGGTGGGACTAAGTCTGAGAGGAGAGTGTGCTTCTCTATGGGAAACTCTGAACCTGGGTCCCCCTGATTCACAACATACTCTCTTTATGCTGTCACTCTACTGCACTACATTTATTCTCCTTTTTCTTCAGAGAAACTAAATATATCTTGAGAGGCTAGTGGTTGTTATCAAGCTTGCTGTCATGCAAAATCCTCGGGCAGCTGGATCTAGTCATCATCTGGGAGCCATTATCTGAAGATTTGCCAGTGTCAATGATGCATCATGGGCTTCGTGGAAAATTAATTTTGTACTTCCCAGATGTCCAGTAGTGACTAGGGTAGTTCTGGGGCTCACTCAGATAAGAAGAGGCCCACTGACAAAGGACCACCAGAGGTCCCTCTGATGCCCTCATGCCAGTAGCAGACAGAGTGATAAAGTGGCGGTGCTCACCTGAAAGCTGAGTCACTGCCACTTACCAGGAGGGGTGCGGCAGTGGTCGGGTCAATGCAGTGCAAATGCTCTGGCAGAGGCAATCCGCTCCCCCTTTTGGTGTGTTTGCACCATGCCAACCTTCCCACTGCCTCCCCCTCCCCTTCCTGGTAAGCAGCAGCAACTCAGCTGACTGGGGGTCAAGTGAGCACTGTCAACCCAACATAGTGTCCACTATTAAGAGTGCTTCCAGATAGGGACTTAATATTGGGTATCAGGGACTGGGCAGAGGAGGAATGGTGGAGACCAGCTCCCCAGCTTGACCCTTCTAGGGAGGGGGAAGAAGAAGACAGTATAGATTTACCACAGTGGTTTGTGGGAGGTCACAGCTCAGAGGCAGATGAGGGGGGAAAGCTGGGAAATGGGAGAGGAGGAGGAGGGAGAGGAAGCACCGGGGGGGGGGACAGCTGACTGACACAGTGTCTTTAGAAAGCATTCCAGACCCACCCCTCTCCCAGAACCCAGTGAGTCTAGAAATTAGGGGAGCAAAGAGCTCAGAGACAGAGGGCACTTCAGCACCTGTAGAAGAGATGATGAAATTGATGAATGAGGAAGTGGAAAAGATGCGGGGTGGAGATTCACTCGGGACAACACCATTATCCAAGAGGCTGGGTTCTATAGCTGCTCTTTGTAAATACTGAATAAAAAGTGGATGGTAAGAAACATTTCCTTGTCTCTGTATGTTCCAGGGCAACTGGCCGTGGGAGTTGCTGGCAGCAGCCTGACAATGGGTCACTAAGCCATTGACAACAGGGATTTTGTATGTTAGTTTTTGTTTTTGCAGAAAATGGCCATCCTGATTAAATGGGGGGGGGGAGGGAGGGCTGACATTTTGATGCTGATGACGTCGTATGGATGCTGCAAGAAACTTCCATGCATGAGCAGCACCGACCCCATGACAAATACCCACCCAGAAGCAGCTCTCAAGTACAGGACACCTGTCTCTTTTTGAACATGACTGCCTGTCAGTTAGGGATGGGTGAATCTGTCAATTTCTGTTTTTCTCCCATTCTAATTCTTCCAATCTCAAAGGTTCTTTCTCCATATTTCCACATCAGTTTGTGGGTGTTTTTTTTTTTTTAAGTTCTCATGAAAATTAACTAGTATTTTAGTGAATTTCTCGGAACGTACACATTTTTCTGTGCAGATTTACCTAATATACACATCTTCGCCCATCAGTTTCCCCTAAAATAATGAAGTCTTGAATGCTAGTTTCACTAAGAGATATCCATTTTTAATTCATGTTCTACCATAGTATATGCTTGGGGGGGGGGGTGCGGTATACATTACTTGGCTGGAGAACTGCTTTACAAAATTCAGAGAAGTGAAACTTTTGAAGGATATCTGTGTTTTGGTCCACATACTCTTTCAGGAAGTGCTGTTTAGGTAGGTTTAACTGGGAACTGGGATCCAATAATACAATTTCTCCCCTAACCCTACTGTCAGCACATTTATGTGAATGGACATGAGCAGCACGTTTGATGTCTTTGTAAGATAGCTTCTGTGTAAGATATGATGGCAGCCCAATCACAGTGCAGCAATAAGAAGGTGGTGATGCTAATCTCCATGGTGTAAGACACTTGGCATCATTGCAATAGACTGGTCCCACTCTTAAGAAGTAGGCATAGCTGAGTGCATGAGTGTAACTGCAAGTGTGATAGGGGGTCGCTATAGAATCCTCTGTGTGTGACTAAGGGAAGCCCACTCTCATATACATATGCACCTAACTCACTCCTTGGTACCACTAGCTTCTCCTTTGTGTAAGTCTCAGAGAAATTCGTGTGCTTGGGCTAGCACTGATGCCTGTCTCTACAAAGAACACACTAGAATAGGAAAATTACCGATTGCTGATATTTGATCTAGGAAGAATTCGAATGAAAACAGAACCTTGTTTGGGTTGGACCTGAGAGTACTGGAGAAAAGAGTTTGTTTGGTTGGTTGGGTTTTTATGTAACTGGCTCAAAGCCATGCAGAAGAAAAACAATCAGGGTTGCCAACTTTTCACCAGACACTGCACCTGTGCCTTTAGCAGTTGTCTGATTGCCAGATATGCAAATGCAAGCTATTAATTTATCAAATAATTGTCCAAATTGCATTAATTAGGTGACATACCTAATACATGCATATCTTATATAAACCAACATTAAATAATGGGTTCAGTTGCTGTGTTATTTTAGTGGTGAAATATATTACAAGGGTGTGGTTTTAACTTTATTTGTAATATTTTATTGTGCTTACTGTGTTTTGTTTGAAATACTTGTAAACTGCTTAAAATATTGTGTGCTGTTTTGTTCTTGATAGCTGGCAACCTTAAAATAAAGCATATTATTTTAGCACTGCTTTGTATGTGTATTAGGGATGTCACCTAATTAATGCAATTTAGGCCACAACTTTTTGAGCTTTAATTAGTAGCTTAAATCTGAATGGATGTGCCCATGAATTAAACAAATATGTGTGTGCTTTTGTGTATAATAATGTGAACCTTTTTAGAATATACTTATGCTCCCAACTCTTTTTTGAGAAGGTGAAGATTTTATTACAAGTGTACATACAGTTAAATTCCTCTTCAGTGATAGTTGCCCAATTCACTAAGGGCATGTTTATTTTAGATAATAAAAACGTCTCACAGAGCTGTCCGAACTACAGCTGGTGAACACTGGAACAGCAGATCCACCACTACATCCCAAGCCATTTCAGGGCAGAAGAGTTTCCTGCCCCACACCCGTGTCACTATACCAGCTTAAAACTAGCATAGCTGGGGGCCTAGACTGGACCCCACTCAGGGCAGCTGAAAAACTTTGGGTCCATTGGATGGTGGGCTGCTTTCTCCCACCCTTGCCCTGCTCCATTAACTTGAGATCCCCCAGTGATAGTCTCTCCACTGCTGTGCTTTCTACAGGGGCAGCAGGGGCCTCCGTTGTGACTGAGCTGCCCCACCAGCAGAGGTGAGCGGCAGAGGTGGATTTAAAAGAGTGTGGCCGGTTCAGTCACACTAGGCATGGAAGCCTCAGGGGCACCGCAGAGGATGCCGCAACTATGATTAAGGAATGGAGCGTGAGAGGCGTAGGGTGTAACCTTTTGGCATTACTCAGGGTTCCACTGAAATCTGAGACCCCCAAGGTCTTCCACTGTGATCAGTCACCAGACAACCACCTCTGCCATACCCTTATGCCTTCCTGTAGCCAAGTTCAGGGAGTTAGGATCGCCTCTTAGCTTAATTACATTTATTAATCAAATCATTGCAGTCAAATAAACCAAACGTATTGTGTGGTAGCATTGATAAATTAGCCACTGCAGCTCTAAAATCATTTTTTTATATATAGAAAGCCCATGGTGTTGAATATAGGACCATGTTTTGAAGGGATCTTGATGTGGTGCTTTCTTGTTAAGGTCAGGGCATACAAGAAGCTGTTTATTACTCTTATTCAGAAACAAACGCATTTCATCTTTTCTTTTCTTTAGAAACTGGTGCTGGTTTCATAACTCTTGAATATTCATGAGCACAACCTTTTTCAGAGTGCTCTTTTACTATCTTCAGAGCCATTTGAATCTTTCAAGATCCCCCTTTTCTGCTGCTAAGAAGGATAAGAACAATGCTTTATTCTGTGTGAATAATGTCCGAAAGAGGGATTTCTCTGTTTTTTACTCCCACTGTTTTAACATGACATTTTGAGGCTCCATTGAATTAATGGTACCTTAATCCAAATGTTATTTGTAGAAGAGGCACCAGGTATCTCATTGGTGCCATTAAATACAAAGAGGTCTGGAGAGCCTGCAAATCCAGTCTAATAAGCTCTTTGATAGTGTTAAGTATGTTCTCTCACCCAATTCATGCCTGTTTAAAGGCAGATAGAAAAGATTATGATATCAGACTTAAACATCAAGTAATGAGTGATCTGTTATTGATGGAACCCAAGATATGCCTTTAATGTATGTTACAATTCTCACATCAGCCTTGCCTGGAAGAAACCCTATGGTGCATTCATGTACTGCAGGACTGGGGAACATTTAACCCTCCAGGTGTTGCTGAACTACAACTCCCATCAGCCCTGACATTTGGCCACTCTAACTGGGGCTGATGGAAGGTGTAGTCCAATAACATCTGGAGGGCTACTGGTTACCTATCCTTAGTATATAGGAAGTTGTATTCTATTTAGTTCAGACCATTGCTCCATCTAGCTCAGTGTTATCCAGATGGCAGTGACTGCCCAGGATTCCAGACAGGAGATTTTCCCCATCTGGAGGTGCCATGGATGAATCTTGGGACTTCATGCAGATCATATGCTCTACCACCAAGTTTCCTAAGTTGCACAACCAGTGCAATCCTAGCAATAGTACAAATTGGTAATCAGTGCAGGTTTAAATCACCAGTGTGTGAGAATGATGGACTTAAATGCACAATGGTCTTTCTTTGAATTTCTATGCAACTATCCTCAGAGTTGCAGTCTTCTTTTTGCAGGGCTCAGGTGCCTTTAACAGCTGACATTTAACAGCAAACATTTAGCACTTAAAATTTGTTATGCAGATAGAGCAGTGAGGAAACTTGATTCCCCCCTCATTATGCAAATATGAAACGGACAGCACGCCTTTCACAAAACAAAACTGGCAACCCTAAATAAATTCCAATATGCTGTGGGCTGGATTAAATGAGGCTACAGCTGTGGATCTGTGAACATATTGTGAGCTACTGCATAGGGAAATAGCACTGTTTCCTCTGTCTCAGTAAGGCATGCATCAGCAACAAATACATCAACTCCACCCCACTCAGACCTTTTTGCATACCTAGCAACTAACACATGGCACTAATGGAAGGGCAAAAAGTCTGCTGTGCTTAGCAAGACAGTAAGCAAATAAAGGAATATGGTCACTGAGAAATGAGCAACAAGAACACAATGGGGGGAAAGCAGGCCTGCCCTCCCATTAGGCCGAGTGAAGCAATTGCTTCAGATGACAGATGGTTTGGTCGTTTCTCCTGAGCCACCTGTCCATTCCCTCTCTAATGGAAGATACAGCTCTATGTGCTCCTTCCATGGAGGAAGGGGGAGGCTGCCTCAGGTTCTCAGGAGGCTGTAAAGTCTTCCTGGCCCTTTCTGGCATCAGAAGTTCTTACTGGAAGAAGGCATTCTCCAAAATCCCACAAGATCTTGCAAGACACATATGCATGGTAAGAAGTCTAGCTGCATCTAGACACTCAGTGACGTAGATTCGTGTGTTGGCCGGAGGAACAGTTGGTGTCAGATTTGTCCTGATAAATATGAAGTGATCTGAAATCAAGGGAGTGGGGAAAAGATGGCTCACCCTAAATGCCACCTTTTTATTTTATTTGCAAAAAATGTATACATTGCCAACATTAAGGAAAAGATATCACAGCAGTGAACAGCATAAAATCATCAATAACATTACATTCATAACACAAGTACAAAACACATCGCAAATCAGTAGGTCAGCTTAATGCATCAACATAGCTGGATCCCACCCCTTGGGGAAAGACAGGTGAGTTTCATGGAGGTGCTTAAAAGCCAGTATTGTGCTTCCCTACGTACCTAATGTTCATTGGTGGTAGGATGGGGTGGCAATCCAAATGGCAGGTGCTGCTACACTAAAGTCCCTGAACTACAAACTTTGGGAGCATACAATGCTATTAAGAGTGATTGTCTCAAGGATCAAAGTGACTGGGTGTGGGGATAAAAGGTATGAGGCATTTCTGGAGGTAACCTTGATCACACACAGACATCTTTGGAAAAATAAGATGCATTGAAATCAATAGGATTTATCTAAAAGTGTGGTTAGGACTTGGGATGCCAGACACTCATTGCATTTCAGAGAAGCTTGCATCTTGCTGGAGAGGGAGAAATAAAAGATGCATATCCCGATCTCTTCCTTTCACCTGTTGGATTTATTTGTGAGATTTATCTTGGGGTTCTTTGGAACACTCACAACGTCTCTGATAATTCAATGGTTCCATGTAGGAAAATATAGCACAGGCTAGTAATAACACTGTGTTATAATGGCCTGTAAAACAAGACATCCAGATTTATACTTTGAGAGCTCTGTTAGTAGTTAATCTGCAGCTGACCACCTGCAGAGGGGAGCTGGAAGAGCCGCTTTTTGATCTTCTTTGTGAAAGGACCTTAAAGGGTGGGTGGGGGGGGTGAAATAGAAGAAAAAATAAATGTGGATGAACCTTAAAAGGTTTTGGTGGAAATATTCTGTTTGGAGCCATTTGGTCCTTTGAACAAGGAAAGTCCATATAGGACATTAAATGTATGGCTGTGGAAGGGGAGGGGAAAACATCTGTGTTTCAGGTCAAGTAGGATCAACATACATTTAATGTAACTCTGCTAACTTCTCACAGGTCACTGCCTGTCTGCTAGACTCATTTGTATGGTTTCTCTTCTCTCAGAGTGGGTCAATAAAGACACGTCATTTTTCAAACAGAATAGAGGAAATGTGATGAGAATCTCCCCCCTCTCTGAATGTGTGTGTGTGTGTGTGTGTGTGTGTGTGTGTGAGAGAGAGAGAGAGAGAGAGAGAGAGAATGTTTGTGTGAATGGGGTATGGTGGGTATGTATGTTAAGATCCCACCCACATTGGCCACCATTGAGAGATCTAAAGGTTACCGAGACCCACCGGGCACAAAGCAGCTGTGGAAGGACAAGGCAAGTAACAAAATGAAGGTGGGGATTGGCATGATTACCATATTTTTCGCTCTATAAGATGCACCAGACCATAAGACGCACCTAGTTTTTGTAGGAGGAAAACAAGAAAAAATAATATTCTGCATCTCAGAAGCCAGAACAGCAAGAGGGATCACTGCGCAGCGATCCCTCTTGCTATTCTGGCTTCTGGGATAGCTGCGCAGCCTGTATTCTCTCCATAGGACGCACACACATTTCCCCTTACTTTTTGGGAGGGAAAAAGTGAGTCTTATAGAGCAAAAAATACGGTACTTGCCACTTACGTAATATCATTTTCTATTAATACCTGATTCCTCTTTAGGCTTCACCAGATGATCTATTTATTGAGAATTCAGTCTGATTTCCTTGTCCGGACTTTGTTGCGTATTTGTTGAGCATTATATGACAATGAACATTCAGCCTGATTTGCTGGTGGGGTGTTTCCTTGTTAAATATTAATCCAGCCCACACTTTTCAATTCATTTCCCTGTCACTTTCCAAACTGCAAAAAGTCAGATTCTTTTCAAAAGTAGATTTGTTATGCAAGGGTGACAGAACCCCTTAATCCACTTTAATTGCAGAAACCTAAAAGAATTTTAACCTTTAATCTGTTATGTGCTTGAATCCCTCCTGCAACATACAGGTGGTCTGGAGGCACCTTTTGGAAATTGCTAAACTCTTTGTGACTGTGATTTCCTTGTGGCAGGGAATTCCATTCCCTTCCTTGTGGCAGGCTAAGCTCAGATATTGGCTCTAGAGGCATTGAGCCAGCCTCCCTGTCTGAAGCACAATATACTGATCCAGTGGCACCAAATGGAGAAGGCTTTTTATTTTATAGTGTTGTGCTTTGGGGAGTCAGTATGCATGGTACCTGTGGTTCCCTTCCAAACCTATGATCCTATATCCGTGAGGTTACAATCTACAGGAGGAAACCTGGTGAACCAGTCAAACTATTTCCTTTGTTAAGGTAATGGCCTTGGCCCGCCTCATCAGCATCTTAAAGAGTTAGTTAAAAAGATATGTATTGCCATAGCAACAATTGAAGATGCCTTCAGATGCACATCCCTATCATGGGGAGTTAGTTTGGGTGTGCACATTTTGGCTGATGCAGACAGTTGCAAAGGCAGAGACTTTTCTTGCTGTGTCCTGGACCCAAAGTAATGGCTTGGGGATCTCCCTGGGCATTTAGTGGGAAGGCAAGATCTGTGGAATGCTAATGCCATGAGACCTTCCAACCGATGCTGAGGTTGTATGTATGTGTAAATAAAACCATATATCCTAAAGACAACACAGTCTCCAGTGACCTTCAGTCCAAGGAAATTGAACTCTGAGTAAACACTGGAATGCCTAGAGTCTCTCAACTTTCAAAGTTTGGAGTGTGTGCAACAATAATTTCCTTTCTCTCCATATGGGTATATTTTTTATTTATCTTTTGTTACTTCTTCTCCCCTTCTCCTTTCATGCTTCGTTTGTACCCTGTTCTCGCCCCCAAACTGCCAGTTTCTTTCATCCCTCCTCCATGGCTCCTTTTACATCTACTTCTTCCTGCTATAACTGCTTCCCCCTCTTACCCCATTCCTCTCTCTTCCCAGATGATGATGATGATGGTTCATAGAATAGCTGCTGCTAGTCTAGACCAGGGATTGGGTTGCTCTCACCTGGAAGTGAGCTGAGAAGGTTCACTGGTGGCCCCCATCCCACAGCTTGAGATATGTTGCTCTGGAGCAATGTGTACAACTTTCCCCTTATTCTTTTGGTTGCCTCTCTTGCCCCATCAAGATCACCTTGAGAACTGTACAGATGTAAGAGGCTGCAGAGCCGAGCATCTCTGCAGTGGAAACATTTTTCCTAATTGCAGCCGCTTCACCCCCACTACAGTCCCACATAAGGCCATGGAATAATGAAATTGAGTAGACCAGATGGCAAGCAGCATCTGGTCTGGCGGTCAGATGAATATATAGACATCTGAACATAAACTTTAACAAACACCTGCAAAATAGAGAGGCAATCTCAGAGCAGTGCTATATTCACAAAGAGCTGATCTGGTGGATGCAAATTCAACCTATTTTTAAAAAATAATAGCTACATATAAAATATATCAAGTCAATGAGAGGGGGGAACCTCAAATATAAACAGTCTCTGAAACAATAATTTACAAATCAAATGATAGTCCTAAATTCAGTCTTAGAAGTCAACTTCCAGAGCTGCCAAATGTGTTTCGACTCCCAGCTTCATCAGTAGCTATTGTACAGCACGCAGGACTTCAATTCATCTTCTTCCATGTATATTCATGAAGAATAATTCATATCTTCTTCAGCTGCGGAAGAACATTTTGCTGTTCACATGGGGCTTTAAAACACTGAAAGCTTGCAGACTAAAGCATAAAAGATATTCAAAACAAAATGGGACTCAAAAGTTTCCATGTTCTAAGAACATGTTCTCAGTAAAGTTACCTCACCTGTAGAGCTCAGTGATTGATTGCGTAGATAAGCAGTGGGACAATCTTTCAGGTATGCTGGTCCCAAACTGTCTTGGGCTTTACATGCTAAAACCAGCACCTTGAACTTGGTAGCTGATTGGCAGCCAGCCTTGATCCTCCTGGCTAGAGTTGTTAAGGGCTTGTGTAACTAACTTCACTTCCCCATTTATTTTCAGGTTCCAGTTCCCTTTTCTATTGCCCTTTCAATGTTCCATAGATCCAGTCCTTGGAAGGTGTGTAAGAAATTTTTTTATTTTTATGTTGACAGGGGCCACCCAAAACCAAGGTAGGGACCAAAACCAAGGGACTCACTAACTAGACAAAAGTATACAACTTCGCGTTAGTGAGTCTCCTGAGCATCTAGCAATGCCTACCTTGTTTTTGGGTGGCACCATTATGCTCCCAGACTGATAGGCCCTTGGCTGCCCGAGTTAGTTATTAGGGGAAGTTTTATGCAATCTAATTTTATTTCTGGGCCTTTTCTATTCTTAAGCCTTCCATTCCAATGAGTTTTGAGAAAGCATCATGCAACACTTACTGGCACCTGTACTGACTACTCAGAGGGACTTTAGTTCTATGAACTGATAATCTGGGGCTTGTAATTCTGTGCAGAAAGAAGAAAATATGCTGCCAGTTCATTTACACAGCAAATGGGAATGGGAATATAATTCTGCGGGGACTAATGCTGTTTGGTTAGCTACAAACCATGCCTGACATTTACTGTTCTGCCTCTTTTTGTGTGTGCTCCTGTAGTACACTGTTTAGAGAGATACTGCAATAAATCTGGGGGGAAATTGTTTTTACAAAGTTCATAGCTGCATTTGCCACCTTTAATATTAATAGGAGAGCATCTTTAAAGTGAGCAAATTGAGAAAGTGGCTGAAAGTATAGTTTATAAAAGAAGATTAGTGGGTTTAATATGCACTGGAGAGTCAAAGAAAAATCTTATTACTGTATGGAGAAATTAGCTCATAAAGAAGCTAATACAGCAGGCTGGGGAGTAATTTTTTAACAAGGGTTTTATGATGCACAAGTGTAGGCAAGCTAATGAACTTATCTTTCTGGTTATTTTCAGACTGAAGCAGTGTTGTTGTTTTTTTATTGTATTTTCCAGTACTTGTCTTTTTTAAAAAGTAAAATACATTTAATCACTTTCAGTAAAAGGAAGTGATTACTTTGATGAATTAAATACAATCTTGTGCTTTGCCCTTCGCTGGGGTGGCAATAAAACTGCGATCAGCTGATAATCAACTGGAAAAAAACACTGTTTGGCATTATTTATTTGGGGGCTAAGGGCCACATCTGGGGTGGATATTCCTTTCCAGAGAGTATCTGCTTCTGCCTAATTTACCAAATGCACTAATCTGATAAGCAATCCTATACCTTAGCTTAGGCCTGACCTGTTTATTCAAGCTTCCTTCTAGGTAAACGTGCCAAGTATTGCAGCATCAGAAGTAAAGTCCTAAGCACAGAACCAGATCAAGCATTTAGTTTTATTATTGCAAATGTTTTCAATAACAATTACAGTGGTACCTTGGTTTATGAACTTAATCCGTTCCGGAAGTCTGTTCTTAAACCAAGGTGTTCTTAAACCGAGACATGCTTTCCCATAGCAGCGGGGGACTCAATTTACAAATGGAACACACTCAACAGGAAGCGGAACATGTTCTGGTTCCAAGGCAAAGTTCACAAACCAAAACACCTACTTCTGGGTTTGCAGCGTTCTTAATCCAAGTTGTTCATAAACTAAGCTGTACTTAAACCAAGGTACCACCCTACAAGGAAAGAGAAGGTATAAAAAGTCAAACAATAGCAATAGTGGTAACAACAAAATAACAAATAGTATCCCCTTATTCTTTTTTTTTTAAAAAAAGTATCTCAAAAACTTGAAATATCAGTAGCTACATTGTGTTCTTTGGAAAACTGACAAATAAGTATCAATTCCAAAGTAAAACACTTTTTAAAATTTAAGGTATTTCTATACCACATCATTACCAAGGTCTCTGCTAGTAATCCCTTCTCTTAGTCAAAGTTAAATGTATATGCTTTTATTTTGTGAAAACGTGCCATGTTTGAGGGTGAATGTTCTTTTCTGGAGAGAATAGACTCCTGCTTCCATAACCAGATTTAGATGTGAAGTACAGAACCATTGCAACCTTTTGTCTTAGCCATGCCGTTGTACGTGAAAGAGCCATGTGACCTTTGACATTCATAAAACAGACATCTGAAGAATGTCATCTCCAATAGCAGGAGACCATGTAGAGGAGGGGATTGGTTAATACAAAGTATCCATCTGTCAGCACCCCAGAATGTTCAGAAGGGGGAACGAGCACATTTTCCAGCCCGTGGCTGAATAAAGCCTAGTCCTTCTTTACACTGTTCTGCAATGTGTGCTGTTGAAATTAATTACTGTAAGCCTGCAACTTACACACATTTAACATGCACCCATTCAACTTCATGCACCTGGCAAAAAAAAAAAATAAAGGAAAAAGAAAGGGGGCAGGTGTCTGGGGAAAAAGACTTTGGCAACTCCAGTCGCCATCAATTCCAATGTTTTTTGACTATGTGCAATTTTTGCTGGCGTGCTCTGGTCCATGGGGTCACGAAGAGTCGGACACGACTAAACGACTAAACAACAACAACAATTTTTGCTTTAGGCGCAATCCCTGGATCATAACCCGCATGTAAATTGCAGACATTCTGTAACTCATACTCTGAAGGTTGCATCCAAGTTCTACTCAAAGTCAACCCATTGAAGTGAATGGACCTAAGAAAGACATATGCAGCAATTTCAATGGTCTGAGGAGATCCAACACTGACTGGATACAAACCTGAAGGTTTAGAAGATGTTCACTGTTGTGTTTTCATTATGTTTTTAGGCCACACAACTTTTCACAACATGGATTGCAATGATTTTAAGAACACTTAGCTCTGTGCTGCATTGGGCACTTACCAGGTTGCAACCTATTCATACATACCTGAGAATGAGTCCTATTGCATCTGATGGGACTTGATTCTGAATAAACAAACACAGGCTTGAGAGACAGGACTAGGACCTGGAAGATCAGAGCTCAAATCCATACTCAGCTATGAAATTTGCTTGGTGACCTTGGGCAGTCACTGTCTTTCAACCTAACCCACCTCAGAGGGTTGTGGCAAGGATGAAATGGGAAGCAGGGAGTGGCATATATTCTATCTTGATATTTGGGATTTGCTGTGTATCAAATTTATTTATAACATGCAAGATGTTAAAGAATTTTCTTGTACATAAAAAAAAAAACAGGCACCCATGCATCTGTGAAAGAAATCACTTAAGGCTGTATTTTAATTGTTTTATGTTTTTTATATTTACTAACCCCATCCCCACAGGAAAAGTGTCAAATCAAACACTTTATGAGATTATTCGCTACCCAGCATCATTCTGTATGGAGTATATTGTTTATAATCTATGCATAGCAAACACAACAGAGATAACTTGCTCTGTTGTCTATTCAAAAGTGTTTTCATTTGTGACAGAATTCCTCTACAGAGGAACTGGAAATACCACGTCTGTTAATCTTGTGGACATCTGTGACACTGATTGATCACTTTGCAATATTGACCTTTAGTAATCATTGCATGACTCATGTGACTGAAGGGTGGGATTATATCTACCTGGAAGACTGTCTTGTTGAAATTAATAGGAATTACGTCCGAGTAGACTTGCAAATGATTGTGCTTTAAGTCTTATAACTCTTTTGTCTAATCCACTGGTCACTGGAAATCCAGATGCCTGCCTAGTGTTTTCTCTGAGTAGTGGTGATGCTGAAATTCCTTATTAGACCGTCCACAATACAAACCTAGCCAGTTGATGGTATATCATAGTCTAGGTTTGTTATACATATGAGAACTAAGATTGTTTTGTAATTGAAAATAAGATATACTATAATAATGATTATTTTGTGTGTGCGTGGCTATGTGGTCTGAGCTGCTGGTGCGACTCAGCAGCAAAAGCCAGGTTGTATCCACCATCTTTTCATGTTGCTTACTTTAGCCCTTCAGTTGCACCATGTCTGCGTAGTAAACTAAACACAAGTGCCAATGGCTAGCGAGAAACCAATGTATGGCAATGTGTGACCCATAAGGGTAGAAAAGAAACATTAAACATATGTGCTGAAATTCAACCATGACTCAAAAGCTGGGAATATAGTGTAGGTTTCTTCTGAGCTTTCCTTCAGCTGGGTTTGTAAACCATGCCCATCTCTACTTCCTGATTATCCTTCACCAGAAGCTGGCTTCCTCCTTTGTGCATAACCAGTGTGGTATATTCAGACACACAGTTCTTTTTCACATGCCTTTAGCTTCTTAGGCACTGAAAATAAGCATGAGGGTATATCAAGATAAATGTCTTCACAAAATTTGGAAGCAGGATTCTATGGGGGAAGGTGTGGTGAAATGGTTCTAGACAGCATCAAAAGTGTCTACTCAATTTGCCATGTATTCTGGAGAAGGTCAAAGATCCTGGTCTCTGTTTTATTTGATTGTGGGGAGCAGTTATAAGAGTTCATTTGTGGACTAGGGTGGTGGGATGTCTACATTTTTAAACAAGTGTGTAGGGTGTGTATATATATACACACACACACAACCACAACAACATCATTTATTGGAAAGATTAGAAAATCTGGTGCCCATTACAGGAAGAGCTATAATTCCTCATATTCTTTCTGCAGATTACTAAAACCATGTTGCATTCCAAACATGCACAGAGGCCAAATCTGTAGGATGAATACAAATGAACCTTAGGCAAACAATGTGAGGGTGGTTTCACCTAAACCTGAATGGGAATATTTATACGATAAGAGGATGCTAACCAAATGGTACAGATAAGTGTGACCTTGTCAGAGGCATGTCTGGAAATGGGGAAA
Organism: Podarcis cretensis; assembly: GCF_951804945.1. Taxonomy (NCBI): domain Eukaryota; kingdom Metazoa; phylum Chordata; class Lepidosauria; order Squamata; family Lacertidae; genus Podarcis; species Podarcis cretensis. Next base: position 76,825,730 of record NC_137174.1, read on the forward strand.
AAAAAAATGTTGGCAGGAGACGATTTTCTCCTTGCTGCTTCCCTGTTTTCTTGCTGCTCTGACCAGCTGAGTGAACCATCCTGCGATTTTGTAGAAACAGCTTGCTACTCTCTCTGGTGGTATTTCCATAGGTTGTTCCAAGATCGTTGAAGTGTGAGGAACTGGCACCAAGGAGGTGGGGCACTACCCTGTGGATTTTCAAGCACAGGAAGTTCTGGATTTATATTCTAAAATAATTCTCATGCTCACAAGGATGAACTTCTTGGGGAGTGTAGGTTGGTACTACATAGTCAGAAATTGCTGGCAGCTATTTGGGAGAAGGAGGCCTGGTTTCTTTTGTGATCCAGGATTCCTGGGCCCCTTCCCTTCCCTAGGCTATTTAAACGGAACTGGCTGTCATGCCGAGAAGAGCTGGCTTGCCCTGCTAGTAGAACCATGGCTGAGGCTCATCTTACTACAGAGAGACCATCTGCTACCACTGTTCCGCACAGGAAATGATTTCTGACTGAAAACAGTTCACACGGTATGTTGCCTCCTGAAGAAAAGCAGAAGTATATGGTGATTACTGATGTACAAGACCTAATATATAATTAAAATGATGCAGTACTGCTCATTCAGGTGAGTAGTTCAGTGAGAAACCAGCTAAACTGAACTGCTGCAATGTAAGATTATGTAAGCAAACAGAGAGAGACAATCTGAGCCCTTCTTCTGCTTTAACTGAAACTACTGCCCAACCAGAAGTTTGCAAGACAGCAACAGTGGAGAAGAGGTGTCTGATTCTGCCCTAGTTATGGTGCTGAACAGGAAGTATGAGTTAAAAGGTGATACTTGGACAAAGGAGTAAATAGGAGGCTGTGGCTTAGGTTTGTTGATGATGAAAATTTACCTTTATTGGTCATTTTTCATTTTACAAAAAAAAATCCCCCAAAGTGATTTACTAAGATAATACAAGCATAAAACTAAATATAACCGAACAAAATAAAAGCTAAAGACCATCCATTACATCTATAAAAAGGCAGGCCTACCCTATTCCATAAAAAAGGCAATGAAGAGGCTACTGGCATATTTAATACCCTCACTATTAAGGGCCAAAAGTCTGAGTAAAAAAAAATGTTTTTCCCTGGTGCCTAAAAGTAGATAATGATGCTGTCAGGTGTGCCTCCTTAGGAAGAGCATTCCACAAGTGGGGAGACACCACTGAACAGGATCATTCTCATGTTGCCATCTTTGCTCAGGTCATCAGTATTATGGGTAACCTATAGAATTCCATTATTGTAAAATTTCCATCCCCAGAAGGTCTGTTTGGCCCCTATTCTTGCCTCCTCTCAGAGACAGGTAAAACATGTTTGTTCTCCCAGGATTGTGAAAATGAGGGGCCTATTTTACTGAAAGGCATCGAGGATTAATGCTGCTGATCTGCTGAATTGTTTTAGATAGTGTCTATTTCATTGCTTTTAATGGATTGCACTTTCGTTTTTAATGCTGTGAAGTGCTTTGTAAATTAGACAATTGAACAGCAGCATAAAAATATGGTCTGCAGATAAAGTGGCAATTAGGCATGATAAGCTGTCCAATAACTGAGCTGCTTGGTTATGAGCAGAGCTCCTCGCACTGCCCTTCTGCAACCTATTAGCCAATATAGTGCCATGAATATGATTGAACGAAAGGTGAGATTTGCAACCCTGCTAGAACTTACAAATGGAGCAAATGGAATAGCGACTGGCAATGGGGAAATGTACCATACCACATTAGGCTGTGGCTGGGGAGTCACCATTTTTAAAGGTTCTATTACATAGGGCTGACATATGCAGCAGCAAAGCTAGCCACTCAGGCACCCAGGGCGGTGCCCATGGGGCGGGGTGAGCCAGGGCAGGGTGGAGCCTCCATTGAGTCTGCCACCGCCTCCCTCAGCTGAGGGAGAGGCGGCAGCCAGACGCATGCTCCAAGCTGCCGTTTTGGGCAGTACAAAGCTTGCATGCATTTCACCCGCCGCTGTCAGGGTCCTGTCAACGGCTCCCAGTTGTTGGTCCAGGAAATTATAAATATAAGGAAAAGTTTCTTACCGTCATTTTTTATCTCAAACTTACAGAGAGATGCTATAGAACACAGCCTCTTGGATAATGGCATTGTCCCGAGTGAATCTCCATCCCCCTTTTCTCCCACTTCCTCATTCATCATCATAATCACCTTCTCTACGGGTGCTGCTAAGGGCCCTCTGTCTTTGAGCTCTCTGCTCTCCTACTTTTAAGGCTCACCAGGTTCTGGGAGATGGTGGGTCTGGAATGCTTTCTAGTGACGATGTGTCAGCCAGTTGCTGCTCCGGTTCTGCCTGCTCCTCCTCTCCTATTACTTCCCAACTTTTCCCCTCATCTGCCTCTGAGCCATGACCTCCCGCAAACCACTGTTGTAAATCTATACTGTCTTAGAAGAAGAAGAAGAAGAAGAAGAAGAAGAAGAAGAAGAAGAAGAAGAAGAGGAGGAGGAGGAGGAGTAGGAGGAGGAGTTTGGATTTGATATCCCGCTTTATCACTACCCGAAGCTCAATAACTTTGGGTGGGTGCTCCCCCTAAAAAAAAGTCAGTGAACATTATGATTACGTTATGTATGTCGTGATTGCCACAGCAATGCTGAGGCAACTGGTGGCAAATTGTCCTTACGTATACCAGCTTGGATAGTTTTAAAAGAGGGTGAGTCATGTAGGATCATGCTATCAGCAGGGCTTTTTTTCCAGCTGAAACTCACCAGAACTCAGTTCTGGCACCTCTTAGGTGGGTGCCATTGCCATTCTAGGAGAACAAGGGAGGTGTTCATGGTGAGTTCTGGAACCTCTTTTTTTCCAGAAAAATAGCACTGGCTATCAGTAGCTACTAGCTGCAATGGCTATGTTCAGCCTCCATTATTGGAGGCAAGATTTCTCTGAATTGCTGAGGAATGGAAGTGGGGAGATTGCTGTGGCTCTCAGGACTTGCTTGCAGGCTTCTCATGAACCTCTGGTTGGCCACTGTGAGAACAGGAAGCTGGACTAGATGGGTCATTGGCCTGACTGAGCAGGGCTATTCTTACAATTTTATAAGGTATATTGCAGCCCTAGTCTTTTGAGAATGGATCGCTCAAACACGAATGTGCTTTGTCAACACTACTAGGTCTGCAAGGAGAGACCTGTAACTGAGAGTTCAGGTTCCTATTTCCAAACCCTTCTCCTGGCATAGACTCTGCAAGGCCAGCCCTGAAGCAGCTGAGGAAATTTTGCTTATTTATCATGGCAGGTGTGTCCTGTTAATCGCCAGGGTATTAAGGGAGATGGGAAGAGGGAGGCAAGTCTCCATGACTGAGATTCTTCTAAAAAGAAATCTTAGAAACAACAAAACAGATGAAGAAATCTGAAGTTTATACACACATGTATCCGAATACTGATATAAAGTCCAACCATAAGGACGTCAGATAGGTTTTGGTCTCTGAGCTATGCATATGTTACAGGAGAGGGTGGGAACTCCACCTGCTCACAGTCCTGCTCTATTAAAAGCAACTAATCCTCATAAAACTGACCTTTCTGCTCCCCCCCATCTCTAATTTCCTGCATTCCTCACACTCCTCTATTCTCGCTTCTCCCCATCCAGTTTGCTTTTCAACATACTTATTCATAAACAGATGTTATAAATTACCTTTCTTGTCTCTGGTAACTCATCCCACATGCCTTATGTCATTTTATGAAATAGTTTTCCTTAACCTTTCCATTTGCCTCTGTTTTCCAATGCTTAGAATATAGTCTCATTTTTTCCCCTTTCAAGTATTTCCCCCCCCCTACAAAAAACAATGTACTGCAGATAAACAGCGAGGACTTTAATGCAGTCCAGAAGCATGGAAGACCTTCTTCTCTTCCTCCTAGGTATGAGAGCAGAACTTGCCCCTTCGTTACATCCCTTTGAAACATGAAAATAAATTAAAATGAAATCAGCTTTAACTCTTGATTATATTTTTCTTCAAAGGCCTGAAATATTGTGGCACTTTGCTCTGGTTTCAAACCTATCTGTGATTTGGCTGTGCATATATTTTTTCATAATAAGATTACAGTTGTTGCTTTAAAAAAAAACCTTACCGAGAAACCAGTCCCTATTATCATTATGTAACATATATGTGATTTATGAGGACAGCTGTATAAGATGATTGTCTCTACCGTAAATCATCTCCATAGATAACCGATACTTATCATCTTCATATCTTTTTCTCACTCTTTGCAGTGTCATTCTTGAGTGTAATGGCAAATCTGGTTTTCTACTTCCCCATTGGGCTGGCCTATATCTCACTGACTTACATCTTCATTAAGTATTAGGGAGAAACACCTTGACGATTAAAAATTAAGTTTGACAGTGGAACCATTACCTAAAGGTGTGGTGGGCCCTCCCACACTGAAAGTCTTTGAAGCAGATGATGGACAGCTGTCTGTTGGGGAAGCTCTCCTTCTGGATCTCCTTCATCAAGTGGGGAGTGAGTTAGATGGCCTGTCACATCTACACCATATAGTTAAAGCACATTTGAATCACATGGTTTCTCACAAAGAATCCAATGGGCTCCAGAAGGGTGCTGGCAATGGTAGCTTTGTGAGGAGTAAACTGTAGTTTCCAGGATTCCCAGGGGGGAGCCATGTTATTTCAGTGTGTTTTCGATGTGGAACGGCTTTAAAAGCGGATGAGACAAATTCATGGAGGATAAGGCTCTCAGTGGCTACTAGTTTGATGGTTATTGCTCTGTCTCCATAGCCTGAAGGCCACTTGCTGGAAACTATGGGATGGTAGAGTGCTCCTGTGCTTTGGCCTGACTTGTGGGTTTCCCACAGTCATCCGATTGGCCAGCTGAATGGAGGTTGCTGCTCAGCCTACAATTTCAGACAGGCGGCATTCCCAGCTGTACCTTGAGATGGCAGAGATTGAACCAGAGACCCTCTGCATGCAGAGCAGATGCTTGGCCACTGAGCTATGGCCCTTCCCTCTATGAGGAGTGAAATACAAAATTCAGATAATGAAAACATATGGACAAGGGCGTTTTGGATAATGAGTTTTTCTATTTATGATCTTAAATTAAAGCCATCTTTAGTGATAGCCAGCAATTATGATGTCTTCATTTGCTAACATTATAGACATTTGCCACAATATAGAAAACTATTTTTAGAAATGCCCAAGGGCTTACTCGCATCCTGTTTGTTTCTCTCCCCACCCCCCACCCCCCACCCGCTGCAGCTGAGCCCATGTGCATGGAAATTCACCTGAAAAACACATGGAAATTCACCTGGGAAAAATGCAGGTCCAAAGATCTGCTGCCTGTAAGGAGCTTGTCATTCAGTTCTCTGAATCGTGTTCAATACCTCTCCTCATATTGTTAATAAAAACAAGAACAAAGCCTATTTTTTTTAGATGGACAATGTGCCTTAAAATATGATTGGGGCATAAGTGAATAGCTAATAAAGCAATATTCTATTGAAAACTGTCTTCAGTTTTCCAATTCCCTCAAGGAAGCTAATGTGAGGTTCAATTAAACTGAATATTTGATAAGCAAGCTTGCCAGCTGAAAAACAAAACCTAACAATGGGCCTTCTGGTTAGATAAAGTCTGTCAAAACATTTAAAAAGTGGAGATGGAAATTGTGGTGTATATGCATTTACATGGAGCAGAATAATCTTGTTGAGGAAATGAGTGCAATTTCTTCCTGGACATCTCACCGAGATTTCAACTCTGTATGGCCAATCTTAACTGTTCATCTACTAAAAGGGGTGCAGAACCTCTTCAGCCCAGTGGGCTGGATCTTTAGCTCCCCCGCTTCCAATAGGCAGCTTTAGCAGGTGGTTGAGGCCATCCACCAGTCACCACATATCATGGTGACCAGTTTCCCCTTTGCGTGCTGCTCATCCGCACTGACTTCAAACCTAGCTTTTCAGATGTTAAGGACAAGATTTTCAAGAAAGTTTAAAAATAATAATAAAAGAATTAGAATGAGAATTACAGAAGGAAAGACTGCCAAGAACAGGTTTGGGTGTGTGTGTTTTTTTTCCAGAAGAGGAGACATAGCAAAAAATGGGAGATACCAGGAGACAGTAATGAGTTTAAATTATGCAGTTGAAAAAGAAGACGACTAGGTGCGTTTTTAAAATAAAGAACTGAAGAGTGTGAAGTGCACACAAGTAAATTTATAAACATTCCCTGGCTGTGTTGTATAGTGCAACATACCACATGTGTCAGGGACAAGACATAGGAATTTCACACCAATAACTCATATTGATAATATTTCAGAAAGACTCACAACAAAATAAACACAACTCATGCAATGATATATATTAAAGTGAATGGACCACCCAAAAGACAAACAAAAACAAATTCAACATGAAGATGCTGCTTCCTCATGCTGAGTGCATCATGCCAATGGAGTCTGAGTAGATGCATTACCAGAACTATTTCCATATTTATTTAGCCATAGCAGTCAAGCAGGCAACCATGTCCTCTGACAGGAGTTCTAGTTTGTTGCTGCACATCTAAAGGGCACCATGGCTATTTTATAGCTTAAGGTCTTCTCAAACCTTTTCATCGCTACACACTCTTTCATAATGCAGTATCTCAGCAGCTTCTCTATCTCATTCCCCTCAGTACAGAGGCATCCAGCGTCTTTCCCTTCCCCCACACTCCCCTTTTGACAACCAAGGAGTTTGATCACCTGGCAAATGTAGGCGTAAGCTACAGACACCAGAAGAACTACCAACACCATCTGAGCAATCGTATCACTTGCAGCTGACGAGGATGCCGTTTGGCAACTTGGTTTTCTGGCCCAATTGGAGATGGTGCCTCATGTGATTGGGCAGATGGTCATCCAGGCATTGGCTAAAAGGGGTGACTTCCTCTTGAGCCAGCACTGGAACATCGTTGGATTCCCAGCACTGGCACAGCAATCATGGCTGCTGAGCTGCTTTTCCACTTGGCCTTAACATGGTGTAGCTGTACTCTGCAAGCTACTTTACCCATAGTGCCAGGATAAAGTCAGGGACAAAGGCTTGGAAAAGACCCTTAGGCAGCAATGTACAGAATGTTAATCGGCACAGCTAGGAATAGTGGCGCTTTCCTGCAGTACTGCTCCTTGATCATTAAGGATGTGTCGGGAACATTTGCCCAGTGGATGAGGATTTCTCACTGTCAGTGAAAATCGATCCATAGGATTGGGCTACCTACCACCAGCCTGTCCATGAAAACTGTAACATCCCAGATATCACCGTGCAAGGCCAGTTGGCATTAAATACCGGTGCGGTAATAGGCAGCATTGTAGTTCGGCACCTATAATCCCATGTTTAGATATCCGCATTTCCCCTGCAAACAATCTGAATAATGAATCAAATGGTCTCAGCAGTAATTGGATCTTTTTCTGTGTAATTAGCCATTTCCCACCCTGCATTATAATTTTAAGTAGTATGGCTGAATTGAGCAACTCGCGAAATGAGTCATTATGTGAAGGCTTTTAGGGAAGTTATTTCTGGAGGTCTTGCTATGGAGGCTAAAATCTGTCTAAATTAAAAGAACTGACAAGCAGCAATCAAGGCTGCAAAATAAAGGTGCTCAGTAAGCAGCCCTATTACAATCAGAAAGAAAGGGGAAGCAGATCCCTGTCTTGCGCATGGAAGCAGAGGAAATGATGAATACCTTAGGTAACTCATTCTGTGCAAAATCAATCTTTCACTGTCAATTTTAAATGAACTAATTTGTCCACAAATCTGCTCAGTCAGTTTGGAAGCATTCTCGGTTCATCCATATTAGCAAATCCTTTAATCTTGACTAGTCCACTGAGTAAGAAATCTAGAAATGTGTTAATATGACTGGACATATGTAGTAGGATAAGAATTGATTCTTTTAATTAGTGTCTACTCAAGTTATAGTGCCTTCTTTTCCTGAACTATTGACCCACTGGTACATAAAAAAGATTATTTTTATGACTAATATAACTTGTGCAGATATGTTTAACTCTTTCTTGATTGATCATTGCACTCCTATTTATTTATTTATTTATTTATTTACAGTAGTAAAAAACAACAACCAGATATTGTGAATAATGGCTTTAACAACTGTTCATGATTTGCATGCACCATCTCTTTAGGGGATATTTATTTCATGTTACAGATAGGTAGCCGTGTTGGTCTGCCATAGTCAAAACAAAATAAAAAAAATCCTTCCAGTAGCACCTTAGAGACCAACTGAGTTAGTTCTTGGTGCATGCACACGAAAGCTCATACCAAGAACTAACTTAGTTGGTCTTTAAGGTGCTACTGGAAGGAATTTTTTTATTTTGTTTATTTCATGTGTTATGCAGGTTTATTTATTACCTCTTTTCAAAATTCTCCCATTTCTCCTGAGGAGCAAAAGAGAAGGTGTATAGTTATACACCCTTCCCTTTTATATTTATATCAACCAGTGATATAATGGTAAATTTTGAAGTGCAGGAGCTCATCACGACAGTTTCCACTAAGTCAAGCGTACCCTATCAGCTATGGCTGGCAGCCTATTGAAGACTCAAGAAGCCTGCTTTTTTTGCTGCCTGAGTTAGCAAAAAACAAGGAACACAAAAACTAAACATTCTGATTGATCCTGGGAAAAGGTCTTAAACTTCCCTGCAAGGAGCATTTAAATTCTGGGTTCAACCACAGCTTTCTTTTCACTGACTCACACGTAACGTCTCTCTATGCCTGATGTACCAAGGATCAAACTGCTTGATCATGGGAAATCAAAATAACATAACAATCAATGAAATGAACATATTCTAGTTTTTGTTTATAGATTCATATTTAGCATTGCAGTTTGCATTCTACTTTTTAGCAACTTTTAAAAAGAGATTAAATGCATTGGTCAACCAAAAAAACACCCCCCCCCAAACCCAAGGAGCCTATAATGGCACTTTGAGAGGATGGACAATTATTAATTAGGTAACACCTATCATTCTGCTATTGCCGATACTTGTGAAATAGATGCATTTTACACTAAAGAGTATACAGTGTGGCATTATTCTAGTATTATGAAGAGGAGAAATGGGAGTAGCAGTAGTTTTTAATGCCTAGGTTATTGCCAAATCTGCAAACACTCCTTTTGCAGATGCAAGGGTGAACAAAAGATGAATGGTCCACTCTGTCAGCGAGTACTTTTTGCTAATTGATCGCATTTCCATTTTAATTAAAAAGCCTGCACTCAGAGTGGGTGGGATCACAAGATGTCATCAGCTCTGTTTTCCTTAATCATGGAAGGTGAATGGAAAATTTGAAGTGCCTGCAATCTCACCGGCTCTGAATACAGCTTGTTGCTTTGACCACTGCTTGTCCCACCTATGTAGAGTGGCATTCTGAATGATAAGAGGTGGAATGTGTTTTAATGTGAAATAAACACTAACCAGCTGATTACCTTCTTTTACTAAGCATCCCAGCTGGTCTCTAAGGCATATCTTTAGAAAGCACATCCTAGCATCATATTCCCCCCCCCCCCGCTTTACCTGAGCAACCCACAGGTCTACCAGCAAGGCCAATATCACTATATCTAGATCAGGGGTCAGCAAACTTTTTCAGCAGGGGGCTGGTCCACTGTCTCTCAGACCTTGTGGGGGCCGGACTATATTTTGGAAAAAATATGAACACATTCTTATGCCCCACAAATCACCCAGAGATGCATTTTAAATAAAAGGACACATTCTACTCATGTAAAAACACACTGATTCCCGGACCGTCCATGGGCCGGATTTAGAAGGCGAATGGCCTGGATCCAGCCCCTGGGCCTTAGTTTCCCTACCCATGATCTAGATCCTATGTGATAGATGCAAGGAGCAATTATTTGGAGGCAGTAGGCATCCAGTAGAGTAATATTTCTGTGTCCACACCCCTTTTTTAAAAAAAGCTAGAAGCGTACAGTGTTAGATAGAATCAGTTAGTTCCCAGATGGAGGAGATATTATGGGGGGTGGGGGAGTGAAAACAGGATCTTCTCCACGTAACAAGGGGAGGAAAGCAATGCAACAAAAGTTCCAAGTACCAAAAATCTGTAAGAAGAATCTGGAAACTTACCAATATGAACAAACTGGACATTGTCCTGATAGTTTTTGGATAGGATGGCCAATTCTACATTTCCCCTGACAATCTGATAAGTAACTTCACGTGTTGAAACTGGAAATGTTAATTTAATACACATGCAGAATTGACTGATGGATAGTTGTCTGGAAATGAATTAAGTCCAAAAGCAAATATATTGTAAAGTAAGGTCATCTGTAAGGTTTGAAGATAAACTAGAATTAATTGAGGAATATGATGCAGCACTAAAGAGAACCATGGACAAATCTGTGGGAAGGCAGATTTGGCGAAATGTTAAATTGTTTAAATTTAAATTGTTAAATTGGACAAAATTGTTAAATTTGTCTTAATTTAATTTGTTTTAATTAGTGACCAATTTGTAAAAACTTGAAAATCAATAAAAAAGATTTGTTTAAAAAACACACACACATTTTCCTGCAAATATGAAATACATCATCAATAGAAAGAAGACAAAATGTACATTTGCAAATTTATATGTCTAGGTGCACATTTTGAAACTTTACCATGATTAAAATAGAAATATAGTACATCTGACCATATTGGAGAAGACTCTCTAGATGACCTGTGTCCTTGTTCAATCTGCTGTCCAGGTGGGAATTGCTGATGGGCAGTTTCAAGCACCATGCTCTACCTTCATATGGTTCTTTGTGTTTAAATAGGACTCAGACCAGACAGCCCCTCAAATAGAGAACTTCAGATACAGGGCTATCCTTTGTAAAGTAGGATGTATTGCTACCTACTATTTGAATGTAAGTAACTGTTAGCAAGCAAATAAGGAGGAACTGAAAAGAAGCAGGCATACTTATCTACAATTTGGTTGGTGTACAAAAGGCTGAAGAATGGAGAGAAATGTTTCTTGAACATTCTTGACAACCATAAGACACTAGCAGCATGTCTTCAGAAGGTGTCTGTTATTCTAGGAGGAAGAGATGTATGTGAAAATCAGGACTTCATGGGAGACATCCCATGTAGTCAAAAAGTGGACACATATACTTATTAGTCCCATTTGAGGGTTTTTAAGCAATGTATAAAATTTTATGGGAAAAATTAAAAACATTTATCTGAAGTAATTCCATGGATCCATACTGCTAGGGCCCTGCATTCCAAAGCAGAACCTATATATTTAATCATACACAATTTTATGTATATACAGTACATGTATACATGATGATATATGGCTACCAGTTATACTAGTGGAAGGTGGTCTTGAGAGATATCTCCTGCAAATGCTGGTTACCAAATCCTCTTCTATTTCCCCCTCCACTCCATGTTACTTGAAATGGGGGAAACTGTCTCTCTGGTGCAATTAAGTCTAACTGGCTTTGCTACCTTTTCTCAGCAGACATAATGGAAGGAAAACTGAGCCTGATCTCTCAAGCAAGCAAAGGCTTCCCTCTGAGAGCCAGTGTGGTGTAGTGGTTAAGAGCGATCGACTTGTAATCTGGTGAACCGGGTTCGCATCCCCGCTCCTCCACATGCAGCTGTTCGGTGACCTTGGGCTGGTCACACTTCTTTGAAGTCTCTCAGCCTCACTCACCTCACAGAGTGCTTGTTGTTGGGGAGGAAGGGAAAGGAGATTGTGAGCTGCTTTGAGACTCCTTAAAGGTAAAGGGACCCCTGATTATTAGGTCCAGTCGTGGCCGACTCATCTCGCTTTATTGGCCAAGGGAGCCGGCGTACAGCTCCCGGGTCATGTGGCCAGCATGACTAAGCTGCTTCTGGCGAACCAGAGCAGCGCACGGAAATGCTGTTTACCTTCCCGCTGGAGCAGTACCTATTTATCTACTTGCACTGCATGCTTTCAAACTGCTAGGTTGGCAGGAGCAGGGACCGAGCAACGGGAGCTCACCCCATCTTGGGGATTCGAACCGACGACCTTCTGATTGGCAAGTCCTAGACTCTGTGGTTTAACCCACAGTGCCACCCGTGTCCCCTTGAGACTCTTTAGGGTATTGTTAAAACGGGATATCAAATCCAAACTACTACTCTTCTTCTTCTTCTTCTTCTTCTTCTTCTTCTTCTTCTTCTTCTTCTTCTCTTCTTCTTCTCTGCTCAGTGAAATGATCCAGTGTATTGATGGATATAGTAGCACAGGTTGAGAGGTCTTGTGGCTTAGGAGCTCTTGATATATGGTTCTTTTAGGAACATTCAGCCTTGTTTTAGGGAACCAACTTTCTAATTATTTTCGAGTGTGTTTGGCATCCAAGTGGGTACCGAATTGTGATACTTGCCCAGTCAGTTTCCTGCAGGCTTCTTCCCAAGCATCCTAAAACCAATTTCCAGTATGGCACCACCACCACAACCCACCTGGGACTGAGATTGGCAAGAAGTGAAAACTTTTCAATGTGCATCTGCTCGGTCCATGTATGCTGTCTTGATGGGACTTGTCAGGACACATTGGCTGTGTGCAGTCAGGCCGAAGATTTCCTACTGGCTGGGGCCGAGTCATTTGCCAGGCTCTCCTTGTCAGGGAGAGTTAAACCAGTCACTGATCCTAATTCTAACACTGTTTGTTTCAGCATTCCAATTTTTAATCGCTACATGACTTGTCAGGTTGAATACAACCTGCATGGATAAAATTTAAAAAATCTTCTAATAATGAGAGCATCCAAGATTGCCAGCTCTAAAATCTGTTGCAATTGTACTGTGTTAAATAATACATAAAACATGGGTTTCCTTTTTTATTTTGTAATTTTTGTCCTCCTTCAATTTCCCAAGAACCCTCTTTTGACATTTCAATAGAAGGAAGTACATGTCCCAAATAAATCAGTCTTAGTGAAGCTATTCTCACTTCGTTCCACAACTGATCCAAAATTCTGCCATTTCCTGTGTATGTTGACAAATGGTCAGTTATTGAGTAAAAGCTGGGGTTCCCAAACTTGAAAATAACAATAATGTGAGACCATGACAATCCCTTCATGAAGGGACTCTTTCTGAAGAGTGACCTTTCTATACCCATAGTGGGTACCAGTTTTCTCCTTCTGCCTTGCTTCCTCAGTCCCACATGCTTTTACACTTGCTTGTGATGCAAGCAGCTCAGAAAGGGTTTCTGACTTCTCAACCCTTAGGTCATTAAGCATTCTCAGTCCTCATTGGACTGTTTTTTTTTCCTTTGTGTGCCTGTGTGCATGCCCCTTTAGGAATTTTTCTCCTAAAGGTTTCTATTTCTAAAAACTTCAGGGTTTCCCAAAGCCTACTGATGCCTTGTTCTTGTGATACCTCTTTCTTTTTATTAGTATATGATCACAACGTTAACCTTAAACAAATTAAAATTAGGAAGTTTAAGAAAAAAATCTAATACATTGGCATTGGTATGATTTTTCCAGGAAGAAGAAAACCGATCTGTTTCATTTTAGCTTGTGGCAATAATGGGAGGGCCATGCTCTGAGATGTCTCGGGTGGAATCTACACACATATAAAAACCATTCTGAAAATGCTTTTTTTAAAAGGTGTTTTTAAAAATACGTTGAATTTTCCATAAGGCTCACCATTGCCATCTAGTGTCACATAGTATATTGCACTTAAAACACACTTAAAATGTTTTATTTGCAGCTGTATAGCTGAGTCCTCAGCCTTTCCTTTCATAGTTACACCTTTAATATCCTTAACACACACACACACACACACACACACACACACACACAAATGCAAGTTCAGGGCTTCTTACTGCAATTCATTCTCACCTTGCCTGGCAAGTTTCCAACATTAACAGATCATTGTTGCATTGGAAACCCATGATAGGCTCATCCTATAGCATTCCAGTCCATATTCATAATTGACCAACGTTGCTTAATAGAAATCATCAAAAGATAAATAATCAAAAGATAGATATATTGCCAACCTCTGATCAGGATATTCAGCCTGGCATTGCCAGCACACATGGCCAGGAGTTGCCAGCATCACACATGCAAGTGGACATATGGGTTTGGGGCCCTCTGTTTTCTCCCCACCTTGACTTATGCCATGTCTCTTCACTACACAGTTATGGCTGCAGTAACAAGTTGTCCATCCTTACTTTATATAGTCTGTGCTGAGGTTCTGTAGAACAACTATTCTATAGAATGACCATCCGTTACAAACAAAAACAAATCTCCAGAGCACTTGGAAGCATATTCCATACACCCCTCCCACCCACCCCCCTTTTCTTGTTACTTGATTCACTGGAGGACACACATCAATGAGAAAAAGGCAGCTGGGCCATCTGTCTTCTTTCCTTGCATACACCTGGAAAAGCAGTGCCTTACTTGTTACCAATTTATTGTTAAATGCCTAATGTCAGAGCTGGTTATTTGGATACTGAGATACCTGACCCATTCCAAAGTAGCAGCTTGATACATATGCACTGACACTCCCCACCTACATGACAAAGTATGGTTAGGGCAGATGTGCCTCCTGCTGCAAGTTCCCAGTTGCTGACAAACCAATCAACGTCCAGTAGTTTCTGGGTCCTCAGCTGCAATTCAACTTAATTTGCCATCTTCATCTGCTGTGTGAACGAAGTGAATCGACATGCCACAGGATTCCATGAGATCAAATGAGGAAGACTTTGAAAAGGGTTTGCCAATATCACACTGTTTTTAAAGCCATGAAAATACCTTGAGCCTTTACTTGGCTCAACAGCCCCTGGTTCCATGGGAGGTATGTGAATTAGGGCAACCCTAACATAGGAAGGGGCCGCTTTGTGGGTTCTTCCTAAACACTCTCACTATATATTTTAAATTACCACTGAAATTTAAGAGGGGCACATTGTAGTAGTTCCTATCCTGTAAATATATTAGGCCAAAAATAGAATGAATGGACATCATCATCATCATCATTTTATTTGTTTGCCACCTTTCCATAGTTATCCCCCTTAATGAGCTGGAAAGTGTGCAGAGGAGAGAGACCAAGATGATCAAGTGTGTGGCAACCAAGCCTAATGAGGAAGGGTCGAGGGAGCTGGGTATGTTTAACCTGGAGAAGAGGAAACTGAGAGGAGATATGATTCACATGGCTATCACACAGAAGATGGAGCAAGCTTGTTTTCTCCTTTTCCAGAGTGCAGTAGCTGAACCAACGGCTTCAAGAGAGCCAGTGTGGTGTAGTGGTCTTGTAATCTGGGGAACCGGGTTCGCGTCTCCGCTCCTCCACATGCAACTGCTGGGTGACCTTGGGCCAGTCACACTTCTTTGAAGTCTCTCAGCCCCACTCACCTCACAGAGTGTTTGTTGTGGGGGAGGAAGGGAAAGGAGAATGTTAGCCGCTTTGAGACTCCTGAAAGGGAGTGAAGGCGGGATATCAAATCCAAACTCTTCTTCTTCAAGTTACAAAAAAGGAGATTCCAACTAAACTTCAGGAAGAACCTTCTGGCAGTAAGAGCTGTTTGACAGTTGAACGGACTCCATTAGAAGGTGGTGGATTCTCCCATTGGAGCTTTATAAGCAGAGGTTGGATGGCCATTTGTCATTGATGTTTTAGTTGAGATTCCTGCACTGCAGGGGGCTGGACTAGATTACTCTTGGGGTCCATTCCAACTCTATTATTCTATGAAACCAATAGGGGCCTTTTTGGCTAGATACAGGGGACTGGTGCCCCTAGTATTTCTCCTTTCACAGTCTCTCTCATGATTGTTTTGGATCTAGAAAGCTTGGCCATGTGTTTGTGTATGAAGGTGAAAAGGACAGGTGCTATTGTACCTGACATTTTGTGATTTCCCCCCACCCCACAGCACAAAAACATTAGTAGAAATGGAATGTCATAAATAATTTTGCTAATACATCCATGCTCGGTAAAAAATGTTATTTTATAGTCACACTGAAAACTCTTTGTGTATCTGGAAATTATCCATCAAGAGGCAGAAATACCATATGACTTAGATGACTAATCACACAGTATGAACTCCTAATTAGAAGAAGTTTATACTCAAAGTAGCAGTCTCTGTGAACAGCTTCCAAGCAATCCATATGCTAAAATATGTTTGCATAAACCATCTTATCAAAAACCTTCAGAATACTTTTTTTAAAACCTACAAAAACACTCCACAAGAACAGAAATAAAGTTTTCATTTTTTGGTGTGAAACCAGGAGCTACAAGTAATTCCACCAGCTCTAAGCTACTGGAACATTATTCATCATGATACAGTAATATTTGCGGTTATCACTTCTTTTCAAACGTGATATTGCTCCTTTTGAAACAAACAAACAAGGAAATAAATAAACAGTACACAATTCAAATGAACTGGACAATTCCTATGTAAATTAAGCATACATTGATTATTTTCCTTTATTTGTATTTTGCATGTTCAGACCCAGTGACCTCCCCCTTAAATAAAGACACATTTGACTCAAATTTTAGTTTGGCTTTTGGCAGAATTTAGGCCACAACTTTATTGATTACAGAAAAGTGAGTGGTTGCATAGGCTCTGGTTCAACTAGCTCCCTACACCCTTGCAGGTAGCGCTGACCCAGAGCTCTATCATAGGTCAGCCAAGGGTGAACACTTGAGGTAGGTGAAAAGCCTGGGAACAGACTCTGTTCACTTCCCAGATGCTCCCCTGGACTCAGGCATGGGCACAACTCCCTTTTGGGGGTTGACCAAACCAAGTTGAGTCCCTGGATTCCTTTAACGGAATACCCTTCACATAGGGATAGTGAGACCCTATCACATTAATGAGTGCCTATCCGCAACCTGCCAAGTTGTGACAATTTGCTACGCAGCAGGTGAAACCCAAATGGCCACAGCCAATCAGCCAAGTGGGGAAAATTCCTGCTGTGCCCCTGTCCCAATGACAGACGACACACGATGGCATAGCAAGGTCAATTGCAAAATGCCCTAAAAATATGGAGAGGTGGGCGGGTGTTCCGATGCACAAGCCAAAAGAGGAAGCTCTGGGACACATGCGTAGGTTTATATAGGTCCCTCAATCGTTTTACACTACACCCATTGGCCAGATTACACCCAGCAATGAGGGACCTACCAATCGGGTGTTGTGGCTATCCAATAGACCCACCCACAACCAGGAGGTCAGTCTCCAGGTCTCACCGCAACACGTGCCCTCTTTTAGGGAGGACATGATTTGCTGCATTATGCATTTTTTTTGGCTTAAGATGAATGACTCAATTATTTGATTGCAACCTACTGGACAAAAGGTGGACCTCTTCAAGATTTTTCATCCTTGCTATCATTATAATACAACAATCTCTGCCAAAACTCTATGCAACTCTAGTCAAATCCATTTTTGCGTTAGAATCAATAGTGTCGAGATGTGAGGGCAGAAGGGATTTGAAAAGAAATGTTAATCTGAAGCTGAAGGGAAGATTGTGTATAATTGTTAGAAATGGAAATGGCTTGTTGTGATTGCCACATTTTTCACTCTTGCAATTAAATGGATGCAGAAAGATGTGCCATTGTTATGTTCATGTTTTGATCTCATCAGTTATCTCTCTCTGCACATCAACAGCCTTTGCTGCTGATTCAAAACCTGCCGTCCTGTTTCTGGAAAGCATTTTCTCTGTGAAAGAAGCTTCCATCTTTCTGTCTCTTTTTCAGGGCACCTCAGAATTTCTTTAAAAGATTGGTGATTGTAGGACTTAGCTTACCTGTGGTGGTTGTGGGTGGTGGGTTTGTTCCACACTCCTCCAGTGCCCTGACATTCCTCCAGTGTTTTGCAGCCTCCCTGCCTGCCTATGCATCTGTCACATCTTTCCTTTTACCTACCTTAAAAATGTTTCCACACTGATTTCTATAAATATCCTAAGTTTCTTCACTTAAAAATGACAAATCTATTAGGTGCACAGTACCAACCTTCACATCTTCCTGTGCCTACGAGAAAACCCTGCTGGGGTCATGCACTTTCCAAGAACTGAAGGCATTTAGGAAGGTGACAAGACCATCTTCAGTATGAATTGAAATAAAATACACAAAGCATCTCTTGGACACATTGAATGTAAGGTAAAGGCAGTGCTTTTTTAAAAAAAATATTTAGGGGTACTCTCATTTTCCTACTCATATTGAAAAACTGCCCCTCAATGAGGACAAACTTAGATTCACAAAATGTTTAGCGGTATGCGTACCCCCAGGAGGAAAAGGACTGGGTAAAGGCAACAGAAACCTTGCATCTCAACCAATGAGAATGCCATGGACATGAGGTTCTGTGAGGAATAATAGTAGCAATATTGCAAAAATGGAGAAGGAGGCGTGATATGTTAAGAGATGTAAAGGCAATATTAAGTTAGGAAATGCGTAAGAAGTGATTAAGACGGAGGATTATCAGAGGTGCTTATGGAAGTTCAATAAGAATGTATTTGTGATAAAGTGTGTGGTATGTTTTATAATTTTGTATGTTAAAAACCAATAAAAATATTTTTTTTTTTTAAAAAAAAAAGAGAGAGAATGCCATGGACATTTTCTCTTCCCTTTCCCCTCCTAATTTTTGAATGCAATAGTTAAATTGATTAATAGATGAGCCAAAAATGCAGGAATATTTTTCAGGACAGTATTAATCAGAATAAAGGTGGCATGCAGGTTCTTGTCAGTTTCTTGTCAGTTTTGCCCCCCTCTGAAGATTAGATTAATATTGAAGGGAGGGGGGAATCTAAGAGGGGGTTTTTTGTGTGAAAGGGGGTGATTTTTCCTTTAAAGGTGAAGTGCCTGAGACCTTACATCCTTCATTCCGTCCTTCTCCAGAAGCCCTGCTGCCACTTTAAGTAGCAGCTTGGTTGCCCTCATCAGAGCAGTGGCATTTCAGCGGCAGAAGACGCCATGGGAATTATGATCTGCCAGGCAGAGTCATTCCAAGGGACATTGTTGGGGAGGGGGAAGAGTCTTGGGACTTTATTTTACTCCAAGAAACACATGGAAGTTGAGTTGCCATTGTGGAGCATGGTGGTGAGAAATATTATCTGGGTGCCAGTGTCAACAGACACCAGGGCTTCCACCCATACTATAGAGAGGCACCAGTGCTGACTGAGAATTCCTCAGCTCAGGCATAAATCCTGATCTTTTTGGAGGAAAGTTTTCCAAGTCATTCAAACACACCTGAGAACTGGGGGTCAGCAGAGTTTGGAATGCAGGTTTCTGATTTCACAAAGGCACTGATGCCTCTGTAGAGGAAGTACTATGCTTCCAAACTAGCTGTGTGGGAATTCCTCTCCTCTGAAAGGAAAGGTTGTTGGTTACCCAGTCTACTCCTCCCTTTCAACTTTTCTGGGATACTTGCCCTTTTGTAGCTTATGCTGCATTAGAAGGCGGACAGGCCAACTCACAGAGGTGTAGGTCATATTATATAAGATTATGTGAAATAATAATGGTGTTTTAGACAGCCCTGCTGTTTTATTTTCTTTTTTTATTGATTGGTTGTTTTATTATTCTATTATTTAAATTGGTTTTAAGTGATTGTAATGCCACTCAGGGAGTAATTTTTTACTGAAGGTGTGGAGTATAAATTGTACAAATAAATAAATGATAACCTTCTTGAAAGGACACTCTTGATTTTTTTTTTATTTTTTTTTTAAAGTTAGGTTTAATTTGCAAAACAAAAGGGTTGGAAGTTTCAATGTGAATGCACTCCAGCCAGTCCCAAGTCCATCTGGTCAGAGTAATTGAATTTGGAAAGGAAAAGGAACAGAGAGAAAGGCCTGTTTGAAGAATCACTTTTGCCAATCTCAACAAATAACCCCCAAGTACCTGAACTTTCTTTAGCTATTTCAGCTCATCTCTTTAACTGTAAAAGGATCCAGGATTAAATGTTCATGCTCAGCAGGGGCTGGGATGGTTTGATGAGAAAAATATTTATTTTATACATCACGGTTTTGATCTTCTCCTGAGAGAAAGAAACTGATCTTGCTCTCGTAGCAGTATGTTCCCAGAGTTGCTTTACTGCCATCTCCATATTTGAGAAAGCCATAAATTTATATGAACAGTTTGCTGGGCTGTTTTATTAGCTCTTGTGCAAATTAATGCATTAAAATGCTAAGATGGTTTCAACATCAAGTGTTTAGCTTTGGCTTCCTTTTGTGAAACAGGAGTAAAATACAAATGGAAATGAAATCTAAGCATTTATGTCTATTTAGCAAGGATAGTACCTGCCCAAACACCTTTATCCATCTTCACGTTGTCATAGGCTGAGATTGATTGTGTCTTTATACAGAGGAGGAGAGGGCATGCCTGGTAAAAGAATGGCTTAATCTTTATTTGCCTAGAGCAGTTAACAAAAATAAGTGAAGCAAGCAGTCTCCTGTGACTGATTTCTGCTCACTTAAGGCATTTCAACCTTGTAGAAGAGGATAATTGTTCCATTTCCCTTTTCAGACATGGCTTTCCCTTTCAGGGACTAGAGCCAAACAATCTTTAAGCTACAGCTGCCCGTTCTCAGACCACATACACAGTCCACAGGTGCCTCTTTGCAGATCAGATCCAAAGACTACTGGTGTGAGTGGGATTTGGGTATAAAATGCTCAAGGTCTATTTTTAGGCACCTTATATAAAAGGGAAGAAATTGTTAAAATGTACCTTATCAAATTGGAACAGGAGTAGGATTTTTTGCTGCTGTTTGTAATGTGCATAGAATCATAGAATCAAAGAATTGGAAGGGACCCCAAGGGTCATCTAGTCCAACCCCCTGCAGTGCAGGAATCTTAGCTAAAGCATCCATGACAGATGGCCATGCAACCTCTGCTAAAAAACCTCCAAGGAGGGAGAGTTCATTCATTATGAGCTCTGGCTTGCCTGACCTCCCTGCAACTGTTGGTTACGCATGTATACTCTTCCTTCGTGATTTCCTCTTCCTTTCCTTTTTTATACATACCCTTTTTGAACCTGTAAGCTGCATATGCAGCCACTTATTATGCTGTTATTATGTTGCTGTAATTGACTGCATCTGTGACTTCAATATTTCACCTATAAGAAACTCCCATCCATTTTGGACTCCCTTCTCTTTAAAAATTACTGACCATGGGATCTCACCTTTACGCTTTTCAAAATCAGCCTTCTTAAAATCCAGAGTGCATGTCTGACTACACTCAGCTTTCCCTTGCCTCTGTATCATGAAATGCAAGAGGACACAATCACTTCCTCCCAAGGTTTACAGTAATTCCACTTTGTGGATCAGTTCCTCCTTGTTGGTGAGGACCAAGTACAAGATAGATGATCCCCTTGTTGCTTGTTTGGTAATCTACTCCAGGAAGGCATCATTCAAATCTTCAGCCTGGCTTAGAGGTCTATAGCAGACACCCACAGTAAGGCCACTGTTTGTTCCATCTCCTACAATTTTTACCTATATTATACTCTCAATCTGCCTTTCATGCTCCTGGTCATGGATCTCTTCACAAGTGCACACAACCTTTACATATAAAGCTGCTACTCCTTCCTTCCTGTTTAGTCTATTCCTTTTAAATATACCCCTCAATTTCTACATTCCAGTCATGAGTCTTATCCTACCAGGTTTCAGCAATGCCTATTAGGTCATATTTGCCATCCTGTATTAAAGAGCTTGCATTCATCTTGCTTGTTGCCCAGATTCTGGGCATTAGCATAGAAACAAGTGAAACATGACTCATTCCCTCTAGCTGCTTCCTTCTTGTAGTTTTCTGTCCTTTGGCAGGTTTCTGAAGCATCACCTCAATTTTGTGTCATCAATGAGGCTATTATCCGCAGTACATGTGTTTCCCTGTACTATCTCCCTCCTCTCAGGATTTAATTTAAAGATTTCCTGATCAGGTTTGCAAGACTCTTGGCATACCCTTAGCAAACACATTCTTGTCAACTGCTGTTGCCAGAAGTCCTTCCTCAAGAAAGCAGAGACCATGGGCCGATAAGCCAAACCTTTCCTGACACCACCTGCACAGCCAGCGATTTACTTCCAGTATTTTCCTCTTTTCCTGGTCCATGACCTTCAACAGGAAAGAGTGATGAGAAAGCCATGTGTGCCTCAAGGCTCTTCAGATTCCTGCCCAGAGTCTCACAGTCTGTTGTTATACATTGAAAGCTGTGTGTGGCAGTACTGTTTGTACCCACGTGAATAATAATGAAGAGGTTGTGGTCAGTGGGCTTTATAAGACTTGGCAACCTCTCTGTCACAATGTGAATCTTTGCACCTGGAGGACAGCACACTTCCTGGGACATCCTGTTACCTCCGCACATAGCTTCCTCTGTCCCCTACAGTAGGGAGTCACCTACCACCACCACCACCACCTGTGTCTTCCTCTAGGGAGTGACAGGAATCATTCTGTACCTCTTGCCTTCCACAGCCACCTCAGGGTGTGCTGAGGTCTGCAACTGCTGCCCTTGCTCCTCTGGCCCAGAATTGATATCTGAGGTGAGGTGAGGTTATTTCTGAAAAATAAGTCATGTCAGACTAACCTGATCTCATTTTTTGACAGAATTACAAGCCCGGTAGATGAAGGGAACGCAGTGGATGTAGGCTACCTTGATTTCAGCAAGGCATTTGACAAGGTGCCCCATGATATTCTTGTAAAGAAGCTGGTAAAATGCGGTCTTGACTATGCTACCACTCAGTGGATTTGTAACTGGCTGACTGACCGAACCCAAAGGGTACTCATCAATGGTTCCTCTTCATCCTGGAGAAGAGTAACTAGTGGGGTGCCACAGGGTTCTGTCTTGGGCCCGGTCTTATTCAACATCTTTATCAACGACTTGGATGATGGACTCAAGGGCATCCTGATCAAATTTGCAGATGACACCAAACTGGGAGGGGTGGCTAACACCCCAGAGGACAGGATCACACTTCAAAACGACTTTGACAGATTAGAGAACTGGGCCAAAACAAACAAGATGAACTTTAACAGGGAGAAATGTAAAGTATTGCACTTGGGCAAAAAAAATGAGAGGCACAAATACAAGATGGGTGAAACCTGGCTTGAGAGCAGTACATGTGAAAAGGATCTAGGAGTCTTGGTTGACCACAAACTTGACATGAGCCAACAGTGTGACACGGCAGCTAAAAAAGCCAATGCAATTCTGGGCTGCATCAATAGGAGTATAGCATCTAGATCAAGGGAAGTAATAGTGCCACTGTATTCTGCTCTGGTCAGACCTCACCTGGAGTACTGTGTCCAGTTCTGGGCACCACAGTTCAAGAAGGACACTGACAAACTGGAACGTGTCCAGAGGAGGGCAACCAAAATGGTCAAAGGCCTGGAAACGATGCCTTATGAGGAACGGCTAAGGGAGCTGGGCATGTTTAGCCTGGAGAAGAGGAGGTTAAGGGGTGATATGATAGCCATGTTCAAATATATAAAAGGATGTCACATAGAGGAGGGAGAAAGGTTGTTTTCTGCTGCTCCAGAGAAGCGGACATGGAGCAATGATTCCAAACTACAAGAAAGAAGATTCCACCTAAACATTAGGAAGAACTTCCTGACAGTAAGAGCTGTTCGACAGTGGAATTTTCTGCCAAGGAGTGTGGAGGAGTCTCCTTCTTTGGAGGTCTTTAAGCAGAGGCTTGACAACCATATGTCAGGAGTGCTCTGATGGTGTTTCCTGCTTGGCAGGGGGTTGGACTCGATGGCCCTTGTGGTCTCTTCCAACTCTATGATTCTATGATTCTATGAGGGCATGGAATCAATTTTGCAGCTCCAATGGCACAACATGGCTCCTGACAGTCCTGCTTCTGTGTGTCACATTCCTCCAGGGTTTTGTCTCCTACAATAGGCAATCTTTCCCCTCCCTAGGGGTATCCTCGCCCTGCATCACTGCTCCAGGGCAGTCCACTCTGCTCTTACTGAGAAATTCTTCATCTTGTCCAATAGCTCAAAGTGGGGATAGGTGGGCCTCAAGTTGCTGTACCTTCCAACAAGTTGCTCTTCCAGCAAGGCAACCAGCTTGCACTTGCTGTAGGTGTAGTTTTGCACATTCTCAAGAAGGAAGACAAACATGGCACCGGTGTTGCAAGTAACTGCAGCAGGTCCCTTGCTGCCCATGTCTCTTGGTCCTATGTACACCATGAGACAGCACTCCAGGCCTTCTCCTCAAACTTCCCTGCTAAACATCCTTGCCAATGCCCCTCTTCACAAGTCTTAGTCAGAAGCTCCCAGAGGCTAAATAGAACTTCTGCTGGCAGCTAAAATTCTACTTTATTATTTCTATCATTCCTCCTAAAGCTCAAAGCAGTTAATTACAATTTAACGAGAGAAAGCAATATAATGTTCTCTATTTGAAAACCCCTTTATGACATTCAAAGTGCACATTATGAAAGCATATTGGGTGTGGTATATGGCTTGCAGGCTCCTCCCATAGTGAAGTGTGTTCCTTTAAATGTCTGAAGTGTGCCAAAGTGTATGTATGTTGGAATTTCCCTGCATGATGGAGATGCCTGATTTTTCAGATCATGTGGAGAAGTCCACATGAGCATAAGAAGGGTGGGGGATAAAACTGTTCACTTTTAATGTGCACCGACTGAATTTGCACTTCCCACCCAAA
Organism: Podarcis cretensis; assembly: GCF_951804945.1. Classification (NCBI taxonomy): domain Eukaryota; kingdom Metazoa; phylum Chordata; class Lepidosauria; order Squamata; family Lacertidae; genus Podarcis; species Podarcis cretensis. Next base: position 76,850,237 of record NC_137174.1, read on the forward strand.
CAAATGAACAAAGCAAAACACAGCTGGGCTTCAGAAATCACATTTCCCTGTGATGCATTTCTCCAGCCAAAAAAAGAAAAAAAGTGTCCCCAAAAAGTGTGCATTAGAATAAGTGCATGGGGTGGGAAATGCACATAGTGAAGATAACATACAAAATGCATTGTATTGGGGGAAGCTGTTTGACAAAAAAGTGCATATTAGAAGTGTACACAAAATATGCACAACTTTTTATGCAATTTTTTTTGAAAAAAACAAAAAAAGAAGATGACCAGCTGAGGAACACATGGGGCGAACCTAAGTTAAGGTTGTAAAATGAGAAACAGAGAAACTGGAACTTATCCCTAGCACAAACAAGTACCGGTAAGTAGTAAGTACCGTAAGTAAGTAAGTAAGTATATAGTGTATAGTTCAGATACTGTTGCAAAGCAGTACATGCTGTTATGGACAGTGCTGCCCCCTTATGTTCATTACACCCATGCCCACTTTGAGCATCTTGAAAGGGTTGGTATTTGTGTATCTCAAGCAGAAATTGAAATCACCTGCTTAATACTGGTTGTGAAGCCAACCCTAAGATTAAAGCTTTATAGCACTTTTGGAAAGCATGGCATCAGCATTGTTGGCAGGTATGCACTTAGGTAGCTGTCTGTAGTGCCATGCCACGTTGACAGGGGAACTGGCATGCCTGGACATTTGATGGGAAATCTAAGAAAGCAGAAGGGTGGCAAAGTCCACCATGCTCAGTTTCTGCTCAGCAAACCTTCATCTGTTTCATCCATGGTTGCCTTCCTTACAGAACCGATAATTCTGCATGGTTTGGTTGAACCCATCTCATGTTACCTGGTATGTGCCTTACAAATTCCTCCAAAATAAGGTTGGTGTTCACATGATTGCTTCTTTTATTTAGACACAGACATAAACACTGCTTCTTCTCATCATATGTGTATGAGGCAGGCCTGGATAGCTATGGATTTTCTAAGATGAGCACAACACGCTAGCCTACCAGAGGCTTGATGTAAGCAGCCATTTTTTGCTTAAATTGATGCAGCTTCCAAGTCATGTGGCCAGCATGACTAAGCCGCTTCTGGCAAACCAGAGCAGCGCACGGAAACGCCGTTTACCTTCCCACCGGAGTGGGAACTTGCACTTTGATGTGCACTTTGATGTGCTTTCGAACTGCTAGGTTGGCAGGAGCAGGGACCGAGCAATGGGAGCTCACCCCGTCGCAGGGATTCGAACCGCTGACCTTCCAATTGGCAAGCCCTAGGTTCTGTGTAGCCCTAGGTTCTGTGTAGACCACAGCACCACCCACGTCCTAATAACAACAGCAACAACCCTCCCCACAAACAAATCAGAATGAAACCTCACCAATTAGTCAATGGTGTCTAACCTGTCAGCAAAGTTTGTGCAGGATGAACATTTAAAATCTGTCAGGTTTTGTTTCTCTCAGTTTCTCATTTGTCCAACCTGAAGTTCAGTTTGCCACATTTCCACATCGACTTGCAATTTTTGTTTTTAAAAGTCCACATGATAATTAATCAGCATTTTAGTGTGAATTTCCTCCAGTATACATATTTTTGTATGCAATTATTGCTTATTTTTGCTTATTTTGCTTATATTTTTGAAAAATGCTTCCCCTGATATAATGCATGTTAATTTCATCAATATATGTACTTTTAGGCACACTTAACTTCAGTAAATGCATTTTGCACACACTACTTGGCTGCATAACTACATGGGAAAATTTGGAGAAGTGTGAATTTTAAATGCAAACTGAATCAAATTTCTGCCCTTTCCTTAATGGATATAATGTTGTACACAGGCCAGTGGATTCAAGATCTGTTTAATTCATGGGGGCCCTGCTTTGTTCTTGAAATGGAAAGATAAAATAAAGTGAGGAAACAATGATTTCTTATGCAGTCTCTAGATAGCCCGATATTTCTCACAGATTTGCCTATTAGAAATGCATTTTTATCTCCTTAGGGTTGTCAGAACCAAAATGTAAAGAACCCTTGAGCTGTGAGAGCTCATCAGAAGTAATAGTGCCTAATCATTTTAGGGTTAAATGAAGATAATCAGACAAAAGGACATTATCCCCCAGGCATACAATGTTACAAAGGCTGGTTGCAATCTGAAAATATGGAATTCAAGTCAATCATGCTTTCTTGATTAACATATGCAGTGAACGTGACCTTGATATGCATAGGATAATCCTACAGTCTAGCAATATTGGTGGGCACTAACATTGGTGTAGATTGGCCAGCAAAATTGACAGCAAACTGATAATTCTGTACACAAATTAGGCACTGATGGCAATACTGCAGCCGCCATACATAGGAACATAGGAAGCTGTCAATCAGATCCCTGGTCCATCTAGCTCAGGCATAGGCAAACTCAGCCCTCCAGAAGTTTTGGGACTGCAATTCCCATCATCCCTGACCACCGGTCCTGTTATCTAGGAATGATGGGAGTTGTAGTCCCAAAACATCTGAAGGGGCAAGTTTGCCTATGCCTGATTTAGCTCACTGACTGCCAGTGGCTCTCCAGGATTTCAGACAGGGAGTGAACCTGGGATCTTCTGCATGCAAGGCAGATGCTGTCTCACTGAGCTACAGCTCTTCCCCTCCTGACTAGCTCCTCAGTCATCCATCAATTTCTATTGCACATGCAAAGAAAAAGAAAATGTTCAGGGAACGCCATGCCTGTTACTGATTGTCTGTGTGGTTTAGCAGATGAAGAACAAAGACTCCATCTGCTAGAAATGTGTACATTTCTTGTAAGTTGATTAGTGGTCTTAAAAGAAGAAGAAAATAGTTTTCCAAGAGACAAAAAGAGATGTTGCTTTAAAGACCTCAATTTAGCACCAAGAGACATGAGAGAAATACATAAGAAGATGGACCTTCCTGAGGTATGTAAAAGGGAATACAAAGGAAGGAGACAAGGTGCAGACAGCTGTATCGTTCTAGTGAACCTTGAAAATGAAAATGTTCAAATACAATATGGGGGTGGGGAATAGAAAATTAGGAAAGTGACATGGAGATCCAAGAGATGACAGGGTTCCAGTATTGGTTTTATGGTGGGAATGTGCTAGACAGGTCTGTGATAATTGGACAGGTAGACTATTTGGGAGGATATCTGCCTAGCTGACGTCGAAGAGTGAATTAAAAAGTTCTTGTGTGTGGAAAGTCAGTCTTTTCTTCATAGAGCTTGCTTTGGTCAGAAGGAGTGTGTGTGTGAGAGAGAGGCATTCATGAATAAAAAGAGGAACAAAAGTGACAAGAGGAGGACTGGGAATTAGCTGGGACAGAGGCAGAAACTGATAAAGTGGAAACAAGGCCAAATTTCTCAAGAATGTATTGGGGACAGTTTTACCCCAGAGCTGAAGGCACAAAAAAAAGCCCCTCAAATGACTGAGTAGCTTAGCTGCCTGCTGAACCTCCAGTTAGCTTATATAACCAAAAACATAGCAATAACTTTTCTTTAATACAATTTGCCTTTAAAAAAACCAAAACCAAACTAAATTCCACCTCACCCTTTCAGTGAAGTGTGTCACAAAGTGTCTTAAACCGTTTTGAATTCTGTCATTTCCTCTGTCGCCAACAAATGCTTCTGACCTTTTTAAAAAAGGTATCCTCTGGATTTATTGTACAGGAGGCCTCCCTCTCTTGATACGTTTTGTGTATTATTCCTAAAAAATTACATACTGCTTGATTGTAAAAACCAAGCAGTTAACAAAAAGAACAAAACAATGAAATTGTCAGTAAAAGCAATTAAAAAACAACTATGTGAAACATTCAAAAGGTAATCAAAATCAACAATAAGCTAAAAACCTGACTGAAGCACATGTCAACATTCTCTATATCTAGGCAGGTGCTGAAAAGGGCAGAAAAGACACCTCATTGTATTTCTGTACTGAATTCTTAAGAGCTCGGCCTATGCAAAATGTTTCCTGTGTATGTGCATGTCTATAAAGATTCCTGCAGTTGATTCCCATGGCTTCAGTGCCTTCTGGATATATTTCTCAAATATCCTACACCATCACAACAATTCTTTCCCAGATTTCTTAGGGATTTTTAATTTGCAACCCTTAGTTACCCACTCCATCTATTTTTCCCTTCCCCAGCGTCTCTCTCTGTTTTCCACGCTAACAGGACTGCTGGAATCCCCCTCCTAAATTAAACCAGCCAATGCGTATGCATTGTTCTATTCCCACAGTTTCCCATTAGCTCCCCCAGAAAATGAAGCGGTCTCAAAATAATCAGCATATTATATCCTCCAATAATATGAATAGTAGTGTGTTTCTGTGAGGTATTCAGGCCATTAAACAAATAACAGCACGTGAAAGAATGCCTTTTATATAGAGGCCAGGTTAAGGCTACCAGATTTTTTTCAATGAATCCAGGGAGACTTCAACTTCCTACTAAATAGATGGATTTTGTCAGGGGACTGGTTTGTAAATCTGGGGACTGTCCCCGGGAAACGGGGATGTATGATAACCTTAGGCCAGGTCCTTTCATCTAAGAGGTTTTGGGTGCTTATATTTTGTGTTGCTTTCCTCAGAAGGCTACATCAATTTCTTTATGGCCAGCTTAATGTGCCTCTCTTGTTCCTTTAGCAATTGATATCAACACGGTGGCAGTTGTTTACAAGAGCACTGGAATATCTGTGGCAGCAGTTTCTGAAAGCCAGAGAGCAACAAGAACATCAGGCTCAAATATGGTTTTATAAATTTTGTCACTATATTTTGTGTGTGTGTGTGCTTGCTATTTCTGAGTTCTTCTAAATAGATGTCCAGACTTCTCATTTTATTTTATTGTGTCTGTTAGCACTAATATTCCATAACCTTTCATTAACACCCACGTTTAAAACATCTGTATTGGCACTATTGCATGCAGCTGATATTGTGAAAGGGATTAGACCAGGGATCATGGGAAATGGGCCATCATCAAATGCTTGAGGGGTAGGAACAGGGAAGATTATTTTAGCAGCAGCAGCAGTCATCCTCATCACAGTATCTCATTCAGTAGTCGTAGTACTAATCTGTTGTTGTTGCTCCTGCTTTTGTTGTTACTATTTTGCTATCTATGATGATGATGCCACTTTGAAAGCAGGATGCTAGATTAGATGGGCCATTGTTCTCATCCAGCAGGCTATTCTTATGCTGTTTTTGTTGTCCTCCTTGGCTCTATAACCGATAAATAAATCATTTCCTGAATGCTCTTTTTATATTTCGCATGCAACGTAAAACAAATGCATCTCAGGTTAGCAAAGTTTAATCCTTTGTCCAAAGTCTAATGGGCCTCCACATCTGAAGCTCTGTGACCCTAACGTTCATTTGCTCTTGTCATCAAAATGTCATCAGAATGTATTACTCTCACGTATCAAGCAGCAAGGGGACGTATCAAGGGGACGCAGGTGGCGCTGTGGGTTAAAGCCTCAGCGCCTAGGACTTGCCGATCGAAAGGTCAGCGGTTCGAATCCCTGCGGCGGGGTGCGCTCCCGCTGCTCGGTCCCAGCGCCTGCCAACCTAGCAGTTCGAAAGCACCTCCGGGTGCAAGTAGATAAATAGGGACCGCTTACCAGCGGGAAGGTAAACGGCGTTTCCGTGTGCGGCTCTGGCTCGCCAGAGCAGCGATGTCACGCTGGCCACGTGACCCGGAAGTGTCTCCGGACAGCGCTGGCCCCTGGCCTCTTAAGTGAGATGGGCGCACAACCCCAGAGTCTGTCAAGACTGGCCCGTACGGGCAGGGGTACCTTTACCTTTACCTTTATCAAGCAGCATTAGTCAGGAGCTGGTGGTTGCACTGGTGTGCTCTTAAGTCTCAGAAAGCTTTCCACAGAATCCAAGGAATAAGGTAGCATCAGTTTACAGAAGAACGTTCTTATGGCACCAGTCCAAAGCTGTGTTATTGGTCAATGAAGCTTATACTTTACATTCATGGCCAAGTCTGTCATGCTTGACATGTTGCGTCAGCTGCTTCTTTTAAAAAAGGGGGAGAAAGATGCTGTTGATACAGCTGTGATACAGCCCTTCCATTTCCCTCTATTCCAAACAGATATTTAACTAGACAGAAACTGCACAACTCTTAAATATGTTTATCGCCTAGCAAACGTTCTGAAAGAGGCAGAAGTTTAAGATTATGGCTCAGTTTCCCATTTCCTCTCCTGCATCATTCATTCGGGGAAAAACATAGCTCAGCTGTGGAGTATCTATTATGCATGAAATTCCCAGCTTCAGTCTGCAGCTAAGAGGTAGCCCTACCTGAAACTTGGGACTTTGTACATGCAGAGTAGGCACTGACCTATGTTTCAGTGAATGCTGTTGACTTTCAACATGCGTTGAATGCCCCATTTTGGCCCCACCATACACAGAACCCCACATAGGGGGCAGTAATGGCAGCTCAGCTTTCCACCAGACCAGGGGATCTCTAGCACCAGATATGTTATCCCACCAGCAGAACTTCCCCTTCTCTGGCAAGGTGGCAATTCCACCACATTCTGTGGCTCCTTAGCCACCCTCCTGGGAAGCTCCCTGAAGTCAAATTCCTGATCCCACTAAATGCATAGGGTGAGATCCAACTGTGGAAGCCCACTTGCATAACAGAAACCCACTAGTGTAATAGGTCCCAGAACCCCCTGCAGCAGCTGTTGGGGCTGCAGGGGAGAGGACGGAGAAGTCCCATTGAACAAGTGGACACCTGCTTAAGCCACATTGCACCTCACCCATGTTGTTGTTTAGTCGTGTCCGACTCTTTGTGACCTCATGGACCAGAGCACGCCAGGCCCTCCTGTCTTCCACTGACTCCCGCAGTTTGGTCAAACTCATGTTAGCAGCTTCGAGAACACTGTCCAACCATCTCATCCTCTGTCATCCCCTTTTCCTTGTGCCCTCAATCTTTCCCAACATCAGGGTCTTTTCCTCACCCATAGGATTTCTCATTTTTAAAAAACCGGTTGGATTATGCTTTCACAATCTGTCTGAATGTAAATGTATATGTCAAAGCAAAACGCTCATCACCTCTTCATTTTCCATGATTTCTGAGACGTCTGGCATGATTGCAGTGGAAGAGCAAGTAGTTCTCCCACAACAAGGGGTTGTTTCTTTGCAGTTGTTAAGCTTGTAAGGACACAGTGATAACAGCAAGAGCCTTTATTGAACTAACAGAACTGGACAACTGCTTATATACATTTCTGAAGGCCTGGGCCACTCCCACTCCCAACGTGATTGGCTGTCTAAACTTCCAAGCTGCAAATCATAACTCAGAGTTTAAAGGCCAATGGCGGAGGCCCAAATCCTGAAATGTTCTGTGATTGGATAACATGTATTGAATCAGAACACAGGGGCTCAGGAACCTTAGTCCAGACTCAAGCTCAGGCAAACACAGACCACTGAATACATAACAGTCTGCATTACCTAGGTACCTCTTTCTTGCAATTTAGCAGTCATGGCCACAATGTGAGGGATTAGTAGACTGGTGTCCCCTAAAGATTCAGCTGTGGAATCGTTAAAGATCTGGATAGTGGCTTCTGGAGGCATTGGCTGAAACGAGACCTCACTTTATTCTGTCCACTGAATATTTTGTATTTTGTTCAGTGCTATTTTTCTAGAAAAAGAGGTGCCAAAACTCACCATGAACACCTTCCTTGTTCTCTTATAATGACAATAGTGTCCATCTGATAGGTGCTGGAACTAAGTTCTGGTAAGTTCCTGCTGGGGAAAAAAGCCCTGCCTGTGTTACATATTGACTGCTGCTTGGCTCATGCATCAGTTCCATAGTATTTTGGACTTAAATTGCCTTAAATCCATGTACTTCCATTTACCTCGGTTGCAGATCATGTTGACAGTCTAACCATAAGGGTGGAACTAGTCAATTATTATAAACCTCCTGTTCTAAAATAGCAACAATGAGCCTCCCATAACCTCCTGCCAGGCAAATGGAGTTTTTATTATTCTGATAGTGATAACCACACAACTTTCTCAGCAATTCCAAGAATAACAAAATAACAACAAATGCATGATGCTGTCTCTGAGGTACTTTTAACCTTAATAAGAGCTCCATTAATTTTTCATATTATTGATAAAGCAAATGAAGAAAAGCCTATTTTCACGTGAGCTACACATAAAAAGTCAGCAGATATCAAATTGAAGTAATTTAATCTTGTTTCTGGAGAATGCAATTAAAATAATGCAAATTAGGTTCATGCATAAGTAGGTATGATCAACACAAACATCAACCTCTGTATTGATATTAATATTGACATGCATTTTAATAACCTCTTAGGGGGTTAATTTAATGCCACTATAAAATATTGGTGTTTAACAATATAAAAGCACACAGTGTTACCTCTGGGAGAGACCTCATTCATGAAAATGGTGAAGCCAGTTTCAGAGTACTAAAAGAAAGGCTAACCTCACATATTCTGTTGTTCAGGAGCATCAGTATCTGTAAATGTAATATGGAATGGAAGTTGGGGGACTCTGTACAGCTATAGATTCACTAGTAAAGCTACCCAGGCTTAGCCGTGCATTTTCCCTCTCCTACCGGCTGACTAGCAATTGCCCTGAGATAAGTGCTCATGTGACAAAGAACATCATAACCGTGTGCACCATGTTTCCATTCTCTTCCCTCCCAAGAGAGACTAGTGTGGCAACACTTTAGTGCAGCACTGTGGTAGCTCAGTATATGGGAAATTCTTAATCTCCTCAACAGCCACAAGCACTTGAAAGGAGGAAGGGAGAAAAGGAGGAGTGGGGTGCAGCCTTTATAATGCTAACAAAGGCCTTCTAGCCTTAATGCTCTAGTGAGAACCATTATGTGCAACCTTGGTAATAATAATAATAATAATAATAATAATAATAATTTTATATGCCACCCATCTGACTGGGTTGCCCCAGCCACTATGGGCAGCTTCCAACAATTTATAAAACCAAGGAAAACATGAAACATTAAAAACTTCCCTATACAGGGCTGCCTTCAGATGTCTTCTAAAAGTCAGGTAGCTTATTTCCTTGATGTTTGAAGGGAAGGCATTTCACAAGGCAGGAGAGAATAGCAAGAAGGTTGGCCCTCTGCCTGGTTCCCTAGAACCTCACTTCTTCCTATCAGACTTCCTATCAGTCCCCCCCCCCCCGGGCCACTGTACCTCACAGTGCTGTTCTGTACTTCCTGGAAAACCATACACTTTGCCTGCAAGAGGTTCCAGATCTAATCCCCAGCATCTCCAGCTCTAGAATCATAGAATCATAGAATCATAGAGTTGGAAGAGACCACAAGGGCCATCGAGTCGAACCCCCTGCCAAGCAGGAAACACCATCAGAGCACTCCTGACATATGGTTGTCAAGCCTCTGCTTAAAGACCTCCAAAGAAGGAGACTCCACCACACTCCTTGGCAGCAAATTCCACTGTCGAACAGCTCTTACTGTCAGGAAGTTCTTCCTAATGTTTAGGTGGAATCTTCTTTCTTGTAGTTTGGAGCCATTGCTCTGTGTCCGCGTCTCTGGAGCAGCAGAAAACAACCTTTCTCCCTCCTCTATGTGACATCCTTTTATATACTTGAACATGGCTATCATATCACCCCTTAACCTCCTCTTCTCCAGGCTAATCATGCCCAGCTCCCTTAGCCGTTCCTCATAAGGCATCGTTTCCAGGCTTTTGACCATTTTTGTTGCCCTCCTCTGGACACGTTCCAGTTTGTCAGTGTCCTTCTTGAACTGTGGTGCCCAGAACTGGACACAGTACTCCAGGTGAGGTCTGACCAGAGCAGAATACAGTGGCACTATTACTTCCCTTGATCTAGATGCTATACTCCTATTGATGCAGCCCAGAATTGCATTGGCTTTTTTAGCTGCCGCGTCACACTGTTGGCTCATGTCAAGTTTGTGGTCAACCAAGACTCCTAGATCCTTTTCACATGTACTGCTCTCAAGCCAGGTGTCACCCATTTAGTATTTGTGCCTCTCATTTTTTTTGCCCAAGTGTAATACTTTACATTTCTCCCTGTTAAAATTCATCTTGTTTGTTTTGGCCCAGTTCTCTAATCTGTCAAGGTCGTTTTGAAATGTGATCCTGTCCTCTGGGGTGTTAGCCACCCCTCCCAGTTTGGTGTCATCTGCAAATTTGATCAGGATGCCCTTGAGTCCATCATCCAAGTCGTTGATAAAGATGTTGAATAAGACTGGGTCCAAGACAGAACCCTGTGGCACCCCACTAGTCACTCTTCTCCAGGATGAAGAGGAATCATTGATGAGCACCCTTTGGGTTCGGTCAGTCAGCCAGTTACAAATCCACTGAGTGGTAGCATAGTCAAGTCCTCATTTTACCAGCTTCTTTACAAGAATATCATTTTTGAAAATAGGGACAACATTTGCCCTCCTCCAGTCTGCCGGGACTTCGCCTGTTCTCCAGGAATTCTCAAAGATGACTGCCAGTGGTTCTGAGATCACATCTGCCAGTTCTTTTAATACTCTTGGATGCAGTTCATCTGGCCCTGGAGACTTGAATACATCTAAACTAGCCAAGTATTCTTGTACTATCTCCTTAGTTATTCTGGGCTGTGTTTCCTCTGCTGAATCATTTGCTCCAAATTCTTCAGGTCGGGCATTGTTTTCTTTATTGGAGAAGACTGAGGCAAAGAAGGCATTGAGGAGTTCAGCCCTTTCTGTGTCCCCTGTTTGCATTTCACCATCTTCTCCTCTGAGTGACCCCACTGTTTCTTTGTTCTTCCTTTTGCTACGAACATACCCATAAAAGCCTTTTTTTGTTGCTTTTAACCTCTCTAGGAATGTATCCTGTCTGAAAACCTAGTGAGCGGCTGCCAATCAATGCAAACAATGCTGCGCTAGATGGACAAATTGTCCAAACTCAGTATAAGGCAGGTTCTCTAAGCACTGCAAAGATCCCTGCCCACTGTCTTTTGCACTGGACTTGCGGCAATCAACAAAGCAAAAAGGTCCTAAATGCATGTTCTGCTTTTCCCAAGACATATTGAGTTCCATGTTCGATAGTTTGTTCACTCGTGTCACATGTCCAAATTAAAGTACTTCTACCTGGCTCAGATCAGTGTTGCATGAGGTTGATTTGAGAATCAACTGTTATGGATTTCTGATAAATATAAACACTTAGTTTGACATTTGTATCTCAAAGAGGTTTCCCTAAGCAGTAGCTCATCCGCTGGTCAAATCTAGACCTACTTAGTTTTGTAAAGAGATGGAGCCACATGTAGTAATTTCGTGGGATATGAAGTTACCCTGTGCTTGGCTAATTTGTTGGGATAGCTTCATATATTCAAAATTACTGTGGACTTTAGCTTTTAGCATGCTAGGCAGCGCCTTTCAGATTCCATCTTCAGCAGCAATGTGATGATTGGCTCAATTTGTACAGGGAGTAATGTTTGAGCAAAACCTAATCTATTTTTCCTGCCAGTCACCAGAGTAAACAATCTACTCTTTGGAAAGCATGTACATCGCTTGAAACTATATGCACTTTAAAAGCACAGTATTTGTAGCTGGAGCAGTAGCATAAAGTTGTTTGCCTCTGATCCAATTGGCACCAGCAATAAAGTGGATTTTAGTACATCTCTGGCAAACCCTTGGTAGCACATCTGTGAAGTGTGGACATTGCTCATTAGAAGAGTTTTTCCACCTAATAACGTGCCAGAATCATGACAAAAATACTTATACTTTATGTCAATCATTTTTCTTTGCCAGTTTAAACATATACTCTTCTGGGAATAATTCTGATCCATTTATGGACCTGAAATTGAATGAATGGACAGAAGTAAAAGCACTTAGATGAAACTCTAGAATTGTGGGGTGAGAATGAAAAGACTTTCTGTATATGCTTCAGTTGTTGGAAAACTCAGAGTGAGATGACAGCTTGGGTGACACCAGGCATTCTGACCCTTCAATCCCAGTGGGGTATTCCCTGTCCATCATACTCACAATCTGTTTATTTGTTTATTTCCACAAAACCACTCAAAGTGGCTCACAACATCTAAAACAATAATAAATTTCTATCTATCTATATCTATAATCTCAATGTCAATAAAGACTGAGATTAAATCCATCCATTATATAAAATATTATATAAAGCAAAACAAATAAGCTAACCTAGCATAACTATTTTAGACTAAACAGGACAGAAATGACCAAGTCCTGACTGAGAAAGATTGCACAAGGGGTTAAAATGTTGGTGACTAATTGTATGTAAAGAAGATAATTGGTTCAATGTTGTGTTTTATGAATTAAATTAGTAGTCAAAGAAAGATGTTTGATATGGAAAAAAATGCCTCCTACCCCGAGTTGTAGTGATGGCCACCAACTTGGATGGCTTTGAATGGATTAGGCCATCAATGTCTGCTATTCATGATAGCTATGTACAATTGTCAATCATAGAATCAAAGAGTTGGAAGAGACCACACGGGACATCTAGTCCAACCCTCTGCAATGCAGGAATCTTTTGCCCGACATGGAGCTCAAACCCATGACCTTGAGATTAAGGGTCTCGTGCTCTACCAAGGAGGAGAGGACAATTACACTCTTCTCCTGCTTGTGGACTTCCTACTGGCATCTGGTTGGCCACTGTAAGAACAGAAAGCTGGTCTAGATGGGACTTTGGTCTGATCTGCAGGGCTGGTCTTATGATTTAGGAAGGTATTTTCCATTGTTATTCAAATATTAAAATTCTGTCATTGGTATAATTTATAATGTAAAGGATAAGTTTTAACTGAGACATGCTATCAAATGTTGAGCAATTCTGCTCTTCTATGTGAATATGTGAAAACTTGTTTCTCTTTCCATTAGCACCGGATTGAAGGGGATCTGCTGAATACAGTAGGTATTATTTATGCTTTTATTTTAAACATGATTCATAAATTATTCATTTTTACTCATACCAAACATGCCCATTATAGCATGGATATTGTCTTACCAATTTACTGTAACTAAGTATGCATCTTGGCGCTTGAGAAAGAAAGGCTGGTTTTTGGCCTAAGAGACAATAATGGAACTTTTTCAAGCTAGTGTTAATGCAGCTGCCATGTCGTGAAAATCCATGTGAAATACTGAACATAAAGAAAAAATGTATGTTCAGTATAATGTGACAGTAGGTTCAAATGTTCTTTAAATAAACAAAGTCACAGGCCCACATTACTCAGTAATGACCAGAAACATTCCAAATTTGAAATGGAAGGTTGTGCCAACCGGCAGATGTGAGTTGGCTACTTTTATACCTGAGGATGGGAAGAGCTCAAACAGGTTTCAGGGTGAGGGACTAACCTCATCCTAATCAGACCTCTCAGTTTTTATGTGGAATATGAAGCAGAAATAAAAGTACGGTATTTCACGGCAAATATATCTGAGGGCTTCACTAGCTAGCCTTTTCCCACTCCATAGAGGGCAAAAAAATGAACCAAAAGGAAACAAAGTGTACTTGTTTATTAATGCTAAGAGTTGCTGCAATGAATAATTGAATAATAGTAACAACAACAACAACAACAACAACAACAATATATTTTCCTCACCTCAGTTTCAGAATTTTCTGGGCAAAGAGCATAGAAGAAGTGACTAGGAAAGAATCAGGCCCCTACTCCCATTCTGGTGCAAAATCAGGCCTTTTAACCACATGCCCATCGTTCTTAACTCATGCACAATGTCTAGATTTAAAATGCCCTTTTAAAATGTATTGAAGTGCAGAAACTGCTGGTTTTGGCCCTCCAAAAGTGTGGGGCGTAGGGTAGTCATTCTTATTGGCACTCCTAGGGGACAGAAGGGTGGAAAGGGACTGCTAGGGACATAAAGGTAAAGGTAAAAGGTACCCCTGCCCGTGCGGGCCAGTCTTGCCAGACTCTAGGGTTGTGCACTCATCTCACTCTATAGGCCGGGAGCCAGCGCTGTCTACAGACACTTCCAGGTTACGTTGCCAGCGTGACAAGCTGCATCTGGTGAGCCAGCGCAGCACACGGAACGCCGTTTACCTTCCTGCTGGTAAGCGGTCCCTATTTATCTACTTGCACCCGGGGGTGCTTTCAAACTGCTAGGTTGACAGGCGCTGGGACCGAACGATGGGAGCGCACCCCGCCGCGGGGATTCGAACCGCCGACCATGCGATCGGCAAGTCCTAGGCACTGAGGTTTTACCCACAGCGCCACCCACATCCCTGCTAGGGACATAAGTGTGGCTAAATTTGAAGAAGTGTTCAGTTTCTGCATATCTGGTTGGTAAAACATGATTAAGAGATTATTAAATCAAGTTTAATAATCACAGGGTATATTCTTCAGGCACACAAAATCTTGGTAAAGTTAAGCAGGCCTGGGTTTGATTGGTGCCTGGATGCATAAATGTCAGAAAATAAAAGAAATGAAAACAAAAATGTTGGAGAACTTGCCTTGGGCCCATGGATATGGATGTAATACAGAGCTCACCACATTTTGCTGCCTGAGACAAATCAGGAAATGGTGGCCCCACAAGTAAAGGTACATAATACCCGGGGCTGGCCAATTCCTTTTTACAACTGAAGCAGAAAATCCCACAAGCGCTTCTTCCTCAGAATAAAAATGAAATGGAATAAAGAACTGTTTGCTGCCCTTTCTGTCTGATAATCAAAATCATCTGTGTGAAGCAGCTGCTTTACTCCACCAAATGGTAGGGCCAGCTCTCTCACAGGAAGAAAAAGAAATCTCAGGTGTAAACCTACCTGCCCTTGTTGGGAAAGATTGAGGGCACAAGGAGAAGGGGACGACAGAGGACGAGATGGCTGGACAGTGTTCTCGAAGCTACCAGCATGAGTTTGACCAAACTGCGGAAGGCAGTGGAAGACAAGAGTGCCTGGCGTGCTCTGGTCCATGGGGTCACGAAGAGTTGGACACGACTAAACAACAACAACAACAGCAAGGTGTCACGAAGGAAATCATTCTTCCTCAGCCTAATTTAGAGAAGTACCTTGTGCTGGGAACATAGTAATCTTACGAATCTACCCATGATATTGTTTCATGCCACCATATTATAGGTATGTGTGTGTTGAAAACTATTTTCTCATACCCCAGCTCAGCCATGTAATGTAATATCTTCTACATTAACATTCCATTATGCTGAACGACATCTTACAGTCTCAGCTCTGGCAGACTAAGGGAAAGATGGGCCACTGGAAACTCAAGCTAGCCAGTGGACTTTAGCAGCAGAACACTGGAACTCAGCCAGTTTCCTTGTCTCTTGTCAATATTTTGTAATTTACTCTTCATATACGGTATCTGTTTTATGGCGCGTCCTTGACAAAAATTGCATATCATCACAACAGATTAGCATAAATAAATTGTACCCTGAAAGCTACTGAAGACCTACTTGGAAGACCTTATTCACTGGCATGTAATGCTGACTATCTGAAGAATGACTTATTATATCCTTGTCAAATTTTAAGCATCATGCTGTTAAAAATATTAGTCACACAGAGTGCTATTTAAATGCAACGGAGCAGTAAAACTCCCTTGTCTATACAAACGTGGATAACCTGATAACGTGATACTTAATACTATGTATCAGTTGGTGTATGACAGCCAGTGGAATACCCAGAGATATGTAAGTGCAGTAAAGGTTACCTCAGAGGCTGTCAATACCCTGCCAATAGATAGACTAGGCTTGTCATTTAAGCCAGCTGCGCTGTGCCTCGCCTCTCCCTCCCCCCAGTTTTGATGTTCCCCAAGGGGCAACACTTTGGAGAACAATCCATTTAAGTCAAACAGTTATCGTGTAAAAGTGAGGATGAGCAGGAGGGAGAGAGAACATCCAAGGGGAAGCGAGTTAAGATCTAGACCCTGAGGTTCAGGAGGGTTAAAACTACTGAACCAAAGAAATTCTAAAAAGGCACATTTTTCACTTAGGGGGAGAGAAAAAAAAATGAAGATTAGAAACCGCCTTGCATGAGCCCAACTGTGATTTAAAAAATATGCCTTTTATAGTTAAGGCAAGGTTTTTTCCCCTCGCTTTTTGTTCTTTGACTTTTCCTCGCAGAGAAAGAGGCTATCTTCACTTAATCAGCACGCCGGAAAAAAAGAGTAGCTGAAGCAGCAGCAGCAGCATCATGTGGGTGAAGGTCAGGCCAATTTTCACCCATGTGATGGCTGCTTTATCACTCATTGAACAAAGATTAAGGCCTTTCTTTTCTTTATCCTTTTGTGCTTCCCCCATATTACTTTTACAGATCTGAACAATCCCAGACATTTCATCCAAAAGTTCTTTTTCTGCTACGTTTTGCTCAGATGCTCTGAATTCCAACCTATGCCAGAATACCGTAACAACACGAAGGAGGATATGAAATAATCCTAACAGGGGTGGGGGAAATGTTATGCAGAAAGGTAATATACTACAGGCCAGGATGAAAACACTCCGCTTTGGGTTCTGAAGAAGCCATCCACATGCAGCACACTACAACATCCATAAATAGCCCAAAATGAAGGTGGTCTCATAATGAACAGGATACATGTCTAGATATATAATGTCCATTGGATATCTGGGGCGTTACTGTTGGCGAAGTGTTGATTTCCTTAAACTGAATTCATTGCCTTACACAGAAATCCTTGGGAATGGTCGGGAGACAACCAAGTGCACTACATTGAGCTTCATAGAGAAAAGGTAGGATATAAATTTAAGTTAGTAATGAATGAATGATTCCTGGTCCATCCTTTTGGAGTGGATTAAGATGTTGCAGTGGTGTCCCTTCATTAGGGTTCACTCAGGGGTCTCTGCTGTTATGGAGGTCCCTACTGTGCCCATTGAAAATGGTGTTCTTATTGGTGGTAGTCATTATGGGCTCCATTATGGGGTGGGGACAGACCAGGAGTGGTGATGGACTCATGTTAACCCATTAATGGGAGAGGAGCCAATTTAAGCCCCTGCGTTCTATCAGCCTGGAGCAGACACAACAAAACAGGAAAACTTTCTCTGCCCCAGCCTTCTGTCTTGATCACCAGGAGCCAGGCATGTCAACTCAAGGGGCCAAAGGTACCTTGGCCCGCTCAATGTTTGCTTAAGGATGCCAGGCCCCCTCAATCTTGGGGGAAACATGGTACCTCTGCTAGGAGCTGCTCTGTGCCTCCCCAGGCCCTGTTAGGATTGTTCTGATACAATAACCAGAGACTGATAGACTTATGACATGCTTCCCATGGGAAGATAAAAAAATTAAAAGGTTGTATCGTGTACTTCAGTGATAGGACATTGGCTAGGGACCAGAATCACAGATCTTGTAATATTACCTTGTGTGACAATGACTTTAATAGCCCCTGCTATGCCTGTCGTCAGGCAAGGGCCCAGTTCTCCTGGTACCAGTGAAGAGAATAGGGTGAAGAGAATGGAACTGCGATTTTTGCACTTGACCCTACATTCTGGACGAGCCCAAGGCATTTCCCTGCCTGCAGAAAAAATGAGATAGCATGCAGAAGCTAACAAGACTGTCGGTTGAATCTTATTTCAATACTAATAATTGGACACTGCTTCCCACCTCACCTGAATGCAGCAAGCTAGTTTACAGGGCACAGGGCAGGCTACAGCCCCCACCCCCTGTCAGTATTTTCATCCCTTCCATTGCAAAGATCCCCAGATCATGTTTGTTTTACTTTCTGTCTCAGAGAAAGGAGGAGGCGGAAACCACTCTTCCAGACTTCCGTCCCTAGCATTGTGTTTCCCCCCCTTTGATCTGTCTAGAGACTAGATGGCAGTATGAGAGAGCTGACTCTCTTGTACATGTTTGTTATGTTCTTTTATTTGTTTAATCAGTAGAAATAAAATTAAGTATGCAACAAAACCTCCACAGTTTTGTTTCCAGTTACAGGTAGGTAGCCGTGTTGATCTGCCATAGTTGAAACAAAATAAAAAAGTCAAAACAAAATAATAAAAAAATCCTTCCAGTGGCATCTTAGAGACCAGCTAAGTTTGTTATTGGTATGAGCTTTCGTGTGCATGCACGCTTCTTCAGATACACTGAAACAGAACTTTTGTTTTCATTACTCTGCTGCTTTTGAGGTGCTCACAATAGCAAATGTGAGTCCACTGCACCAGGACCTATTCCAGGGGAATGCTGTGCTGCTGTTCCTGCGTTCCTGTGGTTGGAAGGTCGAGGAAGGTGCTCCCGACACCCAGCCCATACAGGCACCAAAGACATGGGCTCTATATGGGTGTACGGTTACCCCCAACACATTGACACTGCTCCTCACACTCCACCATCTGCTGCTTGAGGCAGCTGCCTCACTCTGCCCAATGAGAGGGCTGGGACTTGTGTACAATCAGGCTCTTGCAGCATTACTGAGAAGATCTGGCTACTAAAAAAGGGGGGGGGCTTTTACTCAGTTAGCTGTCAACTGCCTGCATTGCTCAAAGGATATGGGACATCACTGGAATGCTGAAGATGACTCTAGAGTCCATTGGCTTTCAGGCTCCCACTTCTCTCTTACCTAGTGAAGGAACATGAATCTGAGTAAATCCCCTGTGACAGGGTGGCAGCTAAGGAACATAATGATTTTACTTGAGGAGAAGTTCAATTAGTAATGACTCAAAGCCAATGTTTCTAGACCATCCGGGCTGGCCCTTCATTAAGTAACAAGATACGACAGGCAATGCATTTCTGGGCAATTTAACACACCTCGAAGGGACTTTTAAAGACATGAGGTTGAAGGTCAAGCAACTTCAGCCACCTGAGAAGTGCAAAACTCCTTAGACAGGAACTTCCTCAAGCAACCAAATTCTGGTAACAGTGCAATTTGAGAATAAAAATTATTGTAAAATTGCCCTTTTAGTGGTTTTTGTTTCTGTAATGTGATATTGAGAACAGTTAATCTCTACGGACCATCAATAATTGCTGTTGTTGTTTTAAATATTAGGATTAACATACATATATCATTTTATTTCTATGTTTCCTTTCCATAGTTCAAACCATGCTCATGATTTACAGCATGACAAAAAAAAAAATCACATAATTATAAATACAACAAAAGTAGTCCTAAACAAGAAATAAAACATTAATAAGTACACAATGAAGTTGAATAACCACCGCCTCGCCCCCCCCGAAAAAAATCCCTAAGCAAAAGCCTAGCTCAAGAGTCTGTTCAGCAGCCTCAGGTTTTGTAGCTGGAGTCAGTCAGGGCCTTGCTCTCCCAGGCCAGGTAGAAAAAGGCCTGCAAGGAAGGGAGAAGGTCTTCCAGGACTCACAACCAAGATGGTCTTGGATTTTGCAATATGTCCACTTGAGATGGCTTACAAATTCTTCAAACAAAATAATAAACCAGAAGACAAAATGAAAGCATACAGTTAACGAACAACAATTAAACGGTAAAAAGAGCAGAGACGAGAGAGAAGGAAGAAATCACCTCAGAATAGCATGCAACAAGGGGCTAAGTTAGCCTGTTTCCCTCAGAAGTAGAGAACACAGTAGTATTATTTTCAGTGTCGAAGGAAGATTCAGTTGTCAGGCTGGCCACTTTCAGCACATGAAATGAGGTGAAGGCATCATCTTATCCTTGACCTCAGAGAGCAATGTCCTAAGTTGGCTCTGGCCAACTTCAATAGGTTTGAATCAGTTTAAATCCAAGTGCTCTAGATGATGATGATTGTGATGATGATATTTCTAACCCGTCGCTCTGGCTGGGTTTTCCCAACCACTCTGGGCAGTTTATAGCATATCTAAAACATAATAAAAACATAAGGCATTAACAACCTCCCAATGCAGGGCTGCCTTCAGATGTCTTCTAAAAGTTTTGTAATTTTTATCGCCTTGACATCTGAAGGGAGGGCGTTCTACAGGTAAGGCACCACTACTGAGAAGGCCCTCTGTCTGATTCCCTGTAATTTCACTTCCCACGGTAAGGGAAGAAGCAGAAGATACTCTGAGGAGGACCTCAATGTCTGGGCTACGCATTGGGGGTGCAGTCACTCCTTCTGGTATACCTTGCCAAGGCCGTTTAGGGCTAAACAAGATGGTGAATCACAGACTTAGTGGAGTATGTGCATAGGGAGCTGGTGAAGGATGAGGATACTTGACTTTGACACGTAATGTAATCCTATATATGTCAGAAGTAACCCCTCCTTGCCTT
Source organism: Podarcis cretensis (assembly GCF_951804945.1). NCBI lineage: Eukaryota > Metazoa > Chordata > Lepidosauria > Squamata > Lacertidae > Podarcis > Podarcis cretensis. The sequence goes on from NC_137174.1 coordinate 76,870,308, forward strand.
CAATGGGCCTTACTCTAAGTATGTGGGTATAAGATTGCAATCTTAGTGAAACTCCAACAGATACACAGAATGCCTCAGAAGGAGGACTTCAACCAGGACCACATTTAGGTTTGATGAGGCCCTAAGCTACTGAAGGTAATGGGGCCCTTTATATGTTCAGCTGTCCTTTGTCAAGAACAAATTGTCACTGTTTTTGTGTTGAATGTATGCTATATGGTAATTTATGGACCTAATAGGTATCTAAAGCCATTTGCACATGCAGAATGTAGGCACCCTATATATAGAAATAAGCAAATCCGTGATATTTTAGGGAGCAGGCTAGCAGGCTGGGCCCATTACTTACATCATAGGAGCCTACACAACACAAAACTGTTGTTGTTTGTAGGTTTTATTTTATTTGTTTTTTCTCTTATATTTTGGAAATGTACATCCCGTTTTTTTTCCCCTTTATTTTTTTTTTAAAGCTATAGCTTGTTTAGCTTACTGGTGGTGTGGTGTAGTGGTTAAGAGCGGTGGACTCGTAATCTGGTGAACCAGGTTCGTGTCTCCACTCCTCCACATGCAGCTGCTGGGTGACCTTGGGCCAGTCACACTTCTCTGAAGTCTCTCAGCCCCACTCACCTCACAGAGTGTTTGTTGTGGGGGAGGAAGGGAAAGGAGAATGTTAGCCACTTTGAGACTCCTTCGGGTAGTGATAAAGTGGGATATCAAATCCAAACTCTTTTTCTTATTATTATACATTAATCCGGCACTGTCAACCCAAGCAATTGAACAACTCTGACAATACAAATGTCTATTTTGGGGAGCACGATGGGACTCTGATTTATGTCAGCCTCCCCCAACCTAGTGCGCTGCAAAGTTACAGTAATAAGGAAGAATGACTTAGTAAATCACACATTAGATAACTAACACATTACACTTAATGTCAACCAGAGAACTATTTAGTATGTTACCTAGAGAACTATTGTTACTGGGCAACTGATAAAATAAAGAAAGGAATCAATCAATCAGCATTAAATCACAGAAGTGGAAGTGACCTTGAGAGACATCTAGTCCAACCCCCTCCAATGCAGGAAGCCCAGCCAAAGTAGTCATGACAGATGGCCATCGAACCTCTGCTTAAAAACCTCCATCACCTCCCAAGAGAGTCTGTTCTACTGTCAAACTGCTCTTACCATCAGCAAGTTTTTCCTGATATTTAGTCGGAGTCTCCTTTCTTGTAACTTCAATCCATTGGTTGACATCCTGCCTTCAGGAGTGGGAGAAAACAAGCTTGCTCCAGCTTTCATGTGACAGCCCCTTAGATATTGGAAGATGGCTATCATATCTCCTCTCAGCTTCCTCTTATACAGACTAGACCAATGGTTCTCAACCTGTGGGTCCCCAGATGTTGTTGGACTACAACTCCCATCCTCCCTGAGCTCTGGCCTTGCTAGCTAGGGGTGATGGGAGTAGTAGTTCAACAGCATCTGGGGACCCACAGGTTGAGAAAGGCTGGACTAGACATACCCAACTCCATCAACCATTCCTCATAAGGCTTAGTTTCCAGTCCCTTTGTCTTCCTGGTTGCTATCCTTTGCACACATTCCAGCTTGTCAATGGTGTTCTTACATTGTGCTGTCCAGAACGGGACACAGTACTCCAGGTGTGGTCTGACCAAGGCAGAATAAAGCAGTACTGTACTATACTATGTACTATGTACTGTACTATGTACTATGACTGCCTTTGAAGTAGTGTTTTAATGTACTTTACCTGAACACAGGTAGAATATAAAAAGACTGAATTTGTTAAACAGCCCGCCCTGTCCTTCAGATGTGAAGGAAATAAGTAGCTATCTTTAAAAGACATCTGAAGGCAGCCCTGTTTAGGGAAGTTTTTAATATTTAATGCTGTATTGTTTTTAACACTCGATTGGACGCCGCCCAGAGTGGCTGGGGAAACTCAGCCAGATGGGCAGGGTATAAATAAATTAATAATAATAATAATAATAATAATAATAATAATCTCGGGACGCAGGTGGCGCTGTGGGTTAAAGCCTCAGCGCCTAGGGCTTGCCGATCGAAAGGTCGGCGGTTCGAATCCCTGCGGCGGGGTGCACTCCCGCTGCTCGGTCCCAGCGCCTGCCAACCTAGCAGTTCGAAAGCACCTCCGGGTGCAAGTAGATAAATAGGGACCGCTTACCAGCGGGAAGGTAAACGGCGTTTCCGTGTGCGGCTCTGGCTCGCCAGAGCAGCGATGTCACGCTGGCCACGTGACCCGGAAGTGTCTCCGGACAGCGCTGGCCCCTGGCCTCTTAAGTGAGATGGGCGCACAACCCCAGAGTCTGTCAAGACTGGCCCGTACGGGCAGGGGTACCTTTACCTTTACTTTAATAATAATAATAATAAACAAACAAGCAAACAAACAAAGGAGAAATCATTTTGATCTTTATTTCATTATGACTTTTAAAAAGCTTGCTACTGAGGTAACTTACTAACTTTTACTTTGGAGGTGTGTAATTTCGACTCAGCATGCTATATGAGCTGAAGTCTTTGATGTTAGCCAAAGTTGTTTATGAACAGAAAATCCAATATCTTCCAGGGAAATTCTTCAGCACGTCCTGTCTCTTTTTAACTTTGTATTTGTATGAGGGGAAGGGGGAAGAGGTGCAGTTGCTGAAGACTTTTAAACTGAGAAAACATAACCATAAGCCCCATTTCTATGTCAACATATTTTGTTGTTGTTCATTTGAAGAAATTAGAATGAAAGACCATGGGAACAATTAATTTCAGCCCATAAATGACTGCTTTAAGCTTAGCTGATGATATTTAAGGAGCAAAATGTTTTAAATTTGATGTTTTTTACATGTTACCAAGCTTAATTCTGGGTTTTTTATACTGCCTTGTGAAGACCATTACACCTTGAAAAGTGGTCTAGAAATCTTTTGATAAATGAATATGAAATAAATTGGAGGCAAATGAAAGAGAACTAGGAATCGTCTTTCTTACTGCAGTTGTAAGATACCATGACACTTTATGTTATTAACTAAGTTTGTTCCGGGTATAAGCTTTCGTGTGCATGCACACTTCTTCAGATACTAAATGCATGCACATGAAAGCTCATACCCAGAACAAACTTAGTTGGTCTCTAAGGTGCTACTGGACATTTTTTTTAGTTTTAATTTTTATTTTGACTGCGTCAGACCAACACGGCTACCTACCTGACTTTATATTATTGTTGACCATTTTGTTATTGTTTTTAAAAATATAAATCACATATTTTCAAAATCACACTTGAAGATCTGGAACAGCATGTGTTACAACATGAAGGACAGGCATAAGCAGGGTCAGAAACTGGTGGAAATTAGTGATACCTCCATATATGAGCAGAAGGGCCTTCTGGGACATTCTGAATCCAAACCAATGTATACACTATGAATGTTCTTACAGACTCTTCATATTTAAACTATAAATTTAAAAGTATGTCATATACTGTACGTTGGAGTAAGTCCCACTGAGCACAGTGGATCTTGCTTCCAAGTAAACATGTGAAAGGTTGAGCAGTCAGTCTGCTTCCCCATTCTGAATGTGTTCCACTAGTCGTTGTCTGTCCGACCGTCCCTCGCCGCCATGTACCTTCAATGTTATTCATTAAATCAGTACTAAATTATATCACATAGACATAGCTAATTGTGCTGGTCTTTCTTGTTGTGTCACTTTCCATGGAATCCTTTTCAAACCCCAAAGAAAAGTTTTGTGTGATATTTCTCTTCTGGTGCTATAATGTTGCGAGAATGTAGCCTGGAGATAAGTTTGCTGTTTTATTCTTGTCTACATCAAAAGTTGTAACACTAAATAACAGATATTGAGGTGAAGCTGAACGTTGGTAGGGAAAACCCACATCTTCCATTGTGTGTGGATTTGACTGACTTTAATGATGGTTTGCTAAAGTAAACGGTTGTTCATTAACCTCCTTTATAGCCTATTCTCTCTCTCTCTCTCTCTCTCTCTCTCTCTCTGTGTGTGTGTGTGTGTGTGTGTGTCTGTCAGTATATTTAGAAAAGTTACCCTGCACATTTTTGAGCCAATTAATTTTTCTGTATTTTTTTCCTCACTTACCATGACCTTTATAAATGTTTTACCCATCAATAAAAGTGTGAAGAGGAATTCTGTATTCAGAGAATGCTGCATTGTAGTTCTTGTACACGTTTAAGAAATGATTGCAGTTAAGCACTACATAAATTGTTTAAATAAATAAAATACAAAAAATAAAAATAAAATCACTAATATTTGAATATTGATACAGAACATACAAGTTTATAGGTGTAAGGGAAGAATTCAACATAATGCTACAACAATCATTCCATCAGTGCATGGTTTTCAGCTTTCTTGGGTTTTTCCCGGCCCAACCCCAGCTGTTTTGGGGGGTTCAAGTCCCACTGTGCTAGTGGAAGTTGTAGTATGGGCTTCTGCTAGTGGAGAGAGCTAATTAAATCTTGCCCTATGTTCTTTTTATAGGATGTCCCTTAGATATGCAGAGGCACAGGTACATTCCTTTAAACTTCCCAGTGCAACAGGAAAGAAGGTAGATATGGCCCATTCTGACCATTCCTATCCCAGGAATAACTTTGAAAAGTAATTTGAAAGATTAATTATTGGATAATTAATATGGATCATCTGTGACCTAATCCTGGATGAATACTGCAAAGGAATAGAACTTTCAGCCATTTTGCATTGACTTTCAGGTTGTAAAATGGTTAATTTTGATTTATTTATTTTTTTAATAATAATTTTTATTAGTTTTCCAATTTTAAAACAAAACAATAACAACGACATAAAAACATCCACCAATACAAACAAACACACAAATATAAATTCTTAACCTCATTTTCATAATCCTCCTTTCTCGGACTTCCCCATACCTCACCTTTTTTGCATCCTTATTTTACAGTTTTTCAGCAACCCTTTTAGCCAATTAAATTTAAATTTGTTATCTTTCTCAATTTCACCTTAAATAACATTTTCAGCTGCAATTCTGCATCTTCCTTCCCCTTGACATTTTAGCACTCATCAATATTATAACAGTTCTTAAGATAAGCTTTGAACTTCTTCCAGTCTTCCTCCACCGTCTCCTTCTCTTGGTCACGGATTCTGCCAGTCATTTCTGCCAGTCCCATAAAGTCAATCACTTTTGTCTGCCATTCTTCCAGTGTGGGGAGTTCTTGTGTCTTCCAATACTTTGCTAGAAGAATCCTTGCTGCTGTAGTGGTGTACATAAAAAAAGTCCTATCCTTCCTTAACACCAATTGGCCGACCATGCCCAAGAGGAATGCCTCTGGTTTCTTGTGAAAAGTACATTTAAGTACTTTCTTAATTTCATTGTAAATCATTTCCCAAAAGGCTTTAATCTTTGGGCAGGTCCACCAAAGGTGAAAGAAGGTTCCTTCAGTCTCATTACATTTCCAACATTTATTATTGGGCAGATGATAAATCTTCGCAAGCTTAACTGGGGTCATGTACCACCTGTAAATCATTTTCATAATATTTTCTCTTAGGGCATTACATGCCGTGAATTTAATACCGGTGGTCCATAACTGTTCCCAGTCAGCAAACATAATGTCATGTCCAACGTCCTGTGCCCATTTAATCATAGCTGATTTAACTGTCTCATCTATTGTATTCCACTTCAGCAACAAATTATACATTCTTGATACATTCTTAGTATTGGGTTCTAGCAATTCTGTTTCCAATTTCGATTTCTCCACCTGGAAGCCAATTTTCCTGTCTTGTTTAAAAGTTTCCATTATTTGATAATAATGAAGCCAATCTCGCACCTTGGGCTTTAATTTCTCAAAACTCTGTAGTTTAAATTCACCGCTTTCTTGTTCTAAAATTTCAGAGTATTTTGGCCATTTGGATTCCATATTCAGTTTCTTCACCTCCTTAGCCTCCATAGGTGATAACCACCTAGGAGTTTTATTTTCCAACAAATCCTTGTACCGAATCCAAACATTATATAATGCTTTCCTAACAATATGGTTTTTAAAACCCTTATGAACTTTAACCTTGTCGTACCATAAATATGCATGCCAACCAAACCTATTATCAAATCCTTCCAAATCCAGAATATCTGCATTCTCAAGAAGTAGCCAATCTTTCAACCAGCAGAAAGCTGCCGATTCATAGTACAGTCTCAAATCCGGCAGGGCAAACCCCCCCTCTTTCTTTAACGTCAGTAAGTATCTTAAATTTTATTCTGGGCTTTTTGCCCTGCCAGATAAATTTAGATATATCTTTCTGCCACTTCTTGAAGCAATCTAGTTTATCCACAATTTGTAATGTCTGAAACAAAAATAACATTCTAGGCAATACATTCATTTTAATCACTGCAATTCGGCCTAACAAGGAAAGCTTCAAATTCGACCATATTTCTAGATCTTTCTTTACCTCTGTCCAACATTTGTCATAATTATCCTTAAATAAATTCACATTTTTAGATGTCATGTTAATCCCCAAATATTTTACTTTCTTTGCCACCATTAACCCAGTTTCATTTTGGAATCTCTCTCTTTCAACATTTGTTAAGTTTTTTTCCAGAACTTTAGTTTTTTGTTTATTCAGCTTGAATCCTGCCACCTGGCCAAAGAATTGAATTAACTCTAAAACTCTTTTTGTACTAGTGTCTGGCTCTTGTAACGTCAATACTAGGTCATCTGCAAATGCCTTCAATTTATAATGTTTAGCTCCGACCTGAACTCCTTTTATCAGCTGGTCCCCCCTGATCATGTTCAACAAAACCTCCAGGACTGATATAAAAAGTAATGGGGATATCGGGCACCCCTGCCGTGTCCCTTTTTCTATGGATAGTTCATCAGTAACCACATTATTTACAATTAACTTAGCCTTTTGTTCAGAATATATTGCACTTATACCATTTTCAAACCTTTGGCCTACCCCCATCCCATGGAGATTCTTCTTCATGAACTTCCAAGAAATATTATCAAAAGCTTTCTCCGCATCCACAAAAATCAGGACTGCCTTCGTGTTAATATTTACAGTTAGCAGTTCCATAATATCAATTATGTTCCTTACATTATCTGATAAGTGTCTTCCTGGGAGAAAGCCTGCCTGGTCCTTATGAATCTCCTCCATTAACACCCTCTTCAGTCTTTTTGCTAAAATGTCAGCAAATATTTTGTAATCCACATTAAGTAATGATATAGGGCGGTAGTTCTTGATCTGGTTTTTTTCAGTTTCAGTCTTTGGTATAAGTGTGATAAAAGCTTCTTTCCACGATTCAGGTGCCTTTTCCCCCTCTAATATTTCATTACAAACCTCCTTAAGCGGCTGTATTAACCATTCTTTCAATGCTTTATAATATCTGGAGGTTAGTCCGTCTGGTCCTGGAGATTTCCCTAGTTGCATGTTTTGAATGGCACCCTCCACTTCTTGGTCTGTTATTTTCTCATTTAAAATCAACCTACTTTGTTGCGAAATTTTTTGTAATCCATATTTCTTAAGAAAATCTTCCATGTCTCCTTCATTTTCCGGCCCTTGTGAATATAATCTCCTGAAATAACTCTGAAAGCAATTACTAATCTCATTTAGTTTAAAAATGTTCTTTCCATCCACCTCCAAACTTGTGACTGTATTTAATTTCTGTCTCTTCTTCAGTTGCCATGCTAGAAGTTTCCCACATTTATCCGCTGATTCAAATGTCCTCTGTCTCATTTGCTTAATTTTCCATTCTATCTCCTGGTTCATCAATTCCATATATTGCATCTGAAACTTAATTTCTCTCAGAATCTCATGAGACTTTGGTTTCAACCTCAGTTTCTTTTCTCCTTCTTTTATTTTTTCCAAAATCTTATCCTTCCTTTCATTTTGTTTCTTTCTCTTTAAAGAGTTCTGTTGTATCAGAAAAGCTCGCATCACGGCCTTACTTGCATCCCAGATCACTCTTTTCTCAGCATCTGTCCTCAGATTTATCTCAAAGTAGTCCTTCAAGGTTTTTTGGGCCTTTTTGTAGATCTCCACATCTCTGAATAGGGTGTCATTCATTCTCCATCTGAAGGATCCAGCTGTCGTTAGTTTCATTTCCATCTTCACTGCATTATGGTCGGAGCATGTCTTTGGGCAGATTTCCACCTTTTTTATCCTTGGAGCCATTCCACTAGTAGTCCATATTTGATCTATTCTTGTCCATGTCATTTGTGCCTCTGAAAAGAATGTTCCCTCTCTCTCAAGAGGGTTTCTTGTTCTCCAGATATCAATCAGGTCCATGTTTTCAGTCATTTCAAAGAAGGTCTTAGGTAGTCTCCCATCCTTAGAGACCACCTGTCTTTGTGCTTTATCCATGTTTGTCGAGACCACGCCATTCATATCTCCTAGTAAAATCACCTTATGATCCAAATAATCCGTTAATGTCTCATGCAGTTTCTTGTAAAATTCTGCCTTCCCTTCATTAGGTGCATAGATGCCAACTATCAAGATTTTTTCTCCTTGGATTTGTATCTCAATTGCCAAAATTCTTCCATGTTCATCTTTAAAGATCAATTTTGGGGCCAATTTTTCCTTTGCATAGATCACCACTCCTCTTTTCTTGACTTTATCTGATGAAATAAATTCCTGTCCTAATCTTTTATTTATAAGTAATCTTCTATGTGCCCTTGTTATGTGAGTTTCCTGTAAACATATCAAAACCAATTGTTCTCTTTTCAAAATATGAAAAACCTCACGCCTTTTTCTGGGAAGGTTGAGCCCATTACAGTTCCAGGTTAAAAATTGCAGAGACATTATTGGTTAGTTGCCTCCAGCTGCTCCCTGCAGCTGGTCTTCCTCCAAAGGTGATTTCAGTCCAAATGTCAAGTTTCCAAGGTCTGCATCAGAGGTCAAGTCAAGGGCTCCTTTCACAAGGTCCTCCTCGTTTCTGTCTAGGAATCGTTCTTTATCTTGCACTGTTCTTATTTTGACTTTTTTTCCTTTGTAATTAAAAGACAAGCCTTGTGGAAATTCCCACCTGAAAGGTATGTTGTTCTTCTTCAGCAGGTCAACCAGATTCTTAAAATAAGTTCTTACCTCCAGAATGTATTTTGGGATATCCTTGTAAATTTGAACAGAAGCATTTCCAATCTGAAGAGTTCTCTGGTAATGTAAGTTTAAAATTTTATCTCTTTCCTCTTTGGATCTCAGAGTTATCAGACAATCCCTTGGAATCTTCCTGCCTTCCCTTCTGCCCAATCTGAAGGCGGTTGTTATCTTGAAATCATCTCCCTCTGCATTTACCTGCCAAAATTCTGATAACTCTTTTGTGAGAAAGTCCACTAGGTTGTCCCCTTCACTTTCAGGGGCCAGCCTAAATTTCAAATTCCTCTCTTTCCTCTGCATCTCCCACAAAGACAGGGCCGCCTCATGTTGGTCCAACTTCTTGCAAACTGGTAGTAATCTTTCCTGTGTATTTTCAGCCGTAGCTTTAGCCTCTTCTGCAATTTTTCGAATTGTAGCGTTTTCTTGAACCAATTTATTTATGGTTTCTGTGTTAGATGTAATACTTTTCGTATTCAAGTCCAATTTTGTTGTAAGTTCTGTCAATTGTTTGGTATTTTCCGTGGTCTGCTTGGTCAAGTTTTCTAAAGATTCATTTATTTTGAGTAATGCTTGAGTCACTGATTCCATGAATACGTTTGTTCCTTTCTCCTGTCCAACTAAGCCTGATATTGAGCCTCTTTTCTTTTGTGCAGCTTTAGCCTTAGATCTAGTTGTTATATCTTCTGCGGAACCACTCATGTCCCAAGGTCGTTCCCACAGGAACAGCTCTTAAGTGGAAAAATCCAGTGACTTGTTTTTATTTGACAGTCTATGTTACAAATTGTAACCTTTCCACCCTCTAGAGGGAGCAGTACATTATATCCAATAAGCAGAAAAAAAACACAAAGAAACCAAAAGTCCTTAGAAAAGGAGCTTTCAATCTTCTAATTGCAACAGTATTTATTTCTGTAAAGTCCCACAAATTGTATCTGTAAAGTCCCAAAAATTGTATCTGTTTAAGCTCTCCGCTTTGCAGCAGGTTCTATCAGACAGTTCCTGTCAAAGCGCTTCACCCAGGCAGTCCGTTCCCAGAGTCAGCGACAGCAGAAATTAATCACTTAAATTTCCTCTCTCGCAGGTTAGCCAAATTTCCTTTTCTCCCCCCCCCCCGCTCCTGCTTGCTGGAGGGGTAGTTAAGGTTCAATGCCAAAGTTAGGTGATTCAAAAGTTCAAAGTTACCTTTCCTTCAATTGCAGCTCTCCAATTCTGTTGCTTTAAAAGCCATGCAAACCGGGGGAGGCAGACTTCCTTTATTTACCAACCCCGTTTTCAGCCAAATTTCAAGCTTTTTTTTATAATCCCAGTAGGTTTCCCAATCCTACTTACGGGTATTTCAATTTCAGTCCAGATTTCAGAAAGGAATCGGTGCTCTCCGCTTATGGCGACGCGGCTTCACTTCACGGGCTGGGTAGCGACTCTCAGCACCGCACGATCCCCCGATGCTCCTCCGGAGCCTTTAAAAAGGCTCTTTTGCAGTAAAGGGGGGCGCAAAAGGTGCCCACCGAGTCTCCTTGTTCACAGGCTTCCGCGCCTGTGATTTTAGGGGTCTCCGCTTCGCCGTAGCGGTCAGACCCGAACTCGTGAAGCAGCTCTCTCTCCGGAGATCGGGGAAAGAGCCGCCATTCAGCGCTGGCGCCGACCAGAAGTCCATTTTGATTTAAAAGCCCTTGGGCACTGGGTGGTCAAAAGTTCACAGGAAGGTTAAAAGTACAAGGGGATGCTTTGCTCAGGAGGTTATTCACTGGGTGGTCAAAAGTTTAAGAAGCACAGGTTTTGCACAGGAAAGTCAAATACTCATCCTAGAGTACTCTCCTGATTGGCTACAAGGTTGTGAAAGGGAATAATTGTTTAATACATACAGATCAAGCTTGAAAACAGATTAGTTATTCAAAACAAAATGAGAACACAACTAGGAATAAATTCTTTATTTTCCATCCCCTTCTTTAGTGTATATTATGCACTCTAAGACATATTGCTGTTTAGCTCATATTTAACCTTTTAAATGTCAATGGAGAAATGGGGCCATTAGTATTAGTTCAGTCTAATTGACTTAAACACTTCATGGTCACATTCCCAGATGTTGGTCTAATCAGCCTTCTGCTACATATCTCAGAGACTCTGAAGTGGCAAGATATCTTCCTCTATAATATACTGCTTGTCCACTGTGACATTGACCAGGGACAAGAAAAGGAGTTTGCTGAGTTTTAAATGAAATGCAATACATTTTAGGTCATATCCATAGAACCCTTTGAGTCTGAATGTTTCAAGGCAGCTGCATGTTTGCACTCAGCTGATCTCCCCACCACCTCATCTCTCCCCTCCAGTTAAGAAGCAGATGCGCAGCTTGGGGGCACTTCTGCATCCACTGCTGTTGCCATTCAGGTGACCTCAGTGGCACAGAGCGCCTTCCATCAGCTTTCGCTGGTAGCCTAGCTGTGTCCCTCTCATCTGGGCATGGGTAGCCTAACTTCTGTTGTCTATGCTACAGTAGTAACCTCTAGGTTAAATTACTGCAACATGTTATATGTGGGGCTACCTCTGAAGGTTCAGAAACGTCAGCTGGTGCAGAATTCAGTGGCCAGGTTGTTCACTGAGAAAAGACGGTTTGAGCATATAATGATAATTCTGGCTGCCAATTAGTTTCTGGGCCCAGTTCAAAGTGCTGGCTTTGACCTACAAAGCCATAAAAGACTCAGGACTGTGATCCCTCAAGGACTGCCTCTTCCCATATGAACCAACCTGGACCCTTTGATCATCATCTGAGGCCCTTCTTCACGTGCCTCCTGAGCAAGTGGTCCAGCCAATGGCCACAAGAGAACAGAACATTTCTGCAGTGGCTCCCTGCTTGTGGAATGTACACCCCAGGGAGGCTTGCCTGGCGCCTTCATTGTAGCAATTTAATTAATTAATAAAACAGCAGCAGCAACTCCACTGTTAGGAGGTTATGTGAGCACCACTGCCCTCCATAGCATCCACTACTGGCCACCATCTTTATATGCTGTCTTTCAGCCACACTGTGTGGGATAATCAGCTGGCATAAGGTTCAAAAGAAATGGCTGGCTTTGCTGGGTTCCTGTCTGCAAACACAGCTTTTTAGAGCAATTTTGATTGACCATGTAAGCCTGCTCTGTGGTGATTTCAACAGATGGTTCTGGACTTCACACAAACAGCATGGCACATGGCACTCTGTCAATATAATACAATACAAATACCTTTATTGGCATTACAAGTTAAGACATTTCAAATCACTAGGGATAAATTTAAAAGGGAGAGGAGTGAGGCTGTCGAGGGTCACTCACCTGGCAGGGGAGACACCATGATCATGAAGGTAGTTTTCCCAGGGTGAGGCTCATTCATTGCACTCTGTCTGAAGTGGCAAGATATCTTCCTCTTTGCTGTCACAGACTCGGACAAAATATGATTCATGTCCCAATGGATCATCTGTTCATACTACTCCATTCAGAAAATTGGCTCCTTGTGTAATGGGTGTAGAACAGACCCTCACCCTCTTGCCCATAGCATCAAATATAGGGGCAGACTGCCACACTTCCAGGTTAGAACTGTCAGTATCAAACAAAGCCTTGCCAGGAAATATTTGTTCCATGACAATGGGGTAACCAGCCACCAGCCACCCAGTAGGCCCATGAAGTCCCAAGCCAGACCAATCGATGAGGCCTCTGTGTGGATGTTGGGTGCCAGAGTAGTCTGGATCCTCGAAGCTAATGGCTGATACAGAAGGAATAACCACCCAAAGATACCTACAAATCCTTCTCCTTAGCTGCCTCAGTCGACCATCTCAATGTTCTTAACAGACAAATAGGACTTCAGAACTTTAAGTGATCTTTCAACTTTGGAGAGAGTTGGAAGCATGTGCAATTATTTATTTTCTGACTCCGAGAAACGAGCCAACATTGTGGAAGAACACCGCTGCCAAGTATCACAGAAGCAAACCATCAAAAGGTGTACCGGATTTGATAAACATCACTTATGTTCAGTTCTTGTCAATCTTGTTGTTCAAATAAATACTGGAGAGATTACTTTTATAACTGTTCCTGTTTATTTTGTAGAAAAACTAGAATATAGCCATGGGGATTGCAGTTCTGTTGTCCCCCCCGCCCACAGTAGATCAAGATCCAGCACTCAGGGACAGATCACACAGCCCTACTCAGATTGAATTTGCAGCACTAACATTAATATCCTTTTGGATGGGGGAAGCAGAGGAGACTAATGCTTCCCACCCCACAAACACATGATGGACATCTTAGTTGCTACGCTTGCTGTAGGGGACTTGGTAAATGGCATTATTCATTAGTTAGCCATAGCAAGAAAAAGTCTCAAAGCAACTTAACAAGATAAAAACACACCCACATGTTCAAGATGTGTTTGTGTGTTGAGTCTTTCTTGCAGGTTGCAATGCATATTTAGGACCCTGCTTTCATGCACAAAAGCCTCTACCTGGATGGGAATATAACTTGGAAAATAAATACTGTTAATCTCTTGGGGAATCTATTGGGAAGCCACTTTGATTCATTCAGTTCTAGGGGGAGGAATGGTCTGCGATCAAAACTTTTCTTATTGCTCCACTTATTAAAATAATACTATAATCTTTAATTAATTATTTTACAGTATAATTTATTGCGACTTTTTGGGTTTGATCTGAATCTTTTCAGACTTTTATACTTCATGATAGTCTGTGTTCTACGATCTCCATTAAGGAGAATACTTGAACTTGTACAGCCTATGTAGAAACATGCTTATTTACAAATATACAGGTTGGCAAGGATTTTGAGGAATGTAGCCACAAAATAGAAAATGTTTAGCCCATAGCACTATTAGTCCAGGCCCAGAATATCCAGAAAAAGGTAAATATCAAGTATCTCTTTTCAACTTCTTAGTCAACCAGATTTGGCTTTTGAGAGTCATTGCTGAAGGATCATGTATGCAATAGTTTATATAGTAGTAAAGGAGAGATGTGATTGATATTCTTAATGGGAGACTAGAGTTTAATTCCACACTCAGCTATGAAGCTCATTGGGTGACCTTGGGCCAATGACAGTCTCTCAGTCGAATCTACCTCACAGGATTTTTAAGGGGATGAAATGGTGATGGGTGACAGCACCTTGAGCTCTCTGGAAGGAAGATGATAAATGTAATAACAAGTAAAATAAAATAATGAATAAACCTCACAGAGCTCAATAAGGTTTGCTTCCAGGAAAGTGCTACAGAATTGCAGCATAAATCTCTCTAAGCTGCTTGCTTTGGACTGGATGATGTGGTCCATAAAGAAACGAACAAATAAATATTTGTTCTGCTGGAATATATACCATGGCTTCTGTATGTGTTACAGGATATAGAGTACAATTGGTCAGCCTCCAGCAACACATTTGCAACTGCAAGTTAATACATTTCATAAGTGACATCACATTGCCTATGGCATCATTTGTCAAATCTCCCATAGAAAAATAATGGTTTGATAACCACAGCATAATTATTATAGTAGCAATTTGTGCCAATACATTATGTATAGAGGTGTCCAGGCATGGCTATAATAAATCCTGCTTTTAAGAGCTATTGCCTACTCATAAAAGATTTGCCATGGGCTGAAAAAAGAGCTAGTGGAAGTATTGTAAAATAACGATATGTTACCAAACTACATATTTTATCAAGCGAATGATATGGTTTTGGGTGCATATTTACATAAATCATGCTATTATTTATGCGGCACTTGGGTTGCCTCTTTTCAAATGTAAGTACAGTGGTGCCCCGCAAGATGAACACCTCGCAAGACGGAAAACCCGCTAGACGAAAGGGTTTTCCGTTTTTGGAGGCGCTTCGCTAAACGAATTTCTCTATGGGGTTGCTTCGCAAGACGAAAAAATATTGCGAGTTCCCGCATTTCCCCCCCGCTTTTTTCCGCCCTTTCCCTAAGCGCTAAGCCGCTTATCAGCTGTTCCGCTGATAAGCCGCTTCTCAGCTGATCGCTAAAAGCCGCTAGACCGCTAATAGCGCTAATCCGCTAAGCTGTCAATGGGCTTGCTTCGCAAGACGAAAAAACCGCTAGACGAAGAGAATCGCGGAACGGATTAATTTCGTCTTGCGAGGCACCACTGTATTGGCTTCCATCCGGATGATGAGATGTGGAATGCTGCTACCTGTTCCAAATAGAAACCTTCAGGCCCCTTCTGCCAATTCTGGGGTTATGAGGTCCTCTGAAGTGGTGTGCTATGCAAAGCAATGGGGAATCAACACCACCAGCCCTGTCCATGTATCAGATACTTTCAGAGGAAACCATTGCACAGCAAATGTTGCAATATGTGGAAGGAGCAGGAGAACTTGAAATGAGATGGTACTAAAGGACATCGCCTCTTCTATGAAAGATTGCTCTGGGCACTGAAAACCATTCATTCATTCATTTCATTTCATTTATTATATTTCTATAATAAACAGAAAGAATGAATGGCTGTTGTATGTCCAGAGCAATCTTTCATATGCTGCTTTTCACTCATACAAACCACAAAGCAGCTTACAGACAATAAATAACAATAACAGAACAGAGCACTGCAATTACAACATAAATCGTGTAGAATAATTAACAAATTATCAATAAAACAATTACAGGTCATCAGTGAAACAACCACCTTCTATGAAACACTATTAACAAAACAACTGAAAAAATAAGCACAACCACAACAAACGTCGTATTATAAGATTCACAAAGCATTACAGCACTCATAATCCACCAAACAGTACAAACTAAAAACTGAAGCCAAACTTAGCACTGCTGAATTGACACATACTCTCTCCCTGCCCTCATGACTCATAATCATATTTTTTTTATTGGTTTCTTATTTTTCTTTATGGCTGCCCAGCAAGGGCTTCTGAAAGCTGACTAGCTGGAATTAATTTGGAATATAAAACTGTTTAATCACATTCTCATTGATGATCTGAATGCAACAATCAAACATTTTAAAATTTGATTTTATACCCTAATATTCTAATGTTTCTATTGCAATAAATTCTAACACCTAATAGAAGGTTATCAGTCCAGAAGTGGGGAAAGAGAGAGGGTTCCCCCCACCCACAAAATGACTTGCTTACCACAGAGTGCTTTTAAATTTTCAGTTTTCAGGATTTGAGTTTCCAGGAGTTCAAGCCACTCCCTAAGATGTATTACATTCAGCTTGGTAAGTCACTAATCACGCCCTTCTACTTTAAGCAAGCATGCTTTGCATCTGAGAATTGCTTCTAAAAAATTTTTTGTCAAACAATTGCTATTCCACCACCACATACTCCTATCTAGAAATGGGAGAGACATTTGATTCAGTTGACGCTGAAATTTGCACTTTTTGAAACAAGATGAGAACCAAAACACAGGAATCCTTTGAAATTGACACTTCTACGAAGTTTGCAATGGAGTTCTCCTATCAACTAGCGTTGCCAAAAACTCCCACTATATATAAGGGAGAAATGTAATATAGAAATTAACATATTAGTAAAATGCATTCTGTTAGGGGAAATTGCTTGCATAGTTATCAAAACTACATTCAAAAGTAAAGGATAAATTTGCATTGAATTTTCATAAGGTTTTTTAATTGCAAATTGCTGTAGAAATGTGGAGAACTGAATTTAAGACTGGAAAAATGAGAAACCAAGAGAACCCAAATTGACAGTCCCTTCCATCCCTGCTTCTAGTCTATGCTAAAATATATATTTCCCATTGGGCTCAATCTTGGGGCTTAAGGAACAGCTCTGGGGAGGAAATAGCATTGCTATATATTTAAGGGACAACTTCCTGTCTGTGTGCATCTGGAACCTGTGAGCTGTGTGTACACAGCAAGCAGGCAACAAGAGCTGTTTGTCGCTCCTCCGCCTTATGTATTTATCCTTGGGTCTCCAAATAAATTTAGCTGATACCTTTTGATGTTTTTTGGTGTGAAGCCTGTGCTTAACAGCATCTCTCAATGATTAAATGCACATTTGTGCTTCTCTTCTCAACATATATTTCACCCTATTTCTTTTCTTGTACACGAGCAGGATATTCACATTGACAAGGCTAGTTTCTTTCTAAAGGAGTCAGCATTTAAATATCCTGCTTATAATCATCTACAGACACAGTGGGAGTGAGCAATGTGTATATGAGATGCTTGTTCGTGTATTTTTTGCCTCAGCCTGTGAGCTAAAACAAAAGTTTAGTTTTAGGACAGCAAAGTTTGAAATGGTTCCCTAATAATTGTTCTCTTTGCTTCCTAGACGTATTCATCCTGCTAAACATCTAATTCAATATTCCACTCATTGTAATGAAAGTGAGTTTCAAAGCAAATAGGATTCTTGTCTGAGATTATAAAATGTTCTGCTTCTTTCTAATCTTTTAAAGCATAAACATCTGAAGATGAAAATGTTTCCCCCCCTCTCTTTCTTTTTTGGAGTCCACATCAAAAGGATGTTAGCAAATCATTAAAGAAAGTGGAAAAGCCTATCATAAGCTACTTTAAGGATGGTGGGTATCCCAGTCCCAACAAACCTTAAAACTCTGGGATGAAATATTGCTTCTACTGTTGTCAAATAGCAAAATTCCCACTAAATCCAATGTGTGCATGATCAGACCTTGAGGATTCAAAACACTAGCAGATGCTGTTCAGAGGGACCTCTGCTTAGGAGACTCTAGACAATTAAAAATAGGAATTCAGACAGCACACTTACAAAAGGCGGATAATTGTGGTCTCTAGCTTTTGAAAAAAGAAAAATAATGAGCAGATGAAACGTACCTAGAAAATGATTGCTATAAAGGTGCCAATAGACTGAAAGGAATTTAGCAAAGCCTGATTCCGATAGAGATCTGAGAATACGGTTGGCTTTATTCCTTTTTTATTTGTGTTGGATATTAATCATGTTGGATTATTATAGCATAAATTTTAAGTATCTTGTTTAACTTCTGCTACCAAAACTGCTAGTGCTACTGCTGCCAGTGCTATTTGTTTAGATTAGAAGTGGCTAAACTGTGGCATTCCAGATGTTAGACTACATCATCCCCAGCCTGATAGGATGGTATCTAGAGGGTGCTGTCTCCTGAAGAATGCAATAATCAGTTGAGTAAGTATGGTATGAGGCAATATTTTGGGATTATACGTAGAAAATAATACGTAGAAAAACCACCACTACCACAAACACAAAATAGTTGGCTGACTATTAATGGCTTGCAAATCACAGTCACACCTGGTTTAAGACATGAATCTGGTCTTCATGGATGCAAAGGATAAGCAGGGATCAATAGAGCTCTCTTCCTTTCTTCCCTGTCCCTGGCAGGTCATGTTTCTCCACTTCATCTGTATTGTCAGTTTGGGAGCACATGGTAAACACTCTTTTATGTATAAAGTGAAGCATTCTGAAATGTAGCACTAACATTCAGTTTACACATGGCCAGGGAGTGTTGGCTTGACACATGGTGCAGGAAGGGAGTGTAATCAGATCCTGTTCATGTGATATTTGTCATGGAAAATGTGGACAAACGAGGGCCTTCTGCATAAGTCTTTACATGTTGGGCTTACACTGGAGCCCTTTTTATCTATTAGGGGTCTTTTCTCAGCCCAGTATACCTGAAGGGGCATCTCCACCCCCATCGTTCAGCCTGGACACTGAGATCCTCCTCTGAGGGTCTTGTGCTGATTCCCTCACTGCAAGAAGTGAAGTCATAGGAAACCAGGCAGAAGGCCTTCTCTGCTGTTAATGCCTGATGTTTTTATTATGATTTTAGATATGCTGTAAGCTGCACAGAGTGGCTGGGGAAACCCAACCAGATGTCTGGGGTATTTATTATTATTATTATTAATATTATTATTATTATCAAAGACAATGAACCTGCAGACAAGAGCTACTTCCGCCCCACACTGTCCGCTCACTGAAACGCACAACTGATGATGAACAAGAAGTTGTGTGGTTGTACTCTGGGATCTCGCCTTTTGTAGGGTTTCAGGTTGAGTGGAAGAGCCAACGAATAGATATTTGTATATGTGGACATGCAACAGTCATGTGCAGGGATAGCTGGAGTGACCCTAACTGCCCTGGCAGAGATGTTAAAAATGTGAAAACAGGCCTACAGGGTCTCATCTTCTCAGGCCTGATTGTCTTCTCTCCAATACTTTTAAAAGTGAAGTTGTATCACGCCCTACCCCCTCAATAAAAGCTTCCAAATTATCTATTAGTTCTCGAGCAGGCTATACACAAAGGTAGGGAACCTTTTTGGCCTGGTGGGCCAACTTTGACAATTATCTGACATCATTATGACACCAGGTGATAGGTGGGTGGTCCCACCTACCTGTCAAAATTGAGATGTGGAGGTGGGTGGAGAGTTCTGCTTCCCCAGCGCATCCTCTGCAGGGAATGCATGAGTAAAGCAGAACCCAGCAAGACCCTGCCATCCTGCTCATTAGCTGGTGTCACCCAATGACACCAGCTGATTGACAGGTGGCATAGTTTGTGGGAAATGGTCTCACAGATAAATTTGGACACACACACACCCCGACAGAAAAGATTGGCCCATGGGCTGTACTTTTTCCACCCCGATGTACAAAATCTATCAAAGGAATCTTCAAATGACCAATTTATTGAACATTTATCCTGATTTGCTTTTACTGATCATTCATTTTGATTTGTTTGCGGGGATGTTATACATCAGTGTGTTTTCATCCTGATTCACTTGTGGGGTGTTTATGTTTCTTCCCATAAACCACACTTTCCCCCCACCCACCACTTTCTTAACTGCAAAATGTTTCTTTTTTAAAGTGGATTTGCTGCACTAGCACAGGGGTAGGCAACCTAAGGCCCGTGGGCTGGATGCGGCCCAACCGCCTTCTCAATCCAACCTGCGGACGGTCCAGGAATCAGCGTGTTTTTATATGAGTAGAATGTGTCCTTTTATTTAAAATGCATCTCTGGGTTCTTTGTGGGGCTGCCTGGTGTTTTTACGTTAGTAGAATGCGTGCTTTTATTTAAAATGCATCTCTGGGTTATTTGTGGGGCATAGGAATTGGTTATTATAATTTTTTCAAAATGGTCTGAGGGACGGTAGACCGGCCCACAGCTGAAAAAGGTTGCTGACCCCTGCGCTAGCACAACAGAGCCCTTTGATTCACACAATTTGTATATGCTTGAATCCTTCTCGCAAAATACTGATAATCTAGGGGTACCCCATGTTCCCTACACCCATAAAAAGCTTGATATAAAAGCACGAAGTTCTATGTGGAGGAAATACTGTACAGATGAGTTCGATTCTTTAATCTTCTGCTCTCATTAACTGTCCCATCGGAAAACTTGCATTTCCCCCAGTGTTTTGAGTTATGCTTTTTGTATAGAGGTGAAAACGGTTTGAGAAATGTTGCTAAGTGTTCTGGCTTTAAACCAAGCCTGTCATCTAGTGGAGTGCTAAGCTATTCCAATGTTAATCTAGAGAGCCAGCATGCATTAAAATAAGGCAAAACAAATGTGATGCAGCTGTAGCTACACTTGCAGAGCTAAAATGCTTAGCTGTGTTTTATGCCTGTAACACAACTCTTCTTACTAATGGGAGAATCCTATGTGTATAAATAAAGTGTGACAATCGGATTGCCTTTGATAGGATTGGTTATAAAAATGTCACAAGTTAGTATTTGCAATCCCTTCGGGTTATAATAAAATGCTTCCCGTGTCATTATCAGAGTGAACGCCAAAAATGCTATAAAGTTTTGAAATCCCACTTAGCTAATATCTTGCGTGACACAAGTGTAACAAGCAATGCGCACAGTTGAGAATCGTTTTACAGCCGTTCTAATTATGCAACTTTCACATCATGGTGTTTTGTTGTGCAATCTAAATGCTCTCTGAATAACATGTCTTATGCCCACTGTGTATTGTTGAGTGTGTATTAAGATTTTTCAAAGCAAGAGGCAGCATTGTAAAATAAATAAATGGCATGTAATTCATATGCCTTTGTCAATAATGCATTGATTATAATGCTCTATACTATACTCAGAAATCTAATAAATAAAAAATGCCAGCTGGATAACTGTGGAATAATGGTAGGTTAAGTTATGGCACTTGAGGCTAATACCTTTAACCTTATTTATGTTGTTGGATTAAGGATTTCGTTTCCTCTGAGGGAGAAAATATGCAGTATGACTGCAACTGCAGCAACCGTGTGCATTTCAAGAAAGAAATCAGCTCTGAGCGCAAATGGAAAAGGAAGCCATAAAACATCGTCTTAGGCATGATTTCAGTGATGTTCAGTACCATGGAGTGTCTTTCAGTCAACATGTGGCCAAGATCTACTTGTGCGGTGGACAATGATAGAGAAATGCAATCTTTCTCCACCAGTGTAAGCTAATAGGTGTGCATCACACAAGACTCCAGGCCGCATGGTCACAGGGCATCAGAATGCACAATGACCTCATTCACAAGAATGGGTGTCAGTGCTGGTCCATGGGCAGCTGCTTGGAGTGAGCCAGAAACTGGGAATCCAGGCTGGAGAGTTATCAGAATCAGAGGGCAAATCCAAAGGCAGCTCCAGAGAAGTCAGGAGTCAGGACCAAGGAGTTGCATGTCGAGGTCCCCAAGCCACCCCAATAAAACACAATTCACACAGAATTTTTGTTTAAGGTTTTTGGCATAATTTTGGCCACAACTTTATTAAAATACAAATGTGAGTGGTTGCTTAGGCATTGGTTGCGACTATCTGTCCCCACCTGGGGACAGATTGACATTCGCATGCCTGTGAAAGTCATAAAGGGAAAACATTTTGGGGAGAAAGATGGAGCTGGGTACCATGCCTCACCTCTACCCAAATGCTCCCAGGGGCTCTGGGGTGGCCCTAGCCCCTTGACAGGGGTTCGGACAAAAGCATGGTTAGCCCCTCGATTCCTTTAATGGAATACCCTTGCAACAGCCAATCCATGCCCCTCCACCAACCAATCCCTAACCGCAACCTTACAAGTTGTGACGATTTGCTACGCAGTAGGCAAAAACCAAATGACACCAGCCAATCAGCCAAATGGACAAAAATTCCTACCAGGCCCCTGCTCCAAAAGCAGACAACCCCATGACAGGCATAGCAAGGTCAATGCGAACAACCCTAAATATAGAGAGGGTGGGCGGGTGATCTGTTGCACACAGTGAAAAGAGGAAGCTCAACGCTGCGCTCTGGGAATATAAAACTTATTGGCTGTCAATCATAAAATGGCAACATTAAATTCTCCCCAACAACAAGAGGAGCCCAATCACAATGGTGGCCAGCTACAGTTACCCGCTCAGCAACAGTGGGATGTCTTGTAAGACCCCACCGCAACATGTGCCTTCTCCCAGGCCACCACCCCATGAGCCTCTAAGGGTGGAGAAACTACCATGGCAACCATTTTGTGTTATGCCACACGCAGAGACATAGCAGCTATTTTGTGAGGGCACCTCCAGCTTTCTTTAAAAATACAAAATGTGCCCACTGGTCCAAAAAAGGCTAGCGACCCTTTTCGGTTCACCTATTAACAATAATACGTAACTCCCAACTGTTGGCTTGTTTTGATGTTAGACTGATGCTCAGAACATTTAAGCAATTATAAGGGTGGGGGGAATTACTATAGAATTAGAACAGATAAATTAACTCATAATTAAATGGAATACATTTTCCAGAACAGCTGGCACGTCCCACTCTGAGGTTGCTCAAAACCCAAACAGGAATTCTGATGACAGTAGACAATAAGGCTATCATGTACAGGATGTATCTTAATGCTCAAGAGGAACAGTGTGCAAATGACACCTCAGTGAAAGCAAACTTGTTTCATTTAGATACTGTTAATTACTATAATGTATACAATTATCATAGACATCTGTTTTCCCTTTATCTTTGTCTGTCTCTTTCCTCTGTTCATAGTCAATCAAAAGTTAAGGTGAGAGAAGAGCCCTTTGTGAGATGCTTCTGTAATACAAATGGTTCGGCTACTTATCTGGACGATGGATAATTCTCAGTACATATTCAGTGACTTGAAACATGGACTTTTAATAAACTGTGCTGGCTTTGCACTCCTTTTTAAAGAGCAAGGTGGGTTTGATAGCAAAGCAAGTGTTAAACAGAATAGATGATCATTTTTTCCCCCAGAGATGAAGGTGATTTGAGAGAAGTAATGGCTCACTGCTCATGCCGGTGTGTGTAATCAGCCAATTTCACCTCTGGCAAATGGTTTTGCAGCTTCTATATAGTTTCAAAAACTTTTCTAAAAGATGAATCTGTTGGACCAGAAGCAACAGGGAAACAATACCCATCTTCAGACAGTCTGAAGCTGTGCATTGTAATCATGAGGGTGTGTGTGTGCGTGTGTGCGTGTGTGTCTGTGCAGGGATGAGCACACTAGCGCTACCTCCTCTTTTATTGATTTTATTGCTTTCCAAGAGTTGGAGAGTGACTCTGTGAAGTGGGGAAACTCCTGCACTTGTGGTTGATTTTCCATGCTTCTGAAACATACAAGGTCTATTTCACTAAAGCAAGGTGTAAACATCAGAAACGTCATAAGGGAGATGATGTTTAGCAAAGTGAAAGAGACCTTCATTGCAAAGGAATCACACACCAAATTAAAGTTACTAGGGCAAGAAATAAAATGGTGGCTTTCACACTTAACTGGGATATCGGGTCCTCCCTTAAAGAGGGCACATGTTGCGGTGGGACCTGGCAACCTAACCCTGTGTTGTGGGTGAGTACGTTTGGATAGCCACAACACCCGATTGGTAGGTCCCTTGATGCAGGGTTCAATCAGGCCAATGGGACGCAGGCTAAACGGATCAAGGGACCTAAATATACCTATGCACATGACCCAGAGCTTCCTCTTTCGGTGTGTGCATCGGAACACTCGCCCACCTCTCCCTATATTTAGGACTTGCGTGCTTGACCTTGCTATGCCATCGTCTGTCGTCTGTCGTTGGGACAGGGGCACGGCAGGAATTTCCCCCAGTTGGCTGATTGGCTGTTGCCATTTGGGTTTCACCTGCCGTGTAGCAAATCATCACAATTTGTAAGGTTGCGGATAGGCTCTGGTTCAGGTGATAGGGATGGGAGAACGCTCTTGTCATCCCTATGTGAAGAGTATTCCGTTAAAGGAATCCAGGGACTTGATGGTTTGGTCAACCCCTCTGAGGGGGTTGTGCCCGTGCCTGAGTCCAGGGGGGCATTTGGGTGGTGGAGATAGCCTGTTCCCGGCTTTCTACTTATCCAGGTGTTCACCCTGGGCTGACCTATGCTGGTGCCCTGGGTCAGCGCTATCTGCAACGGTGAAGGAGCTAGTTGAACCAGAGCCTATGCAACCATTCACTTGCTGTAATCAATAAAGTTGTGGCCTAAATTCTGCCAAAAACCAAACCAAAATTTGAGTCTTGTCTGAATTTATTTAAGGGAGAGGTTTAAAGGTCTCAACACACAACACTTTTTACCTATGCCAGAGATTGACAGTACATATATTGATGTAAAAATCTAGGTAGAAAATAGATATATGTCCATTAGCACCATGTGACAAATATTGAGGTTGAATCTCAATCACTAATGTTCTTGCTAAGTTGCAATTTAAATATCCTATAGAAAGGCTCTTTGTTTTGCAAGTTTTAAGCTGCTTCTCTATATACCTTGTTGCCCTCTATGAGTTGGAAGGCAACAATTATTTTAAGTAATTGATGTTTTATTGTTTTTATTATTTATTCTATGTCAATGTCTGTATATAATTCATGCTGTTTAAGCCTTTGGGGGGAAAGAATGTAATTTTTGTCTTAAAAGAGAGAGAGAGAATGAGAATGTTCACCATGCTGAAAATAAATACATTTCTGAATCTTACTTGAACAAGCAAATCGGTTTATGTAAACTATGAAGTTTTGTAAAATATCTTCCTTTCTGTCACTTTGATCTAACTCAGTGATAGGGAATCTGTGGCACTCCAGAGAGGTTGATGGACTCCATCTTCCACAAGCCCCAGTCAGCATGGCCAATAGACTAAGATAATGGGAGCTGAAATCCAGCAACATTTTTTTTAAAAGGGTAAAGACCCCTGACAGTTAAGTCTAGTCGCAAATGACTCTGGGGTTGCGGCGCTCATCTCGCTTTACTGGCTGAGGGAGCTGACATTTGTCTGCAGACAGTTTTTCGGGTCATGTGGCCAGCATGACTAAGCCGCTTCTGGCGAAACCAGAGCAGCGCACAGAAATGCCATTTACCTTCCCGCCAGAGCGTTACCTATTTATCTACTTGCACTCTGACGTGCTTTCAAACTGTTAGGTTGGCAGGAGCTGAGACTGAGCAATGGGAGCTCACCCCATCATGAGGATTTGAACCGCCGACCTTCCAATCAGCAAGCCCAAGGCTCAGTGGATTAGACCACAGCACAACCCACGTCCCTTCCAGCAACATTTAGCAGGCCACAAGTGCCTTATTGTTGTTTAGTCGTTTAGTCGTGTCCGACTCTTCTTGACCCCATGGACCAGAGCACACCAGGCACTCTTGTCTTCCACTGCCTCCCACAGAGTTTTGACCAAATGTGATCCACCTGGAGCAGGAACCAGCAAGCCACTCCAGTATCCCTGCCAAGAAAGCCCCATGGACAAGTGCCTTATACTTAATCTAATTGATTTTCATGAAATCAGATTTCTTAACTTTCTTTACATGCAGTAATATTAAAACAACAGCCTCAATATGTTCAATACTTCTCTGCTGGACTAGGATGAGTTAACACGCACATGCCCATCACTCAGCAATTAGCTAATATATCAGAAGATTACTTTCATGCATGTATATTATCCTGATTTCCTCTGTGTTTTCACTGGACATCTGTGTAAGTGATGGGTTATCAAACCAATCCTCACCATGTGTGAATCAGCTCCTTGTCCCAAGGTGAAGAAACAGATCCTGTCCTACTAGGCAGCCAAGTTCTTCTACTCTGTGTACCTCTGCCCTCAGATTCCGTTGCAATACTGTATACACTGCAAACAGAGAGAAAGTGGAATTTGAAGTGATCCCAAGTCTTCAGTACATTAGTAATGCCAAGCAAGATGTATACGAACCAAAGGAGTTACATATATTTAAATTTAATGTTCCTGTTGAGCCCAACTATGGAAGCTCAGTTTGTTTCATGCTATTCCATGTTCCACAGCTTCATGGAGCTTAGATTATTTTTTCTCCATTGAGCTATCTTCCATATTACTTGTATAGAAAAAGATAGAACCTGCAACTAATTTATGGAACTACAAAGCTTGCCCCACTCAAAGCTAAGGAATCGAATAAGACAGAATGAAAAGTATGAATTTGAGCTGGTCCCTGACCAGGTTTTCCTATCAATATACCAAGTCAGATTATACCTATTTAAATCTCAGAGTAGCTTGGAGGAAAAGTCAACAGAGTGCTGCTGGTGGAAGCGAACAGAGAATTTGTTTCCACAATGCTAAACTTTTGTTCAAGCTCCTCTAAATCTTCAGCCATGCCTTAAAATGTTGGGATTATAATATAATAATACTAAATTGCTTTCTCTGGTTCAGAAAACATTTCTGCCCTTAAAAGCAGACATTTCCCTCAGCACCTGGTTAACCTTTTACTTCTCAGCTAGTTTCTCATTATCCAGGTGTCCTCTCAGGGACCCACAAAGAAGGATGGGCCTAATCCAGTTGCTTCTATCTCCGAGAGTGAATGAGCACAAGATTAAATCAGATAAAACACACTTGAGATAAAGTGCAGAAGGTGGATTATACAAGAAAAGAGGATTTAGTGAAGAACATATCCACAACTTTTTGTTAACATTAAGAATGGGGGCTTTTGTAAGCAACATTTATGGAAACTCAACCGGAGCTTTAAAAGCTGTGCCTTTTGTTGTACATTTCTCTGCATACATTTGCTTTGTAGTCCTTAGCTTTAACTTTAGAAGCCATGCTGGGCCCTGACTCCTGTTCATTTTGTCTAATGAAAAGCCAAGGGTGTATTTTTACCCACATATTCCCGTTTTGTTTTCTTTGAAGTTTATTAAGCTATCCAGCAAGATGTGAAGCTCATTAGGCTTTTATTATCATGGGCCCAAATTAAGCATCTGTCCCCTGGGGAGTGATAAACTGCAAGTGGATATCAGGGCAATATACCTATTACAATATTTACTCAATTAGTAATTTACAGTTTCTTGTCAACAGAAATACCATCTCCATAGTTCAAACCTGTCACAAGGTATGACTTTACTATTCAGACAGTTGATACACCAGACACCTACACTCCACTAGCTGGATCCTTATTCTTAATGGCTCTTTAATTTGATCAGCCAAATTAAAAATGAAGCATTTTTGGTGACAGATTGACAGGCAACTGGAAAACTCATTGTAAAAGGCAGTTCGAGGAAAGGCGAAATTTAAATCATTTTAAATGACCTACATTCTAAAGTGCCACTTGATATTACCAACGTCTTTGATTTTCTTTTCATGTTCTCAAAACATGTGTACTTGCCAATTCCAACTAAGGTTTTACAAAGTCTGAAGAGTACGCCTGAAATTGTGCTGAAGGTCAGGAAATAAACACATTCTGTGAATTCATCTGAGAGGAAACTGCTCCGGTTGAGTCCCTTTCCTCAAATGCAACTCTGTGCAAAGTCATGGCTGTAGGTACTTCCATGCCACTGTTTTTAAGGGCATCTTGCCATATTCGAAAATAATGGGTGTGCTCTTTATTTCTAGACAGAAGACCACAGAACATAATTATTTCATATGGTGCCCTCTGCTTTTTAGTACTGACCACACAGCAATAGCTAGAATTACACATTTTGGCCAATGGGTTACTGTAAGCAAAAGCTGAGGACTAGAACTGAGCCAAAATGTCTCAAAAGGCTTTTTTCCCCTCAGAAAATTGGTGAGGTTTTTTTTCTTTTTCTCGTCACCGCTGCCCTAGAAACAGGCGGCCAATTTGCAGAATTTTCTCCAAATATTTCCCACTATTGCTAGTGGGTTGCAGTAGGAGTCCCTGTTTTGCTAGGCTCCATTCTCAGCTTCAGTGTTTTCTAGCCAGACCGCTATTGTGATAGTGATAGCGCCTGAAACAATGGAGGAGCATTCTGGGGAAACCTGGTTTGTATATTTCCATGAGGAAAAAACTCATGGAGCAAGCCTGGGGATTGTGTGGTTTTTCTCCTGCACACATGCAAGAAATTCCTTCACCAGGTGATATAGTTCTTTCTGTTATTCCTGGGAAGGGTCTGGGGATAAAGCTAAAGGGACCCTGACAGTTAAGTCCAGTCGCGAATGACTCTGGGGTTGCAGCGCTCATCTCGCTTTACAGGCCGAGGGAGCCGTTGTTGGTCCGCTCCGCAGACAGTTTTTCTGGGTCATGTGGCCAGCATGACTAAGCCGCTTCTGGCACAATGGAACACTGACACCAGAGCAGTGCACAGAAATGCCATTTACCTTCCCGCCTATTAATCTATTTGCACTTTTTGGGGTGCTTCAGACTGCTAGGTTGGCAGGAGCTGGGACTGAGCAACTGGAGCTCACCCCATCGCGGGGATTCGAACCGTTAACCTTTTGATCGGCAAGCCCAAGGTTCAGTGGTTTAGACCACAGCACCACCCACATCCCAGGTCTGGGGATAGTGACTGATATAAACACGGTGTGGGAAATTTAACTCTGAGTGCATGCTAACATCATGAATGTGTTGCACAGTTGAGCTGATGAGTGATTAAATCTAGTCTGGTATTGTAGCCATCGAAACTATTACCCTTTCAGTAAGTCTGAAGGTTTCTGACTATGTGATCAGAGGATGTTTGTATGTATTGGTATATACTGTCCATTCATGTGGCGAAGTATTCCTTCAGTTGCAGGTGATAGATATGAGCTTCTGGGTCATTGCAGAAGTGTATCAGATGCATGGATTTGGTGGGTTCAGAAGAAAGTCCCCTTGAAGAAATAGACTTCTTTTCTCTTTTTTTGTCTCAGAACATGAATGGATAAATTAACTCTGGGACACTTCAAGTAATTTTGCACCAATTTTTATAGGAGCTAGAGCTGATTTTCTCTGTGTATTTATCTGCCGAAGCTTCTTGCTATTGTTACAGGGAGGATGCTTTTTGTATTTTTTCTTTTAAGAATTGCCTGTTTTTATGTGAATGCATTTTTGTGTAAGTCTGCTAATATTATAATATCTTTTTTACCCATGATTACATTTTTAAATATGTTGTAAGTCACTTGCTGACCTGTTTGCATAACAAGCCGTTACAAGTTTTAAGAAAAATAATAAAAATATAGCAGCAAAGTCCTGCAACACCAAAATAAGATAGTCACTAACATAAATAACACAGGGCTAGTATGTGGAAGACAGAGAACTGCTCATTTCCCTTTATGAAACAGGCAAAGAAATATTAAAAAGAATACATAATGTCAAAGAATTGCTGTGCTAGATCCAATCTATGCATGTATGCAAATAAAACAATGGTTTCCAATGAGTGCTGTTGGAATCACGTCTGGAATTTTGAAGAAATGCTGTCAGTACTTGTCTGCAGATGTGTTTAAACAATTTAAAACCGCTAATGAAAATATCTTCCCTACCTCCTATGAAAATATACATTTCAGAACATGTTGTGTTGTAAACAACATGTCCTAAGGCTCATCTTGACCTTTAACCAATGGGAATGGTCTGTCTAGTTGATCTCATCTAAATACACAGCAGGTACAAAAGAACTAAACCCACTTTGGTTGCACCCTCATACCACACAGACTATCAAACTATGCTTCCCTACAGTGGATACTTATCATGTTTGCAGTCCACAGTTATGTTTATCCAGTGACAAAAAATAAAATAAGCAGAACTGTGCTCACCATAGTGGAACTCAAGTTTTTTTTGTTTTTTAAAAAAGAAAAATTGTGATGTCAAGCAGCTTTTAAAAGTTGCCAGTAAAAACTGCTACATCAAAAGAAAAAATAAATAGTTCACCCTGTTATATTGCTTGTAAAGTCATAAGAGGAATTAAACAATTGGCAATGGCCATCTTAAAATATTTGCAACAATTTCAAATGTCAAGGGTGATTAAATACGGCTGGCATAGAACATAACATTATGGTAATTTTAGAAGTACTTAAAATATATCCAAAGGGTTCCATAGCAATTACAAAATTGTTCTGAAGTATGGTCACAATTTTCTTTTTGTAGATGGTCACAGGTCACATAGCAGAAAAATATGCTCTTTTACAATCCCTTAATGCAGTTGGTTTTGAAAAGAAATACTTTCATGCCAATCAACTTTTCTTTTTATTAGTAGTTTGCATTCATTTATTTATTATATGTGTAGCACGTATGGCAAACGAAAGGAAAACCTATCTGATACTGGCTGCAAATACATAATATAAGGATTTTTAGAAATTTATTGGAAGCAACCCAAATGTTATAGAATGTGTTGCAAACTTTTGTGTTCTGCAGAACTCTTCATCGACAAAGATGTTCCATAAAGCACAGCGTGAGAAGTGGAGTAGAAAAAGGTGTCTCGAATTTCTCATCTTACAGGAATGAAAAATAAAATAAAAACAAAACATTTCCCAGCTACATTGTTGGCCATCAATAGTCCTTTGCAGGTATTACTAACATAAATAAGAAAGTTATGGTGTGTTAATGCATTCAGCTCTGCCCTATAGCTGTATGGCTTTCACTGCCTTTCCTTCCATTGTCACCATGTTGGAAGAAAACGTCTGAAGCAGGGAACTAATACTATGTGTGGAGCACTCCCAAAGGACTTGAAACTACAGATTCAAAATTGCATGGGGGGTGGGGCTCCATGCTTCCTTGCTTCAGATGTTGCACCTCAAAATGGTGATGGCAAGGGCAGAAGGAACTGTGTGATTTCTGGACACAGCTAAATACTTGACACCACAGTCCCTTTTATCATTCCATGCATCCTTCATTTGAGAAACACATAGGATCATAGAAAGCTGCCTTAAACCAAATCATGCTATTGGCTCATCTAGTTCAAATTTGCCTCCAGTGGCTGGCAGTGGCTCTCTGGAATTTTCAGACAGGAAGTGTTCTCCAGTGCTATCTGGAGATCCCAGGGACTGATCCTGGAGTCTTCTACCACTAACCTACTGTCATTCCTCCTGAAGAAAACTCTATAGTCCACTGAAAAACAGCCATGTAGGTACTGGGTAACACAACTCTTGCCATTCAAATAAAAGAATGAAAAACACACTTTTATGAAGGTGATATGACAGAGAAGAATAATGCTCTTGGTTTCAACTTTTTTCTTCGAAGAATGTAGACTGAGGCATAACAATTAGCCCCACATAGTTTTCTGAGCAAATATATCATGCTTCATAAAATCAAAGGCTTCATCTCACTACAGGTCTGTGATGGTTATCTGTAGAGGGCTCAACCTGCAGTGTGGCAATTGTAGAAACAATAAAGGTTGTTTCACTGCTATTAGAAAAGGTTAACAGCTGGTTTAATTTTAAAAAATTGAATGAGTGATCACTTTTGGAATGTAGATATGGTGCACTTAGACCTATATAAAATTCCTTTGGATCTGCATTTAGTGATTTTGTTCACACAATACACTAAGTAATGCTTTGTCTTAACCATGATTTGTTCAACAAACCATGAATAATCTCACAGATGAGCAAGCAAATCATGGCTTGTTTATCCAAAGCTCCTCTTGCCTCTGTAGCTTGAAGAATGTATTGAATGCTGGGTCGCAACAAAATGTGGTTAAGTAAGGCTGTTTGATTCAGACATAGTGCTAAACCATAATTAAAGCTACCCATGGTTCATAGGTCAGCAACAAACCATGATGTTACATCATGGTTTGTTGCCAGAAGACATACGAAGCCAACTCCATGGGGGCTTCAGCCCACAATAAAATATTTGAGGGGCCCAGGCCCCTACAAAGTTGATGGGCATTCCCATTTAAATGGTGTGTGTACTGTGTCATGTGATTGATTATGTGGGGCAGGACTTACCTGGGCCCCCACAATATTTTATTCAAGTTGCCAGAAGACAATCCATGGGTAGTCTGCTGGGCTGGGTTTGGGCATTCAAGCAAACCACAATTTTTTAGAGTTAACAAGGGTCAGTGTCTTGCTATTTTTAGGCATGCAGTGGCTTCCAATTTTGCCATATTAGGAAACAAATCATTTGTTTTGCTTTTATAATATTTAATATTTATTATTAAGTATACATGGTGTGGTAGTAATATAGGTAATTGAGTAAGGTGCAAAATGTGATATAATTTATGTGATCTAAAGAGCACAGATACATCTGCACCATATTTTAATTTAAACTTCTCTTTACAGTAACTAGTCACAAACGGCTTCCTATTTATGCAATATGCTCCTGGTAATGTCACCTAAATTGAACAGACGAGTGGCTTCTAATAATGTATGTTTACTTCATGAATTTGTGAGCAATTACATTGCAATTATGTCTTTGTAGGTGCTTTTTTGCTGACATATAGAGCACCAGTGCCTTTTTAAGTGTAATTGCTGTTCTCTGTACCATTTAGCAAAGCTGAGCCATTGTTATCATTTGGCAAATTACTTACACTTAGACCATAGGCAACTGGATAAATGAGGTGACTTTGTCACTAACGTTACAACATAAAATGCTACTGTGTAGAAATGCAAGGCAGATGTGTGTTTTTTTCGGAAAGTGCAGACACTTTTAGACAACATTTTAGGAGAATGAGAAAGAAAACACCAATTTCTAAACTGTGTCTCGCTGACACCTGATGAATATATAGATGGGTTTCCTCCAGCACAGACAATAAATTGAGGGGCTTTGCACATCTCTCAAATGAATGTAGAAATTCGTGTCTCTTTGTTTATATACTCTTTGAAACTTTGAGGTCTGTTGCTAATTTCAGACTCCCAATCCAACTTTAATTGTGTGCAACAAGTCATGTGCAATGATTAGGAGCTCTGAAAGGGGAACGTACATTTTCATCTCCATCAAAAGATGCATCCAGCCATTTCAGTGGGGCCCAGATGAGCTCTGCACTGCAGCTGCCCATAGACATCTTGATGCACACCTGCATCTTCATTTCCAGCACATAGCTAAACTTCATTCCACATGCGGAACTTCGCTTTCATTTGTCTTTGATTATACCTTGCACTGTTGTGCACCCAGAAGGTACATTGTTGTAGTTTATTCACACCTCCTCGTAGGGCAGCTCCTGTTCAACATTTCTATCAACCATGGCTTGCCCTTGATGCTTACAAGCTAGACCACGGATGGGGAAGCTATAGCTTTCCAAATATTGCTGAACTAGAACTTCCATTATCCCAAGGCATTGGCCATGCTGATTGGTACTGATGGGAATTGTAGCCCAATTACATCTGGACGTGGGTGGCGCTGTGGGTTAAACCACAGAGCCTAGGGCTTGCCAATCAGAAGGCTGGCTGTTCGAATCCCCGCGAAGGGATGAGCTCCTGTTGCTCGGTCCCTGCTCCTGCCAACCTAGCAGTTCAAAAACACATCAAAGTGCAAGTAAATAAATAGCTACCGCTCCGGCAAGATGGTAAACGGCATTTCCGTGCGCTGCTCTGGTTCGCCAGAAGTGGCTTAGTCATGCTGGCCACATGACCCGGAAGCTGTAAGCCGGCTCCCACGGCCAGTAAAGCAAGATGAGCACCGCAACCCCAGAATCGTCTGCGACTTGACTTAACGGTCAGGGGCCCCTTTACCTTTACCTTTAACATCTGGAAGGCCACAGATTCCCCAAACTTTCAATTGATAGTTCAAAAGACAGCCAAAGTCTGTGAGTATTGAACATGCTCAAACCTCAATTAGCAATTTGGGCGTTGTTTGTTAACCCCCTTATCAATTTTTTTAAAAGATGGTTATTGCATTTCTGTAAACCTCCCTCTCGTTTCCTAGTGGCCCCATTTTGACTTCTCTCAGCGCTCCCCACTTGAGTTCACTATTAGAGGGATGGGTGTTAGTTATGGTGGAACTGCGGCAAATCAACAAAGAAACAAAATCTTAGTAGGCCATTCCAAACATGTTATTCCCAAAGAGAGAGGAGACTTTCATTGCTGTCAGGATTTAACCAGTGTTGCTGGAATGCATTCTTTGGGGTGATAGACCGGAGAATCTTGTGTTCAGCCAAGGAACAGGTTCTGAACCATTTACACTTCAGTAAAGGGCTTGCATTCACGTCAACCTCTAAGGCTTGAGGGGGTTGTGATTCTTATACACAGAGAAATGTTCATTTAGCTTGCAAAACCAGTGTCCCACAGAGGTGACCATTCTAGGAAGACCAGCAATGTCACTTGAGTAAATTAATTTTGAAAGTACTGTCCTGTCACCTCATGCCTCTAGGCCAATCACTCATTGGTGGAGACAAGCTAGTTTTGGATTAAACCAGCTCAACCATGCAAGCAGTAACTGCTGCATGAGAATAAACAGCTAGGATTGACAGCTCAGGGGTCTTGGCGTTACAGGCTTGTACCAGACTGTATCTAGTCTGCTGACATTGTTTTTTCTTGGAAATAGAATCTGAATTGCATTCTGGTGTAGAATGATCTACAAATCTGCAGCAGAAATAAATGCAATCTCACTCTAGCACCCGTCAAATAAATATTACGTTTTTTATGTAAGCTTAAATCATATCTTAGTTCAGGCTTGCCACCTTGAAGTTGGATTTTGTATAATGAACATGCAGGTGCTAATATAAGTGAATTCTCCATTTAGAAAAAAGAAGGCAGCACAGTGTTTTGCGGTCAATAACCAAGTTATTTCCTATCACAATGTAAACAAGATGAATGAACCTCCACAGCTTCACAAATACTGTTTTGCAAAAATGCACACTTATTTGAACAACCTCTAAATCTGAATTGTAAATTACCACATCTTCTTGTAAGTAAAATAAATACTTTCATATTCCATTGGGATATAATAATACCTTCTTTTCCAAAGATGTGAGAAGAAAATGTAAATCAACAGATTTCTGAAGATTTTGGACCTGGCTGTCTGAGAATGTATTTAATCAATTAATCACGTTAAATTGAAAGAATCATTTTTCACAGGTATCTTACTCCTTAGAGGTTTTATTAAATTTATCCCAATTTATCCTAATGCTACCAGTAAGTGTACAGTGTCAGACATGCTCTGCTCTTGCCCAGTATTTGAATTAAAAAAATTGATTAAAGTTCAAGAGATGACAGTGTACATTATCCCATTTGATCTAAAGAGAATCCTTATGGGATGCTTGAATGAAGAAGAAATAGTTGGTTAGGAATTTTTTAAAAACTTGCGTGCTCTGGTCCTTTGAGTCACGAAGAGTCGGACACGACTAAATGACTAAACAGCAACAAATCTGGTCCTTTATCGTTATGAAAATAGTATTAGGGTTTATGTTTTCTTTGACAATTTCAGCGGTGGCTGAAAACCCCCAAAGCCAGTAATTAACTCATTTCATAACTGAATATAATAAAGAATTATTTGTTTTAACTGATTTTAAAATGTTGTGTTTTTAAAATGTTGGAAGCTGCCCTGGGGTGAAGGGCAGGTAAAACATTGGAATAATGATGATGATGATGATCTGAAAATATATATTTAAAAAAAAAAAAAAGATATATGACATTTAAAAAATAATAAATGCATCTGGGTGTATTTGTGCCTTAGGGAGCAAATCTAAAGCAAGATCTGCCTGAATTAGGGTCCAGCAGATGTTTGGCTGACTCAGGAGATTTCTGGCTTAGCCAGACTATGCCAGTGTAACTCCCTTATCCCGGCT
This sequence comes from Podarcis cretensis, assembly GCF_951804945.1. Lineage (NCBI taxonomy): Eukaryota > Metazoa > Chordata > Lepidosauria > Squamata > Lacertidae > Podarcis > Podarcis cretensis. The sequence goes on from NC_137174.1 coordinate 76,906,102, forward strand.
CAGCTGGAAATACAGCATTGTATGATCTCTCTCACCTTGGCTCAGTTGGGACCCAGCTGGCTGAGCCAAGCCCAAGGCCAGCTTGGTCACATGACCTGGCAACCAGGCATACCTTAAGCCAGCAAAAAGAGTGGTTTAGCTCCAACTGTATTTTAATGGCTTGTTTTCCCTCTGAAAGTCATAGGCTGGACAAAGTCTGGATCTGGTGTACTTTATGCCCTCTTAACTTAAGCTGGCATTATTTACCCTGGCTTCCTGTACTTAAGATTGCTCCCTAAATCCCTCGGGTTACATACGCTTCAGGTTACATATGCTTCAGGTTACAGACTCTGCTAACCCAGAAATAGTGCTTCAGGTTAAGAACTTTGCTTCAGGATAAGAACAGAAATTGGGCTGTGGCGGCGCGGTGGCAGCAGGAGGCCCCATTAGCTAAAGTGGTGCTTCAGGTTAAGAACAGTTTCAGGTTAAGTACAGACCAACGGAACAAATTAAGTACTTAACCTGAGGTACCACTGTATATGAATTAGGAAACAGAGTGGAAGCAGGTGGCGCCACAATTGTAATGATGTATATAAGCTAGAGGAGTCTCATCAACATGAATTTATAGTTTTGGTACCATTACTTTTGACAATTGTAGGTAAATTGGAAAAGGCAACCTCATATTTTACAAATGAGAGAATCCTCAGCCATGTAAAACGCATAGCTTCTCATGTGAGTTTTGTAAAGCGTTGCTTTGTGCCTTTAAACCAAATTGTTTAAACTAACAGAAATAATAATAATAATAATAGGTCTTAACACCTTGAGAAATAATAATTCTGCATTTCGGCCAATGTCACGACGACATTATGGTGCATGCTGTGTACAGTTCCGCTCACCTCACCTCAAAGAGGATATTGTAGAGTTGGAAACGGTTCAGAAAGAAGCCACTAAAGTGATCACGCAGATGCCGTGACTTCCATAGGAAGAAAGGTTGCAATGTTTGGGACTTCTTAGTTTAGAGAAAAGGCAAGTAAGAGGTGACTTGTTAGAAGTTTATAAAATTATGCACAGCATGGGGAAAGTGGATAGATTTTTTTTTCCTCCCTCTGTCAAAATGTATAAAAGAAAGTACCGTATTTTTTGCTCTATAAGACTCACTTTTTCCCTCCTAAAAAGTAAGGGGAAACGTGTGTGCGTCTTATGGAGCGAATGCAGGCTGTGCAGCTATCCTAGAAGCCAGAACAGCAAGAGGGATTGCTGCTTTCGCTGCGCAGCGATCCCTCTTGCTGTTCTGGCTTCTGAGATTCAGAATATTTTTTTTCTTGTTTTCCTCCTCCAAAAACTAGGTGCGTCTTGTGGTCTGGTGCATCTTATAGAGCGAAAAATACGGTACTTCTTCACACAGCACATAGTTAAACTATGGATGTCGTTCCCACAGGAGGCAGTGATGGCCCTTGACCTAGATGACTTTAAAAGAGGGCTGGACAAATTCAGGGAGGAGAGGCCGGATCGTTGGCTATTAGCCTTGATGGCTATGCATTCCCTCCACAGCTGGAAGCAGTGATGCTTCTGAATGCCAGTTTCTGGAAAGCACAGGAGAGGAAAGCAATCTTGTAGTTGATTCCCACAGGCACTTGGTTGGCCGCTGTGAGAACAGGATGCTGGACTAGATGGTCCATTGGCCTGATCCAGCAGAGCCAGTGTGGTGTAGTGGTTAAGAGCGGTAGACTCGTAATCTGGTGAACCAGGTTTGCTTCCCCGCTCCTCCACATGCAGCTGCTGGGTGACCCTGGGCCAGTCACACTTCTCTGAAGTCTCTCAGCCCCACTCACCTCACAGAGTGTTTGTTGTGGGGGAGGAAGGGAAAGGAGATTGTTAGCTGCTTTGAGACTCCTTAGGGTAGTGATAAAGCAGGATATCAAATCCAAACTACTACTACTACTACTATTCTTCCTCTTCTTCTTCTTCTTCTTCTTCTTCTTCTTCTTCTTCTTCTTCTTCTGTTCTTACATTCTTACATCTTTGCCCTGCTTCCCCTTAACCATATCAAACACGGAAGAAGGAACTATCTATTGGACAACCCAAAGGAATGTTGGCTATACTGGTGTGGCTGATTGTTTGGGTGGTTTTTGAAGAGCTTTGTGCAATTCATCTCATTGTGAGCTGGAAGTAAATATGGTGTATAAACTGACCAGCAGTGATGGTGTCATAGTTTAGAATTAGTGGACGTTCAGGTTTAAACCTGTGAACAGTCAGTCGTCTTGACCTGTATAAGATGACTTCATAATATACCTTGAACATAATGCATGACTGCAGCTGATGTTCACTTGGATATCTTGACCTGTATTCTTATAAAATACAGTAGATGTCTATTATATTGTTTCTGGAATCTTTTCACAAGCTTACTGTTGCTGTTTTAATATACATATGTAATGTATGTTTTCTGAACTTAATATGTTTTCTGAACTTAAGCATGAATGCTGACAGGGATTTTCTTGTAAGTGGTTGGTGTCTCTGTGGAAAGGTTTCTGTGTTTTTGAATTGACTACACTGGGCACTCTGGTGTCAAATACATTCCTAGCTAATGTTCTTTGGATTTTTCTTCTGTTGTACATACTGCTGTAATTTATATTCTATTGAAGAAACATAGTAAATAATTCAATTTAAAGGGCCAGTTGTTTCCCCCCTCCCCAGTCTGACATTTGTCACACACACTACAATTGTTGACACTTAAAAGCCTTTTCTTTTCCTTCTGTGAAAACATACTTAGCAGCTTTCACCCTTTGTGTACTGAATACAGAAGACTTTTCAGGAAATGTCAAGCATGCTAACTGTTATGCCTTTAAATGGATTATATTCAATTACTGCAATTATGCAGTTACTGTAAAAAATGTAACTTTTAATCTGAAGGGGGAACATGGAAAGAACCTAACTCTGAACTTTAATTGACACATCAACCAACTATTCTTGGGATCAACAACTACTTGAAGAGCACTGGGAAGGGAATAGAAATCTTGCGGAATCCAGAATTTTGGGGTTCTTTCCAAATTCTACTCCTAAACTGATGATCTCTCAACTGCCTAATGGACTAGGAGGAGTAACAATCCAAAAGAATCCTAAATTCGCGAGTTCTTTCCATAAGCTGTTCAAAAATATGACTATTCTCAAATAAACCTTCACTATAAAATCATTCAGGTAGGCAGCCGTGTTGGTCTGACGCAGTAGAAATATATAAAACAAAATTTAAAAATTGTCCAATAGCACCTTAAAGGTAAAGGTACCCCTGACCGTTAGGTTCAGTCGCGGACAACTTTGGGGTTGCGGTGCTCATCTCGCTCTATAGGCTGAGGGAGCCGGCGTTTGTCTGCAGACAGCTTCTGGGTCATGTGGTCAGCATGACTAAGCCGCTTCTGGCAAACCAGAGCAGCGCATGGAAATGTCGTTTACCTTCCCGCCGAAGTGGTACCTATTTATCTACTTGCACTTTGATGTGCTTTCAAACTGCTAGGTGGGCAGGAGCTGGGACCGAGCAATGGGAGCTCACCCCATCGTGGGGATTCGAACTGCCGACCTTCTGATTGGCAAGCCCTAGGCTCTGTGGTTTAGACCACAGCGCCACCCGCGTCCCTAAGATGCTACTGGACAATTATTATTATTTTTAAAATATATTTCTATAAAATCATTGTATGAAAACAAATGTCACCTGGGGGTGGGGTGGGGAGACAGCTCAATCAGTCTTGTGTATCTAAGTCCCAAAGAGTTTAATGGCAAAGCTAAATCTGTTCAAAAATCCCATGCCCCTTAAATGTGATTAACATTAGTTGGAGCATGCCACTTAATCACAAGGCTAAAACATTTCTTCACAAACTCTATTACATGGGCAGGCAAACTAAGGCCCGGGGGCTGGATCTGGCCCAATCGCCCATGGACGGTCCGGGAATCAGCGTGTTTTTACATGAGTAGAATGTGTCCTTTTATTTAAAATGCATCTCTGGGTTATTTGTGGAGCATAGGATTTCCTTCACCCCCCCCCAAAAAAAAATATAGTCCAGCCCCTCACAAGGTGTGAGGGACAGTGGACCGGCCCCCTGCTGAAAAAGTCTGCTGACCCCTGCACCTACTTAGCCACTCCTAACCTATATGAAGAATTTGAAGAACTGACATTTTTGCAAGTGCCACCTAATGTTCATTCTGCGCTTGCAAGGAATCGATGCTTCAGTGTGGCAGCGTCTACACTTTGAACTCCCTGCCCATGGATATTAATCAGACTCTTCCACAATACTGTTTTTGGCACCTGCTGCAGACTATTTTTGTTTAAGCAAGTTTACCCAAACATGTACATTATACACACATACAGTTTTCCCCCAGGGGGTACTCAAGGGTACCTCTTTGTTGTTGTTAAAATGTGTGCCACTTAGTGTGTGTGTGTGTGTGTGTGTGTGTGTGTGTGTGATATAGAGAGAACTTTCAACCCCTGGTTTTATTGTGATTTTCTTTTAAGGGTAACTTGGTTTAAATATAATATTTTAATGTGTATATGTGTACACAAAATTTTCTCTAATCCAGTTAGAGGTCTGGATAATTAAGTCGCATATTAGTTCTGTTGTTGTTGTTGTTTGACAGGAACAAACAAAACTGAAGCACATTTAAGGTTGGGGAGTAAGTCCTATCAGTGCCGGAAATAGCCAGCGGAAATGATTTCAGCAGAAATAATCCGCTGAAAGCAAACTACCATCTTTTGCTACAGTGTATGAGAAAGCATATGTACAAATAAATAAAGTGTGTGCTTTCTCAAAATAGAAGATGTGAAACAAAACAAAGCAAAAAGCTCCCTGCTCTTCACTGCAACTTTTTGAAAATCTATAATGGTTCAGAGTCTACGTCTGACAACACTGGTAAGTAACCAAGACGAGTGACTATTACAGCTAGTGTGTCCTGAAGGCGTTTCCTGTCAGAGAGGATGACAGTAACTTTTCCCATGCAGATTAAGCTTGTGTTTACATATTTGCCCTGGGTGTGCATTTTCATCCAGCTGTGATCAAGTAACACTGCCTGATGAGTGCCAGACAGATTTCTAGATATACAAAGCTTATGTGCCCGCCCTGTCTGCTGTGAGCATGGCCCCAAAATGTGGACACCATGTCAGAGATCACTCCCTCTGTGCTTCCATTTTAGCTTTGTTTGTTTACTGCTCTACAGTTTTCAACTTGAAAGCTTACGGTGCCATCCTTGACGGCAGCAACGCTTCTGCTTCATGTAAATATATCAACGGTTGCTGAAATAAGCTGGCAGGTAATATGGAGTAAGCCCAGTGAAGTCATTATGACTAGTTTGGAGCGTGTGGTCTGAGGATAGCAGCCTTTCAGTGCAATTCTATGCATGTGTACTCAGAAATAAGCCCTATGGAGTTCAATGGGCTAAATAGATGGTATAAATAGATATAGGAGTGCCAGGGCCAGATTTAGGTTTGATGAGGGCCCAAGCTACTGAAGGTAATGGGGCCCTTTATATGTCCAGCTGTCCTTTGTCAACAACAAATTGTCGCTGGTTTTGTGTTGAATATAAGCTATACAGTAATTTATGGACCTAATAGGTGTCTAAAGCCATTTGTTTAGGCACCCTATATATGGAAATGAGCAAACTGGTGATATTTTAGGGAGCAGGCTAGCAGGTGGGGCCCATTACTTACATCAAATGAGCCTACACAACACAAAACACTGTTGCTGTATGTAGGTTTTATTTTATTTTGTCTTATCTTATATTTTGGAAATGTACACCCAGGGTTTTTTCCCTTCAATTTTTTTGGGACCCCCAAGAGAGTGGGGCCCTAAGCTATCGCTTGTTTAGCTTATACGTAAATCCGGCACTGAGGAGTGAAGCCACAGGGATCTACCTTCAATGATATCTAATTGTCAAGAATTTGTATTTGGATGACCATTGTTCTAATTTTCTCCTTTCAGATTTTTGGAGTTTCATTTTTTAAAAATGTTAATGTGAGTTGTTCCTCAGATTTCAGTCTCTTTGCTTGAGTCTAACAGAGGAAGCCAAATCCCATATACAGTGAGCTGGGGTATTGGTGTTGAATTTGGTGGAAGTGTCCAGCATAGCCAATCTCCCACTGGCCACCTCCCAAGGAGGGGCGCAAGTGTTTTTTCCACTGAGACCAATCCAACGTCCCCTTCTGCCCATGGAACAGGTGGGCAGGAAACCTGCAGTATTCCCACTGGTTTGGGCCAGAGGAACGCCCCCAAACAGTACTTCTACTATGGAATTTCTATTCATTTTGTGGAGAGTCTGGCATAAGCCAAATTTAAATGAATAGATTCTATGGAGTATGTATGATTGAGAGGTTGTTTTCTTCACAGTTAAAACTGTATTCCCTTGCCAATTAACTATGAGCTTTTTGTGTTTTAAGCGGTCGTGAAAAATAGCTCTGCTCAGCTTTTAATTTTCATACCCAGTAATGGTTAACTGATATTTCTTTTTAATTGTAATCTGTAGTTTTCAGTACTTTGGGAGCAGTGCTTCTGTTCCTGGAGAGAATTTTAATCCATGCCCAAGAGTGATTTCAAAATAACAACAGAAATTTTTGATGTTACAGTTCTTGTCCCTGGAAGCATGCAACCTTCCTGTGCATAATTAAAGTGTGAGGTCAAAAAGATGACTGCCCTGGCAGGACTTGGAGCTATATATTGCATGAGTACCACTTGATAGTGTTGATTTTATATGAATTAGTAGCTGCTCTTAGTTGAGGAATGTGTAGAGATTCACAAACTTCTGGACTTGATATGTTGCATGAATTTGAACCTATGAGACTTGGATTCAAATCTTCACTCATTTATAAACCAGGGCTAAACAGAATTAAAATGGAATTTTGCAGGGGTGGGGGGGTTTAAATTTGGGGAGCTTCATGAGGACGGGGGTGGGATGCGGAAATGCCCTGTTTTGCATTCAAAGGAAGTGCTCTACCACTAAGCTATGGCTGAGTACCTTTTGCTAGAAAATTCAGATCCCCTAGTATTCTTGCTCCATCCAGACTCTGAATTTAATAAAATATTCAAAAATTCTACTTTAAACATCTTATTCTACAACATTTATATTTGTGTTACAGTCATTGCTAAAAAATTCAAAAAGAGGTAGGATAACATATTTCCGGCCCAACTCCTTTGAACTCATGTAAATCATATTCAATGCATCAGCTTAAATTGGCCTGCGCGAACAGCTAACACAAAAATCTGTCAAATATCCTCCAATTTAATTAAATAGCTGCTGCAATTATGTATGTGACAATATCTGATCAACTTTTAATCTCTCCAACAGGGGAAAGTGTTTTAAGTCTTTCACATTATGCAGCTCTTTTAATTTTTTAATTTTAATTTTTGTATGTTCAAAAGAGGTTTCTTGCAAGAATCAAGAAAGGAAAGAATACGTTATAAAAATTCCTGTTGGATTCTCCCCTCCTTTTTTTTGCATTAGTACACATGGAATACTTTCCTGTCAGATAACCAGATGAAAGTGAATTATTAAATATTGGGAAATATTTTCAATCAGCACCAAAAAAAGAAAAAACTGAATGAAGGGGATGATTCATAAAACTGTATCATATTGAGGCTAACTCAGTGCATGGACCTTGGGTTCTTTTCTGACACACTTAATTCATCAAAGCATGACATGCTGGGTAACGAGATGGCTCCAGGGAACATTATTGGTGTATAAAACCTTTCACCTTGAGGTCACAGGTTTGTGTCTGGACAGGTCCCTCTTGAATTAAAGACCCAGACCTCTGATAGATTTCTAGTGACCTCTGTGCAAAATGTTGGTGGGCTCTGTACAATTTTGTTAAGCAGGTGTCTCCAACATAATATCTACATCCTATATCAATCTCGAATCCTCCTTGGCAAAGTGGACAGGAAAGTAGGATCAAATCTCCCTTTATTTTACTGGAAGTAGATTAAGATGGATTGGTATAGTGATCATTCTGCTCTTGGTTATTCATGATAGATGACTAAGTAATTAATTTGGCTTATAGTAAGCAAGATCCTTTAATTTCAGTAGGGCTACTCTAAGTGAGCGGACACGGGTGGCGCTGTGGGATAAACCACAGAGCCTAGGACTTGCCGATCAGAAGGTCGGTGGTTCGAATCCCCGCAACGGGGTGAGCTCCCGTTGCTCGGTCCCTGCTCCTGCCAACCTAGCAGTTTGAAAGCACGTCAAAGTGCAAGTAGATAAATAGGTATCACATCTGCGGGAAGGTAAATGGCATTTCTGTGCGCTGCTCTGGTTTGCCAGAAGTGGCTTAGTCATGCTGACCACATGACCCGGAAGCTGTATGGCGGCTCCCTCGGCCAGTAAAGCGAGATGAGCGCCACAACCCCAGAGTTGGTCATGACTGGACCTAATGGTCAGGGGTCCCTTTACCTTTACCTTTACTCTAAGTGAAACCGCCCATAGTTCTGTCAGTGGGACTTGGAAGCTGTAACAAAGTACTCTTCAACAAGTACTCTTCAACAAATGACAATTGTTGGGATTGTTTGGGATAAATTATAGACAGTTAAAGTGGTATCAATGTAGATCTGCCCTTAAATAAGACCATGTGTGGATTGTCCTCACTTTAATTAAAGCCCACAGGAAGGATCCACAAAGTAACTCTTGCCATGGATATTTTTTCAGATCAGGAAGTCAGCAAGCTTGCAGAGTGCATGCTTACTGGAATGAAAAAGACATTGTGACCACCTCACAATGATAAGGTAAGGTCACTATCCCATTACCCCCCAAATTCTAAAGAAATTATTAAGTGCCCTGAGAATGAGGCACAGCCCCAAACACAGGAATCATAGAATAGAATCATAGAGTTGGAAGAGACCACAAGGGCCATCGAGTCCAACCCCCTGCCAAGCAGGAAACACCATCAGAGCACTCCTGACATATGGTTGTCAAGCCTCTGCTTAAAGACCTCCAAAGAAGGAGACTCCACCACACTCCTTGGCAGCAAATTCCACTGTCAAACAGCTCTTACTGTCAGGAAGTTCTTCCTAATGTTTAGGTGGAATCTTCTTTCTTGTAGTTTGGAACCATTGCTCCGTATCCGCTTCTCTGGAGCAGCAGAAAACAGCCATTCTCCCTCCTCTATGTGACACCCTTTTATATATTTGAACATGGCTATCATATCACCCCTTAACCTCCTCTTCTCCAGGCTAAACATGCCCAGCTCCCTTAGCCATTCCTCATAAGGCATCGTTTCCAGGCCTTTGACCATTTTGGTTGCCCTCCTCTGGACACGTTCCAGTTTGTCAGTGTCCTTCTTGAACTGTGGTGCCCAGAACTGGACACAGTACTCCAGGTGAGGTCTGACCAGAGCAGAATGCAGTGGCACTATTACTTCCCATGATCTAGATGCTATACTCCTATTGATGCAGCCCAGAATTGCATTGGCTTTTTTAGCTGCCGCGTCACACTGTTGGCTCATGTCAAGTTTGTGGTCAACCAAGAATCCTAGATCCTTTTCACATGTACTGCTCTCAAGCCAGGTGTCACCCATCTTGTATTTGTGCCTCTCATTTTTTTTGCCCAAGTGCAATACTTTACATTTCTCCCTGTTAAAATTCATCTTGTTTGTTTTGGCCCAGTTCTTTAATCTGTCAAGGTTGTTTTGAAGTGTGATCCTGTCCTCTGGGGTGTTAGCCACCCCTCCCAGTTTGGTGTCATCTGCAAATTTGATCAGGATGCCCTTGAGTCCATCATCCAAGTCGTTGATCAAGATGTTGAATAAGACCGGGCCCAAGACAGAAACCTGTGGCACCCCACTAGTCACTCTTCTCCAGGATGAAGAGGAACCATTGATGAGAGCCAGTGTGGTGTAGTGGTTAAGAGCGGTGGACTCGTAATCTGGTGAACTGGGTTCAATTCCCCACTCCTCCACATGCAGCTGCTGGGTAACCTTGGGCTAGTCATACTTCTTTGAAGTCTCTCAGCCCCACTCACCTCACAGAGTGTTTGTTGTGGGGGAGGAAGGGAAAGGAGAATGTTAGCCGCTTTGACACTCCTTCGGGTAGTGATAAAGCAGGATATCAAATCCAAACTCCTCCTCCTCCTCCTCCACCCTTTGGGTTCGGTCAGTCAGCCAGTTACAAATCCACTGAGTGGTAGCATAGTCAAGACCGCATTTTACCAGCTTCTTTACAAGAATATCATGGGGCACCTTGTCAAATGCCTTGCTGAAATCAAGGTAGGCTACATCCACTGCGTTCCCTTCATCTACCAGGCTTGTAATTCTGTCAAAAAACGAGATCAGGTTAGTCTGACATGACTTATTTTTCAGAAATCCATGCTGACTATTGGTGATCACAGCATTCCTTTCTAGGTGCTCACAGACTGTTTGCTTAATGATCTGCTCCAGAATCTTCCCTGGTATTGATGTCAGAGTGACTGGGCGGTAATTATTTGGGTCCTCTCTTTTCCCCTTTTTGAAAATAGGGACAACATTTGCCCTCCTCCAGTCTGCCGGGACTTCGCCTGTTCTCCATGAATTCTCAAAGATGACTGCAGTGGTTCTGAGATCACATCTGCCAGTTCTTTTAATACTCTTGGATGCAGTTCATCTGGCCCTGGAGACTTGAATACATCTAAACTAGCCAAGTATTCTTGCACTATCTCCTTAGTTATTCTGGGCTGTGTTTCCTCTGCTGAATCATTTGCTCCAAATTCTTCAGGTCAGGCATTGTTTTCTTTATTGGAGAAGACTGAGGCAAAGAAGGCATTGAGGAGTTCAGCCCTTTCTGTGTCCCCTGTTTGCATTTCACCATCTTCTCCTCTGAGTGACTCCACTGTTTCTTTGTTCTTCCTTTTGCTATGAACATACCCATAAAAGCCTTTTTTGTTGCTTTAAACCTCTCTAGCAATCCTGAGTTCATTCTGTGCTTTAGCTTTTCTGACTTTGTGTCTACACGTGCTGGCTATTTGTTTGAATTCCTCTTTGGTGGTTTCCCCCCTTTTCCATTTTTTGTACACATCCTTTTTTAATCTTAACTCAGTTAAAAGTTCTTTAGATAGCCACCCTGGCTTCTTTAGGCACCTTCCATGTTTCCGTCTCATTGGTATTGCCTGAAGTTGTGCTTTTACTATCTCCCTCTTAACAAACTCCCAGCCATCATGAACTCCCTTTCCTTTTAGTATTACTGTCCATGGGATCTCACCCAGCACTTCCCAAAGTTTTATGAAGTCGGCTTTCTTAAAGTCAAGAAATTGAGTCCTAGTATGCTTGGCTGCTCCTTTCCGCTGTATAGTAAACTTCAGAAGAGCATGATTACTCGTGCCTAATGATCCTTCCACTTCTACCCCACTAACCAGGTCATCAAGATTGGTTAGGACCAGATCTAAAATGGCTGTTCCTCTTGTTGCTTCTCCCACTTTCTGGACAATGAAGTTGTCTGCAAGGCCAGTGAGGAATCTGTTTGACCTTATGCTCTTGGCTGAGTTTGACATCCAACAAATATCTGGGTAATTGAAGTCCCCCATTACTACTATCTCCCTTCCTTTTGCATGCTTGGCCATCTGTTCCAGGAAGGCATCATCTATGTCCTCCGTTTGGCTTGGGGATCTATAGTAAACTCCCACAATGAGGTCACTGTTATTCTTCTCTCCCTTAATTTTGACCTAAATGCTCTCACTTTGGCTTTGAGGTTCTAAATCTTGGATCTCTTCACAGGTATACACATCCCTGACATATAACGCCACTCCTCCTCCTTTCTTGTCTGGTCTGTTTCTCTGAAATAGATTGTATCCCTCCATTATTACATTCCAACCGTGGGACTTATCCCACCAGGTTTCAGCGATAGAAACTGATGGAAAGTGATGGAAAGTGGAAAGTTGGCTCACCACATTTTGAAATAAGTCAGTGAGTGAGATGCCACAGAGTTCTGTCCTGGGCCCGTTGTTGTTCAACATCTTTATAAACAAGTTGGATGAAGGAATTTAAGGGGTGCTCATCAGATTTACAGATGACACAAAGTGGGAGGGGTAACAAATGATGCAGAAGACAGAATCAGGATTGAACTGATTGAAGAACTAGACACAAACTAACAAAACAAATTTCAAAAGTAGCAACTGTAAGGTTCTGTACTTAAGCAGGAAGAACCAGCTGTACAGATATAAGATAGGGACACGTAGATTGCCAGTAGTACATGTGAAAAGGATCCAGGGGTCTTAGTAAACCACAATTTTAGTATGAGTCAACAGTGTGAAGCAGTTCTAGGCTCCATCATCAGAAGTATAGTGTCCTAATCAATGAAAGTAATAGTACGGCTCTATTCTGCCTTGGTCAGAGCACAGCTGCAGCACTGTGTCCAGTTCTGGACTCCACAATTTAATAAGGATATTGACAAGCTGGAATGAATTAAGAGGAGAGCAAGCAAGATGATCAAGTCTGGAAATCAAGACTTATGAGAAATGGTTGAGGGAATTGGGTATAAAGGTAAAAAGGTAAAGGATCCCTGGACAGTTAAGTCCAGTCAAAGGGAACTATGGGGTGTAGCGTTCATCTTGCTTTTCAGGTTGTTTGTCCACAGACAGCTTTCCGGGTCACATGGCCAGCATGACTAAACCGCTTCTGGCACAATGGAACACTGTGACGAATGCCAGAGTACATGAAAACATTGTTTACCTTCCCACGATAGCGATACCTATTTATCTACTTGCACTGGTATGCTTTTCAGCTGTTAGAAGCTGGGACAGAGCAATGGAAGCTCACCACCGTCATGCAGATTCGAACCACCAAGTCCAAGAGGCTCAGTGGTTTAGCCTGGATAAGAGGAAACTGAGAGGAGATATGATAGTCATCTTCAAATACCTAGAGGGCTGTTACATGAAAGATGGAGCAAGTTTGTTTTCTCCTGCTCCACAGGGTAGGATCTCAACCAATGGATTCAAATTACAGGAAAGGAGATTCCAGCTAAATATCAGGGAAACCTTACTGATAGCTAGAGTTTTTTGACAGTAGAATGGACTCCTTCCTTGGTGGACTCTGCATCTTTGGAGGTTTTTAAGCAGAGGTTGGATGGTCTTCTTTCATGGATGCTTTAGTTGAGATTTCTCCATTGCAGAGGGCTGGACTAGATGACTCTCAGGGATCCCTTCCAATCTACAATTCTACGATTCTACGCATTATCATGTAAAAAGGTGGGGAAATAAGACAACTAAAACAACGATGTAAAATTGCCTAACTACCACACTAGTGACTACTCTCAGTCATCTTTTCCATTGGAAATTGGATGGCACCATCAAAATCCTCACCCCCAAAATAACAAATAATTCAGTCAAAACTGTGGACATCCAGTTGAGAACATGATAAGGAACAACAATTTTCTTCCCCCTGTCCTGTGTACTTTCTTCAAATCAGCTTATAATTTAAGCAAATTCTGGGTTAAGGTGTTAACTAAAGAGACAACTTTCATATGTTTCATCTTTCAAATGGTCATCACATTTACACCCACAATACTACATGTTTGCATCATATTTACTTGAGATATATAAGTTCTCTACCAATTAATCATTTAGTTGGGTTTTTTCATGAGTTTTACACTTTAAAAAAAAAAATCACTGAGGAACTTAATTCCCTCCCACAATAGTGTCTTCAATCTTCCTCTACTGATCTAAAACATAAACCGAAGATCCCATACTCCTTCATCCTGCACATCTCGTTGAAAAATAAAATAAAATAAATGCCGCAACTGACACTGGATATTGGCTGCCTTTTCCTATGGAGAATGGCTGGTGTCTGATCAGATCAGCTGCTCAGCCCCTGCGTTGTCTTTCAAAAATTAGGATTAATCTCTTCATTGTCAGACTTCATGGCATGGTAGTACTGCCCTTAAAATAAAATAAAAACTTGCATAAAAAATGGTTAGTACAGCTGGTCAAAAAATGTGCTCAAAGTTTAGAATCACATATCATTGTTTATACAGATGACTGTTTGGGAGAGACTTCAATAGAAGCTGACTTTACTAGCAAAGGAGTAGTCTTTGGCAATAACACTGGGTGATCAGCAGCAGCGACTCATATTTTCCAACTGAGATCAATGTGGACTCTAATCCATTAAATGCAGACCGAAATATCACCCGGCAGATATGAATAGATGACAGTGGAAATGGAGGGATAGAAAAGTATGGAAGTAGTCAGATTGAAGAGCCTTGTTTCATATTGCAATCCATTTTAGTACTCAACAGGAAATCAGTCTGATTCCAGATTTTCAATTAACATACCCCAGATATGAGGTGAAAATACTTCTTTTCTTGCAAACACAAATGCTTTTTGTTCAGCTGTGTTTAGCCTCTGTTCACAGAATTGGTTCTCCCCCCCCCCCCCCTCTTCTTTTTACAGAATCTTTGGAAGCATGTTAGCAAAGCATCTTTTTGAAATGTCAAGGAATGGTTTTGTTAGGTATAGAAAGTGGCCAGCAATCATTCAACTCATTCAGATGCCAATTTAGATATTTAAATACTAATGCCAGATGGAGGAAAGCGGGCAGGGGGAGGGAGGGGCAGAGGTGGGGGGAAAGCAGCATGTAACCCAAACTAGGAAACATGATGAGGGAAGTTCTCTGCAAGCAAATTGGGTGTTCAGAAAACAATGGTGCCCTCTAGTCTTAATGCAGGATTTACAGTGCACTGCTGAATTGTTGAAGCAACTTGGATTGCTCTAAAAGAGGATTCGACAATTTCATGGAAGTTAAAATTAGGAATGGCTACAAGCCATGATGACCATGTTCTACCTCTATTAGCAGAAGGGCAGTATGCCTCTGAATCACTGGGAATCACACCATTGCACTCTGCTCATACTGCTTCGTTTCCAATCGGGTCATGCCCTATAGCTTTTGGGTGAAATCCTTTAATGTTCTGTGTGTTTCACTTCTGTTGAACTATTGTGCAAGAGTGGCCCTTCTGATGGCAATAATGTGGTAACATTGGGGAAGCATTACAGAACCAATAGCATGGAATGATGTATGAATACTATAAAGCCACCACTAATACACTACTTTTCCGTCAATGACACGCTGCAGAACACACCGGCCCAAAACCACCTACCTGGAGGGGCTCTAATTAGCCAATATTTAACGTTGCTGATCCATAACATTATGATCCATAGGCAATTAATTTCCATAGATGCATCTCCTGTTCTAGAACCAGCTAAAGCCTTTTAGATTTTCCAGGGCTTCTAGACAAAGTTGTCCATTTGTCCAGTGCTAAAAAATATTAAATTTATTTGTACCACGAGAAACAAGAAAGGGATCAAAGGGGGATATAGTTGAGGCTTTTTGGCACTATACTTAATTTCTATGCTAATGTCAGGGTGCATTTTTATAGGTTTCTATGGTCAGGAATCAAAACCCTGCATTTCTTTGACTTCTGTGGCTGCTCAGAACAGAGATCTGAACAAACCAAGCATGCCTAGAACATACTTATTTTCTCATATTTCATTGTACTGTTATTTATGAATATTATTCATTTATTATTCTATCAAGTTGGGCCATGCCCTTCATACAGTGGATTTCCTGATGAACCCTACAATAGGAAATTAAGGGCTAAACTGGATATGATACAGGGAATCTGTATCTACCTCCATTTATTTTAAAGATCACAGTGATTGCAAGATTGTTTTTTTCTTAACATTTCTACTCTGTGCCATGTTATTACTGTACACTGCTTTGAATTTTTAAAACACACAATTTGGGTAAAAATGTGGGTATGGACATTCCAGTTGTTTCATCACTCATTTCAAACTGTTATTTGCTTCATGGGGCAAACAGGAGCTTCAGAGTATGCATTTGACTTCAGCTAGGAAAACTGTACATGAGAACATAGGAAGTTGCCTTGTACTGAGTCAGGTGACTGGTCCATGTAACTCAGTGTTGTCTGATGGCAGCTCTACAGGAATTCAGAGAAACGACCCTCCCATCGCTACCTGCTGATGCCAGGGATTCACCCTGGGACCTTCTGCAAGCAAAGCAGTTGCTCTGCCACTGATCTGCAGCACTTCTCCAAAGTTGTCCACCACCACCACCCAGCCACAGTTTCTCCAAAGTGCTCAGTTTCCCAATTTCCCACCACCACCATTTGAAGGAAGGACGGAAGGAAGGAAGGAAGGGCTGAGCTAAGGGCAGTGGCGTAGCATAGGGGGTGCAGGGGGGGCCGGCCGTACCAGGCGCAACATCTGGGGGGGGCGCGCTCGCACTCGCAGCTGTCTGCCCCTACCTGGCTCACTCACTCTTTCTCACTGCTGTGCAAATCCGATCCGAGCCGCCAGGTCGCCGCCCACTGTGGAGGGGGGGTGCCAGGCATGTGGGTTAGGGGGCGCAAATTACTTGCCTTGCCCCGGGTGCTGACAACCCACGCTACGCCACTGGCTAAGGGGACTAATGCAGTCACTCATCACATCCTTTCCCTTTCCATGTGCAGCAACTTCTGCAAGCACACATTTGGGGTTGAAATATACTCAGAGTTGAGAGTGGATTTCATGCTCTTTATTCAGCTCATAGTGGTGAGGAGGAATGGAAGTTACATTATTTATACAATGGGCTGGACGTGATTGGCTAATTCCGGGATTCTCCTGTATGCCAATCAGGTTGTGGATTCACTTCCACCTGGAGCTGGATTGGGTGGCTCCTGCGGACCAATCATACTGCTGCATTGTTCTAGGACCAATCAGACTGCTGCATTCTGAATCCTATTGTTCTAGGACCAATCAGACTGCTGCATTCTGAATCCTATTGTTCTAGGACCAATCAGACTGCTGCATTTTGGATCCTATTCAACTCAGTACATAACAGGGGTGCTGTTGATCAGGGATGGAGAGCCTGTTGCCAGGTATTGTTGGACTGCAACTCCCATAATCCCTTACCATTGGCCATGATAGCTGTGGATGATGGGAGCTGGAGTACAACTACATATGGGGTGGGCACAGGTTCCCCATCCCTGTACTAGGTTGACCCCTAACCAATTTTTTAAGCGATATTGAAACCCCACACTCTGCAAGTGTCATCAAGAGAAGGTTTGCGGATCTGGAAGCCAGGCATATAACATACATGTTATGTATTTATCCTGTCAATAACAAAACTTCAATTTCACTGCAAAAGAGAAAATTGCATGGGCAAGGAGCATAAATATTTGACCTGACTGAGTATTCCTTCTGTTGTAATTCTTTGAAGTCCATGAAATAGGTCAGGTTTTGCATCTTTGCAGCTCATCCCTAATTAATAATCTCAAGAACATGAATGGACATGAGCTTTGCATTGAATTTCCTTGTTTCTTTCCATATGTTCTCCTCCTACAAAAGTGTGTGGTAGACCTGAGTAGTGTAAGCCATTTATAGTTCATCAAAGACCGTAAGCTGCTCTTTTCAAGTTTTATTAACAACAAGACCCAGTTCCACACTGATTTTCCTGCTGCGCATTCAAAGAATGCCAAAAGCATTTTGGGTAGATATTAACAAATGTGAACAGTGCCAAACCCATCCCTTGCATTTTTGCAGATAATTAGTCAATCTGTAATGATTCCGAAAAGGTGGTTCCCTTTGTGATCTGTAAGTAATTCATTTTCACAGACACACATCCTGTCCCAGAATTGGCTAAGGTAATTTACACCTTACAGGGCTTCTAGACATTGTTGGCAGCAGCTCCAGTGCTAATAAATTGAATATTAGTTTTCCCCTGCAGTAGATAAAAAATGTGAATTCTATTAGTGATGTTGCTGAAATTTGAAATTGGTCGGTCCACAGGTTGAATCTGTTACGTTAAAAAATTCTCGGATGTGTGCTGAGCCCACTTCTCTAATGAATTTAAATATTTTCATCAATTCAAACCAAAATTGATTACAAGTCAATCTCTAGTTTTTGCTCATGTGTGTGCTGTACTTTTCAGCATCATTTGGTGCCATCTTTGCACGCTCAGATGTTGATTGCTGTAAACCTTTACTTTCTGAAGGAACTGTAACTCTTTGACTGACAAACTAATCAAACTAATTTTTCTTTTTTTTAATTTCCAGACTTTGTGCAATCTACTGAGCATGACTGTTTGCTGTGGTGTTTCGTTCAGGTATCCTCACCCCCTCTGCTGGTTACTGATGTACAGAAACATATATGTGCCATGCAACCCAGCCACCAGCCTATCACCAAAGCACTCATCTCATTTTGCTTACTCCCCTTCATATTTGATTAAACCACAGTACAGAACAAAATTCTTTATGGAATTCTGCAATTTGTATCGAGATTCTCTCCCCACCCCCACCCCCACCCCCACCTTGTTTTAATGAATGTGTTCACAATAATAAAAAAAATGTTCTCAGGGAAGGGGGAATTGGAATGGAGATTTTATTGAATAATACAGGGCACCTGCGGAAGCAACAGTATGAAAATCCCTATATGAAAATTACTTTTGCTCCATCACTTTTGTCTGTGGCAATTTTCTTTTAGAGGCCATCAAGCAGTAGCCCCTAGTTTCCCCTGAGAAGGTCCAGGCAAAATGGGGAAAATGATTGTCAAAACAAGAAAAATGGCCACCATCCCCTGCCCCCTGCAGTTTACAAGGATTCGTGTATTTGGGCCCAGCAGGGAAGGAAGGAAGTGACTACCAATCATTGTTTTGTTTTTAAAAAGGGGTGGGTGGAGTCTGCCATACTGCTGCTCCACCAAATGGTAAGATTCTGCAAACTTAAAAACAAGACCTTCCTGAGCACCTAAACACCCGCTCCCATTCACTGCCACCTAGCGCGAACTTTGCCAATCTGGTGCCCTTCAGGTGCTTTTGCACTCTTCAGCCTCAGCCAGCAATCCATGAATTGGGGAGGTCATTTTTCTTCATCAGTAGCGACCCCTCCCAAAAGAACTGAGAACTGCAGCAAATTACATGTGCATCAGTTCAAAAACCTGTTTGTTTGTTAAATTGTTATCAGAAAGCCTTCAGGGGAGGGGAGTACTGTACAGAAGGAAGGGAGCACTGTCCAAAGAGACCCACAAAACAATTAGGAAATGGTGTGAGGAAATCTGCTCATCCCTAATCTTTTTTTTTTCCTCCCAAATCCTGGAATTTTGTGGTAGCAGAATCCTTTTAATTGGGACAATCTGCTTGGGACATGCCTACCCCTACTGAGAACGAACCTCTGTCTGCATTCTGGGGTGGAGAATTCGCCTTCATATTTGATTAGCCCAGTGATCTCAATTGATAAATGTTCACAGGAATCTCTTTTGCTGATAGAGATTCATTTGTATTTCATGAAGTGCTGCAGAGACAGACACAGAGAGACTTCTGCCAAATATTTAAAAACTATTTTTTAAAAGAAAAGGCTATTTTAAAGGTAAGTTGACTATAATAGATCAGGGAACCAGCATGAAGTGGGCAAAGAACGAACCAGCAGGGAATTAACGGAACAAATACCTCTAAAATCTTTAGAATCTGTCCCTGTTTTAGATATATATATATATATATATATATATATATATATATATATGAGAGAGATAGAGAAAGAAAGGTTGTGAAGAGGGAGAAGCACAGGCAGCAGCCTTGTAGCTGGTCATGCTATTTGTTAAAATACCCAAGGAGTGGGGGACCCTTTTTCTGTCAAGGGCCACATTCACGCAATGATAATCTGGTGGAGGCCACTTGACATGATGGGCAGGGCTGAAGCCAGTGGTAGGCTGAGCACTGCCTTTGTCTGCTACCTCCTTTCCCCAAGATTCTCCAACTCCAAAAGAAATTAGGCTGAAGACAACTTGGTGCTCAAGCCACATGTGGGTTGTCTGCTCTGATTGGTGCTGGGTTTCTGGGCAGAGATCCTATGGAGATGCCACTGATTCTCAGCACAAGATCATCTGTATGGTAGATAGATGATAGATGATAGATGATAGATAGATAGATAGATAGATAGATAGATGATAGATAGATAGATAGATAGATGATAGATAGATAGATAGATAGATAGATAGATAGTTAATAATTAATCAGCTGAGATACAATGAATCTAGATTCTTAGTGAGAATGATATATAATCTAGATAGATGATAGATAGATGATAGATAGATAGATGATAGATAGATGATAGATAGATAGATAGATAGATAGATAGATGATAGATAGATAGATAGATAGATAGATAGATAGATGATAGATAGATGATAGATAGATAGATAGATGATAGATAGATAGATGATAGATATAGATAGATGATAGATAGATAGAGATGATAGATAGATGATAGATAGATAGATAGATAGATAGATAGATGATAGATAGGTAGGTAGATGATTGATAAAATCTTTATTTGTATCAGCAAGAAGCCATAACAAAGGAATGAAATACAATAAAATGCAGATATAGCTGGATGGTTGGCTATACAAAATGTGTTCTGAAAGTTTACAACTATACAAATAAAAGAGTTAATAACTGTCCTTGACCACAAATAAAACATATGAACGAGTGGGCTTTATTTCCTAGGCATTCAACAAGTTAGTCAGATGGTAGATCTAATTATAATTGCCCCAGCCAAAAAAATTGCCGTGTTTGCTGGCACCTGGTAATCTTGGTCTGCAAGAAGTGGATGAACGACCTGGTATGGATGATGGAAGAGGAGTAATGGCCTCATGATGCAGATCTTTATAAAGAGAGCAAGTGTGTATGGTCTCTTATGCTCTACCACTGAACTATGGTCCCTCTCCAAACAGCAAAGCTAGTAATAATGGAAAGTAAAAAGGAGTTATTATTACTACTACTGTTACTATTATTTATTAAATGCCCTTCATCCACCCTTCATTTATTTTTATGTTCACAACATAAAAATACAAGATAAAAACACAGAGTACGTAATAAAGACAAGGACAAACCAAACCACCACCTCCCCTCTCAACACATTTAGAAGGATGTTATAGGATGTTAATCATTTAGAAGGCTGTTGTAGGATGTTAATCAGCCCAAAGCCTGGTTGAAGAGGAACATTTTCTCCTGGTGCCTCTAGATGTATAATGAAGGTTTCAGAGGAATCTCCCTGGAGAGAGCATTGCACTGCGGAAAAGGCTTTTTTCATGTTGCCACCCTCTGGACCTTCTGTGGAGGAGACACACAAGGAAGGGACTCAGATGATGATCTCAGGGTCCAGGCAGGTTCACACACAGAGAGAGGTGGTCCTAGAGATATTATGATCCCAGGCTGTTTTCTACCTCAGAGGAATCAGAACCATAGAATGGTAGAGATTGAAGGGACCTCAAGGGTCATCTAGTTCAACTTCCTGCAATGCAGGAATCTCAGCTAAAAGCATCCATGACTGATGGCCATCCAACCTCTGCTTAAAGACCTCCAAAGAAGGAGAGTCCACAACCTCCTGAGGAAGCCCACTCCACTGTTGAACAGCTCTTATTGCCACATATGCAACTTTATCCAAATTCTTTCTTCATCTATGTTGGTAACTTGAGAGTCAGTGGGTCAGATTTCTTCCAGGGTCTTTCAGTTACTAACCTTAAGTTTAGTCCACAATAACCAAATACCACATAACAAATAAATAACCATGTTGTTATCACATTAGTTGCCTACATCTTCTGATTTTTCTCAGATGGTAATCTCGTTTTTACTCAAGATTTTTCTTATGCAAACATTCTGATGCACACAGGTCTGTTAAAATAAATAAGGGTGTGTTATGCACAGCTGCCATAAATACTTTAAAAAAGCAAACAAAATTAAAAGATTTCTACATGTGCATATTGTTTCCCCTTGTCCTAGTTCTCTCGGTCTGTTCCACCCATTACTCAAGTCAGTTTAATTCTCATTTTCTTCCCCTTGAAAGATTTCTTCTCAACGGGTTGGGCGGGACCACTTCCAGTTGCCCCTGCTGTGTGTCAATTGTTCCAGACTAGTCTGTCACTTAAGGCTCCTCTGAGTGATTCAGCACATCCTGACGCAAAGGAATATTTATTCCTATTATTACTACCAGCTCAGCCCAAGTTCCAACAGATGTCTCACCATCTTACAGGCAAGTAGCAAAGTTAAAACTGAATCCCACTGCTCCTTGCTCATGCACAAGTGATCGTTTTGTGAGCATCACTGTATAGAGACACGTTCTCTCCCCCCCCCCAAACATAACTATGGCCCTTTTGTAAAACACACACACCATTCACATAGTTCACGTAAGTGAATGACTCCAAAACCCAGCACTTCTGAGGGTGGCGACACTCATCAAGAGAGCCACCTCTGCATATCTTAACAGGTTGGTGGGGATGGAGGCAGTGTATCAGATATTTGGTGCCTAAGTCATATAGGGCTTTAAACACTAACATGAACAACTTGAATTGGAAACAGACTGACAACCAGTCAATACAGCTATTTTAAAACAGGGGTTGTATGAGGTCTGGATGGAACCTTGTCCAGTAATTAGGCCCCTACATTTTGGATCAGTTTAAGTTTCCAAATCGTCTTCAGAGACAGCTCCAAGTAGAGTGCATTTGCTATAGTCCAATCTGGAGGTTGGGAGAGTGTGGAGTATGGTGGCCAAGTCATATTTTCCCAAGGGGGGGAGCAGAGATGGAAAAAGGCACTCCTGGCCACCAAGGCTACCTGATCCTCCAGTGACAGTGTTGGATCCAGCAGTACCTGTTCCAAGATTCAGCTTCAGTTGATTGGCTCACATCCAGCCTATCACTTCGTCCAAGCTCTGATCCAGCACTTCAATCTAGCATGTTGGCACCTCTCTGTGCTGGCCTCTGCCGGTGATGGGGAGGGGCTCTGCCATGATGGGTAGAAAACTGCTACTGGTGGTTCTCCTGCTGGTAGTGGCAGAGATCCAAACCCCTTTGGATCCCCGAGGGACTAACTACTCAGCCCCTTGACTGCATCAGCCTGGAGCTAGCAAAGTTTTTTTAAAAAAATACTAAAAAAAAACCCCAGAAAACTAGCACAAGCTGGCAAGGCTTCATATATGGTGGTGTCTCTGCCATTCTGATCATCCCTGGCCACTGGTTAGAACTGCTCTATAATTTGGGGGCTAGACCTGAAAATCATATTGAGTAGACTCATAATCTGGTGAACCGGGTTCGCGTCTATGCTCCTCCACATGCAGCTGCTGGGTGACCTTGGGCCAGTCACACTTCTGTGAAGTCTCTCAGCCTCACTCACCTCACAGAGGGTTTGTTGTGGGGGAGGAAGGGAAAGGAGATTGTGAGCCGCTTTGAGACTCCTTAAAGGGAGTGAAAGGCGGGATATCCAGTGTGGAGCCAGTGTGGTGTAGTGGTTAAGAGCGGTAGTCTCGTAATCTGGGGAACCGGGTTCGAGTCTCCACTCCTCCACATGCAGCTGCTGGGTGACCTTGGGCCAGTCACACTTCTGTGAAGTCTCTCAGCCCCACTCACCTCACAGAGTGTTTGTTGTGGGGGAGGAAGGGAAAGGAGAATGTTAGCCGCTTTGAGACTCCTTAAAGGGAGTGAAAGGCGGGATATCAAATCCAAACTCTTCTTCTTCTTCTATATCAAATCCAAACTCTTCTTCTTCTTCTTCTTACTTCTGAATAACAGTTTATTACCTCATCATGCATGCTTCCTAGGTTCCTGGATTTTGCAGCCAGATCCTATAGCTTCTGACATGAGATCATGAAACTCACACAGCCCTGGACAACTCTGGAAATCAGGGAGAAAAAGCAAAATGCTTGAACATCAGCATTCCTCACAACAACCTACCACAAACTTTATTTTTTTTACTAAAAATCATCAGACACACATGCACCTATTCACCCACTCACATATTTCATATTTGATCCAAGAACTCAGATAACACAGAAATGGTTTTCCCAATCATCCAACAAGTACAGTATTTATCATTTATTTAAAATTGACATAAACATATGGACATATTTACTGATTGAATTTCTTCGATGCACATAAAATGTGCACAACAAATCAGGATCTTAAAACCATGGCAATATCAAACCTTTAAAAATATCAGATAACAATTCTGTGTGCAGTTTTGATAATACAGAAGGCAAGAACCCCCATTAGTGACTGGCCTCACTAGATCAACCCACTGCAAAAGCCTTGCTCCACTTTATCAGGGATTGCCAACATTTTACTCAAGCAAGATGGCTGATTTGTAAATTATCTTATCTATATCTTGCAGCATACAAAAATAAGTCATTGACTGCCATCAGCAAAGGCCCCTACTTCCCACCTTTTTGTTTTCTTAATGGCAAACAGTGGAGCATATTTTTGTCCATCATTTGACTTCCCAATTTACGTTGTAGTCCTATTCATTGCGCCCCATCTGAGTCAAGCTTGCTCATGTACATAAGTAAGTGCTTGCCGGCTCAAGGTGTCAACCAGTCCATTAGTAATATGGCTGCGCTTCTGAAAATGTTTTCATGATTATAAATGAAGCTGGTAATCTGATTTAAATTAGGCAAGGCTGTCCACATATTGGGAACTGGCATTCTGTGCTGACATATCTATTTTGAAGACAGCGCCTCTTTGGGCTGCTGAGATAAAAGAGTATAAACTGGCCATTCTCCACTTGATGTAACTTCACTATGCAGCGATTTCCATCAATGTATAATTAAAAGTGGATTTCCTTTTTCCTCCTCTTTAGCCGAGGGGTTTTGGGGGGGGGGAGGGTCTGCTTAAACCTGGCTGACGTGAAAGGAACAAAGGGGACTTTCATGGGTTCTCATGCAAACAGTCTATCAGTTACAATTCTTAGTTGTTCACGCTGCCTCGCTGTTCAAAAGGAGCTGTAAAAAAAAGTCAAGCAGGGGGTCCAAGGAAAATTCAACCCGCATGCCAACTAAGGGGAAGAAAGAGAAGGCAGAGAAAGGGGGGGAGACCCAACCCTCTAGCTTTTGTTGTAAAAAGAACTAATGAAGCTGCTGTTAGTGCTGTCCTTAGTGACACAACAAGTCGTTGCACCCACACGCATGGTGAGAACGCTAGTCGCAGTCGCCCGGGGTAATGAGAGAGGGGGATGAAGCAGGCCGGCCAAGGAAACAAGGGGAGGCATTGCTTTCGTTGGGCTTCAATAGAGGAGAAATGATCAACTGTGCCAAATGCTTGGCGCCAAGGAGTGGTCAAGCCCAGGTTTTGACGTATAATAATAATAATAATAATAATAATAATAATAATAATAATAATTTATTTATACCCCGCCCATTTGGCTGGGCTTCCCCAGCCACTCTGGGCGGCTTCCAAAAAATATTAAAATACTGTAATACATCAAACATTAAAAGCTTCCCTAAACAGGGCTGCCTTCAGATGTCTTCTAAAAGTCTGGTAGTTATTGTTCTCTTTGACATCTGATGGGAGGGCGTTCCACAGGGAGGGAGCCACTACCGAGAAGGCCCTCTACCTGCTTCCCTGTAACTTGGCTTCTCGCAATGAGGGAACTGCCAGAAGGCCCTCAGTGCTGGACCTCAGTGTCTGGGTAGAATGATGGGGGTGGAGACGCTCCTTCAGATATACTGGACCGAGGCCTTTTAGGGCTTTAAAGGTCAGCACCAACACTTTGAATTGTGCTCGGAATTGTACTGGGTGTTATATGTGCTCGGAAATGTACCGGTGTTATATGGTCTCGGTGGCCGCTCCCAGTCACCACTCTCAACAACATCTGGTTGGAGAGAGTTGTGGTTATGCCAGTTGTCCTACCTGTCTGCTTAGAGCCACTTTCTTACAAGCAAGAAGGATTAGCAGGGGCGGAATACCATGGTCATTATAAACTGATAATTAAATGGTGATCCGATAGATAACCAGACAGATGCTTTCGGTTGAATTCTTTAGAGAGCCTCCAGTTGTTGTTTTTAAGTTCATCTTCATTAAAAATTATATACATACCACCCTTCATCAAAAGATCTCAGGGAATTTCACAGAATAAAATACAAGATAAGACACAGTAAATATTTAAACCAAAACAACAAAGCAATACCCTCCCCCTTCCCACAGATCCATTTAAAAGACTGTAAGATATTCATCCACCAAAGGCCTGGTTGAAGAGGAATGCTTTCACCTGGCGCCTAAAAATATATAATGAAAATTAACAGTAGTAGTAGCAATAGTAATAGTACTGTATTTCTACTACCACTACTGCTGCTGCCTGGTTGCTTCCAGTTGACCTGTTTATTGTGCATCCATCCCGATTTGTTTGTGTAGAGGTTTGACGCCATCAGATATTTATTGAGCATTTATCCTGATTTGTTCGTGGGAGGTTATGCAACATTATATCAAGCAACTGGTACCCCACACTTTCCAATGCATTTCCTCGCCATTTTCTTTGTCACAAATAGTCCTATTTTAAGGAAGGAGGGAAACGTATTTGTTGCAAAAAAGTGCCAAATCAATGTTAATTGCACAACCAGAATTTGCTAGTATGAATCTGCTGGAACCTCACCCTAAAATAGCAACAGCCTGGAAATAACCTCGGTCTGGCAGCTCTAATTGTAGAAGGGGGAAACAACATGCCTTGAACATTCTCTATTTGCTCTTGGGCAGCTTCCATTTCTGCCAGTGGAGTTTGCACAGAGGAACATCCCAATGGATTGAGTTCAAGTATGGTGTAGTCGCTGTACTGATTGGAGCATCAAATTGGGACTGGGGAGGTCTTGGTTCAAAGCCCAATTCAGCTATGGTAGTCTGTTGGGAGACTGTGGGCCAGTCACCACCCAAGCCTACCTCACACAGTTTTTTGGTGAGTTTAGAAAGAGGAAGAAGAGAGCCACGTATCCTTGACTAGAAATGCAATTAAGTAATATTTGAAAGACCTAAATTGGCTCCCAGTACGTTTCTGAGCACAATTCAAAGTGTTTGTGCTGACCTTTAAAGCCTTAAACGGCCTCGGCCCAGTATACCTGAAGGAGTGTCTCCACCCTCATCGCTCTGCCCGGACACTGAGGTCCAGTGCCTTCTGGTGGTTCCCTCGCTGCGAGAAGCCAAGTTACAGGGAACCAGGCAGAGGGCTTTCTCAGTAGTGGCACCCACCCTGTGGAACACCCTCCCACCAGATGTCAAAGAGAAAAACAACTACCAGAATTTTAGAAGACATCTGAAGGCAGCCCTGTTTAGGGAAGCTTTTAATGTTTGACGAACTATTGTATTTTAATATTTTGTTGGAAGCCGCCCAGAGTGGCAGGGAAAATAAATACTGGTAAATTATTATTATTATTATTATTATTATTATTATTATTATTAGCATACTATCAAGTAATATGTAGAACTGCATCTAAATGATGAATGATGGTAAGAGTCAGCATCTCTTCTCAATTCAGCTGAATCTATGAGCTGATTCCACTGGAAAGCATCGTGTTCGGACCAATGCAAAGTGGACCACGGTGTTGTTGTTATGTGCCATGGCCCATTCAGACATGCAAGTCATCACATGGTGTTGCAGCAGTCATCCATTGGTAAGTAGATGGAGGAAACTAGTCCTTTTTATGCTTGGGGTGGGAGGTGGGGGGGGGCAGGACTGGAATCAAATTGTGAATTGCAGGGAAGAGTAGATGTTGGTTAAACATTAGGAGAGCTGGAGGTATTGAAGCAGAGGCAGAAGAGTCTCCTGACAGAGACACTGTGCTTGAGTTCTGAAATGCAGAACATGCATTGAGCAGAGGATGAGTACCCAGGCACCCTTACAGCTCTGTAATTCAATGAATATGAGGAACAGGCCCATTGATGTTAGGCTCAAGCTGTTTGAAATGAGGACTCCAGAGGTGCCTCAGTCACAGATGTGGGGCCAAACTACATGCTACATTCAGTGTGAGCATCGTTTGTTGGCTTCAGATAGCAACCAGAAATCAGGACCTGGGTGGAGGGTTGTGATCCCCCTTTCTCCTGCGGAGTGGCGCTAATAAAAAATGGCTCCCTAGTTACCATTTACACAGATGCCACTGGCAGCTTCCCTCCTGGTGCAAATAGCAATGGGTGTGTGTGTGATTTTCATTGGGACCACAGGATGGGAGGAAAGCATTTTTAAACTCTTGTCCTTGCTTACAACAGTCTCAGTCCAATTCCATGACTCTTAGTTAAGGTTTCTTTAAAAGAATAACACAAAATTACATTTTTTTTAAACCTAAGGTGCAGCTTTTACACTTACTAATACCCTGGGCCAGGACTCTTATCTCAGTGCCAGATAAACATTTTAAAGACAGACATAACCATAGCCTTCCTCACCGAAATGTTAAAATAGTAAGCTGTCAGAGCATTTAAAAATACATATTTTTTCTAATGGTTTTGCCACTGAAGTAATAGAA
This sequence comes from Podarcis cretensis, assembly GCF_951804945.1. NCBI lineage: Eukaryota > Metazoa > Chordata > Lepidosauria > Squamata > Lacertidae > Podarcis > Podarcis cretensis. Next base: position 76,934,322 of record NC_137174.1, read on the forward strand.
TATTCCATACACTGCAGCTGTAAAGACTTCACGTTTCCTCTTATAACTCTCATCATTTGAAAGAGGCAGATGGGCTCCATCTTGCAAACTTTACTTAGGGAAGAAATTATGATTGCTTCACACATGGTGTTTTTCAAACATGGGTATAATTTTTTTGGGGGGGTGGGATGTGAGCATGATGTGTGAAAATTTAATGTGTGTTTATGGGGAGCATTAGCTTCCAAACATGAATACATATGCTGTAATATCGGCATGATTTATATACTTTCAAATCACGCAGCGGATACAGTCTCCCCACCTTTCACGGAAGAAAGAATGGCATCTGTGAAACTTTGCTCACACTTGGAGCTTCTATCAGAGTAAAAGGTTACAATAAGGCCACATGTTTCCCCTGTGAAAAAAGGCTTCGGTGTTATCAGAGGCAACCGACCATTTAGGAGATAACTCTTTCCATCTTGGATATCAGATTTTGTTCAGGTGCCTGCTCGTTGTTTTTGGGAAGTCAGAAACCACCAAGAATATTCAGTATGCAGATTTGGTTGCCGCCAGATCACAGAAAACAAACACCAACAAAAACAGAACAGACAAGGTAACATGAAAGATGGAAATTTAATGCTAAAGCAAGCTTCATTTAAATATGAATGGCTTTCTCCTCCCCCCCAAGCAGCCCTTTTTTCTATGTAGATCAGCTATCTTTTGTCGAGAAATATGAAGCTCTCTGGAGGTCCTTTTGTTGCTTTCATTGTTAACTGTATGAGACAGAAAGAAGTTGCAAAGGCTCGTTTCAACTTCAAAAAACATCACAGTGTGGCTAGTGAGAAATAAATGCTGATAAATGCACGAAATGTCGATGAGAGAAAGAGGGATAAAAAGAAAACTTAGCTTTTTTTGCAAGTTCATCTGCCTATGGATGAGCTAAGGTTGAAAACAAGAGAGGTCTCTGTTCTTATTCAAGACCCATTTTTTACAGTAGAGAGAGTCAGAATTTTCTAACATTGTGATTGAAGTATTAATGTGCATAATACAAACTACTGTTGCAATGTATATACACATTCCCTTCCGTATTCTTCTCTCCCAACCCCCTCTCCCCCTCAATTGTAAGGTGGGATGTCACAAACTCTCAGGGAAAATGCATCTTCCCTCTTTGGCAATTTACTTTGAGGAAGTCTTTTAGTGTGCTTTGTGGTATAATCCTAGCTTTGGGCATTAACTAAGAATGGCTCAAAAGCTGCTTCAGCTACAAACTCAATGGGTTAGGGATGGGTGACCTTTTCTCCCCAGCTGGGATCGCATTTACTGGGGAGGGAGCAATTTGTTGAGAGGCAGAACTGGTGGCACCTGGGGCTGCAGCCAGAGGTAGATGGCACTGAACCCTGCTATGGAGGAGGTTGAATCCCAAATTGGGCCTTCATTCTACCTGTATTTGCTGTTTCTGCAACTCCTTTCCTCTCTTCCCCACAACCCCTTCCTCCCTGCCCAGTGGGTTGCCAGGGAAAGGCAGGTTGCTCTTATCAGCAGTATGAACGGATTGCTTGCAGAAGTCCCTTCTCCCCTCTCTTCCTTCCATAGCTCCATCCCTTTGGGTTTTCTGCCCTCCCCCTCCCCCCCACCCTCCTCTCCTGCTGGACTCACCCCACTTGCCTGAAAATTGGGACTACAGATCACCCACCCCTGTATGAGGGGCACTTATATAAACCAGAGTTGTCTCTGCCACAGCCTTTCCCAGTTTGCAGGGTGTTTATACATTTTCCCATTAATCATCATACACCCCCAACTTTTCAGTGCATTTCCCCATTGCTTCCCAAACCACAAAAAATACAAATTCTTTCTTTCTTGTTGTGCTGGTGCAAAAGAGCCCTTTAATCCATTCTAAATGTGCAAATCTAAAGTTCTGGTGGGACGCGGGTGGCGCTGTGGGTTAAACCACAGAGCCTAGGACTTGCCGATCAGAAGGTCGGCGGTTTGAATCCCCGCGACGGGGTGAGCTCCTGTTGCTTGGTCCCTGCTCCTGCCAACCTAGCAGTTCGAAAGCACGTCAAAGTACAAGTAGATAAATAGGTACCGATCTGGCGGGAAGGTAAACAGCGTTTCTGTGTGCTGCCCTGGCTTGCCAGAAGCAGCTTAGTCATGCTGGCCACATGACCCGGAAGCTGTACGCCGGCTCCCTTGGCCAGTAAGCGAGATGAGTGCCACAACCCCAGAGTCGGCCATGACTGGACCTAATGGTCAGGGGTCCCTTTACCTTTAAAGTTCTGGTATCCCCTATCCCAGGAGACGGACTATACCTCAGGTTCAGAGCATTTGCCTTGCATGCAGAAGGGCCCAGTTTCAGTTCCTCCAAAATAAATGCTTTCTGAAACTATGGAGAGCCACTGCCACCAGTGTCAACAATACTGAGCGAGCTGGACCAGTGGTCTGATTCTGTATAGAGCAGCTTCTTATGTCCCACTTTAACCCCTCCAGCAAAATACTGACAATCTGGAGGCACTCACATTATTCACTCTGAAAAACTAGATTCCGCCCTTCCCACCATTACATTAATTCCTTCCCCCACTCTGAAATATCTCCCTCATCTATCTGAGAGTGTGTTGTACATGGAAACAGGGTTTTGCACAGGGATCGGATGCTTAATGGTCAAAAATAGTTAGCAAAATAGCAGGGGGAGAAATCAGTTGTAACCACTGGACTGCACGCTGCTTGACAATTTGCTCCTTCACGTAATTTTCCCCCAGCACTATCAAGTACATTTTCGGCCATGCACAGAGCTTTGGAGGGAGAAAGATGCAGAAGGCTAGTGGGAAATGGAACAGTGGCAGTGGTACATTCTCACACATTCATTTAATATGTTAAATAATGGGACATATTATAGTAACTTGAAAATAGCGGAGGGTTGGGGGGGTGAGGGAAGGCCAGATTAAAAAAAAAAATACTCTGGAAGGGTCTCTCTTAATTGAGTTGTAATCAGTTAGTATTGATCATTAAAGGCTCTCTTTTATGAGTCTGATGATGGTAATGACGATAATGACCGCAGTAGCGATGATGGTGATGACTCAATGCTCAGCATTTGGGTCATAAAGGAAAGATGAAGGTTTGTTACAATATATTTGATGATAATTACTTGTTTCAGAATATGGCCTGAGCAATATAGAAAAGGGAGTAAGGAGCGTTCCAGCCTTATCCTCATATGCGTGTGTCTGAATCTATATTGAAATATGCATTTGTCGATGCGTATATGTGTGAAAATTACTTTCACACACACACATGTGAATAACAAGTTATTTATTTTCACGGATGTTTACTATAGAATAATGAACACCTAGAACTGGTGAAGGCTGACATTTCTGTACGTATGATTTGAGTTCAAATCAGTGTGCACAAAAGGTACGCCTTCTCTCTCCTCGCCAGATTTGCTTGCATTTAGGTAGCTGCCCACTTATCCTGGGGTACATCAGAGGTCGGGAATGAATTTCACAGATTCATCTGGGATTCCCACTCAGGGATGATGATAGTCACTTAATTCCAGACACCCACTGTAGTATATACATTAAAAGAAGGGAGGGGGGGGATATGCATTACATACAGGTATACCTTTTCTACTGCATCAACCAATTATTCTTTTTCACTCAACAGCTTTCCACAGAAAAACGGTTCTATCCCCATGCCTTATCATCATCATCATAATTAACAACAACATCGTAAACAACAACAATAATCATATCTCAGCAGAATAATTTTGTAGGGGGAGAATTAATTCCAAGGCAAGAGCGATAAATAGGAAAACCAATTTAAAATGAACATATTTTACAAGAAAATGAGGAATGGGTGGGTCAGGATTCCACACTGTCATGTACATGACAGCTCAGCTAATTTGATGGGCCGCGATGTTAATTTCAGGTTTGCTTTAATTTGCAAACATATTCCCCCCCCCCACGTTTGTTTGTTTCCCCACTTAATAGCGGAAACCAAAGGAACTTTTCAACAAGCATCAGTAGTTTGTTATCTGAGAACCTTTTGGCTTCTCCAATGTAAGAACATGAATGTTTTTATTTCCAGGAGGAGATAATAAGACTGAAGCAATAATAAAATGTAGGAAGGGGGGGAGGAGTCAAAGCAGCTTGCATAGCACAGGAAGTTCACAGCCAGAGACTTAATTTCCCACACAATGTACTGTGCAATGGGCCCATTAACATAGATGAATAGGCTCTTTAAAGCCCCCCCCCCTTCCCAGATATGCAGCTGCCTCTGAATGGTGATATGTTAATAAGGCACTCACATGCCTATTCTTCAGGTACAGCGCAGCATTCTCTACCTAGGTAATCTCCATATAGGAAAAGCGATTAGGGGGTTGTATCTGCTACCACACCTTCAATTATATTAACACCTGCATAGATAATCCACACAAAGTAAACTGGCAGGGGGTCAGTGGCCTAAGTACATCCCCTCCGTTCTCCCCAAAGCCATATCTCAGATGAAGGGAGTGTGGGGAGGGAGAAGAAAAGGAGGGCAGGAGTGGAAGAGGGGGAGGGGGCATATGTAAAAAGAAAAGAAAAGTAAAGTCACTTCTATTACACATCAGTGGGAACATTCTGTGGGGGGGGGAGGGGGGAGCTGTCATGCCTAGGAAATGGTTATTTCTTCAAACGACTGACAGCCTGTAGTGGCAACTCTAAATGGAAGCCCAAAGTCCTCCATTGTTATGCATGGCCCTCATGTAGATACATGGGGGTGGATTAAGTTGGCTTCCAAAGGGCCTATTGTGCGCGGTGTTAATTTGCAGCACTCTTGACAGTTGAGGTTGAAGGGTTTACAACCTTTCTGTTTACTTAGATGCAATGGGTCCTAGGCTTGTTTATTTCCCTCCGCAGCCCCTTAAGGCCCAGTAAAAGTTACATTTGTCTTTATTAATGACGACCGCTCCGCCAAAAGTGGCAGAGGTGGGGAAATAACTGCAAACACTTGTGGGGTTATTAATTGCCGTCTTTTGTTCTTCCCTTCTTTCCCCCAGTCAACATATTCACTGCCCTAGAAGCTGCTCTATAATTCAAGCTTGCTTCCAAGAATTTCTTTCTAAGTACTTGTAAAAAAAGGAGAAGAGAGACGCTAACGAAACACAATCTTTAAAAAATAAATAAAACCACATACAGTCGTACTTCAGGTTACAGTCGCTTCAGGTTACAAACACTTCAGGTTACAGACTCTGCTAACCCAGAAATAGTACCTCTGGTTAAGAACTTTGCTTAAGGATGAGAACAGAAATCACGCGGCGGCAGCGGGAGGCCCCATTAGCTAAAGTGGTAACTCAGGTTAAGAACAGTTTCAGGTTAAGAACAGACCTCCAGAACGAGTTAAGTTCTTAACCCGAGGTACCACTGTACGTTTGTGCAAGTATATGTTTGTCTAATGTTCTGATATCATGAGTGCTTACTGTCATTTAAAACAACCAAATATTTGATCATTTTGCATTTATTGCTAGAAGCGACCCTGATGTTTACAGACAAAGGGCAAGATATTCATTATAAAAATACAGAAGATAATGAAAAGAATACAGTCAAAACTGTGTAGTTTCTTACCTGGAGCCTCTATTGTCTCCAGCAGTAGTCATCTCTTAATTTACACCCATCTTCTGCATTGTCGGGGCTACTTCTGTTCCCTTACTGTATTCATTTGACTACTTCTCTTTTCTCAGTATCATGTTCCTCTATTACACATTTACTTTTTATTCTGCAAAAAATGCCCACTTTTGAATGCTACTTTTGTCATGCTCGCTTTTCTAGCTCTTGTGTTGTGTTGTTGATTTCCTGTAGGAATTAAATATACACCAACGATAGGCATTTACATAAAACTTTGCTTCCTAGTGAGATCTATGCTCAGGAGAGTCTAATGGCTTTTTATTTTAACTTGTCAGGGATGTCGAGAAGTGTTAGTTTTTCAGTACTGAACTAAGAACTCAAAGTAATGTGCATCGTGTAGTGAAGGCATGATCCTAATCTGAAGTAAAGGGCTCAGTTGAATAATAATAATATCAAAAACTATATGCTTGAATTACTCTGGTTATTTGCTCCCCTTCTCCCTTTACATGAAAGTCAGCCAACTGTACCCTTTGTATTATAATAACACAAAAAGAAAATAATAAAGCATCAGGCTTGCTGTACTTGAGGTTATATTGGTTATGCCACATGGACAATTGACTCAAAACCATATTTGTTATGTGTGAATGGGAGACAAAGTGGCATAGCCACAGGGTATTGCTGTAGAAAATATTGGTGACACTTTTCATTTTAATTTTTTTGTTGGTAAGTTATCTCCCGTAGCGCTCACTCCAGTGATGGTAGAAACTATGACTTCAGCACAATTTTGTCCTCAATGGGCTAGTCATACTTTGAACAGGAAAGCCCAATCCATTTCCAGTACACAGAATTATCACCAGTATTCCATCACCCCATTTTTTTAAAGGAGATCTTATCTTTTTTGTATCAATTAATTGGTACTATTACTATAGTTACGAAGTACTTTTTACAGGGCTTTTTTTCAGCTGGAACACAGATGCAGCGAAGTTCTGCATTCTTATGCATGTGTACCTGGGAGTAATTCCCAATGAATGCATACTCCTGAAGAGACACGCATAGAATGGCCTTCTTAGGCTGCAGTTTTATGCATGCTGATTTGGGAGTAAGACTCATTGAACTTAGTGGGATTTTCTTTCAAGTGAACCTGTGTAGGAATGTCCTATTAATTTGCAAGTGCTTTGCATTCCCTGTTGTGTTTGTGCTCATAGCATCCCTTGAGATAAATCTTTGTTGTTTTCATTTACAGATGTGATGTCAAAAGTCTTTAATGGTTCCTGCACACTTTTGTTCTGGATCGCTCCCTGCTTGTGAGGAGGGGAGAGAACTCTGTTGCAACAGAAAAATAAAGTATCCTGCCTCCATCCATTCTTCTCTGACCGATCATGGACTTAGGGGACTCAGAGTCCCATGGGAGTTGGGCAGCAGAAGCCAGACTCCATTTTTTACATCAGAGAGACTTGTCAGAGGTCACACAATGTACATCCAGGGGGAAAGTGGTGCTTGAATGCCACTCTCTCAGATCCACCTCTGCCTGTTTCATTTAGTGTGTACATTTTCTGATTTATGTTTACAATTAGTATTAATATTAAACGATACCCATAGTACAATGTAGTCACCCACCAACCAAAGGCCAGCAACAATTCTTCCAAGCAAGCCATGTATTAAAATAACCACTAAACTCAATTGTCTATAAGCTCAGGAAGGCACATGGGGAATAATTGGGGTTTTGCTCCAATCTGGTTTACCTTTGGCAGATTTTTAAAACAACAGCTCTGTTTAAAAACACACACAGAGAGAAAGAGAGACAGACAGAAAGACAGACAGACAAAAACACTGCAAAGCGGCATATAAATAGCAGCAAAAGTTGTGTGGTGGAGTTGTGTAGTGTGGTATAGTGGTTAAAGTGTTGGACTGGGAAGATCTGGGTTGAAAGCCTCAGCCACCTATGGAGCTTCATTATATGTGACCCTGAAAAAGGCACTAAACTAGCACAAAATTTTGACACCTGTCTGGAGTGAATCAGACAAGGTTGGATTTTTTTGGCATTAACCTCGATTTGCTGTGTCAGTTACTCGGTTTGGAGGGACATCATGAAACGTGGGGTTCATGGCACAAAACGGCATTAAACTAGCACTAAACTTTGGCATCAGTTGGGAGTGGGATCCAGAATTTCGGGGTCACACATTAATGAAGCTGAGCTCACTGGGTGATCTTGGGCCATTCACTATCAAAGCTACCTAAGAGGGTTATTGTGAAGATAAAATGGAGATGGCCGGGGAGAAGAAAATGCTGTTCCTAATTTGTTTGAGAACACCTTTGCACAGGGTAAATACATAACCCCCCCCCCCTCATCCACACCTCCTGGTGTGTATGCAAACAGAAATGAACTGAAGCTGTGCTCATGTGAACAGCTGAGACGTAGGAAAGATCTGCGAAATGCATTGAAAAAACAACTGCACTGCTGACAATAATGGAAACACATCTTAAGACATTGGGAACCAAACCTGGGAAGAAGCATCATGGTAGCCAGTGTAGTTGCCTAATGACCAATGTGAGAGGTTCTGGAGTCCCACCTGGTCAAGGTACGGTCAAGGGAATTCAGTGCTATCTTCAGCTTCCAAACCATTTTCAGGGACATCCCCACACCACATTGAATGCATTTCAGTGATCTACCCCCAAACTTGGCAGATCAAAGGGAATAATAGTGACCGGGGTGCAATCTTGCCTCGGGAGTAAGCCCCATCAAATTTACTAGAGCTCACTTCTGAGTAGTCCTGGTTAGGACCCTGTTCTGTGGGTCCTTATTACTTAGCTAAGAGCTGTTGTTTAAAGAACTCCAGAATCGTAACAGAATTTTCCAAAGGCACCTAATGCATGATATAAGCTTCCTGAGTTTTCCTGAGCTGTGTTTGTGCTGTGTTTGTCTGCATTAGGAATTGTAATGTGGGCAAAGGGTAGCAGCTCTGAGAGGCAGGGCTGACAAGCTTATTTTTATTTTACTTTTGCAACTGTGAAAATATCTTTTTTTTATCAGTGATCTCATCCCTAGAATGGTTGATAGAATTTTATTGGTCTGCTGACCACAAAACCTTTGCAGTCACATGAAGTGCCTCCGGTCTGTGTATTTTTCTAGCATTAACATACATTGTGTATGTGTATATTTCTCTAGCAGAGGGAGTATTTATGTAATGGGTGAGTTATGAACTTACTGTATCTTAAATCCCGTTCTGTAAAGACTTCTGGACAAAGAGCTGCTGAGCTCCCGCTGCCCACCTCACAGGAAGATAAAGGGAAGCAAAATGGACAGAAGAATAACAGGCCTGCTTTTCTACATCACTGTTTCATTAATATAATCTTTAATACATATTTATTTGGTAGCGAATAAATAAATAAGAGTGAATTAAATTCACCACAATCCAAGCAATATGAGAACGTAAGAGCCAGTGGCCTATCTAGACCAGCATCCTGCTTTCACATTGACCACCCAGATGCCTGTGGGAAAATATTGTGGGGGGCAGGTAAGCCCCACCCCACATGATCAGTCACAAGATGTGGTGCAAACACTATTTGAATGGAAATGCCCATCAATGCTGGGGAACCCCTGACCCCTCAAATATTTTATGGGAGGGTTATAGGGACCTTGGCCCCTAGGAGTTGGCTCCTACGACCTGAAACAGGACCCAAACACAAGAGTACTCTCTTGTCTTGTGACTTTCAGCAACTTGTATCCTGGAGCATTACTGCCTCTGACAGTGGAGGCAGAGCGTAGCCATTGCAAGGGTAATGTGTGCACAGAAAGAGGTCAGGATTTAGGGTTGCCACCTGTCCTGTATAATACAGGATTGTCCCGTATTTCAATGCAAAATGCTACATCCTGTATTGATACAGTTTTATCCAGTATTTCAGGTCTTATCTATCTATCATCTATCTATCTATCTATCATCTATCTATTTATCTATCTATCATCTATCTATATCTATCTATCATCTATCTATCTATCTATCTATCTATCTATCTATCTATCATCTATCTATCTATCTATCTGTCATCTATCTATCTATCTATCTATCTATCTATCTATCTATCTATCTATCATCTACAGTGGTACCTCGGGTTAGCTACTTAATTCGTTCCGGAGGTCCGTACTTAACCTGAAACTGTTCTTAACCTGAAGCACCACTTTAGCTAATGGGGCCTCCTGCTGCTGCTGCGCCGCCAGAGCACGATTTCTGTTCTCATTCTGAAGCAAAGTTCTTAACCTGAAGCACTATTTCTGCGTTAGCGGAGTCTGTAACCTGAAGCATATGTAACCTGAAGCGTATGTAACCTGAGGTACCACTGTATCTATCTATCATCTATCATCTCTCTCTCTCTCTCTCTCTCTCTCTCTCTCTGCCAAGTTAGGGATCATCTCCAAATGCAAGTGTTTGAAAGGTTGTGTGAAAGGTTATGTATTTAAACTCTGCGTAGCCAAGCACAGACAGATTTACAAATCCATGTGTGTGCACACGTGTGTGCGCATGCGTGACAAATTCCAGACAGGCCATCCTATTCAGCTGCAATGGATTGCTTTAGTGTCAGCACCAGATCATGGGGGTGGGGTGGAATCCTCTCCCAACTACCCGGCTCCACCCTGTCCAGTATTTTGCCAGAACAAAGGTGGCAATGGATCTGAGAACTCCTTGGAAAAGGGCATGACAAAGGACATTGCTCAGTAGCTCTCTCCATTTTCCCTAAGCAAGGCCTCATGTATCTTCTGCTAGATCTCCCAAGGATACAGTTTAGGATGGCTGACAACTAGATGGGGAAATCTGGCCCATCTTCCTCTATGCCATCAGAAGCAGATTCACGGGAGCGTGAGTGGTTTGCCCACACTGGGCACCAAGCCAAGAAGTTACCACAGGGAGCACTGCAGCAATGACTTAGAATGGAAGGTGAGAGGAGAGGCAGGGCGAGAGGAGGCATAGACTTTTGACACTGCACAGGGCAGCACTGAAATTTGAAGGGTTGTCTGGTCCAAGTTGAGAGCCAATGTGGCTTAGTGGTTAGGCAGCTGGACTTGGATCTTGGAGACAAAAAGGTTCAGTCCCCAACTCAGGCATGAAGCTCACATGGTGACCTTGGACCTTGAGCCCGTCACTGTCTCTTAGCCTATTCTACTTCACAGGGTTGTTGTGAGGATGAATTGAAAGAGGGAAAACCATGCACACTGCCACCTTTTGCTCCTTGAAGGGAAAAGGTGTGGCAGTAATCTAACAAATAAAGTTCAGTTTAAAGATGAAAATCATAAGAAACACGAGCGAGGCCTGGAAGTTGCTACCTCAAAAGAAGACCAAGAAGGCAGATACATGCACCAGCTGGTCATCATCTTCACCCTCTGAACAGCAATCCTAAATACAGAAAGCCAACATAACATATGCCAGCTTAAATTAAACTGGCGTAAATTGTTCCTATTCTACATTCTATTTGGGTGCAGAGAGAGAAAATCAGGATTCTAAAATGACTGTATCCACTGATACAGAAAGTTCCTTGCTTTAGAAGATCAAATTTCTCCATACTGGAGGGCAACAACAATGGTGATGAAGAGGATGGTGCAGCTAACAGAGGAGGTTCACCGGGCGTCTTCATTACATATCTTTAGGCGTCAGGCAAAAGCATTCCTCTTCTCCCAGGCCTTTGGCTAATTAAACTGTGTAGGGCAGAGTATTGTTTCATTTGTTATTCTGCTATGCATTTTTGTGTTTTTCTGCTGTAAAGCGCCCTGTGATCCTCGGATGAAGGGCAGTACAAAAATTTAATAAATAACAATAAAATAAATAAGCTTGCCTCTGGCATGCCAGCACAGCTCAGGTGGAAATTTAACCTTTATTGGTAATTTGTGAAGAGGGCCCTGGACAGGCAAAGGAAAGGAAGGCAGGTTTTGTCTGTAGGTGACCCATAATCTGTTCACACATTAGGAACACAGGAGCATCTTCTTCTATGAGCACAGGCTTGATAGAACAGATATGGGTTAAATCATGAGTAGGCAAACTAAGGCCCGGGAGCCAGCCCAATCGCCTTCTAAATCAGGCCCACGGACGATCTGGGAATCAGTGTGTGTAGAATGTGTGCTTTTATTTAAAATGCATCTCTGGGTTATTTGTGGGGCATAGGAATTCGTTCTCCCCCCGCTCAAAAAAAAATATAGTCTCGCCCCCCACAGGGTCTGAGGGACAGTGGACCTGCCCCCTGCTGAAAAAGTTTGCTGACCCCTGGGTTAAATTGATGTCTTGGAAGCAGGAGTTGTTTGGCAGTTGTGTTGTGAAGGAGCGACGTACTGCCTTATTAACTGGCTCTGTTTCTTGAAGGGAAGGCATAGGGTCTTCTCTGCCCTCTTGGTGATAGGAAAGTGGATACAGTCATACCTCGGGTTACAAACGCTTCAGGTTGCGTGTTTTCGGGTTGAGCACTGCGGTGAACCTGGAAGTACTGGAACAGGTTACTTTTGGGTTTCGGCGCTTTGCGCATGCGCCGAAACACAACCCACGTGTGCACAGATGCGGCGCTGCAGATTGTGAACGCTGCGGGTTGCGAACGTGCCTCCCGCATGTATTTATTTAATCCAATTGTTGCCATTATCAATGGAAAGTTCACCAATTTTGCTGTAGTCATGAGCAGGAAGGCCTGCTGGCCTAAACAAAGGCACAACATTTCCAATGTTTCATTTGTTGAGGGATACAGGAACAGATTTGCTCCATAAAGGGACACTTCGATCGCAGTGGCACACACCTCTAGCAACTGAAGCCTGCTTGTCTCGCACTCTCTGCTGCTCCTGCAGGCAGCTTGCAACAGCGAGATTTTTCCTCCCATGCGGTGCATCTGAGAGACAGCTGACATCCTTGGCGAGAGCTCTGCTTTCTGCAGCATCCCCCTCCCCATACACAAAAAGACACAAGGAGCAGTGGCAGGGCTGACAGAAAGCCAAGGTAATCTTAATATTTATATCAGATGTTTCAGGGAAAGGTGGAGGGATAGCTAGAATGTCAAGGAGGCAGGCTAAGGTAATGCTGAGAGAGAGCCATTGAAATGAACGTGGAATATATTCTTTCTAAGACAAAGGGACTGGAATACAAAGAGCAGGTTTGGGCACTAGATAGGAAGACTAGCGCTGATGGAATGAATGAAAAGTTTGGAGTGCAACTGAATGTGTTGTAATGTTTTATTTCCTTTGTTTTTATGCCAGGTGCAAAATGTTGGAGAGAATGTTCTGATATTCAAAGCTGGAAAGGATTCTGTTCCCCAGGTGACAGTTACTAACATGGCTATCTTTTTTGATCTCCTCAAGAGAGAGAGAAATAAATAAATAGAAAATATGTGTTGTATTCTCCAACGGGGCAATTTCATTAAGACTATGTATTCTGGGGGTGGGGGGTGTGTGATTTCCTTATTTTCCCACTCAATATACTGGACCTGCAACTGTTATTTCCTAGCATTGTGTAGTCTTAACTGGGTCTAAAGGATGGGGCATCTCTTCCTAATGTATTAAAGCTCTGCATGTTGTGCCATGTGTCTGCATCCCAGCCACCATTCTGCATCCCAGCCACCAGCAAACAGAATTATTGCTGCAAAACCTCATGTCATGAAGCACAGTGCTAGTCTGGGGTCTGATGGAATTGCAAGGATTCAAAGGTAATATTCCAAACAGATCCACGTCACTCATGGTTGCCCAGCCATAACATTGCTAAGTCCTTTGCAATTGCTTAATGACTGTCTAGCAAAAGGTGTTAGATTTGGTTTAGAAAGAGGTTGCCATATTTCAGGTGAACACTGCTGTCAATCCATGACTGGCTTCAGATTGTGATTCAGGCATTTCAGTAGCATCTTTTTCATGCAGAGATGATGACTGGCAGGTTTTCTACTATCCTTCCTGGGAAGTTTCACAAAAGAAACTAGGCTTGATCTAAAGTACACTCAGAAGTCAATTGGAGTTACCCACACAACCGCAACCCCCCCAAAAAAAACTTTTTTATGTTTTCACTTGAAAATAATACCCTTTGATATGCAAATTCTCTTTTCCCCCTCACCTCCAGTGATTTTTGTTCATTTCCTCCCATTTGCCATATAGTACAAGAAAGGAAGCAGAGAGATTAAATGATAGAATTAAGAAAATACAACATGCATGTACAAGAGAAAAGATTCAACTGCCAGCCAAATTATTGTTTGTGTTTTTCAATGAGGACCATTGTGTTTACTGGCTAGTGTTGCATGTTCTTCTATTGTGGGCTGTGCACAAAACTCACTCTTGTACAGAATTCTTCCCCCCCACCAAGCGTGATGAGCCAGAAATTCAAAATTGGATAGAATAAAACTTTTTGCAAATACGTAGTAACTTGCAGAACAAGCCTATACATTCGCTTCACCCAGTTTGGTGTCCTCTAGTTGTAATTCCCATCAGTCCCAGCCAGCACAGCTTTGGGACTTGTAGCACCAGATTGGGGGAAGACTGTTATACACATTTGGCCAGAAGGACGTCACACCATGTCATTGAGGTTTACACCCAGGAAGGTGTGAGTCAGATTGCTGCCCCAAGGATTGGAAGGATCACATTTTGATGGCATGCTACTCTCTCAGTTTCTCGGAGCACACTTATTTTTTGAGAGACCATAGGGTGCAACCACACATCATTTTTATGGCGCTAAACATCCTTCAGCTGTGTGCTTCTTTCACTTGCTTACTCTGTGTAGAGGGGGCGGGGAAAATCTTTTCCAGCATCAACAGGCATCACTATGCCCCAGTGACTCAGCTCTCAACAAGAAAACAATATTTTTGCAGCAGTAAGTTTACTTTTTTATCCTTACCCAGCTAAGTGTTCTTGACTGGTTTTGGGATCCAGACTTACTGTTTTGGTGTGCTGTTTAGCAGGACATCTGAAAATGTGTACCTGCATACATATACAGGTTACAGACTCCGCTAACCCAGAAACTGTGCTTCAGGTTAAGAACTTTGCTTCAGGATGAGAACAGAAATCGTGCTCCAGTGGTGCTGCGGCAGCGGGACGCCCCATTAGCAAAAGTGGTGCTTCAGGTTAAGAACAGTTTCAGGTTAAGAACGGACCTCTGGAACGAATTAAGTACTTAACCTGAGGTACCACTGTATTGGTATCCGCACGGCTGGTAACCTCAATTGTGTAGAGTTCCAGATGGTTTTTGGTGGGTACCAGCACATGCACTTCTTTTCAGACCGCAGAATAGGTACAAGTTGGAAGTACGAGTTAAAGGGGCAGCCACACCTCAGCTTAAAAATAACCCTGAGAAATACATCAGCACCTTAATTATATCTCTATTATGCAGGGGCAGCCCAAGTTGTTTTGGTGTCTGGGGCAAAATGCCCCCTGTGATGAGGGTGGGTGTGAAGTTCTGCAAGAACTTCCCTGCAACGAAAAGTCCTTCCAAAGCCTCGTCTCTGAGGGCAGGGTGGGGTACAAACCCTGCAAAGGCTTCTCCTGCTTTTTCTGGTGGGTAGCAAGGATCCAGAAGGGCTTTTCCTTAAGGCAAGAAAGAGTCCTCTGTGAGAGGGAGGCATTCCTCAAAGCTAGCTTTGCTATTGGTCTCTGTCCACCCTAGGAGCAGGGAATACCAGCAGCAAGGCTGTACACCAAAACACCTCCCTCTTGCAGTGAGAGGAGGCCGTTCTGCGAGGCTTTGCTGCTGGTCTCTCTTTACCCCTGGAGGTGGGGGAGACCAGCACGCAATGCTGTCCAGCAGAATACCATGCCATTCTGCCACTGCTGCAGCCTCCCTTACCTGGGTTGTTTCTCTGGTGGCGGCAGAAGTGGTGGGGTGAGAGAATATGGCACCCTCAGCGAGGACAAAATTTGGTACCCCCTAAAGCCGTGTGGGACGCAGGTGGCGCTGTGGGTTAAAGCCTCAGCGCCTAGGACTTGCCGATCGAAAGGTCGGCGGTTCGAATCCCTGCGGCGGGGTGCGCTCCCGCTGCTCGGTCCCAGCGCCTGCCAACCTAGCAGTTCGAAAGCACCTCCGGGTGCAAGTAGATAAATAGGGACCGCTTACCAGCGGGAAGGTAAACGGCGTTTCCGTGTGCGGCTCTGGCTCGCCAGATGCAGCTTTGTCACGCTGGCCACGTGACCCGGAAGTGTCTCCGGACAGCGCTGGCCCCTGGCCTCTTAAGTGAGATGGGCGCACAACCCCAGAGTCTGTCAAGACTGGCCCGTACGGGCAGGGGTACCTTTACCTTTACCTAAAGCCATGTGTGTGATCAGACCAAAGGTACATCAGTATCCTGTTTCCCCGGTGTTGGACCATTCTTTGGGAAGCCCACAGCATCACATTTATTATTTGTTATCTCTTTTTAATAAAATAAATAAATAAATATGTAGGTGATGTGAAATGCATAAAAACGAAAACAAGGTTAAAACGCAACAAAAAATACAATGAACACATCTAGCATAAAAGACTAAAACGCCAGCTGTAGCAACAAAACATTTTAACACATCAGAAAACTAAAAACCGCATCTCAAAGGAGCTAAAATCTCATGGGAACTAAAACCGAGCACTATGAATTAGAAGAGACTAATATCAAAACGATATTGAATTATTTTCAAATGATATTAGAAAACCCAGGGAGCTGGGTGGGAAACACACTTTTACCTTGTTCTGAAAAGGTCACGGTAGAACAACCCTAACTATAAGAAGCTGGGATAATTTACCCTATTCCAAACTCCTTCCAGCAGCCTCTGGGAAGGGCTACTTCAGGCTGTGCTGACAGGTGAGCATTGGCTGGAGTTTTGAGGACTCGGCCCTAGGTCACAGTACTCAGCTGAATGGTGTTTGGAATAGGTGTAGGTCTCCCTTGACCGTCACCCTCACCAATCCCATGAAAAACCCCTTTGGGAGGGGACTTAAAGCCCAAGATTGGCCCAAGTCCAAATTATCTCATCCTAGTGGATCTTGGTTTTCCATTATGCTGAAAGGTGGGTGCCCAGCAAGCCTCTCTAGGGTGTGTATTCCACAATTGGGGGTAACTGCTGAAAAGGCCACCTCCTTTGGTAGGCATCCTCCATACTTTGGATCGAGAAAAACCATCACATTGAGGTAGTATGTAGCCATTTCAACCAATAGCCACTGGTTTCTGTTGAATGGGATCTTCAACTTCACTTGGGCTGGACGGCACCCATAACAATCCATTTCAAATGGAAAAACGGATCTCTCTAGGTATCTCTCTATCTGTATCTGTCTTTCCTATTAAGTTATATTATATATATATTATGTGTTATTATGTATTTTCTACACGACGGTAGTACTTCTGTTTATTTTCTACTTGCGGGAACTTGACTTTAAAACAACAACACAAAACCCTTTCGTTAGGCAAAGGAGCAGTGCTCATCCTCTTAATACAAGCATTGTAACCAATGGCTTATCATGCAAACCACTCTGTCTAATGTAGACCTTTCACTCGCACAAGATAATCTATCTTCAAAGCTATAAATCCAGGAGTCTTCAGCCAATCAAGCTGCCTAATTGGTTGAACATTTACAAACACTTGATAATTAAATTTGTGTTAAACTATATAAAAGGATTTATGTCCCACTTCTTCCAGATTGTTTTCCCCCTTTTCATTTTGCAAGAGTGAGCAGCCTCCTTCGGAAATTCCTTCTGCCTGATGCATCATTCAGGTGGTTAGATGCATCACATTATGTCAGTAATGTCACATTAGTAGCTCATTCCACTATAATGGGCTTGACACATCATTGGAAAAACATATCAAGACTCCCAAATTTCAGACAGCCATGTCTGCTTCATAACCAAAGGGCCTTAATGTGGTGGATTTTAATTAGACTCAAGGTTTTTGGTGTTGATGGTGGTGTTTTTGTTAAGCGGGAGAGTGAGAGAGAGCAAAAGAAAGAGGCAAGTTTTGTTTTGTCCTGTTAATTTACACACACACACACACACACACACACACACGGTAAACGTAAAGGTGAAGGACCCCTGGATGGTTAAGTCCAGTCAAAGGCGAATTATGGGATATATATAGATATAGGTAAAGGTAAAGGTACCCCTGCCCATTCGGGCTAGTCTTGACAGACTCTACGGTTGTGCGCCCATCTCACTTAAGAGGCCGGGGGCCAGCGCTGTCCGCAGACACTTCCGGGTCACGTGGCCAGCGTGATGAAGCTACTCCGGCGAACCGGCACCAGAGCAGCACACGGAAACACCGTTTATCTGCCCGCTATAAAGCAGTACCTATTTATCTACTTGCACTTAAGGGTGCTTTCGAACTGCTAGGTGGGCAGGAGCTGGGACCGAACGACGGGAGCTCACCCCGCCGCAGGGATTCGAACGGCCGACCATGCGATCGGCAAGTCCCACAGCGCCACCCGCGTCCCATATATAGATATATAGATATATAGATATACAGTGGTGCCTCGCAAGACGAAAAGAATCCGTTCCGCGAGTCTCTTCGTCTAGCGGTTTTTGCGTCTTGTGAAGCAAGCCCATTGACGGCTTAGCGGCTTAGCGCTATTAGCACTATTAGTGGCTTTTAGCGGCTTATCGGCTTAGCGGATAAGCAGATAAGCGGCTTAGCAGCTTAGAAAAAGGTGGGGGAAAGGGGGAAAAAACGCAGGAACTCGCAAGACATTTTCGTCTTGCGAAGCAAGCCCATAGGAAATTCGTTTTGCGAAGCACCTCCAAAATGGAAAACTCTTTCGTCTAGCGAGTTTTCCATCTTGCGAGGCATTCGTCTTGCGGGGCACCACTGTATTAAAAATATTTACTGTATTAAAAATATACACAGTGTGTGTGTATATATATATATGTGTTTGTGTGTGTGTGTATATGTGTGTGTGTATAAGTGTGTGTGTGTGTACACACACACACACACACACACTGGTTCACATGTGGTTTGAAAATTATGAAGTTTCCCTTGGAACATGATGAGACACAAAAAAACACTTAATTGCTCATTTCAGATTGTATGTATATGTATTTATGGGCATGAAAATATTATTCATTTCATTAAGGTCATTTGTGAAACATCTCCATGCTAAACATTTGCTCAGGAAGTTTCATGTATTGCAGCAGAAGCACTGACCAAAGTGACCTGGGCCTTCACCATCTTTCTGCTTAATGTAAACGCTCGCTGCCCTTTATGTGCTGTACTCATTTCCGGAACATATAATCTTCCCATGAACAAGATGTGCAACTTCCTTCTTTTGCATGCTAACTAGAAACCTTGAAAGAGGATGAGTTAGCTGAATACCTTCCCTTGTCACTTGTGCAACAAAGGCAGCAGTGGAAGGGCAAGAAGTGGTGTTTTTGTTTTGTTTTGTTTTCTGGAAGAGATTAGGGCTGCAATCTTAAACACACAATAGAGAGCTAGCCCTGGGTCATCTGCAGTGGGCCACAGATCACTTGACCCTTCCCCCCTTTTTGAAACTTATTTCTCCCCTCTTTGCTTCTAGGGTGGCTGGACACACTTCAGTTTGCAGCCTGGCGAGACCCTAGTCGGCCACCATCTTCATTTACCAGAAGCATCACTATGTATAAATTTTCCTATGGAAATGTGCATTATGGGCCTATGTCTCAGTGTCTTAAGTCTCCAGAAACAACCCTGTGGCTTGTTAATATCACTTGCTAATATTATCAGAAGGGACGAGAGAGAAATCAGTTAGCATTTAAATGTAAGGTAAAGGTAAAGGTACCCCTGCCCGTACGGGCCAGTCTTGACAGACTCTGGGGTTGTGCGCCAGCATTTAAATGTATTCTTACCTAATTCTCACTTTCCAAAACAATTAGCAAACTGAAACATTGAAATTTGCATGTCTCCAATTTTTACAGTGTAATGTGTGCAAAAATGCAGTAGAAGAAACTGTGTATGTCACATCTATAAGTAAAAATAACACAGAAGAATGCATTATATTGGCGGGAATTGTTTTGCCAAAATGTGTATATTATTCACAGTAAACTGCTAGTGAATTTTTGTGAGGTTTTTATTTTCACAGAACTTGATGTGGAAAGGTGTAGAACCAAACTTCAGTTCGGAATAAATAACAAAATTTTGATTGGAGAACAATCAAAATTGACATATTTGTCCGCCTCTATCTATCAGCCACTTATACCTGCTTGCAAAATATTTTTACAGGCCTGCAGTAAGAGTCCTGAAAAAATAAAGAATGAACTAATGTAAGGAAATTATGAAAACATAGTATGCTTCAGGGATGGGGAACTTTTTCTTAGACCAAATATGGGTGCAGCAACACATGCAAATGGACTAGATAACCCTCTGGACTCCTTCAAACTCTGCAATTCTAGGATTCTATGAAGTAGGTCTGGTTTAAGAGTCTGGCCTGGGAAGAGGGGGTGTGGATGAGAAGAGATGTGGTTTGGGGAGAGTCCTAAGGGCCAGGTAGAGAAGACTGGAGGGCCACATTTCATCTCTGGGCCTGGTATTCCCCATGCCCTGGAAAATTGCATTAATTTTTCATGGATAATTTTGGACAAATACAACTTATCTACTGACATTGTACAACATAAATGTCCTATATCACTCCCTGTTTTGTGTGTGAGAGAGACGGGGGGGGGGGGGGAGAGAAGGAGAAAGAGAGAAATAGTCCAGTGAAAAAGTTCTACAAATAGAAAGTGTGAGATCCTTATTTCTCCAGATGAGCAGGTATTTATACAAACAGTCACACCACCAGATAATAGAAGTGAAATTACTTACTTCCTCAGAGGCAGGACAAAAGTGGTCACACAATCAGTGCTCCCTGTGCTCCCTTGGAATGTGGAAGAGGAATGAATGAAAGTCTACAAAGAGATTGTATTTCCCAATTAGTTTCTATAAAATGCTATGATGAACATCAAAGATGAAATTTTCTCAAAATCTCATGAGATACCGGTGTAAACTTACCACCTGAATGGCATGGTAATTGCAACATTCCAACCCAAAAATGAAATATAGAACTTAATGCAGAATTTTTGCTTTATATTTGTGACATAATTCTAAAGTATAGTAGAAAGCAGAACATAACAAACCGAAAAGTTGAATGCCAGAGTGATTTCTTTTTTCTTTTTTTCTTTTTTTAAAGAAGAAGCTTTCATGTTGACCTCTACTCTCTAGAAAAGTAAAATCTGTTTCACATCAGAAGCTATGGGGACAGAAGAATACATGGGAAACGAATAGTCATGGCAGTTTATAGAGGACCAGTTAGGTTTCCTGAAATCCAGGGGGATTCATGCCGTAAGCAAAGAGCAACAAACAGCAGGTGATAGGAAGGATTTAAATGAAAACAAGAATACTTTGAACTCAAGATGCTTTCATTCATTGTCTGCACATTTTCCAACCAAAGGGTGCATTTCAAAAATAAACAAGCTCATGATACGAAAATGAAAGGAGGAGAAGCGAGAAAAACTGTACATCCCAAATGTTCTGAGTGCTAATAAGTGAAGTATATGTATATGTATATTTATATGTACTGTATATGTATATTTATATGTGTGTGTGCATATATATATATATATATATATATATATATATATATATATTCCTGTGTGTGTGCACACACATATATACACATATATATCAGAATATATATAATATTACACATTATTTATAATATAATATAATAT
This sequence comes from Podarcis cretensis, assembly GCF_951804945.1. Classification (NCBI taxonomy): domain Eukaryota; kingdom Metazoa; phylum Chordata; class Lepidosauria; order Squamata; family Lacertidae; genus Podarcis; species Podarcis cretensis. The sequence continues at coordinate 76,955,512 of NC_137174.1, forward strand.
AATATAATATAATATAATATAATATAATATAATAATATAAATCACTCCTTATTTCTTTTTTATACATTCAATCGTTCTGTATTTTAAAGTGTTCAATGCATCATAAAAATGGGTAAAAATATAAGAAAGTCTCTGAACACACACATACACACACACACACACACACACACAATATTATATGTCCTGTGGCTACAATACAGGTGACATCAAGTTGACCCACGCTGGTTCAACCTGGGTACCACCACCCCAACCCCTAGTCACTTATCTGTCCGCCTAACCCAGGGGTCTGCAACCTTTAAGACAAAAAGAGCCACTTGCACCCATTTCCGAAGGAAAAAAAACTGGGAGCCGCAAAACTCGTCATTATAAAAATAACTTTTTTGTCACTTTTTTATTATTTCTTTGTTTGACCCCTCAGAATAACTCCTCCTCATAGAAATAAACGTTAAATTAACAAGCTACCTTTTTTTGTGTGTGTGTGTTCTTCACTCCCCTTCAATGCAGTGACCAGCGTACATGCCCCTTACAATGTAGCGGGCGGGCGGGCAGGTGACGTCGGGACGGTGCGTGACTAACGCACCCCCATGCGACGTCACAGCCAGTACAGCGCCCGCCACAGTGGGGAGTGTCGGGGTGCACAATGTGCCTCCTCCCCTCGCTAGTATCCGCCCCGGAGCCGCGGCAAAGGTGTAAAAGAGCCACATGCGGCTCCGGAGCCGCGGGTTGCAGACCCCTGGCCTAACCTAACTCATGGAGCTGTTGTGAAAGGCTGGAGGCAGAACCATGTACAATACCATGAGCTCCTTGCAGTGGAAAGAACAAAGAAGCCCTTATCAAGAACAAGGAAGCCCTTATCAAGAAGGTAAAAGAACAACGAAGCCCTTATCAAGAAGGTGCAGCAAATAAGGGCTGTAGCTCAATGATCCAAACCTTGGGAGCTCCCTGTTGGGCTGGGAGTGTCCCCTGCCTGAACGCCCGGAGAGCCACTGCCAGTCATTGTCACTCAGCTGTGTCAAGTGGACATTGGGAAACAGGACAGAAGTGTTGGTGTTATAGCCAGGGACACTAGCGCAGTATTTCCCACATCCAAATGAACCTTTCTTTTCACTGGTTCCTCTAAACCGCTTCAGTGGCTCTTGGATTCCAGCTGTAAATGCATTTGCTTTTTAATTTTCTAACATCCTTTGGTAAGAGATTAAAGCCCCTAAGACTCAAGGCTTCCCTTTGGAATTATGGGTTCTCTTCCAGTATTTCCTATCAAATGCAAAAGGCTATAATCCTATAACTGTTTAGCCATTTACTGTAATCTGATGCCATAAATCCAATCAAAAACCCATTTCCTTTCAGAATTTATGGTATAGATTTGTGTAGGGTTTAAAAAAACAAACAAAAAAACCCTCATGGGTGGAAGGGCTTACTTCAAAAATGCAGAAACCCAATGATCTGAATAGCAACTAAGGTCTGCATGCGGCAGTTTACTGCCTAAACACCTATTAGCTCAGAAACTAAACCTCAAACTGTAAATCGCCTAAAACATAAAGTATGTTCGCATACTTACAGAGTTTGGCATTTTATAGGGTTTCATCATCAGTGCAGTTTTACTGTCAACGGGCATATTATGCAAACTGGATAATTTAATATTGTCTACATTTTAAAAAAACACACCAGCAATCCCTACAGTATACATAAGTTTTATGGACCTGTTTCAATGCTGTTCTGCATTCCTCTCCCCACCTTCCTAATATATATCACTTTCCTCCATACTGAATGTCTCCCAAACAGCAGCCTTTGTCGGCATTGATTCAGAACATCATCATCATCTGCAATGAGGTGATAACACCTGTATTTATATCTGCCAAGGGACTGACTCTGGACGATGAAAACAGCCACCATCAAAAAGTATAATTCTTTGCCATGGGCGTATATCAGCATTTTTCTTAATTATTTTTGACAGTTTATCTATTGCACGATGAGCTTTCACAAGTGACAAAAATAACTGGGGTAGGAAAGGACATGTTTTATGAGCCACAGTCAACAAAACACATTCCCTGTTAGATATTCCCATTAGAAATCCAGAGAATCTATATGGAGACAAAGAAATAGTACACAAAGATACAACAGGGCTGCATTTATCTTTGCCAAGGTACTGGTCAGCTTCAACATAAAAATAGCAGTTGCATCAGGGATAAGCCTAGCCCTTCAGACTTTGTGAGAAAGAGAAGAGGGGTGAAACTTGAAAGAGTTCAGAAAAAATAATATATACATCTTGCAAGCAGTAGCGTAAGGGTTCAGCTCTTCTTAGGTTGTATGATGAGAACATGTTAATTGGATCAAGCCCATGATCCATCCTATCTCCATTTATGGTCAGTTGCAGATGCTAGAGAAGAAATGTAGAAAACTACCAGCCTGGAAACAATCTCATGCTCCTTGCTTTCTGGTTCAGTGGCAGCTCCAGCAATAAAGCCCCAAATCTTAGAGCATAACTGAATCTTCTGTTGCTGCAGCAGCTGGAGAACAAGGTACATCTCTGAGGGATGCACCAAGCAGCACCACTTCACAACTCTCATCTGGAATACATGGATCAATCTTTGGGAATTAACAACTGATTATCATTCTTTGTGGACCGGAAAGACTTTTCATTCCCTAGTAAAAAGCAACAAATTAGCAAAGAGAGGTCTCCTGAAACACAGTTGCTTCTAAAGTCCAATTCTATGTGCACAGTCAATCCTATGCATATACACCAAAGATATTGGGTCAGACAGACTGAGGGGTTGCTTGTTCACACAGTCAGTTTTGTCTCCACGTAAAGGCTCCCTGAGGCTCCCTGGGGATGCATTCACACACAGCAAATCTCCCATACGGACTGGAATCTCGACTGATAACACTTGCACTTTTTTAGCGGCAATTTCTGTAATCACAGCAACACAATTTGCAGCCACCGTGATAACAGGAATCATTCCTGAGAAGTAGCAGCTGCCTCCATTGAAAGCTCGGTTAATATGAAACATTCTCTGCATGATGCATCCCTGGAGAGCATGGTGGAGAGACAAAATTGACCGCGTTGACCTGCCTGGAGTCAGTTATTTCATTTCAATACAACAGTTTCCTTTTTAACATGTCATGGAAAACGCAGAGTTAACAGCATTGACTCTCTCTCACTCTCTCTTCCCGTCTCTCTCTCTCTCTCTCTCTCTCTCTCTCTCTCTCACACACACACACACACATACACAGCAATTTTGTAATACTTTCCAAACTAATATTATCAGACAGACCCTTATGTCTCTGACCTTCTGTTCTCAAGGCAATCCAAAACAAATCTGATCGCTATAACAAATATTTTCATACGTTCCTCTTCTGCAGAATCACAGGGTTTGCAACATTTTCTTTAATGAACAGAGAGTGGCAATGGTTGCTGTTTTTGTTTTCTGTTTTTTAAAGCAGGAGCGAGAATAAGGAAAGGGGGGTTGAAACGGCCTATCGAGTGGCTGTTATCGCTTTGTGACAGTGGGGAAATGTGAACTAGGAAAAAGGCTGAAAGTGATCCAGCAAATGTCAGTTATCATCCCAGAAGAGAAGATCCATGGGCAAACTCACAAATGTATGCTAACCACTCCATGTCTTCAAGACACTGGTTGCTCACAAGCCACAAGATTAGAATCATGTTGGGGGGCGGGAAGAGACAAGGCCATTGACCCTGTCCCTTCCATCACATCCTTGTCTCCTGTTCCCACTCCACACATTGTAGAGTGAATGTCTCCTGCCAGGAGCCTGCCATACAATCACCCCCCATTGTTCTGCCTGGACACTGAGGTCCAGTGCCGAGGGCCTTCTGGTGGTTTCCTCGCTGCGAGAAGCCAAGTTACAGGGAACCAGGCAGAGGGCTTTCTCGGTAGTGGCACCTGCCCTGTGGAACGCCCTCGCACCAGAGGTCAAAGAGAAGAACAACTACCAGACTTTTAGAAGACATCTGAAGGCAGCCCTGTTTAGGGAAGCTTTTAATGTTTAATAGACTATTGTATTTTAATATTCTGTTGGAAGCCGCCCAGAGTGGCTGGGGAAACCCAGCCAGATGGGTGGGGTATAAATAATAAATTATTATTATAATCAGGATTCTAAATTGCACAGGAAGAATACATGAGCAGAGAAGATATGGTCACCTCACCTCAAAATGGATATTGAGAAGTTTTCAGAAAAGAGCAACCAAAAAGACCAAGAAGATGGAGCAACTCCCCTATGAGGAGAGGTTGCAATATGTGGGACTTTTTAGTTTAGAGAAAAGGAAAGCAAGTGGTGATATAAAAGAAATTATATAATGATGCCTGGCATGGAGCAGATAAAGGTTTTTCTCTATCTCTCACAGAATCATAGAATTGTAGAGTTGGAAGGGACCACGAGGGTCATCTATAGTCCAACCCCCTTCAATGCAGGAATCTTTTGCCTAACGTGAGGCTCGAACCCACAACCCTGAGATTAAGAGTCTCATGTGGTACTGACTTGAGCTATCCCAGCTGGAGCACTAGAATTCCAATGAAGTTGCCGGTTTCCCACAGGCATCTGGTTGGCCACTGCGAGAACAGGATGCTGGACTAGGTGGGCCATTGGCTGATCCACCAGGTTCTTCTTATGTTCTTGAGGATCTTCACAGCAAACATGCAGCCCCCAAAATGTGGGGAGCAGCGGGGGCAGGTAATGAGGGTACGATGGAGGGTGCTGGGCTAGCTTGTGCCTCATGATCCCATGAGGGGGATGACAGCTGTAGAAGGCTCTAACAGTGACTCACAGCCATTATGGATTGGTGGCACAATCAGGTAAAGGACCCCTGGATGGTTAAGTCCAGTCAAAGGCGACTATGGGGTTGCGGCACTCATCTCACTTTCAGGCCAAGGGAACCGGTGTTTATCTACAGACAGCTTTCCAGGTCATGTGGCCAGCATGACTAAACCTCTTCTAGCGCAACGGAACACTGTGACAGAAGCCAGAGCGCACAGAAATGCTGTTTACCTTCCCGCCACAGTCGTACCTATTTATCTACTTGCACTGGTGTGCTTTCGAACTGCTAGGTTGGCAAGAGCTGGGACAGAGCAACGGCAGCTCATTCCATCATGGGGATTCGAACCGCCGACCTTCTGATCGGCAAGCCCAAGAGGCTCAGTGGTTTAGACCACAGCGCCACCTGCGTCCTGTTCCCCATGCATAGAGTGAACACGCTGAGAAGAAGATCTGAAAGGGGCTCGACGTGTCTTTTACAATGAAGCAAAACATACCTTTTGAGAGCATGGTTCTCTGGAAACTTTTCCCATCCGTGGGCAGAGGTCAAGAGAATGAGTAGACCTCTCCAAAGGCAGCAGGGCTGGGTTCCCTTTTGAAGGAAGTACAGTGGTATCTTGGGTTAAGAAATTAATTTGTTCTGGAGGTCCGTTCTTAACCTGAAACTGTTCTTAACCTGAGGTACCACTTTAGCTAATGGGGCCTCCCACTGCTGCCACGCGATTTCTTTTCTAATCCTGAAGCAAAGTTCTTAACCCGAGGTACTATTTCTGGGTTAGCAGAGTCTGTAAGCTGAAGCATCTGTAACCTGAAGCATCTGTAACCCGAGGTACTACTGTAAAGTTATGCATATTACCATCTAAAGATGAGGGATCTGAAAGACCATTAAGCTCAAAAAACCAGTAATTGCTGTACTTCCCAATGCAAATTAACACACACACCGTGCCCAGAATTTCATTTCAGTGTAACATTGTAAAAGATGGAACAACATATTTGAGAAGGCAAGGACAGGGGGTCATTTTTGGTGCCTGTTGTATCTCACTAAGCTGCCCTTGAGAGCCCATGCGGCATAGCTGGAGACAGCTGATTCTCCCTGTCCATTGAATCCCTACTCCCTATGGGGACTTGACTTGTCCGCTAGTTAGGACAAATATCAGCTAGTTAGACCTCTGATGGTGCTTTTGTGGATGGAGAAACATGCCCCATGGGATGCTTACAGGAACTGCAAGTGAACCATATGCTTCTGTCAGTCGTGAGAAACATCTTTGATAAACTGAAATACTTCTAGAAATTGCTACAGTAAATGGCCATTATTCTTAGCTCTCCATTGAAAAATGATACAGCCTGAAGTCAAGAAGAAGAAGAAGGAACCGGGGGGGGGGGGGGAGCCCACGGGCTTCCCAGTGAGAAAACCCCTTAAGCCTGACTACAGTATTTAAAATGAAATTTACTTATCCCTTACACAATTTGAACAGCGGCTTTTTAATTACGGCTGATTGTTAAAGGTGGTGTTGTGCAGCCCTAAAGATTTAAGATGAAGACATTCAATTGCTGGAACACATCCTCTGGTTACCAGTACTACAGTCGAAAGCCCATAGGTATCATAGCAGAAACGATTGTATAAAAAAGCATTAAAAAGCATTTATTTAAGTGAGAGCAAGCATGGAATCCTTCCCAAGAGTGTGGAGGTAGGGGTGGAGAGGGAATCTCTGTGTGTGTTTTTGGAGACACAACAACAACCAAACCATGAAATACACAGTTGAAACGTTTGGGATCACTGTGAAAAAGTTCCATGTTCACTTGTTAAATAATGCTCCAAAGCAGTCTAAAGCATATGAATGGTTCTTTCACAGGTCACAGATTCCATTCAGTTGTTGGACATTGTTATTATCCGACCAAAATAGACAGTCCTAATTAATATTCTGCACATACCTGGGAGAACATTCTTAAGGAATCCATCTTCTGGTGGCTTGGGATATATATATATAACAAAACAAATGGCAAACATTGAAAATTGTGACTAGTTAATGTACTGTAAACACAGTGATACTATTAAAAGTTTAATTTAATAAAGACACTACCACTAAATAGACTTGTTTTCCTTGTCTTTTACTACCCAACAGTTCTACCATGTATATTAAAGTTGAACTGTGAAGTCATTTTGCAAGTAATTATATTCTTGGCACTTTTCTGAACATAATATAACAATTACCACAGCAACCGCATTTTTATTAGGCTCCTCTGAGGGAGAAGCAGATTACTAGAAGGGACAGAAGGCGCTTCTAGACAATGCTAATATTTGCTCTATATCAGATGGAGGAAGCAGCAGCCTGATATAAATTTGGATCCACGTTGGAAGGACAGCCATAATTCTGCATAGCGATTCCTGCAAGAAAGAGCTGATACAGGCAATACATTTCGGAGACATAGCAGTGCTGTTATAACACCTCTTCTCCCTCTTTCGATGCTTCCAATATATAGAGAGAAATAGCGTTGTACTTGTTGTTTTCTTGGGGAAAAAACCATTAATTGTGTTTTTGATAACACAATTAAAATATGAAAATCAATAGTACACATTCATTCCCCATTTTTTAAAACAACAACAATGTCCCCAACAGTATATAAGGTTCTACATTTTAGACCATGGTGCTGATAACACCAAGGTTGCAGGTTCGATCCCTGTATGGACCAGCTGCATATTCCTACATTGCGGGGGGTTGGACTAGATGATCCTCAGGGTCCCTTCCAACTCTACAGTTCTATGATTCTATGATTTTCTTGTAGCACTGCTGAGCTGCACTTATCATCCTTACGCAAGTTGCAGAATTGGGGCAATTGTCATAGGCCTTATGGAATTGGTGGAAGGTTATCCTGTACAAATGAATAAAAATTTCAAAGTAGCCTTGAATATATAGGAAATTAACTCTCTGATGAAAAGTAAGCATGGGGAGAATTCTAGACCTCTAGAAAAGCCGCTATTAAAAACTCCCAAATAAGTTTTTTGTGCGGTTTTCAGCCCACAGCCCTTCTACTCTAATTGAATCGAACTCAACAGCACTGTCTCCTTAAGAGGTCTGACTAACCTTGTAGAGTTGCGAGTGTCAGTGAAAATATGGATAGGAGATATCTAGTACAGAAGCATAGAAAAGTGCCTTGTACCTCATTAGCTGAGTAGCTCTCTGGGATTTCAGGATAGGTTCTCTCCCAACAAAATACTTCTTCACACAGAGCATAATGGCATGTTCCATTAAAAGATATAGGCCTCATTTGCACTATACATTTAAAACAATATCGTACCATTTTGAGCAATCATGTCTTCCCCAAAGGATCCTGGGAACTGAAGTTTGTGAGTTGTTAAGGAGAGCCCTATTCCCCTCACAGAGCTACTGTATAATTCTCAGAGTGGTTCAACAGTCAACCCTTCTTCCCAGTGAGGTGTGGGAATTGTAGCTTGTGAGGGGAGTAGGGCTCTCCTAACTATTCTCAGCAAACAAACCACAGCACCCAGAATGCTTTGTGAGAAGCCATGGCTGTTTAAAGCAGGATGATACTGCTTCAAATGTATACGGCCAATAGGGCCAATGGGATGGCGACCAACTTTGTTTGCTTTAAAAGCAGACTGGACAGATTCATGGAAGCGGAGAATGAGATCAAAGGCTATTACGGTAGTTACAATATCTACATCAGGGGTCAGCAAAACTTTTCAGCAGGGTGCCGGTCCACTGTGCCTCAGACCTTGTGGGGGGCTGGACTATGGTTTTTTTTTGGGGGGGATGAACGAATTCCTATACCCCACAAATAACCCAGAGATTCATTTTAAATAAAGGGACACATTCTACTCATGTAAAAATACGCTGATTCCTGGACCGTCCGTGGACTGGATTTAGAAGGCGATTGTGCTGGATCCGGCCCCCAGGACTTAGTTTGCCTACCCATGGTCTACATGTTACCTCCAGGCTCAGAAGAAATATGCCTTTGAATACCAGTTGTTGGGGTTCGATAATTTGGAGAGTCCTGTTGCACTCATGTCGTCCTCATGAGCTTCCCACAGACATCTGGTTGGCCACTGAAAGATCAGGGAGGTGGACTTGATGGGGCTTTGGTCGGACCCAGCAAGTCTCTTCTTATGTTAATGTATTTCTGCTCTCAGGGTTGATTCTTCATCGGCTCAGCCACAGTGGAAGAAAGACAAGAGGAAGCCACTCCTGATTGGTTGTCCCATGTCCAAGACTAGTCCCATTGCCAGTGTTGAAATATGATTCAACCGTCGGTCCAGTTGGCGTCTGTACATACAATAGGCTGCCATCTTTGGCATTAGGCAGCAAGATATGCTGGGCCAGCCCAGTGTATGCCTGCTGCAAGAGGGAGACTGCTGGAATCTTATTGGCTTCCCGTGCCCTCTTCTAGAAAGCACACAGAGGGAGAGACCACTTCTCATCCCTTGCCGCATCTTCTCTACAACACCAAGTGTCAGTAGCAGATGGGAAAGGTCAGACCTTTCTGTTTTCCCTACTTTGCACTCTTTTCTACCACTGATGTCAATGGGGTTTTCTTAGCTGCTAGAGTGGGCCCTGCTTCAGGTGGTACCCTGAAGTGCCCGAAAGGTGTGGCAAGTATTTTAAAAGTGTTCATCCTAGGTCTCTGTGAGTTTGTGTGTGCATTTAGATGTACCTTAGGCAGTACAATGTCTTGGTACGGCATTGCTAGCCATCTCAAGCATCCTAATGCCCCTGTCTCTCTGGCCCTGGGGACTCTCCCAAGGCCATACTCCCTAGCTGCACCTCATACTAACCCTGCTTTTTCTTGAGTGTCTTCTCTTTGCCTGTCTGGAATGTGCCCTTGAACACTGATAATGCCTCTTTCCTCTCTGGATGGAGCATAGAGAGGAACATAAAGAGTTTGTGCATTAACTAGCCTACAATGAGTGTAAAATTTGCATTCATTGCTCTGTTCACATTTGCCCTTGCCATGTGCCTCTCCCAAAAGACTGCCCAGAAAGGAATGTGCCACTTGGGTTGGAAAAGGTTCCCTATCCCTGATTTAAAACAGGTTGTACATATATTTTCTGTCTTCTTATGTTCAGTATTTATACATAGTACAGGACCTTAGACCATAGACCACATGCTTTCATTTGCCAGGACTAAGAAGTTTGTAATTATCTAAACACACACACACACACACACACACACACACACACACACCCTAATCTGGAATACAGGGAGGACAGATTACATGTTTAAAACAGATAAATTGATAAAGCTACCATGAACAAAAACAGGAGCAAAATTTGGCCACAGCGTGGTTAATAATCAGTTCTGCGCTCCCACTGTTTTAGTACATTTAGAATTCAGGGCACTATTGCACAGCAATGCCTCACTGTTGTTCTCATCTTACATTTCTGTATTGCTTGCATAAATGAATGACAGTGTATGACTAATTATCACATCTATTCTCCATGCATGCATGGAGGCAGTATTGTGGGTTACTCCCACACATAAATCCTCCATTGTCAGTGGCAGGCTAGACATTATTTTAATCTACAGTATGAAGCTATTTTATTAGAGCAATAAGCCCATGGCGGAGAGAAGTACCTCTTAACAGAAAGGCAAATATCAAACTATCTGCCCACTAAAATACTTCGGCGTATGGCAGTTCAGCTGAACGATTACTGCCTGAAAATGGCTGTCAAGTGTTTAGTATTTACACCATAATATGGGGAAATGCATAAAAAAATCCCATCAAAATAAATAGGCCCATTTATTTCCAAGACGTAGAGGGAGGCTAAGTTTCTTTGTCCTGCCACATCAGAGTCCCTTGATAGCATTTTCACCATCTTTATTGTCTCTTAGATATAGATCCTCCACTGCGTAAGTATCGGGGAAAGCTCCTGGTAACAAACACCTAGACATATAGCAGATGCATAAGTGCATCTTGGGATAAATATATTAAAGACAATTAACTGCCATCATACTCCTCAATTACAATTTCACCCGCTCCTGTAGTGTACACCTGTGGCTTGTTAGTGACGCAACTCATCTTTTAAAGCAGCACGACGGTTCAAAGGTGGCTGTGCGAAATCTGTGCTTCCTTTGCTGCTCAAATATCCTTCGAATACCTGTTCAAACAAAAGGAAGAAGCACAAGAAATTAGCGTTACCCAGCTGTTTCAGAACAAATCACTTGGAAGACATAGATTCATAGAACCGGAAGGTAGTCAATTTTATCCTCTTCTTCATGGGCACCCAGTCCATGACAATGAGACTTTATTATGTGAACTGCCTCAAGATCTTTTGATGAGGACCAGTATATAAATCCAATAAATTATAAAATAATAAACAACCACCAGAGGCACCAACAGCCATGTCAAAAGGTCCTGCAGGTCTACCTATAGCATATCCTCAGACCTTGAACTGACCTCATCCAGACCAGAATATAAAACTTTGTCTTTGTGTGTTACTTTTTTCTTCCTTGCTTTCCTTTCTTTTCTTTTCTTTGTTATTATTTTGTTCTCTTCAGATAGTAGCTTTGTTTGGAATTTATTGCATTAAATGTTGAAAACCTTTAATAAAATTGAGTTAAAAAACAAACAAACCAGTTATCAGACGCTCCTGAGACAGGAAGGACATTTTGCCCCTCCAAGAATTCTGGGCACCAGAGTTTCTTAAGGGTTCCTAGGAATTGTAACTCTGCCAAGGGTAAACTACAGGGGGCAGAATTCTTTGAGGGGGTGGGGAAAACGCTTTCCCTGTGCTTTAAAGGTATTGTGTGTACATGATGAAGGTTTTCCTGAGCACTGCCATGTCCCAGGGATGGGGAACCTGTGGCCCTCCAGATGTTGTTTATTCCCATTCTTTTCAGCCCTAGCCAGCTGAGACCCTGGCACAGAGCCCCCACTACTGGCTTCCTAGCCCAGTGTAGTAAATTGAGGGTTGCCATATGTCCTTTTGTTCGGGGACATGTCCTCTTTTTTCATGGGTAGAGCCACCATAGTGATCCATAGTTAAAAGCAGAAGTCAGCAAATGTGTTCTTTTCTTTGCTCTTCAAAATATGGCAACCCTAGAAAGTTTCGGAACCTGCGATCGACCGAGCTCCTCCAAGCTCCTCCGGAATCACCTCTGACGATGATTAACAACCTGAGCCTTTGATAAGGCTCCAGGCACATTCCCCATTCAGCAGAGTATCAAAGCAGCATGCGGAAGGACGAGATAGTATGAGCTACATGGCTAAAGAGTTTTATTTCTCGCTACGCAGACAGAAAAGAAACATCCTCTCTCTGTGAGAGCAGAGAGCAACTAAAACAAACAAAGGAACAGGAAACCAGTAACGTCACATCCGTCTCCCGTCTCCCATGAGGCTTCCAACAGCCTGGAATGTCTCTGGAATGTAAACAGAGTCTTGTGAATCTAAGCAGCTGCACAGTAGCACAAACAGAAACCAACAGAAGGTGCAAGAGAATGACACTATTCTGTGTACTTGAGCTGTGTACAGACCTGAAAAAGGCTGGGCCAAGAGGAAGTGCTTAAACTCATGCCCAATAAACTAGAATCCATAGCTGCACAGGTCAGCTGAGATGGGGGGGCTCTGTGTTTGTGTGTGAGATTCTGGTCTGGCCACACTCACCACTAGCATTTAACCCCTTGAGGGTCAGTCAAAGGTGAAAGCAACCCTTTGGCCAAATCTGTTTAGATGCTGGTCTAGTCCATTTTTCTGCTAAGGGAAATTTTATTTTGTAGGTGGGAGTACTTGACTCATAACTAAAAATAAGTGATATGGAGATGGAAAAGATGCAGAAAAGAGCAACCAAAATTATCGAGGTGGGGCGGGGTGGTTGCAGCAACACTGGGGGCTTTGTAGTTCAGGAAAAAGGGGGAGTAAAAGAGGACATGATAGAGTTGTATTATTAAATAATCCATCATGAGGTGAAAGTGGATAATTCATAATTAAGTGAAAGTGCTCTCTCAGATATGCTGAAGAGTTGGAGATAGACAAGTACTTCACACAGAAATTAGTAAAACTGTGGAACTCACTCCCAAGAAATTGTGGCCATCAACTTAGTTGGCCACTGTGAGAGCAGGATGCTGGACTAGATGGGTCATTGACCTGATCCAGCATGCTCTTCCTACACTCTTAGGTTGAAATAAGATTAGGTACACAGAGCCTAGGACTTGCTGATCAGAAGGTTGGCGGTTCGAATCCCCGCAATGGGGTGAGCTCCCGTTGCTCGGTCCCTGCTCCTGCCAACCTAGCAGTTCAAAAGCACGTCAAAGTGCAAGTAGATAAATAGGTAACACTCCGGCGTGAAGGTAAACAGCGTTTCCGTGCGCTGCTCTGGTTCGCCAGAAGTGGCTTAGTCATGCTGGCCACATGACCTGGAAGCTGTACGGCGGCTCCCTCGGCCAATAAAACGAGATGAGCGCTGCAACCCCAGAGTTGGCCATGACTGGACCTAATGGTCAGGGGTCCCTTTACCTTTACCTTACATGAGAGGATAAGGGTACTAATCACAATGATTATAGGATCCTTTCAAGATCAACACCAACATGCATTTTAATACCAACTGCTGAGGAATGACAACAAGAGAGGGGAATCTTGCTTGTGGGTTTCCACAGACAGCAGATTGGCCATTATGGAAACAGAATACTATACAGATATGCCTTTGGTCTGATCCAGCAAGGCTCATCTTTTTGACATGCTGGAGAGAGAAAAAGGCACATGGTTTAAAGACAAATGAGTCAAAACAATATAAAAATAGGGCATTACTGTTTCAAACAGGTTAGAACAAACCCAGAATAAGTCAGCACATGAGACCATAATGTAGTCCGTAAGAGTTCACCATAATATTGAAGACCAATTATTTTATAAGTTGTAGAATAATCCAACAGTTACAGGAGTATAAATTTTATTAGAGCAGAGCTTTGTAACATACATCACTTTTTAATTTCCAGGGTTGGGAATTCATTAGAGGCCTATCTGAAAATGGCATGGATCTATGCAAAAGTACAATTAAGCCTCCAGCTTTACAAAATGGATGTTTATACAAGTTAAAGAAACTACTGGAGAGCTGTTCTATAATCACACTTAAAGCCATAATGGTTCCTGGAAGGATTATTCTTTATTAAATATGCAATTGGCATTTTTCACTAAGCTCTGTACGGGAATTTGATAGAACTCTCTGTAACGGAAAACATGACAAATAAAAACATTGGACAAATGGGCCCGTATCTCCTTTCAAATAAAGCAAATCTTGCATTAAAAAAGCATTTTCTACTTGATATGCCAGTGGAATTAACACTACCGAGTTGCCAATAGTGATTTATTCATTAGAATGTATCATATTCTATCAAACCATGCTCAAATCTTTTAAATCCTATTTCTGCTTCTTTTCCACGTGATGCTTTTAACATCCATGAACTGAGACTCAGTTACCAAATATTATTAACTAGTACTGTGCCATATTTTTTTCCAGAGTCCTCCCCCTAACTATTCTCCAGCAATTAATGAGTAAATAAATTGTGTCCAAAATATATAAAAGGGGATAAAAAAAAAACCCTCAGTGAAATTCTCAAGGGTGGGGAGCAGGTTACCTTACTTTCCAAGTAGCCAAGGTGTATTTGTGAGTGTCCTTTTTTTTTCATTCTGCAAATCATCAGCACTCTGCAGCTTTCCTGGGTGCCCACACTTCCTAAAAACCCTGTGATGTCTTCAGATGGGCTTTCCTGTAAGCATCAGAAGGTGTGGGAAGGCTGCCAATTATGTGCCTGAAAGCAGTTCGTAAGAAGCCTTCTTTCTTCTAAAGAAACCAAAAGGGAAAGATTTATTTTTAAAAGCTAAAAGGAAGGATGCCCTTTCATTGGAACAAAGGGAGCTACGTAAATCAGAGGCTGCATACACACCATACATTCAAAGCACCTGACTTTCACCCCAAGGAATCCTGGGTACTGTACTTTATCCGGAAGAAGAAGAAGAGTTTGGATTTAATATCCCACTTTATCACTACCCGAAGGAGTCTCAAAGCGGCTAACGTTCTCCTTTCCCTTCCTTCCCCACAACAAACACTCTGTGAGGTAAGTGGGGCTGAGAGACTTCAGAGAAGTGTGACTGGCCCAAGGTCACCCAGCAGCTGCACGTGGAGGAGCGGAGACGCAAACCCGGTTCACTAGATTACGAGATTACCGCTCTTAACCACTACACCACACTGGCTCATCCAGTGGTGGCTGGTGCCCATTGGGATTGGGGGGGTGGAAATCAGTGAGTTCACACAACAGAACCAGAGCCAGTGACTTGTGGAGCTAACAAAGATTAGTCGAAACAAAATAAAAAAATTCGTTCCTGTAGCACCTTAGAGACCAACTAAGTTTGTTATTGATATGAGCTTCCGTGTGCATGCACACTTCTTCAGATACACGAAAGCTCATACCAATAACAAACTTACCATAGTTGGTCTCTAAGGTGCTACTGGAAGGAATTTGTTTATTTTGTTTCAACTATGGCAGACCAACACAGCTACCTACCGGTAACTATAACAAAGACTAGGTTTGTCCCCACCCTGCTGAGTTCTACAAAAAGCAGCCCTGAAGCTAAGGAGGAAGCTGAGTGGGAGCTGGCTAAGGTGGAGCACTACCTCATTTGCCCTAATGGACCAGTTTACACTGAGTTTACCCCCGTAGGCCTATAATTCCCAGCACCCTTAACCAAGTACAGAGGAAGTCATGTGCTTTCAATGTGTGGTGCTTACATAACTGTAGACCAACTCCTAAGGTGGTCTAAATCTCTCTTTGGTTTGGAGCATGGGTTGGCAAACTAAAGCCCAGGGGCCAGATCCAGCCCAATTGCCTTCTGGATCCGGCCTGCGGACTGTCCGGGAATCACTGTGTGGATCAGTGTGGATCTGATTCTGATTGTTCGCGCTACGCTATTTCCCCCCCACACACACACACACAGACACCGCGGTGGTGCCTCCTCCCTCCCTACCCCTGGCTTCTCCCCACTCTGCAGAGGAAGGGGGCTAGGCTTTGATTGGTGCCAGCAGCAGCAGCGTGATCGCTCGAGTGGCTGCCATTTAAAGCAGCCCCTCTCCAGAGCCCTTTTGTGCACCGCTCATCGTTCCTCTGCTGCCTCCGCCGCCCAACCCCCCTCCCCAAGGTCTGAGGGACAGTGGACCGGGACCCTGCTGAAAAATTTTGCCGACCCCTGGTTTGGAGGCATATTTGCCCTTGCCCCATGGGCATAGTCAGGTGGAGCAGGGGGTGCAGCTGCCCCCCAACAAGTAAATAAATAAAAATATTTAACTAGCTGACCAGTCACAGATAGCTCAATTCTGCCCCCGTCCCCCAATAAATCCTGGCTATGTCTGATTGAATTCATTAGGATTTACATATGATAATACATGGTTGGGATTGTGCTGTTAAATTGTTAAAATTGAAAGTATGGTTTATTTATGGTTGTTGTTGTTGTTTAGAGGGGGGTAAGGGGTGTAACAAAAAAAAAAAATTGGAGCAAAGCATACATAAGCCTGTACATTTTACTTACTTCTAATTGCTTATTGATAATAGCTATTAAATAAATGTGTGGGGATGGTTGTGATTAAGAAGGCATTTTAGGCAAAGGAAAAATGCCAAAATGAAGCAGAGAGAGAGAGAGAGTAAAAACCATTAACTTTGGTGATCTATTAGGTTCTCTTAAAACTTCAATACCACAAATTTTGACAAACTGAACAGTGCAATGATACTATGATTAGTAATCATCCGAACACTTTTTAAAAGGTTTTCTAAACTTTACTCTTTTAGTTGCCAAATTTGTCCAAAAGATTTTGACAGGCAAAGCTTCAGTTCCAGCCATTTATAATTCTTCATCAAACTGCTGTAACCATGTTAATGTGCTTTGGGATAACTGCTCCTTAATGACGATTAAGAAGCCTCATCCGGGTGCCTATTGTTTCAGCAATTCTATTGAGGAGTTGAGCAAATTAACATCAGCGGCATTTACATAGTTCAGTAAAACAGAGCAAGGAAGCAGTAGCGACAGCTGAAGCCCGAGCTGAAATCTCATAATAAACTCACAGTATATTCGCTGTTTGTACTTCCTGCTCCGCAATTGAGGTGGTCCCTAAAGACAAAGCAGGCTGAAGATTGGTCCAACAACTCTATAAGGGAAGTCTCAAGACTCTTGTCAACCTAGCTGTCTAAATTACTTAAACAGGACTCAAAGGGATTTAAACGGGACAAACGACATGACAAACAATTATATTCTAACACACTATTTATAACAATGCCCTTTTAGATTATTGTTCCACCCAGACTGTCACATCGCTGTAATCCAGGGGATGAATCTTGGGACTTGCAAGTTAGACCGTGCACAGCTTGTAGGCATTTAGAAAAAAAATAGAAATAAAGAGCTGACATTCAGGAAATATAGAGCATCTCAAGGATAAATTCTGCTGGGATAAGCTTAATTTATCAATGTCAATAACAACGGTGAACACATCGCAAGAATGCATGCATATTAATTGAAAATAATTCAGATTAAATCACTGCAGTTTGACATTTTGAGATAGGCACTTTATCTTTTCAAGAAAGAGAGCACTATAAAATCTTTAATCTGAAAACACATCTTAATTGCGTGTTATCACCTCCTAATTGCTTCTATATTATATTAAACATTTTGCTAATTACTAGCCTGATCATGGTGTAAATAGCTCCAGGCTAGGGTTTTACATCCAGCTGCAGACAACTGGGCACAATGAAGCCCAGAATAAGACTTGATGATTTGGTGTTGAATCATGGGCTTCCCATCATTATCTGTAGCTATCACGTTCCTCTCAAGTTCCCATGTGAGATGAAGAAAAGGAGGCAATCATGTAGATCAGAAATTGGGTTGCCTTGCAGATGCTCTAGTTTTATTTGTTATTCCCTTATTGCATTCCCAGGAAGAGGAAAAAGCTGCCTCCTGCTGCCTGTATTCTTCTGCTAAGACACCCAAGTTCAAAGGCCAATGGTGTCCAACAACATGTTTTAAAATGGACATACAGTGATGAGGCTCTTGTAGGTATCTAGCTGGCCATTGTTACCAAAAAGATACCAGACAAGATGGGCCCTTGGTCTAATCTAGCAAGGCTTTTCTTATGTTCTTAAGTATTTACTTTCCTAATATACAGCATGATCATATGCATATTTACTTAGAGGAACACACACACACACATACACAATACTGTTACTACTACCAACATCACCACTGGTGACAGCATTCCATTTAGAGAACTCTCTTCCAGTATACGTCTGCTTGTTCTCCACTTAGTGCTCATTTCTTGCCATAATGGCAGGAGGTTCAGCCAATCCCGCCATGCAAGAGAACCCAAATGGTCATGGAGATGCAAATTTTGAGAGCAGTGGAATGTGGATCAGATTCTGGAGATTCTGAATTTTATCAAGATATTTTGGCAGCCTTTCATCAAATCCAATGACCCTTCTGTGATACCTATATTCTTACATTATAATATATTAACATACCTGTGTTTGACAAGATCACAGGAGATGTCTTTACATTCCATGGTACAACATTGTGCACTACCGCAGGTCCCAATCACACAGCAAGCGCTATGAGTATCACATGACTTCAGTCAAACATGCACTGTAGCATACTGTGACATACATACACGCCACAGTAGGTTATCTTTATTTGATGGACTACAAATCCCATGCATCAGTGTAGGTCTGACAGACAATGCAATATGCCAAGATAAGATGAACTTCATCATGAGTCTGCAAATTCTGAAGGGAACTATGAGCACATTTTCCCAGGGAAACTGAAAGCAGTCCAACTGCCGGCAGGTTTTTTTTGTGTGTGTCACATATTGTCAGTGCACTAAGGCTTGATTCATGTGTAGCATGGTAGCAATGCTGCTCCATACCAGACCAGCAACCAAAAGAAAAGAAGAGTCCTCTGGGTCAGGCAAATGATGTTCCTTCTTCCCATACTTACAGCATCATTGGCCCCTAGCAGGAGCTAAGCTGGCATGGGAAGAAACCAAAGCATTAATCCAAACCAGTGTTCAATGGGGCCAATTTGCAGTCCTTGCAGAACCAGCCTGAAGGCTAAGCAGTGATGAATGAATCAATGTAACTGGATGAAGAATGTAAAACAGAAGCGAATTGCTTAATGCTCACCACACCCACCCGGAAACAGAAACATGACCCACATAAAGGTTGGTGGATCCTGGTTTATGGAAAAATCTTGATGCTGCCATAAGCACCAGGGAGACCTGTTGACAAGATTGGTAGGAGGGGAAGGGGAACTGGGAGACATTGAGTGAACTGGATCCAGGGGAGGGACTGACTGGTCTCTCTGGGGATATCCCTGCCCTGCCACTGTTGGACCGCCCTGCAGAAAAGGGAGAACCACCTGCTTCATCTGCCTGCATTATATTAATGGGATTGTTTTACTGAATATTTGTCAGGTAGCAGAGGAACAAAGCCCCATGGCAGGTTGCCAGGAATGGACAAGACAAGGGAAAGTCTTTACCATCTGCTTTTATTCAATAGTCACATAGAGAGGCTTGAGAATGTGGCCTCTCGGAATAATGGTGTTGCTCCGAGTAAATCTCCCCTCCTCTTCTCTCCCACTTCCTCATTCATCATCGCTTCTATGGTTGGTGCTGAGGGCCCTTTTTTTTTTTTTTATAAATATTTATTGAGATTTTTTAAAATACAAAATGCAAAAATAATAAACAATATAACATGGATCATAACACATTTTTCAGAACTTCTTTGGACTCCCTCGCATCTCCCACTCCCACTTACATCGTTGTAAATTTTTTCCAGCAATTTATCATCTTGTTTATATTCTTAAATTTTATTCAGTTAATTTAATCTATTCTCCACAAGTTTATGTTTCCCTCAATCTCACTTATCATCAAGTTCAATCTAATTCAGTGGTAGGCAATTATTTATGATCTAGCATCCTTCTTAGCATTCAACCAAATTACAATACTTTTGTAGATAAATCTTGAATTTCTTCCAGTCTTCTTCAACCCTCTCTTCTCCCAGGTCTCGGATTCTGCCAGTCATCTCGGCCAGTTGCATATAGTCCATCAGCTGCATCTGCCATTCTTCCAGTGTGGGTAGATCTTGAGTTTTCCAGCTCTTGGCAATGAGTATCCTTGCTGCCGTTGTTGCATACATAAAAAATGTTCGGTCCTTCTTTAACACCTTCTGGCCGACAATGCCCAGAAGGAAGGCCTCTGGTTTCTTAGTAAAGGTATACTTAAATACCTTTTTCAACTCATTATAAATCATTTCCCAGAAGGCCTTCACTCTAGGGCAAGTCCACCAGAGGTGAAAGAATGTTCCTTCATGTTCTTTACATTTCCAACATTTATTATCAGACAAATGGTATATTTTGGCAAGTTTAACTGGGGTCATGTACCATCTATATATCATTTTCATTACATTTTCCTTCAAAGCATTGCATGCAGTGAAGTTCAGCCCAGTGGTCCACAACCTTTCCCAGTCCTCAAACATAATATTATGCCCAATATCCTGAGCCCACTTTATCATAACCGATTTAACCATTTCGTCTTGTGTATTCCATTTCAGCAGCAAGTTATACATTCTTGATAAAACCTTAGTTTTTGGCTCTAACAATTCTGTTTCCAACTTCGATTTCTCCACCTGGAACCCTAGCTTTTTGTCATTTTTAAAAACTTCTTTAATCTGAGCGTAATGTAACCAGTCTCGCACTTTATCCTTCATTTTCTCCAAACTCTGCAATTTCCAATTGTCTCCATCTTTTTCTAATATTTCCCAATATTTTGGCCAGTTGGCCTCCATATTGAGTCTTTTTCGGGCCTTAGCTTCCAGAGGTGAAAGCCACCTCGGAGTTTTATTTTCCAATAAGTCTTTGTATTTTGTCCAGACTTTAAAAACTGCTTTCCTGACAATATGGTTCTTAAAGACCTTATTAATCTTAACCTTATCGTACCATAGATATGCATGCCAACCAAAGGCATTATTAAACCCTTCCAAGTCCAATACGTCAGTGTCCTCAAGAAGTAGCCAGTCTTTTAGCCAGCAAAAGGCTGCGGCTTCATAATACGACTTTAGGTCTGGCAGGGCAAAGCCCCCTCTTTCTTTCGCATCAGTTAGTATCTTAAACTTAATTCTGGGCTTTTTGCCCTGCCAGACAAATCTAGATATATCTCTCTGCCACTTCCGGAAACACTCTGTCTTGTCCACAATCTGCAATGTTTGAAACAAAAACAACATCTTTGGCAATACATTCATCTTAACAGCAGCGATTCGGCCTAACAGAGAAAGCTTCAATTTTGTCCAGCTATCCAAATCTCTCTTAATTTCAGACCAACATTTTTCATAATTATCCTTAAAAAGACTCAGATTTTTTGCTGTTATGTTTACCCCTAGGTACTTTACTTTTTTAACCACAGTTAGTTCCGTTTCTCTCTGAAACTGTTCCGACTCTACATCTGTCAGATTTTTCCCCAACACCTTAGTTTTCTGTTTATTTAGTTTAAATCCTGCCACCCGACCAAAATCTTGAATCAGTTGTAATACTCTTTTTGTACTAGATTCTGGCTCCTGCAGGGTCAAAACTAGGTCATCTGCAAAAGCTTTAAGTTTATATTGTTTCACTCCGACCTGATGGTGCTGAGGGCCCTTTGCTTCTGAGTCCTTTGCTGTCCTATTTTTAAGGCTCACTGGGTTCTGGGAGATGGTAGGTCTGGAATGCTTTCTAGTGATAACGTGTCAGCCAGCTACTCTGGCTCTGCCTCCTCCTCCTCCTCCATTATTTCCCAACTTTCCCCCTCATCTTCCTCTGAGCTGTGACCTCTCTCAAACCCCTGTTGTAATTCTGAACTGTCTTCTTCTTCTCTGGAAGGGCCAGGCTGGGGAGGTGGTCTCCACCATTCCTCCTCTGCCCAGTCCCTGGCAATATTTGAATTATGGATGTTCATATCCTAATGTTTGTGTCATTGGCTTTCATTCTTGCAAACTGCTTAGAAGTCTATTTTGGCATTAAATGGCATATAAACAATAACGACAACACCACCATGTGGAAGGGGCAAGAAAACACCTTCTCTCTCTCTCAACCTAATCAGCTTTAGGAGCTACCACATGATAGCCCCAAGCGCTCTGCCCTAAGATCACAGTGGATACAAATGTGCTAATTAAACAAATGGCCTTATGTAGGGTTGTCAGGGTGAGGTGGGGGAGAAATGGCCACACTGCCATGAAAACAGGTGACCAGTCAAGCACAGACCCATTCAGCCAACATATCCTAAATCACACAGGATCTCCCAATATCATCTTCCCTCATCTCACGTCATTGTCCTCTTTCTTCTAATGAACTCAGAGGTTTTATATTCTTTCCCACTAGTCATGCATGAGGAGCAAAAGACGCCACTGACCACTCTCCAGTCCCACCTGGGTCTTTCACAAGTTGTTCTGGTCAGCCAATTACTCCTCCTAATAGGGGTTTCCATTGCAGTTGTCAAAAGCAGACAAACGTGCCATTGATTTCAGTGAAAGGAGCAGGCCTTTTTGCTTACTCATGCCTGCCCAGAGTTTTCCAGGCGACAGTTCTGTTCAATTCAAAAGACAGATTCCAAACTTAATGGCTATTAGCTCACAAGTTTCTAAAATAATCATAAACTGCTTCATAACTAAGAGGGGGGGGAAACTTCTGGGTATAATGAAAGCTTCATTAGTAAAAATGAACTAATCATAGCTCTCCAAGGGGAAATTCTTTCTGTTCAGCGAACATTAGCCCCCGTTGCTGCACATACTTAATATAATTTATATTATTGTTTAAATACTACATAAATTTTAGATACTTTTCGAATGAGTTAATGGGCCATACTTTACAGTTTTAGTAGCATTTGGATCATGAATTACTGTCTATTGTGATAACATATTTAAATCTGAATGTGGTAACAAAAACAAGAAAATATTGCAGCACTTGAATACAGTGTGGTTTTTAAATTCTCCCACTAAGGACTCCTTTTTTCCCATCCATTTTGCTTTAGAGGTTCCTTAACTGTGCTTTTATCCTCATGTGTTGTATGTTTGAAGGTGACATCCTCAGAGCACGTAGTAACTAAACTGCAAGAATATATTAAGGGAAAGGACAAAGTTATGCAATTCTCCAGGGAAGCAGAGCTCATTCCCAGCATTCCTTTCACCCAAGAGTGCCTACTGAAAGCCTTTCATGTGTTTGTCTTCAAGGATAGCAACATTCAGCTCACCACCTTCTAGCATTTCTCAAGTGGAAGGAATAACTTTGGGTCAACTATTCTGGTTTGGAGTCTCCTCCTATGCCAGCTAAAATCAAGAGCCCTGTTCAGTCATAGGGATGGATGCATGTCAATTTTGCTTACTCTGTTTTTCATTTTTCTTCATTTCCACATTTGTAATTATCATCATCGTCATCTCATCATTAAAATTTGACCAACTCCGGCAACTCCTTGCATACTGCGTAAAGTTGGAGACAGATAAATTTGTGGGAGTGGGAAAAGAAGAAAGGAAGGAAGGCTTCCCTTTTCTGCAGGTATAGGGCCAGAGGAGATGTTGAAGAAAAGTAGAAAGTAAAATCAAAGATCTGAGGAAGAAACAAAAGCAAGAGGAACCAAGAAGGAGGGATGAAATAAACTTGCAGGTTTTGTTGTTTTTTGAGAGGGTGGGGTAAGGTGTGAAAGGAGAATGGGAGAAGAAATGACAGAAAATGAGTAATGGTATTTTGAAAAGTATGTCGGGTGGGAAGGGAAAAAATATAAAAGACAAAACCTTCTCCACTTAGGGGTCCTGGATCAGTAAAATCTGCCTCAAATGGGGTGGTTGAGACACAATGCTTCCAGAGCAAATGTCTGGATTTACTCTGAGGAAAGCTGAGCTTTGGAACTCCTTGCCACAAGGAAAACACAGTCGGAAATGATTTAGCCATCTCTAAAAATGGAATAGACATTAGTAGAAAGTGATGCCTGTAACTGCCAGCTGATATATCCAAACTCTGCCTCTACCTGCCATCGTTTTGTGTCTGGCGGGCCTCGGTAATTTCCAAACACCTCAAGTGGGCCCTAGGGAAAGAAACTCTGAGGACCCCTGCTGTATTCTGATAAAACTACAATGAGAAGAAAAAGAAATCGGTAGAAGGTTTCCACACGAAAGCACCCTAAGGCTGTCAACTTGCATGCACTTAACTGGGAGCAAATACCACAGAACTCAAAAAGACTTAAATGTCTGAGTGAAGATGCGTAGAATGGGACTATGAATGTCTTATTTTGTATGCTGCTATTTATGGATTCTTACTGTACAGTGCTACCTCAGGTTAAGTACTTAATTCGTTCCGGAGGTCCGTTCTTAAATTGAAACTGTTCTTAACCTGAAGCACCACTTTAGCTAATGGGGCCTCCTGCTGCCGCCACACCGCCAGAGCAGTCTGTAACCTGAAGCGTATGTAACCTGAAGCGTATGTAACCCGAGGTACCACTGTACCTATAAAAACAACATGTATACAAAAACACATGTGCTTTTGATCAAAGAGTTTAAGACAATGTTACCAGCCACTGGGTACAAATGACTGGGAAGTTTTCCTGGGGCAGGTCCCTCAAAATGAATGGAAACTGCATAAGAACATTGTGCATTATTTCCTATCGGGACTTAAAATGTTGTATATAGAACAGGAAAAATGGGCTTGTAGTATGTTGGCTCCTCCATCATGGAGGGCACGTGTTGCAGTGAGATCACCAGAAACTGCCTCCCTGTTGTGGGGCGGGACCATTTGGATGTCCACAACGCCTCATTGGTTGCCCCTCTGTTGCTGGGGCAGAAATTTGGTCAGTTGGGTTGGCTATTGGCTGCTGAGGGGCTACTTAAGCTGCTGAACGTCGCTGGAGAGTTTCACTTTCTTGCAACGTGCAGTGGATCGCCTGCCCTCCTCTCCTTATATTTGGGTTGTTCTTATGGCCTTGCTATGCCTGTCTAGGAGTCATCTGTTTTGGAGCAGGGGCCCAGTAGGAATTTTGCCATTTGGCTGATTGGCTGGTGCCATTTGGTTTTTGCCTACCGTGTAGCAAATCGTCACAACTTTGTAAGGTTGGCGGTTAGGCATTGGTTCAATGTTTTGGGGAGGGGACGTGGTTGGCTGTGCCTGCCCCTCTATTGCTGCACCTAGGGAATTCTGTTAAAGGAATCCAGGGGCTCGCCTTGATTTTGTCTGAACCCTGTCAAGGGGCTAGGGCCATCCCAGAGCCACTGGGAGCATCTGGGGTGAGCTGTGACATCGAAGGAGGTCTCGCTCCCCCAGGATGCTTTCCCTTACTGACATATGGTGGTGCCCAGTGTCAGTCCTGTTCCTGCCACCATGCATGGAACCAATGCCTAAGCAACCACTCACACACTGTAATCAATAAAGTTGTGGCCAAAATTTAATGCCAGTAACCTTAAACTAAAATCTGTGTCTATTGTCATAGAATCATAGAATCATAGAATCATAGAGTCGGAAGAGACCACAAGGGCCATCGAGTCCAACCGCCTGCCAAGCAGGAAACACCATCAGAGCACTCCTGACATATGGTTGTCAAGCCTCTGCTTAAAGACCTCCAAAGAAGGAGACTCCACCACACTCCTTGGCAGCAAATTCCACTGCCGAACAGCTCTTACTGTCAGGAAGTTCTTCCTAATGTTTAGGTGGAATCTTTTTTCTTGTAGTTTGGAACCATTGCTCTGTGTCCGCTTCTCTGGAGCAGCAGAAAACAACCTTTCTCCCTCCTCTATGTGACATCCTTTTATATATTTGAACATGGCTATCATATCACCCCTTAACCTCCTCTTCTCCAGGCTAAACATGCCCAGCTCCCTTAGCCGTTCTTCATAAGGCATTGTTTCCAGGCCTTTGACCATTTTGCTTGCCCTCCTCTGGACACGTTCCAGTTTGTCAGTGTCCTTCTTGAACTGTGGTGCCCAGAACTGGACACAGTACTCCAGGTGAGGTCTGACCAGAGCAGAATACAGTGGCACTATTACTTCCCTTGATCTAGATGCTATACTCCTATTGATGCAGCCCAGAATTGCATTGGCTTTTTTAGCTGCCGCGTCACACTGTTGGCTCATGTCAAGTTTGTGGTCAACCAAGACTCCTAGATCCTTTTCACATGTACTGCTCTCAAGCCAGGTGTCACCCATCTTGTATTTGTGCCTCTCATTTTTTTTGCCCAAGTGCAATACTTTACATTTCTCCCTATTAAAATTCATCTTGTTTGTTTTGGCCCAGTTCTCTAATCTGTCAAGGTCGTTTTGAAGTGTGATCCTGTCCTCTGGGGTGTCTTCATTTGGGATGGTTTTGGGGGTCTTCACATGCAACAACTGGTCCTTATGCTTTACTTAGGAGTTTTCCTCATGTGCTTTCATATTTTTAATTCTCTCTCTCTTAATGAACTTAAAAGCTTGTTAAAAACAAAAATAATATAGTTATTACTTTCCTAGTTTGCATGGGGGCAGATGGGGCTCATCAACCTGTAGCCCATCTAGGAGAAGGAAAACTCTGATCCCAGACCTCCGCTGCCTTGTGGGATATCTTCAGGAGAAGAAGGTAAAGGTAAAGGGACCCCTGACCATTAGGTCCATTTGTGGCCGACTCTGGGGTTGCAGCGCTCATCTCACTTTATTGGCCGACGGAGCCGGCGTACAGCTTCTGGGTCATGTGGCCAACATGACTAAGCCGCTTCTGGCGAACCAAAGCAGCGCACGGAAATGCCATTTACCTTCCTGCTGGAGTGGTACCTATTTATCTACTTGCACTTGATGTGCTTTCGAACTGCTAGGTTGGCAGGAGCAGGGACCGAGCAACGGGAGCTCACCCTGTCGCGGGGATTCGAACCGCCTACCTTCTGATCGGCAAGTCCTAGGCTCTGTGGTTTAACCCACAGCGCCACCTGCATCCCTTCAGGAGAAGAAAACGCCTCCTTCCAGTAACTCCTGCAGTCAAACTGGTGCAAATGTATTGCTCTGCTTTCCTTTGGACCATATCAGCGAGGCTGAGAGAGGCATCATCAACTGGGCAGCCCAGGACTTTGTAATTAATGATTCCTATATATGTAATGTTTTGTTCCTCCTTAACAGCTGGTAATCTGATATAGGTGGTATATTTCCTTTAACATGTACGATTATGGTTAGTGATTTGAGGAAGAATATATAATTTTCGTATATTTTCCAGCTACTCCAAATGCTACCGGGCATTTCCTATTTTAGTTTGGGGTCTATAATAAGCTGCCAGTGAGGTTGCATTTTTTGAGGACATATATGCACCATTCTGTTATATTGGCCAATTGATCAAAGTTGTTTACTATGCATTGATATTTTGATTTAGTATATATGTCTAGTTTATTAAATAACATGATTTTTAATATACTTTCCCTCTTTTCTTCTTCGTTCATGCAGGGGCAGAGAGAGACAGAATGACTGCAAAACAACCACGATTTTATGGTGTACCGTTAACTACACAATAGGAACAGACATAGCTTCCTCCTAGTTTCCAGTTGTGTGATTTGTGTTCCTGCCACTATAGGCTAGTGATGGGTAATCTGTAGCTCTCCAAATGTTTTTGGACTCTATCTCCCATCACCCCAGTAGTCAGATGTAATGGGAATTGTAGTCCAAGAACATAAAGAGAGCCAAATTGTCGCTACAGGCCCTCATGTTGGAAGTTGAAAGCGTAGAATAACCACAGTACTCTGCAAGAACACATTACTTCAAGAGCAATTCTGTCCTTCTGCAACCATACTTCATTTCAATGGGGCTTGCTCAAAAACTTAATCTGGTGCATTTTACACTTTCATCATACTGGAACCTCAGAAGAGATGAATTGGATTTCAGCCACTCCAAAACCATTACTGTATGCAAATAGCTCAACGGAGTGCCAAACATTGTCCTCGTAAGCCTTCCTGTTGTAGGCCACCTGTTTCAATTTCATTAAATTATTGTCCGATCCATAATTTACACGGCAGCATTAAATCAGACTGAAAGCAGAGGTTTAAATACTGTACACTTTGGGGCTTGTTATCTCCTAAGCAAGCATGTGGAAGGATTAACTTAATTCTAAAGGGAGCCCAATGCTAACATTTACAAGGAAGAATTTCCTGATAGCAAGTTTGTTAATGACAACCAGCATGTCTCTATGCATTTTACCTAGCCATATGCTGCTGCTTATGAAACCTGGAGCCCCTCACTTCACACAATATAGAATACCTAACTAATTTTGAAAATCCTTGCTTAAAATCCTAATTGAAGGGAAAACCCTCTCAACCATATAAAAGGCATTATTGCCGGAGATTAAACTGCTTGATGCTATGTATTGTTCTAGCGGTAGTCAGGAGGGAATATTAATTGAGATGTGCCATGGATTACAGTGTGTATTCTGCAGCGGTTCACATGTTTCCTGGTGGTCTTTGCAACAGGAACAGCACAAATGAGGGGGAATAAGATGGATCATTTGAAACCTTACTAGTTAAGTCATTGTTCTGCTTTGCACAAAAAGGTAATGCTTGGTTGATTTGCTTTATTTCTCCGTTGTTCTGGGTTGGTTTCTCTCTCTCTCTCTCGCTCACCCTAATCTCTGCCATTTCCTCTGTGACTCAGCAGCAGCTGGACCCAGTAAGACCACAGGAATTGACTCTTGGTAAAGAGCTCTAATGGAGCTATTACTCAGGTTCAGATCTTTGTAAACCTAATCAGACTCTCGAAGCCCATAGACGCAGAAAAGACAAGTGCTTCGTTTTACATCGTTTCTCTACATCGTTATAGGCACGCCTTTGTCACATACGCAAAGGACAGGGGAGGACCTGCACATACAGCTACTATAGAATCGTAGGAAGGGAACCTGAGTATCATCTAGTCCAACCCCTTGCAATGCAGGAATATGCAACTGTCTCATATGGGGATCGAACCTGCAACCTTAGCATTATAAAGACCACGCTCTAACCAAGTGAGCTATTTATATGGCTATAAACAGTGTGGCGCTGTGGGTTAACCACAGAGCCTAGGACTTGCCGATCAGAAGGTCAGCGGTCTGAATCCCCGTGATGGGGTGAGCTCCCGTTGCTCGGTCCCTGCTCCTGCCAACCTAGCAGTTCAAAAGCACGTCAAAGTGCAAGTAGATAAATAGGTACCGCTCTGGCGGGAAGGTAAATGGCATTTCCGTGTGCTGCTCTGGTTTGCCAGAAGTGGCTTAGTCATGCTGGCCACATGTCCCGGAAGCTGTACATTGACTCCCTTGGTCAGTAAAGCGAGATGAGCGCTGCAACCCCAGAGTTGGCCACGACTGGACCTAATAGTCAGGGGTCCCTTTACCTTTACCTAAACAGTGTTTCCGTGCACCCTGGCGCTTGTCACCATCCTCCGTGTGCCAGAAGCAGTTTAGTCCTGCTGGTCACATGACCCTGAAACTTGTCTGTGGACAAACCTTTACCATAGCTGTATACATGATGTGATAATAGATAGATGATAGAGATAGATAGATAGATAGATAGATAGATAGATGATATAGAGATAGCTAGATAGATAGCTAGATAGATAGATAGATAGATACAGTGGTGCCCCGCAAGACGAACGCCTCGCAAGACAGAAAACCTGCTAGACGAAAGGGTTTTCTGTTTTGAAGGCGCTTCGCAAAACGAATTTCCCTATGGGCTTGCTTCGCAAGACGAAATGTCTTGCGAGTTCCTGAGGGGTTTTTCCCCTTTTTTCTCCCTTTTCCTAAGCCGCTAAACCGCTTATCAGCTGATCCGCTGATAAGCCGCTTATCAGCTGATCCGCTAAAAGCCGCTAAACCACTAATAGCGCTAATCCGCTAAGCTGTCAATGGGCTTGCTTCGCAAGACGAAAAAACCGCTATACGAAGAGCCTCACAGAACGGATTAATTTCGTCTTGCGAGGCACCACTGTAGATAGATAGATAGATAGATAGATGATAGATAGATAGATAGATAGATAGATAGATAGATAGATAGATAGATGATAGATAGATAGATGCATACATAAACACTAGAACTGTGCAGAGGCTCCAGCTAAAACCGAAATCCTGAAACAAACTGGACCAGGTTAGATTGACCAGGGATTTGGCTGAAGCAGATTGTGATAGCTTTGGATTGCCCCAAGTTAGGTTGGATCCATCTGCAGTGATCCTGGGCTGTCAGAAGAAGAGCTGTTGGGTGGCAAGGAAGCAGAGAGGGGAACCTGCATGCATCTCCTTCTGCCCCCCTCCCTCCACTGCATGCTGAATCAGGGTTTCAAACCTTAATTAAACATGGGCAGGGGTGTCACACAAAGTGTGTGTGTGTCTCCTCCCCTTTCCTATCTGCATGTTTCATTAGGGTTTTAAACCTCAATTAAATACTGTGTAAAGCCCCCAGTACATTTCACGCCCCAGATGCAGGTTAGGTTGGATTAGGGTTGCCATATCATTATTATTTTTTTTAAAAAAAACAGGACACCCTGAAAGTTGTTGAGCTTTCTTTAGGAAGACACCAAAATTGTTGAGCATTTTTTTCTCTCCATTTACTTGTATAAGATCCAGGACAAAGCACCACCTCCCCCCCCCCCGCCCCTGGATGTCACTTCTGCCTTTGAAACCGATGTATGGCAGCCCCAGGTTGGGTCAGGCCCAAATTGGATTGGAGAAGCTGACACAGCTCCAATAAACACACACTTGCTCAGGCCCAGCTTCTATGCCTGGTTTCTTGGAAGGAAGTCCTAGTGTCTTTAGATGAATTTACTGCCCAGTAAGTGTGTTTGGGAATGCAGCAGGTATTTGCATGTGAAGACCCCCAAAACCACCCCCAAATGAAGACACAATAGACACAGATTTTAGTTTAAGGTTTTGGGCATTAATTTTGGCCACAACTTTAATGATTACAGCATGTGAGTGGTTGCTTAGGCATTGGTTCCAACTACCTGAACCCGCATGGTGGCAGGAACAGGACTGACACTGGGCACCACCATATGTCAGTAAGGGAAAGCATCCTGGGGGAGCGAGAACTCCTTTGATCTCACAGCTCACCCCAGATGCTCCCAGGGACTCTGGCATGGCCCTAGCCCCTTCACAGTGTTCAGATAAAAGCAAGGATTCCTTTAATGGAATTATCTAGCAGCAGCAATGGAGGGCCAGGCACAGACAACCACGTCCCCTCCCCAAAACATTGAGCCAATGCTTAACCGCCAACCTTACAAAGTTGTGACGATTTGTTACATGGTAGGCAAAAACCAATTGGCACCAGCCAATCAGCCAAATGGCAAAATTCCTACCGGGCCCCTGCTCCAAAAGAGATGACCCCTAGACAAGCATAGCAAGGCCAAGGAACAACCCTAAATAGAGGGTGGGAGGGCAGGTGATCCAACGCACTTCCCAGGAAAGAGAAAGCTCCCAGCAAGGTGCAGCAGCTTAAGTAGCCCCTCAGCAGCCAATAGCCAACCCAACTTATCAAATTTCTGCCCCATCAACAAAGGGGCAACCAATGGGGTGTTGTGGCTATCCCACCCCGCAACAGGGAGGCAGTTTAGGTGATCTCACCACAACACGTGCCCTCCAATAAATAAGACTCGGTGATTAATGGAATTATCAACATGGGTAAGGTAGCCTTCTGGACATCAAGCTTTGGCATGTATGTACATTTATTTATTTTGCTCATTTAGATACCACCTAATACCATAGTTACTAAGTGGTTCTCAAGCAGCTCAACTGTGATAAATATCCAAAAACTGAAAAATTGTATATTTCTCCTGCCAAAGGGGGAAATAATGCCCTACATTTTGAAGTCACAATAGCCGTATTGCCTGAATACACAAAAACTCAAAATTGTGGATGTGGGGGATGCCCACAAAGATTAGAGGTATGCAAGCTTTTGTTTAGACCTTCCCATGCTTGGTACAAAGTTCTGAAGGAGATTGCTAAGAATGTTCTGTTGAACAGGAACCCTGATAAGACATAGCTCCCAAAGGCAAGGGGAATTTCTAAGCCCATTCAGCTGAGATGAAACAAACTACTCAGACATTTGCGCCAAACATGTGAAGGTCTAAACAGAATTAAGCATGCCTTGCTTGCAGTGTGTGCCCTTTGGCTCCACCTTAACTTAACCATGGGCGGCTGTGAGCCACCCACCTTTGTCAACTTCCCACAATGCCCCAGGGTGATGCTACATCATGGTCCTAATTCCAAGCATACACAGATATTATTTTTGGTGAAGTTTGCATGAGATTCCCCATAGGGCAGTGCTTGGTGGATTGACCTCAGAATCATTAGATGCCTCTGTAATGCTTCCAGAGAGGAGGGAGAAAGCAACAGCTGGTCCATGCTGCTACCCATGCCTGAATTGTTGTCTAAGGTCACCTTATATTTGCAGAGGACTGAAAGTATTATCATGAATATTTATGATGGCATCAAAAACAGAGCAGCTGCAAATTTCTTAAGAACAAGAAACACATTTCCGATGTAAAACAAATAAATCTCTTTGAACTGGGAGGGAACTGGAAGCCCTTTCAGTTGAACCCAGCATCTTCTACGTCTGAAAGCTGGAAAATTGTCAGATGTCTTCTATTTCTGCAATGCTACTAACAACGTGCTGTATAGATAAAAGCTGACGCATACGGGTAGGGAGTGGGGAAAGGAAGCTCAACATTTAAAAGATCAGTTTCGAACAAAAACTCAACAATAATCAGGGATTAACTGGAATGCAATAAAGATGTCTAGATTCTTTCCAAGCATATAACGCAGTAGAATTGCAATGGGAGCTCTGTAATGACTTTATCTGCTCTTTGCTTTGAGAGAATTGCATTATTAAATTTTGTATGTAAATGTTCAGAAGTTTCTGCGCTGATTTGGGCATCCACAAGAACCAGGCTACAAGACATACAACACAATTCTAACCGTGTCTACCCAGACGTAAGTCCCATTGAATTCAGTGACACTTGCACCCAGCTAAGTGGGGCTGTAGCCATCGTCACATAGAATGTTGCACTTATTCTGGCATAGCTACAAAGGATTTTAGGTCTCGCGTGCTGATGATTACCTTGAACCAAATGCACGTAACATGAACCTCCTTACCACTTCAGTTTATATGATGATGTGCTTCTCTATATCCCTTTATCTTGGGAAGTAATATCAGTTAAGGCGCTGAGTATGGCTTTCTCTGCAGGAAAACCCAGTACACTACCTGTGGCGTAACTTGGTCTTCTTCAGAAGGTCAGCACCTCTTTTCTTAGGATGACAGTCCAGGAAGTTGCTATGTTTGGCATCCTTCAGAGAATCTGTACCTCTTTCCTTAGATCAGCAGTCCAGGGGCTCACTGGGTCAGCAAATTTTAATGGATTTTGAGATGTCCTGCTTCCCACAGGCACTCGCAAGTATCTGTAGGGAGAGGGAGATCTGAGAGTGGTGTTGAGACATTACTCTGCCAATACTTATTTACCATAGTGCCAGCGATAACTGCACTTCTCTTCAGGGGAGCTTGAGCTTGAGAGAGGTAATTTTATATTGATAACCATAAAAAGTCACCCTTGTGTTGCTGAAAAGTTTCCCGACTTGAATGTTAATTAAATCAGTGACAGTTTTGAAGGACTTCTTTTCTTCTGTTTCAAGAATCTTTAAACCACCTAGCCCACTTCAATCTCCCAACTAAATAATGAGCAATAATTTGCAGCATGGGGTAAAATAAAAATAAAAAAATGAAGCATTATAGCTAAAATCTAAATGGAAAAGAGAAAAACAAAATATATTCTGCTAAGTGAGGCAGAAGGTAGTTTCTAAAATTAAGCTAATCACAGATTTTTATGTTTTCTGGGTGGAAGAGGGAGAATTCACCCACATTTCATGTTAGCGAGTGTTTTCCCATGAGGAGCTATTATTTCAGCAAGGTGAAGGACTGCACTTCAATGGAAAAGCACTTACTTTTATAACTAGCAGTGTGTTACATTCTTATTTTCCCCCACCACAGACAGTCAACATGAACCACCTTTTCCTACGTTGTCAGACCCTTTGAGTGCCCCTATCTTCCAGGGACAGTCCCGAATTTACAGAAGCTGTCCCGGTTTATAATATGATGCCGGAGTGTCCTGCTTTTCCCTTAGGATGTCCCTTTTATCATCAGAGAAATGTTTGAGGGTATGGTAGGATGTCCCCATTTTCATTGCAAAAATACTGGGGATTATGGAGTTATGTGACCCCCAAGCCAAGGAGATAAGTAACTGTACAACCTTTAGAAGACATGGGGACTTTTTAATGTTTAATGTTTTTTATGTTTTTATATATGTTGGAAGCCACCCAGAGTGACTAGGGCAACTCAGATGGGTGGAGTATTCTTATTCTTCTTATTATTATTATTGAATAGGATGTCCCTATTTTCATTAGAGAAATGTTGGAGGGTTTGTGGTGTCCCAATCCATGTAGTTAGTATGGTCAGTGCCCACATATTACCTGAAAATTTTGTAAATAGAATTCCTGGTTAATCTTCCTTGGACTATATAAATGGTCTAAACAAATCAGGGCAGTTCTGTTTGACATCCTGGAAAAACGAAAAGGGTTGATGTTAACAGTGCTGACTAGCCCTGATAAGAGCAGTTATCCAAAATCTCTAGAGCAAGCTAGGCCTCAGGTTGATGGGAGCTGCAGTCCAATGTCTCAAACTTGATGTGACATTTGATTCCAGATGTGGAGCACATAGAGACGCATCTTTAAAGGAAAACCTACAGGAACCCTACAACTTAATAAAAGTGGGTTCCTCCCACTTGGTCAGTATTTCCTTTAAGACAAAAACACGTGGTAGCAGAAGTGGAAGTGCTGGAGAATTTAGGAAAAGGAATGAACTCAATTTTACAAACTTCACTTTAGTAGGACTGCCAGCTAATTAAATCACTTTTGTTGATCTACCATCTGCTGCTTAATTAATCCCTAGTCTTTAATATGAGTTCCTTTGGAAAGAAGTGCAAAGTAACGTTATTTATTACATGTTCACCCTGCCCTTCCTCCAAGGATCTCAGAGTAGCGTACACTGTTCTTCCTCCTATAATTTCCACAAAATAATCCTGTGAGGTAATTGGACTGAGAGGAAATGCCAGGCCCAGGGACACTCGATGACATCAGGGCAGAGTGGGGATGTGATCCTGGGCCAACACAGTCCTAGCCAACCGTTTCCCCACAAAATCACACTCACAGAATCAACTTAGATTGTTGTTTATTATTGTTGTTGTTTTAAAAATACTACCACTCAGACAGAAAGACCGTTGTTAATATTTTCTTTTCCATGTTCTCCTTTTTTTAAATAACATAGTAACATGCTTCATAGTGGCCTCAAAGTGCCTTTAGCTCACTTTTGTAAAGAAATAATAATTAAATTTACATCAACGTGGTTCATCTTTTGAACCACTTTGAGGATTTTGTTTTGTTTTGACAACCAAGTGTTTCATGAACTAAACAAACAAACAAACAAACAAACAAACACTAATAATAATAATAATAATAATAATAATAGGAAATGGGTGTGGTGCTACTTCCTCCCAGCTAATGAGGGAAGGAGTCTCAGTCCTACTAATGGGGCCTGGGATGAAATGTTGCAGCATGGAATCTTCCTTTTCAGAGTTCCATCTCCTTTTTTTCAATATACTTCCTTCCTCCCACCCCCCACCTCTTTCCCCCTTTTCTTCCTAATGTTTCAACAAATGAAACTGATTTGTAAAAATGTTACATGGGGAAAAAAATATGAGAGAGAGACATTGCACACACTTTGGTAAATCAAGAAAATATTTAATAAAAATACATTTAAAAACAAAACAAATATATATATATATACTCCCTTCCTGGGCTCCTCTCTTCTTGGTTTGACCCTGACATTCTGTGGCCACTGAATACTCTCAGTCCTCATTTAGAGATTTATCCTCTTAGGATTTCACCACCCAAAATATGTTGTTCTGCAAAGCACAGAATGGTTTCAAGCCTGCAGATATCTCATATCAGGCATGCCTATAATGTGGAATTAAATGGAAAGCCAGGTGTGAGGATGGAATGGAACGGAGTATCCTAAATTAGGAACACTTCACACAGCAACTTTTAGTTTCAGGTCCCAGTTGTCCCAGTTAATGTGAATTGCCATTTACCCATGCCTTGTAAGGTTGATATCCAGTAAGAGAGGAGGACTAGCTGCCCCTTATAGCTATTATTCCCATGTTCTGGTACACACATAAGACTTGCATTGCCGTTGTTCTATTTTACCATATTCAAAAGAGGATTCCTGTAAGTGGTCAGCTGAGGCTCAAAGAACGACATTTCAGCATTTGCTTTACTGGTTCATCACCATCACTGCCACCCCTCCAACAAGCTCTTTATATCATTTGGGCAAGTGCAGGGGAGATAACAAGAAAAAAATGTTTGCCTTACTAATTGTAACCAAATATGTGCCATTCCATCAGAACACCCTCAAGAGGATCTGAAAGGCTCTTTCATCAGCTGGTATCTTGTGTTATCCTTTTACTGAAATGAAAGGAGAGGCTCACATGGAAGATGATATTAGAAGGACCCTATTAGAAGTGAAAATACATCTCTAATTGATCTTTGAAAATAAAGCTTTGGAGTTGCATTGTTAATTTGCCTCAGCTGTGCCTCAGATGTTCCTGGCAAGGGAACACTGTCAAAATGAAATTATATCAACCTTTTCCAAACAAGAGCACGTTTCTAAAAACGGGAGATGGGGGGGGGGGGGAAACAGGGGACTCTTGGTTACTTCACTACTCTTTGTAAGTTCGGACGTGAACCGTTTTAGTATGTGTTTGAAATCTATCTCCTCGTAACACTCCGTTCCAAAGAAAGCAAATATTCAGTACCTGATTATAATACTATTAGCTGACCTAGTGCAAAAAACTGGACCAAGCCCTTGCACAGAGAACTCGACGAGCTTAAAGAGACACGTTTTCCAACTCGAAGCAGTTTGTACAAAGCAAGACTGCTGAACTGCTCCGAGGCACGGCTGTTTTTAATGATAACACACACTGAGGCACAGCTCCCCAGTGTTGTTCTAAGCTATTCACTTATTATCAAACTATGAAACACAGTGATATTTTGTCTTGATGAAACAACAGGACACACTAAAACAGAGGATTATTATTATTATTATTATTATTATTATTATTATTCTGGCAACCAGGAAGCAACTGTGCCTTTTTCTACATGGCTATTGCCTTAAGTTACCAGGTTAGTTTAAGACAAATGTTAGAAAATCTCTGTACTTTTCTAACACAGAATTGCTGGGATTATAAGTTTGTATTTCCAAAGGTGAAGTTGTTTGATCTTCCAGTTTGATGTCCCAAAGTTTTTCTCTGTCTGTGCAGAATTCACTTAAAGTAGAACATTCAGGGGTGAAGGGATCAAATGAGATGATCAAATCTGCACTGATTCATTTTGTTATAAAGCAGGGAGAGAGATATCTAGGATAGTATCCCTCAAAGTTACATTCAGTGTAGATCTGTTGAAATTAATGGACCTAAGCTACTCATGTCCATTATTTTCAATGGGTAGGACTAACATTGGAAGCAGTTCATACCAGTGCCCAGTGCGGCGCGCACGTCCTGTAGCCGGGGTGGGGCGAGCTGCCATGGGGGCAGGGCGAGCCAAGGCAGGGCCCGCTGTGTGGAGCCTCTCTGCAGCCTCCCCCTCAGCTGTAGGGTGGCTGAGGTGGTGGGCAGACACAAGCCCTGCAATGCTCGAAAAAGCAGTGCAGAACTTGCAGGCAGTCCGCCTGCTGCCTTCCCCTCAGGAGAGACACGTGGTTCAGGCACGCTGCAGGCCCCACGGTGTGACGCCCAGTGCCCCCCACCTCACCTAGCTACCAGTGGCGTAGGAAGGGGGGTGCAGTGGGTGCGGGAGTTATTTTTTCAAAAAATGTTTTGTGAGCCCATTGGGGGGGGGGACCACCATATAAAGGTAAAGGGACCCCTGACCATTAGGTCCAGTCGTGGCTGACTCTGGGGTTGCGGCACTCATCTCACTTTACTGGCCGAGGGAGCCGGCGTTTGTCCGCAGACAGCTTCCGGGTCATGTGGCCAGAATGACTAAGCCACTTCTGGCAAACCAGAGCAGCGCACGGAAACGCTGTTTACCTTCCCGCCAGAGTGGTACCTATTTATCTACTTGCACTTTGACGTGCTTTCGAACTGCTGGGTGGGCAGGAGCCGGGACTGAGCAATGGGAGCTCACCCCGTCGTGGGGATTCGAACCGCCGACCTTCTGATCGGCAAGCCTTAGGCTCTGTGGTTTAACCCACAGAGCCACCCGCATCCACATGATGACACCCGGGGCGGACCGCACC
Organism: Podarcis cretensis; assembly: GCF_951804945.1. Lineage (NCBI taxonomy): Eukaryota > Metazoa > Chordata > Lepidosauria > Squamata > Lacertidae > Podarcis > Podarcis cretensis. The sequence goes on from NC_137174.1 coordinate 76,993,628, forward strand.
CACCACACCCCTCTTCCTACACCACTTGTCCATACCTTTTATATCCAAATAAGCAGTGTGAGGAAGCACAACCCACTACTCTTTGGCTCTAAAGAGGCTCATGGACTGGCAGTGGGACTCCTTCTGTGGCCTGAGACTCAGTAAGAGCCTGATCATGCTCAAACTGATTGGATTTAAAGTACCTGGGCCTGTCCAGGTGTGGTGGAGAGGAGAGATGGAAGGACCTGTCACTTTTTGTTTCCTGTTTCTCATTTTTCCAATCATAAATTCAGTTCTCCAAATTTCTGTTCAATCAACAATTAAAGAAGAAAAAAACCTCAGAAAAGCCTTCAGTACTTTACTACCATTTTCTCCCAATAAACATATTTCTGTATGCAGTTTTGGTGTACACATTTTTTTTCTAAGCAACTTATCCTAATATAATTCATTTTTGTCTGTTATTTTCACTAATATGTTCTTCTTTGGGCACACTTTGCCCTGATGCATTCATTTTTCTAAACACTGCTTGGTAGGAGAACCGCAACACAAAATTAGGATCAGTGTGAATTTTGAAGGATAGCTGTGATTAGGTTTTCATATCGTTTCGGAAAGTGCAAATTTGATAAATTTGGCTTTAATTGTGAACTGAATTTAATTCTCCCCCATCTCTAGTGTGGAGGGAGGTGGTTTTCCCTCTTCTGCTTAAGGATCCTCTTTCCAACAGGTGATCAACACGTTCAATGCCTGCAGCACTAACCTGTCTGGTGCACAGTGCAGGAACTTTACAGTCTACAGACCCTCAGGTGTTGTATGAGCAACCATTTGCAGGGGCAGAAGGAAGTATCTGTACCTAACATGTTTCTGTAGGTGAACCTTTAGGCAATAAATATACAGTTAAAAATCACACAGCACAGTGCATTACAATTAGCAGAAAACCATTAAGTGGACTGCTTGTATAAGGGCCGAAATGATCTTTCAGATATCCTGGTCCCTAGCTATATGGTGCTTCAGACACCAAAGTATTGAACTTGCAGCCAGTGGAGAAGAGTTCCACGAAATAGGTCTTCTAATTGTGTCCCAGCATTAATGTCTAACGCTCTTTGCACAATAGATTAGTCAAAGCCTGTAGCGTAGCCTGACAAATGCTTTCTTGGACTCCAAATCCCATCAGCCCCAGCCAGCTTGGCCAGTGTTCATGCAGAATCAGAGTTGAAAGAGACCCTGAGGATCATCTTGTCCAATCCCCTACAATGCGAGGAATATACAGCTTTCCCACATGAGGATTGAACATGCAACCTTGGTGTTATCAGCACCACACTGTGACCAACAGAGATATCCAGGATAATGGGAGTTGTTATACTCCAGCGGCATCTGAAAGGCTATGGTTAACCCCAGTCCTGGTCTATTCACACCCAGTACAGTGGTACCTTGGGATGCAAACAGGATCCGTTCTGGAGCCCCGTTCTCATCCTGAAGCGAACGCAACCAGCATCCACGTGTCCGCGCATGCGTGGGTCGGGTTTCACCACTTCTGTGCATGCGCGTGACGTCATTTTGACCGTCTGCGCATGTGGTGAAACCCAGAAGTAACACGCTCCATTACTTCTGGGTCGTCACAGAGCACAACCCGAAAATACTTAACTTGAAGCACATTTTTCCCGAGGTATGACTGTAATACATAATTTGGATAAGCTCTGCTGGTGAAATTTCAGTGACTATTAATGAAGAGTTTTCAGTCACTGTACATTCTACCTTATTAATCGGGGAAGATGCTTGTGGGTGGGACATCATATTGCATCATTGCACTTCAGGAAATGTTAGATCCTTTGTCGTTGCTGTGAGTCTTCCAAAGCAGTTTCCAATAACTCAGATAAGAAAGCAACACCTGTTCAACAGACAGGAGAAGAAATATAAAGACCTGGGGGGGGGGGGATGTTGCCAAAGCACCACTTGTGGAGATAAATTAGTGTTAATAGACTATTCTCTTTTGCACTCACAGTGAGTATTCTTTCACATCTGCGTGCAGCTGGTTAACCTGCTCGAGTTAAGCCAGCCATATGTTTCCCAGATATGTACACACACCTTTACCAAATGTCATGGCTCCTCTGGCTGAAGTGATCTCAGTTTGATCCTTTTACATGGTTTTGAATGTTCTGTGGTATTTTATACATTGTGACTGGCCGCTTTATTGTCATTGTCAAGTGTAAATTGTTTAATAATTATTTGTTGATATTTAATTTTACTGTTTACTATTACATTCTGATGGATCATTTAATATTGCTTTATTTCTTTATTTTAAAGTTATGTTTCTATTATGACATTTTGTATCAGATCAGATTGTTATTAGGTGTGTGATCGTTGCTATCTATTTTGTTGTTTCTTCAGCTTGCAAACTGCCTCGTGTATAGTAATATAGAAAGGCGGTTTACAAATTAGAAGTGAAATGAAATGAAGTGAAAAATCCAAATGAATACAATGGAGGCATAACAGGCTGTGAAGGTAGTTATAATCTGTTCCATACATAAAATACACAACTTGAAAGGATAGCTTTATAAAATGAGTGCCATGCCCATAAAAGCCAACAAACATGTCTGCCTACACATGGAAATACATCATATCATTTAGGCTATGGTAACTTGTACAAGATACCCGAAGCAGATATATTTCATAGCCAATAGCCTATGGGTGCTATAGTTTAAGGGTGCTAGGAATTATAGCTCTGGGAGATGGAAACTACAATCTCATGATTCTTTTTTTCCGTGGGGAACATTATTTGAAAGCGTACTGAATATGCTTTAAATATATAGTGTGGATCTGCCCTTCACCAACTCTGGTGCAGTTATTGTACCATGATATACTCGGGTTCAGGCCAATGATGCTGTCAGTGCCTATCAGCACTGCTTGGTATTCTCTAGGCTTGGCACCAGGCCATAAGGCGCACAGCCCTGTCCCTTCGTAGGCCAGCACTCTCAGGGGTGACATCCAGGTTTTCAGCCCACTATATAAAACACCAGTGAATATAAAAACATTTTTGTTTAGGCAAGCCTATCCAGATATATCGAATGGCGATGCCTGTTTTAATCCGCTTTTAGTTCATTGCGGAATGTAATTTTCCTGAATGTCTTAAATGTAGGAGGTGACCATTTTGCATGGGGGTTCTATTCGTGTGTGTGTACAGCAATACATGAACCAGGTGGGCAGGGTACAATCATCATCATTATTATTATTATTATTATTATTATTATTATTATTATTATTATTTTAAGAAGAGCTATACAGTGGTACCTCAGGTTACAAACACCTCGGGTTACAAACACTTCAGGTTACAGACTCCACTAACCCGGAAGTAGTGCCTCGGGTTAAGAACTTTACCTCAGGATGAGAACAGAAATCGCATGGCGGCAGTGGGAGGCCCCATTAGCTCAAGTGCCACCTCAGGTTAAGAACGGTTCCAGGTTAAGAACGGACCTTCGGAACAAATTAAGTTAGTAACCAGGGGCGTAGGAAGGGGGGGTGGGGGGCTGCCCCAGGTGCCATCATGGAGGGGGGTGACAAATTATCAAGGAACAATTACTGCTCTACTAGGGCGGTTCATAAAAAAACTTTTTTTGAAAATGCCTGCTCCAAAGGTCTTATCTTACTACACTAGGGATTATATAGCTATATATGAAATTCCATGCATATCAGTTAATACCTTGACCCTCCTCCATGAAAATAGCTGTTTACCTGGCTGTTTTCCTATATCGTGAAGCCTGAAATTTCGATTCAGTGGAGCAGGGTCAAGATATACACATAATATCTGTACTGCATTGTTTACTGTGACAGCACCTGCACTTTGGAACTCACCGCCTATTGCAACAAAGCACGTGCCTTTGCTGGACTCTTTTCGGGCACCTGCTAAAAGCATTCTTCTTTAGGCAAGCATTCCTAGATGCTTAGGAAGTTGAAGTAATTTTAATCTTAATATTTTAGCTTTTGTGTGTTTTAAAGCAGGATTGTTCAAGTTTTCTTGATTTTTCTGCTGTGGTGCTTTTTTGTTTTTTTTGTTTTGGTAAACCACTTTGCAGGTTTTTTAAAATAAAATCTATTAAATAAATAAACAATAAACATAAATAAAATAACACAAGCCAAAACACAATCCATCCTGTAGATTTAGGTATCTGTCCATAGTCGCCTACTTGTTAGCAGAGGCCCAGAATCCACATTCCTTTGTAAGAAAATATGTAATAACGTAAAACTATTTTTGCAGGCAAAAAATAAATAAATAAATTGTGGGGGGAGAGGGTGACAAGAAATTTTCCGCACTGGGTACCACCTGATTTCCTACACCTCTGTTCGTAACCAGAGGTACCACTGTATCAGGAACAAGGGGTGGATGGAGAGACCAGAGGCACCTCTTATTTGCCCAGAGGCTGCTATAGAGACGGCATTTTGGGGGAGCTGCTGAAAAGGTGGCCTCCAATGTGGCTGTCGTTGCCACCGTGGCAATAGTATTTCTTGGAGGATCTGCTGTCCCTGTGAGTTCTGCCGCCTGAGTCAGTCACCTCACATATTGGTTCAGGAAGTGCCAAGTGGGAAGGCTTTAATTAAAACGCGAAAGAAATGAATTTCTCCTCTTTCCCTATCTACAGGTTCCCTGACCAACTGAGGTATCCCAGGTAGCTAAGGGAAAGAGGGTCTTTTCAGTGGTGGCACCTTAGATGCCTGCCACTTAGCTCACTGTCATTTCTTACACCAGGCAAAGGCCTTTAAAAAAAATAAATAAATCCTGAGGCCTTTTAATCTGTTTTGACTTAAAGCTGTCTTTAAGCTCTGTGACTCTTTTATGATGACTTTATACTTAATTTTAAACTGTGTTTTTTTCTCTTTTAACTACCCTCGGAATTTTGCTCATAAGGCAGCCTAAATACTGCAATAAATAAATAAGCAAGCGAGTGAGGGGTGCAACAACTGAATTAAGGTGAGGAAGTATCAGCCTGGTTGCCTTGGCAATCGCAGCACCATTCATCTCAAGAATTGCCCCTTGTCGCTTCCTTTCACAAGGGGGGTGGGGTATGGAAAATTGGTGAAAGTGGGGGTGTTCCAATGAGGCATCTAATCATAGCCTGCATTTTTATTGAGGCTTGATCAGGGCCTGTATTTTAAAATGAGCTTAAAGATTTTCAAATGTTCATGCCAGGCAGAAGACCAGCTGCCTAAGAACCTTGGCAAGATGTTTATTCTCCTGGACAAGGGGGCCCCCTGATTTATAGCAGAAAACAATTCTCAAAGTCAAAGGGAATTACAGGCTGACAGCCAAGGTTACACTGACCCTACATATTACAGAAGATATAAGAAGGCTGAGAAAACATAATTAAGAGTTGATAAATAGTAAAATAAAACCATGTGCCTCCCATTAAACTTGAGCCATATTTTCCTAAGGTTGAAAGGTCAAGAGCAGTGAAAAAGGCAACTGGCTTGGCTGGAGAAGAGAGGTTTTCTTTCTATTTTATTTTGAGGCTGTAAAATGTTCCTTCCTTTTTTACTTTGAAAAGGTTTATTCTTCTAAAAAGCTATCTATGTTATGTATTAAATATATTGGCTTAAATGTAATTATGCAAAGGAATTAGAAGCTAAGAAATGTTAAATCCTTATGCTAGATTCTTATTTCATATAGTTGGAAGAGATCACAGGGGCCATCAGCCACCAGCCCAGCCCCCCTGCCAAGCAGGAAACATCATTAGAGCACACATATGGTTGTCAGGCCTTTGTTTAAGATCTACATGAGTTTGTTTATGATCTACATGAGTTTGCATCCCTCGAGTTTCCCTTTGAGTTTGGAGTCTGAAAGGAAACTCAAAATTCAAAGCAAAAATCAAACCAAGTACAGGGGGAAATCTACACTTTCCCCATCTTTCTAGCAAGAGCATTTGGTGGCATATTGTCCTATTGTAGTCTCACAGACTTTATTTTTTAATTGATTAAAAGTATTGTTTTGTTTGTCATTTTGGGTGTGTACGATTATACAGTGGTACTCAGTTTTCGAGCATCTCAGAAGCCAAGTGTTTCGGTTTTCAAGCGCTGAAAACTCAGAAGTAAATGTTTCCGTTTTCAAACATGCCTCAGAAGTTGAATGGCTTCCACTGCGTTTCCCTCCAATTTTCTCCATTGACTTTGGAGATCACCCTTTGCGTCCGATTGTTGAACATTTTACATAATGGTTGATATTGTATAAGAATTCTGCAAAACATCCAAGAAGGGCTTCAGTTCAGTGACAGCTCACGTGCTTTGTATGTATAAAACCCCCAGCTTTAATTCCTGGCTTCTCCAGGTAGCAGAACCAAAACACCTGGAGAACCACAGCTAGCATTGGTAATTCTGAGCTAGCTCTTGGCTCATTATGAAGACGCTTCCTGTGCTGCTGTCTATTACCTTGGAGGTGACAATGGGCTCTGCCAAAATTCTGCAGATATATGTACAAAGCACAGGGAAAACTTTTCTTCTGAAACATTTTTGTTTGTTCGTTTTTGCATACAATTTTAGAGCTAAACCAAATTCCAAAACAGAATTGAATTTGGGAACTTGAATAAATTTATGTCCACTTAATGCTGAGGAAGGGACATGGGTGGCGCTGTGGGTTAAACCACAGAGCCTAGGACTTGCCGATCAGAAGCTCGGCAGTTTGAATTCCTACGACGGGGTGAGCTCCCGTTGCTTGGTCCCTGCTTCTGCCAACCTAGCAGTCCGAAAGCACGTCAAAGTGCAAGTAGATAAATAGGTACCACTCCAGCGGGAAGGTAAACGGCGTTTCCATGTGGAAGATGTACACTGGCTCCCTCGGCCAATAAAGCGAGATGAGCGCCGCAACCCCAGAGTTGGCCATGACTGGACCTAATGGTCAAGGGTCCCTTTTCCTTTAATGCTGATGAAGAGAAGAAGAGATGAATGAGAGAAATAGAAAAACTGCTGACCTCCCATTCCAGGTAATGCATCAATTGGAGTGGGCGGGGGATGCTTCTTCTTCTTCTTTTTCTTCTTCCTCTTCATTAATTTGCCTTCCATATATGTAGACCAGTGCAGCAAACAAAATATACAGAATATGAATGTTAAAAAACAATTTCAAACGGACACCTATGGCAGACACCTATCCATCCAGCTGGGAAGGCCTGGCAGACCAAATATAGGTGGGATAAAAGATAGTGCTAAAGATCTCATTCCATCAGCACAAGGATGTCTCCTTGTTCAATCAGGACGGGGAAAGGTGGGGGCGGTGGGGGTGGTTCCCCCTGGGTGCCATCCCTGAGGGGGTGCCAAAATGGCACACTGTGGTGCCCCCCTGGGCGGAACCACATGGGGCTGCATCAGCATTAACAGGGATTGTCCCCTAACTGACCCTTAACATGGCCAACCCACATCAACTAAGGGGCCTTCTTAATGATCTTCTAAGCACTACAATCACCCACACCTTTTATTTCAGATCTGCTAGGGCTGATGGTCATCTGATGGTTGTTGCGGGATTGTGGCAACTTTTTAGACTTAACTAATGAGTTCACCCTGAGCAAGGCTGAAGTCCATGAGGTCTGGACTTCAAAAAAGTTAACCACAGACACAAGAGCAAGTGCACCTGAATGTGGATGGATGTTCTCATCTGTATTTTTTAAAACTTATTTTAAAAATGCAACCAACCAGTTCGTAATGTGGATGCAGATGGGCTTCCAGATGTGCCATCTCTCCCCATAATGCCTGCATGCCGCAAAGCCTCCCACAGACAAAAAACAGACTATCTGCTAAAGATGGAAACGGTACAAACTTAGCATGGATTTCTTAGGCTGAGTATTGCTTGTAGCTTTTTGCCAACATAGAAAGTTGCCCCTAAGGTTATGATCAGGCTTATATATTTATTAACTTGCTAGCTGATGGGATTGCCTTTCAAGCCAGATCTAAAGTCCAGTTATGCCCATAGAAGTGCTCTAAATGTGCTAGGATGATCTTATTAAGCTTTGCTTCCATGCACACTGTGGCATATAATAATAATATAGCCGACAGCAAGGCAGAAGTCGTGGTTGCACTTTCTGAAATAAATCCTGTACTTGAAAACTGTGAAATTTGTTTAAATTTATTAAAAGGATTAGATCCAGAAGAACTATTGTTGCCTTAAAAAAAAAAAAAAAAACTTCTTTACTTTTTCGAAGTCAGCGTCATAATATAATATAGCAGTTTCAGTTTTATTAAGATTTGCAGTTGTATTATTGTAAACGTTCTGTGGAGTGTGAGTAAGGGCTTTCTTATTGAATTTCCTTGCTTTTTTGGAGCATTTGTTGTTGTTGCTGTTGTTATGTGGAGGTTAGATTAAAACCCCAAGGGTTCCAGATTACACAGCACCCATTTCAGTTGTTGTTGTATCCCGTTTTCACAAAGTGACCTCAAAGCAACACAGAAAAAGAAATATTAAAACAAGCATAAAAACAAAAGAGAAAATACGAATGTTTTGAATATTTATTTTCAAGTTTAAGGGTTTTTACAGATGTGGAGAACTGCAAGGTAGTTTGACCAATTTATAGATTACAGTAAATCACACTTGGCACAGGTGAATGGAACTCTGTTCCACAACTCTATTTCCCATTTGACTTTCTAAGCATTTTTTGAATTCCTGGAATTATAGACTGAATAGCAAGCAGCATGTTATATTCTAAGAATTTGTTAAATTAATTTTGATAACCATCCCAAGTGTTTATCTGGCAACTGATTTAAACACTAAATGGAGCATCAAGACATTAGATTGTCAATCTCGGAAGTGGGGGAACCCCTTGTTTTGTTGCGGTTCCAATCATCTGTATTGCAACTCATTACAGATGAAGAGGTTCTGTGTCACACAGTGCATAGCTGAACTATGAAATTCAATGCCATAAGATGCATTAAGGGCCACCAATTTGAATGTCTTTAAGGGGGACGCGGGTGGTGCTGTGGGTAAAACTTCAGCGCCTAGGACTTGCCGATCGCATGGTCGGCGGTTTGAATCCCCATGGCGGGGTGAGCTGCCGTCGGTCGGTCCCAGCTCCTGCCCACCTAGCAGTTCGAAAGCACCCCTAAGTGCAAGTAGATAAATAGGTACCGCTTTATAGTGGGAAGGTAAATGGCGTTTCCATGTGCTGTGCTGGTGCTGGCTCGCCAGAGCAGCTTGTCACGCTGGCCACGTGACCCAGAAGTGTCTGCGGACAGCGCTGGCTCCCGGCCTCTAGAGTGAGATGAGCGCACAACCCTAGAGTCTGTCAAGACTGGCCCATATGGGCAGGGGTACCTTTACCTTTACCTTTAAGGGGGGATTAGACAGAATCGTGGAAGACAAAGATAGGAATGGCTACTAGTCATGATGACTAGGCATACTATGTCTTTGAGTATCAGTATTTGAGAGTGCTGTTGAGCTTAGGTCCTGCTTGTGAGTTTCCCATAGGCACCTGGTTGGCCACTTTGACAACAGGATGCTAGACTAGATCAGCCTTTGGCCTGACCCAACACAGCTCTTATTATCAGAAGCATGTGCACTACCACTGAGCTATGGGTTCTTTCGCCAGCATCATTTAGGTAAGGCAAAGGTAAAGGGACCCTTGACCATTAGGTCCAGTCACGGCCGACTCTGGGGTTGCAGTGCTCATCTCGCTTTATTGGCCTAGGGAGCTGGCGTACAGCTTCCGGGTCATGTGACCAGCATGACTAAGCCGCTTCTGGCGAAGCAGAGCAGCGCACGGAAACGCCGTTGACCTTCCTGCCGGAGCGGTACCTATTTATCTACTTGCACTTTGACGTGCTTTCAAACTGCTAGGTTGGCAGAAGCAGAGACCGAGTAACGGGAGCTCACCCCATCACGGGGATTCGAACCGCCGACCTTCAGATTGGCAAGTCCTAGGCTCTGTGGTTTAATCCACAGCGCCACCCGTGTCCCTTTTATCATTTAGGTAGTTTATTCAATATTAAGTTGGAAACCACTCTGCTGTTACCATGTAATAAATATGGACTAAGTCTAGTGAACAAACATTACAGTCAATGTAATGTCTCAAATGTCTCAGCTGCCAAATGTTTCGGAAGCTGAATGCCAAAACCCTGGAAGTGAATGCTTCCGTTTTTGACTACACCACATTTTCTAAATGAAAATGGCTGACAGCCCTTTGATCCTCAGTTTTTAAATGTTTCAGAAGTCGAACGGACTTCTGGAATGGATTATGTTCGAAAACTGAGGTTCCATTGTATTAATAATTACATTTTTTATCCCTCCAGGTTTTTAGGGTGGCGTAGGTTGAGATATACAAAATTGGGCCAAGATCACTGAATTTCATGCCCGCATGGGGATTTCAGCGCTGACCTCCTTGATCTAGAGATTAATGCTATCCACTGCCCCACATTGCCCCTTCCTAACTGAATGAAGCATCAGCCAAGACAGTCCTTGTTCAGTGAGCATCACTGCATGAACCCTTCTAGGTAGCACTTGCAAAGTAACTATTTTCTCAGTCCCAACCCATCCACGCTGCTATCTGTAATGTGGCCATAATAATACTTTGCTTAACTTAGAAGGATGCTATAGGAATGACTGAGATAACATATGTGGTGTGTGTTGAGCATTTCGTAAAGGAGGCTATGCTAAAACACCATCGTGCTCCTCAGTAAGCATTTGGCAGCAATACAGGAAATGGTTGCCGTTATTGTAGCAGTAATGGTAGTAGCAGAGGCAGCCAAAACAATACCAGACCCTCCAAGTGTCCCTATTTTCCAGGGACAGTCCCTGATTTACAGAAACTGCCTGGTTTCTGATTTGATCCCGGAATGTCCCACTTTCCCTTACAGCATCCCTATTTTCATCAGAGAAATGTTAGAGGGTCTGGAGTTATGTGACCCCTGAACCAAGGAGGTAATTAACTATACAACCTTTAGATGACATCTGAAGGCAGCCCTATATAGGAAAGGTTTTTAAAAAAATGTTTAATGGTTAATTATGATTTTATATATGTTGCAAGTCTCCCAGAGTGGCTGGGGCAATCAGATGTGCAGGGAATAATAATAATAATAATAATAATAATAATAATAATAATAATGGAATAGGGTGTTCCTATTTTCATCAGAGAAATGTTGGAGGGTGTGCAATACCACCACTACCACCAGCAACCAAAAAACTGCAAACTGTCCAGTTACCCCTGTCTGGGGTAGAGAGTACCTTGCACTCGAAAATATCTTCCTTTCTTTCCAAACATACCACATGATCATCAATATGTGTTATTTTCCGAAAGGTATGCAAATGCTCTATGGCAAATGCTCAAGTAATCATAAGAACACTCATTACTTAATTTGCAGCCAACCTTTGTGTCAAAATCAATATGGCTGGGCCACCTAGTTTAATGGATATCTAAGCTGAGAGATCACTCTTCGCTTAAAAAGAAAAAAAAGAAATTTCCGATAAAAGAAAAGCCCAGCCTTTCCCCCAGATGAACATAAATATAAAACAAAAAAGCTCTGGAACAGAAAGGCCATGGGCTGCGTTTTGCACTGGATAGGTTCTGGTTGAATGAGATCTGGGATTTGTGCCAAATTAATTGGCGGGGGGAGTCCTTTTCTTCGTCTCCAATAGCCACAATGTTCATTATTAAGAAAAGCATATGAACTGCAGGATTTGATTTTAATAACACCAATGTCTTCATTAATCTGTACTACCATTTAGCCTCATTATGGAGAAAACGCTGAGTTAATGCAGCACCTATTATTGTTGGATTTTCCCTGGGGGAGGGAACGGGTGGGGGGGGAGAGAGAATCTCCCCCCTCCCTGTCCCCCCCCTCTTCTTTTATAATTCATTCAAGGGCTATCAGGTGTGTGTGTCATATTTTTTAAACAGGCTGGCTGCTATCAAAAGGCTTGGGTCTATTATAGAAACGTGCGAAGAAATTTGTGGTTCCAGGGCGGATGAAATGAAGAGGAATCAAACAGGGCTTGAACTGAACACCATCTTTATTTCGGTTTGTGTGTTTGTGATGCTTGTCATGTCAAGCATCCTTGTGCCATCACCTGCAAGTGAGCTGATCTTTCCTCCCAGGCCTTTTGCTACGGCTCCTTCTCAATCAAGAGTCCCACCCCCACCCTGATAGTCGCTGCCCCTTTTTGTATCTGCCCAGCAAAGAGCGCGCCTTTTGTCCCTGCACAAGTTCCTAAACAAACTTAATCTCTCTAACACAGTGACAGATGACATTTAGATGTCCTTGTCCCCCTTAAAATGAGTTTTATTGACAATCAGGGAACAAAAAGAAGGCCCCCATAGAAGGACCAATGTTTTATAGGGCCTGCTAAACAACATCTTCGTTTCTCAGTGCAGAGGGTGTGGAGAGAAAGCCTGAAGTTGCCCCCTCTTTTCCCCATTTCCCCCTGCTTTGCAATATCACCATGACAACAGATATAGAAATCACTTAGTGACTCCTAGAAAGAAAACACACTGACACAGTCCCCCTTGTATGGCGAATCAAACTAAAGCCTTCATTCAAATGGCTATTGAGCTTGGGCATTCATGTAGAGGATGGGTGGATTTTACACAGGTAACAACAACAGAAAGGCCGGCCTGAACTCCAGCCACAGCATATGGTAAAGTCTCTGCTTAATTAATGCATCCTCAATAGAATTTATCCATTTAAAATTTGTTTTCTTTTACTTGAAACATCATTAATGTAAAGGGCAACATTAATCAACATCTTGGAACTTAAAGGGCATTAAAGAGCGATCTTTTCTTTTCTTTTCTCTTCTCTCTCTCTCTCTCTCTCTCTCTCTCTCTCTCTTTCCCTTATGCAACAGAATCTTTCAAGTAGTTAAGCAAACAGCATATGATTTCAGGCACATTCGAAAGGTCCTTAATCATAAGGCACATCTGAAGAGGCCTCTACCGGCCAGGCTTGCTAGCTGCAGCAAAGTTCTCTTCTTAATTGATTTGGGCTGGAAATGCAAAGAGAGAGAAACGCTTGCAAGTTTTTGTTGTAAACTTGAACACAGAATGGATGACTTATAAAAAATATGGTGCAAAGCATATAAATATTTTTTGCTTTCTTTCTCTTTCTCTCTCTCTCTTTTAAAAAAGCTACCATGGATGTTAGCATTTTCCTTTTTTATATATCTATAAAATACAAAGGGTAGAAAAGTAGTAGATTAGGATATGTACATATAACATTTAGCATTATTTTACTGTTTTGCGGCTTACATTAGCAGCAAATGCTGTGAGTTTGTGTTTGTTTGTGTGTGTATGTGTAGAGCTTCCTTCTAACTCTGGACTTAAGACACTACTCAGGAAAACCTTTCCTGTAAGCAGCAGTTTTCATAAGCTTTGCTGTGTTAGTCTGTTACGGCAAAAATAAGGTGCACAAGGCTGATTTATTTTTATTTTTTTGCTATATGATAATATAGTTATTTCCCACTGCTAGATTTTTTTAATTAAAACAATACCAAAACTTGTAATATGAAATCCAGAATGCACACACACATATCTAGTGGAACCCTGCTTCCAGTTTGTTTTATCTGCAGCAGAACAAAGAAAACTAAGCGACTTCAAAATAAGTAGCCTTTGACACAACAAATAACATAGGTAACTGTGTGCCCTGTGTAACTGAAATACTGTAGCCATTTGCCCTTGGCTTCCTATTAAGCTTTTCCCCCCTGCAGCATAATTTTGATCTAAACTGAAATTTCACTCACTTGATATTCTTCAGTTCTGTTCCAAAATGATCCTGTGTACAAATACCGATGAACTGAATGTAAATATGGGCCACCAAAAAGTTGTCAGTATTTAGAAATGGTGTAAGAATTTAGAAACCAACCTATCTGTTCCCTCGCAAGCTTTTATCCCTTTCCTTTTCTTTCTTGACATTGTGCAACCCAGACATTAGACATGCTGTTTTGCAGCATGTGATTTTCATTTTTTAAAAAAAATAAAAAATAAACAACAGATATATATCATTGCAAAGTTCAAATTGAGACTAAAACTAAAGAGCTACTGAAAAAGTTGAAGTTATACCCCCCCCAAAAGTTTTTTTTTTAAGTTTTCAGAAAATTACTATTTTTTGTGCACGACTAAATTTACCAATTCTGTCACCACCACCCCCAACAACACATCCTCTCTTTTACAAATTATTTTATAAGATGAGAAGTCTTCTACTTTAATTATTTCTGGCTGTGTCATAGTCATACTTGATGTACTGGCTTTGCATCTTTGTTTATATAAATTGTCATCCCATTTTATCCTTGATTACCTTAATGATTGTCACCTCTTTCAAGGTCCACAGAGATGTGGGTGGAGATTGAACATATAGGAATGACTTAGCTTAATATTCGACTGCTAGAACATCCTTAATATGTTTTAATAAAATTGCCACCTGGCAGTCGCAACAGTGACACCTTCTGGGGCAAGCAGGAAGTAGGAAAATATGTTTTCAAAAACAGCGGAAGCCTGCTACACCTACTTTATTTTTAAGTTGCAAAACAAGCAAAGGGACTTCAAAATAAGTTTTTCCCTGAAGCTAAATAATACACAAGCTAGGCATAGCCTTCCATTTGGAAAGGGAGTTTTGCCTCTCACTGTGTTTGTGCCAAGCGAAGAGAGAAAGTTTCAAAACAGCTTTAAATATATAATTCCCCCCCCAAAAAAAAGTGAAGCCGTTAATCATATGTATGGAAACCATACTTGTTGACATACAACTTGATGCTGCCTGTCACCAAATGAAAAAATGGCCTAAAATGTCAGGAAAAATAGATCAGTTATGTATACACATATATAGGATATGATATGCACAAATAGTTTGCATTTTTAGGTGGTTTGGAACCCACTGAAATGTTATCAGTTCAACATGAACACAGAGACAGAGAGTAGATATTTCTGCTCCTTTCAGTCCTTTGGTTCCAACAGTGGAAATGATGTAGCAATGTTTTTAGTTAAATTTCTTGCTGGGAATTGATGTAGTTAACCAAATCAATGAAAAGTATTTCGAATTATGGCAACATGTGGAGATGAAATGGCACTGTCTCTTTACCAAAATAATGCAGGCAACCACTGCTTTGCAAAATACCTGCATTTTTTGGTCCAAGAATGTGTACCAATTTCTTCTTATAACCATGCTACCAGTTAAAAGAACTAATGGATAAATTCACTAATTTGCTCATGAATAATTTCAGGCCAAAGTAGACAGAAGCCAATTCTATATATATATGACAGAGAGAGAGAGAGAGAATCGACATATATATAATCTGTCAATAGATGATTAAATATTGTGTGAAGATTTTAGAAATTCACAAATCTTGTCCTTTTCGCTCATGTTGAGAATGGGCCAAACAAGGAAGGATCAGGTTGCCAAAAGTAGTGCATTTTGATAAAGAGACTGAGTATGGAGGAAGCAGAACAGTTGGAGGGAGCAAATATTAAGAACTATTAAATAAAATAGAAAAGCTCCTGGGACTAAGGATGGTCACCTGGTATAGGTCTTCACCATTCGCTGAAGACTGATGTCCATCTCTCCTGTGTTTCTGCATCTTTGTCATAGCCACTGAAATTGCTATGAAGTGCACTCCTCTGCATGTTTACTCCAAAGAACATCAATGACGCGTAAATGTCTGTAGGCTTAATCTGGAGAGCAAAGTATTCTTTAAAAGTGAAGCAATTTAAAGACTCTGCTTAAAATATATACAGAATATATGGAACGGTGTAACAATTTCCTTGGCAGAGAATACAATTGAAGGTTTTTTTTGTAACAGAAACAATATTCCTTGAAAAAGAAAGGAGGTTTCATTTTGGAAGGCAGACGAACGTTATGGAGGTTATGTCATGAATACGTGTATGTTAATTTCTAATTTCATAAGATTCGACGTAAAACAACATTTTACATTATTGCGCAGTGTACAACTATGATCAAATTTCCATTTAAATACCTAGGGGATGGCTTTTCATAGTACTGAAAACACAAAATTATTTACCAGTATGTCACAGATATCTAACAAGTGATCTCAGACATGTCCAGTATCTGTCAGACTGGAAACTGTGTGCAATATCCCAGGAGGAACTGACCAAAGAATGATTTAGAGACATGTACTGTAGCTGTGGTGATGTTGTCCAAATTTGTGTAGTGATAGCAGCTATGTAATGTGTTGTTTATTATTATTATTAATTATAAAAATATATTTAAATAACCGGGAGTTACATTTCCACCAAGAGAAAGTTTATTTGAGGGGTTTGAAGGCATCTAAATTATATTTCAAGAAATGTTGCTGGAAATGATGTGAAACACGTCGGCCAAAAAATGAAAGCCATGATAAAGTCTAAGTGTGGATGGATTCATAGCTGGATGGAAGTACAACACACACACACACACACACACACACACACACATGTACACACACACACACACACTTTATCATATATGTATATGTTTCCTTGCTTTTAAAAAACGATGAAATTTTAAAAACCAGGGGGGAAATGGGATAATGAACAAATTTAAAAAAATTATTCTTTGGCCACTAAACTTACTAAATTTGCAAGATAAATTTAGCAACTGAAGAGCTACAGTTTAGTCAAAAGGATAAATACAGTACTGAAAGACTCCTTACAGCTCGTGCTGTTGAACTGGGTTATACAGCAGGTTGTGCCATAGATAAATTAGAAGAGCAGAAAGAGGTAGAGAGAAGCAGAAAAAAACCCAAAGTTCTGGAAATGACAGTATTGATCAATGCTGCTTAAAAATTTAATGTATGAATTGTAGGATGTTGAGCTCTGCATATCCTAATTAATATTTTCCCCCACTGGCAATAGCCATACTTGAAATACTGCTTGTTATGCCCTTTCTAAAATGTGGTTAGACAGTCCTGCCAATATGTTTTGGTGGTGATCACTGACTATTTATATTTTTCATTTACAAGGGCAGGGAAAATACGGTGGCGGGGACAGGAAATGAATTTGGTTAACTGGGAAAACGAAGGTGTACTCATTTTAATGTAATCTATCTATCATCTATCTATATCTATCTATCTATCTATCATCTATCTAGATTATATATCATTCTCACTAAGAATCTAGATTCATTGTATCTCAGCTGATTAATTGTAAACAACACAAAAAATGTAACTAGAGAGAGGCAGTGGGTATTGATTTACCAATGAGTACAGTTTCAAGACCAATTCTACCAATTTCAATGAAAAAGATCATATTTCTGTTGTCTTTTTTGAAACAACACTCTTGATTTCATATACCAACGTTCCCATTTCTGGAGTGTAACTGGCACAGCGTCAGGGCCAGGAGCTGACAGAACTCTAGCTGCTGATAAGCTAAATCTTTGGCTGGGCTGTACTACTCTGGATTTTTAAATGGAGTTTACACAACT
Source organism: Podarcis cretensis (assembly GCF_951804945.1). NCBI lineage: Eukaryota > Metazoa > Chordata > Lepidosauria > Squamata > Lacertidae > Podarcis > Podarcis cretensis. The sequence goes on from NC_137174.1 coordinate 77,010,965, forward strand.
GAATGCTTTGCTGTGCAGTTATTATTATTATTATTATTATTATTATTATTATTATTATTATTATTATTCTAGTTAGAAAACTAGATGGCATAGAGAAGGGCTTTTAGCCTAGTGTATTCCACCCTGACGTGTAACTTTCTGAATCCCAGCCCCACTTCTGTGGAAGAGCTTTTGGTCACCTGCAGTCTTGAGTGGTATTGCCCAGATTCAGGTTTGCCACCTCAGTGAGAACGAGGCCAGAGAGAGGTGGTGTCAAAAGCTAAGGTGATGGTTGCTGTGTGCCCTACTTTATAGAGGACCATTATAGATGGTTAGTTCTCTGTTTAAGGAGTTCCTCTGTTTGAGGACCAGCCCGTGTCCATGTCTAGTTTAAAACCAAAGAATCATAAAACGGAGAACAAGGATCCTTGATGTGTCCCATCAACAGTTAGCAGCTGCTTAGCAGATTGACCAGACCACCTGGTCCCAGTCTCTCAGGCTATGGTGAGACATGCTATATTTCTGTTTAAATTATAATCACTATTTCTAAATTTCTGTCTATTTTTTTAGCATGTATTAATTTTAGAAAAAAATCTGTGTTCTCTCCCCCCCCCCTTTCTCTTTTGGGCAATGAATTTCCTCATTTGAGGGGATGCGTAAGTGGCCCATCAAAAGCCCACAGAAACCAATCAAAGCATTATTGGTGGTCAAGATTCGAACTCAAGGCAGGGCACCTGACAAGACGCCAGGAGAAAAACCTCACTTACCCGAATGGTTATTATAAAGAAAAAGACAGATTTAAATAAATAGCAATTCACGACACAAACACAGATTCTTTTGCCCTTGGCAGCCAACGGTGATGTGGTCTACCAAGTTTTATTTCATCACGGGACATTTTAAAGGTGACATTTCACCTTTCATTTTAGTGTGCAATAGGCTGAGGGCATAAATGCAGCATAAGATTAGAATGTCTGTACCAGTTCATTTTTAAATACTGAAACATGCACATAACCCTAGTTCTTGTCACATTTTGGCATGGGCAGTTATTCCCACACTACAAATAGCACAAGTGTGCCTGCATAAATGTATATGAAAACTTAACATTGAAAATGGCCATTTATTATTACTACCATTAAATTTATAACTGGGCCTTCCTCCCACAGGATTTATTATAATTCATGTCATGAAATGAAGCAGTCTGTTGGTAAATGCAGGCTTTAATATAGTCATTGTAGAATATGGTGCATATGTAATCCACAAACCAGAGGTCTCGGATACTTTATTTGCTATTATATTAATCAGATGTGTGTGAGACCTTGAACATGTTTACATTGTTTTGGGCATTCTAACTGTGATGCCAAACAATGTACTTAAAAATGACCTTTTTCTCTTTTGCAAGTTTTTTAAAAGTAAGAATTGCCCCCGTTCCCATTTTTAAAAGGGGAAGGGAACAGATGTCTACAACTGTTTTGAGATGTACTATGGCAACAGATAATACTGTAAGCCTTGCAAAGGCGTAGGTCCAGAATAGCTCACATTGTCTTACCAACTGCACCCCAATTTAAACACCCCTGTTTGTTTGTTTGTTTGTTTGCTTGCTTGCTTGCTTGCTTGCTTGCTTGCTTGCTTAAACAACATTTAGGCCACCCTTTAGAAAAGCTATCTGGGTGTATAGCCAGCACAGTAAAACATTAATATAAGTTATGACCAAAAATATGCAACCTGTGGCCATCTAGATGTTGCTGGACTCAAACACCCATCATCCTGAGCCAGAAATTATGGGAGTTGGAGTCCAACAACATGCAGAAGGCCACATGTTCCCCATGCCTGATTTAGACAGAAAACAGAGCAGAAAGACAACATAAAACATAAACATGAACCAGCCAAGCAAATAAAATTGCCACATAATCGATATTACATGTTTAAAGCCAGGGTGAATAGAAATGCCTTTGCTGGGTGTTGGAATAACATTGTAGTTTGTGCTCAGTGGGTATTGTGTAACCAGGGTGTCTCAATGAACCTAAGAAACTGCCTTAGACCAAGACCAGCTAGTTCAGGGGTCAACAAACTTTTTCAGCAGGGGGCTGGTCCACTGTCCCTCAGACCTTGGGGGGGGGGCGGATTATATTCTGAGGGGGGAAATGAACGAATTCCTATGCCCCACAAATAACCCAGAGATGCATTTTAAATAAAAGCACACATTCTACTTATGTAAAAAATACACTGATTCCTGGACCGTCCGCGCTCCAGAGTTAGAAGGCGATTGGGCCGGATTGGGCCTTAGTTTGCCTACCCATGAGCTAGTTGGTCGAGCGAGTTTCTTATTGTCTGCATTGAAGCACAGCAACTTTCTGTAGTTTCAGGTAGGACTCTCAGCATCACCTGGAGATGCTAGGGATTTAACTTCGGATCTTTTACATGCAAAGTATGAGCTCAGCCACTGAGTTCTGCCATTTCCCAAGCTACAGTCCATTCTCAAGCTGAAAAGACCCTCTTTCCAGTTGCCACCCATCTAACTGACCATCCCAATGATAAATGCAGCATTTGAGTGGGCTTATGCATTGCCTGTCTAAAAGAGATTGCATGCGGAATTCTTTTGCTATTTCATTTCTGGAAGGGACTGTATTTATTGATTTATGTATGTAGATTTACCACCTGCCCTATCCTGTGGACTTAGACACCTCTGGTGCAGAAATGATAAACAATATGTTTGCATATTGTATTAAGTAGGAGGTTGAGAAAACCAGCAGTTATTCCCACCAAACTCCCAAGAGATACAATGCTCTTCTATCACACGGCTTTCACATATTTTACTGAAATGTCTGGAAGTTCTTAGAGAACAATGCTGAAAGGCTATGAGTGTCTCTGGAATTCTTGTTCTTAGCTGAATCTCCCTGCTCAGGAATATGGGATTTTCCCTGAGCAGAGGAATGTCATGTTAGTGTCAATGTACTTTATTCCACAAAATACTGGCAAAAATGTGTGGGCTTTAACAAACGAATCTATGGATGATTAAAAATACCCAGTGGGACCTACAACAAAATGTTGCAGCATTGAGTGCACCAATTCATGACCTCAGCCAGTCAGCCATGTCCAGTCAGCACTTTCCCTGGCTAATAAGTCCAGCCAGCATCCCCCCCACCCCCATTTTCTTCCTCGCCAACAACACTCAACCAGCCTTGAATGTTAGCATGTTCGGTACTCATTTGTCTGTTGTTTTGTGTGTGTTTATGGAGCTGATTCCTTGCAGGGGTCCCTTCTATATATATGTTCTATACAAAAAAATAGAAGCAAACCTGTGTCTTCCCCCCAGCCTGTGGATATCTCCTTGTTGGGCACAGATGGTGCCATTTTGGTTTCACAATGATCCACACTTGGAGAACTGAGTGTTCACCTGTAGAATATATGATAGCTTAGTAATGTGATGTAGTGAAGGAAGCATGCATTAGAAATCTTCGCTATGGGTTTCCAGCTGTGAGCTAAACCTATCATTTGGACAATATACATAAGAATCCTTGCCTTTAAGATAAAATAGGTTTTAACAAGTATGGTGTTCCTCTAGATAAGGCTGTACCCCGGTTACTAACATTATTCATATGTTACTATTCCAGCATTGTTGGAATATATGGATTACAAGCAACTAATGTGCAGTTTTACTTGGACTTCCTTAATGGAAATCCATTAAAACAGTATAATTGCCACTAATTAATAATAATAATAAAGCCCACTGAAGAATCATAGCAATGATTTTTCTCAACAGAGGCTAGTTCAAGCTGAGTGGCCTCTGGGAAATAATTTGAAATATATATTGGGTTAGATCCAAAGGCAAGGGTTAGATTCAAAAGTGCCCTTCCACTTATGAGAGAAATGTTCCATTCATGGAAGGCACCTCTCTGTCAGCAGAAGAACATCTGTGGATTCAATCTTCTCCTCTTCATGCAATCCATCAGAGTATATTAAAATATTAGCCCTCCGTGTTTTGCATATATTTAAATATATGTGATTTACAGACTAAACACTGACCACCGTCTATTGCACAGGTACATGTGTCGTGGAAATGCCGTGGAAATAAGTGCAGCTGAAATGTACTGTGACCGTTGGTCTGTGTTATGGCAAACTAGTGCCTGAGTGTAGTACCTGGGAAATCTTGGCTGGCTTCACACACACAAAAAGCAAATGTGTTCTTTTAAAGCAAAACCAAAAGCTAGGGCTCTTGGCTTTTTTCACCCCTGGATTTTTTATTTTTTTACTGTTGAGTAATAAGAGGCTTTCAGTAATCTAAGCAAAACCTATAGGAGGCTGTGGTCCATACAGTGGCCACAGCTAAAAGCATAACCATAAAGAAAATATCCAACAGCGACTAAGCAATATTATAAGAGAGATTGCATGCTGGTGTTCCTGTTTAAGAATCCAAGCAACGTAGATTTGGAAATACAATCTGTTATTCTTGTATTATTATTTTTTTAATTCTTTCCAATAGTTCACTCAGTGACTTTGAGTTCACTGATTGGGCTTAGATGCTAGAAAAGCCATTCTTTTGAATGATCCCAAATGATTATTATTTCTACTTATGTCCAAATAAATAAATCCCAAATGGTATTTAAATATATCATTTAATTGGCGCCAGTGGCAACAGTTCTATAAAACATGCTCCATCTCTCCTCTTTTTGTTAGATGGGAGTCCAGGCTTGGAGTCAACATGTTTCAAATCCCGCAAAGTGCATTTCTTATTGAAAGCAACCGCCTAGACATATAGGAATATGAAATGTCGAATAAAAGAGAACATTTTTCTCCTGCCTTTTTTTTTTTTTTGTAAAAAAGAAAATTTTATTTCAAAAAGATTTTTCAGCAGCAGCATGAGTCATCTAATTAATGGAATTTAGTTCAATGTAACAGGAACAGTGCATAATGATGGCAGTGGAAATGTTGTTTATAGGAGATATGGAAAATTGCAATAACCTGGGGATAATGTGTTTCCTGTTAGCCACGTAACATCTGCTTAAAAGGTGAAAGGTCAAAGTAGATGACTATGTAAACTCTTTTGTAGATAATATTTTCAGAACAGTTCATATTTCAAAATGTTATAGCATAAAATTCTATACTCGTGTATTTTTTCCTTGCTGCCACTGATGCCACTGGTCCTTTGCTTGATACAATGTTTTGTCATCTTCCTATTAACTTTTCAGTTGACTTGTTAAGTAAAATTTAGGCTGCAATCCTACACTCATTCCTAACAGGGAGCAAGTTCCATGGTTACTTACTTCTGAGTAGATACATTTAAGATGGTAGTTAATTGGCACAAATTCCATATCAAATCTTCATGGTTTTATTTGCTATTCAGGGTTGTTGTTTCTTTGGCACGTTTTATTTGATGTCCTAATAAATATTTTTAAATTAATAATTGTTTTCAGAAAAGGAATTAAGTTGGAGCACTCCAGAACAAATGTTCACTATGAGGCAAGCTGCCTAAATGTTGGACTTCAACACAAATGTTTTTTTTTTAAAAAAAAAACTTGATAAAAACATTAATAAGCATGAATAAGGACAATGAACTTTTAACCCTTTCAAATGCACACATGTGTACAGAAGGCCCAACATGCATTTAGACAGATATTATTTTCCCTTTAAAACAGAACAGCTGAAAGTAGAGAAGTCTAGTTAGCTGCACATCCTGCATTCTCAAGGAGAACTGTCCAAAATGTGTTAGGGTTTGCTTATAATGATGTTATATGATATCGTGGTTGCTATACCTGCATATGTGGAGAATTTAATATTGATTTACTGTACCTTTTTGCCTATCCTTGAGCAGCATAGATAGCCATTACAGCTGTTGGTGGTATCTATTTTGTCTTTTCGTAATTGTCATTTCTCGTTCTACTTAAGATTAAAATATGAAAATTGCATCACGTGGACACAAGCAGTGCATTAGCCAGGTTATCAGCAATTTTGTGCCTCAGCCATCATTATTCCTGTTCACTCCCATGTTACTTATGAAACCTGCATACCGTATTAGAAACTTTCTTTTTTTTTTTAGTTAGACCGCAACACAAAATGAGCACCCTTTATATAAAGTTCTTCCACAGATGAATCATTCTCTTCCCCCTTGCTTTTTATAGCCAGCACCTGTACAGATTTATTCCATATTCTGGAGTAGTTTTATCTGAGGCTGGGTCAACTTTAAAGTTGATCCAACTTTTTGTTTTTGTTTTTTTAAAGTAATTCAGTATCTGCTTAGCTCACTGACATTTGCATTAGGAATAAGGTGATATATTCATACAACTTGGATGTTGTCCAGCCATTTCTAAAGAGGTATAAATCTGAAAGGTGTAGGGCTCCTTCCTATTGGTCAGAAATCATATGCATCTATTATTCAGGCAAACATTTCCTGAGTATGCAGGAAGTGGCAGCGCATATCCTTTTTGAACTGTTCATCTTCATTCATTTATTGCTACCAGGAAGCCAGTCAACAAGGCAAAAAGAAGTCCTGGTCAAGGGTCGATATTCCTGCTCTTTCTTTACAATCTGTTCATGCACAACATACAGCTGAGAAAACAGAGAATAAACACTGCATGGGAACATCCTTGAAAGCAATCTTTCTTATCTTCCAGACAGCACTCTTTCGTTTGCCATTGAAATTAATACATATGTGTTTTTTAAAAAAATGAAAGAAACGGAGGAAGACTTCTTGTTTTGACTAGTGTTCCATCATTTGCTTACAGACTATATTTGGATAATTTATGAACAATTACAGTCTAGCAACCAATGGTAGCACACATTTTTTCCCTTATGAAAGTTGAGAGGGTTTTGTTGTTGCAATCTAGCTAATAAAAAGCTTCTCTTTCCCCCCTTTTCTTTCTTCCTTTCCCTCTCTCTTCCTCCCTCCCTCGCTCTTTCTCTTTTTACACAACAGAATTTTTGACAGGGTTGACTCCAGACGCCTTTCCAGCTGGGGCCTGGGGCCTGGGTGAACCTTCAAAATTTTCCCATTTGAGCCGCATCAAAGTGAAGGAAATTCAAGGATCACTAACGTCTCAGATGGTAGCACTTGCCCTAACAACCAAGGTTCAGGAATTCTTTGGAGCAGGCTGAGGTCATTTTTCTCCCCTTTTCTCCTAATGCTTTTCTCTATTAATCAGAGCTCACCGCTCAGATTGGTCTTCAACTTCCCCCCAATCCTTGCTAAGCCTGTCATTTCTAGCTATTATTTACTTTAATGGACTTTGGCTGATCCCTTATGAAGCTTTGGATCTGAGAATAATACGGCTGGAGAGTAACGGGCGCAGGCCCTGGGTGTGGGTTTGCCTGCAGATTAACCATGGCAGATGGGCTTTATTGCTGCTTCCTGTGTGCCGAGTGTTGATTGAGAGGGTATAATGAGAGAGGTGGTGTCAACACAATGGCTTCAGCCACTTCATTGCACCTTGCGTCTAAACAACCCTTTTTTTCTAAATCTTTGGGTTGTGAAATTTTAGGAAGTCAGAGCACAAGAACAAGCACAAAAACAACTGTAAATAACCATGAATGTTAATCCAATGCTAATTGGTCCCTTCTTTCATTATAGGTACATTTTGCTCAGTGTTTTTTGTTTGTTTTTTTGTTTGTTGTTTTTTAACCCAAGGAAATTAATGATATGGACAGTTATACATAATTGGACTTTTATATCAGCTTAAATGCTAATGCAGCCATGTAGCAAACTTAATTATTATTATCTCATTAATTTCCAGGATAAATGTTTCTTAGAAAAGCTTACCTCCCAATCATCTTGTTATGTTCTACATGTTTTTGATACCTAGGGGATATATTTTTGAGGGGGTGGTGGTGGAATCAATTATCTGTTGTGCAGAGGATTTTTTTTTTTAAAAAAATGACAGCAAGAGAATTGCTTAATTTTTGGTGCAACTTGTCACAATAATCTCCGGTTTGTAAAGACAAGAAGCGAAATGCAGTAGTTTAAAAGCACAGTCATAAAATATATATCATGTATTTGGTGGCTAGTCTCAAAATACCTTTTTACACAATCCTCACTTTAAAGATTTCACTTAATTCCTCCTTTTCATTGATGGATTAAAATCACAACTATTGATTCCTTTATTCCTTTGGGGCATTACCCATCTGTCTTATCTCTTTCATCCCAGCACCCCTTGGTCTGAGAGAAGTGTTGTACAAACGAACTGAGGAAAATCTGGAGAAGATTCTAGGTCAAGTTTGTGTACAAGAGTTGAAATTTTTAGTAACAGTCTTCCCTTACCGCCAAGCAAAAGTTTCCACACAGCGTTGCGCAAGCGAGCCCAATTATCCTCCTCCTTTGAAAACCATTATCAAGTTTTTCAAAACTTCTTTCATTTTGCTGTTGTCATTCAATGAAAAGGAAACTAACCACCATGGCAAGACAACTCAGCTGCCTAGCAACCAAGGGCCACGTTTTAATTCTGACTTGCTTCTGGTCTTGACTAATAGAAAGTGACTATGTTAAGCCAGTCAGAGGAGTTGTTTGTCACTTCTGAAATGCAAACAAAACAATACTGTTTTCTAAAGTACCAGGCATGATTGATGTAAAGATTTACAGTAACATCATTCATTTTCCCTTGTGTTTTAGTGGGATAGTGGTCATATCCTTGCATGCTTTATTAAATGCACTATAAGAGCAAATAAACATGGCGCTTTTCATCCCCTAATCACCTAAAACAATTTTTTTTTTTGGGGGGGGACGACTTCATTCTGCTTGTAGATTGTAATTTATGCATTCAATATATCATTGTCACACCAGTAAGTAATTCAATAATATAATATGGCATCCACAAATAAACAATTCAGAGGGGGCACAGCAGATTAAAACAGAAAAGAAAAGGAGGGAAATAAGTGAAGCTGTTATGAGTAAGATGTCAACCTGGGCCAAATTTTCCCACACTTGGGTAATTGTATACCTCTGAGATAAAAGAGTGAGATGGACTGGGGGATTGGGTTTAAGCAGAAACCCTCTCAAGAACTGTAATTGCAAAAAGAAAACACAACCAACCCCCCCCCAAAAAACCCTAAAAAAACCCTAAAAAACCACAACACTGCCAATAGAAATCAAAACCACCTTGCCTGCTGCAATGTAAGAGCAACTACTGCTGTAGATAATTGTGATTATAACTCCATGCGCACCGAGTTTTAAAAAAATATCACAAGTAACATTGGTGCTAATCTAATGTATGACTTAATGAGATAGGCAAAGCTGTTTGAAAGCTAGCTATTTAGGAAATAAAAGGATGAATATTTGATGTTTTAGGAGCATAGGAAATGTCTTGATGGATCAAGCCAAAGGTCTATCTCAGTCCCTCCAAGTGTCCCTATTTTCCAGGGGCAGTCCCAGATTTACAGAAGCTGTCCAGGACGTCCCTGTTTTCACCAGAGAAATATTGGAGGGTATGGAGTTATCCGACCCCCCAAGTCATCTGAAGGCAGCCCTGTATAGGGAAGTTTTTAAATGTTTATTATGTTATTATATATGTTGGAAGCTGCCCAGAGTGGCTGGGGCAACCCAGTCAGATGGGTGGGATAGAATTATTATTATTGTTGTTGTTGAATAGGACGTCCCTGTTTTCATTGGAGAAATGTTGGAGGCTATCTTATTTCCCACAGTGGCCAACGAGATGCCTTGGGGAAGCCCAAGCAGGAAATTACAATGATTGCCCTCTTCTGTTGTTGCTCTCCAGCATTATGACATTCTCAAACTTTTCCAACTCCATTTTGTTGAAGTACTGCCTTTCTGGATCAGCCTGCAGCCCTTATCTCATCATCCTTTTAACCCAGCAATCCATGTCAAGTTTGGGAACACCCCAAGCAAGTGAAGAATGGAAGACTGTTCCCTTTTCTCAGCAAATAGATCCACAGGGTTAAGTGGAAGGCCATGGTATGTCTCTTACACACATTCTGTGCAGCATATATAGAGTTTAATGCATGAATGAGAAGTAGGGAAAATAATGTTTTCAGCTATTTTTAATATTGTATTTTTAAATTGCCGTAACCGGGTAGTGCTATGGGCCTAGGACTTGCTGATCAGAAGGTAGGCGGTTTGAACCCCCACGATGGGGTGAGCTCCCGTTGCTCGGTCCCTGCTCCTGCCAACCTAGCAGTTCAAAAGCACGTCAAAGTGCAAGTAGATAAATAGGTACCGCTCTGGTGGGAAGGTAAACAGCGTTTCCGTGCACTGCTCTGGTTCACCAGAAGCGGCTTAGTCCTGCTGGTCACATGACCCGGAAGCTGTACGCCGGCTCCCTCGGCCAATAAAGCGAGATGAGCGCCGCAACCCCAGAGTCGGCTACGACTGGACCTAATGGTCAGGGGTCCCTTTACCTTTAACCTACCCTGGGACCTTATGATGAAGGGCAGGTAAGAAATATTAGTAGTAGTCGTAGTCTAGCAGCCACATATTTCAGAAAGTATTCTACCAACATAAGCATTTCTATTGAAGGCAAAATTCATTTTGTTTTATTTATTTATAATACAAGGTCTTCTTTTATTTCTGCACTTTTTAATTTGCTGGTTTTAAAAAAGTTGGAATGCTGTTTTATTATCCGCATTACATTTTATACACTACTTGGATACAGAAATAGAGCAGTTTATAAATTCTGAAATTAAGAAAAATAAATAAATATCGATACAATGATAGGTTGGACACAACTGATTGCTTCCAGTGTTAGTCCTACTTAGAGCAGATATATTGGAATTAATGCCGATGAGTAACTTAGGTCCATTAATTGTAATGGGTCTACTCTGAGTATAACTTAGCCTGATATAACACTGAATCTTGTAAATACAAATTACATCAACTACAGTGCCATACTACACTTTTGTTCCAGAATAGTGATGAATGCAGTGGGACGAATGGATTGTGCTTCCTGGAACACTGGTGGATCCTTCTTCTTCTTTCTTCCCTCTCTCACATTTGTATCCTGCATATCATGGAAAAAAATAGATTGGAGATCATGTGGAATTATTCCATATTTTCCTCAGTGCAACCTTGTCTGTGTGTAGGGGCATTGTGTAGGGACAGATTGCATATATTAGTAAAAAAAATCACACAAAAATGCATTATATTAAGTAAAATATAAAAATCAGGGAAATTTGCTTTGCAAAAATGTATGTACAGTGGTAGCTCAGGTTACATACGCTTCAGGTTACATCTGCTTCAGGTTACAGACTCTGCTAACCCAGAAATAGTGCTTCAGATTAAGAACTTTGCTTCAGGATGAGAACAGAAATCGTGTTCCCGTGGTGCGGCAGCAGCAGAAGGCCCCATTAGCTAAAGTGGTGCTTCAGGTTGAGAACAGTTTCAGGTTAAGTACGGACCTCCAGAACGAATTAAGTACTTAACCTGAGGTACCACTGTATTGGGCAAGACAGCAGACAAAAATATGGATATTAAAAGAAATTTGCACAAAAAATGTGAATTTCCATGAGTACTACACACACACATACACACACACACACAGAATCCACATATTAATGTGGAACTGTGGAGAAGAGAAATTAAGACTGAAGAAACGAGAAACTGAGAGAAACCGTAATTGACATATTCACCCATCCCTGCCTAATAGATGGGCAGCCATATTAGTCTCCAGAAAAAGCAACAACGAGCTTTCATGGACTAGAATCCACTTCACTAGGCCATAAAATAGGTTTTATGCTTGAGCAACGGTTTCTCTGAAATCCAAGCTGACCAACCATTCTATCTATATATCACTCTTGACTGCTGACATGCCCTGAAACAGGCCAAATGTATATAATAGGGTGCTCATTACTAGAATTTCAGCAGGTGTTTCTATTCTTCCATTATGTCTGACTAGTCTTCATTTTAGCAAGGATGCCAATGGTTCCCCCAGAGTTAGCCATTCATTTCATCACTTTTGGTTGCCATCTTTCTGAATGTTGGAGCTGGACTCCCACATGCTTTCTGTCTGTGTAAATCTGTTAAGTGTTAGTCAAGCTCTATTCATGTATTAATTTTATTTAAAGCATTTTTGCTCCACCTGTTTAGCATAGGCTTCCAAGACAGCTAACGAGGGGTGTGGAGTGGGTAAATTTACTATACATAGCATACCAGAAAACAGCAGCAGCAGCAACTTCAAAAGAAAAGACAGCAGAAAAGAATAAAACAGAAAATAATCAGCTAATAAAAAGTACGACATCAGGATGCTGAACTAGATGGCCTTCGGCCTGATCCAGCATGGTTTTTCTTATGTTTTTAAGAAGTACTTCCTTTTGTTCACCCAACTCTCCCATTATTTAGTTTGATTGGATGGCCCTGGGCTCTATTTTCATGCAGGAGGGAGAAAAACTTCTCTCTGTCTAATTTCTTGAGGATGATGATGATGATGATGTTTAAATTGACATACTGCCCATCACCCAAAGATCCCAGGGCAGTTCACAACAGCAAAATACAAAATGAGAATACAAAATACATACTAAAACAAAAACAAATTGATAACCCTCCCTCTCACAAACGCATTTAGAAAGCCATGGAATGTTAATCATGCTAAAATGTTCAGGAGCAAGTTCTGATGACAGGGCTTCAAAAGATCTGATGACGACAGTTTGGCCCTTGGGATCAGCTAGGTGACAGGTCTAGTACTGCTGCGGCACCCTTGAAATGTACATATCAGACAGATGGGCTTGTGGTTGACTCAGGAGGTATGGTGCCATAGCCTTCCAAAAACATGGGTTGGACATCCTTCTCACACCACCTGATTGCAACCATCCTTCTGGGAATGTATATTGTCCTCTTTGTGATGGTTTCTTCTTTTGAATGGTCACCACCCTCAGCAGATACCGTTCAGCCACCAATTCCATTGGTCACCAACTGCGCCCCCATTCTTCTTCTGCTATTTTCTTCTTTCCTTTCCACCAACATTGAGCTTTTTGAGGAATTTCTTCAGAAGGAAAGAAACAAGCTACTACTTTCCTTTTAATTACTTCCCCTTCAGACTGTGGCCCTCAAGTATACTTTCATTCATTCTCTGGAGTGGTCTTGTTGAACTGTGAGTGGAAGAGGCAAGTCAGTCTTTGACAATCCCAGTCCACACCACTAGCTTTGAAGTCGTATTTTGATCCCATGTTATTTGTCTTTCCACTGCACAGCAGAGGGCAGCATCATACCCTCCAGCTCCACCTATATAACACCTGGTTTCCCTTACATATACAAATAGCTGGAATGCACTCAGTTTTGATGAATAATGAAGCATGCTATACCACTTAGGCTTGAAGAAAACGAGATCTCCTTACTTCACTATGGCATTGAACTTAGTTATGTTTCAAAGCTCTGAATGACACTCAAAAACTTGCACACTGTTATCTAAGTGCAGTCCTATGCACACTGACCTGTACACACTGACAATGACTACAGTTCTTTCCAAATAAACATGCATAGAATTTTACTCTGCATACATAAATATGGGTTTCCTAGGTGGTTGGAACATATCCTTTAGAAAAGAATTCCAGTTACCAATACCCCGTGAAAATATCTTGCTACTCATGATGCTTCCTCACTCTAAGTTCTCACAAAAAGCTAATGGTTGGTAAACCTGCTTCTAGACTATTGGACATCACATTACCAGTGGTGATGGTGATGGGGCTCTCACATGGTTGAATGAATTTCCCTCCTACACATAGAGAACTTGGCATGATGTTGGGAAGAAAGCTAGGCTAGGATCCTTTTCATTTATATTCTAGTTTTCTGTGTGCAGGGAGAGAGAGAGAGAGAGAGAGATGCCATATAAACTTGAGTAGTACTGTTTAGAAACAGTGGTATCTCCTTAGCTGCTAAGTCTAAGATGCATTAGGAGTTTCCCTTTCATTCCATGTAACTATTTTCACCTGGCAGATATAAGTGTGTGAATAATATACTCCTTCTGTTTGCTCTTGAGCATTAATCTTAGTGGGTATTCGGAATGGACAAACCCAGTCCATCTGGCCCATCCCAGCAGTGCATGAGGATAGGACTAGGTCCGTCTCAGATGTGAAGATAATCGCACAAGGGAGAGTAAGGGCATGCTAGTAAACAACTGGCCCCCTTCCCCTTTTATACTGTTGTTCGTGAGCTGGTGTGAGGAGTCTCCTGAAGCAGGAAGATTCCTCTGCTTGCATTATTTAGAACCTTGCATAATTAGGCAGTTGCCTGCAAAGGGCTCTAATTACTTATCTGTTTGTTACTGATTTTGTGTCTTTCCAAGTTGTATTCTTTATTTTATTATTTATTAATTTCTTTTTAAAAAATCCAAATTCATTCTTCATTGCTATAGCAATCAGTTTGAAATCAAAGGCATGATAACATGTTAAAACGAAACAGCATGGAGAAATTTTTTTACAGACAATTAACAAAATGAGCAATCCTCACACAAAAAGCCTGGGCAAAAATCAGGAGGTTTTCAGCTGACACTGAAAGTTCGTAAGATTCGGTGCCAGCAGTATCTGAGAAGAGATTTCCATAAATGGGGTGCTAGTACTGAGGAGGCCCTGTCTTTTGTTGCCACATAATGCATAAAGCACTGCAATGTGCCCAATGAGAGTCAAGCATCTCTCTCCATTTCATTGAGGAAACTATTTAATGACCTTTTTCTTTGTGCACCATGGCTTCAACCCCCTGTCACTGCACACTCTGCTTTGGCAGGCCACCACCTTGGCGTTCAATTCCCTTCTACCTGCCCATAGTTGTCTATAATTAACCCATGAATTTTGCTTAAATTCAATTTCTAGAAAAGCGGGTTTCAGGGAGCCCTAGGCACATGTGTCCCAAACAAGCACTCTGCACCCCTCTAGCTATTTCCCCCACACATAGGCACCAGCTCTTGGGGGCCAAAGCACTTGGGGGCCAAAGAGAGCCAGCGTGGTGTAGTGGTTAAGAATGGTGGACTCGTAATCTGGTGAACCGGGTTCGCGTCTCCGCTCCTCCACATGCAGCTGCTGGGTGACCTTGGGCCAGTCACACTTCTCTGAAGTCTCTCAGCCTCACTCACCTCACAGAGTGTTTGTTGTGGGGGGAGGAAGGGAAAGGAGAATGTTAGCCACTTTGAGACTCCTTAAGGGGAGTGAAAGGCGGGATATCAAGTCCAAACTCCTCCTCCTCCTCCTCCTCCTCCTCCTCTTCTTCTTCTTCACCCCCCCCCAATGTTTCTTTTTGAGGGGACTGGGCCCCCTCAGTGTTCAGAGGGTGTTCGGTTCTGCCCCCTGGCTCCTTGTGGCGTTGCATGTGTAATGTCAAGAAGGTGCCCCCTCAATCATCTTGAGAAGCTGGAACCTCTGCCCCCACGACTACATGAGAGCCCTTGTGGATCAGCCCAATTAAGTTATTAGCCACACTACACCCTGAGGTATCAAATTCCATAATTTAACTACAGTGGTACCTCGGGTTACAAACGCTTCAGGTTACAAACTCCGCTAACCCAGAAGTAGTACCTCGGGTTAAGAACTTTACCTCAGGATGAGAACAGAAATTGCGCAGCAGCAGGAGGAGGAGGCCCCATTAGCTAAAGTGGTATCTCAGGTTAAGAACAGTTTCGGGTTAAGAACAGATCTCCAGAACAAATTAAGTTCTTAACCAGAGGTACCACTGTAGTTACATCTTCTTTACTGTGTAAAGAAGTAGGTGCTTTTGCCTGTTCCGAATCTTCCAATATTCAGCTTTGTTGGATGGTCTCAGGTTCTAATATTACAAGGTTCATCTGATCCACTTTCTTTACACCATAAGTGCCTAGTGTGACTCACATAATCTTAAATCAGAGCATTTCCCAACTTGAAAACTCTTTTGCAAATGCATGCACCTTCAATCAATTAACTAATCAATTAATCTTCATAAAATTAGCTGGCAAAGATTTCTTTAATCAGACAACAGCCGAACGTACTTTCTTTCCTTTAAGTCATTTTCCTTTTCCCTTTTTGGTTTAACAGTATAAAAAAATAAATATTTTTTTCAGTGCCCATGAAATCTGCTGTCCAACAATCTTCCTTCAGCTGTTCACCCTCAGCAGCCACAAATGCAGCGAAAGAACTGTGCACAGATTTGAAACCAGTTTCCTGAGGCCCTAGCCTAACACTCCACCTCTGTGCCACTCTGGCCTTGATCCATACATACAGAAGCACAGATTTTTAACTCCTCTGCCCCTCTGATCAAATGCACTCCACTATCAGTTTTGCCAGGAGGAGGTGGGAGGCATGCCCCTGCTTTGTCCTGTACTGGTAATTAGCAATAAACTTATCAATGGTAATTATGACACAGCCCTGTACCTGATACAACCCTATCAACAGATCCATGAAAACATTTGCATTTGCAGGATGTATCCCAATACCTTCCTAAAGTGGATCTCCTTTGCTGGTGACTTTATTATTCTGACATATAATAAATAAAATTTAAGAATAGCTCACAAAAGATAAAAGTTAACCCTAAATGACTCTTCATCTTGACATCTGTCATTGTCAGATATTCTGGTATGTAAAGCATATATAAGGGAACTATTAACTCTTGAGTCTGGGCATATGCAAGGGCCATTAGCAGTAATGGGAATTATGTGTGTGCAATGAGAGAGATTATAGTTCATAATGGCCATTGTGCAATGCTGGTTTTTCCTTACCCACAACCTACGACTATGCAAAAATCCTTCTATGCACATTGTTCAGTCTCTGTTCCAATGGAGATATGTTAGCATATGACCCAGGGAAAGAAGGAGAAACCTTGATTTTAATTAGGTGCTCGTTCTCTGCAATTTGATATGCCAGGTTTGTTTGCTGTTGTCTTTAAAAATCATGACTACGACATATAGCACCTTTAAACTGAACAGGATCAGGAATTTAAAAACTAGCTGGGGGAAAACAGAGCCAACAGACTGTTGAGCCTTAAAATAAGGAAGCAATTTCAGTAAACCACATTTTGCTCCTATAAATAACTGCAAATGTTTAGTCACTGCCTTGCAAAATTCTAAACTTCATTTCACTATCAATTTTCTGATTCAGCTGAAGAAGTTCATTATCTATTAAATTGGAGGCAAACCTCCCACAGAGGAATGCTATCTAAAGATAGATGTGTTTGTATGTAGAAGGAGAGCCTTTTGTGGTTGTTCATCAAAAAGACATTCAGAGCCTTGTCCCATTCTCCTCTACTGTAAATCGAAAAGTGCAAGTAATACATGCAATTATATTTCGGTAGTTTCTTTTCAGAACAAAGTCTTCACAGTGTAAAGATATTTATTCAGATTTGGCTTCAAAGATATCTAAAGTTATTTTCTTATCAACATTGTGATGCTAAAAAACAAAGGAAAAATTTTTATGGCTGATTCTTTTCCTCACAATGTTTGCATGTTGCTTCCCCAGTGCCATCTGATAATTGTTTGAAGATTTTGCTGCAACATTAATTACATTATGGTGAACAAGGGAGAAGGGCAGAAACTAGAAAGACAACGGCTGAAATGAGGTGAAAGGCAAATTCAGTTTTTCCATCCGCCATAGAAACCTCGTCAAGACTAGCTTTATCTGGTAATCCACTTTTAAACTTTAACCTGTAGGGGGGCTCTTTGTGTTAGTTAATGTTAGCATAAAAAGAGCCGGCACACTAATCAGATTAATCATATTTTGTGAGACTCAAAAGCTTCATTAAAAGGACCTAGTTTCCAAGCTACACATTTGATACAGAAAGACAAGTTTGCTACAAAGGAGAGGAACACAGAAATATACAAAGAAGCAAATCCACATCCTTATGTGGTTTCACCAAACTAAATAAAAGCCAGAATGTCAGGCATCACTTCTTAAAATTAGTTGGAGGAAATAGTCCAAAAGTTTCCCCAAAGTGTCCCAGTTTATTCCGAATATCATAAGGTTTTACTGAATCACACAAAATAAAGAACTCATTCCTGGAAAAAGAAAATAGACTTGTTATTTTTTTGACATGCTAGAAGCCATGGTAGTAAGTGCCCACATTTGTGAGCATCAAAGTAGATTTTAAGTGTGGACAGATCTCACAGAACCTGAGATTGAGGAGTCCTACTTGAATTTAGAATAAAAAATTCTGCTTTGGGGATCCTGAAACATGAGTTTTCCAGCACAATCCCTGGCAAAGGAATACTGTTTTAATCACAAAAGGCAGAGTACTCATCATATGTGGAAGTCTATTCTTGTGAGCATTAATACCACCAGGATTTGATTGGTGCCTTTGAACCCAAATGTTTATATTCCTTTAAATCTTACTACCACCAAGCGAAATAGTCACCTTGTTGTAAGCTAAAATGTGCTAAAGGCTCAGTTGCAACACAGTTTAGAAGCATACGAGAGCATGTATGCACAGATCCTAAATGCTTGCCTCCCTTTTCATTGCTATGGTGCCAATTACTTTTTGGAGCAAGCTGCAGGGAGGCTCACACTGCTAATCCAAATAAAATCTATGCCAAAACTTGGTCAGCGAGTCTAAAAGAACCACTATTTGTGCTTTGAGACCCCCAACCACCCCCAAAATATAAAGACACAGTGACATGGGATTTTAGTTTAAGTTATTGGGCAAAATTTAGGCCACACCTTTATTGAATACAGAATGTGAGTGGTATTGGCTTGGCCATTGGAATCCCCAGACTATATCAGACTCCCACCCACTTTCGTGGGGAATCTGGTAAAGGGTGAAACACAGCCAGAGGGAGTCCCACCGGTGGAAACCGACTCGAGCTCTCCCCGGTGTCCCCGTGGGGTCCTGGTATGGCCGTAGCCCCTAGCACAGGCTTTTGGACAAGAACCAGGCCAACCCCTGGATTCCTTTAACGGAATACCCTTGACCTTGGAGGGGCATGTGATGGCCACACCTCCCCTCCCCACACATTGCTGATCCAATGCCTAACCGCCAAGCCTTACAAAGTTGTGACGATTGCTACGCAGTAGGCGAAAACCAAATGGCCCTGCCAATCTGCCAAATAGGAAAATTCCTACCAGGTTTCTGTTGCAAAGCAGGTGACCAACAAAGTCCATAGCAAGGCCAAATGCGCCAGGTAAAGGGAGGGTGGGCGGGTGATCCGCTGTGCGAAGAAGAAGAAGAAGAAGAAGGAGGAGGAGGAGGAGGAGGAGGAGGAGGGGAGGAGGAATTTGGATTTGATATCCCACCTTATCACTACCCAAAGGAGTCTCAAAGCAGCTAACATTCTCCTTTCCCTTCCTCCCCCACAACAAACACTCTGTGAGGTGAGTGGGGCTGAGAGACTTCAGAGAAGTGTGACTGGCCCAAGGTCACCCAGCAGCTGCATGTGGAGGAGTGGAGATGCGAACCCGGTTCCCCAGATTACGAGTCTACCGCTCTTAACCACTACACCACATTGGCTCTCACGAAGGCAAAGTGGTCCAGCAAACATTGCGCAGGGCTTAAATAATGTTTTGCAGCCACTCCCAAGCCACACTATTGGCTTTAGGATCCAAGTGACCGTGAAACAACCAACCAGAGTGGAGCCCTGCCCACACCAGCAGGTGGGAGATGCCTGGAGGCTGAGCTCAACGCGTACCCTCCTTGAAGAGGATCCAATTAACCTCATAGAGTTGCAGTTCTCAGAGTGCTTCAGCTATCAACCCCTTTCCCCAGGGAACTCTGGGTATTTTAGTTCTGTGAAGAAAACAGGAGTCTTCTAACATCTCTCAGCACCCTTAACAAACTACACTTCCCAAGCTTCTTTGGGGAAAGCCATGATAGCTTAAAGTAGAATGTTGCTGCTTTAATTGCATAGTGCGGATGGAGCCTGTGTCTTGAGATTCTGAAACGGTAACTAATTTTGAACAAATTCTTTCCCCAGGGACATATAATTTGCTGGGAGAAACCATGCTATGTAAAGGGGCGGAGCCTGGTTGTCTCACAAAGGGAAGAGGAGAGGTAGACCCTCTCAGGAGGACGTACTGAATGTATTGTTAGCAATCATGGCAGAAACCAGCATCCAGTAGAACGTGCATAATCAGATAATGGCATAGAAATTAAGTTTTACTGCCATGGCACAAATAAGATAATTGAGGCTTTTGTAGGCATTTCAGTGGCCATAATACAAATTACAGGATGAACCTCACTGGTAAAAAAGAAAGGTGTTCCTAATTTCTTCTGATTGTTGTAATCATGGTAGAAAGTCAACAGATCTTGAAAACATACAACAAGAGGACAAACAGAAGAGAAACCCTTTAAGATTGCGTTTCTAAGCATGCTTAGTTGGAAGTAGTTCCCATTGATAAGATACATTTAGTATTTGTTCCAAGTTTCAAAATAATGAAACTGATTAGCAGCAGGTTGAAGATGGCCAGGGCTAAGTCCTTTTCTCCCAACACACAATAAACTTGTGGAATTTGCTGCTACAAGACTTGGGGCTCACCCAGACTCGCTTTTGTGCCATGTTTCTAAGCATGCCTTAAAGCTCTAAAATTTCTTCTGATTCAGCAATAAAAGAGCTGGTTTTCTGGGGCGGGGTGGGGTTGGGGGACTGCTTGGAGATGGACCAGGAAAGCACAGGCCTCTGCTTAGAAAGTGTGGGGCAAAAAGTAAGTGGGGATGGGCCCTTGGTAAAGCTGACTGAATTAGGGCCAAAAACATGATGCATTAACTCCCTGTGCCCTAAGTGCAAGGTTTACTTAACTAAATTGCCAGCGGCAATTTTAGATTCTGGACTTAGTGGGAGGCAGTCAACTAAGTTTTACCCAGAGTGAATCCATTGAAATCAATGCACGTGGGCATGTTAGGTCCATTAATTTCAATGCATCCACACTGGGTAAAACTTAGCTGAATACCACCAAAAGGGGTCTCTCTCTTCGTTAGAATAAGCCTGACAGTGTTAAATGTTCAGAAAAAGTCAGAAGCCCAAGGCAGTATAAGTTCCTCAACTACGTTTATTCAACATTGTCAGTGACAATGGCTCACTCAGAGGAAAACAAAACCCAAACTCACAGGACTACACAATAAAAGCCCCAACATGAACTGACCATTGACAGTTGACAGTTGAAAGTGCATGCGCTTACTTGCCATTAGAACGTTCATCTACCAGCGCTTATACGATTGGTTAGAACGCGCTTTGTAACATAAAAAGTGTTAAATCCAATACATAACCATCAGTTAAGTCAAAATGTAGCAAGCCACACTCCTGTTCTGTTGGGGACCCCTCCTTCCGCCACAAAGTCTTTGACTTCTCATTATGCCGGTGGCATGGCCAATTGTAAGGGCAATCCGGACTGGATCCTATCATGGGAGATAGGAGGCTTTAACCCTTTATCCCCTGCAATGCTTCCATGCCATACCACTGAGATATGAACAGCTTGAAGCAGCCAAGGAAGCTGCCTTATACCAAGTTGCACCACTGCCTCATCTGGTTCTGCATTGTCTACAATTCCTACAGAGCGTACTTTAATAATGTAAGGGGGGAGCGTGAGGGGCAAATGCATTGTATGTTTGTTTTGCTGAGAGATGCATGTGCTTGGAGGATTTCTTTCTTCTTGTTGTTTATTTGTATCTTGTTTTTCCACCCAGGAGCTCAAAATTGTGCAAAGTGTCTTCTCATCACCTTCCTTATCTTCACAACAGCCTTGTGATGTAGGCTACACCAAGAGTTGGTAGTTCAGGCACCAAAGTTGTGAAACTGCACAGACTTAAGAGTCTTTTCAAACTTTCAGAGCTGGCAAACTTTTTGTTTTGTTTGGGTGTTTTGTGGTAAATATCAGAATTATGAAATGCTGCAGTAAAAGCAAAAAAGGGCTGCTTTCTCTTGTTTTGTGCCTGCTTGTTTTTCTTTACATGAACTGTGAAATACATTATATATTTGTATTCTGCCTTTCCTCCTAGGAGCTCAAGGCTGCAGACATTATTCCCTCCTCCCCCTTTTACTCTTTGTAACAGCCCTGTGAGGTAGGCTGGGCTAAGTTAAGATACGTACGTTGACAGTTGTTCTTGCTAATAGACTGTGGAGAGGAGGGCAGGATGCAGGGGCCCAATCCATATACAATGCACTGGGCCCAGGAAATCTTGCTGGCATTCCTGGGCCCTGATGTGGCTCTTCTCTGGTATTCCACCCAGCTCTACCTCTGATCGTCATACTCTCAGCTGCATGCAGCACAACCCCAACACTACCTCTCCATGCACGCTAAGGAAAATGTCTGCAGCTGGAGTGAAATAAGATCTTATAATTTCACTTGCCCATGCTGCTGCCCAATACCCACCCCCCTCCAGAAACCAATGCACTATGGGAGAGGATTGTTGTTTTCCAAGCCTTGTTTGTGGGCTTCTGGTTAACCACTGGTTGACATCACTGGTTGACCACTGAAGGAAGCCGGATTAAATAGGCTTTTGCTCTGATCTACCAGAGCTCTTCTTGTGTAGTTATGTTCTTTTTCAAAATTATTTCAGCCACATTTGCATCTAGGCTTATTGCTGAATTTAATGACTGTGTTGTATAAAAGCTGACAGGGTAAATAAGGCTTAATCCAGGCTCTCATGAAAGAGTGAAATGTTAAAATTGGATGTGTATAATTAGCTTATTGATGGAGATACTTTATTCAATCTGCGCATTTAGAAACATTACTGAACAAGCATTTTTTTGTGATGCAGTAACATTAAACTGCAACATTGTATGCTCAGACACTGACCCTACAGAATCATTAATCCCATAAAGATAATAGTAAGAAGAAAAAGAATAGCAAGCAAGAAAAGGCCGTAGCAGACTATCATTTCATGAAATTAAAGGTGACATAGTTTTAAAAAATAAAATGCAATTTCCAAGGCAGGCGTTGTTCTTATTTCTCAGGCTGAAGTAATGAAATTGCAAATGTTGATGCCCCGCCTCCGCCATGGATAGTGTCAATCAGACGGCATTTCCAAGACTTCTGCCTCTCCACTATGCACCTTAGCCAAACAAATCGCCACTGCAATCCTATGCTTAGATCAAGTTGTATTCAACGCAATGCAACTCACTTCTAAGTACCCTTGCACAGGATTGTGATGAAATGGTATTAAAATTAGGTCTGTGCAACGAGAATAATAATTTATGCACTGGCAGGTACTTTCTGAAAAATAACATGAGGGGGGAACACTGAAAATGTAGTTGTAGATACGCACACACCATGGTCTTGATTTTCAAAGTATAAATCAAGCATTTCATATACTTGAGCTGCACATATGAACCAATGCTTAGCCTACCAGTCCTGTGGTGCTGCCCTAATGCAACTATAGTTATTGGGGATGAGGGGATTTTGGCATGGAAATGGAGGAGAGATCTTTGGACAGCTGAGTACTCTACAAGGTAGACATCTGGACAGCTGAGTACTTATATGAAATAGGAGACAACCGAGAGGAAATAATTTGCTGAACTGGTGAGCACACAGTATAAAAAAACCCATACGCTTCAAGTAAGTGTAGCATGACGGAAGTTTACCGTGCCTGCAGGTTAAAAATATAACCGACGTAAACATGTGTGCATCTGAAGGGAGACCATTTGAAAACATCATTCCAGAAACAGAACCAATTTGTGTGCTTGTTTCCGAAACTATACCAATCCTGCAGTGGCCAACGGACATTATTCGGGCAGCTTGCAAAAGAGTTAGAAGCCTCAGATGAATGCTCAACTGTGCCTCCTTGGGCAAGATTTATAGAATAACAATTCATTGCAAAGGAGATGCATCTTAGCAGAGCTTTTACTTCCTGATTAAAGCTTCTCCATATATATTCATTCTAGTCTATTTCAATATCTCATCTTAGACTTTAAGATGAGGAGGGCCTCTCAGCGATGTCATCCTCCAGGTGACCATTGTATGTGCAGTGAATTAATGTAGTTGGGAAAGGAGGGTTTCAGCTGCAAGTTTCACTCTGTGACCTGTTGGCACCCGGAGACAGGTCATGTGGAGCATTTGCTTGGAGTGCAGAATGTTCAGTCCCCAGAATCTACAAGTAGGACTGGGAATGTTTCCTGCCGAAAATCCTGGAAAGCCACTGCCAGTATTGTAGACAGTTTTGGGTTAGATAAACTCAGCATAAGTCCAATAGCAGTACCTATATTCCCATGCTCCTTTTCTTAAGACCATTTGTATGAGGCCTATGCTGTTCGTGTCCTTCTCAGTCACCCCCAGTTACAGGGGTTAAGTTCAGCAGTGTATTTGGTGAACCAACCTTTAAGGATGCAGCTCCACAGAGATTTCTGGGATAATGGCAGAATTTTGTGGAGTCATGTGGAATTCACAAAACAGTGTCTTTGGAGACCAGTAGATTCAGCACAGTTCCCCCAGGCTGTCCCACTACCCAGGGACAGTCAAGACAGTTGTTCATCATCCTGAAATGTGAATTACCTATAAAGAGGCATTTTTATAATAGCAGAGTATGGTATGAAGACACATAAGACCGCCATCTTGTGAAAGCTAAGCAGGTGTGGGATCTGGTCAGTGCCTAGAAAAGTGGCCCCTCTGTCCCCAAGAACAGCATGTATACTGCCATGGGTTCCATGATGGAAGAAAGGTGAAATATAAATGTGAGAAAATAAACTCCACACATGAATATTTAAGGCTGTACTCATTTTTCTAGGACTAAGCCACTTTAAAGACAATGGGACTTACTTCCTAGAAATGTATAGGATTGCACTGTTGGACTTCAGACAGATTTACTTGAGCATAATTTAGAAGCATTGATTAAATCTTTGAGTACGCTGCCTTTGAGAGCTATGAGGAGATAAGTAACAAGCTGGTGAGGGAGGCAAAGCCATTGACTTTTGCCCTGTAATTGGATTGTAATTGGATTTAAAATAAATTTTATTGAAATATAATATACGGTATACTCAATAATATATACATACATATATACATATCGGGACGCAGGTGGCGCTGTGGGTTAAAGCCTCAGCGCCTAGGACTTGCCGATCAAAAGGTCGGCGGTTCGAATCCCTGCGGCGGGGTGCTCTCCCGCTGCTCAGTCCCAGCGCCTGCCAACCTAGCAGTTCGAAAGCACCTCCGGGTGCAAGTAGATAAATAGGGACCGCTTACCAGCGGGAAGGTAAACGGTGTTTCCGTGTGCGGCTCTGGCTCGCCAGAGCAGCGATGTCACGCTGGCCACGTGACCCGGAAGTGTCTCCGGACAGCGCTGGCCCCTGGCCTCTTAAGTGAGATGGGCGCACAACCCCAGAGTCTGTCAAGACTGGCCCATACGGGCAGGGGTACCTTTACCTTTACCTTTACCTTTACATATATACATATATACATATTCCTTTATCATTGTACAGTCTAGTCTTTAAGACTGGAATGTGCAATAACTTAAAGACAGATATATAGCTGACTTGAATAAATAAACAAACAAATAGTAAGATGGCTAAAGTTAGAATTACAAAATGTTCTTGTGTTTTCTGACGAGATCCTGCTATTTTTGTGTTTCTCATGCAACTCCTGTAGCCTTTTATCATGGACTGAAGTAGATTGTTATGATTACTTGTTAAGAACCAAGCACTCCACCATTTTACGTCATCCTCCTTACTACATAAATAAGTACTTAGAATGTCTAAAATGTTCCCAAAGAAATAATAATTATGTTAGAAGTAGTACCCCAGGGCTATTGGAAGGTTCCTACTGCAGTAGCTCCTGCTGTTTTATCTGGCCTACAGAAATGCCAGTCCTGCTTCCGAACTTTTACTTCAAATTGTTACTCAAAAGCGGAAAACTACTCTTTTTTGTGTAAATATACTACAGGAAATTCTAAGTGGAAGCTATTTACTTCTATATTTCTCATCTAGCCATAAGGAAATTGCCCCTATTTACTTATTGTGTCTTTTCTGCCCAAGGTTAAAAGTTCCAGGCAAGTTAACAATATATTGCTATCTTGGGCTAAAGAGAGATGTAACTTATGCAGAACAGTGGATGTGGTTTGGGAAATGCTCCCACCACATGTGGTGCAAACAAACTACTTTCTTTTCCAGTGAAAGCCTTGGGCAAAGGGAAACATTTGGCAGCTTTTAAAAATGTTTAGATTTCAGTGGGGAAAAGTGAGCTTTGGACAGTGTTGATGGGCTAACAGGGGCCATCAGAGGTGCATAACAACAAGCCCGCACAGTAGTTCTGCAACCATTTTAAGATGTTTGCACGGGAAGGGTAGTAGCTCAGTAGTAGAGCATAGCATGTTCTCCCTGAAATGAGAGCACGTGTTGCGGTGGGGTCTGCTGAGCCATCCCTCTGTTGCCAGGCAGGGTTAAAAGAAGGCTGACCTGGGACAATGATTGGATGGCCGGGTTGCTGGGGCAAATTGCATGTTGCAATGTGGTGGGTGGGACCGAAGGCTTTAAATATTGGGGCACTCAGCTTATTGCTTTCTCTTCCGCTGAGTGCATCAGATCACCCGCCCACCCGCCCTGAGTTCTGGTTGACCTTGCTATGCCTGTCATGGGGTTGTCTGCCATTGGGGCAGGGGCCTGGTAGGAATATTGTCCATTTGGCTGATTGGCTGGTGCCATTTGGTTTTTGCCTACTACATAGCAATTCGTCACAACTTGTAAGGTTGCGGTTAGGCATTGGTTATAAAAATTGATTGGAGGAGGGGTAAGGATAGGCTGGGCCTGCCCCTCCAGTGGTGGTGCGGAAGGGAATTCCGTTAAAGGAATCCAGGGGCTTGCCACGATTTCATCCAAACCCTGAAATGGGGCTAGGGCCGGCAAGCCCTGGGGAGCATGTGGGTGAGCGGTGAGGGCCTGTGACTCAGCTCCATTGCTCCCCAATATTGTTTTCCCTTCACTGGCTTCTGAGGGAGTTCAGCAGCCAGTTCTGTCCCAGGTGGGGGAACAGATAGTCTTAACCAATGCCTAAGAAACCACTCACAGATATGTATTTTATTAGAGTTGTGGCCAAAAATTATGCCAAAAACCTTAAACAAAAAATTATGTGTGAGTTGTGAGTTATTTGAGGGGTGGCTTGGGGACCTCGACACACAACTACATTCCAGCTCAATCCCCAGCATCAAAAGTCCCCTATCTGAACCCCTACAGAACTACTGTCAGTCAGTGTAGACAGCCAGGGGCAAATGAAGGCTAATCAACACTCAGGCCAGGGTAAACCGTGACTACTCATGCGTTACTCTGCCACATACAACGCATGCGTGGCGTTGCTAAATACAATGCATGTGTGGCGTCACTATGTAGGGTGCATGTGCGGTGTCACTAAGTACAGGGCATGTGTGTGACACAGCGCATGCATTGTACGTAGTGGTTTGCCAACGGTGCCTCTCAAAGGCTGTATGGATGGTGGATCCCTCACATGGCTGCTAGTGCCACTGCGCCTGGGGGCAGTGGGGCAAGCACCCCATAGGGTGCCTTCTTGTCACCCCCCAGACATGGCACCTGGGCACACCGTCCCCCCCCCTTGCGACACCACTGTAGACAACATTAAGCTAGATGGACCAATTTAGGGCAGCATCCTACGTTCTTACTAAAAAAAAAAAAATCTACAGTGAGGTATGAAATAGATAAACATACATGTGTCACTGGATACATTCTCTCTCTTCCCGCTCCGCCCCGAATTCTAAGGGCCTGAAAAATGTAAAACTGACGTTTGACCAAATCTCATCTTTTTAGGTATATATGTTTGCAAGCCAAGTTGTGAAACTGAGTTAAAGCCAAGTTCAGCCCATCTGTCCGGACTGCTGCAAAGCTATCATTGGGCCAAGTCTTAAAAGAGTCTGCTTTCTTTGTCAGTAACATCAAAGGTTCCACCTTGTGATTTCTTTCCATTCTTCCTCCATGGCAGAGATGGTATCCAAAGTGGTAGAGGCCGAGGGACAGCGACACATTTCCTGTTGTGCTTAAACATTCCATCCATCTTGATCCTCATCCTATTCTGAGGAAAAGCTTCAAAAGCGGTGGAAGTTGAGAGACTTGACCAAGGCTGCCTGGTTATCTTTACAGCCGAGTTAGGGTTTGGTCTTGTTTCCCCTCAATTTTGATGTCAGGGAAACCAAGTTAATACCACTCAGTGCTGTAATGGAGCAATGAAACCTACACTGTCACTTCAACTATTTAGGAAGCATTTTCAAGGTCAAGGTGGAATAAGGAGATTATGATGCCCCCTTGTCAGGGGACGCCTCAGCGCTCTGCATTGCTGTACAGCAGAAGACTTCAGATTACCATGAATCCACAGAAACTTTGCATATTGCACAGCAACTTTAAGAAGCCATAAAACAGAGAGGTACAGTTGCTTCCTTTCTCATTAGTCATCCTGCGTGCTTTGATGCAGTGGCCTTTGAAATAAGGAAATATATGCAAACAAGATTCACTTACTTTTCTTCATATTTACTGGGTTGTCAGCAGAACTTTCTTTAATATTAAGGAGTGGGGAAAGAGAAAGAATGAAAGTTTGCCCCATATGTTTACAGACTGGCATCATGAATGAGTGTTTTTTCCAAACATCACTGTTATAATATTGCTTCGTTCCCTTTTCTTCTTGATCATCATCATCAACATCTATATTTATGAAGTTCTTCAAAACACAAGTTCTTTGGGGATAAGGAAAGCTATTAGGTGCTTGCAGCTTTTCCAAAATTCTTGTTGCCTAGTGATTTCACACGAATCCTGGATGATGCCAAAGAAATCCGGTTACTGAAAAACAGAACATGATGATTAACTTTCTTGGGTAGTCAATTGTTTTGTAATTTTTCCCTCCACCATTATATCTAGCTAGAGGTCAAATACCATGAAACCTTTTTTCTTTTCTTTTTTGTCAGTGCATTATGCTGCAGTCCTTGGAATCTTCATATTGGTTTTTTAAGCCTCAAACCAACTGAAAAGTTCATAGGTTTCCATCCACAGGAAAACAATGAAATAAAAATTAATTGGGTACAATCCAGAGTTTTGTTCACAAAGGGGTTTCTTGCAATTGCAGCACAGGCATGGAAAGGAAGAAAGAGACCTCTACTGCAATGGGGTGGAAAAAAAGATCACTTCAGTTGGGGTCACTATTATGATGCCACAACTATCTCCTAAAAATGCTTCACACATCTGAAATTGTTGGTTGGTTTGGTCTGGTGAATAGAGAGACACAGCCTTTAAAGGAAGGTGCTTTGATTTGAGATGAAGTTTTAGACTGGGACAAAGCAAGTGTGTTACAATCTACTGTGTTTGTACTGCAGTAGAAGATGGTTGTGACAAAATGTGTTTATTCAAGTAACCTTTATTGGCA
Source organism: Podarcis cretensis (assembly GCF_951804945.1). Taxonomy (NCBI): domain Eukaryota; kingdom Metazoa; phylum Chordata; class Lepidosauria; order Squamata; family Lacertidae; genus Podarcis; species Podarcis cretensis. The sequence continues at coordinate 77,040,095 of NC_137174.1, forward strand.
CCACCTAAGAACATTCAGAATGCATTCAGAATAGATAGGCCAGTGCGATCTCGTCGCCATGCTTATTAGGAGAATAATGTGTTTATTAGGAGAAAGTCACACTAAAATACTGATGAATTTTCACAATGGTTTTTTTTTGGGGGGGGGATATTTGCATATTGTCACAAAAAAATGTGGAGAACTAAATTTAAGATTGGGAAAAATGAGAAACTGAGAGAATCAACAGGTCTGTCCATCCCCAATGACAGCCCTGACTGATTAGGCTAAGAAACAGTGACTGGTCAAAGGTCACCCAGTGAGCTTCATGGTTGAATTGGGATTTGAACCTGGGTCTTCTAGGTTTGAGAACCAGAACTCTAACCATTATACTACACTGACTCACTTGTTGTTGCCCCATGGGGATGTGATATGTGCGTGAATTCTTGAACCATATGGGCTGTGCCACTTGGACAGAGGGTGCTGATTGGATAAGAAAGACCCATAAAACCATCCCTATAACAATAGTTCCACAGCTCCGTAAGATAGCAGCACAACATCCCAAATTCTACATAGCTTGGTGTATATGTCTGAAGGGGACAATTTCTGTTCAGTGGTACTCATTTGTTTGAAGTTCATCAAACATGCTAGAAGTATATTGTGCAATTGGTGCCCAGAAGCATAAATGAAATGAAAACTCTGGAAGGTTTTGCAAGCTGAAGTTTATAGGAATAACACACATGAACTAGATACATCCAGTTTTTCTTCACAGAGAGATAACGGCTGCGGTACTGTAGCCACCTCCAGAACATAAAGATATTCACATTTTCAAACATAGTGAAATATTTTCTAATCTGAACATCCTTTTTAAAAAAGAGGTAAAATCAATAAGTGGCATGAAAAAACTTCAAAGAGGGACCTCCTGTCAATGACAGAGGTTCTTCAGCAATGTAAAGTCTTTGAAGAAAGGCTCCCAGTGCTGGGAAGCCTTTGAAGTGGCAGAAAGCAGGCATTTATAATTACAGAAAGGTGTGGTGTCCAGCAGAGATAGTAAAAAGATATAACTAGGGTATGTATAGGGGGAAGGTTGAGAGGTGGCATGGGCACCCCTTGACCCCTGCTCACCAGTAGCCTTAAAAAAAAACACCCTACAAGGTCAACTCTGTATCCAAATGAAAGAGGCAATTTGCAAAACAGACGCGCTGGGTAAGGACTTAGGGAACCACATTATATTTCCAACACATGTTCATGAAGCGAGTTGTTTTCCTTCTCTCTAACATTCTAAAGCCTTTCTCTCTCTCTCTCTCTCTCACACACACACACACACACACACACACACACAGCCGCCTCCCCGTGTCTTAATCTAGTAGCTCTGAGTGGAAGTCTGTTCGTCTTTAATTTTCCAGTCACATCAATTTCAGTTGCAAATTATTCACTTACCTCAACACTCTAGGAAGCTGCGTCATACAGAGTCAGAACAGTAGTCCATCTAACTCAGTATTGTTAAAAACTGACCTGCAGCAGGTCTCCAGGATTTCAGACAGGGCTCTCTTCCATCCCTACTCAGGGATGGAACCCAAGACTCTAAGTTTGCAAAAGAGATACTCTAGCACCGAGCTATGGCTCTTCCCCTGACAGAAAGTGTGTTCCTACTCTTATGGGGGCAGGGAGAAAATTTGACTTAGGTACCAGTGGTTTTGAGAATCTGTTTTCAGGGAAAACTTTCCATATCAATGTTGTCTGCTGAGGAACCTTTGCCTATCTTCTCTGCACACTGCTGCAGATTCTGAGCAGGGGAGTGCAAAAAAAAAATGGGAACACTTTTCAAACACGTTCTTAGACAGTATCATTGTGTCTAACACCAAACTCAACTCGTTGAGTGCTTATCAGTTAGGAAGCAGAATGGAATGACCCAGTAATAAGAGTGGCTTCTTGGCGAATACCTTATAAAACTTAAGTGTATGAATTAAAAGAAAATGAGATTTCATCATCACCACCCAAAAATTTGGGAGCAGCCTCCAGGTGATGGAGGGATAAATTCTGAAGGGTGAAGCCTTCTAGGCTTATCTGGGCTCCATGGACAGCTTAGAACCCTGAAACATCAGTTCTACATTGCACAGATAATGCCTATCATTATCACTATTATAATTGTCATTATTATTTAGATTTCTTATCCACCCTTCACCATGAGGTCACACAGGGGACAGGTTACAACAGGGATTCAAGCACATACCAGGAAATTCAGGTTCACACAATTCAAGTGGATTAAAGTGACCCAGCCCAACAGATCCACTTTACAAAAGAAACACAGTTAGGAAAGTGACAGGGAAAATCACAGAATGAATGAACGATTCACAGAAAGACGTATAAACATTCCAGGGAAAAAAATCAGGGCACGTCCAGGATGCACGCTCATTTTTGTATAACCGCCTCACAAGCAAATAGGAACAAATATGCAGTAAAGACTGGATATCATCCAACTTCCATGCAAGCAAATTGGGATGAATTGTCAGTTAATAGGTTATCTGGAGAAGCCCCCCAAATTTTTCCCTTTGATTGGGAACCTTAGTGAGCCAAAGTTCTGACTTGCGGAGTCAGCCTTCCTTGTGAGGAGAGGTATTTTTATTGGCAGGGAGAGGTGCCTAGTGCTAATCAGTCCCTCCCCTCCACTCATTGGTGGAGAAGATGTGGGGTCCAGCCCAGGGGAAGGGAAAGTCAGTGTCCTGAACCCCGGTCTACCTGGAGGTGAGTCCTGCAGTACACAGTCCTGCAGGCAACGCTGGAGAGTAGTCAGACAGTCCCAAAGGTCAAAACCAGTCCAGGTCCAAGCAAATTCCAAAATCAAACTGTAAGGCCAGGTTCCTGCCTATGCAGCAGATCAAGGGTCAGTATACCTGGGGCCAGTCCCAATGTCACCACCCAGTGGAGTTCTCAAAGCAGCCAAGCTGTGGTCCATCAACGTGGAAAGTTGAGCAAACACAGAGTCTCTGTGTTGCTTCCCTGACTTATGCTCAGATAAGTTTATAAGAGAATGGGAACTTGCACTCTTGCTTCTGAGTAGATAGGCATGTCCACTGAAGTCAACAGGATTAACTTCTGAGTATAAATACATTGGATTGCACCATGAGTGAACATTCACCCACCATCAATGCGTTGTTATACTTCAATAGGAGCTGGTCATAGCTTAGTGACAGAGGTCCCCAATTCAGTCTTTGGCATCTCCAGGTAGGGCTGTGAAAGATGTCCTTCTAAAACCCAGCGAGGTGCTCCTAGTCCGTGAAAACAATACTGAGCTGGGTGGACCAGTGGTCTGACTCAGTATATAGAAGCTGGATATTTTGTAAGCTTTGGAAAGCAAGCCTGAAAAACAAATAAGCCTGCCATATCTATGTATGACAACGTGTGTGTGTGTCAACCAATTATGGAAAGGGAGCATATCACCTTTTGAAGTACAGTCTCTTTTTCTAAAGAGTTGAAATACTGTGTTTTTGGTTCCAGTGTATCATCAAACACTCAGATTTCCCAGTAGTTGAAGAGAAGATATCTTACAATTTAGAGCATGATAAAGATTCTTCAGAACTTTCTTGGACAAGGACAAACAGCAACTTCCCTAAATTTATACTTCCTGTACCAGTGGCTTTCAAAGATGTTCTTGTTCACTTTAGTGTCTATGAATACTCAGCATAAAGGTAAAAGCTAAAGGTAAAGGACCTCTGGATTGTTAAGTCCAGTCAAATTTGACTATGGGGTGTGGTCTCATCTCGCTTTCAGGCCGAGGGAGCCGCCGTTTGTCCACAGACAGCTTTCTGGGTCATGTGGCCAGCATGACTAAACCACTTCAGGCACATATGCATTAAGCATATATTGAGTAAACGACATTTAATAAATAAATAAGCAAAATCCTGGCAAAAATAACTTTCAGAAGTGTATTCTCTCTCTCCCCCTCCCTCCCTCCCCTCTTTATCTATGCATGTATTTTTCTTTGAACTACAAGCAAACACTGAAGTGGAAAGCCACAAAAGCCACATCAACACTTTAATATGTGTAAATCAAAGGAAAAATAACTCTTCATCAGGGGATAACTTTTGGTAATTTCTAAAGGTATCTTACAGTTCATATACTTGCTATCAATGGGAAATCAATGAGACCAAAATCAATGTGACTTTAAAAGGCTTAGCCGTGCCTGGATCACACCCAAAGAGAAAACTGACATAAGCATTATTTTTTTAAAAAAAAAAAAAAGCAAAGGCAAAACAAATTCAAGGTGCATTTTCAAATTGTTTTCAGTTTTCTGAAGGTTTGTGTTTTTGCTTTTTTTTATGGTGTTACAGTCCTTCAAATGTGGAATTCCCTTTTGTTGAATGGATGCCTAACAAGTTCACTAACAATGTATATTCTGCAAACCTCTACAGCAGAAAGAGAATGGATGCACACAGATTGGATCCAGTAAATTTGACCCTCTTGAAATTGCATATCCCCCCCCCCCCCAGGCCTCTCTTCCTCTTCCTCTCTCTCCCTTTCTCTCTGGCTATGCACACATTGTGGTTAACTGCAGTTTGACATTTTATCCCCAAACTAGCTTCAATCCGTATTGAAAACCTAAGCCATGCTCAGTTTGCAATTAAGTCAAAGTGTGCCCATTGAAAACTGAGTGGGTGCTGCAGGGTCAGGGCAACCAGCTAGATAATGCATAACAGGAGAAGACATCCCCACCAGCGGAAGGCCTGACCTAGAGAAGTGGATAGAGAAGCAACCAGAGGAAATAGTCACTAGAACAGAGGAAATAGTGAGCATGGTACTCTTTCAAAATTCCCAATGTGACCATTGTCTCAGAAAGGTTGGTGACACATTAGAGCGTATGGACATTCCCTAGGAAGAAGCTGGCTTTTAGCTGTGGGAAAATCGGTTAAAAGCATGCAATATGCAAAAGGAGCATTTTCATGTCTTCTGCAGAAGCTGCAAAGCAACAGGCAAGGAGCTTCAGCCATTCCTATTTCTTCCATTGAATGTTGTCAGTGGGAAGATTCTCCCTGGCCTTCTGCACATCTTCAGCAGGAAGATCAGGAGGTCACACAGCAGGTGTGTTGGATGTAGTAACAACTTCAGCAGATCAAGGTGGCTTTAATTACAACAGCAATTAAGTTTTATACTTACACAGTGCTTTACATGCTCATAGCACTTTACAGCCACTAGCTAATGAAGTTTCACAACACCCTCGTGAGGGGTTATCTTCATCTTATGCACAAGGAAAGTGGCTTATTGAGAGCTGAAGATCAAAGTGCCCAAGCACTTTACGACACTAAATAAGATGAGGCTAATTTTTAGAGTTGCTGGTCATCCAAATCCACCTCTGAAACTGATGTCATTCATGAGCACATGAATGCAAATCCAAAAAACTGGCCTCAGGGATGAGCATAAAGTGACCAAGCTACCCATGGGGTGGGGTAAGCAAGGAACATGCAGAAATTTTGGCTATTGGTACAGAAACTGGTGGCAGAAAACTAACATAGGAATATGAAGATGATAAGATGGCTGGCAGACCAACTCCTTTTGGCTCTGTGTTGGTCTTGGCCAACAGAGCTGTTTTCCAAAAGAATTGTGTCACAAAGATCTGCCTGGCACAACCCTGTCTCTTTAAAACATCCAGTTCCTTGAATTTCCATTTCTTCTAGGTTTCCAGATCATCTCTCCCTACTAACACCTTGAAATCCGCAACTGGAGCCCTCCTTGTGCTCCTTGAATAGGTGGGAAAGCTATGTTTTATGTTTTTAGATGTGTAGTAAGTTGCACAGTGTGGCTGGGGAAACCCAGCCACATGGGCGGGGTATAAATAATAAAATTGTTGTTGTTGTTGCCTGAGGATCACACTCCCACTGTTAGAATTCCTGCTCCATGATTGCAGTCATGGGATTGTTGTCTATCACAAGACGGTAGATGTTTTGACTCCACAAAGTGGGAAGTAACGGAGACAGGATGTTTGTGTTACTCTGTTCCGTGAAGTGGGACTATTGTCCATTGTTTTGTTTTTTCTCTTTGCTGTCTGATGCTAGAGAGAGAGGGAGCCATGTTGCAGTGCTCCATGTGTGTTTATATGTAAATAAAGTAGATTATTTACATATAGTGATGTATTAGTGATGTATGGAAGTGAGAAGTGAGAGCTGGACCATAAAGAAGGCTGATCGCCGAAAAATTATGGTGCTGGAGGAGACTCTTGAGAGTCCCATGGACTGCAAGAAGATCAAACCTCTCCTTTCTGAAGGAAATCAGCCCTGAGTGCTCACTGGAAGGACAGATCCTGAAGCTGAGGCTCCAATACTTTGGCCACCTCATGAGAAGAGAAGACTCCCTGGAAAAGACCCTGATGTTGGGAAAGATGGAGGGCACACGAAGAAGGGGATGACAGAGGACAAGATGGTTGGACAGCGTTCTCGAAGCTACAAACATGAGTCTAACCAAACTGCGGGAGGCAGTGGAAGATAGGCGTGCCTGGCGTGCTCTGGTCCATGGGGTCACGAAGAGTCGGACACGACTAAATGACTAAACAACAACAACAAACAAAGTAGATTAGCCAAAATGCTGAGTTGCTGAGATCTGTTACGCAGCTGCACAAACTCTGCGGATCCCTAAGTGTTATGTACTGAGTTGAATAGGATCCAAAGTGCAGCAGTCTGATTGGTCCTAGAACAATAGGATTCAGAATGCAGCAGCCTGATTGGTCCTAGAACAATAGACTCCAGAATGCAGCAGTCTGATTGGTCCACAGGAGCCACCCAATCCAGCTCCAGGTGGAAGTGAATCCGCGACCTGATTGGCCTACAGGAGAATCCCGGAATTAGCCAATTACGTGGGGCCCATTGTGTAAATAATGTATATAAAGCAGACATTCTAGGGGAACTTCCATTCCTCCTCACCACTATGAGCTGAATAAAGAGCATGAAATCCATTCTCGACTCCAGTATATTTCACTAAGTCTGCCGGTGTCTGTTGGCATCAGTCACTGTGATGTTTGGGCTGAAGAATGGAGCTCCCAAATGATCAACCAGGAAGGAGAGAACATGCCAGTTGGGCATGTGTCTCTGCCAGGGTCCTACTCAAGTGTAGGACAAGATCCTGACACCCACATTTTTGAGGGTCACATGCCAGTAGTGGGTGGGGCCAAAGACATAAAAATGGGCAGAGCAATGTGGGCAACTCTTACTTTTGCACCACAGACTATATTCCAGCCACACAAAAAGCAGAGGTTTCTAAAGAGACATCCCTCCATCCACTAGGCAGGCAGAAGTACTCAAGGAGGGCACAGAGCGTGGCTGATGAGAGGTGAAGCCTAGGTAGAGGGGGTTCAGCCTAGAGAGAATATATGGCCTAGGGAGAGTCTCAAGGGCTGACAGGCAGCCTGAGGTTTCTCACACCCGCCTTAGGCTATCTCCTTGAGTATAGATAGGTAGCCTCTGCTTTTTGTGTGGCTGGAATATAGTCTGTGGTATCTGAAGAAGTGTGCATGCACACGAAAGCTCATACCAAGAACTAACTTAGTTGGTCTTTAAGGTGCTACTGGAAGGAATTTTTTTATTTTGTTTTGTCCTTGAGTATAGACAGTCTATTAGATCTTTAGAGACAATGTGGTGTTGTGGTTAGAGTGTCAGACCTAAGACATGGGGGACCAGAATTTGAATCCCGACTTGTCCATGAAGCTCACTGTTTGACCCTGGTCCAGTCACTGCCTCTCAGCCTAACCTACCCCACAGGGTGGTTGTGGGGATTAAAATAGGGGGAGAACCACGTATGCCACCATGAGCTGTTTGGAGAGAAAGGTGGTATATAAACGAGATAAATAAATAAATGTTCATTTAGTTCCTCATTAAAGCATCGTTTCACCCTTTCTCCAAATTGACTTTTGAGATTTTAGTGCATGTTTGTGACAGGCCCAAAGCAACTATTTGTCCCGTTGTGTGCAAGGCTCTCGGGGTCTGAAGAAAAGCAAGCAGCTGCTTGTCCTGTGTTAAAACTAAGGATTCAGGTGCCCTGGAAAACTGTGCTTCCCAGGGTCCCAGCAGTATCCCAATCACTGCTGTTGCAGTGTTCCTGTTGCTAATTTATTAAGCATCCCCATCAGTACTAAGATGGAAAGCAGTTCTCCAAGGCAATGGGTTCTGGCTGCCATTTTTCCATAGGCAAACGAGCATGTCAGAAAGGGTGGGATAGCCTCTGGGGAGTTGACCCAATCAACTTTTAGGGACAGGCCCTATTTAAGCTGCTGATTTTACTCTCAGCCAATGCTCTCAAGGCCCCTACAGTAAAAACGGCTTGAAGGGCATTACTCTGGAACTAGCCTTGATTTAGTATGCCCAGCACCTGATTTTGGGAAGTGCAGACAGTTCCCTCGCACAGGGTGCTAAGATGAGGGGAGCAAATTAACAACAACAAACAAACAAACAAACAAACAAACAAACAACCCTATATTTATATGTGTACCTAAAAGTGAGGAGGGATGTCAAATTTTGTCCTTGCTCCAGGTGCCATATTGCCAAAGTCTGTCTCTGAGATTTTCCAGCTATGGCAAGAAAAGCAAGTCTTTCACTTCAGAGAGGGAGATGAGCCATTAAGAAAGGTCAATGTTTTGGCCAGGGATGCATTTGATATGTACTTTAAGCAAGTGATGTTGGTATCAGTTTGGAAATTAGTATAAGATACACATCTCTGCCAGTTTACCACTCTTCATATAAAATTCTGCTTGGCTGGAGACAGGTTTCCAGAGCTTTTGCATCACAGAGCTCCCCACTTTTCTCAAATTCTTCCCTAGGCAATTATATCTCGTGCTTTAAAAGTGCTTAATTTTGGTTAGATCTCTGACTGACCTTGTGAATTTTGTTCGGAGGGACTAACACAACTTAGACAGGTGACTTTAATTTCTAGATCAACCTTATGTAACCCATGAAAAAAAGGATTTGACAATTTCTGCATATTTTTATATAAGGTTGTTCAAGCTTGGGCTTGTGAGTTATTTAGAAAAAGGAGGAAATCCTGAGAAGCTAGCAACAAAAGAAATTATATGAGAATGAAAGAGGGTACTTCAATGTGACCCAAGCCTTCAAGCCTAGACAATATTTTCTGTTTTCCTATACTAATAAATAAAAAAGTTCAGTGAGCTTGCCAACATGTCATCTTTGTCAGAATCCTTTTTGCTGTTGTTTCTTTATGTTTTGCCAGAGAACACAAGAATCAGCGTTATGAAAAATGTATGCTGTTGTCAAGTACGTACAAGTAATTTCTGTGAAGTGTTAACTAAGAAGGACTTAGCTGCCAAATTTTTAAGTATATATTGTTTTTAAGCACTTTTATATATTCATTCTTCTATGTAGGAATTATCAAAATATGATAATACAGCTCTTCAAATTCTCACTTCAAATATAATAGTCTAACCTGAGACGACCAATCCTGCAAACTAAGTAATTTTTCTTATATCCATCGAATTTCAGCAACCGCTTGAAATCCTGAATCTCTTTTAGGTGCTGTTGATATAAAGAAGCTAGTTTTTCATCTTCCCTCCAAGGAAAAAGAACACTCAGGCCGAACATTAATTAATCTACAGCTGCCAAAAGTTTTTAAAAAGCTTTGTAATAGGCAATCCAGAATGTCTGAAAGTTTTTGAGGCAACTGGATGACTAGATATGAGATGGATATGAGATAGGGAGATCTCTTAGCTGCAATCCAGAGATTGTCAAACACAATGTAGATGACATGTAGATACATGGGTAATAATGGGAACAGAAGGAATGGGATTGTCAATTTCAGTTCATATTACAAGAAAGATGAAGAGGAAAATACCTTAGCATAACAAGGATTACTTGGTACTATGCATAGCTGTGTATCCTACCTGTGTCTGCCAGGTGTTTGGCTCTGCTGATGGGATTCCCAGGCCAGTTTTGGAACTGTTATACAGGAGCAGTTACTGGATACAGTGGCACCTCGGGTTACAAACACTTCAGGTTACAGACACTTCAGGTTACAGACTCCGCTAACCCAGAAATAGTACCTTGGGTTAAGAACTTTGCTTCAGGATGAGAACAGAAATCGTGTGGTGGCGGCAGCGGGAGGCCACATTAGCTAAAGTGGTGTCTCAGGTTAAGAACAGTTTCAGGTTAAGAACGGACCTGCAGAATGAATTAAGTTCTTAACCGAAGGTACCACTGTATGAGCATCTAGCTAGGTATAGGTAAAGGTAAAGGGACCCCTGACCCTTTGGTCCAGTCGTGACCGACTTTGGGGTTGCAGCACTCATCTCGCTTTATTGGCTGAGGGAGCCGGCGTACAGCTTCTGGGTCATGTGGCCAACATGACTAAGCCGCTTCTGGCGAACCAGAGCAGTGCATGGAAAAGCTGTTTACCTTCCCGCCGGAGCGGTACCTATTTATTTACTTGCACTTTGATGTGCTTTCAAACTGCTACGTTGGCAGGAGCAGAGACCGAGCAATGGGAGCTCATCCCGTTGTGGGGATTCGAACCGCTGACCTTCTGATCGGCAAGTCCTAGACTCTGTGGTTTAACCCACAGCTCCACCTGCATCCCATCTAGCTAGGGGACCAAGGCAAAAGAAAAAAAAACAAGCACCACCATCATCTAAGGATATACACACATTTCTAAAAGCAAGGAGTATGTGATAGGGCCTTTGACAATGACATCAGATGTTGTAACATTCACTACCATTGAGGAAGTCATAGCCGTATTAGTTTTTCCATACTTCATTTGTTTTTATGGTGAATTCAGGCATCTACTGCAGTGATGAACACATGATACAATAAAAAAAATATTCAGCTGTCATCCACATTGTGTTGTAATAATTAAAATGCTCTGTCTATACATGACAAATTGAGATTACCAAGTAGGGCTGTCACATTCCCTTCAATAATCGCACAGGGAACATTGTCATGTACAACTGCCTTTGAAAGACACTTTGCAAGGGAAATGTAACTTCATATGGATTATTATTTTTTTCAATTTTGCATGTTAGTTCCTATCCCAGCTAATCTATAATAGGCTGATTGGTTTCCTATTGCACTTTGTGCTGGACTATTTCACAACAGAGTTCCCTATTCAAAGTACTAAGATATTGCTATTGACAATTGTGCTGGACTCTTACTTTCCACCTGGGGACACAGTTTCATGTACATGTTGGCCATAGGTGCATATTGGCCTTCGTCAAGATTAAATAAAATGTATGTACATCTTCCCAAGCGTTTGGTCCAGTTTTGCTGCCATTAACATAAATTGTATTTCACAAGTAAACAATGGATTTAGAATATTGCTGCCTTCCTAGACTCAGTGAATGTGCCTCAGACTTAGCAAGACACCCCCCCTTTAAATTTATTCTCTATTACTGTATATTGTATACTAGCTGGTGGTAAATTGTAAATATGGCTACAACCTGCAGAGATCTTTTTTAAAAGTGTTTAAAAAGCAATTTAAGATTCCAGTCAATGGATTATTAATTTACTTCAGAATTTGTGGCTTATAATGTTCTTCTCAGTAACTCTGTGTGTGCGCTTTCGTTTATAGCTATACTGAGGAAAGTGGACTATTTTCCCCTTTAACAACAACAACAACATAGCCTGCTACACATCTCTTGCACCCCAATTTATAAAAACACACTTTGTTGTCTGCAAATGGGCAGCAATTTGTCATTCCTTTCTGTTTCTTAATGTGTCTGCCAGCTGCTGTGAAAATGTAGTGTATAATAATATCCAGAGGAAATCAGGGAAACAGAGAAAATGTGTGGATGCTGATTTCTCGAAACTTCACTCATTAACTCACGAGAGCATAAACATGTAATATCTATGATCTTATCCGCCAAGCACCATCCTTGCAAGAGAGCAGGTTTCTGCATATGCACTGTGCTTTTGGGCCTGCCCCATGTGCGAAGGCGAATGCTGTGGTAAAAAAGCCTATATCCTCCACCCAGAGCTACGTTCAGGATGGAAACAGAAGATTATTGCAAAGAAGGAGAAGTACTGACTAGAGAAGAGTGGCCAATTAAGCTGATGGAATATGCAGAAATGGCGAGGCTGATGGGAAAGATCAGAAACCAGGAAGACTGTTATGTACTGAAGTTCTCACCCTGGGCCAGCAGGGGGATACTGTAGATAGTTTTCACTCAGGTCCATATATTCAAATAAGGGATTGAAAGTGACGTTTAGTGATTGGATAGTTACAGAAAGTGGTTACTGTTGCATTGTAGTGGAGCTCTATTATATAGCTGGCTGAACCCTTCAGTTCAGTTCTGTTCTGGCCTGTGAATAAACAAGAGCTGTTTGAAGACTCGCTGTGTTATCTGATATGTTCACCCACAACTTAACAAAGACTAAGTATTTTTAAAAGACTGGAATAATTTTTTATTTTTATTTTTAAAAATAATTTTTATTGGTTTTTACAAATATGTTCTTACATGACATAATACTTTGCACAAATGAGCCTGTAACTTCCCTCCTCCTTGACTGATGGTTTTCAAGTCTAATCTCAATATACTGCATTTTCCTGTATTTCTTATTCCTATTAAATTATATCCTTATAAAGTTACTTAACTAACTACAATTAGTAATAAATGATAATTTTATCCTTATAAAACTTTTTATAACCCTGCTAGCGATGTTCATTGTTTACATTTGTCTTTCAAATATAACATAAATTTCTTTCAGCCTTTCTGAAAAGCCTGGTCCTGCTGGTTCCAGATTTTCCCCGTCAATTTTGCCAATTCAGCAAAGTCCAATAATTTCATCTGCCACTCTTCTTTCCTTGGTAAATCTTCCTGCCTCCATCTTTGGGCTAGTAGTATTCTTGCTGCAGTTGTTGCATATAAAAACAATGTTTTATCCTGCTTATTTATTTCTCTACCTACTATGCCTAATAGGAAAGCTTCTGGTTTTTAAATAAACATATATTCCAACCTTTCTTAAAGTTCATTATATAGTATTTCCCAGAAAGCTTTCACCTCCTAACAAACCCACCACATGATAAAAATCACCTTCTTTTTCTTTATATTTCCAACATAAATTATTTGTTCTATACATTTTCACTAATTTCACTGGTGTTAGGTACCATCTGTACATCATTTTCATTACATTTTCTTTAAGCAAACTGCAAGCAGTAAAAATTATTCCATCTTTCCCAATCTTCTAACAATGTGTTATATAACCAATATATTTCGCCCACTGTATCATTGTTGATTTTACTTCTTCATCTTTCATATGCCATACTGGAATATTTTTTTAATTTGTCTGAAAGACCACTGTAGACAATTGAAATCATTGGCAGAAATAAAATGACACTTGTAGAGTAAAATGAACTTAGGTTACTATGATTATATAATAGATGGATTATGGTAAAAGATGCAGAAAAAAGGGGGAAAAAATTGTTGGAACCCATGGAGGGAGGGAAGGAGGTCTGAAGGTTTGAAAGAACCTCTTTTTATTTTATTTTCTGGAATGGTTATGTTTATTATGTATAACTTTATGTAAAACCTACACACACACACATGAAATGAAATATTACAGCAGACGTTTCATTGAGTGCTTCATCCTACCCACCTTTCCCAAGAGCGTAAGCCTGGTTGTACAATTAAATTCCAAGAATCACAAAGTTGAGAACAGAAACTTTATGGGATGCTTCCTCTTCTCAAATGAATACGTGCAGGGCTAGCCAGTTCTCCAGCATTTTTCCTGCCTCAGTCAAAGTTGAGAGCTGTGGGTTGTATTCAACAAGATCCCCTCGCTCTTCTACCTCTGTATGTCCCCAAACCCTTAAAATCTGCTCTGGCAGGTTGGGGTAAAACCCAGAGCACAACTGGGGGGGGGGGGAGAGAGTGAGGGGAAGTCCTCTTGAATGAACAGAAGCCATTCCACTCCCTCAATGGCCTTGTTGTGTACAACCCTGTGAGTTTTGCTATAGATCAGTGAGTGCACTATCCAAGGTGCCTATTTTCTGTCGGGAAGATGAGGCAGGGAGAGAAAAGTTCCTGGCTAGAACCAACCAATCAATTCATCGCACAGCCAGTGCTTCCACTATCAATTTCTTCAGACACTGGAGAGTTAAATGCAGTCCAGCCTGCTTAGTCTGAGCTACAAGCTCAGACAACATTTTAAGCTAAACTTAAGTGCGTATTTGTGACTCAATTACCATTTTAAACCTCCCTGAACAAAGCTGCTGTATCTGTTACTCTTTAACAGGTATTCGGAGTGAGTAAATGTTATTTTTACCTTTTACAAGGCAGTTGGTGTGATTGTTCTTTTGAGGGGGGGGGAAGGGGGAAACACCAGGAGACCAAGAGTCTGTCTTAACACATCCCGAATTATTTAAACTCAGAGACTAAAACTAGCCTATCTAAGCTTCCCTTTAAGCTGTAAAGGGATAGCACTCACAAATGCAAGGAAGGAAGGATAATATCTAATAAATATATTAGATATGATATTAATAAATATATCAGATATGATATTAATAAATATATTAGATATGATATTAATAAATATATCAGATATGATATTAATAAATATATTAGATATTCTCTCCCATCATCTATTTACGTCCAAATATATGTGACTCACAGCTAGGTGCACCCCATATTCTTGCTTACCATCTGGTCATTTTCAAGTTCCAGTTTTAATTCAGTGAAACATGGACTGCATGTCCAAGGTAATGCCCATGCTATTGTTTATGCCAACAATTAGGAGATGATATGCAGGTCACGTTAAAAACATCTAATGAACTATTGAGTTGTGTTTGTTTTTATTTTATGTATTTTGTGTTTTTATATTGTGATTTTATCCCGTGAACCACCCTGAGGCCTGCAGGTATGGAGCAGTATACAAATTTTAATAATAATCATAATACAAACACACCTTTATTTTTATTTTTATTTTTATTACCTTACTTCAACTTCTGAGAGCAAACTGATGTGAGTTAACATAGTGGTTGAAAGAAGAGAACTTAAGGGTTCTCTTATCAGGATATCCAATCATTTAATTTCTAAATAAAATCCTTTTTAGCTGTGTGTTCTGCTTGTTTTCTCAGAGAATTGAAACGCTTCCAATTGCTTCAGATTCAACTTGTGAGAGATGAGCGGAGCTAACATGCATGCTTTGTCTTCATTATTGGCTTTCTCTAAGTCTGGCCATCAATTTTGTTTGCTTTTACTGCAGGCTTTGTTGGCACAGACAGAACAGGCATCTTCTGTGTCAGCATAGATGATTCCCTACCCACCATACCAACACAGTTCCAGGAAGAAAGAGAGGAACGGCATTCCAAAGATGGAATTGTGCTTTAAAGAGCTATTTAGGAGGCTGGAAAAGGCAGCCGCCAAGTGTTAAACAGCAAATTCAAGTTTGAAAGTGTTTTAAATGATGGATGTGAAGTATCATAATTCAGCAGCATGGAATGGGACCTCTTACTGGGAGAGGCTAAAGAAGAAAACTGAACCAGTACAAAGGGAACCCCCTCCAGGGAAGAACTCAGACATTTGGTCCTGGATTCCAGTTAGGGTAGGCCAAAACCTGATACTTTTATCTCCAACCTTTGACCTTAGCATCTGGAAACTTAGTTTGCGTCAAACAGAAGGAAGTTTTCTTTTCTGTTTCAAATGCTTTATTGGAGAACTCCAAGTTATCTACAGTTAACTGAGTTGGCTCAAGCTAGGTGCGTGTGCAAGAGAGAGAAAAAGAAAGAAAGAAAGAAAGAAAGAAAGAAAGAAAGAAAGAGTGCGCACTTGCAGTGAACTCTGAAATTCAGAATATTTGCACAAGACATTGCAACTTTCGTACAGGGTGGTGGCATGATAGTTTGCATGCACAGACAATATGATTGTTTGCATGTATAGGTGCCAGAAAACAGTTCAGATAAGCATCCCCAGCGGGGTTCTAAACAGCATAGAACTTCCAGCTCCTTTGAAGTCCTTAGATGTTCTTATATCAGAGGGACTGGACCTAGTGCCAGAAATAGCAACATATTTAAACATCTTGCATGCAGACACAAATTAAATTCATTCAGCTTAACTTGCATTTACAACATCCATTGAAACATTAAGTGTGATATAAGTCATGTTCTTCGCGGCAGTTACTTTCATTGTTATGTTTATTACTAATTTAAGAGACTCTTCTTTGAGTAAGGGAGGGGGGATTACTGAATTTAGACTGCACATTATACCATCAAAAGCTCTGGTTTTAAATAAGCCTGTTTGCGCTACAGAAGATTTTCTCCCCTTATAGGACACTAAATGGCATGTCAGACAAGTGTCTCATTCTAGCCTAACATTTCCTTGTATATATGATGAACCGTCAGCATCATACAGTACATACAAACATTTGGGATTCATTTAATCACTGATACACACATGGAGTATCAAAAATGGTTAGGGTACTTCCACCAGAGACAGAAAACTGATATTTGGTATACATATGTGCCCAAGGCACATGTCTGAAAATAAGACATAGCTGAAATCCTTGATGTAACATGTACCTTTCGATGGAAGGCAGCAGCTCCTCAATACACAATAAATATGTGAACATGTGCTGGAATTTTGAAATACAGTGGCTCTGCGAGTTTTAAAGGCATTAATTCGTTCTGCGAGTTTTTTCGTCTTGCGATTTTTTCGTCTTGCAAAGCACGGATTTTGGAAAAGCTTCAAAAATCACCAAAGTCTTCAAAAACCTCAAAAAAGGCTACCACACCGTGTGCTATGAGTTGCTCCTCGAAGTCAAGTCACAAGCGCACCCCCTGAATGCACGGTTTTAAGAAAAAGGAAACAAACTTGCAAGACGTTTTCGTCTTGCGAAGCAAGCCCATAGGCAAATTTGTCTTGCGAAGCAACTCAAAAAACGAAAAACTCTTTCGTCTTGCGAGTTTTTCGTCTTATGAGGCATTCGGCTTGCGAGGTACCACTGTATAGGAATTTCTTGTTCACACACTCATTAAGCCTTGGATTGTGGAAGTGAGGATTTGCAGCCAGAGCTACAAAGTAAATCTGAAAAGAGGACGAGCCACGCTGGCTGAGGCAAAATGGGTGGGTGTTTGAGCATCCTCAAATTGGAGGAGCTAATTTAGCAGTGGCATCCATGAATGTATCTGTGGTTGCAGAGTGCAAGCTATATGGTCTAAACCACGGAGCCTCTTGGGTTTGTTGATCGGGAGGTCGGCGGTTCAAATCCCTGTGACGGGGTGAGCTCCCGTTGCTCTGTCCCAGCTCCTGTCAACCTAGCAGTTCGAAAGCACACCGGTGCAAATGGATAAATAGGTACCGCTGTGGCGGGAAGGTAAACAGTGTTTCCATGCACTCTGCCTTCCGTCATGGTGTTCTGTTGTGACAGAAGTGATTTAGTCATGCTGGCCACATGACCCAGAAAGCCATTTGTGGACAAACGCCACCTCCCTTGGTCTAAAAGCGAGATCAGCGCCACAACCCCATAGTCACATTTGACTGGACTTAACCGTCCAGGGTTCCTTTACCTATCCCTATATTCTTCAGTATTTTTATATATTCATTAGAGCTGCAAGTTTAGGGTAAAATCCTGTGATCCCTTGAAGGGTGTTTCATCCTAGGTCCCTGACATGCCCCTCCCCCAACCAGGGACTGAATTTACAGCCCCCGAAGCATGTAGGAATTCAGAATACATTCATTTCTACTTTGCCAACTCATGCCTTGCAGGACATTGGATCAGGCAGTAGAACATACACACTTTAGGATTGCAGCCTTAGCTGATGAAGATTGTGATCCTATACATATTGTTATGAATTGGGGGGAAGACCCTGCTCCATAACCTTTACACTCAGTAAAGGGTTAGAAATTGAGCCAACCAATAATGCCATGAATATAGCAAAGGCTGGAGATAATACTAGCTAGCTTCCTCAGAAGGCTAGCCTAGCAACTGCTAGGAAGAAGGAGGAGGAAGTAGTCAGAAGTCCATGAGGGGACTGAAGGGCTGGCTGGAGCAGGCTATGACAGAGAGACTCAGGGCTGGTGCTTAGGATGCCTCCAGATCCAGTTCTGCACTCTCTTGGGATATGAATGCTGTGAGCTGTCTCCATCAAAACCCAGGTTGTAAATATGGGTAAAATAAACCATATTTCATCAAGCCTCTGTTGTGTCTCACTTTCCCCAAGGAAACACAAACCCTGGTTTAGTTCCAAGACCCCTGGAATCTTGCTATTGCTCGGCAGAGATTAAGGTGGCTTGTAGCAATATTTACCTGGGAATTAAGTCCAACTGAACTCAGTGGACTTTTTTTCCCTGAGTAAACGTGCATAGGATAGCACAGCAGATCAATTAGATTAATTGATTTAAATTTGATTTGGATAATAAGACATGTAAAAAACAAACATAAATTTTAATGCAATTGTGTGTGTGTGCATGTAAAACCAGTAGATGACAGGGCCAGTCTTAGAAAAGGCATTTAATCCTATATGTGAGAGAACAGGGAAGGCCTCTTCTAAGATACATCTGTCATAACATCATCTCAAAGCAAAGAGTTGAATCCAGATTTAGTTGTACTTCTCATTAAACTTAATGGGGCTTAGGCTAAGTGATGAGGAACTTGTGCCATTGATTTCAAGGAACCTAAGTTCAATTAATTTTATTTATTTATTTTTAAAAGTATATATATACCTACCATGCATAAAATATCAGGATGGTTACATGATTATGTATACAATAAAAAAACACACACTAAAAACAGTGCCAATATTAATGTATGAGTCCTTTATGTTGGATCCTGTATAAGCTACTCATTCAAATAAATGGGATTTAAACTAGTAATGATTAATGTGACTCATATGGATCCAACTCAAAGAACATGTTTTTCTTTTCTTTTTTACAACTACTGTTTTTATATGCAGATTTATGTACATTTAATCAACTAATTGACTTAAATGCATATAATTAATTGACTCAGATTTAAAAATTGGATGGCAGCCCAAATATATATATACTGTATTTAACAGCATCTTTGTCTTAGCAGTGCCTGAGTTCCATGTTAGCTAATTACTGAGGTCTTACAAACTTCCAAGCCCTACAGATCCTGAGATTCTGTGATGGTCCCCTGATTCCCAAGAAGCCTGATGAGCAATATCAGGGTTCAACTCACCCACTCGAACTTCTCCTTTGTAGGAATCTCCCACTTTTTCCAAGCTCTCTCTTTTGCGAAGCTCCTACTATCTCTCGCCAAAGGATGGAGGCGAGACACAGCAGATCCTACCTGGCCCAAAGAGAGTCCACAAAAAGTATCAGAAAAGTTCAGGGGAAATTATATAACACAGGTAAATCTCTTCAACAGAATGCACTGTTAAAGCCAAAGCCACAGAGCATGATTTCAATAGGCTTAAATGACGGGGAAAGTAACACTCACTGTGAATTCAGATTATCATCTGGTCTCATGAGAGTACACAACCTTCATCTGAGCCTGTGAAAGGCTTTGGACATTACAATTATGCATGCTGTACATTTCCTTATGTTACACATTTCATGGCTGCCAGCTGCAGATGGTGCTATGTAGTTATATAGCACCAAGCAGAGTGTTTCTCGACTGTCTCAAAACAATTCCCACAATCCCTTTATCTCTCTTCCATGGGGGGTTCCCATTCATACACAATGCTGCAATGTACATGGTTGGGTCGGGTGCTTTCTTTTTTTATACACATACAAAAAATTGTACACTTTCTACCTCTTGTTATCCTGCCATCCAGACAGTCAGAACCAATCACTCTCCTTTCTTTCTTTCTCGCTTAGCACGATCACATTGGTTCTGATCTATGATGGATAGGTTTTCAGATGCTTTCTGAATCATTAACAAAATGATGGTCAGGCTTGGAAGAGAAAATGTGAATTAATCAAGCATGAATCAAACTGCACCGGCAAAATGCAAGAAAGCTCCCCCAGCCCATGGAAAATGTTTAACTGCTAGAGTACAAGGCTGGAACAGAAAGCTCCAGCCGTTTTTAAACACAACGGCCTTGGCACCTACGCAACGTACAGAACTTTCGACGTGAGCTAACATATTTATTGCAAATGCTCAATTATGAAATTCGTTTTAGACAGGACATTTCCCAGGGAACCAAATTAAGCCTAATGATACTTAATAGCAAGGACTGCTGCTTAATTGGGGTGGTAATTCCATCTAATTGGGATTCCTGCAGGTGAAAAATGGTACACAAAACAGGTATAAATTGTTTGGTCTTTCTGGCATCCTGATACTAGTCTGGTGTTCTGTCTCATTCAGGGTCGCTCTCGGACAGCCTTTAGTCAGGAAAGCCAAGTGGCTTCAGAAACATAAGCTTTAAAGCAATGGAGGCTCTGCTCCACCAAACTTCATTCAGCTCTCAACCAGTCCCAGCTTGCCTGCCTCAATACTTCCAACCAGTTCAGGAGCTGGCACTGCCTCTCAGCTTCCTCCTTCTTAGACTCACTGTTGCCCTTGTAGAACTTGATAGGAAGGAAGTTGGGGACAAAACTAGAATGATCTGCCTATGTTTGTCATTGGCTCTGGTTCCACCTACTGTGTCCCCAGGGGCATTGGACATTATTGTTTTCAAACAACTATCTGTCAACTCTTTTCAAGCAGGAGAACCTGGGACTAGTTCATGTTATAATTTGTACACATGGGCAGTCCTGATCAACCTCATTTACACATTCATGTGGATAAATACCATGTGTGAACCAAGCACATGTAGGCCTGTGGTAATTCACATTTTCACAAAGCTGCTGCTCTGTATCGTACAAATCTACATCAATACCTGTGGGATATACCGTATTTTTCACTCTATAAGACGCACCAGACTACAAGATGCACCTAGTTTTTGGAAGAGAAAAACAAGAAAAAAAAATATTCTGGATCTCAGAAGCCAGAACAGCAAGAGGGATTGCTGCGCAGTGAAAGCAGCAATCCCTCTTGCTGTTCTGGCTTCTGGGATAGCTGTGCAGCCAGCATTCGCTCCATAAGACGCACACACATTTCCCCTTACTTTTTAGGAGGGAAAAAGTGAGTCTTATAGAGCAAAAAATACAGTAACTCAGAATAGTAATTCAACAATGCATGCTATGGGATCATGCCAAATATACCTCTCCACCCCCAAAAGTGTATGATTTAGCAGGCAAAAGATGTGTTTATTGGACTGCATTCTATATTCCACTTCATATTTTCTAAAGGGTATCTGTATATTCAGATAACGTACTAATCTACATATAGGTTTAAAATAAGATTCAGTAAATCCTCAGTAAGACTAGAAGTTCTTAAGTGGTTCCAGATCTGTTGCCTAATTGATCAAAGGGCATGGGATATCATATTTGTATGAAGAATCTATTTGCAGGAAAAACCAAAACCCTGATAGATGAATGAAAGAATTTGGGAAGGTGAGGAAGTGAAATTTAATATCAGAGTCAAAAATGTGCGTTGAAGACTATGGGTGCCACGCACTGACATTTATGCCCCAGATAAGTATAACCTTCCTTTCTTTGAACATACTCAACTTTCACATGAGCAGAAATGCCCTAATCCAACATTTGCTCTCCAGTGTCCCTTCCAGTCAGACGCTGGAGTTTTGCCAGCCTTCTTGTTCCTCACCTCTTCTTGTGTTCTTCCCCACTCTCCAGACTCTTATGTCACCTTACAGGCTAACATT
Source organism: Podarcis cretensis (assembly GCF_951804945.1). Taxonomy (NCBI): domain Eukaryota; kingdom Metazoa; phylum Chordata; class Lepidosauria; order Squamata; family Lacertidae; genus Podarcis; species Podarcis cretensis. The sequence goes on from NC_137174.1 coordinate 77,061,719, forward strand.
TTTATTGTCACAGACATTTTCTTGGAATAAGGCTGCGTATGTATAGAAAATGCAGCTAGGATGTTCTCTTCCTCAATTCAGATCAAAGCATGTTTGACGAAAAATCACCAAAATCCAGCATTTAATAAGAAACAACAGGATAGAGATGGATTGTGGCTAACGGCATGTGTACACCGCTTCTCAAATCAGCAGTGGGAACATACTGAATGCAGAGTAAATCAGAGTGTGTACACAGCCTAAAGCCCACTAGAATTAGATGCATGAAATGCTACAGCAGAGGGAATGAAGCAAAAGAGAGACTGAAGCAAAAAGAGAGAGAAAAGGAATGAAACGTACCAGTATATTAAAGTCTCCTTTTCAAGTGGCTATCTAGAAGAATGTCCATGTTTGTGTCCCGGGAATTTGATCTTTCGCCAATGTCAGGTTTGTATCCATCTTTCACTTTGTGTATGGACTGGCATCTTTTTTGTATATAGTCTACAAAGAGACATTGATGGGAGGTGCTGGCTTGGTATATAGCATATGTGTTAGGCCCTGTAAAGTTTGGATATGAGCCAGGATTGGCATCCAGTTTGTTGCAAAATCTGGAGTCCATTTATTATTTCTGGTTTGCTACACACTGCTGTTGGTAAGTACCTGCTACAGATTAGGGAGAATATCAGTAAGCAAAGAGAGGCCTACATCTCAAGCAGGGGTAAGGAACCTGTGCTCCTCCATATGTTGGATACCAATTCCCATCAGCATGGCAAAAGGTCAGGGATGATGGGATTTTTACTCCAATATCATCTAGAGGGCCACAGGTTCCCCATCCCTTACCTAAAGCTTGAATAATTGAAGCATGATTGTCAAGGATAGGTAAGGGATGGGCAACCTGTGGCCCTCTAGATGATAGGAATTCCAGGTAAAAGCAAGTGGTGTTTTACACAATATGAAATAGCAACATGTTCAGTTCCACTGCCATGTTTTAGAGAAGCCATTTTTGGAAGCATATCTCCACTGTCTCACCTTTGGTGCCACTTTGTCCTTTTCGTGGATCATTTCCACACGTTGATCTGACCCTAGTGATCTAGATGGGATACACAACCTTTGAAAACGGGATGAAGTCAAAGCATGTTAAGCTACAATCTCAATATATCTTGTGCCATTTACAAGGCAAGTCACAAACACGTATATCTATTCATGTTGACTTCTATCAAGAAAAAAACAAGGTTAATAATCAGTTTAGTCGAGGTGAGTGGCTTGCAAAAATCTCTCCATTATAGGCATGTCAGCAGCTTTGTTCCTCAGGAATGCATGCATTACAAATCAAAACCCAAATTCAAACAAAGACCACTTCATAAACAAAAATCTAAAAAAATATCAAAAACAAGAAACTAATTTTAATTCCACTCTCCATCTATGCTCAGTGGACTCCAGTATAATGCACAATCTAAATTATCTGCTATTGAAAATTCAACAATGCTAAAAATGGCCATATTAGCTGCAATTGTGTCTCACTAGCAGGACCCAACACCATTATTACCCAGAAAACGTCGCCACGGAGTAATTTCAATCCTTGTTAGGGAGAAAAAACAGGTTCTTAGAGTATGCCATCTTGCATCAGGACATGGTTACATTTCAGGTAAGTCAGGCTTTGAACAGCAAAATCATTTAAAACAGCACTTTCAATCAATGGACCATTTTTGACCACAGACAAAAAAAAATGCAGTTGCATCCAACACCTAATTATTATCTGGGAAATGTTTTATGTGCTGTGTCTTAAAAAAACCCCACACAAAAATTATCTTCTATTTGTCTCTCTTTAAATGCTGAATGCTATGATAAATCAGTCTACACTAAAATTAATAACTATCAGGTGCAAAATGTTAGCATAGCAATTCATAATGTAAAAGTCAACTGGCATGATGAATTATGGTACTAATGAAAACTGCAGCTTAACAGAACAGATAATAGACAAAAGCTTAGAGTGAATTTTCAACCCAGTGTTAGCTTGCCTCATAAAGGAAGAGTAATTCATATCCTTTCTCCAGCTAAGATACATACAAGTGAGAGAGATGTATTTTGCCCTTCCAGCATGACAGTTTCATACAGCTTAGCACAGTTATGTACATCCGCCCATTTGAAAATAGCTCTAGAGGCTATCCATAGGTATTGATCTACTTAATATCTTCATGAAGGCTTTTAGCATCTATGAATCCATTGGGAGATCATAGGGGATTTGGAGTGAAGTGTCACCAGTAGACCGGTGACACACAACTCTGCAAAATATCTGAATCAGGTGTGACCATATATGTCCTGGATGTAGTGGCGGGCTGGATGCAAGCCAGTAAGCTGAGGCTGAGGCAAGTGGGGGTGCTGGGGTGAGTTTTTCCTTGAATCCAGGAGATTGATCTGTTACCTGTTCTGGATGGGGTTGAAGGAGCAGGTGCATAGTCTAGGAGAGCCTTTTAAAAGCTTTGGCTAGTTTTCCCCCTAGGGCTGTATATGGACAAGGATAGTTTGGTTACAGTTATATAAGCACTGGTAACCTCAATATAGGACTTCTACAATATGCTCTAGGTTGGTCTGGAGTAGAGATGGAAGAACCTGTCCATTGCTGTTCATGTAGTTCCTCATTTTTCCAGTCTTAAATTCAATTTTCTACATTTTGCAGAGAATTCTTTTTTTAAAAAAATCCTCATGAAAATTCACCAGCCCAAATTTCTCCTGATAAATACATTTTATATGTGGTTTTTACTGCTGTGCACATTTCTACAAGCAAATTTTTCTAATATAGTGCATTTTTCTATGTTATTTTCCTTTTTATGCACACTTCCCCATAAAATATGCATTCATTTAAAAACTGTGTTGCAAAATTCAGAGTAGTGTGGCTTTTGAAGGGTTGATGTTTACATAGTTTACATAGTTTACATTGTACTGTAATGTTTCAAAAAGTGTGCATTTGATAGACTCAGTTTTAAACGTGTACTGAACTGACTTTCTCTTTCATTCCTAGCCTGGAAGCTGCAAATAATGAAGAATGTAGCAGCTAAGTTGCTGAGTGGCCAACCTCTCACCAGCCTGCGAATATCTCTGCTCAAGCAACTGACTTGATTGCTACTTTAAGGCTTTGCAGTTAGTTAGTGTATAAAGTGGGAAGAAACTTGGGCCCTGAGATACCATCTTCTCCTTTCTATACTTGTCCAGTCACTGAGGTCTTCTGGTGGCAACACAATCCCAACATACGTTCTGTGGTTACTTTGAAACCTTCATAGGATCAACATGTTGTTTTTCACAAAACATCCTGGTTTCCCTGTGTCAGCAATCAGGGCTTTAAACCCATGGAAGAAGATTTGCATTCATTATCTATCCACAAGACAAGACAAAATGAGCATTTTAGAAACTACCTTTTTTCCTTTGCAGTCTTGTTTCAGACATTTGACTTCAGAAACCCCCTCCCACTGTGCACATTCTTTCAAAAATGTATCCACCAGGACTTCTGATCTTGGCAATTTGCATATTATTTTCTTAGCCCTCCCCCAATCAATAATACTTACCTTTTATATTTTTTTTAATCCATCCTTCAGTTTCTTGCGCAGCCCAAAGCCTCGGATGTGCTCTGATTTTTTAAAAAGCTTGTCATCTCTGAATGTGTTCCAGATGATTATTTGACTTCTCATAAATCCACTAACAGTTCTGGAAAATTGTGTTACCAAAAAAAAAAAAAAAAAAAAAAGAGCAAACCCCTATTTTTTTCTCACTTCAAAACTACTGTTATTAATTACCATGCAAAATGTTATTTAGTGACTTAGGGTCTGATGCTTTCCTCTACTGAAGTGAATAGGAATGTTCACAGTTACAACAGGACAGAGTAGGACCTAGCCCTTAATTTCTTAAAGCGTACTGTATCATTAGGGGAATTTGCACTACGCCACAGCACAGACTTTGCTTAATCCAGCCATTCTTTCTAGGCATCAAATGTAAATACTTGCCAGTGAAACTGAAAAAAAAATCAAATGTGGGATAAGGGATGCTAGCTATAGTATTTTCATATTTTGCAGTATATGCTCTCTCTCCCAGCCCCTTTGTCTCCCAGCAACTGTTCAGAGGAATACAGATCAGAAGCAGCAATGTTTTATGACAACCCATTGCAGAGGCACCTCCATCAATTGCACCAAAGGGGTGGTGATTGGATTATAGTTAAATATCTCTGTTGACTCTTGGTAAACATTGGGACCCATCATTATTGGATATAGAGATAGATACTGGTTTTCTGGCGTAATATCTTGCAGATTGGAAAAATGTCCCAAGTCAAAGAGGCCGACAGGTGTGCATTTGGTCCCCCTCTCTCAGGTTCCCCCTCCCTGTTGCAAAGACTACCCCAAATTTCTGAATCACAAAGGGAAACCATGGTGTATGACAGCCCTGCAATGCAACAATTTAACACAACTCATGGTCACAGAAAGTAGAGGAGCAAATCCCTGAAAATGAAGCAATGTGCTGCTATCAATATTCATACTGCAGTCATCACACACATCAAGATCAGCAACACAATGTCACCTTCAACAGCATTCACATTAGGCTTCAGAACTTAGAAGGCTTTGCTTATCTTTAATTACCAACAACACGATTTCCAAGCATTAGACAGCTGAAAACCACAATGGATTTTGTGCTCATCCAACCTTGTAGGTGGAACTTTTTCTATTATATTCTTAACCAGTGCTATTTTTCTAGAAAAAGAGGAGCCGGAACTCACCACGAACCCCTCCCTTGTTCTCTTATAATGGCAATGACACCTACCTGAGAGCTGGAACCAAGTTCCAGCGAGTTCCGCCCGAAAAAAGCCCTGTTCTTAACTAAGACTTCAGAATCTGATGATCTAAGTACCAGCAAGTGCATTATTCACTCCTGTTGCTACATTAGTCTCCAAATAAGCTTCTTTACTGGAAAATAAGATTTAGTGGTACAGCTCCTGCTTTGCATGCAGAGGGTCCCAGGTTTAATCTCTGGAATCTCCACGTAGGACTAGGAAAGAGGTCCTGTCTAAAACCTTGGGGAGTTGCTATCCATTAGCGTAGATGGATTTAGATGGGCCTCGGGCAGTCTAAGTCAGCTACCTATGTACTTGCAACACTGGCAAAGAATATATAAATATGCTTCTCCAGGTATCTCACTAAGATGTTCCTGGGGACCTTGTTGCTAGACATGCAACACTAATTAGTCTACAGTAGATGGCAAGGTGACATCTGCTTTAATGCTATAAACAGTCAGCGGATGTTTCGCCTTTAATGTTCTTAACTGCCACGGCCTGATGGGGCAAATCAACAATTTCTTATTTAGGAAGTCCATTTTGCACATGGTTTCCAATTTTTAGAAACTCAGTTTGTAAAGCTCAATTGGCCCCTTTGAACCATTCCACTAATTTAGAAATGAAGATGGCACAGAAACCCAAGTATCCCTTAATGAATGCCTGGTGGCATTTTGGGTTGATCGTGGAAATCATCTTAGAGGTGTTCTATCTCCCAACATTTTATGGTATAATAATAATAATAATAATAATAATAATAATAATAATAATAATAATAATTTATTATTTATACCTTGCCAATCTGGCTGACCTTCTCCAGCCACTCTGGGCAGCTTCCAACTGAATGTTAAAAACAATACAGTGTCAGACATTAAAAACTTCCCTAAACAGGGCCACCTTCAGTTGTCTTTTAAAAGTAAAATATTTATTGCCTTGACATCTGTTGGGAGGGTGTTCCACAGGGCAGGCACCAGTACTGAGAAGGCCCTCTGCCTGGTTCCCTGTAACCTCACTTCTCACAGCAAGGGAACTGCCAGAAGGCCCTCGGAGCTGGACCTCAGTGGATGATGGGGGTGGAGACGCTCCTTCAGGTATACTGGACCGAAGCCGTTTAGGGCTTCAAACACTTTGAATTGTGCTCGGAAACGTACTGGGAGCCAATGAAGATCTTTCAGGACCGGTGTTATATGGTCTCGGCAGCCATTCCCAGTCACCAGTCTAGCTGCATCATTCTGGATTAATTGCATTTTCTGTGTCACCTTCAAAGGTAGCCCTACGTAGAGCTCATTGCAGTAGTGGCATAAAGTAGCATAAATGATAGCATAAAGAAGGCAGCCAGATGAAAGCACCTCCAGTTGAAAGGATTTCATAACTTGGTGCTAGGAAGGAGTCCCTTATTCTGTCGCATCACCAAAGGGGAAAGGGGTTGCAGTAGCAGGGGGAGGCAGCACCACTCAGCATGTCTCTCTAGAGACTAGCTTCATGGCAGCTGTGAAGTCCCAGCCCTCACAAGGCTGAATAAGGCAGCTAAGATCTTGGCCCATTGCTACATTTCCAACAACACTTGCTGCAAACCAGAAAAGGCCTCACCCCATGCCCCACAGGTTCTGTCTTGGTCAGCAAGCTGCACACACAACCCTCCCACCCTTTGTTATCCCAAGTTTCAGCTGGCCACTAGCTTAACATAGGAAGAGTTTCCTGGATCAGGCCAGTAGAGCATCCTGTTCTCACTGTGACCAACCAGTCAGCACAAACCCACAAGTAGGACCTGAGCACAAGAGCCCTCCCATTTTTATTTTTATTTTTCACCGCATCCTCATTGGCCATGGGGGGGGGCATGTTTTTTGCCTACCTTGTGTGTAACACCTTTTTGTGGCTAGTTGAGATTCCATAGCACCCTAGCTCCCAGACCTATCATAGCTGACCATAAAGTACAGTGGTTCTTGGTGCATGCCTCTTGACATTAAGTGGTGATGAGGACTGCAACAAAACACAGTTACATTAAAATAATTAGGTTTTGGTGAAGCATCAGCTGCAAATTTGTTGGAGATGTCCAGCTACTTGGTTCCCTTTAAAACAAACTACAAAAGAAGAAAAGAAGAAGAAAAGAAAATGCAATTGCCCTAGCAACCAGAATTAGCAACAATATCAAACCATTTACAGTAATTACAAAATCCAGTAGAAATATGGAGAGTGCCCATCCGCAATAATAATTAGAATACTTTCTCTATTCAAGAGTATAGTATTTATTTGGGGAATATTTTCAGCATGAGGATCCTTCTCAGTTCAAACCCCTATGGCTTTCTTTGCCGCAAGAGAGGCACAAAAAGAGCAGCAAAATTTGCTTTGTTTTCTTGGCCACTATTGTCTCTTTCTATTTCACACACACACACACACACACACACAAAATGTTGATTTCACTGGTTTAAAAAGTAAAGCAAGGAATTATGTGAAGTTGGGACTGCTGAATAATTCATGAATTCTGATTGAATGGGATCATTATCTCCAGCTTTACAAGCTAATAAATACTGTCTATTGCCTAGATATTGTTTTGATCTAATAATGACAAGGGAGGGGGGAATACCTCTGACCTTTCTCCCTTTCAAGTTCCAGCCTAAATTAGGGAGGAGTTCTCTCATGAGTTCACTGCTGGAAAAAAAATTGCACTCCCCCCCCCAGTTGATTTCTCCCAGTTTTTTTGCTGCTGACTTTAACATTGCTCGTTTTTTGGAAATGTGCAAAGTAGCCCAATCCTTTCAGATTCTTTCTCTCTACTTCTTACATTGGCCTTTATTCCTCCCCAATGAACACAGCTGATTGCTTATTTTTGGCCTGCTCTAAGGACTCAGCAGGGACAGCAACACACTAAAGAATGTGGTTCCATATAAGAATCAGGTTAGGACTACAATTTCTCATGCAGGTTTTTTTTGTAAGTCCCGTAGAACGTAGCATGGCTTGCTTCCAAGTAAACATGCATAGGATTGCACTGCAAATAAAATCTGTGCTAAAACCTCTGATCCAGTTAAAAGCATTTCCTGGCCAGCAAACTTTGACCAACAGATCCTTGTTACAATGATCTCTGCATTTATCAGATGTACACTTGGCCCTGTAAGTAGTGACACTATCAATCATCTTTAGCAGGGGCTGAATGGGATACATACCTACAAGGGTGGACTTTGGTAATATGGCATCCTGAGCAAGGGCAACATTTGGTGCTTCCCCTACCCAATATTTCTTATAAATATTTGTGGTGGTGCTGCTTTTGTCGTTGTTATGTGTCCCCTCAGCTCTGGCATTCAGATTTTGACCTCAAACCTTGACATTCAGTGTTTAGAATTAAATTTGACACCAAAATTTAAAGGTTGCCTTCCTTTGGTTGATTGAATCAACATTATAGTTGCTACTACAAAAATCACTGAAGGACAAATACAGATAACGAATAGCAAATGTTTGCCCAAATGGTAAAAACTTCCTTAGGAAAAAAATAGTTTCATCTCTATGGCTTATGACAGAACCACCAGGACATTTGCAGACATACATTTTAATAAGTAATAAAGAGCAGATGTAGTTAACAATCACCTCTGAAATCTCATTTATAAATGCGATGGCTCTGTAGAGAAAACTTCCGAAATACATTTATCAAGTTAAATTCCATCTTGATCACCCATTTGGGTTTTTACCGTATCACCCCTCCTGAAAATAAATGCCAGAGAAATCTACCAATTAAACGATGAGAGACTATTAGCCATTATCCGTCATACTCCTCGACTGATATATCAAGCAATGTGCCTGGAGGTGCTGAGGAATTGCGACTGCTAGTTCCTCCGCATGGCAGGTGCCAAGACAGTCTGAGATGAGAGGTGATTGCACAAAGCTGTGATTGTGAGATGACTTAGCAGAACCCATGATGATCTCTTAATGGCCCCCTACCGAGGGGAGCAGGGGTAATTGTTTGCCAGGGAGAGAATGTGTGTGCAGCAAGAGATCCTCTGCAACCAAAGTAACTAAGTGGGAAAGGAGAGGAAAACGGAGAAACTGGGGGGGGGGGGGAATCTAGAGCAAGGATCACATTTGTTTTGGAACAACCTTTCAGGGCGAGGGAACTTCCAGTGGCAGGCAGGGCCAGAGACAAATAGGCAGAACATTAAATGTGATCTTGACCAGGCATCCCCAACCTTCAGCCCTCCAGATGTTTTGAACTACAATTCTCATCATCCCTGACAACTGGTCCTGTTAGCTAGGGATCATGGGAGTTGTAGGCCAAAACATCTGAAGGGCTGCAGCTTGGGGATGCCTGATCTTGAACTTTTTCAGTTGGCTAGTTTTGTCACACTCACACATCCTTCTCTATCCTTCATTCATAAAGGTAAAGGTAAAGGGACCCCTGAACATTAGGTCCAGTCGCGACCGACTCTGGGGTTGCGGTGCTCATTTCACTTTATTGGCCGAGGGAGCCGGCGTACATGTGGCCACCATGACATGACTACGCCGCTTCTGGCGAACCAGAGCAGCACATGGAAACACCATTTACCTTCCCGCCGGAGCGGTAGCTATTTATCTACTTGCACTTTGACGTGCTTGCGAACTGCTAGGTTGGCAGGAGCAGGGACCGAGCAACGGGAGCTCACCCCGTCATGGGGATTCGAACCGCCGACCTTCCGATCGGCAAGTCCTAGGCTCTGTGGTTTAACCCACAGCACCACCCACGTCCCTCCATCCTTCATTCATAGAAGCAAGCAAAACAAAAAACAAAAAACCCAACACAGTCAGTTTTCAAGGATGAATTCCAGCTAAGCAAAAACACTTAAGGAGGGTGCAAACCACAGTTGGTGAGGAATGTGGCTTGATGGGGGGTGCGGCCTAGGGAGAATTCTGGGGACCATACCTGGTCACACCTGGCCCTTGGCTTCAGATTCTCTATCCCTGGCACAGAGGCTATATTATCAGGAAAGTAAGAATACCTGTGGGGTTAAGGAAAGAATGCAGGGCAAAAAAGAGCCAGTATTAGGTAATTTATTTAATTTGTTTATGAACTGCTCAAAGAACAGACAAACTAGGCAAGAGACAGGAGATCTATGATTCAAGCACCCATCTCTCTTTTAAAAGCAGCCACAGGGGGGTATGAAATTGATTAGGAAACGGACGTTTTCCTGATCCAAATACTTTATCATATGTTTGGCTACTCGCCTACGGACACATTTTGTAAGGACTTTGATGAAGGCAAGTGTTTAAGAGCAACCTAAGAAGATGCTCTCCAGGGATTTGACTACAAACTTGCAGATTTGCTGGTGTGCGGCAGCGTGAATGCAGTTCTTGAACAGGAGAATTTCTTTCTCTTCTTTTTTTAAAAACCAAATCCCCACCTCTGTGCTTACGTTCTGCCTGCCACGGTCTAGGAGTTTTGTTTTTAGAAGCGCGTTTTTCAGATTGTTGAAGATGCTTGAACTTTGGCCCACTCCTTCTTGCTGCAGGGGAAGTCGTGGAATTTTAGGTCAGGAACACACAATGCAAGATATACCTTCCATTTGAATTGTGTGCCATTTTACCTGTAGGGCTCCTCTGATCTTATTATGAGCGCTAAACTTTGAATGGGGCACTGTGTGCTGTCGCACACACGCACAAAAGGATTATTGGGTTAGGCCGCTCAGTCGGGTGCCTTTTCCTGACCTCTTCTTCTTACCATCTCTCCCTCTGCGGTGTATTTCCCTTAATGACAGATACAGATACAAGACAGACAACTGGTTGGCTTGCTAATGGACCAACACATTCCTTGGCCCTGTGTGTGTGCAGATGAACACGTTTCATTTCCCATGTAAGAGTATACCTTTTAATTTCTTCCCTCAAAAGAGGTGGAAGGAACAGTGGTACCTCGGGTTAAGTACTTAATTCGTTCCGGAGGTCCGTTCTTAACCTGAAACTGTTCTTAACCTGAAGCACCACTTTAGCTAATGGGGCCTCCTGCTGCCGCTGTGCCGCCGGAGCATGATTTCTGTTCTCATCCTGAAGCAAAGTTCTTAACCTGAGGTATTATTTTTGGGTTAGCGGAGTCTGTAACCTGAACCTGAAGTATGTAACCCAAGGTACCACTGTAATGGCATAAGTAACAGTAGCTCAGAACAGCGTGATCCAGCAGTCTCTTGTCTAAACATATCAGCAGTACCTGTACAGTGGTACCTCAGGTTATGAACACCTCAGGTTACAAACACAGACTCTGCTAACCTGGAAGTAGTACCTCGGGTTAAGAACTTTACTTCAGGATGAGAACAGAAATTGCAAGCCAGTGGCATGGTGGCAGCAGGAGGCCCCATTAGCTAAAGTGGTACCTCAGGTTAAGAACGGTTTCAGGTTAAGAATGGACCTCTGGAATGAATTAAGTATGTAACCAGAGGTACCACTGTGCCTGTAATGGTTTGGAAAGGCAGGGTTCAAGTGAAGAGGAGTAAAGAAAAGTTGCCTCGTTTTCTAACTTATCATATGTAGAGATGGTTGTGGCAGTTCATATTGTTTCTTACCTTTTGAAACCATAAAAATGATTTCTCAAGGTACCTACAGTGCATGTTAGGAAGGATGTTGCCTTTGGTCCATGTTGTTCGGTTCTGTTTTCACCGACTGGCGGTGGCTGTCTAGGATTTCAGACTTTCCCAGCTCTACCAGGAGATGCTGGAGATTGAACCTTGGACCTTGTGCAGGCAAAGCACATGTTCTATGAGATGTGTCGCTTCCCCTAAGCATGTACCACTGTCTTTGACTAACAGACTTCTTCCCCCAGTGTCAAGCAACAGTTGCCTTCTAGGTAAGTTGGCTGACTGTGTAATCAGGGCCCAGATGCATATGTGTCACATATAATTGGCACTGCTTATATCTCATGTGTGATTGAAAGGGTTTCAGCCCACCTTCTTGGTTTGGCAGTGGAGACTGTTTGGGTGGTTTTGATGGATGGATGGTTCTCATTTAGAAAGGAGCATCTGCCAAGCACTTAATCTCAGGAGAGTGATCCCCTAGGTTTTTATTTTTATTTTTAGCTCTGCTCCAAATGTAAAGCCTGGAATGGCAGAAATAAACTGCAACCAGAAACCTGCTGCAAATGTGTATATATTGATACTGGCGATGAGGGAATTGAAAGCAATTCTGCTGCTGGGCCAGAAGTGAGGACAGAGGAAAACTCTGAATTCTTCCATCCATTTCCTGACTTAAAGAGGGGAAGGTTTAGGCGTGCTCAGAATTATGTATGAGATATCATGATGGGTACCAGTTTGGATGGCTTTAAAAGGGATTTAGACAAATCCATGGAAGATAAAGCTATCAATAGTTGCAATCCATAATGTACATGTTGTAGCTATATTCCAGGTGCTATCACCAAGAAGGCCCTGCCTTGTGTCATTGCCTGGTGCATTATGCCCATCAGCGGATCATGAGTAAGGCCTCCTCTGCTGATTTCCAGGCCCTGGATGATAGGTGTTGTCAAAGACCTTCTTTCAAGTACTTGGGGACCAAACCTTGTGTGCTAGCACTTATCTTCTCCCCAAACAGGTGCTTAACTCACCTGTCTGCTCAGTTCCTGCCCTTTTGTGCAGGGGGTTGATGGACGAGGAATTTCCAGCTCTGTCATTCTGCTCTGCTGGCATGGGCTTGCCCTTCCAAGTAGCAGCTCAGGCATGCATAATGGAAGATGAGTTGCTCATGCTATATATATATATATACATATATATATATATATATATTTGCAGGCAAGTCATAAGGCTGAATATTTTTTGAGGGGAAGTATGCAAATGGAGTGAAAAACAGTAACTGTTTAGGGAAACATCATTTAGCTATGACTTTATTCTGAGATGTTATTAATACAATCAATTTGCACTATACCATCTCGCAGGGAAGTTTAGAAATATAGACAATTTCTCATGCCACTAGCAATACCAACAGTTGCTTATTGATACAGTGAAACCTTGTTAATGTAGTAATGACTAGAAACCCCACTGGGAGCTGCTGAATTTTGTGAATTAGCGTGTAAGTGGATAAACAATACAAAAAGCAAAGATAATACATCACAAATTCTGCTCTTTGGGGACTCTAATCTTCCTTTAGGCAATCTTTGGATAGGGTAAAGGCATAAGCTGTGCCACCCTTGGCGCAACCCCATGTGGCACTGTGGCCTAGAGACACAGATCCTTCTCCTGAAACTCTGGGGGTGGGGGGAGAAATTAATTAGCAATCCGTATTGTATTGGCAATTTTTAGTGAGCTAAACCAGCCTTTCAGTGGGCCCCAGGCACTTGACTATAAAAGAACTCAGCGGTGATATATTTTGCATATGGTCACGAACCGCTTAATGGTTAACATCCACTGACCTGCCAATTATGCCCCTGTGGAAACTCCAGTTGCCGCAGCAAAAAGTAACCATCGTAAGCAGATTCCAGCTGTGCTCCAACATCTACACAGGCAGGTGAGCTTCATCTGAGTAGGATGGTTTGGGATGTTCAGTATCATACAAATGCTAAATCAGTGTTTCTCAACCTTTGGGTCCCGAGATGTTGTTGAACTACAACTCCCATCATTCTTAGCCAGCATGACCAGTGTTCAGGGGTTGGGATTGGTGGTCAGCTAAATGGATTGGGATGTCCTACTGTAGCTCAGGGGTGGCTAACTCACTGGCCAGGAGCAGCCAGGAGGGGCTGGGGTGGGCTGGTGACACACACATAGCCCTCTGGCACCAACATCACATACCCTCCAACATTCCCCCAATGAAAATAGGGACGTCCCATTCCATAATGATAATTTTCCTATTTATACCCCACACAACTTACTGGGTTGCCCCAGCCACTCTGGGCAGCTTTCAACATCCCGTATTTTTCGCTCTATAAGACGCAGCAGACCACAAGACGCACATAGTTTTTGGAGGATGAAAACTAAAAAAAAAAAATAAAAAAAAAATCTGAATCTCAGAAGCCCAAACAGCAAGAGGGATTGCTATGCAGTGAAAGCAGCAATCCCTCTTGCTGTTCTGGCTTCTGGGATAGCTGCACAGCCTGCATTCACTCCATAAGACACACACACATTTCCCCTTACTTTTTAGGAGGGAAAAGTTGAGTCTTATAGAGCAAAAAATATGGTATATAAAAACATAATAAAAAAGAAACATTTAAAAAACCCTTCCCTATACAGTGGTACCTCTGGTTGCGAATGGGATCCGTTCCGGAGGCCCGTTCACAACATGAAAAGTCCACAACCTGAAGCGCCGTATCTGCGCAGGTGCGCGGTGCAATTTGGTCTTGTGCGCATGCGCAAAGCGTGATTTAGCACTTCTGCGCATGTGCGAGCGGCAAAACCTAGAAGTAACCTTTCTGGTACTTCCGGGTCGCCGGAATCAGAAAAAACGTAACACGAAGCAAACGTAACATGAGGTATGACTGTACAGGATTGCCTTCAGATGGCTCGGGGGTTAGATAGTTCCACACCCTCCAACGTTTCTCCAATGCAAATGGGGACATCCTAAGGAAAAGTGGGACATTGCAGGATCAAATCAGAAACCGGGATATCTTCTCTAAATCAGGGACTTCCCTGGGAAATAGAGACACTTAGAGGGTCTGGCATCACTGCAGCTTAGTGGGCTGGTGAGGGGAAGTGGGCCGGCCGGAAGTCGGTACTATTTGGTAAAGGGGGTCTGACCCCTTTCAGGAATGCCTGATGCCATGAACACTCCAAAGGACTTGACTGAGACTAAGACATGACTTGAGTCAGTTCCCTCCACCTCCACCTTACACCATACCTTCTCCTTAAACAGTGGGTTTCTCCGCAGTTCACAGAAGCGGGGGGATGTTATTCCATCTGCTGCTTCTTTCTCAACCCTTGGGGTGCTGTGGTATGAAAGGCTCCCTGATCTGAAGATAATCAACATCACGTGCCAAAGGATGAGCCAATTGTGTGCAGATACGCGATCCATCAGTGTAAGGTTAATGCGCTCCTTGTTGAAAGCATATAATCATTTTGAAGTATCTGGTGTGTGTGCGTGTGTCAAAAAAGCAAAGCGTAATTTTATGTGCCTGGAAGTAACTATCTAAGCTTCAGGCAATATAAACGTTGCTATTACTGGGGAGTAAAAGCTCTGCATAATTAACAAACATCATCAGCCTTACAGTTCCTGTGGAATGTGGCAACCTCCTTGCCTGAAGGCTGCTCTCATCTTCCTAAGTCTGTTTACCCTGTCCAAGATTAGATTAGTTTAATTATTATGAAAAAGACTGCTAAGATCTTACAGCCTAATTATGCAAATGTTTTTAAATGTTCGCAAAAAGTAATTTATTTATTTGGGAGATAAATGAATCTGTTTTGTCATAAAACAGATTGCAGTCCTGGCAATGTACAGGCTGGGTTATGTGCCCTAAGGCAGAACTTTTACCGCAAATATCAGTAGGATCTCTGGATCACAACGTTTTATAAATACATCAATGATCTCTTTCTTTAAAGCAGGTTTTATTGCTGTTGTTGTTCTTTCTTTTCTGTAAATGATCATAATTCCAGGAAGAACTATTACAGGTTTAATATGCAACCAACCTTCTTGTGAAAATAGGACTTCTCAGCCAGAATTGTCTATAAAATGCTAACAGCCAAACCATTCCTAGTAGACCTATTAAGGTGCACCTGTTTTATGAGGCCTCAGATCAGATTTCTTTCCAAGAGTACTCTCACACATACCGCTGTGAGAACAATCGCTCCAGAAATGGTCCCTCCTTCAAAATAAAGCAGAGGCACCCTTTTCGAAGTTTTCTATAATAACTGCATTGAAGGTTAAAAACCAATCTCTTGATGTTTAAATATAGGATAGTGACTACGTTTATATCCATAATACATTTCTGTTTGTCAAATGTGTGTCCTGCTCTTTTTTCCTAGAACAACTATACTGGGGGATGCTTCAGGGATCTCTTGTATGATAGGTCTGCTTGATAGTGACTGGTCCAAATTTCACCTCCATGCCTGAGAATTGATATCTATTGGGGTGGGGGGTGGACTTGGAAACCAGACTGGTAACACATCTCTCTTGTACGTATTGGTTTTACTTGCGAGAAGGACCATAGCTAAGTGTATGTAAAATGTCCCACATTCAACCCCTGGCATCTCCAGGTACAGGTGTGCAAGACTCCTGTATGAAACTTGGGAAAAGCCAGTGCAGATTGGGCTAAAGAAGAAAACAAAGTCTGGTGGCAACTTTCAGCATCTGAATATTTTCGACAGCTGTGTTCATGAACGTACGCTATATTAAGTCTCAGACAAATTAGCCATATAGGAGATTAGAGGGAACTAAATTGGCAAATCTCCTTTGAAATGTAAAATGAAAATGATTAAAAACCAAGACATAAAATAAAGTGGGCAAAAGAATATACTTTTTTTTCAATTAAAGTGGTTCTCCACACACCCCTCCCCACTTTTGTGTGTGCAAGAAAAGATCAAGTTCACCTCCACTGTTAATGCCACAATGATGCATTAATGTCTTTTACAGTCAATGTTTATTTCCCCATCTCGGATGATGCACTTCATTAGAAATATATTGCGCCAAGAACAATGCAGCCTGTCTCCTTGATTTGTATATAAATTAACTGCTATTTAAATAGGCAGGGCAATGGCTCTACATGGAGATTACACCTAGAGTTCTCTTGTGTATTAAATGGAAGATGTGAGCGATGATATTAACTAGCTGCTATGACATCACCATTAGCATGGATATCCGAGACATTAGAAGCTGCTGGCTGTCATTTAAATGAACACATCTCAAGTGCACCTG
The DNA here is from genome assembly GCF_951804945.1 of Podarcis cretensis. NCBI lineage: Eukaryota > Metazoa > Chordata > Lepidosauria > Squamata > Lacertidae > Podarcis > Podarcis cretensis. Next base: position 77,078,277 of record NC_137174.1, read on the forward strand.
CTTTATAATTATTCGTTTGAGTAGGATCATTAACATATTCCTTAAGTCATTTGCAGGCAATTTGGCTCTACAGTAATGATTTTTATCATTCTTTGTAACAATTAATTTTAGATACATCACACACACACACACGTACATATACAAATGCATATGCATATGCATATGAGTAGCAGAAGAAAAGCTTTGCTGAGTACACTAGTTCCTTACTGAAAGCAGATGCATCAAGTTACCTCAGCTAACTGAGGGCTTCTGTGGTTTGTAAGCTTCCTTCAGGGACAACAGGAAGTATGCTGTGGGCTTCTCTCACACGTTCTCATTCTCCCAATGTTACCAGAGCAAAACAGGAAGAGAAGGCACAGTAGCTAGTCATAAGTGACTAGGTAAAGATAAAGAGACCCCTGACCATTAGGTCCAGTCGTGGCCGACTCTGGGCTTGCGGCGCTCATCTCACTTTATTGGCCAAGGGAGCCGGCGTACAGCTTCTGGGTCATGTGGCCAGCATGACTAAGCTGCTTCTGGTGAACCAGAGCAGCACATGGAAACGCCGTTTATCTTCCTGCCGGAGTGGTACCTATTTATCTACTTGCACTTTGATGAGCTTTTGAACTGCTAGGTTGGCAGGAGCAGGGACCAAGCAACGGGAGCTCACCCCGCCGCGGGGATTCAAACCGCCAACCTTCTGATTGGCAAGTCCTAGGCTCTGTGGTTTAACCCACAGCGCCACCCATGTCCCTTCCATAAGTGAATAGAGTAGCCTTATTTCAAAGTTTGGGTTGAAATGATTCCCACACGCCAAATTCTACCAAAACAAAACAAAAGGAGATCATCTCTAATATATACATCATGCCCCTGGTTTCTTTTTTTGCAATGTACGTTCAACCTATCACGAGAGCCAACAGACTTTTAAAAATGACTTGCATTCAGAACCGATGATGCCTCATTCCACATATCCTGATAACGCCTCTCAACATATAGAAGTTAAAGAAAATCAAGTGCTGCAGAAGGCAAACAGGTCAGTTCCCATGGCACTGAACAGTTGTTTGCCATTGACACTTGTGGCAATCACTGCGATGCATTGCCTGCCAACCCCAACGCTGGCCTAGCTCATAAGGTTGTTGTGAAGTTAAAGCAGTGGGATTGCAGAATGCTTTAACATCCTTCAAGGAAAGGCAGAATGAATGAATGAATGAATGAATGAATGAATGAATGAATGAATATGACAAGGCCGAAGACAGCTAATAATATGGTAGGGTTTTTTTTACAAAGTTGATGATAGCTTGAATCATAGAATTGTAGAGTTGGAAGGGACCTGGAAAATTATCTAGTCTAACCCCCTGCAATGCAGAAGTATTCAGCTTTCCCATATGGGGATCAAACCTGCAAACTTGCTGTTATCAACATTTACACCCATTTATACCCAGACAATAGAGTCAGGATTGTAGCTTTAAATGATATTGCCTGTCTCAGCAAGTGTTGATGTTTAAGCAAGGATGTTCATGAAGTTTAAAATGAATGCCCGTGCTTCACAATTTGTTTGTGATATAGTTTCTAATGATTTCCTCCCTCTTTTGTAAAAAATAAAATAAAAATCAAATTAAGCATTTAGGAAGTTTTCTTCCAACTGAAGGTATCATTTAAGTTCAGAGAGAATGAGAGAGAGAGAGAGAGAGAGAGAGAGAGAGAGAGAGAAGAGTAATAGCTTGACAATATTACGGCTGATTTCATTTTCAAATCAACATTATCACATCATTACAGATTTGTCAGTTTTATGGAACAATTATTCAGTTGGTTTATTTCAATTTCCAATTATTTCAGATTCCACAATTCACTAAGAACACATTCTCGTTAACTTTCTTTAATTGGATGTTTCTTTCATAATAATTTGTTTCAGTCATGAGGGAAAGGCACGTGTCCAGAAAGGGTTAAAGTACAGTCACAAATTTCATCATGAATGACAGCATTCATTATTACCAGTAATCCCTGTAAAAAGTCTGATGGCTGGAGAGGAAATGCTTTGTATTACAGCTAAACTATGTAGATATAATTATTTTCTTTATTTCTACAATTCTCCTAGTAGTTAAATTCAGCAGACTTCGGTTGTGCTGTTTTTACACAGCCGAGGATCAGTCTTGGTTGAGATTGAAATAACTTGTTAGATTTCAGCAACACAATATCTACTCAAAAGTAAGCCCCTGGAGTTCAGTGGGGTTTTTTCACAGGTAAGTGTGTGTAGCATTAATTTAAAAAACAAAACAAAAGAGTTTAGCTATGTTCACATTTACCACTAGGTGGCAATAGGAATAACCTGAACACCAATCGCCTTTCCTTAAGAGATCAGCTTTTAAAAATATTGTAATTATTTGTACCTTGAGTTGAAACCAAACAATTCATTTCTCATTGCTGAAATGTAGCATAGCCAGGTAGCTTTCTAGTCGGATCAGCGGACAGCTCACATAGCACTGTCCATCTCGCTGCAAAAACTCGGCGACTTTTAAATGAGCTCTATTTTTATCTGTTGGCCAAAATCTACCGCTAACCTTGTGGGCAGTTCCATAGCCAGACAGTCAATCATAGAATCTTAAGAGCTGGAAGGGATCCCAGGGTCATCTAGTCCAACCGACTGGAATGCAGGAATCTCAGTTAAAGCATCCATGACAGATGGCCACCCAATCTTGGCTTGAAAACCTCCCATGAATGAGAATTCATCACCTTCCAAAGGAGTCCGTTCCACTGTCAAACAGCTCTTGGTCAGAAAGTTCTTCCTGAAGTTTAGTTGGAATCTCCTTTCTTGTAACTCAAAGTCATTGGTTTGATTCCTACCCTCCAGAGCAGGTGGAAACAAGCTTGCTCCCTCTTCCATGTGACAGCTTGATAGATATTTGAAGATGGCTATTCTATCTCCTCACAATTTTCACTTTTCCATGGCTAAACATACCCAGTTCATTCAACCTTTCCTCATAAGGCCTCATAAGGCCTTTATGGGTCTTTTGGAACTACGAATCCTACAAGCCTGTCTGTGAACATGCCATACAACACTGGAATCTGGGATGAAGTCAGTGTAGCCCAGCAGGCAGTGAACTGGGTGGAACATGGAGTTGGACAAAAAAAATTAAAAGCCAAAAAATCACATCTGTCCATTGAGTACTATTAGTGCTTTGCTGCTTGCTTCCGTGGGCTCCTTTCAGAGGAAGAGCAGGATTAGATTTAATAAATAGCAATTTGTAGTGGTTCGAACCAAATCCGAGCCCATATTTGGGTTGTCCAAGAGATCAACATGAAGAGGTACTAGGAAATGGCTGCTGACGTCACACTCAATGCCAGTAGCCAAATTGTGATGCCACACATTTTTGAGTGTGTGAAATACTGAGGCAGCCTCTCTCATCATCAGCACTCTCTCATCACTGCTTAACTTGTGTGTATATGTGAAATCTCTCTCACACACACTATGAAAGTATAATAAATGAGGCTCATCATTACGATCTTTCATTATCACAACAAGAGTTTGGAATTTCTTTTATGATTTGCTACTGAAAATCTAAAAAATACTGAACTCACAAGATGGAGACTTCCTTCTCTTTCTCTTTCTCAAACCCCCCCCCCCACAATTTTCTTCCCATTTGTCCCCCCTCCCCCAAAATGTCTTTTCTGGAGGAGCAAAAATAAGAACCAATCAGGAACTAAGAGGATGCTGCCCATTTTGGGAAAGCCTGAGTGCCTCCAAATGGTAGTGGAGAGACCTACCTAACTACATTAGGGCAAGCATTTTGGTAACCAAGCACCACCTACTGTGCTTATTACACAGACCACAAATAGGAGAGATAGTTTGGGATGATTATAGAAGAACTCTCTGACTTATATAACTCTTTTGTACTGGCACATCTGACTCTTTGAGAGTTGCTAACATCACCGGAAACCCTTTTAGAGCTATATGGTTTCTTCCCCCAATTTTCTCTATACAGAACAAGCTAGCATTACATGTAAGGCAAAAGTGAACATGGTTTTTGTGTGTGTGTGTTTATACGTTCAGGATTATAGTTGGGGGATATGTTAAAACTAAAATAATTGCATCATAAATAACTATGGGATCCATCTACAATATACACCTTCCTGAAATGATGCAGAGTGCTAAAGATATGTGTTTAATAATAATAATAATAATAATAATAATAATAATAATAATAATAATAATTTATTATTTATACTCCGCCCATCTGGCTGAGTTTCCCCAGCCACTCTGGGCGGCTCACAATCAAGTATTAAAAACAATACAGCATTAAATATTAAAAACTTCCCTGAACAGGGCTGCCTTCAGATGTCTTTTAAAGATAGGATAGCTACTTATTTCCTTCACATCTGAAGGGAGAGTGTTCCACAGGGTGGGCGCCACTACTGAGAAGGCCCTCTGCCTGGTTCCCTGTAACCTCACTTCTCACAATGAGGGAACCGCCAGAAGGCCCTCGGCGCTGGATCTCAGTGTCTGGGCTGAACGATGGGGGTGGAGACACATAAAATGCTGTGTTTCAATGCATTGTATTTAAAGCACTATGCAGAGAGGTTTGTTTCTAGGTAAATGTGGCAAGGAGAGGCTGGAGTCGGCTAATTGATTACTCATCTCTGGAAACCCAAGCTGCAGTCTTTCTTCAGGAAGGTGAAACCTGAGGACCCAATGTCAAAGTCAGCGGATGCAGCCAGCAGCAGCAGTAGATGTTCAGCTCAGAGATGATAATACAAGCAAGTTACTTACATAGGATCTCTCTCTGGGACCAGAGAGAGGAATGTTTATTGAACTGTATTAAGGGCTAAAAACAAGACTGGATTGCATTGCTTGCTGTTAAAGAGCAATGTGCTACTTTGCATTTGTAACATTTGTTTGTAGCTATTTTAAGACTCAGGTAGGTAGCCGTGTTGGTCTAACACAGTAGAAATATAATAAAAAATAAAAATTTGTCCAGTAGCACCTTAGAGACCAACTAAGTTTGTTCTTCGTATGAGCTTTTGTGTGCATGCACACTTCTTCAGATATCAGTTGGTATATGAAGAAGTGTGCATGCCCACGAAAGCTCATATCAAGAACAAATTTAGTTGGTCTCTTAGGTGTTACTGGACAATTTTTTATTTTTTAAAATATATTTTAAGACTGCAGTGAAGCTCTGAGACTCATTCATTTCTATTCTACACAAACAAATTTATTTCTACTTTGCACAAGGTGCAGATCAGGGATTGCATGTTTTGGGACCAATTTGCTTCAATTTGAGTTTTATAGTAGGTTAAGGCCTTCCAACCCTCCACTTTAGAGTCCATTTTAGAGAGCTAGCAGCAAACAAGGTTGTCAATAGTCATTATAACTTGGTGTCAGACTTCAGCTCTGAGGTCTCTTCCTTGAAGCAATGGCTTCATCCCTTCCTGCTGCAGTGTCTGCGCTCATGAATTGATGACCCAGATGACGTTGCATTTATTTATTTTTGAATATTTACAGGCTACTTAATATTGAGAAACTTCCCAAAGTGGTCTATAAATTCATAAAGCATACAATACGGAAACCTAAAAACTACTAAATATATTGTTTCAGACATCTGCTATAACCAGGGGGGAAAATAACTACTGTATTTTTCCGTGTATAACACTTCCCCATGTATAACACTCCAAATTAAGAAAAATGGGGAGAGATTACCCATAGTTGTTGAGCTTTGTTTAGGGGGGGATCACCTACATGCGCGTCACTCACCCGCCACTCGCGTGTGTCGGAAAAGACACCAATCGTCTATCCCAGTGCCGGCAGAAGCCGCCAATCACCTGCCCAATTGCCACAGCAGCAGCAAATCAACACTAGCCCTTGCTGCAGCCAACAATAACACACTCAATAGCCGCTGACAATCACCGGGTCGCAAAAGCAACCAATCCCACGTCCCCCCTAAACACTATCCGTGTATAAGACAACCCCCAATTTTAAACTTAATTTTTAAAGGAAAAAAAATCTCGTCTTATACATGGAAAACTATGGTATGTGGCTGACATCACTATTCATGAATCGCAAACTAAAGATCATTGGCACATGTCTAATATCACAAGGAAGAACATTCCTCAAAATAGATGCCAACATACTAAATACTGTACTCTGAGCAGAGTCAAACTAGAGTTCTTGCTGATGGTTCTGCACCATACTGTCCTCCTTGCCACCTCCCCACTCTCCATCCCATTAAGGAACAGTGACCCACCTACCAGTGACTCCACCCCACCAGGCAAGCCACTTCTGTTCAAGAGAAGGGGGTCCCATCAGGAGAACCTCTCAGGATGACTTCAATGGCCAGGCACTAGAGGAGGAAGTCCCGTGTTTTCCCTACAGCACCATGGCTATAGTGTCATTCTGGTGCCATTGTGGAGGAAAATGGCAGCCACTGCAAGATCCGGCCACTGTAGATCGGCACCGTTTACATGGGGTGAAACCTGCTGTTTTCCTCTCATGATGCCCCATAATGATGCTGCATCTGCACCATGGCTGGTAAAATAAAATATTGCCTGAGCTGCCAACACAAAAGCACTGCCGTAACTGTTAACAAATTCCACCACCCCGTCCCCAGGCAGTAAAATGTGTGGGCCCAAATGTCTCCCGTCTCCCAAGATGCAACATAAACATCTTGAACTGAGCTGGAAAGTTCTCAGTAGAGAAAAGTGATTTAGGACACCTTACACAGCGGGTGGCGCTGTGAGTTAAACCACAGAGCCTAGGGCTTGCTGATCAGAAGGTCAGCGGTTCGAATCCCTGCAACAGGGTGAGCTCCCATTGCTCGGTCCCTGCTCCTGCCAACCTAGCAGTTCAAAAGCACATCAAAGTGCAAGTAGCGGGAAGGTAAACGGCATTTCCATGTGCTGCTCTGGTTCGCCAGAAGCAGCTTAGTCATGCTGGCTGTACGCTGGCTCCCTCGGCCAATAAAGCGAGATGAGCGCTGCAACCCCAGAGTCGTCCACGACTGGACCTAATGGTCAGGGGTCCCTTTACCTTTACTCATTACCAGGGAGCCTGTATTTGGTTTCACAACCCTTTTAACAACTGGAATGGATCCTCAAAGGGATATCCCAGCAGTTGCATCTTTTCCTGCAGACTAACACTCCACAGCCATTTCGTCACACAGAACAGCCTGATGAACTACTCCCCTGAGGAAGCCAGCCAGTATCTCTCATAGGTTTTGAGTAGAGTTTTCTCATTGCACCCAGCAGAGGGCAAAGAGCTATGAAGGCCAATAACCTAAAGCCAATATATACATACTATACGGCCAAGAAATTAGAGGTTGTTTGTAGGACCCTTCGCATTATGTTGCTTCTTCAACATGCACATCTCTCCACTGGTCATAATATTCAAGAATGTCCCTCATGACTTCAGGCTAATTCATCATTTGTCTTGTTCGAAGTGAGGCTCAATTAAAGGCACCATTGAGCCTGAATTATGTTCCAGGTGTTATGCTTCTCTCCACCTCAGAGCAGCTGGTGATGGCCTGTGGCACCAGTGACCTTATGGTCAAGTTTGCATTCAGTCTGCATTTTGTCTACTGCCAGTTCACCCCAGGGCTTCAACTTGGTTCAAGTTCCAGAGAAGTTATTGCTTTGAGAAAGTCCTTTTGACAGCCTGTTCCATTTCCTGTGTGATTGCAAAAAGTCTAGTGCCTCCCTTGACTTGTTCTGATTTGGCTAAAATCCTGCAATTATATTATATATTTCCTTATTTATTAAATTTACATACCGCCCTTCCTCCCCAATGAGTGTGTACTTTGTATGTATAATTTTATAATGTCTCCTGTTTTTAAACTCTGGTATTTTAAATGAATATTTTATACCATTTTATGGAAACAGATGAGTAATTCTCACCCAATTAACCAAAATATAAATCTTGCTCGATAAATAAATTGATACTTCTAGTAAGTGTCCCCTTTATATACATCCCCTAGACAAAAATTCCTCGATTACATCCTTTGCTCTCTTTCCAGCTGACCTCCCCCTTGAGCATATCTCTATTTTGCTGGCTGGCAATAGCGTATTTATTACTGCACTGGTTGCAAAATTTGCCTTGGCTGCAAGTAAGTTGAGAGCTAAGCACATGGAAGGACGTGCGGATCCGGAATTGGCCTCCACAGTCACTTACGGACTCATTGAAACCATGTTTATTGAAGACAATCTTACTCAGCTATGAGTGATCGCCAAAGAAGAAGAAGAAGAAGACGTAAGGGGGAGTGTGAGATGCAGAGTCCTTAACTTATAGAGATGTGATTTTTGCAGTTTTGTATGTTTGCTTTGCTGTTGTTGTTGTTCAGTTTTAAATCAATTATTTGTATTCTACGCATTGTGACCAGTTGTGACAGCTTATAGCTTTTAGCAATAAAGATTTCATTCATTCATTCAGAGCACAAGTGTCCAGAGCATGGCAGCCAGTCATACGCTTCAAAATACAGGAACACCAGCTGTCCTGAAAAGGTAATTTTAGAACTGGAGAAATTTCACTTGGATAATTATATCTCTTCAGTTCTGTTGCTCAAGCATGGAGATCTTTGTCTTTGTAAGATCCTCCTTTTCTTGATCTGATCCCACTCTTTGTTCCCGATGCAGATCTTTACCCACTCCTTCTTGCCTGGCCAGCAGGAGGCATTTTGTGGTTCGCCTCAGGTGCCCAAATGTCTTGGGCTGGCCCTGAGCAGAATAGCCAATGGTAAGGGATGATGGGAGTTGCAGTGCAGGGCTACAGGATAGGTACTCCTGCTCAAGAACCCATTTCAATTTAAGAGACACTAGAAAGCCCAGTTGTGAAATCAGAGTAGATCAGCCATTTGCTCCAAGATGACAGGCACAGCATAAGGGCTGTGAATATACTAGAAGTGAAGCAATACAATAGAAAATGAAATGTGAAAGGTTTGATTATACCCTCTCAGACTTGTTTTTGGAGGAAGTTTACGCAATCCTCTATGATGGGGGAATCACCATTGATTTAAGAGGTGCATTACCAGGCCACTGTTATGTGGGAATCTACTGGAAAAAAACTGAGTAAAGTTTCATCAGAATACTAATATTAAATTTCTATTCATATATATATATATATATATATATATATATATATATATGAATAAAAATTTAATATTAGTATTATATATATATATATATATATGGCATAAAGCAATTAAAAAATAATCTTGTAAAGCAGGTTTTATTTAGCCACATCTGATTTCAATCAAAGGGATGACAATTTTTACCCAAAAGCCAGAGTCCTGGGAGGACTACTTTCAGGTTTAAACAGCTGGCTATGTGTGGGAAAGATTGCTAAAAATAATTGATTATGTTTGCTGAAATTCCAGTTAAGAAAAACAAGAAAAAAAATATTTTTGCTTTAATTCCCCTGCCCCCATGCTGTTCTCTTACAGAATGCCCCCCCCCCCTTATCATTCCTTATTTGGATGCAGAATATAGTTGCCTATTTTCTATGGTCAGTGGACACTTCATTTTAATTACTTCAGAGGTAAATGCATTTTGAAGGTGTTTGGTTCCAATTTCAGGCAAGGAAGAACAAATTAATATAATGATCACATAAGGATATAGCAAATATCTTCAAATATAAGCAGTGTGTCATTAAGAAAAGACCAACATTTAGTTGGCTTTGCTATGAGCCTTTATCTAATTATGAAGGGCACAACTTAACTACTCAACATAGCTAACTTTTATCATAGAATCATAAAGCTGGAAGGGACGCTGAGGATCATCTAGTCCAACCCTCTGCAATGCAAGAATATGCAAGGATAGAACCTGTGACTTTGGCATTATTAGCACCACGCTATAACCTGGTCAGATAGCAAGTCACATAAAGATTCTCTTTTTTATCTTGGCAGTTATGAGGTATCACCAGGCTTATAACAACCATTATTTTGTCTTAGGATATAGGTGCCAGCTCCCTGGGGCCCTGGGTGCCCAAGCACAAAAACTTTCCCACGAAGGGGCCAGGTACCCACAAATTTTGGGGCCAGGGCCATGCACACTGCTTGGCACCCACGGCCCCGGGCACCCATGGGTGCGGGCCCAAGTTGGCACTCCTGCCTCAGGATTCTTATAATTATCATTCTTTTAATTCTTACTAGTGACCTTGCGTTGCTTGCAAATTCTAAGAAAAAGATCAACAAAAACTCATAAGTGTTAGCAGGCCTTGCAGTGTGGGTGAATCAGTGCAGATTAATCATTTATAGTTTCTGGAGTTCAAAGGCTTTATTCATGCAGAAACTCTACAGAATAAATAACGATGAGAAAGGAAAAACAATGGACATCTCATCTGAACAAGTTGGGAGTGAACAATGAAACAATTCAGAGAATCTAAAATACAAGCAGTGGCTAGATCCCATTTATTTATTTATTTAACCACCATTTTCCCTTAGATCTCAGGGCTGTTCACAACATAAAACTACAATATAAAAACAACTATATGAGAAAAACAAGAGCAAAAATCAAATAGATAACCCCCTCCCGCATCCCCATTTGCCCTCATGTGGTTTAAAGGAATATGCATTAACTACAAACTCAAGAGAATGAAAAGTATTTGCTTTCCTTCAACAGTAATAACATAAGAATAGCCCTGCTATATCAGGGTAAAGTCCCATCTAGTCCAGCATCTTCGTGTCACTCTCCCCTCCTGCAGTTTTCATAAAAACTGGTAGCTAGAAGCTTGCGGCCTCTGACTGTGGAGGAAGAACACTGCCGTCATGGTTAATAGCCATTGATAGCCTTATCCTTGATGAATCTGTCTAATATTTTTAAAAAGCCTTTAAAGTTAGTGTCTCTTGTGGGAGAGAATTACCTAGTTTAACTATTTACTGTGTGTGTCCTACTCTCAGCAGCCAGAAACATCATAACCAGACGCTGGAGAGACCTGTCAGGCGTAAGCAAGGACCAGCGGTACCGAATAGTATGGGAAACAGCCTTACTAGAAAAATTAACCAATAAACTGAAACTGACACGGGAACAAATAGAAGAAGATGCCTTCACCCAGGTATGACTCCCCTTTATCACATACACAGCCCAACAAAACAATGACAAAAATCCACCAACAGCAAACGAATCAATATGGCTATCCTGATTCAAACACACACACACACCCCACTCACACATGAAAACAAAGTTCACCACAGCCAATCACAAACAAGCAACCACACCTTAGGCCACGGGTAGGCAACCTAAGACCCGGGGGCTGGATGCGGTCCAATTGCCTTCTCAATCTGGCCCATGGACGGTCCGTGAATTAGCGTGTTTTTACATGAGTAGAATGTGTCCTTTTATTTAAAATGCATCTCTGGGTTATTTGTGGGGCCTGCCTGGTGTTTTTACATGAGTGGAATGTGTGCTTTAAAAAAAAACGCATCTCTGGGTTATTTGTGGGGCATAGGAATTCGTTCATTTTTTTCCCTTCAAAATATAGTCCAGCCCACCACAAGGTCTGAGGACAGTGGACCGGCCCCCTGCTGAAAAAGTTTGCTGACCCCTGTCCTAGGCCAACCTCAACTTCTCTCACCACCAAAGGAACACAAACAAATAGCAAAGAGAACCTGCACAAGCGACGCTGACACAACTCCCCCCCCCACACACATTAAGTAAAATAGAAACATCACCACCCAACCCCACCCAACCCACCATGGCCCCCTCCACCTCTTTCCCCCTTTTCTTCCTAATGTAACACTAATGTCTCAACAAATGAAACTGACCTGTAGAAAATGTAACTTGAAAAAAGAGACATTGCACATACTTTTGTAAACCAAGAAGTCTTTAATAAAAAATACATTAAAACCAAAAAACCCAACTATCTACTGTGTGGAGAAGTACTTTCTTTTGTCTGTCTGGAATCGTCCAACATTCTTCTTCGTCGGAGTCCAGGAGTTCTAGTGTTTCTGTAGAGCAACAGAATTTTTTTTCTCTTTCCACGTTCCCCATGCCATGCATAATTTTATATACTTCTATCATACTCAGTTTTGAAATCAGTGGTTAAAATCAATGCAGTTTTGAAAGATTCATTCCACCTTCTTGATTCAAAAGGTCATGAAGGTGCATCTTCAGCAAAAGTTGAAAGTTAGACAGTGGGGGTGGCCAGATCCATAGTTTAGGGTTTGCCACACACAAAAATGCTGTCTAAAGAGCTGCCACTACAAAATATTTCCTTCTAGATTAGACCCTCGAAGGAGAGAGAGTGGAAGGAAGAAAGGAAGGAACAGATGAAAATATAATCATTCTGCAAATGGATTTTAATTGAATTAAGCAACAAACGAATATTAGCCCCTAGATAATTTTTGTTGCTTTGCTGAGACAACCCCCCCCCAAAATAAAAATGTTTGGTGACAGAGAGCAGCCCCTTCCCCCCCACTCCAAGTTCTTTTCTAAAAAATATCTCTCTGTCCAATAGGTAAGAGTAACTGAGGCAATTTAAATATGCTCATATCACAGGAACACATGCCTGAGCTATGTTGGCCTCTTTGTTGAAACCCGTTCTTTCGGAAAATCGTTTTCTTTACCCATTGGACAGCAAGAATGCATTGTCAAGAAATTTTATAGCAATAATTATAAAAGATGTCCATTTGAACCCATTGAGGTCTCACTGATTTTATCACACCCAGTAGACCGCCCTGCAGGAGGACACTATATTTATGTTAGCAATATATGCGAGAATTGAGATCGTAAAATTAAATGACCACATAGAACTGTCATTTATGTGATGAGCGCCTACATATGTGTAGGCCAGTTTATTTTGCAGCCTTGCGTATACTAAATGGTCCACTCTCTGAGAATGTTCTTAATCACGCATTTCTTCACTGTTTCTGCAATATTACACTTGAAGGACTGGTAAGCAGTTTGCCGTAAAATGGTAAATGGGCAACCGGCTGACTGAAGAGCTCACTAAAATAGAAGTACAGTACATCTTGTATGCAATTGTTTTATGAGAAACATTATGGTTACTAGAATAACATTTCACCATTACCAACTGCTGAGAGAAAAGTCATTAAGATATTTGGCAAGCCGGGGCAATTTTTCAGCAGAGCTATAGTACAAGACCTCAGAATAGCTTCTGAAGGGGGAAAAAATAAGGAGGGGGGAGTCTAGCTATCTCAAGGAAACAACTTAAGCCCTTCTGTATCATTTTATTCACAGGGGTTTATTTTCACATTCCAATGAGAGAAAGTTATTGCTTCTGGAGAGTGAACAATTGAGCCTTAACCCTTATTATAACAGCGCAATTTCTGCGCTACTACAATAAATCTTATGGCAGTCTTTCCATTAACAATCACGCTTTTCTAAGGCACTTTTATAGTCAATGGTGTCACTCAGACACTTTTATACCAGATTTCTAAATGGCAGCTTTAAAACAAAAAGGAATTAAAAAAACTGCATTTAAGTACACTTTAGAGATTGAGAAGGCAAGCAAACCAAAAATAATAATCCAAGTAAGCACTTGGAAGCCATTTCGTTGTCATTTGTTGATTCTGGGAAAACAGGGAAGTAAAGAGTTGAAGGGGCGGGGGGAATTATAGAGTTCCCCTCAACTCTTCTTCAACAAAGCAACAGGACAAATCCAGGATGCATTTCTTGCATGTGTGACAATTTGCCCTATAATCCTGGTATTATTTAATCTCCCATTAACATATTAGAATTTAAACCAGAGCTGTCAGCAGATGACATGCAGCTTCTGCTGCTCTCAATAAATAGGATATTTTCCCCCTTTATAGGATTGTACTCTAATGAAGTGACAAGGCATCATGGCTTCAAGGTAGAAGCATCACTCCGCTGAAAACATCACTTACCCAAATCCATTTCTCTGTAACAAGTACAGTAATGACCTATTACAGTAATATCATGAGGTAACAAAACGTAGAATAATGAGGCCCAATGCAACCTAACTCTTCCCGTTGTCTGTGTTGCCAGCGGCAACAATGACTTCTGGTTAACGTTGTATGACAGAAGATCTCAGAGAGGCCTTGTAAATGATGCAGCCCAGCATTAAACAAGATGCTTTTTCATTCCCATCTTTCATGGCAGGTTAAAAAAAATAAAGGGGGGGGGGGGAGTAAGTAACAGTTTCAAGGCTCAAAGTATAGACACTATTTATCCAATACAAATTAAAGAATATTCTAATGTTTCTCCAACTCTGTCGAAATGTACACACAACTCTTTGTACCCTGGGAAGGGCATCCCAGCAGCAAAAAGGGAAGCCTGAATATGTGATCTCTTAAAAACAAAAAAATTGCGGGCCATTTGTAAGCCCAAATCAGCTAGTGGATGAAATGTTCATTTTGATAGTCTCTCTCTCTCTCTCTCTCTCTCTCTCTCTCTCTCTCTCTCTGTGTGTGTGTGTGTGTGTGTGTGTGTGTGTGTAATTTTGGGGGTATGGTTCATATTTTGATTTTTGCTTAATGTGATATGTTTTTATTAGTATTTTTAATATGATTTACAGTGGTACCTCAGGTTAAGTACTTAATTCGTTCCGGAGGTCTGTTCTTAACCTGAAACTGTTCTTAACCTGAAGCACCACTTTAGCTAATGGGGCCTCCCGCTGCTGTCACCGCGCGGCCGGAGCCCGATTTCTGTTCTTATCCTGAAGCAAAGTTCTTAACCTGAAGCACTATTTCTGGATTAGTGGAGTCTGTAACCTGAAGCGTATGTAACCTGAAGCTTATGTAACCCGAGGTACCACTGTATTAATCTTTTAAGCTGTTGCAAACCATTTAGATGTCTTTTTCCAGTAAGCAGTATATATGTTTTGCTAAATAAATAGAAATAGTAACTCCCTTACTGTTGAACGGACTGGCAGAGCCCACCACCCCATAGCTGCTGCAGGAAATATGTCGCTAGTCCAGATGAAGCCCTTGGTCTGACACATCAGGTCTCTTCTAATGCTTTAAAGTAAGAGGCAAGTGTCCAAACAAAACAATACATTGAACACTGAAGCACGTTTCCCTGATGTTTGTAGGATTAGGCCACATCCACACTGTACATTGAAAGTACGCATTTATAGTACATGGTTCCCACCCACCCCATGCAACAAGCCTGGGAACTGCAGTTTGTCAAGTACGTTGGCAATTGTAGCACCGAAAGCAGTAATCTATGGTTCCCGGGATTCTCTGGGAGAAAACCACGAGCTTTCAAGGCTTGGTGTGCATGTGACCTCATTGCCCCACTGATGTGATTTAACTGTGAGAAGGTCCACCGAGTTCAACAAGACAAGTGGTGTGATTAGAGTGAAACCTGTCAATGGGTTACGGCACAGCTCTTAATTATGATTCATTTTTAAGGTTCACAGGGCAACCGAACAAGGTGTAGTGGTGCTATCTAGTCTAGTGAGCCATTTATTTTAACGGTCATGGAATATGTTATGATGTTCGCTAGAGCTGAAATAAATCATGGCTGTCAAACTCATGAATAATACACACATAGGCAGAGGTTGCCTGTTATTTTGAGAAATGTTCACGTTTTAATTTGTGCTGCTCTTGTATTCTATTAGGTTTGCTTTGATGTAAATGAAGGTGAGGGAGATATCATAAATTGAGAAGCCTGGGAACATTTATTTATGTGGTGAATTTATATCCCGCCTTTCCTCCCAAAGGAGCCCAAGGAGGCAAACAGCAAGCAATAAAACAATAAAAATGTCTTTAAAACACCTTAAAAACAGTTCCATTGTGCACGCACACTTCCTATTTTCTTCTACAAAAGAAAATGGCTGGTCATATATCACCTACGAAATGCTCATGAACATACAAACACTTTCATCTCATGGAAGAAGAAATTAAGCTCTTTATATGGCACGTCTGCCTTGTAGTCAAAAGTTCTAGAGACAGTGTGGCATAGTGGTTAGAGTGTGAGGCTAGGACTGCTGAAAACTGAGTTCAAATCTCCACTTAGCCCTGATTGTCACTGGATGACCTTGGGCCAGTCACTAACTTGCAACCTAATGTTGGTTGTGAGACTAAAAGTGGGGTTTTGGTGCTGCCTTGACCTTCTTGGGATGAATAAAATTAATCAGGGGGTGCCTGTTATTTGTGAGGAGTCAGGGAGCGCTCCGTGTGTGCAATGCTGATATTTACACTGAGAGTAAATATGGAACATGCCTGGCATAGAAGAAAAAGAGATGATAACAGTGTGCTCAGAAGAACCCCATCAAAGCTTTGGCTTGGGGCTTTTGCATTGATTTCAAATCCATCCACCCGATCACAAAAGTGTGCGCCAAATAATAGACATGCCCATTCAATGATAGTTCAGTTGGTTAGAGCATGGTGCTGTTAACTGCATTGCAGGGAACTGGACTTCATCCTCAGGGTCCTTTCTATGGTGTGTGGCAGAGTGGGGACAAGCAGGCTTGCTCCACCCCCTCCATCACATCACCATACCTGGCTCTGCCACACATTGCAGGGGAACATGCCATATGGGGAGGAATGTAGCTCAGGCACCTGCCTAGCATGCAGAAGGTCCTGGGTTCAGTCCTCACATCTCCAGGTAAGGCTGGTAGAGGCCTGGAACTCTGAAGAGTCACTGCCACTTAGTGTGGACAATACTAAGCTAGGAGGACCAAGACTCTGACTGAGTATCAGACAGATTTCTATGTTCCTGTGTTCCAGGGCAAATGTGCTCCCTGTGAGAGATTTTAGAATCCTGCAAGGAGCCACCCAAATACAGCAGGCTCTCTGCTGCAGTTATTTGCCATTTCTCAGAGGCAGAGTGTCTTCCTTGCAGGCAGGTCACAGGTTCAATCCCTGACATCTCCAGACAGGGTTGGGAGAGAATCTTTCCTGAAATCCCAGAGAGCCTCTGCCAGTGTAAAAGGTAAAGGTAAAGGGAACCCTGACCATTAGGTTCAGTCGTGACTGACTCTGGGGTTGCAGCACTCATCTCGCTTTATTGGCTGAGGGAGCCGGCGTACAGCTTCCGGGTCATGTGGCCAGCATGACTAAGCTGCTTCTGGCGAACCAGAGCAGCGCACAGAAACGCCGTTTACCTTTCCGCCAGAGCGCTTTGCACTTTGACGTGCTTTCGAACTGCAAGGTTGGCAGGAGCAGGGACTGAGCAATGGGAGCTCACCCCGTCACGGGGATTCAAACCACCGACCTTCTGATTGGCAAGTCCTAGGCTCTGTGGTTTAACCCACAGTGCCACAATACTTAATGCCAGAACAGAGCATTAGTGAATCAAATGCCCATGGATAAAGAACATTAAATGGAAAATTCTCAAATCCTGAAACTGACAGCTCTAGCTGTGGATTTTGGATGCACAGCAAACTAGGCACTGAAAGTTATCCCAACAAACTCTAATGTTCCAAAATGCAATTGCAATGTTTTCTGTGACTACCCACATAATATTTAGACGCAAATAGACAATTCAGCCTTAATAGTGAGCCGCTACCATGATTTAGCACCAAACGAAAACGGTTATGAGAGAATTTAGCAAAATAAACACTGCAGTAAAAAGAAGAGCTCCCATAATTTGCAGGGTAAACAGAATTACTTAAAAAAAAAAATCCAAGTCTGCTAGGCTTGCAAAGCCATTGGAAAGCTAAATTAAAACCAGCAAAGAGAGGAAAGCACACAAAAATTAGGCAATAAAATTAGTGTGAGTCAAAATATGAAATATTAATTGTTTAGAGCCTGTTAAGCTTGTTCTATAAATATTTTAGCCTGCTGTCCACAGCACCCCTTTGGACCAAACCCTAATCCCCCATATCCTAATGTGAATTGCTGATGGAGCTCAGGCCAAGAAGGGAAGGGGGGATGATACAGAGGGCAGAAGGAGGCAGTACAGCAGAGGAGGTAACCTAAAATTAATGTGCATGAAATAGACAACTATGCTGGAAATCAGAGAAGGCCTTGCACAACCACTTATGCCATCAAGGCAGGACTTTAGGGCAGGGGTGGAAGGCAGCACTCAGCAGAATGAGCAGAAAGGCTTCCAAATAGAGCAGGGCTGGGCTTGCTGCATTTTGGCCCATCTGCACATTCAAAGCAGTATTATACCACTTTGAACAGTCACCCCTTCCCACCCAAAGAATCCTGGGTAGTTAAGGGTGCAGAGAGTTCTTAGGAGACCCCTATTCTCCTCTACAGAGTAACCATTCCCAGAGCAGTTTAACTGTGTTGCAATGGGTCAGTGTGTCTGGTGGTTAACCAGAAGGTTGGTGGTTTGAACCCACCCAGGGACAGCTGTGGCGGGATTCCTGCATTCCAGAGGTTGGAGCAGATGAGCCTTGGGGTCCGTTCCAATTTTACTTGTGATTCTATGAATTCCTCTTCCCGGGGAACTCTGGGAATTGTGAAGTAAAGACATGAGGCAGGAGTTGGTAATGCAGGTGAGCTGCGCACAGGCGAACTGCAAGCAAGCTGCCGTCCAGCGCTGTGGAGGCTCCTTTTATTGGCACAATATGCAAAACCAGTCAGATACATTTTGGACTGTGACCTTTACACATCTTCCAATCCCGAGATTGTGGGGTGGTACAAGGTTATTTTGGCATCTGTTTCCACCGCGTCATTTTGCCCTTGCACAATGTATGACGAAGGAGACAAAGGTCACAGAAAGAGCACAGCAGACTACTGAGACCGCAAAAGGTTACACAGAGGGCAAGATGTTCAGACAGCTGTGGCTTTATCTGTGAGGGGGAGTGTGCTCTGCACCCCAAGGTCATGCGTGCAGACAGCTGAGGTTGCCCGTGGGTGGGAGTGTGCTCCACAACCCAGTGATCATTCCTACAAATTGTAACTGACTAAGAGTTTTGTAACATATCTCAGCACTATTAAGAAGCAACGGTTTCTTGGAATTTCTATAGTAGGCCATGACAGTTGATGTGATATGATACTGCTTTCAATTCACAGTGCAGATGGGCCCTTAATACGAGTGAAATAATGCACATTGCGTTCTAAAGAGGGGCATCAGAACTCATCTAGGGAGAAAACCAGGGCAGAGCCTTTAGCTACTGACCCCAACACCTATTTATTTCTTCTTTTGAAGACATCCAACCAAATATGGAATAGAAGTGGGAATGTTTGCTTCATTGGGTTATAAGACCCACTGAGTCTTATCAGTCCAGAAGTGTTTTGCTTAATTTACACGAAACTTATTCCAGACAGATATCATGGTTACAAATATACTTTGACCCTCTGCCTTGAAATACTCCTTTTGATGTCAACAGCACCTTTCTTCTGATGTTTTAATGGAGAGCGGCAAAACCTATTTTTGTACTATCTCAATAAAACTTCTCTTTTCACAGGATTATGAGATTTAGAGAGGAAAGTGGGCCTCTTCGCCCCAGGCTTCCAAGAACAAAAATGAGAACTTTTAGAAGGAGTTGCTTACCTGTTATCTGCTCAATCTGTCCTTTAAAATAGAACTTGGCTCCTCTTGTATTTTAAATAAAACTTTCACCCAGTCACTGCCACACATAGCCCAGGACAACCCTGATATTCTGAGCAGTAATTCCACCTCATAGTAGTTCTGATCTTAGAGGAACAGCTGGTTGAGAGCTAGTGTGGTGTAGTGGTTAAGAGTGGTAGTCTCATAATCTGGAGAACCGGGTTCGCATCTCCGCTCCTCTACATGCAGCTGCTGGGTGACCTTGGGCCAGTCACACTTCTTTGAAGTCTCTCAGCCCCACTCACCTCACAGAGTGTTTGTTGTGGGGGAGGAAGGGAAAGGAGAATGGTAGCTGCTTTGAGACTCCTTAAAGGGAGTGAAAGGCGGGATATCAAATCCAAACTCTTCTTCTTCTTCTTTTGTTTCAGCACCACTTCTTAGATGGGCTGAAAGTGTAATTCTATAATGTCTCCTCAGAAGTAAATACAATTGGGCAGGATTCGCCAGATCAGCCCCATCAGGAGAAGCCCTGAACAAAGACTTCCAGTTGCACAATGGGGCTTTCCCCCTATCCCCAAAATTTGCTTGTGGGGAGTGGGAGAAACCCTAAAACAGCAGAGAGTTTAACTCTTTACTCTCCTTCTGCAATCCCACAGAACCTTCCCTTGAATTGCCTAGACCTGTTTGTAGAACAAACTTTTTCCCACCCTAGCTAGTGAATAAAAGATATCTGTCTGGAATTATGTAACACATCTCTAAATATATACAACAGCAGGTCTTCTGTATTGCAAAAGCATGTTTTAGTGTTCAGCGCAATGAAGTGTTTGTGTTTATGGGTCTTAATAGCTGATTAACACATGTTTTATTTATTTAAAATATTTATGTGCCTCATTTCAGGCAAACCTTTGATTATCTATTTGTGAATAAATGAGAACATTTTCACTTTAGTTTGTAATCATAACATAAGCGAGATGTTGCATTGCAGCAGCTTCTGTGGATGCAGCATGTACAACAGGTGTGGAGACTCTTTGGCCTTCCAGATGTTACCAAAATACAAACACACATTATCCCTAGCCATAGGCCATCCTTGCTAGGACTGATGGGGATCTTCAATTACACAGAACCCTTCAGTAGTATTGGAAGAATTATGTACTGTTCAAAAGTATGCATATTACTGCACCTACAAAAGCTGGTTGGTCAACTATTTGAAGAGTGCTTCTCTTATTACCATCAGTTGTGCAAAGAGTGAGATCTGTTAAGTATAACTGGTTTAATTGACACCAAAATGGGGATGGCTGTGTCTGAAGGTGAACATGGGAAAATTCCATTATATACTGTGGGACTCTTAAGCTCCTTAATGGTTTGATAATTCACTAACTGTGTTTTCTGCTAGCACTAAACTGAAAGTAACCTTTGATCATGTGATCATGCAAATTCGCCATCTTGGAAGGGTGGTGGCTGGTTCTTTGTTTTCTCCCAAACTCTGTGGAAAGAGGATGTAAATGAAGCTCTCCAGGTGAATAGCCTAAGGTAGAATGCAAATATGGTCTGAGCTCAACAACAAAAACTAAAATCATGGCCACTGGTCCCATCACCTCCAGGCAAATAGAAGGGGAAGAAATGGAGGCAGTGAGAAATTTTACTTTCTTGGGTTCCATGATCACTGCAGATGGTGACAGCAGCCATGAAATTAAAAGACGCCTGCTTCTTGGGAGAAAAGCAATGACAAACCTAGACAGCATCTTAAAAAGTAGAGACTGTTGTTATAAAGCAGCAATGCTGCAGCAAGCAAAGGCTCTAGCAGCTCAGCCAGCTGCTTGTGGCTGGAAAGCCAAACAGGAAGTTTGTGACTGTTGCCATGGGAACAAAGGGGCAGTCCATTCTGTACTGAGCACCGGATGTTAGCTCAGTGTGTGTGTCATATGACCCGTACTGGAAGTACATGGGTGGAGTTTATTCTTACTGCTGTTGAGTGCAGACATGTTTTCTCTGTACTGAAGTGAAAGACAGAAATAAAAGATGTAAATAGATTTCTGTCTGCTTCTTTCCCCTCCCTGGGGGACACCAAAGGGGAGAGAGAAGGAACGGTGTGTTTTTCTCACAGCCTGAGAAAAATCGCCGAGACCTCGCCAGCTTATCTGCCAGGAGTAGCAGCCGGGAGGTCGCCAAGGAATATCTGCCGGTGCCTACGCTGTGGCACATTCCTCTGACCCAGGCAGAATTCCAACAGAGACATCACCTTGCCAACAAAGGTCCGTATAGTAAAAGCTATGGTTTTCCCAGTAGAATCATAGAATCATAGAGTTGGATAGACTCAAGGGCATCCTGATCAAATTTGCAGATGACACCAAACTGGGAGGGGTGGCTAACACCCCAGAGGACAGGATCACACTTCAAAACGACCTTGACAGATTAGAGAACTGGGCCCAAACAAACAAAATGAATTTTAACAGGGAGAAATGTAAAGTATTGCACTTGGGCAAAAAAAATGAGAGGCACAAATACAAGATCGGTGACACCTGGCTTGAGAGCAGTACATGTGAAAAGGATCTAGGAGTCTTGGTTGACCACAAACTTGGCATGAGCCAGCAGTGTGACGCGGCAGCTAAAAAAGCCATTGCAATTCTGGACTGCATCAATAGAAGTATAGCATCTAGATCAAGGGAAGTAATAGTGCCACTGTATTCTGCTCTGGTCAGACCTCACCTGGAGTACTGTGTCCAGTTCTGGGCACCACAGTTCAAGAAGGACACTGACAAACTGGAACGTGTCCAGAGGGGGGCAACCAAAATGGTCAAAGGCCTGGAAATGATGCCTTATGAGGAACGGCTAAGGGAGCTGGGCATGTTTAGCCTGGAGAAGAGGAGGTTAAGGGGTGATATGATAGCCATGTTCAAATATATAAAAGGATGTCACATAGAGGAGGGAGAAAGGTTGTTTTCTGCTGCTCCAGAGAAGCGGACACAGAGCAATGGTTCCAAACTACAAGAAAGAAGATTCCACCTAAACATTAGGAAGAACTTCCTGACAGTAAGAGCTGTTCAACAGTGGAATTTGCTGCCAAGGAGTGTGGTGGAGTCTCCTTCTTTGGAGGTCTTTAAGCAGAGGATTGACAGCCATATGTCAGGAGTGCTCTGATGGTGTTTCCTGCTTGGCAGGGGGTTGGACCCGATGGCCCTTGTGGTCTCTTCCAATTCTATGATTCTATGATTCTATGATTCGACTATCTCCCTTCCTTTTGCATGCTTGGCCATCTGTTCCAGGAAGGCATCATCTATGTCCTCCGTTTGGCTTGGGGATCTATAGTAAACTCCCACAATGAGGTCCCTGTTATTCTTCTCTCCCTTAATTTTGGCCCAAATGCTCTCACTTTGGCTTTGAGGTTCTAAATCTTGGATCTCTTCACAGGTATACACATCCCTGACATATAACGCCGCTCCTCCTCCTTTCTTGTCTGGTCTGTTTCTCTGAAATAGATTGTATCCCTCCATTATTACATTCCAATCGTGGGACTTATCCCACCAGGTTTCAGTGATGCCTATTATGTCATATATAGTTTGCTGTACCAAGAGCTCAAGCTCATCTTGTTTATGTCCCATGCTTTGCGTATTAGTGTACAGACATTGAAGTCCATTAATCATTCCCCCGTGTCTCTTATTTAAGGATTTTTTCCTCCCACCACTAGGTCCGCGTGCTGTTTGCTCCATTTGGTCTATGACATTTGGATGATCATCTTCCAATTGATAGACTCCTACCTTCAGCAGCACTGTCTCCCTCCCCCACATTAGTCAGTTTAAAGCCCTCCTGATAAGGTTTCTGAGATTTTTGGCAAAAACATTCCTCCCAACCGTTGTGAGGTGCAGCCCATCGCTTGCCAGAAGTCCATCTTCAAGAAACTGCAGCCCGTGATCTAAGAATCCAAACTGTTCCTGTTTACACCATTTGTGAAGCCAGCTGCTCACTTCCACTATTTTTCCCTCTCTCCCTGGGCCACGTCGTTCAACTGGGAGGACAGATGAGATGACAATTTGTGCATTTAATTGCTTCAATTTCCTGCCCAGAGCCTCGTAGTCTCTTTTGATCTTCTGGAGGCTATTGCTTGCAGTGTCATTGGTTCCCACATGAACCAAGAGGAAGGGGTATTTGTCAGTGGGTTTTATGATTCCTTGCAGTCGTTCAGTTACATCTTGGATCTTAGCCCCGGGGAGACAGCACACTTCCCGAGACATCTTGTCAGGCCCACAGATCACTCCTTCTGTTCCCCTCAGTAGGGAATCCCCTATCACCACTACACGCCTCCTCTTAGGTTTGGTCGGGGTTCTTCCATGAGCTGTCCGTTCCAAGGTCACCTGCACATTCCCTGTGGACTGACTTTGCTGCTCATCTTCATATACCTGATCGACTGTAATGAGGGAGAGATCCTCAAATGGAGTCTGCTCTTCATCTTCCATGCTAGGGGAGAGGACCTCAAAGCGATTGTGTATTTCTAAACAATCAGAGCGAACCCTGGGCCTCCTACTTCTTTGAGTCACGTTTCTCCATATATCTGGCTCCTGTGTTGGTGAACTAGCCTCCTCCTCAGGGGAGTCCCCTGTCTCCTCCTTGGTGGAGACAGTGTGCTCTGTTGCTTCCAAGAAGAGCTCCAGCTCTCTAATTCTTTGGAGCGTAGCTACACGTTCCTCCAGTTGCTGGACTTTGTCTTCTAAGAGGGCAATCAACATGCAATTGCTGCAGGTAAAGCTGCCTGCAACCTTTGGCAAGATGGCAAACATTGCGCAGGAACTGCAGGGGACTGCAGCTGTTCCCTCAGTAGTGATGTATGAAAGTGAGAGCTGGACCATTAAGAAGGCTGATCACCGAAGAATTGATGCTTTTGAATTATGGTGCCGGAGGAAACTCTTGAGAGACCCATGGACTGCAAGAAGATCAAACCTCTCCATTCTTAAGGAATCAGCCCTGAGTACTCACTGGAAGGACAGATCGTGAAGCTGAGGCTCCAATACTTTGGCCACCTCATGAGAAGAGAAGACTCCCTGGGAAAAACCCTGATGTTGGGAAAGATGGAGGGCACAAGGAGAAGGGACGACAGAGGACGAGATGGTTGGACAGTGTTCTCGAAGCTACCAACATGAGTTTGACCAGACTGCGGTAGGCAGTGGAAGACAGGTGTGCCTGGTGTGCTCTGGTCCATGGGGTCATGAAGAGTCGGACATGACTAAACAACTAAACAACAACAAGAAGAATGCAAATTGTGGGAAGAGAGAGACCTCTTTTTCTAGGTCTGTTTGGATTATTTTATATTTTCTAAAATGCTGAGCCTGTGCTGGATATGCACAAGACATTGGAATTTTAGATGTATCATTTGGAATTTTAATTCTGTTATGAAGAAAGTTATGCAAGGAAAACTTTGAATAATATTTTTATGGTTCTGAACAATGCTTTCTTCCAAATGAAGTCAGTTCTCATGCTTCCAGTTGCTTCAAATTGCACAGTATTAATATCTGCAATAAGATCTGGGATGATCTGGAATAAGGTAAAAAAAAAGGTAAAGGATTCCTGGACGGTTAAGTCCAGTCAAAGATGACTATGGGGTTGCAGTGCTCATCTCGCTTTCAGGCCAAGGAAGCCGGTGTATGTCCACAGATAGCTTTCCGGGTCAAGTGACCAGCATGACTAAACCACTTCTGGTGCAACAGGACACTGTGACGAAAACCAGAGCGCATGGAAATCGTGTCCTCCCTAAAGAGGGCATGTGTTGCGGTGTGACCTGGAGACTGACCTCCTGTGTTGTGGGTGGGTTGCATTGGTTAGCCACAACACCCAACTGGTAGGTCCCTCATTGCTGGGTTCAATCTGGCCAATGGGGTGCAGTCTAAAGGTTGCAGTTATTATGCATGTTTTCCTGGAAATATGCTCCATTGGTGATAGTGGGACTGACTTCTTGAATAAGCATCCATAGGATCGCATTCCATGCATTAAAAAAAGGCATTGAAGTCCACTGCACAAATTCCAGGACAACAACACATTGGTGGTGTTTTAGAAAACCAGAACATGTAACTTGGAACCTCCTAATCCAGTGAGTATAAGAAGAATTCTATAAGTATTAGTTTGGTTTTCTTGCAGCAATATTCATTAAAAGAAATTAAGGTGACCACATCTTTTGAATCTATGCAAAACTCTGTATGAACAATGCAAGAGGCATCTGGAAGTGTGTGTGGAATTAGCAGAATAAGGACCTTTCTAGTTATTTCAGATAATGGCAATTGATTAAATTGGTTTGCAGTGGAAATAAAGTTTTTTAAAAAAATATATATTTAAAACAAAGGCATCAAAGAGAACAATTTAAATGAATTACACAGAAAGGCATCATGTTTAACTGAGCAAAGTATTAGACTTAAATTATTCGTCTCTAGTGACCCTTGAAAAAGGCTTATATTTGTGACCTGCATATAAAAAGCTTAGAAATGCTAATCATTCCATCTGGAAATCAAAATCATAAACGGTTACATTAATGAATACTTCCAGTTAACTCTCACATTCAGACATTGTTAGCAATTTTGTTTTGACAAAAAGCGATTAGAATATTTATTGTTGCCTAAGCTTTTTTCTGTGCAGCGGGTTACAGAATGAAACATGTTTTGAGTTTAATTCAGAAAAGCACAAATCTTTATTAAAACACAGTTAGTCAAGTTAATTATATGATATTCCTAAACAAAGGGATAAATCAGCAAAACCTTTAAGTTTGTAATCTAAAAGGCAAACAATACTTTGTTGGGCTGACCTGTGGAGCTCTTTAACGTTGATGGGAATGAATTGAGGGGTGTTTATGTGTTCTCTGTTTTAGATTAAAATATTACAATTCACATTTTCCTTCAGACTTTCAGATCATAATATTTAAACTATTAAACCCATTAATATTATATTGATACCTGTATCTACACTGCTGAGGAATCTGTTTCCCATGAGAACAGTTTAGAAAATTTCAAAATAAACGAATAAATAAGTTCAGATTGACTTCCAGCTCAGTAATAATAATAATTTAAAAAGCTAAACCACAACAGAAAATTTCAAAGTAAATGAATAAATCAGATTGACTTCCAGCTCGATAATAATTTTTTAAAAATCTAAACCACAGTCCTTCAGTGTTACAGTGCATTTCACAGTTTGTGCATTTCAGAGGTTTGTGACACTGAGTTCAATGGAACTTACTCTCAGTTACATGTGTATAGAGTCTAGCCTCTGTCATTGACCAATATGGTTTGTATACAGCAGAGCCATACTTAAAGTGCACCCATCAAACTTAATTGTCACAACATGCATTCAGAATTCACCAGGCACATTTTGCACCTGGCTATCAACCAGTTGAGACCAAGCGAAGATTCCTGGGCACTAGGATGGCACCTGTTGTCTCCCCCATCAGAAGGTGCATACCTGGGGATCCCTGGAGCTTGCCTGTTTTCACACACTAAAAACACGTCCTTTAAAATTCCATCTGTGATATTTTATCTGCACAATTGGAACAAATGTCAGGAACCAAAAATTCGTATCGAAAAAAATGTGACTTTTGAGCTGCCTGGCCCCAAAATGGCAACTAGACATTCTGTTTCGGCGACTGTAACACTGGCTTAAGGAGCCGCTTGGCACCTTGCTTATATATCTGAGTTTCTAACACTGGGCACACCTAACCAGTGAGCCCACTTCAATCCTGTGTCTCTTATTCAGAAGCAAATCTCACTGTTTTCTATTAGGCTTTTTCTCAGGCAAGATTGCATAGGCTCATGCTGTTACACAGTAATACTGTACTGTATTGCCACTAGTGTGCTTGCCACCTTGGCCCCTTTGGGAGGAAAAGTGGGACAGAGATTTAGCCATCAGCTTCGTCATCATCTATTTTTGTCATTGTTGTTGTTCCTGCCCAACTGCAAATAAGGGTTTCTGCCTTGAGGCTAAGTGAGTAGCTGGGAGAGAGCAAGCAGGCTGACCCACCAAGCTCCACCTGCTTAAACTCCAGTTGCCTCTAGACTGTCAGTATTTTGCGGGAGGGATTCGAGCCCGTACCAGAAATTAAGTTTTGTGCAATTAAAGTGGATTAAGGCACTCTGTTGCCTTGGCACAACAAAGCTGTTTTTAATAGACTATTTGCAATTAGGATAGTGAGGGTGAAATGCATTGAAAAGCATGGGATGGGGGGAAAATGATTAACGAGAAGCGATATAAACACCATGCAAGCAAATCAGGATAAATGCTCGGTGTCATATAACCGCCCCACAAATAAATCAGAATGCATGCTGAGAATGCATAGGCAAACCACACTATGCATTTAATACAGATATAAAGCACATTGTTCCACCCCCGGAAAATAATCCTGGGAACTATAGCTTGTTGAAGGGTGCTGGGAATTTAAGCTTCTTGAGGAACAACGGATCATGGGTTTCTTAGGAAGAAGTCATCTGTTTTAAGGACACATTAACTATACTTTAAATGTAAATTCATATGCTTTAAAAAAATGTATGATGCAGGTGTAAGACCATAGTTTTAACTCCATGTAAGTTTTCTGCAAGCAAATTTTGGTTGTCTAGAGAATCCCTTTATCTCCTATACAACAGTGGAGGTGCAGCATCCCTGATCTCTTTTTCACCTGGCTATTCTCACTTGCACCTATTTCTATTTCCTTACATTGGGGTAGACTGTTCAGACTGCTGTGAAACATTTTTTAACTGGGTGAAACTGTCTGGCAGCGTCATGTAAACTGCTGCAACTGCAAGTGTATTTCAGCTAGTCTTCGTGGTCTGCATTGGGGTATCTAAACCCTAATGAAATCCCGGGCCTCATCCTACAGACATCTAACAATTTCATTGCTAAGGCTGCAGTCCTAAACCTATGGGCAGAAGAATCCAAAAGGTGGGGAAGAAGAACTGGATCACCTTTTCCCTATGGTCTGCAGGCTTTCACTGGCTGGGTGAGAGCCCAAGGGGCATGAGAAGAGCCTGCTGGATTAGGCCAGTGGCCCATCTAGTTCAGCATCCTGTTTTTGCAGTGGCCAACAAGATGCTGGTGAGAAACCCATAAGCGGGACCCAAGCCCAAGAGCTCCACACACACTCTTGTTTTCCTGGTCTCTCTCTTTTTCTTAAAACTTCCCTTCCATTTGAATCAGCAGAAGGAAGACAAATCATGATAGCTCCTGCAGATCCACAGTCTTTCCCTTTTCTTCTCTCCTGTATTACAGAAAACCCTGCTGCGAACCTTTCCACTGCCACGTTAGAAGGCGTATCCCATGTCTAATCTCCCTTTCCAAGGGTGGACCTCTCTATCCCCTGCCTTCAAATCCTCTGAGTGTTGAGACTCCCTCCCAGAGACACCAGGATAGCAGCCTTAGTCCAAGGTAATCTAGGACTAAGTCACTTGACTATTGCCTACATGCACTTGGCTCCATGCATTGTCGGTCTCCTACCAATTTTGTATGGTCAGTGAAGAACCACTTCAAAAGATACTGAATTTGGGACTCGTATGCTTAACCAGGTTACTGCATTACAGCCGGGAAACTCAAACTCCATATTAATTCAACCATTATGTAGGTTGTGGTGGTGATTTTGAATTCTTATCAATGTTACACTGGGTGAAACTAATTTCCTTCTCCAGATATGCCTGCTCTGTTGTACAATGTGCTTTTGATGTGGCCTGCATGCTTTTTTTTGCGTTCCACAGCTTCTGTCCCAGGAATTGTTCACATAAGCACTCCCTGCACCCGGTTACTTTGTGTGTAACCATCGCTCCCGTTACACACCAGCATGGGTCCTCTCTTTGAAGCCCTGTTCACAAACCATGTTAACACTTGCAGTACCACACCATTCTCGTAATGATGCTTGCAAGCTCTCTCTCTCCACATATGCCATCCTACCTACGCCATTATCCACAGGCTGTACAATGTGTATTCTGTGCTATTTAGATACCTTCTCCAAACCTCCAAGCACTCATGTTGTGCCAAGAAGATCTCAGGGGGAAAACCAAGCAAGCAAACAAAAAAGAATAAGGGAAACTATAACAGTCTGGTAGAAGAATTGTTTCAGACATCTAGCTGCAAATATCAAAGAAGGGCTAACATGTGCTCATGAGGGGGCCGGAATAAGGGAAATGGATGAAAAGCTTTTAAGTATTGCTGATTGAGAAACAGAGAAAAACATCATTTAAAGGCCTTTTAAATTGCCATTCTTTCCTTTTGATACTAAATTTCTCTTTGTTTTGTTGCATGCAGCTGGTGGAACGGTTTGCAAAGTGGTTTGCAATTACCCGGGTGACATTAGAATCCATCTGAAATGGACACTAAAGGAAGAAACCAGGGTCTCCCATCTGCAATTCTGGCTTCGTTTGGCACCAAACCAACTTCACAAATATACATTCCTTTCTCTCCCCCCCCCCCCCCAATAAATCCCATGGCCAATGAATGCTGCTATGGCAACCAAATCCTGGGAAGCCGGGGGGCTTGGATATAAACAGAGTTTTTAAAAATATTCTGGAAGAATTGTGATGTAGATTCACATAAGACTACAGGGCTGATGACAACCTACAGGTTTTCAAGAGATCATTTATCAAAGATGTATATCTGCATCCTTGTACACGCACAGATCCGTGCCACAGAATTGGGCTTAAAATGTGTCAGTTTCCTAATTTTCGTGATGGGGTTTTTTTATGCTCAAGTCTTGCATAGTTCTTTCACGCAGGTACATTGTCACTGGTTGTATGAGGCTTCCTAAAAATAGACTCTCTGAAATAGCATTTATTATGACTGCTCCCTTCTATCATTCCCCCCCCCTCCACCCACAATCTATTTCCATGACAGCTATATGCAAGAAATGTAAAAGTTATATTCTTAGATTAGTGCACTAAATAGTTCATACCAGTTTAGTAAATCAAATATTCCATACTGCTAGCTTAATAAGATGGGGAGTCATGCATGAAATGACTGCCAGGTTAATGACACAGGCATGGGGGTGTGTGTATTTGCATAAAAAAGCGTAGAATGTTCTCCTAAATCCATTAAATTAGTCATCAGTTCTTAAATAGCCATTTAACTAAGTCCTTGCCCAGAATCAGAAGAAAAGTAAAGACCCCTTGCATTTTAAAAAAAGTGACTCAGAACAGCTAAACGCTTTAGAATGCTCTGTATTGCTTCTTTCTTGCTTACAAAGCTCGAAATTGTTAAGAGCAGCTAATCAGTATAAAATAAACAAACTGCCAAAGATATAATGATTTTCTAGAGATAAGAACATATGGAACAGGCTCTTCTGTCTCTTGTGATTCTTCCCGGTAAAACATGAATAGATTTCTAATCAGGTGACATTCTGTCCATGCGGTGGAGGGAGAAACTCTGAAATAAAATTTTAAAATTACTTTCATTTGTTATCTTCCTCCTCCTCCTCCTCTTCCTCAGAGTTCAGCCAAATATACAAAGAGTTCTGTCCTAACCCTTCCCTGACACCTAGGGCTGGAGGAGAAATTTGGTTCAGTTTGCATTAAAGGGAAATCTACCTAATTTGCACTCCACAAATCACTATGTGAACTGAAGCCCAGCCAACCTTCAAAATTTGCTCTTGCCTGAATTTTGCAATGCAGTTCCCCAACCAATAATGCATATGCTAGGAGAAATAACACATCTGGGGAAACTGCTTAGGAAAATGTGGATGCAAAATTGCATTCTAACATGCATATTAGGACTTTTTTATAATAATAAAATCTCAAACTGATGTGGAAATGTAGAGAAGTGAACTCAAGACTGGAAAAAATAAGAAGTTGAGAACAAAAAAGCAACAGATTCCCCTATACCTACCACACTTAATCCTCATAACAGTCCTGGTGACTGGTCCAAGGTCATACAGTGAGCTTCAGGGCCAAGCACAGATTTGAACCCTGGTTTTACTCTGTACTTGTAAAGTGTCCTTAACAGATACACACGGTAGAAGGAACTTTCTGTATGCAGTTGATTTTTTTTACAAAAAATGTCCAGTAGCACCTTAGAGACCAACTAAGTTTGTTCTCGATATAAACTTTCGTGTACATGCACACTTCTTCAGATACTGAATATCTGAGTATCTGAAGAAGTGTGCATGCACATGAAAGCTTGTACCCAGAGCAAACTTAGTTGGTCTCTAAGGTGCTACTGGACAATTTTTTTATTTTTTTATTTATTTTGACTGCGTCAGACCAATACGGCTACCTACCTGATTTCTGTATGCAGTTCAGCTATACCACCATCAGAATTTAGAGACATTCCCTTATTTGGGACCCTGGGCAACCCTTGCTTGAAGTTGATAATTTGTATGCAATTTGTCCTCCAGGCATTGCTGGATTACAGTTTCTATCCATTGGTCATTATGGATAGGGATGATGGGAGGCTGCTTTTATAATACTTTGAACCTCATGAAACTATTGTCCTACTGCAGATTTTGAATTATTATTTTTCCTGATGTACCTACATGGCTACCCATGGTTTTTATGGGTGTGTGATTTCTGAGGAAGGAAACATATTTTGCCCAATTACAACTTCTGATGACAGCTAACAGTGTGTCCAGTGCAATGTGGACTGGAAGGAGCAAATGCACATCTGGATTTGACTGGTTGATTGTTTCTGTTCTATGGAGATAAGTGCGCTGGTCCTTTAGTGTTGATAGTGATTACTTCTCTTTTTGTGTTGCTACATAGAAATGATGACTTCATTCTGATTCCTTTAAAATAATATTTTATTTCAGTTTTAAAGTAGGTGATGTAATACTATACATTTGCTCTATATTCAGCGTGTGCTTATATATTTTCCAGAGGGGTAGCTGTGTTCTTGCTTCTGCAGCAAAAACAAGGAAGAGTGCTTCTGCAGCAAAAACAAGGAAGAGTATTCTGGCAACTTAAAGAATAACAAATATATTTTGGTGTAAGCTTTCAAATATATAAAAGGATGTCACATAGAGGAGGGAGAAAGGTTGTTTTCTGCTGCTCCAGAGAAGCGGACACGGAGCAATGGATCCAAACTACAAGAAAGAAGATTCCACCTAAACATTAGGAAGAACTTCCTGACAGTAAGAGCTGTTCGACAGTGGAATTTGCTGCCAAGGAGTGTGGTGGAGTCTCCTTCTTTGGAGGTCTTTAAGCAGAGGCTTGACAACCATATGTCAGGAGTGCTCTGATGGTGTTTCCTGCTTGGCAGTGGGTTGGACTCGATGGCCCTTGTGGTCTCTTCCAACTCTATGATTCTATGATTCTATGATTCTATGATGAACTATAGTCCATGTGTTAGCCTGATTTATATTGAAGTGGACCCAGAAAATCAGTCTCATCCAAGAGTGACAAGGCTTATTAGCCACCACAAGCTCAAGCACTTTGCCCAAATCAAACCATTAAAATAATAAAAAGTTGACGCAACATGAAAAAAAGATCAATAATTGCAACACCTGGCGATTTGCTTAATGAGGATTTTTTCTGAATGCTGTAGTTTAGTTTAATTTTTTATCAGAATTTTTAATATTTATGCTACTGGAATTAATAGCATTAGAATTGTGTGATATTTTTGTTGTTTAATTATTTGGTGTATTGTTGTTGGCTGGGATTTGTTAGGCCTTGTTGATAAATTGCACTGATCGTACCTCAGCCCACTCATTTGTCATAAATTTTGTAGCAGGACAGTTGTAAGCATGTAGACCATTCACATAATCTAGTACCGTGTGTTTTCCACCATGGCACATCCGAAAAAATATTGCCTTGTGGTGAATTGTCCCTTCCCCTCATACAATAATGGAGACTTTTCATTGTCAGAGGAGATTTTCTTATGCTTTCCTAGTATATGCCTAACAGTCAGAAACACTGAGTCAATTGAAGCCAGTAGGAACCTTTCCTTAATGGCTGCTCTAATACACAGCATGTTGGAAAACTCTTCTTGAGTTACAAGGGGTTTTTTTTTATCACAAGTTAATCACAGGTGCAGCAGTCAAGCAGTGTCTGAACTTACTAGAGAAGGGAACACAAATTTCTCTCTCGGCCATCACTGCAGGTGTTAGACCATGACCTCTCTCAATTTACTATAAAGCCAAGAGCAACTGAAGAATTCTACAGAGCTTCTGTGGTGCAGAGATAACCTTCAAGAGAATGGGATTCCCAGCTCTAGCAGATCTTTGAAAAGAGAACATTGGAATAATTATAGTAACCCACACCTACATTTTGTGTTCCTTCTTTCTGACATAATGGTGAGAGACTTACGACATCCTTGTCAACTCTCCTCATCAGCAAATGGTCTTGTTGAGAAGGAACAAGAAGGATGTAGCAAGCTCAGGTAACATCTGTTCCAAAAGAACACCAAGCCAAATCTCAGGGTCCAGAAAGCCTGACACACACTGGCTGCTCCATTCAGCCTCTCTTTCCAGGGTCAGAACAGTAGTTTTAGCTTCAGCCTTCATTTCCACCCCATACAAGTAGGGGTTGAGGTTCCGGAAGTGCTGCCCTAGGAATATCCCAAGTGGCTGGTGATCCAAGCAAGTTGACGAAGAGCTCAAGAGACTTCACAAAATTCACTGAGGAGAGTAATACTCTAACCCAAACTCCAACTATAAGACCCTAAAGCTATTAACTGGCTCATGACATAGAAAATTCTCAGTATTAATACTAAACATAATTTACTGGCATGTCAGAGAAACAGTATGCTGGACTAGGTGGAAACTAGAAGTTTTTTATGTTTTTGTAGTGGTATTTTTTAATTTTGCATTTTATACAAACATCCTCACATAGGTTCATATGTATAGTTGTTCATGTTCAAATAAAAATCATCTTAGATGCCATTTAATTGTCACTTGAATTCTTGTGACTTTGTATTTCATTTCTGATTCTATATAGGACAACTTTCTATCTTCTTTTACTGTGAACATTTCTCTTCTGGAGACATCTTTACTAGCTTTGCTTTCAAAACACAGTGAATTTTAGCACCCACACAGAACCTCCAGTTTAATTTCATTTTAGATTAGGGTTTTTCAGAGAATTTAAGTTACTCTCCCACACCAAGTATGATATACCTTCTGCAACACTGGAGTTGCAAACTCAGGTGTTCTGTTAGTTGGGTCACTGTATGAATTCCAATATTTGTGTGACTGTGTAGGTTTGGCAATGCTTTACAACCACATTATCTGAAACAATGTTATCTGAAACAAAGGAGAGCTTGTTTGAGGTGACTGAGCTTTTCTCAAAATAATTACCGGTATACAACTCCCCAAAGAAGAAGAAAAATTGGTGTCCTGGGGCAGGGAGTTAAAAGATCATCTGAAACGCAATGGAATATGGTTTTTCTACTTCTCAGAGCCTATAAGCTGGAGAAGGGAGATTTATTCACAATGAAGTATTTTTCATATATTCAAGGGATGTATCTGCCCAGGACAACCTTTACTAGAGAGAAAACCACAGTCATCCACCATGCAGATGGCCACTCCCAGTGGAAAATAATCCAGGAGGAATGCGGCAAAACAGAAAGGAAACAAGCCCTGATCCTTTTTTTGCATTCTCTAATGCACAGCATGTTTTAGTAAAGTAAGGAAAGTTAAATATGGAACTGAGCCAATCTGTGTGCAAAAATGCTCTAAATTCATTACTCTCAATTAAAATGAATGAGGGTAAGGATTGCCTCCAAGTATATCAATCAGAGAAAGTACTTGTAACAGAGAAAAAAAAGACAAGGTGTATACACTGAGGAATTGGGTTTGTATGTTAGCAAAATAAAGCCAGCATAATCTACATAACAGATTTGTCAATTTATTACTTACCTTGTATGTGAATATTTAGAAATCATAGCCACAACTCTTGATGAAGAAGAAACAGCATTTAAAAATGCCAATCTGCCTGCAATGCTTTGATGCGCCTCATTTGGTGAACATGAAGAGAAACTGCAGGTGGAAATGCTAACATTTATGTATATTTGATATGATTATTTGTGTGAAATTTGATCAGCCTACATGAAATTAATGATGTCTTATGATTACCACTTATGTGTTTGTGGAACCTAATAGTTGCCCTCAACTTGTAAAACGGTCTTTGGAAGATGATGTATATATTTCACATTCAGAACCAAATGGCCTGTATTTAGCTGCCATTCTTTGTATGGAGAAGGGACAGGATAAAAACCTCACCCCCTATCCCATACCTAAAGTAATATGATCTCTCGGGTGAAAGAATCACAAGCATTGGGGTACCTCAATGTGGAGTTCTGGCCTATATATTACTTTAGGAGTTCAGTGGAGAGGGGCACATACCCCCTCCTCTTCTAATAATTGATCACCCACCTGGGCTCAATTTAGAATTGCACAATCATCCAAGTTATTCCTGTTTGCACCCAGAAAATGGTTCGGTTATGTGTAACCCATATTCTAGGGAAGGATCTATTTGCTGTCTTAATGCTACCACCACAGCCACAGCTGTCAGGGAAGGAAGGGGTAACTGATTGGGTGGGTGATAGAAGGTGAGCAGGCAACTGAAATGGGGTGGGATGGAAGAGTTCTTCTCTGGTTTACATTTCAGTCCAAGCCAGAGAAGAATTCCGGCATTGCGATGATCGCCATGGATTGGGGATCAATATTACAAATTGCTGAACTTCATATTGTGAACCAGGTAATTACAAACGTTGGCAACCTCACTGTAACTTCCCCATATGAAGAGCAACTGACTCAAGACCTTCTAACAATCTCAAAACTTTGCAGGAAAACATGCTCATGTAATGTCATGAAATAATACAAGGTAACAGCATTGGGAACATGCCAGAACTACAAATTACTTTTCATATCAGAACCTTACATTCTTGAGTTCCTCATTTTGATATATTCTACAAGCCTGAGCTTCATCGCCAGTGAAACTAATCCCTCAGGGAAATCACAACCAATTTCTCCTCCAGTGTGGCTTGGTATCATTCCAAAGATTTCATTGTAAACACAATATGCTCTGCCACTGGGTCAACGGGGAAAATAAAAATGGTCAGTGGGAATACAACAACTTGACCTTATTTAAAATGTTATGTACTAAGTCTTTCACATAGATTTTTGTATTTCCCTACAAGTTGTGCTGTCGCAATTCTTTATTAGAATGAGAAGCAGAATTCCAAACAGTTGCAAACATCTGTGACCACGAAGAAAGCAAAACAATGTTTTTAAAAACAAGTATTATAGTAGAACAACTTTAGAGACCTGGGTTTGTGACCTCCCCCCACCCTACTCCAGGAAAAAAATGAAAAGGAACTGTATAAATAGTTCCCACACTAAGACTCACACTAATTCTAAACATCCCAGAAGAATCTTGGGACGTTATCATTGCACATGGATAATCCATTCAGGTTCCTCCACAAGCAGCCTCTCTGGTATGGGAAAATTCCAAACCATTTATAAAAGCAACATGATAAGCATGTACAGTGGTACCTCAGGTTAAATACTTAATTCGTTCTGGAGCTCCGTTCTTAACCTGAAACTGTTCTTAACCTGAAGCACCACTTTAGCTAATGGGGCCTCCTGCTGCCGCCGCGATGCTGGAGCACGATTTCTGTTCTCATCCTGAAGCAAAGTTCTTAACCCAAGGTACTATTTCTGGGTTAGCGGAGTCTGTAACCTGAAGCGTATGTAACCTGAAGTGTATGTAACCCGAGGTACCACTGTACAGTAAATATTGAGAAACTGTGGCCCAATGCAAACAACTTTTCACAATAGAAACAGCCAGAAAAGATGCATGTGAATTGATGCCATATATACTCCTTGTTTAATCAAGAATCTACATTGCTAGCATGCATGAGAATGCAATCCATTGCACATGCTTGAGAATCTGCATCATCTGTGCCCCAAGCCCACAAACAATTACAGATCAAAGCACTAAAATCACTATGGAGAGTCCTTTCACAAGTACTCCATCTTCAAATATCTCAAGGGCTGTCACATGGAAGAGGGAACAAGCTTGTTTTCTCCTACTCTGGAGGGTAGAACTCAGACCAACAGCTTCAAGTTACAAGAAAGGAGATTCCAAATAAACACCAGAAAGAACTTTCTAACAGATAGAGCTGTTGGACAGTTGAATGGACTCTATCAGAAGGTGGTGGACTCTCCTTCTTTGGAGGTTTATAAGCAGAGATTGGATGGCCATTTGTCATTGATGCTTAGGCTGAGATTCTTGCATTGCAAGTGGTTGGACTAGAAGACCCTCAAGGTCCCTTCCAACTCTACACTTCTATGATTCTATCAAATCCTGTGCCATATGGGTCACATTTAAAACTCAAAATTACAATTTTGAAAAACAACATTTAAGAAGAAGAAGTGAAATTCACACAGAATCAAAATAGCAGTAGACATGGCCAAGTAACCCAGCCGAGGTCATTAAGTCCTCATAAAAGCATGCTGGAATAAGAGAGTTTTCAAATGATGTGTAAAACTCGTCAGAGTCGGTGCCAGATGAATATGGAGGGCATTCCATAGGTGAGCAGCCATTGGACTTTAAGCTTTCTCCCTGGTCATCTCAAAACAATTGTCCCTCAGGTACATGAGCATCAGGTGAGTCTCACCTGCTGATATTCAGGCAAATTGGAATGGGAGAAGTTCCTTCTTCAGCTTTCTAGGACTCATGTTGTCCTTTATTATAAGCCATTACAGCACCTTGAATTGAGTTTGTCCCACTTAAATCCATGGGGCAATTTCATCTTAATTGAATGGTAAATCAGGCTTATAACCAAGTCAGAAAGCCAGCCTAACTCAGAACTAGTGTACTGTATATATTGACACCACCTGGGGACTGCTTTAAGCTGCACCATGTGGTAGATGACACCATGTGGTACATCATTTGGGTATAATAACCCACCATGCAGATTGAGCTATTTTTCTCCACTTTTCCACAAACTAGGGAGAGCGGGGAGGGGGGATTGGAATATCTGTGATGGGGTAGGGGTCACCTGTTGACAGATGCTTCTTAGAGAAATAAAGGGCACTCTATGTACAGTGGCCATGATGATGTGTGAACCAACCTTGGATGAATGGCCTGCTTGCTTATTGGTGATAATGAGAAATTCCATTCTAACCAAATTAATCGAGAGGTTAATTGAAGGATATTTGTAGCTGATGTATAGATTTGTTGTGCAGTTTGTTTTCAGCAGAAGTCAGACACAAAACACTGGCAGTCTGGTGCCAAGTGAGAAACACACACTGCAAATGCATAATGGAGACACTTAACCATTAGAAGACTTAATTATTGTTGTCCATATTCATATTACAGCTCCCTAGATAATACCCTTACTGTCTCTTGTAAAAACATTACGGTGCTGTCAAAGCAGAGGACAGTTAATTATCTGAACGTCGGTAATGTAGTGAGCCTACGGACTCATCCAAAATGCGTCTTATTTCAAGGATCGAATGTGTAAGGTGTATCAGATGAGAGTCCTCATCATATCTCATAGTTGATTTAAACTTTAAAAACCAAATTAGTTTCAGTGCCACATAGAAAAATTGTTTGCATCAGGTGGCTTCCAATTCTAATTATAGGGAAAATGTGACTTTGTAGGAAAGCCATTCCTGGTTTTACTTTCCAAGGTCACAGTCCTATGTTACAGCAGCCTTCTATTATGTGGCCCCTGCCACAGGTTTTTGACTATAAGACCTATCGGGTTCTGTCAGCATTACAGAGGTGTGCATTTCTGTGTGTGCATGTGTGTGTTTAAAAACTAGAATGTAAAATAAAACAAATGCATTGACACTGTAGCTATAAAATGAGGCTGAAAACAAAAAGGAAATTGGAAAACAGATGTGGAGCCTTGCTATTCATTTTTTCATTATGTGTTGCTTGGAAAATGGAGGTCACACCTGAAATCTAGTGGTTCTGATGCCCCAGAGGAGTTGCAGGTGCCTTCAGATTTCATGATATTTGAATCGAAAACACCCAAGCAGCAGAAATGCAGGCAAGTCTTCCATTAAAATCAGTGAGGGGATGGAAATGAAGGGGGAAAGAAAACAAAGGCAATTAAACCAAAAGTTGAAGTAAATGCAGGCGATCTCAAAACTGAAAACTAAGGCAAAATTATATTAACAGTACATTAATACTGAGAAAGTACAAAAGTCTATAGAACAACATATTCACTTATGAAATTATGCAAAATGGACTATTAAGCCAAATTAAATGGTAAATTATGAGACAGTGAAGCAGCAATGCATATTGATTTCCACATTGTAACTTGTCCTCCAATAACCAAACAAAGAACTCCACTCTTACAAATTTAGAAATTGCTGCCGACTGTCACTTAGTCTCACTGGTTTTTAACAATAGCGCTAATTGCCAAATTGTTCAACCTCTGCACGTAATCATTCTTGACTTTTTTTCAAATCAAAGTGTCAGTCAGACCTCTACTTCTGCTAGAAGGGGGCCAAAAGGCCCCCCTCTAGTTCACCATCCCATTTGCATATTGCAAACTGAGGGCTGTCTTTTTGATTATTTGTGGGTGCAAAATGAGCCAAAGCTGGTGGTGAGCACAATGCCAGAACTCCTAGTGGTTGAGGGGCACCATTATTTACCCAAGATGCCCCTGACCAGGGGAGAGGAAACATTTTAGGCCCAAGATACACATTCCCTTCTCAGCAACATGCCAGGGGCTACATACCCACGACTGGTGGTACCAGAGTGGGTGGAACAATAAATGCAATTATTACCTTTGTGCTGGCCAGTTTATATATACACATACAGTGGTACCTTGGGTTACAGACACTTCAGGTTACAGATGCTTCAGGTTACAGACTTCGCTAACCCAGAAATAATACCTCGGGTTAAGAACTTTGCTTCAGGATGAGAACATAAATTGCACGGCAGCAGCAGGAGACCCCATTAGCTAAAGTGGTACCTCAGTTTAAGAACAGTTTCAGGTTAAGAACGGACCTCTGGAACGAATTAAGTACGTAACCAGAGGTACCACTGTACCTGTAATGGTTTGGAAATGCAGGGTTCAAGTGAAGAGGAATAAAGAAAAGTTGCCTCGTTTTCTAACTTGTCATATCTAGAGATGGTTGTGGTAGTTCAGGTTAAGAACAGATCTCCAGAACGAATTAAGTTCTTAACCCGAGGTACCACTGTACACTTCCTCATCCTTCATCCTTTGAAGCAAGAGGCATTATGAGAGTTCAGGGACACTTTCCAGTTAGCCAAAAACACCCAAGGAGGGTGAAAAACAGGGCTTGTGGGAGGTGTGACTGGAGAGGATGTCTGGCCTGGGAAGAGTCCCAATAGAGGTTTGAAGGACCAACTATGGCACCCAAGCCTGAAGTTCCCCACCTCATCCTTACACTATATGAGGTCTGACCTCGTTCAGATCAGTTTCATGACAACTATACAGTGGTACCTCGGGTTAAGTACTTAATTCCTTCTGAAGGTCCGTTCTTAACCTGAAACTGTTCTTAACCTGAAGCACTAGTTTAGCTAATGGGGCCTCCTGATGCTGCCACGCTGACGGAGCCCGATTTCTGTTCTTATCCTGAAGCAAAGTTCTTAACCTGAAGCACTATTTCTGGGTTAGTGGAGTGTGTAACCTGAAGCATATGTAACCTGAAGCGTATGTAACCCGAGGTACCACTGTATGTTATTGTGGCAGGACTCCTGGGGACACCATCATCACTATCACTACTGCCAGCACCAAATAGGTGACAAGAAGAAGAAGGAGGAGGAGGAGGAGGAGGAGGAGGAGGAACTACAGTTCCCAGCAAACAAGCAGTGAGCTGCTGAGTGACTTCAGGAAAGTCTTTAATCCTTGTATGCACCAAATTTCTAGTCAATAGTTATTGGAACAGAACTTTGGACTCAGCCCAAATTAGCATACTCATGGACACAAAGCATTCATCAAGCCTTACAAACAAAGGCTATGTGAGCTTCACAAAACTGCTCCTGGGGTTGCTTGAGCATCCTGAACTTGGCCATTCCCCCTACAGTAGCAAACAAGTAATTGCATTTACCTGCTTTAGGCTAGCACTATTAATACACCTTGACATGACATGTCACCTGGGAAATTTGAAAAACTTGTTTTCGCCTCTCAAATATGGCAGACACTTCAGCTTGAAAGGGGGAAAGATATAAAGATTTTTGTTATACTTTACCACCTGCAGTACAGATGCACAAGATTTCAGCTTGATGTTTCATACAGAGAACTCATGGGGTGATTTATCCAAGATCCAGACCCCATTGCTGCTGCAAAGCTTTTTGCTCTCCACCTTGTTCTATTCCTCATTAGTAAAAGGAAGGAAAAAAAGGCAGCACAAAATGATGTGGGATCCCCTTTTTAACTGTCTACACCATTAAAACACAGTGGTCCTAATCCTTGTATGGGCAAAGGCTGTGTGTCTACAGAAGCGTACTCCTTGTACTAGGCAGTGGGCTACACAGAAAAATGTGTGCATTTCTGATCTGAACTTATTTTCTGACTACTGAATTAGGAATGGCTCATACAGAAAATGTTTTCATCTCCAGAAGCCACTGCTACAAGGATGCATTAATACACCCATCTTCCCTGACCATCGATGCTGCTGGCTGGAGCTGGTGGAATCTGGAGTTGAACAACATCTGGAGGGCACAAGGTCCCCCAATGTTGCACTATTACTGCTGCTTCTTGTCTTTGTTTTATTCCCCTCCCCGCTTAATTTTAACCCATATATAACTTATAATAAAATGTCTAAAAATCATAGAGTGGTGTTCAACTAAGTTTTACTCAGAGTAGACTCAGTGAAATTAATAAACACGATTGGGTTAGCACCATTATCTGTAATAAGGGGAACTTAATTGAATACCACCCATGTGTTGTAAAATAGAGTGTTGCATTAAAAATGTTTCTCAGAACCATCATAATTCCCACTGCTTTTCTCAGCTAAACACAATTATAGTCCCGCGGCACACATACTGTTGCATTGGGACCAGATTTAGCTTTTTTTCCCTTTTTGAACCAATCAGGGGCCAAGTACTGAACATGATGACATCACTGCTTGATTACTTACTAAAGTCACAGTCCTCCGTGTGCCAGTAGTGGTTTAGACATGCTGGCCAAATGACCCAGAAAGCTGTCTGTGGACAACGCCTGCTCCCTTGGCCTGAAAAGCAAAATGAGCACCTTACCTCAAAGTTGTCTTTGACTGGACTTAACCATCCAGGGGTGCTTTAGCTTAGCTTAGTTTAGCTTAGCTTAGCTTAGCTTACATTTCCTACTTAAGTCATTTTATATCAGTTATTGTCAGCCTGGATAGCTCAGCTAGTTAGAGCATGGTGCTGATAACACTCAAGGTTGTAAGCTCAATCCTCATATGGATTCCCCCTTCATTGCAGGGGGATGGACTAGATGATCCTCAGGGTCCCTTCCAATTCTACAATTCTATGATTGTATGCCCCACCAAATAGGCTTCAGGGTGGCAATGACTTGATTTGATTATTTAATTTCTATACCGCTTAATATGCCAAAGATATATTAAAAATATCTCTAAGCAGTTTACAAAAAGCAGCAGCAACAGACAACCTAAGCAAAGTAATACAAAAAATACACAGTTACATATAAAAATGTTACATTAATACAGATACACACACACACACACACACACACACACACACACACATCAAATGAAAAATCATAAGGTCAGAAGTCTTAAGAGACATGAGATTCAAAGTGCAAACCCCCATGCTGTTCATCCAGAAAGCAGTCTGCACTGTAATTCCATCTTCACTGCCAAAAAGTAGTGCTATCATAGTCAAGAGCAGGAAAGCATTCTTTTCATGAGAATTAGTAACCAAATGCTTAGCAGTCAACAGAAGAGCTCAGAACCCCATAAACCAAGGCAATTGGTCCAGAAGAACATCAATGGGGGTTGCTCAGGCACAAAAAAACCCTGATACATCAATATCAATTCATTTTCCTCTGACACACCCTTCCTCTCAGCCTCTGGGTACTTACCCAGGGTCCTCGCCCAGGAGGAATAAGCAAAGTCATCATTTTAAGCAAGTTTGTATTTCGCATCTACTTTCTGCAAAACATTCAGTTCAGCCAAGCAATATAACTGAGAAATGTGGGGGACAGGATTATGTAATCCAGTAATTTTATAGAACATCAGATGCCATAAATTCAGAGGAACACTAGATGGCAATAACTACTCCCTGAAAATTATTATTATGCTTTTAAAGGATTTTAAAGTTTAATTTTCCACTTACAGAGAATCAGTTCATCTATTTGGAAAGCAGCCTACATTGTTGCATCAGAGTTTTCATACTCAGAGAACTAGCTCTCTTGGAGACCAACTATAAGTGCATGCTCAATTAATAAGGCTAAGAACTAGTTCACACTTTCAAAACAGCCCCCAATGTACTGTTTTGAGGAAAGCAGTAGTCACACACAGACCAAAAACAGCAGTATATTACTGATTTTGGTTGTATATGTTATAAAAAGGAAAGGCAGTTAGGCAGTGCTTTGAAACAAATATCGTGTTTGTATGCTGCCTTTCCATAGTTAAACCATGCTCAATGGATCTTACAACATCCAAAGATAACATGATAACAAAAATATCAAAATTAAGTAGCTGCGAACAATAAACGAGAACATCTCAATTAAGTATACAATGAAATCAAAACAATTGCCACATAATTCACAACACAGTCTAACAATACAGATGCAAAAGCATAACATCAGTAACCGTAAAAATTAAGCATTTCTCTTTTTTTGAAAGTTTTTTTATTAGGCTTTTCAGCATAACATTTTATCAAAAATACATCATCCTCATTCCCCCCTCCCCATTTTTTCCCTCCCCTCCCTCCCCAAAAAGGAAAAACCCACCCTCCCACCCCAGACTTCCCTCAATTCCTCTCTCTGGTTTCTCAGCACATGTTATTCTCTGCATGTTATAAAATTGTAAAAATCCTTAATTGATCTATCAATATGTTACCAATAAAAAATTGTGTATGTTTACTCCAGTATATCTGAAGGAGCGTCTCCACCCCCCTTTGTTCTACCCGGACACTGAGGTCCAGCACCAAGGGCCTTCTGGCGGTCCCCTCACTGCGAGAAGCCAAGTTACAGGGAACCAGGCAGAGGGACTTCTCGGTAGTGGCACCCGCCCTGAGGAACGCCTTCCCACCAGATGTCAAAGAGAACAACAACTACCAGACTTTTAGAAGACATCTGAAGGCAGCCCTGTTTAGGGAAGCTTTTAATGTTTGATGTATTACAGTATTTTAATATTTTTTTGGAAGCGGCCCAGAGTGGCTGGGGAAGCCCAGCCAGATGGGCGGGGTATAAATAATAAAATTATTATTATTATTATTCAAAACCTGCCAAGAAGTCCAGTTCATTTTGTTGTTTCTTTAAGTACTTTGTAAAAGGTTCCCATTCTTCTTTAAAGTCACAGTTGTCTTTA
Source organism: Podarcis cretensis (assembly GCF_951804945.1). Taxonomy (NCBI): domain Eukaryota; kingdom Metazoa; phylum Chordata; class Lepidosauria; order Squamata; family Lacertidae; genus Podarcis; species Podarcis cretensis. The sequence goes on from NC_137174.1 coordinate 77,123,008, forward strand.
TCACGTAGTTTGTGTGTCAATTTCGCCAATTCCGCATAGTCCATCAGTTTCTCCTGCCACAGTTCTTTGGTCGGGATTAGAAATTAAGGATTTCTAATAGCCTGATTCCCAACAAAAAAAAGGCCAAGACTCTAGACATTCTGAGCAGAAGGTCTTGTTGGTTTCACAGCTGATGTGATCTCCAGCTCCTTCAGCCATAGCAGCAGCTTTTGCAGCTGGAGTCAGTCAGGGAGCCTCCCTCCCAGGCCAGTTGGAAACATGTCTGCAAATCGGGAAGTATCGTAGGTCTTTCAGGACTCCAAACAGGTGGTCTCTTTGCTCAAAATCACTCAAACAATGACTGGTTTCCCTTGCTCTTGCATATGGTTATGGTAAATTTTGGAACTTCAGACTTCCAGTGATAACTCTGTAGATAGATAATTCCCTTTGATATACCATGGGATCTGAGGTCAAGGGACAATCTTGCAGCACCAGGGCTAAAATGTACTAAAATCCTGTTTACTAGAGCCATTATGGCATAGTAGGCAAAGGGTGTTGAGCTTGCAATCAGGAAACTGCAATTCGGATCTCAACTCCGTCAGGAAGCTCAGTGGGTGATAGGTGGAGGGCACTCCCTTTCTCTCAACCTCCTCTTATCCAGAGCAGCAGATTATTAAATAATTGCTGTTAATATTAAATAGAGGGTTATGCATTTTATGGCTTCTCTATGGTTGTGCTGAATATTCAGCATAATAAGAAGTCCAAGGATTCTGAGGGAAAAGTTCAAGGTCCCAGCATTTTGAAGTGATGCTAACATCTGTTGTTGTTGTTTTTTTACTAAATTTTTTATTGGATTTTCACATTTTATAAACACACACACAAAAAAAAGAAAAGACAAAGACAAAACATGTATAATTTCATATCCTTACTTTCTTAACCCCACTTCCTGACTTCCCCCCACCCCCCCTTCATACATCCTAATTCAAATAATTAGCTCAGCAAGTTCTTATCTCTCATCCTTTACATATTATTGTTATTTTTTAAAAATTAATTCTTATTACTTGGCCAAATTTTACTTATCCAATTTTCTTATAAATGTTGAATCCTTTTCTAAGGTCGACCCAAATTCCCTTCCACGAATTTCCCCCTTTTTATATTAAATATAGGTCATAATAGCCAAACACAAAGGTCATAAAAATTTTGAAATTCTGTTCTCCCCTCCCTCCCTACCCCGGTTTCTGTCCCTTCCCGAATAAATGTCCACAATGACAGTTTTTAGCCTGGATTCTGAAGCCTTCAAGTCTCTGTCAGTCTCTCTCTGCCGGTTTTGTTGGTAACCCTCTTTGTTGGTCGTCAGGTCTCGAAGGAGCTCTGGCACAGTCTCATCAGATTTTCTTCCATCCGAAATACTTGGTAACAGCTGCTGCAAAAGGTCAACTGATCTCCCATACTCAAAGAGGAAGCCCCAATCATATTTCTTATTTCTTTTAAATTCCAGTGTTCCAAGTGTTCCAGGGGCTTCCTCCTTCCTCTTTCGCATCTTTCGCAGATTTGTAATCCAAAGATCTTCTTCTTTATGTTCTAGCAATGTAGGCTTCTGGTTGGTACTCTCCACCTGTACTTTCTCCACTCCTTCTTCCCTCTCCTCCAGTTCCAAAGATGTCTCTTCTGATTCAGCTGCAGATTTTTTTTCCAGTCAGATCCTTTGTGCATTCAGCAGAGTTGCTTGTTTTAGAGTTCAAGGTTATAAGTTGTTTGTTCATAGCCATGCTCTGCTCTTGCAGTATTCCCACGAGAAAAAACATTCTTTCTATCTCTGCCTGTAATTTTCCATCTGCAGCCATTGTAATGTTTCAGAGTTCCCCCTAGGGGGATTCTGGTTACTTAATAGTCCTTTCCCAACAGTCCGTTACTTTGTTATTTATGACTACTTTGTTCCCAACCACTTTGATTCAAATGTAACAAATTTAGTCCAGAGAGATGTTAAGTAATAAGATTTTTAACTTTAACTGCCCGTTTGACAGCTCCTTTGACAGCTGTCAAACTCCTTGTTCCTTTTCCTCCAGCTCACACACAGGACGCTCCCGGGTCCGGGGGGGGGGGGTTAGACAAAAACTTCTAAAATTCCACTCTTACTCTCCAGCACAAATCTTCTTCTGTCAAATTCATGGAAATATTATCTTTTAAATCACACCGAAAAGAAAAGATCTCTCCACCTTAGTTCTCCGATCCTTGCTTTAAATCTTTTGTAGGTAGGGGGGGTGCGGACTTCCCTTTAGCACATCCCCCGGTCGTACCGAATTCAAGGGTAAAAGTTTTAAAGTCCAAATTCCGTTCTACTCACGGGTTATTTCAAGTCCGAATTTCAGGGGAAAAAGTCAGCGCTCTCCGGCCATGGCTCGCGGCTTCGCTCCACTGCAGTAGCGGTCTACTCACAGCACCACGCCACTCTCCGTACCCTCTCCGTAGCCTTTAAAAAGGCTCTTCGTGGGTTGGGGGGGTGCTTAAGGTGCCCACCGAGTCACCAAGTCCGCAGGCTTCCGCGCCTGCGGTTTCTGAGGGTCCCCGCGTCGCCATCACGGTAGGACCCGTCTCCAGTAGAGCCGATTCCCTCCGGAGCTCGGAGGGAATCCGCCATTAGCCGATCGCGCTAACCCGGAAGTCCCCGTGATGCTAACATCTGAAAAGAGCCCTCTTCCCATAAGAGCTCTAACTCCAGAGTTTAAAATTACTTAAATGCTCCACTGCCTAAGAATCATGGGATGAAAAATAGTAGGATCCTTACAAGAGAATTGCAAACTCTCCACAGATGTCTGCGCATTCCATCATTTCTGTTGGAGCCATATCAGAAATGCAGACCTTCCATACGGGTTTCTCTCCTCTGTAAATATATTCTCCTCTCATTCTCCCCTCAACGTGCTGAGGAAAACACACACCTTTCACTGGAAAGAAATCAGATGTGTATAAGTACAGCAGATGGAATGTTGTTTAGAACTCTAGTTTGTGACCCCAAATTCAGCAGCCATCCAAGACAATATGTCTATAATTCATACTGTACAGTTTTGTGGGATAATGAAAAACATCTACATACATTAGAAATTATTATTTTGAAAAAATGTGAACAGTCATTTTATAAGAGGTATAGGAGGATGCACAAGGCAAGCAAACTTTTTTTTTTAAGTACAAACTGAGAAGAGTATGAATAAGAGTATTGATTATACTGGGGTCACAAGAGGGCACATAGATCAAACAATCATTACTTTTGATATGTAATATTTTCAAAGAAATATCTACCAGGAATTCTTGCATTATTGCACCAGTCAATTCTCTGCTACTATTTCATTTCCTGTAAGTTCTCCCCCCAAATCACAGGACAATTTCCAGCACAAATGTTATAATTCAAGCAATCCAGATGTTGCATTTTGCAAATGTGTCTATCTATTCTTTGTTCAGAAAGGCACAAGAAGTAAACAACAAGGTAAACAAGACTTGTGATATTATCAAAGAGCATTAAAATGACAGTCCAGTGGTTCTTTCCTGTTCTCCTGTTTTTGCAAAAAGCGATGTCAGATTCTAAGTAACAAAATCCACTTTTCTCTAAGTGAGAAATTATTGCCTTATAGAGACATCTACTGGTAAAAAGATGGTTGTGAAGCTCAAATATTTCCTCTCTCCAATCAGGGCAGAAATCCCCAGAGTATTATCAGCATGTTGAAATCCATTTCCTCCCAATCTTTCAACAGTCACATCTGTCACAGTTCAAAGGGTAACACCGAAGTCTTACTCTGTGTTTAAACTGGCCTAATCAACTTTCAGAGGAGACGATGTTTTTAATTTTAGTAATAAGCAAATGCAACAACAGGAGGATCAGGAGGGGCAATATGTATTATTAGATGCAAAATCAATGCCCCTTGATGATGATAATGATGATTTTGTTTATTTATTCAATTTATATACTGTCTTTTATCAAAAGATGCATAGGCCATAGATTAATTAGTAACAATAGGACTGGGTAAAGAGGAATGCTTTTGCCCGGCATCTAAATAAATTTTATGATGGCACCAGGTGAGATCCTCTGGGGAGAGCATTCCACAACTGGAATGCCATAGAAAAGTCCTGTTCACTTTTTACCACCCGTTGAACCACTCTGGGAGAAGGGACATAGAGAAGAGCCTCAGATGAGGGTTTAGGCAACATTGTTTATCTTTAAATAGAAACAACTTCAAAACAACTTCTGGGTGGGCCTAAAATTGTGACCCTCTTCATCACAAACACCCCAACCCCAACAGCAGCTAGGGCTCCGTCCAACCTCGAGGAGGAGGAGCCAGCCAGATCAGAAGGACCAGCGGTGAAGGCTGCAGAAGAGGCAGACCCCACCATAAGGTCCAACACTGGCTTTGAACAGAGATCCCCAAAGACTACAACTTATGTGTCTGAGATCCCCAATGAACTTTCTAGCACATTCCCACCTGGGGCTCCATGCTCCTCACTGACTGGTGTAGGCCACACACCAAGAGGAAAATAATGAAGAGGAGATGAAGTGAATAGAGTTGAACAATAAAGGGTGTGTGTGTTTGTTTGTTTTTTAAAAAGGAAACCTGCTCCATCACACTATTGACACTCCTAAAGAAACCACTTGGACAGGATTCCTGCATTGCAGGGGGCTGGACTAGATGACCCTCAGGGTCCCTTCCAACCCTACGTTTCTGAGCAGAATTCAAAGTGTTGGTGCTGACCTTTAAAGCCCTAAACAGCCTTGGTCCTGTATACCTGAAGGAGCATCTCTAGCCTCCATCGTTCTGCCTGGACACTGAGGTCCAGCTCCAAGGGCTTTCTGGTGGTTCCCTCACTGCAAGAAGTGAGGTTACAGAGAACCAGACAGAGGGCCTTCTCAGTAGTGGCGCCCGCCCTGTGGAACGCCCTCCCTTCAGATGTGAAGGAAATAAGCAGCTATCCTATCTTTAAAAGACATCTGAAGGCAGCCCTGTTTAGGGAAGTTTTTAATATTTAATGCTGTATTGTTTTTAACACTCGATTGGGAGCCGCCCAGAGTGGCTGGGGAAACTCAGCCAGATGGGTGGGATATAAATTGTTACAATTATTATTGTTTTATTGTTATTGTTATTGTTATTGTTATATTACAATTCTATGATTCTGTGAGTGCTAGGCTCCAGGCCAGCAGACTAGCCCTTTAAACCAGAGGTGGATTTAGGGCAACATGACTGGTTCTAAACCATTGCACCACAGCTATGATGTAGTGAATTGAACAGAACAGAAGGCCAGAGGCGAGGAGGGCACCACTGAAATTTGAAAGACACCAGCCCACCCCTGCTGTAAACTCACCACTCTCCATAATAGAGCTAGCTTGGGCTGATAAGAATGAACATTTGATCTCCAGACCTTGTCACAAAGTCACTTGCTAGGAGCTGTCCGAGGTCCTACAACTGAGGTCCTAACTGCTTATCAACGGGGTGGCCAACTCCCAAGAGACTGCAGTCTACTCACAGAGTTAAAAACTGGCAGTGATCTATCCCCTTTTTAGGGGTTCAGGTCAAAGTTGTTGAACATTTTTTAGGAAGGAGGAAGGCCCGTCTTTTAGGGGTTCAGGTTGTTCTTTGGTGGGAGCCACTGGTCTACCAGTGATCTGCCACAGACGTCTGGTGATCTACCTGTTGCACGTGCCTGAACTAAACTATATCAGGTGACTGAGTGTGCTCCATAGACTTCTGTTGAGTGTGCTTACTCTGTCATCTACCTACTAACTGTTGATGTGCAACTTTCAAGTCCCTGCTCTGGCCTGAAGGTTTCTTATGGTTATGTATATTTACACTGGACTAGAGGGCTGACCCCAGCAATGTTGTACACATGAAAAGATTAGCTAAATGCACCAGGATGGTTTCTGGTTACTTACAGCTGCCACATCCTTAGGTTACACAATGCTTGCTACCATTTGGGCATCAATGGCCCACTGCATGTTAGCAAGTTCCTCCAGATAAATTCCCCCCCCCCCTTCCTTTTTCCCTGTGGCATCAAACTTGTGGGCACAGGTAACAGATTCTGCATAAAAAACATGAGGAATGGCTTGTTAATTAACATAATGAAGCAGAACTGAGAACTGAGAAACTATATAAGAAGAAAGCAACAGAATTCACATTTTACACCCTATGAGCTGTTTCGGAGCCATTTAAGTGCCACTGGTTTTAATAGCACTTACATGCAGTAACTAACTAGTTATAGCAATCCAGAATGCTATCTCCTTTTTCTTCCCTTTACATTTCCTCTCTGCTTTATACAAAATGACATTATTTTCATTATGTTTTTAGGGGGGGCGGAATGAGTCTAGGTAGTTTATAGAGCTAATAGATAAAGGTACATGAAAATAGGGGTAATCCTATAAAACGTGGGAATATATGATACGGCTGTAGTGGTTTCGAGGATATTAGTAATGCAAACTCCAAGAAAAGATTTTAAATTATTTACCTTTCTAGTTGAGCACATGTGTCCTGCAGCCAATTATCATGAGATACTGCCTGGAAATTAACCAGTCACGTTGTGTTTCTCTCTTCAGATTTACAATTAGTAATGCTATTAATGTTGTTCCTGTACTTAGTGTTACTAATTATATTGCTATGAACTAATGGTGTTAAAAATAGCAATAGCCATCAACTACCAATTAATGCTTAATGAGAGCACATAAACCCTGGCATTGTAATGAATATCCAGATTATTGCTCCTTTTGTTTTTCTTGGGATTCTGCAAAAACAGTAAGGTAAGAACCAGTAACTGGGGATGAAGGGCAATGATGTACCAAAGATAAAGAAGAAAAGGAAATGGGAGAAACCTAAGGTCCAGTTGCTACAAGAATGTCCTGATGATGGTAGTTTCAGGGCATCTTCACATGCAAATGACGACTGCAAGATGCCCATGAGCTAGGAAGGTTTTTTTTTACAGGGGTTAAGCAATTCACGCAGGGGTGGTCCAAGGTATTTTGACACCTGAGGTAAAATGCCCCACTGCTGGTGAAACACCGTGATGGAATGGGGGGTGCAAAGGGTGTAAACTCCACCCACTAGACAGAGAAGATCCATTCCAGATCTCCCCTCCCTTACAGCATTGGGTTCCCATAATCCTTTGGCGGGGGTGTAACAGGGCCTGATCCTTGTAAAGCAGGTATCCTGTCACTCCTTCCCTTTTCTGCTAGACCCTACTATTGGGGGGGGGGAGAGAGAGAGGTTGGTGGTGGCATTGCTAATGGTGGTGATGGTGTATGGGGAAATGGTGGAATCATAGCATCATAGACCTGGAAGGGACCCTGAGGGTCATCTAGTCCAACCCCCTGCAGTGCAGTAATCTCAGCTAAAGCACCCATGACAGATGACCATCCAGCCTCCACTTAAAAACTTCCAAGGAAGGAGAGTCCACACCCTCCCAAGGGAGTTTGTCCCACTGTCCAATATACACATAAAACCACTGGCTGCTCACTGTGGCCTCCCACTGCTGTGTTCTTTGCCTTTTTGAGTGGCTGCAGCACTGAAAAAACCATTAAAATAACTCTCTCACATGCACACGCTTCATAAGAAGCACTCTGTGACTTCCATTCCCCCCCCCCAGCAATCCTTGCTGGAGATGGGGAAAATCCTTAGGCACCATCACTACCACTGGAGAACACAGGAGCCATTGGTGGAGAGTGTGTTTTGCTCACTTCTCCAGCTGATCTCATTGCAGGAAGGGTTGCTGTGCCAGATGTAGCATGGGCTGTCTTGGACATGCGGTTTTGACTGCTCCTCATGCTTCACTGGGAAAGGTTCCCTTGGGCTGTCTATTAACTAAGAAGAAGAAGAGTTTGGATTTGATAACCCACTTCATCACTACCCTAAGGAGTCTCAAAGCGGCTCACAATCTCCTTTCCCTTCCTCCCCCACAACAAACCCTCTGTGAAGTGAGTGAGGCTGAGAGACTTCAGAGAAGTGTGACTAGCCCAAGGTCACCCAGCAGCTGCATGTGGAGGAGCGGGGACGTGAACCCGGTTCACCAGATTACGAGTCCACCGCTCTTAACCACTACACCATGCTGGTTCTCTAACTAAGCAGGCATGGAGGAGAGATCACATGGAAGGAAGTTTTAAACACCCTACTGTCTCTCTCCCTCACACACACTCAAGTGGGTGGGGGGCTGTGTGTGCTGTGTGTGTGCGTCAGAGTATGTGTTTGGCCACTACACATAGCTAACTAGAGTCTCTTATTGATCAATGTACATGCAGTTCAGCAAATTCAAACTATGACCCTCTTGCCTTTGGCGTCTCAAGCCTCTTGCATACTGAAAATTACATCAAGGCTGAATGCCTCAGTAACACCAGTGACTGAGACCACATTGATCTTCCACGAGTTGGTATCTTTGAACTAATGATGCACCAGGGCAATTTTTTTTCCACAGCATCTTCTCAAATATAGTACTGTTCGCTTTATACTTAGCCAATCAGTGAAAATCCAAGGACAGAGATCAAGAAACCATCTCTGTGCGCACATACAGGATTCTATGGCAAGTTTCAGCATAGCTATATGACATAACAGAATAACTCGGGTTGCACTATTTAGCATTAAAATGTAACTCTGACAGCCCCTAGTGAAAACTTGCCAAAAGGCAGCTGTTCTTTCTTTTCTCCCTTTCCAAACAGGAGCTTTGAATAGCGATGTGACACCTCATCAAAACTGTCAAATTCAGGAAGCAACAAGATAAGAGTTTTAGACTCACCAAGAGCAATTCAAATAGATGCCTGTCAGCCAGAAACTCAAAGTAGTACAGGAGGAAGGAGAAACATTTAGAAAGAATGGAATGAACCATGAAGGAAAAGCTTGGGCTGGACACCACAAACAGGGTGTGTTAGGTTTTTGTGTCAGTGTCCCATGAGTAGGCTCTCTTTCTATTCATTAATTAGTTTTCTTTAGTGGTGACAGAGGTGGGGAGGGCATGTTTGGTTGTCTTCAGCTGACTGCAGTGAGTTCTGTTTGCATGTGTTAGGAGGAGAGGAGTTTGGGGTCAACTTAGCCACATCTATTCATATACTGTCAGTGGGTTCTTGTTGTCTTGTTGGGCTGTGTATGTAAGAAAGGGGAGCCATACCGGGATGAAGGAATCATCTTTTATTTGTCCTTGTGTTAGTTTCATTGAGGTAGGTTAAGGCTGAGAGTGAGTGACAGGCCCAAGGTCACCCAATGACCTCTTGGCTGAGTGGTAATTTGAACTCAGGTCCCATGAACTATTGATTACATTTGACAATACTGATTAATGCATCTCTTTCGAAAGTGATACAGTTTGATTCTGCCAAACTGGCCCAGAGTTCTTCAGCTCCATTTAACTATAATTCCTAAGCACTTAGAAATGTTCTGTTATCTCATATCAAACAACCTTATTCCTCCTATTTTGCACCTTTTTGAAATATCACCATATTTTAAGAATTAATGAAATGTGTTCAACTTTATGTTCCCTTTAGAATTGGTTGTAAAAAAAATCAATGAAACATCTGCACCTTAGAAATAATATTTATGAGTGATAAGCCTGCGCTGTCTAATGAAAAAATAAATACTTCAGTGTGAAAAAGCATGTGTAATAAATCTACATAGCCTCAAGGTTATGAAATACCCATTTTGCTGCATAAAAACCAGTCAAATATTTAATTCAACATATGTCTATTTAAAATATGTTAGCCTTTCACTAATGTAATATTTTGTTCCAATTCAAAACAGGCATCCATCATTGTGTTGATTGTGTGTTTTCAGTTCATGGGACTACGAACAAAGATAGTAACATGGCAATTAGGGCTGAGCTCAAGCAAAGGTGCGTAGATATACTTCTTAAAGGCCTGGTTTGCATGTCAAATTAAACCATAGTTTAAAACAAACAAATGTGAAAGAGCAGTCTGCCGTGCTCCCAGCTCCTACTGCTGCTGCACCACAAAAGAAACAAGCTCTGGAGCAGGGGTGTCTAATGTAAGTGCCCTCCACTTTGATGAAGTCAAAAGTTCCATGGCATGTTCCAGCTGCTGCTTGTTCACATGAAACTATTCATTCTGAACACAATCAGTTAGTAAGATTTGTTCTTGTTCCAATTTGCCTTCCTGATGACATGACATGGGCAAATCTGGTTGACTGCTGGGTGTTCTGCTGTGGCATCATCGCCACATAGGTTAAATGATCACAACTTGGCTGGATCACACAACCAGCAAGAAGAGTTCTCTTCATTTTTTCAAAAATTGCCAAAGCAGCTACTGAAAGAGGAAGTGAACAGGGGTGAAATGAGGCAAAAAAAAAAATCTAAAAATTTTAAAAAAGGACTTTAGAAGGCTTCAGGTAGCCTGGAAATTTTCTTTTGCAAAAAAAAAAAGTTCACCCACACCATAATTCAGTTGAGCCATTGTGTCAAAATATACATTTAATTAATTTGTACACTGAATGAAAAGAATCTGGTCTGCTCTGTTATAGTATTAGCTTTTCGCAACTAAACAGTCCTATTCAGGTCTGTTCTGGTACCTAATCAAATTGAGTCAAATGCAGAAGGAATAGTCACAATGTGTTATTTTGTTGTTGTTTTTAAATGTCTGATACACACTTATTTATCTGCCCAATATTTTCCCAGCTATCCTTAAATATTGCTTGTTTTCAGTTGTGTTGTAAGCATAATGATGCTATTGGCAAGACGTTATTGGCAACACACACCTATATGTATGCTTAGATTCATGGAACACTCTTGAGCTAAAGGGCTTTTCAAGGTGTAGTAACTTATCAACACAAGATGGTGCTCTATTCTTAGAAAACAGCCCTCTGTCTGGCTTGTCTGATAAAAGCAAGGGTCAAATGTTTGTAGAACTCTGACCACTAAAAGAAAAATAAAACGCTGCTTTAGGAGATCCCAAACTTCCACAGCGATAGCTTCAGAAACAAACCCCGATGACATTTTTTTCCAGAGAACTTTTTCATCTCTTATTGTATTTGTCAGCTCTTGTTTTGACAGCAGCTGGCTCTGGGTTCCTTATTGATGGCTCCTACCTACTCTCTCAGTATGAGTTGCCTTTTGATATGTTTGTCTCCTCCTTACCAGCTGGATGTCAGCAGGACCCTGGTGTCCAGCTGGAAGAGAACAACAAATGTCTCTCTCTGAGGCTGCCAAAAAATCTATTTTGTGGATGGGTATCAAGGGGTAACTGAAAAACACAGTCAAGAATCCTCCTCCTGCTGCTGCTGCTCCTCCTCCTCCCAGAAGGAATGGCATTGTATCTTTGCAGTGCACCTGGAACCAACCAGCGGAATGCAACAGTATTCTTCATAAAGTGCAAATCACAGCCTTTTCAAAAAGCACAGTGCACCTTTTGTGGAACTGCAGCAGCTACGATATTTAAATTCCATAAGGTAAAGGTAAAGGTACCCCTGCCCGTACGGGCCAGTCTTGACAGACTCTGGGGTTGTGCGCCCATCTCACTTAAGAGGCCAGGGGCCAGCGCTGTCCGGAGACACTTCCGGGTCACGTGGCCAGCGTGACATCGCTGCTCTGGCCAGAGCCAGAGCCAGAGCCGCACACGGAAATGCCGTTTACCTTCCCGCTGGTAAGCGGTCCCTATTTATCTACTTGCACCCGGAGGTGCTTTCGAACTGCTAGGTTGGCAGGCGCTGGGACCGAGCAGCGGGAGCGCACCCCGCCGCAGGGATTCGAACCGCCGACCTTTCGATCGGCAAGCCCTAGGCGCTGAGGCTTTAACCCACAGCGCCACTTGCGTCCCCTTTAAATTCCATAGGTAACCACAATTTCTCCTGGCACGAAATAGAGGACAATTCGAAAATGTGTCCCTGGAGGGCCTGCGTGGTTTTGTACATATTGCATTTGTACATTTCCATCCTTCAGAAACTCCTTTGCGCAGGCATAAAGGGGAAGGAGAGGATAGGGAAACCCCTTCTCATGTCCAGACACTGAATAAAGATAGTGAGTGAGATAGTAGTATCAAACACAAGAGTATGACAACCTTGTTGCATCAGACCCAAAGTCCATCTAGACCAGGAATAAGGAAGCTGGAGTCTTCCAGATGTTGTTGGACTAAAACATCAGCCTAGCCAGTGTAGCTGAAAGCCTGGGGTGAGTTGGGGAGCTCTACCTGTATATGTTAGGCGATGCCTTTTTTCAGTACGGACCCCTCTTCATTCGGAGGTCCATTTGTAAGTATCCAAAAATTTGATCTTTTCAGTGGTGGCTCCAAAGTTTGGTATGGCAAACAGACAACTGAGGAAAAATATCAGGAAGAGTAAAGTGTAGGTAAAAGACCCAGACACACCTATTGTCACATCTTCCTAGCAAATACTCCCTCTACAACATTGCCTTGCAGAGGAGAAATGACAGCTGGTGGTTCCAAGCACAAGATGAATCTGGAACTTATCATTTTGGTCCTAAGTCACTGAAAAACTTTTGTCTGTCCACCACTTCAAACCTCAAGGAGGCATAAGGGACTTTAGTATTCAGTTCTTTCGATGGCTTTGCATCATTAAGACTCAGTAATTCAGTACAGTGGTACCTCGGGTTACATACACTTCAGGTTACATACGCTTCAGGTTACAGACTCCGCTAACCCAGAAATAGTACCTCGGGTTAAGAACTTTGCTTCAGGATGAGAACAGAAATTGTGTAGCAGCGGCACGGTGGCAGCGGGAGGCCCCATTAGCTAAAGTGGTGCTTCAGGTTAAGAACAGTTTCAGGTTAAGAATGGACCTCTGGAATGAATTAAGTACGTAACCAGAGGTACCACTGTATGGGTAAATGAGTCTTCAGGTTGGGCATCCTTGACAGCGGTGAATTATTTAGATAGAAAATCTAGTTACCTTTGTAAAATTCATCTCTGTCTTAGCAGAATAACTGTCCACTGTATAAAATTGTATATTTTAGCTTCTTGTCAATAAATATTATCCGCATGGTTTACAAACAAAATAATGTTGAAAATACAATATTTGACAATTTAATAATAAGTAAAAGATTCCACTAACTTGTCTTAGGGAGCAATTCAAAGTATGGAAAATCTGCATAAATTATCTCACTTTATGTTAAGCCGGTATAAAGTACTGCCGATCCAATTCAGGACAGAAAGTACAGCTGGCTGTCTATGCCTGGCAGAGAAAATACAAGCCCTCAAAATAGAGTTTGAGTTACATCACTCCTTTTGCTGGCTTCACTTAGGCTTGGTTGACAGATCAAGTGACCAAGCTGCATGGGTTTAGAATCTAGTCAAAGTTCCCCTCCCTCTGCCCTGCCCTGCCCCTGCCCCATACCTGGAACACCCATTTAAATAAAATAATAATAATGATGATATTATTATTAATAATAATAATAATAATAATAATAATAATAATAATAATTTATTTCTACGCTGCCCATCTGGCTGGGTTTCCCCGGCCACTCTGGGCGGCTCCCAACAAAAGATAAAAAATACATTAAAACATCAGTCATTAAAAATTTCCCTAAACAGGGCTGCCTTCAGAAGTCTTCTAAATGTCATATACCAGTAGTTGTTTATTTCTTTGACATCTGATGGGAGGGCGTTCCACAGGGCGGACGCCACTACCAAGAAGGCGCTCTATCTGGTTCCCTGTAACTTTGCTTCTCACAGTGAGGGAACCACCAGAAGGCCCTCGGAGCTGGACCTCAGTGTTCGGGTTGAACAATGGGGGTGGAGACACTCCTTAGTTTAAGATCCACTGGGCTCAGCTGAGCTGGGATGGGGAAAATACACCAGTGCTTCTCCAGCTGAGTCAGGATGAGGCAGTTACACCAATGTAGCCTGGCACAGCCAGGACCCTCCCAGCTCAGCCAGAGATCTGCTAGATTCTAAAAGCTGCTCATCCCAGTAGATCTAGATTTAGGATTACAACTGTAGTCATTACAGCCCTAATCCTTAACTAGACTAAGAGTCATGAATGCAATATTCTACCCAGGAACAGTCCTGGAAACTTCCTCATAAAGATGGCATGGATGTGCTCAGGTATTCACTAGAAAATTCGGTATGTATGGGAATAAAAAAAATAGGCTTTATTTTCCCCCATTTCCTTCTTTCTCATCTAAATGTATACAAATCAGAGGCTTCATTAGAATATGTATCATTTATTTATTTATATCATTTCTCAGGACCATATCAATGGTCATGAATTTCCTCCCACAAATTCACATTTTCACATATACTCCAGTCAGAAATGGAAAACGAGCCTACATGAAACTAGCTGAAGTTTCTCACACGTATTATAATACAAAATTTGTTCTTTCGCAAGATGTCTGATATCAGGCAATTGAGCATTGCCACATGTTTCATCTCCTCAAAGGATACGTTGTCTGGTTACTATAGCACTCCTCTCTGGATTAATTAGAAACGGAAATACGGATAAAATTAAATTTGAAAGAGAATGTGCTCAATAGCAGACTGATAATCACTACATTACGATTGCCTGGCTGCTCTGACCGGCAAAAAAATATTAAACTACCTTTGTAATTAGATGGAATAGTACTGTGCGTTCTTGAGGCTTGGTAAACACAGGCACCATAATACAACCACTTCTCTGCATCCCAGCCTATTACTTGACCTTTCTTGGATTATTCTAATTAGACTGACTGCACAACTATGACACTGAGTAAAGTACTTGTGTTTTTGAGTGAGTTTTTGTCCATTCTATCCATTCGGTTGAATCAGATTGTTTACCAAGTTCAAGCTGGTGACATAAAACGTTGACCTGAAAAGTCCTGACTTCAGGTGGTGGGGGCAGGGCTACTGAGCTGTGTGATGTAGAAGAGAAATTATCTTTGTTTCAGTGTGTATATACTCTAAAAGACTCTCCTGTTTTGCATAGAACAGTTTCACAGAATCGTAGAGTTGGAAGGGGCAACGAGGGCAATGCAGGAATCCTTTTGCCCAATGTGGGGCACAAGAACACAATCCTGAGATTAAGAGTCTCATGCTCTACCAACTTAGCTATATACCGAAAAGTCAGTTAAACAGCATCAAGGCCACAATTTTAATTTGAACTTAATCAACTAATTCTTTAATGGACTAATTGGGTTGGTGTCAATTTTAATTCATAAGGGCAAAATTTTATCACAATGTGATTTTTGTTTATGTTGCTGACCCTTTTTTATCCTGAAATCTTATTAATTTTTTATATTTGTATATTTCATTACACTTAATGGACGATTCTTTAGTCTTTAAAAGCACACACACAGCAGCTTGCAGTAGACATGAAATGATAATATATGATTATGTCAACACAATGTATGTTAAAGCCAAATAATACAATACATAATCATAATACAGGAGCAAATACAAGACCAATGGCTCTTCACCCTGGTTCCTAAGGCAAGGGTGAATAAATAGGAATTAAAGTGATGGTGATGAAAGCTCAAGACCGAACATGCCTTATGTGCCTTCACAAACAAGGAGTTATACAAACAGGACAGCACAATGGGGAATGTTCCCTTTCAGATTCCCCACCCCATCAGTGTCTCTTTGTGAGATGATGAGAAGGGACCTTCAACAGGTCTCAGAAGGTTATTGGCAGTGTGATGGCAGAGCTGCAGTCTGCATAATGAGATAGAAGAGAGCCAAGCCAAACCCTCTTTCTTCTTAACTTCACTGTTTCTACCAAGTGGATCACTTTAATTTTTTCCCCTGGCAGCCTCCACTAAGTAGCTATCTCATCTTTAAAAGACATCTGAAGGCAGCCCTGTTTAGGGAAGTTTTTAATATTTAATGCTGTATTGTTTTTAACACTCGATTGGAAGCCGCCCAGAGTGGCTGGGGAAACTCAGCCAGATGGGCGGGGTACAAATAAATTATTATTATTATTATTATTATTATTATTATTATTAAAAGTCCTTTAACTTTCCTGGACCTCAACGGGCCTAATTTGCTTCCTATCTGGTATGACACTTAGGGATGAAGTCCATAGCAAAAGCTCAGCTATGATAAAACTGCAGGAGCAAACGGAATTTCTGGACATTCAATTTCAGTTATAAGATGGTCCTTACCTTTCAAGGCACCAACTGTGAATGAAAGCATACCTAGCCTAAGTGTGATGCAATGGCTAGAGCAGTAGATTAAGACCAGGACACCTGGGTTCAAATGGAGAGCTTTGTATCATGCAGCCCTGAGCTTCCATGAAGGAAAAAGGAGACAACAATGGATAAAAATAAACATACTGGCCAGGTTTCAAAGTTTAATGTGCCTAATGGGAGCAACTCACTGTGAGAACTGCCCCATGTGCCACACAGCAAAGCACTTTAAAAATGGAATACTTTTCAAAACAGCTTGCCATCTAGAATGCGGAACTGCTGCTCAAAGAAAATAAAACTGAAATTCTCACTGGATTTGACGAAGGCCCTGGGCACCTTAAAATGCCTCATTGGATCCTAGCCACTGAGAATTCGAATTGCAATGGAAAATTCAGCATAGCAAACATTCAAGATGTTCCTCTTGCCAAGGTCTAGGTATTAAGATGGTGTGTTTTCTAATTAAAGATTGTGGAAATTTTTTTCATTAGATTGTATTTCTCCACTAAAGTTCTCTTTTTAAGAGAAAGCTTTCCAGCATCAAGCAATTAGAAGTGCCTTAATCTACTTACATGCAACCTAGAAGGCTTAAGATACAGTAAACCTATTTTGCAAACCTTGTTTTTCCCACCTCATTGCCTTTGCCACTATGATTTTATTCTTAGATACTGATCGCCAGTTTGAGGATTATTACTTTATATACAGTATATAAAAACTTAAAGGTTGGTTTCATGAGGTTACTGCACTCCCAACGATGACTCACCACAGTTTAATGCAATATACTGTATTTCCATAAAACCCTGAAATATCTCCTACAATGCACGTTAGACATACAAAATAAAGATGGTGTGAGAGAGACTGACTTGCAAACTGAGCCCCATCAAATTAAACTGGACAAGTTCCCAGATAGATTGTATGAGACTGCAGCTTTAAGCTCTCTGAGATGCTGAAAAATAGTTTGCAGAGAATACGCCAGCTAAGAATTAGAGTTCCACCTTTGTTTTTTTGTGTGTTTTTTAAATAATATTTATTAAAAATTTTCCAGAATAAAAAGGAAAGATAGCAAGAAAAAAAGAAAAAACAAATATGATTTACACTTGGTTTCAGTTGCATCTTTCCCGGACTTCCCCCCCCCCTCCCCCTCTTGTATTCCATTTCCCTTAAATTGATTCCACAGATTCTTACCCCAAATTTTAAAACCTTATTTGTAATTTTAAATAACCCATTTATTCCAAATTAATTTATCTTATTTATCTTAATGAACCATTTCTCCTTATATTTTATATAATTCCCTAAGATCGACCCCATTTCCCTTCCACGAATTCCCCTATTTTCAAACAACAAACATGAAAAAAGAAAAGAAAGAAATAATATATAATTTTACAGCCTTTGGATTCCAAATCTCCCCCCCCCCCCCATTCCCCGGTTCCAATCCCCAAAGTTCATCCATTGTCTACTGCAAGCCTGGTGTATCCACATCTATATCTCAACTCCACTTTACCGTCTTTTGATAGCTTTTAATTTCAGAAAGTCCAATCTCGAAAAAACTCTCAGAAAAAGTCATTGTTCTTCCATCCAGACCTCTATGTTTAAGAGTCTAACTTAAATTCTATTTCTTGGTCCTTTTAAAGTCTGGATGTTCCAAATACTCCGGCTTCAAATTTGGTCCAGCTCTTATTCCTCAGGTTGCTTTTTCCTGTTCTGCTGCAGAAACCTTCTAATTCAGAAACTTCTTGTTCTCCACAGAGGCTTTTGTTATTCAGGAACATAACTTGCGTCAAGTCCCTTCCTTTCTTCAATAGATAAATCCATTGTCTCCTTTAGTATAGAAACCTCTGTAGACAAAATAATGCTTCGTTTTTGCAGCTTTCCCAAGAGATAACAAATCCTGCTCAAATTCATAGTATTTTTGCTGCTACTGTTGCAATGTCCCAGCCTCCCTCTAGAGGGAATATGGTAACTTAATTTCTTTCAAAATCAGACCCAAAAGTGAAATAACTTGTTGCCTTTATTTCCAATAATTTATGTCCAAATTGTAACAAATCTAACCAGCAAAGCCATCGTAACGAAGTTCTCTTTTATTTTCCTGCTTTGACAGCTACTTTGACAGCTGTCAAAGTTTCTGTGTCTCTTCACCAGTCTCTCATAGCGGATCGTTCCCGGTTCCCGGGGGGGTTGCATTTTAGTTCCCACAAATCAGTCTTCTCCTCCAGCACAATTATTGTAATTTCCCTTCGTGAAGTTAAAATTTTTTTTCAGGTAAACAAGTTCATCTCTCGATCTTAGTTGTCAAATCCTTGCGTTGAGCCATCTACAACAGGGGGAGTGGACTTCCTTTTTGCACTCCCCCCGCTCGCTCCAAATTCAAAGATCAAATTTCCCTTTTAAGTCCAATCAATTTACTCACGGGTTGTTCCTTTTAGTCCAAATCCGAAATTTTCAAAGAAGAAGTCGTTGCTCTCCGCCGAATGGCATGCGGCTTCGCTGGGCAGGGGAAGCATTGGACTCACAGCACCACACCCCCCCGTCACCCGCTCCGCAGCCTTTAAAAAGGCTCCTTCGCGGGTCGGGGGGCGCAAACGGTGCCCGCCGAGTCACCAAGTCCATGGGCATCTCCGCCCATGGTTTTTGAGGGTCCCCGCGTTGCCGGCACGGCAGGACCCGACCCCTACCCAGCCGACTCCCTCCGGAGTTCGGAGGGAGTCCGCCATTCGGCGATGGCGCCGACCCGGATCTTGGCTAAGATCAAGTGTAGTAGAGTTCCACCTTTGAACAAGGGCATTGGGCAAACATTTAGTGAGCATTGGGCAAACATTTAGTGAGTCAGTTTGGAGATTGTTGTCTGCAAGTTACTAAGGATCCCACAGCAAAATTATGTCTGAAGTGAAAGTAGAAATATAAGGAGCTGACTTATACTGAGTCAGACAATTGATCCATCTACAGGATTTTAGAAAGAGAAGAAGAAGACGAGGAGGAGGAGGAGGAGTTTGGATTTGATATTCCGTTTCATCACTACCCGAAGGAGTCTCAAAGTGGCTAACATTCTCTTTCCCCTTCCTCCCCCACAACAAATACTCTGTGAGGTGAGTGAGGCTGAGAGACTTCAGAGAAGTGTGACTAGCCCAAGGTCACCAAGCAGCTGTATGTGGAGGAGTGGGAACGTGAACCCGGTTCACCAGATTACAAGTCCACCGCTCTTAACCACTACACTACACTGGCTCATCCTCAGTCATATCTGGAGACACTGAATATTGGATCTCAGACCTTCTGCAATCAAAACTGATATTCTACTATTGTAGGAGTCATGGAAGGGAATAGGCTCATTGGAACAACCCAAGCAAGACAAAACAGGAGAAGAAAAGTGGAGGGGTAAAAGCTTTGCTGAAGAAGCACCCAACATGGACACCAGACCTTTCAGCCACACTTGTTTGGCTTCTACCACCACCAATAAGTGGGAGGGAGTTTTAAACCTGGGCAACTTTCTACTATCTGCCAAATTCCAAAGGATCATGCTAGTTCTGAAATGCCTTCAATTTTAAATACTCCTTTAAAATGGGTATGCTAGTAATTTTGAGAGTTCACTGAAAATGGGCTATGGAACACTAATCCCTGATTAGCTAGCATGTCCCTTGTTCTAAAAGGCTTCATTTGCACATAGTGAAACCTGATTAACTATATAGCATTGTGGTGTCAGCATAGCCATTGTATGATCCCTGATGGACTAGAATGTTTCAGGAGGAACAAAACAGGAAAAAATGCCTGTTGAGATAGCCATAAGAGTAGGGAGAATAGTGGGGAAACTGTTATGAGCACAGTGACAAAAAAGTAGGATTGAGGGACACTATTAACCAGGAGAACATTCAGTTTAGCACTGATTTTGTATTACCGGTATTTTTGACATGACTCATCTTTCTGTTTTTTCTCTGTGTGTTTCTTTTCTGGTGCAAGCATACACTGCAATTCACATGCAGCTGAACAGTGGCAGATTGGTGATATGAAAGTTAAACCTCACCTTCAACAGATAGGAAAACTGGAAGGCTATGAGTTTTCTTCATTATGAGTCTTTGGAGCTAGATTTCAGGTATTATGTGCATCGTTATTGTGTGTGACATTTTTAGTTTAAAAGTTATATCTATAGTGCATAAAATGATACACTCCTATTTTCTAGCCTCCATATACCCTTTAATTGCACTCCCTAATTCCATGGCTTTAGTTAAGCAATTAGTGTAAGTAGATGTAATTACATATTTGAGACATGTGATTATGTAATAATTAAGATGTGCAAAGAAATTCAATAATTAGGGAATGTAAATACACAGGGCCATATTGTGCAAATGATTTTAAAGAGAGTTTCAGGCTCACTCAAATATGAAGTTACGTTTGAAACTTTGTGGTGCTAGATATATGTAACACATATTCCCAGGGGATCTTGTGGGGCAATTTATATTTAACTGGCAATTGCGATTAATTCTGAAGTTCTCCATCCATTCTATCTGTGTCGGGCAGTAGGTTAAGTGGGCAGCAGGGATGACGCGTGAAACTGGATCTAAATAATCCTGAAACTAGATGGTTCTGTGACCACAATTGCTGTATGCCACCCTGATATTTTATGAGAGGGAGCTATATACCTTTATAAGCAAGCAGATAAGCAAATTTTGGTTTTCTTGATGGGCGGTCTTCTGCCTATGCCACATGGCAATCTGAGGGCAAGTCAGCTGTTCAGAAAGAAACAGAACTTCCACTAGGCTAGGGGAAAGCAGTGAACAACTATCAAGAGCCTGGCTGTGTGTCATGGCTTCAAACCAGGATCCTGGTGACACATATGATAGAGAAGGTTGGCAGTCCTCACTGGCAAACTGGACAGGGTTGGTACAATGCCTCCCTGCTCTTTTGTGCCTCTGCTACCTGTGCTTCTGCTCCATCAAAGGGAATATAAGATCTTTGGAAGCTGCCTTATACCAAAGTCTATCTGTCTATCTAGTGCTGGGATAGCCAATGTAAGGCCCTCCAGATGTGTTTGGACTTGGACTCCCATTAGCCCAGCCAGCAGGCTAGTGGGCAGGGATGATGAGAGCCATAGCTCAGCAACATCTGAAGGTTACTATGCTGGCTATACCTTCTAGTACATCGTTGTCTCCTCTGACTGAGAGTTTTCCCCTCAGAGTTTCTGGCAGATGCATTTCACATCACCTTCCTGGTCCTTTTAAACTGAATATGCCAGAATATGCCTGATCAGTCAGCCCCCATCTTTCCGGTAGCTTACCCCTGTGCTCAGAGTATCTATGGCTTTTTAATAGAGAGAGGTCAAAGGAAGGGGGCTTGGGATGGAGGATTCCTATGGATTCCTGGAAAATGTCCATCTGAAAGTTATTAAGTGCTAGGATGATTGACTGAATGACCTCTGTGTTGTGGGAAAGTCCAACTTTGGACGGAAATGAGGCAATCTTCAACTTGACTACATTCTTGAAGGAGGAGGAGAAAGTCCTACATGTGCTCCTAAAGAGGATATTTGCAAGACGAAAACTGAGAATATGGGTTACCCAAAAGCTGGCTTCAAGTTACTAAATGTTGTTGGTATGATAGATCAGTGGTTTGCGTAGAAGGAGAGACCCTAAATATTTATGGGAGGACAGATAAATATGTCTAACATCCCTACTCATGGCTAATGCTTAAGCAGGATGATCTGCCCTGCCACAGATTGCTTAGGCAGACTAGCATGCCTTGAAAAATAATAATAATTAGAAATGCAGTTCTTCTGTGGGCCCAAATTATCCACCAGCAAAGGAGGGAACTTGCTGTATCCCTGCATGATTAAATACTCAGATTTTCTCTCCTTTCAAGAACCAGCTCCAAGACTGATGGGCTGCCAGCATAACATCCTCTATGAGTCTTCCAGTTAGAGGCCCAATTTAAAATTTGTCGCAATGCTTCAGAGTGATACTACATTGGGGGCACTGGGGGCGATTTTAAGTGACAACATGTGGCTGTCCTGTGAGGGGTCCCAGGGCCACTGCCAGTCAGCCTTGTCAGAATGTTGGGGCTTTAGCAAATGTCACACTGAAAACAGGTACACGCTGTCTCTACACATATACAGACATTTGTGTGAGTGTACACTTGTTGATTCTTCAGGGTGTCAGAGAGTTTGTTTGGACCTTAGGTGAGAACCCGGAGGCTGAGAGGGAAAGGTGTGTCAGAAGGAAAATGAATGTGTGTGTGTTTGTGTGTAACTTTGTATTAATGTAACATTTTTATATGTAACTGTGTATTTTTGTAATATTTTGTTAAGTTGTCTGTCATTGCCTCAGCTTTTTGTATACCACTTAAGAGATATTTTAAATATATGAAGTGGTATAGAAATTAAATGATCATCATAATCATAATTATATCTTCTTGGAAAGAAATATAATTGAAGTGTCCTGGAACGAAAGAAGGATTTTGGCCACCTTGCCACGAAAGCTCTATTTTCTTTTGTTGTTTTCCATATAACAGCTGAAATTAGCTCTCTTGCTACAGATACTTTATATCTCAGTCGCTGGGCTGGCCTCAGATACTTTTAGAACGGCTCACCAGAACTCACTGGGAGAAAGGAGGGAAAGTACTTTTGTATGTTTTAAATTTGACACTGCCATCAAGATCTATTCAATTAAGGTGTCATGTCTCATCTCAAGTGGAAAAACAAAGGTAAAAAGCCAACTGGTTCAATAGCATTTAACAGCTGATAATAGTGTTTCTGCCTGATTTAGTCTAATTACACAGATTGCCATGCTCTGTGTTACAGGCAACCATGAATTATCTGTTCCCTAACCCAAGTATATATTTTTCTCAGATTTTTTTTGTGTGGTTAAGGTCCAAATGAAATTGCTGCACACAAAAAAGTTAACCTCCTTGAAAGTGAAGAACTAATTGTTGCTTTATTCCTTTGGATTCTACGCAGGCATCCCTCAGGTTTAAGGTATGCCTGCAACCCCCATAATACATTAAATAAAATCAAATTAAAGAATGAGAGGCAATAACAAAGTCCCCTCCTGAAATATTGCATTTGCTCTGATTATCATAAAATTAAAGGAGTCACCTGAAACCAGAAAACATATGGACGAAAGTAAATAACATTCTTCTTGCAAGGTCTGAATATTGCCAAAACATAATTCACATAAATTGATTATTGCATTGATAGATACAAGATAACATTTCATCCAATATTTGTTATTTTATTACACTCATATCAGCAGCAGCAATGCAGAACCATTAATGTGTACAAGAGTAGAAAAGGGAATGGCCCTGCCCTGGTGAATTTACAGTCCATCATTTGACCCTGGGGTGGGGGATGACAGAGGGAGGGGAGGAAAGGGGGGTAAACAAAAAGGCAATCTTCATCTGTAGCATTTGCTTAGGCCCAGGCACTTATCCACACATCTTCTTGATTTATGTAGGTTCTTTGACACCCAAATTAGTGGCCTGGTTTTCCTTATATCAGATAAAGGTAAAGGTAAAGGTACCCCTGCCCGTACGGGCCAGTCTTGACAGACTCTGGGGTTGTGCGCCCATCTCACTTAAGAGGCCGGGGGCCAGCGCTGTCCGGAGACACTTCCGGGTCACGTGGCCAGCGTGACATCGCTGCTCTGGCGAGCCAGAGCCGCACACGGAAACGCCGTTTACCTTCCCGCTGGTAAGCGGTCCCTATTTATCTACTTGCACCCGGAGGTGCTTTCGAACTGCTAGGTTGGCAGGCACTGGGACCGAGCAGCGGGAGCGCACCCCACCGCAGGGATTCGAACCGCCGACCTTTCGATCGGCAAGCCCTAGGCGCTGAGGCTTTAATCCACAGCGCCACCTGCGTCCCCTTTATATCAGATACCCCCCAAAAAAAGAAAGAGAAGGTGAAAATGAAAATGAAAACAGCAGCAGCAACACCTCTTCCATTAATGCTTTGGCACAAGCCCCTGGTTTCCTGTAACTCAGTCTATAATGAGTCAAATTAGACATATTATTTTTTAAAATTTGTATTCCACCCTTCATCTGAGGATCACAGGGCGGTTTGCAACATAAAAATACAAAGTGAGAACAGACTTATTGTCAGCTCCATATCTGTGCCCTTAAATGTGTCAGGAGGGTTACACAAACTGTCAGTCCCGACTGATGGGCAGATCCAGATCAAGAGCGCAATGTGTTAATTTGGCTATTGGTTAATTTTGTGGTCTTATTTGATGACTTTAATGTAATTAATACTTCCTTTAATTGTGTGTGAAGAGGGTTGTAACCCACCCTAGGGCTATTAGTAGAAGGATGGGTTGTAATTTCCGATAATGAATTGATAAATTAATTGCCCAGGTGTGAAGGGGTGTATGAGCTTTCACTGAAGCAAATCAGGATTTCCCCCTATGCAAATTGCCTGTGCAGAGTGCTTGAGGTGGCTGAGGACTGTAGCAGAGGCAAAGGGTTAAAACCATATTTCTCTGACCCATTCATGGAGGAGAAGGCTATCAACGGCCACTGGCCAAAATGGCTATGCTCTTCCACCACAACCGAAGGACATAGAATGATGTAATAGAAGTGGCATCACTCTGAAAACACTGAATACAGTCATTGTTCTGTGTTTAATGTGTTTTTGTATTTTTATACCTTGTTGGAGACTGTTCTGGGGTCACTTTGAGGTGATGAAGTAATTTAAATAAATAATATAAATTTATGTAGCCCGACAACATCTGGAAGGCACCCCCCCCACCCCCGCTGCTTACCTCAGAGTTATCTGACTGCTTCTTTGACTCATCCTGGCCTGAGAGTAATATGTGCAGATCACTACTCTCCCAAACCCACACAGTCCAAAAAGAAAGAGAGAGAAATCCATAACCAGATCTAAAACAAAAAAGCAAAGAAATCAATTCACTTCTTCCCAAAAGTGAATATTATGCACTGGTTAACCTTGGCAATGTATCTAATAGCACTATTCTTTTATTGTTGGTTCCTCTCTCACCCCATCATAATGTTCTGGGTTCTTTTCTTTTCCCCAAGCGAAAAGCCTGTTATTCCTATTTTAATTGTTGTTCTGCGCTTGCCTCTTACGACCACATTTGTTCATCATAAACACTCTAGGTGAATAATAACTCTAGTGCGCAGTCAAGGGAATTTCTGGGCCGCTCTGTGGATACAGATCTTTCTCTTCTGCTGCCTATTATGTTTCAGCACAGCACAGCAATAAATTCCTATCAATATTCCTAGTCAGGCTATCCTCCAGAGACTGCCTGTGTGAATTTGCTCCAGTTGATTGTATTCCCATATAGATTTAACATGTGAGCTAGGAAGATTTCAAAGTTTCACTTGCAGCAATATTTAAATAGTCCTTTGGGTAGAGCAGTATTGCTGATCTGTTTATTGCTTTGTAATGATCCTCTGCAGGGAAAAAAGAGTCCTTGGGGAAACATAGCTTCCTGCATACCCCCCCCCCATCTCACATTCTGAAGATTTCTACCTCCTTCTCTGGAGAATGGCAATCACTGGCATTCTAGCTACTACCTTTGCATTTATCACATATTTCTCTCTCTCTCTCTCTCTCTCTCTCTCTCTCTCACACACACACACACACACCCAAAAAATGTAGGCTAAGGTAAAGGTAAAGGGACCCCGACCATTAGGTCCAGTCACGGACGACTCTGGGGTTGTGGCGCTCATCTCGCTTTACTGGCCGAGGGAGCCGGGGTACAGCTTCCGGGTCATGTGGCCAGCATGACTAAGCCACTTCTGGCAAACCAGAGCAGTGCATGAAACGCCGTTTACCTTCCCACCAGAGCAGTACTTATTTATCTACTTGCACTTTGATGTGCTTTTGAACTGCTAGGTTGGCAGGAGCAGGGACCGAGCAACGGGAGCTCACCCCGTCGCAGGGATTCGAACCGCCAACCTTCCGATCGGCAAGTCCTAGGCTCTGTGGTTTAACCCACAGCGCCACCCGTGTCCCTGAAAATGCAGGCACACAAATACACCATAGATTATGATGGTGATAATGATGATGATGATGTTTGTGGTGATCATCATCATCATAATTTTATTATGCATATGCCGCCCATATGACCATGTTGCCCCAGCCACTCTGGGCTGCTCCCAACAAAATATTAAAAACACAGTAAAACAACAACCATTAAAAACTACCCTGAACAGGGCTGCCGTCAGTTGTCTTCTAAAAGTCAAATAATTGTTTATCTATTTGACATCTGACGGGAGGGCATTCTGCAGGGTAAACACCACTACCAAGAAGGCCATCTGCCTACCCTCTGCCTGTAGCTTCATGTCTCGTAGTGAGGGAATCACCAAAAGGACTGTCTAGTGTCTGGCAGGACGATGGAGTTGGAGATGCTCCTTCAGGTATTCAGGGCCAAGGCCCTGTACATCGATGTATTCAGATGTAGCCTCATGATATTTAAGTTGCACATCTGGGGTCAATTGCCTTGAGGACTGCACTCAAAATATTTGAAATGAATTAGGCAGGAGGGAAGGGCTGTAGCTCCCTGGTAGAGAACCTGCTTTGCAACCAGACCAGTCCTGGGTTCAATCCCAGTATGTCCAGCTAGAGCTGGAAGAGACTCCTGTCTGAAACCCTTGAGAGTTGCTGTCAGGCAGTGTTGACAATACTGAGCTAGATGGACCAGTGGACTGACTCAGTGCAAGGCAGCTTTCTATGTTCCTCGGAGCCTACATGAATACAGCCAGCTCCTCCTTCAGATCTTTGCCTAACACAGAAAGGCCAGGAATGCACCTGGTTGGCACACAACACCAGAGACAAAAGGCATAGTCTTCTCCCTCTGTGCACAGAGGGCCAATGCATCAACAGGGCAGGGTCCGTCCAAAACATTTTGATGTCTGACATGAAGAACAAGATGACACCTCCACCATTCCACAAGAGGGTAAATCCTATTTCAGTACAAGCTAGTCTTCTCCAAGGATGGTACGTGGGTGGCGCTGTGGTCTAAACCACTGAGCCTCTTGGGCTTGCCGATCAAAAGGTTGGCAGTTTGAATCCCTGTGACAGAGCGGGCTACTGTTGCTCTGTCCCAGCTCCTGCCAACCTAGCAGTTCAAAAGGACACCAGTGCAAGTAGATAAATAGGTACCACTGTGGCGGGAAGGTAAACAACATTTCCGTGTGCTCTGGCTTCCGGCATGGTGTTCCATTGCGCCAGAAGCAGTTTAGTCACGCTGGCCACATAACCTGGAAAGCTGTCTGTGGACAAACGCCGGCTCCTTCAGTCTGAAAGCAAGATGAGTGCCGCAACCCTATAGTCGCCTTTGACTGGACTTAGCCGTCCAGAGGTCCTTTACCTTTTATCTTTGTCTTCTCCACCACACCTGAAGAGAATGGGCTAGTTATGGAGAAGTAGGACAGGAAGCATAGCAAATTCAGAGGGGTAAAGCAAAAAAACAAAACAAAATAGCAGAAGGGTACAGCCAGGGAGTTCAAGAGGAATAGGTGCCCCTCAGCATTTACCACTTGAGGCACTTGCCAAATGGTAGCGCCATTCCTGGAAGGGGACCTAAGACAGCTTCCATTCATTTCAGTTGATCTTGAACAGCAGAAAGGTTCTCTTTAAAATCCCAAAGGGATTACTTCTCAGGACAAAATGCTTGCACCAATCATGCCTCGTACTAGATGCTTTTGAGGAAGTCATTTAAGAATACAGCTGGTCAATAGACTGTGTTCCAGAGGTTTGTAAATTAAAAATAGGTGTTTTCTCACCAGATATCCGATGGTACATATTTTTTTTTGGGGGGGGAGCAAGGGGAATCAGTAATTGGTTATATAAGATGTTGTTGAGTTTTTAAAACCTGAAGCATTATGCATCAAAGAAAGGTTATGTGCGACAACCAGCTCACAGTTTGACTTTATTATGTTATTTCATTTTCTCATTGCTTTCCACATAAAATCGCTCATGGTGACTTATGAGATAGTTCCAGAAAATACACAAAGCTTACAAACATTTTTAAAAAATCAAGAAAATATGACAAAAGATGGGGGGGGGGCAGTTCTTTCTAAAAAGTGCTCATCCAGAAATTTTGTATAAAGGACAAAGAATGCCCCACCTATATAAAAGGATTACCATTTTATTAAAAGCATATGGAACTTCTCTTTTTAAAGAACAAAATGAAAACAGGCCTACAAAATGTATGATGTAGCAGCCAGCATAACCTATCAGCCTTTTCCACCTGCTTACCTTGTTTTCTTTTCCTTGGACTGCCAAAGATAGAAAAACCGGACTCAGGAGGGTCAATGGGTTTCTGGTAGGTTCCCATACACCTGGTGTGCTGCATTCTGGGTCTAAACAAAACTAATGACATGGTCTTGATCTGAAATAATAATAAAAAATAATAAATAAGGCTTTTATTTTGCTAATCCTTCTGATTACCCAGTAATGGAATATGCAGGAGGGGAAGTATATCAGGTTCCTAGTAACTAATTAGAACAATTACAGAATCTTCTTGCTGTGGAGAAAACTATCAGAAACCCAGCAAATCACTTACTGGGTGCCAAAGTAAATCAGGCTTCTTCAAATGTATGATAAACTTCATATGAAATGACAAGCAATATGTCACTGTGTTCAAAATACAAGTTGTGTCCAGAAAGTTCAGTGATTGGTCACAGAAATCGGACACTGAGAAGTAATCGAACATACATACTTTACAGGCCTTCAAAGTAGGCCCCCTCTGATACGATGCACCATTGACAATGTTCGTAGAACTGTTGGAAACTTCTGGAAAAGTTCTCTTTCCGTACTGCTTTCAGTTCCCTCATCACAGCAGCTTGGACGTGTGAAATATTGGAAAATCTGTACCCTTTCAGTGCAGATTTAAGGTTTTTTTGGGGGAAAGAACTCTGGTGGGGCCTGATCAGGAGAAAATGGAGGGTGGGACAACTCAGTAACCTCAGTAACGATTTCATGTGGAATATACAATTCTTCCACCATCATTTGGATGGACTAACATCAATCCCGCATCAATACCTCACAAACTCTGTTGACATTTGCCACCGTTCTGTCCGTTGATGGTCTGCCAGACTGAGGGTCATCTTCAATGGTTTGCCACCATACACAGAAATACTTAAACCACTCATACACTGTTTTTCAAGTTACAGCTTCATCTCTGTACACAATTGTGAACATTTCATGGGTTTTCGATGTGTCACTGTGGGTTCACAACTGGTTCCTTTCCATGGGTCCAGCAAAAAAATAATAATGAAGCCAGCCAGCACTGTTTCACAACAATGCTATATTTTTAAAAATATGCACTCCTTCATGATGCCTTGATGCATAAAAGGCAGCTGTTTGCATTTTTCTTGGACAAATGACTGCACAAATCCCCATCTAGACTTGCCTCAACCTGTTTTCTTACATCATCATTATTGCCACTTTGGGTGCCAATTCTGTTATTTTATTCAACATAATCCTTCTAATCTTTCTCTCCCCCCTGCCCTATGCAGAGAAAGTTTTGCTACTTGCATTCTAACATGCAATACCTCTTATAGTTTGTCTTTATGGCAAAATAACTCAGGACCAGCTCCACTGACCAAGACTGAACCCTGGAGACTAGAATGATGGTATGCTGAACTTTGCGTTCCCACAAGCCTGCCAAGTGTTTTGCCCCCATGCAGCCCTGTAGCTTCTGCAATTTCTCTGGGGTGAACAGAGATAATTGTCAGCAGGGGTGGGGTGGGTGGAGAGATGCAGGGAACCACAAAAAACATGGAGAGGAAAATACTCACTTCTGTCACAGGGGAGAACCTCCTCCTGCTGTAATCTTCAGGGCTCATTCTTGGGCTTCTCTACGTTTATAGCAATTAGGAACAGAAAAATGTGCTTCACTAGTACATTGCTTATTTAGTTATGTGAGACCAAATATAGATTAAAAGGACACAGTCTTGTGTATGAGTGCATTTTTCTTCACCTTTTCAATGCACATTATCCCCCTTTGTCCTCCCCCGAGTCTCTTGCTTTTTTCTCTTTGCATCAATACTGGTAACACATAGAGCATGGGGGGACGGACCTTGAGCTTATTTTGGTCCATGAGCCTGTTTTGGTCAAGCCTTCAATCACCTGATGTCATAGGATGTCAGGTGCATGAAGGTAAAGCTGCGGCTACAAAGGAAAAATGGGGAGATCACTCCCAGTCGTTCCTTTGCAGCCATAGCCTGATATCCATTGGCAAAAGGTGATGGTTTGGCTTGCCCACTTTTACCCTTGACTACCCACCGACTGTTGAAATTTGGCCTGTCACAGCCAGAAGTGCTTTGACACAACCCTGACCTGGAGGTTTACAACGAAATTCAAAAATTAAGGCTGTCAGAGAGAGAGAGAGAGAGAGAGAGAGAGAGAGAGAAAGAGTTGGTTGAGCACATGGGTTTCAGTTGAAAGCACCAGTGCCATTTTTTTAGAAAAAGAGGTGTTGGAACTCACTATGAACACCTTCCTCGTTCTCTTTGAATGGCAATGGCGCCCACCTGAGAGGTGCTGAAACTGAGTTCCGGTGAGTTCCAGCTAAAAAAGAGAGAGAGAGAGATCTGAGAGCGTCTATACATGTCTACTTAGAAGCAAATCCCACAAGTTCAATGTGAATTATTCTAGGAAAGGGAATATAGGATTGCACTCTTAAAGTTTGATTCAATTATATAAACTAGTTCTTGCAGTCTTATCAAAAAGTATACACAATTTTTATTTAGAATTTTAATGACATCTACAGAGATGCTTACATGTAGACAAGCAAATTACTTGGATGTAAATATGCCAAGGATTGAGGTGAAATATAGAAAAGTTTCTGATTTAGAAGATTTGATATACAAGAGAGCTCATCAGTTTAAAATCAGCTTTCCTCCCTTCATTACTCTCCCTATAAGTTTTTATTTTTCCTGGTGCCAGGACTGAAATACTGCAAATTGTACTCTATGCGCTTAAATGGTAAGACATAAGAAACCCAGAGGCTTGATGTGTTCAGTTGTTTAGTTTTCTCACCTCCAAAACTGTTTTGCTGTTTCTGAATTGATAGACATTTTAATTATTCTGCAACTAGAAGTGTTAATTATGCTAAAGAACAAGGTGATAATTTGCAGGTACTAAAAAGTTCCCACACTGGTTTTCCCAAGGTAAACTTGAGCACCATTAACTCATTTATAAACACATATACACTTTACAGATGCTTCTGGAAGCAAAGTTATCAATCACAATGTGGATCTAAAATGGGCTGTGTTTATATGGCGGGGGCGGGAACCTCAAACACATTTGATACTTCAGTAGGCATGCCTTCAGAAGCAAATCCTTTCCACTGCACTGCCATCTTTTGTGAGGCAGTTATCTCTTTAAACACACACACACACACACACACACACGAGCCCCCAAACCATTTCTCCTGGATGGAATATCACAACCAGTAAATTCATGTGAAGAAATTTCCCAGAATTCTCTCCTGCTTTCTGAAGATGGAATAATCTATTACTAGATTAGAGGCTGTTTTGCAAAAGTACAGCCGTTCTTTGTGATTCTGAGGCAATAAACACCCTTTTGGGGGAAGGCGATGTTAGAATTCCTGCTCCATGATTGCAGTCATGGGATTGTTGTCTATCACATGATGGTATATGGTATATGTTTTGACTCCACAGAATGGAGACAGGATGTTTGTGTTACTGTGTTCCGTGAAGTGGGACTATTGTCCTTCGTTCATTCTCTTTGCTGTCTGATGCTAGAGAGAGAGGGAGCCATGTTGCAGTGCTCCATGTGTGTTTATATGTAAATAAAGCAGATTAGCCAAAATGCTGAGTTGCTGAGGTCTGTTATGCAACTGCGAAGACTCTGCGGATCCCTAAGTGTGCCGATGTCTGTTGGCATCGGTTGCTGTGATGTTCGGGCAGAAGAAAGCTTTTGAAGCTCCCGAACGATTGACCAGGAGGGAGAGAACATGCCAGTTGGGCTTGTGTCTCTACCAGGGTCCTACTCGAGTGTAGGACGAGCTCCTAACAGGCTACTCTGCAAGAATGAAGCAAGACATAGCACATAGCACAGCTAGCCCTGCTCATGAGCATAAAGCACAGGACTAGCCGGCATATAGCTGGCTTGCTGGCATCTGCCTGTCTTGGAAGACAATGGAATCTTTCATTTTGTTCAGTCTCTTCATTAAAACACACATATACATCCATCATACAGGAGAACCCTGATCTAGTTGAAATACCTACAACAGAGGTGTACTTTAACTTATTAGTTATTAAGCTACAGCTCTGCACAGCTCTTCTGGCAAGTGATGTTTGAGGCAGAAATGCAACAATCTCCATGGTCTTGGGCTTATTCAGCTGCTGCCCCACCCCCGGCCTCTGCTGCTGTTGCCAATCCTGTGTCAAACACACCTATGTGGGACATGTTAGGTACTCTTCCATGCCAAAGTTCAAAAGGCATATGTGTAGTTCCTGTTAAGTTGTGGGTGAACATATCAGACGACACAGCAATTCTTCAGTTTATTTTGTTTATTCATAGGCCAGAACAGAACTGACTGAAGGGTTCAGCCAACCTGCTTATATAGAGCTCCATGACAAAGCAACAGTAACAATTTTCTGTAACTATCCAATCACTGAACGTCACTTTCAATTCCTTATTTGCATATGCGGACCTGAGTGAAAACTATCTACAGTATCCCCCTGCTGGCCCAGGGTGAGAACTTCAGTACATAACAGTTTCCTTGGTTGGCACAAATAATATATTTAAGAGTACTGTTAGCATTTTGTGCTAGCTCTGGGAACTAACAGAAGGCTGCCCTAGGAGGCTTCTTCTTCTTCTTTTTTAGCTGAAGAGAGAGAGAGATAAAAAAAAAAATCAAATTAATCAACCTGAATGTGATTCCTGTAGATTCATATACCTTCCAACATTTCTCTGATGAAAATAGGAGAGTTCTATTCCATCACCATCATCATAATTTTCCTATTTATATCCCACCCATCTGACAGGGTTGCCCCAGCCACTCTGGGCACCTTCCAACATATATAAAAACACAACAAAACATTAAACATTTTAAAAGATTCCCTATACAAGGCTGTCTTCAGATAGCTCAGGGGTCAGAAAACTCTGATATTTCTCCAGTGAAAATAAGGAAAAGCAGGACATTCCGGGATAAAATCAGAAACTGGGACGGCTTCTGTAAATCCAGGACTGGCCCTGGAAAATAGAGACACTTGGAGGGTCTTGAGCAGCTTGAGGTGTCATTTTCACTTTTAGCTGATTCTTCCAAATATCTCCCCAGTAGAACTTGAAGCCCCACTCCCAAGGGCCTAGAGGGCAGGATTAGAACTGTTGAGTTGTAGCCACTGTTGGTTCCACTCAGTGAGTGAGACCCACTGAAATGAATAGACATTACTAGCTTGTGTCCTTTAATGGTATTGGGTCTAAACTGAGTCGAACTTAGTTGACTACAGCCCACCCGACAGAAATAGCAGGGGAGCAGGTTTTGAATGCAGATTAGGAGAAACCTTCTAAAGCTAAGACCTGTTGAACAGTGGAAGAGATTGGAGGTGGAAGACTCCTTTAAGCAGAGGCTGGGGAGCTATCTTTTAGGGATGCTGTAGTTACATCCTATATTGTAATCCTGCACTGAGCAAGAAGTTGGAGTTCATAGAATTGTAGCACTGGAGGGAACCCAAAGGGTCATCTAATTTTAGCCCTGAGATCTTGTGATGAAGGATGGTATGTGTTGTTGTTGTTTAGTCGTGCCCAACTCTTCGTGACCCCATGGACTAGAGCACACCAGGCACTCCTGTCTTCCACTGCCTCCCACAGTTTGGTCAAACTCATGCTGGTAGCTTTGAGAACACTGTCCAACCATCTCATCCTCTGTCGTCCCCTTCTCCTTGTGCCCTCCATCTTTCCCAACATCAGGGTCTTTTCTAGGGAGTCTTCTCTTCTCATGAGGTGGCCAAAGTATTGGACCCTCAGCTTCACTATCTGTCCTTCCAGTGAGCACTCAGGGCTGATTTCCTTAGGAATGGAGAGGTTTGGTCTTCTTGCAGTCCGTGGGACTCTCAAGAGTCTCCTCCAGCACCATAATTCAAAAGCATCAATTCTTCGGCGATCAGACTTCTTTATGGTCCAGCTCTCACTTCCATACATCACTACTGGGAAGGGCGGTATATACATACAGGTAAAGGTAAAGGACCCCTGACAGTTAAGTCCAGTCGCAGACAACTCTGGGGTTGCGGAACTCATCTCGCTTTACTGGCCGAGGGAGCCAACGTTTGTCCGCAGACAGTTTTTCCGGGTCATGTTGCCAGCATGACTAAGCCGCTTCTGGTGAAACCAGAGCAGCGCATGGAAATGCCGTTTACCTTCCCGCCGGAGCGGATACATAAAATTAATAATAAATAGTCTAAACCCCTGCAATGAAGGAATGAATGACTTCCAAGATTTCTTCTAACTCTGATTCTATAATGCCTTCTTATTCCAAGGCAACCTCGGAATGTTGTTAGCTCCTAGCAATCTTACTGGAATGCATGAATCAGCGGAGGAAAGTGTATTACATCATTACTTTATACATATAAAAGCATATCCATAAAACTTCCATCGTTTAAATAATCTAAATCCTATTAAACCTGCCAGTGGTTTATAGGTGGAACAGCCATCAACACGCATGCTGTTCCAGCAGAAGAACCCTGAAGCACAAGAGGAAGAATATAAGAAACTGACCAACAAGAATCACAATTAAGGTTAATATGCCCAGGAAAGTTACTGCACTTCACTGCATTGATTCCCCTTTTTCTTTTTAGTAATCGGTCTTACCACCCTGATCTGCTCAGTATTGACTGATTCCATCGAGCAGATTTAATACAGTTCTTACAGCTTTAAAAATTGTAGACAAAGAGGGGCAAATATCCTATTAAAGAGATGGGGATGTGGCACAATTCAGTTACAGGAAAGAAGGAGAAAATCAGGGTTTAAATTAAGTTGTCAGAATCAAAAGAAAAGGGATCATTGTGGAGTATTTCACAAACACATGAGTGATGATTTCTGATCAATAGCTTTTAACAGCAAGGGGCCAATCTGGAAATTGATTTGGAATTTCATAACGTAATAACATCTGAGGAGTAAAAAGAACTTGGATCCACACTCTAGTTTTGGAATTGGTAGGCTTGAGAATATAATTCATCAGTTACTCTCAAACATCTAGTGTGAAGGAAGCTGGCCGTTATGCCTTCCTTCAGTCTTGCCCCAGCAAATTTTGGAGACATCAGAGGCAAATCTTCAGACCAGTAATAAATTAATTAGACGCTGTCCACAAAAGAAGGGGTTGAAAAAGACAATAAATGTCTAGAGGAGTAGAAAAGAGTTTTTCAAGCAGCAGAAATCAAAAAAGGCAAAATGTACAAAAGGAGAAGAAGAAAAGCATAATACAAAGAAAACATGCAGTGCACCATGGAGGGAGGCAGAGCAATAGATTCTTTAAAATAATAACACAAAGGAGACCAGAGAAAGAATTCGGAACTTTAAAGGTTCAGAAGAAAAAGAATTAAAACAAAGAGAAAGCTACAGAAGTTTCAGCGGGTAGGAAAAGGAACTTGAAAAGGCACCAAGTCTGACTGTTTGCCAATTACAACAGTAAGCCCCCATCTTTAACTTGCGAAGACTTTGAAGACATAAAGCTCAACAACAGTAATCATCAGTCAACAAGTTACGGTTGCAGAATAACAAGGTATGATATAAATAAATGATGCCTCCGCAACATAGGTCAGAAAGGATGCATCTGAAAAGGATCAATAATTTTAAATGGAGACAATTAATTCGATTTGTGTACACAGGGTGTGATTTGATGGCATCTGTTCTTTGTGCTTTGCTGTTTCAAAGCAGTAGACAGAGCACACAGTATGCCACTGCTCACATTAGGCCTTGTGTCCCATGCTAGGCATGTTTACTCTGAAGTAGACACCCCCCCACACACACACAACGACCTGCAAAAAATCAGAGGGAAGTTATCCCCTTCCTGTCCTTCTTCTGATTATATCCCCCACCCACATTTACAAAAACAAAAATTGGAAAACACTCCCATGATTTATTTATTTATTTACTTGCTTTTGGAGTGAGTGAAATCTTCTTAAGACAATCTACAGCATTATTAAATCATTCCTAGAGAAACGCAAAGCTAAGATCCAAAAGACATTGCTATCTTCACGAGAAGAGAAAAAGAATAAAAGGGTAAATAGCTCATACACCACATTTTGCACAAGCCCAACAAGTATGCATTAGTGACACTGCCTCTGCTACTAACTCCCCCCACCTCCATAGGATTACTCTGTAAAGTGTAAATGTTGCATTTTATATTACTCGAGCAGCAAATAAGTTTATGTTTAATAAGAAAGTAAGCATAGTGTACATTTCTATTTCACACACTCCCAAAACAGAGAGTGGGACCAATCCCCAGCCACTGGCGGAGGAACAGGGGTGTGGGCGGCATGCCCCACCCCTGGGACACGCACCAGCCATGCCCCCACCTGCTCTCCACCCCACCCCCACTGGAGCTTGAAGCTCCGCCACTGTCCCCAGCCCTGCCCCAGCCTTCTTCAGACACTGTACATCTCTGCTCAGAAGTGAGTCCCACTGGGTTCAACAGGCCTAACACTCAAGTAATTGTACATAGGACAGCAGCATCAGTATTCTAACTGAAACAAGTGATTTACCACATCTGATTTCCCCTTCCCCAAAATTGCCAAATTGCCAAAACATATATTGTTTTCAAGTTAAAGCAATATATGAATTTTGCCCCCAAACGCTCAGCTTTACTTATAGATATGTTTGTGCGTGTGTTTTTTCATTCTGAAAAAATCATCCAGATAACAAGGGGCAGAATAAAAAAATAGTGGTTTTGCTACATGGTACTGGAAATGCTGCCACATGGAAGACATAGGGTGGAATCCAGTGTAGCCTTTAGTATCTAATTCCATCAGTACAAGGATTTCTCCTTGTGCAGCAGAAGGTTCTCCTTCCTTCTATCCCCCCCCCCTTTTTCTGCCTCCTAAAATCTGTTCTAGGGTTCCCAAAAAACCCTGGAGCAGATTGGGGGAGGGGCACATGATGCACACAGGGGAATGAGAGGAGGGAACTCCCATTGCACAAGAGGAAATCCTTGCACTGGTTAGATTTGGTAATTTAATACTAGCCATACAAATGTGCATGATTCAGTTACACAACGCATCTCTGTTGCAGTCCCATCAGTGTTGGAGCAACAACCCTATTGTGGGAAAGGCTTCGCCATGAAACCCACCAGTGCCAAAACCCTTCAGGCATCTGGAAAGGCTTTCAATGTTTTGAAGTTCCACCATTGTGAAGCTTTTATGATTGGACTTTGCAGGGCTGCTTCTGTC
This sequence comes from Podarcis cretensis, assembly GCF_951804945.1. NCBI lineage: Eukaryota > Metazoa > Chordata > Lepidosauria > Squamata > Lacertidae > Podarcis > Podarcis cretensis. The sequence goes on from NC_137174.1 coordinate 77,160,409, forward strand.
TATATTGTTTCTCCTTTTCAACTGATTGTTTTACCTATGTGAATTCTATATAAGCTTATATATATATCACATTAACCTGTTGGCTAGAGTTGCTAATATAGAGCTTATCTTCAGGTTTTATTTAGATGGAGACTTTATATTTTAACCCAAAACAGCAACTCACCAGCATCCCTTAATCTGCCAAATGAAGCAGTAGATGTTCTCATCATCTATGTAACTGCCTAATCCCTTTACAATCCTCTTAAGTTTCAATGATATTGCTTGTTCTGAGAGCCACAGCTTAATTATTTGCTGCACAGTGCCGCATTTCATTCGACACATTTTACATTAGATGCATCTTAGCTACATCAAATGGCTGTTGGTCCTTGTAATACACCTCGTGGTGTAAAGATGAATTCCTCATCACTAGTTACACTTCCATTCATAAAAGGTGTGGGGGGGTATTGTTTCCACCAATCAAGCAAACCCAGGGAATCTGTACAGTTTCAAAGGGGTGGGAGAGGGAAGTGCAGAACTTTTCTTCTTCTTTAATAGCCTCTCCATTAGGACCAAATGTGTGTTCCATTTGAGAAGCTTCAAGGGAACAGCTGGCGATCAGCCACACATCCAGGTCAGTGGTGGCACTGGACAGACAGGAGAAGCATCTCACAGTGTCTGCCACGTTTGTTTTTATTTTAAAAAATCTCCGTAAGTCTTCCTTAGCATGCTTCTCAAGCTGAAGGTACCACTGGCAGTCCTTAACATTGGAGTAGCCCATGGACATGCAGTGCCAAAGAATCTGGAAGCTGACACAATAAAGTCATGGCCTGCTTAACCCAGTGAAATGTTGGCTTTGTCCCTTCTCTGCCCTCCTTTCTCTACCCTCTATTTGCTCTGTTCCCACACTGCCAGCACACTGTTAAATGCAGGCCAGGCACTCTGTAGGTCATTGACTGTCCTCATAATTATCTCATCTTTGCATGGCTCTCCACATTCCAAACGATAACAACAGCCAAACTGTCTACTGAAAAGCATTTTCCCCCCACTGGTATCTATGATGGATAATAAACAAAACATTTTTTTTTTTTGTCACAAGGGGCAATGGGATAGATCAGATCTGTCCCTCTGACACTGGAAACAGAGACTGGATTCTGAAGAATGAGATCTGATGTCAGAATCTCTCTCCGCACCTTGGGCTTCTTGATCCCCCTGGCCTAACTAATGCCAGAGCTATGATGCTGGTAGGGCCATATAGGAGATGTGCCAGGAAGCTGTTGGTTCCTGACCTGTCTTGTTCCCTTACCATCAGTGGCGTAGCGTGGGTTGTCAGCACTCGGGGCAAGGCAAGTAATTTGCGCCCCCTAACCCGTGGATTTTAGCAGGGGCAGAGAGCTGCGAGTGCGAGCGCGCCCCCCCCAGATGTTGTGCCCGGTGCAGCCAGCCCCCCCTGCACCCCCCACGCTACGCCACTGCTCACCATACCCACAAAGTGTGGAGAAATTGAGTCACATTCAAGAGGCATCCCTGTCAAGAGTCCCTGTGCATAAATCACCCTCATCTTCTAAAACAGTTTTCTTCACCCGCCCCAAGCCTGGAAGTATATGGAGGAAACCAGAGTGTTTCTCCACTCTTATTTCTGCTCCACTGATACAGCCCAGTATGGTGTAAAACAAGTCAGTTCAACTACTTTCAGTTCTACCTGACACTGGAAAGCTGGAATATTATGGGACATTGTGTGTGGGCCACAGAAAGGTGGTGAATATTGTGGACAATATTAAATTCTGCAAAGCAGGCTTCTTTTTCCAGGGGGAATCAGAATGGAAAAATCCCAGAAAGAATGTTTCCGAGAAATTTTTGGCTCAGCCCCACTTTTAAGCAATGCAAGCCAGAAGGAAACATTCTGCTATACATATTGTGTGAATGGCAGTTATAGCATGAGCTTGTATAGGAAGAAAACTTGTTTTTCTCCTTGAAGGGAAGAATAAATGCTATCAAACAGATGACATGGACAGCACTGACAATAAATGCCACAACGTTTGCCATCTATCTGTTTTTCCTAGAAAAATTGTGCATATGGTTTTGATTTTCTGTCACCTTCTAAACTTTAGTCTCTGGAGATTTTTCTGCCTCTCAAGATTTAGCAGTTACTAACTGATCAATCTTTTGGACAGATTTATTTTTGAATTTCAGAACTAAGGAAGCTCAAATATTTGATGTAAGTCAAACTGGGCATCACTTTGTAAAACCCACTGGTCACTTCAAAAGTGAATTTAAGGCAATTTATGGCATGAACCATACCTCCTACTGTGCTCAAACCCATGTTGCTGGCTGAACTTAGGCTACTGAACTCACCGTTCCTATCAATTGAATTAATTTCTCTTTCTCTCTGCCATTATTATTATTATTCCTTTAATTCCTCTCCTTTTTCCAGATAGAAGACACTGCTTCTTTCTACATCTTTCCAATTCCCCCTGAATTGGCTTCAAAATGGACACCCTCAGAGTGAGGGCAGAATTAGGAACCAATGCTTCCAGTCTGATTGGATCTTCAGCAACAACAGGTTATTGCTGATGAATGGGAAACCTCACAACTAATGGCATTCCCCTTCACCAGAATGTCCCATCCACCTTTGTAGCTTGTGAGTGGGGTGCCAACTATGAATATCCTTCCACCCAGTCTTTCTGTGTCTACCACCAATGCTTGCCCCTAACCACTGAGTTCATCAAAAGGAGGAACTAGGTTTGGAGTGGGGTGAAGGACACCTTGCCCAGGACTCCCTCATACCTGTAACCAGTCCTTCAAATTGGTAGTATTTCTCCAGACTCTCATACAGGAATCTTTCCTAGGCCTGCATGTAGATGTCATGACTTGAGCCTGGGATGTTTTGTGTGCAACTACCACTGAGCTACAGTCCTTCCCTACCAGTTCCTCTGCAAAAGGTACCAGTGATCCAAACTGAACCATGGAAGGCATGAAGTATCATAAGGAGTTGTGGTTCCCACTTGTAAGTCTTTCCACCAGTCTCAGGAATGGATGAATGCTATCACACAGTAACTGATCAAAGGTATTTCAAGAGTTTGCTAATTATCAGCCTGTACAGGTGGCGCTGTGGGTTAAAGCCTCAGCGCCTAGGGCTTGCCGATCGAAAGGTCGGCGGTTCGAATCCCTGCGGCGGGGTGCGCTCCCGCTGCTCGGTCCCAGCGCCTGCCAACCTAGCAGTTCGAAAGCACCTCCGGGTGCAAGTAGATAAATAGGGACCGCTACCAGCGGGAAGGTAAACGGCGTTTCCGTGTGCGGCTCTGGCTCTGGCCAGAGCAGCGATGTCACGCTGGCCACGTGACCCGGAAGTGTCTCCGGACAACGCTGGCCCCTGGCCTCTTAAGTGAGATGGGCGCACAACCCCAGAGTCTGTCAAGACTGGCCCGTACGGGCAGGGGTACCTTTACCTTTACTTTTTTACTAGCATGTCACTACACAGGTGTGTGTGGGGAATGAACCCTTTGCTTGAGAGAATGCAAGAAGATCCGTTCAGTGGCCTAGCAATCTGTTGAAGGAGCACACTGTGAAAGAAAGAAAGAAAGAAAGAAAGAAAGAAAGAAAGAAAGAAAGAAAGAAAGAAAGAAATCCACCATATTAAATGGGGGTCCTTAACAGTGCAGAGTGATGGTTATACTGGCTGTTTTTAATTAAAAAATTGAGGAAAACAAATAATAAATGCTCCTGACAACCCAGTGCAGAAGTTTCAGAGTATATTTTAAAGTACGTTTACATACGTACACAGTCCAAGTCAATTGAAGTTCATGATAAGCAAACATTTGGTTTTCTACTGAAGCATAAGCCACTGAAATGAATCACCAAGGTAACTATCTATGACAGGTGAAAACCTGAACTGAGGTCTATTTAGATGTAAGCTGTTGTGACTCAGTTTAATAGCATAGATTTCTGAAGTGCTGAATTTGAATGTTGATCATAATCAGCTATTTGAGGTTGCTATTCTTCAGAAATCGCCAACACTGAAATATTTGTTAAGATAAAAGCATTGCCACATGACACCACAGTATGTAGACTGCCTATCTTCTGTGATACCTTAATGTATACCACTACATGTCATTATTGTATTTGCTCTGCAATATTATTTTTTATGTACTACAGCAGAAGTAGCAAATTTGATGCCCTTAAGATTTTGTTGGACTACTATTCCATCATGCTGGCTGAGTCTAATGGAAGCTGTAGCCCAACACCATCTGGGGAGTTCTATGCTGGCTAATGCTAGCTAAAGCTGGTCTTTTTGATCCAATGATGATTTCAGTGTCAACATTTGTTGCTTTTATTTCCTCTTTGCAGACAATCGATACAACGTTGATTGGAATAGGAGAGATGAATAAATCTGTCCATTTCAGTTTCTCTACTTTTCTCATTTTTTCAGTATGAAGTTCAATTTGCTGCATTTCTACATTAGTTTGTGATTGTTTTTCAATCATCAGAAAAAAATTGTCTACATTTTAGTGTCCATTTCTCTCAATATATATACTCGTGTGTGTGTGTGTGTGTGTGTGCACAAAAACACACACACATTTTGTTGTAATTGGCTATCCTTAATATGATGCATTTTAATGTTCTTTTCATTAAAATATGCATTTTTGCACACTTTCTTCTAACACATACAATTGTGTACACATCTTTTTGCTTGAAGAATTGTGTCGCAAAATTCAGAAAAGTGCACATTTTCAAAGATAGTTGCTTGTGGGCTTCCCACAGGCATGTGACAGGTCACTGTGAGAACAGGATGCTAGACTAGACGGGCCTTTGGCCTGATACAATAGGGATCCTTAAAGAAGGATAACTCTGTCATACTGTGCTCAAAGTGGCAATACTGAAGGATTTATTATTCTGTTAAAACATTTCCCTCTATCAATCAAATGCTCATCCTGGGTGATAGGGATGGGAAAGTAGGCTGTGGGTGAATTTTATCTGTGCAAGCCCACTACTACATGTGATCCCAAAAAGGCCTGTTGGGACTGCATGCTTTTCTTGTAAATGGGTTGGTTATTTGCAACCACATAATTTTAATAAAATAAAGATGTTCTTTCTTCAAAAAAAGAGAGAAGAAGAATAAGTTGTGGTTTAAGTTAATGAATAAATAATAATTGCCAGACATTTTCATTCAGTCAGAATCATTCAGTGAGCTAGAAGATCTACAGTTGAAGAAGTCCTGGGAAGTTTTGTGCTCATAACATGAGGTTAGGGACTGGACAGAGGAGGAATGGAAGAGACCGCCTCCCCAGCCTGACCCTTCCAGAGAAGAAGACAGTTCAAAATTACAACAGGGGTTTAAGACCTGGGAGAGGAAAGGGTTGAAGAAGACTGGAAGAAATTTAGAATTTATTTACAAAAATATTGTAATTTGGTTGAATGTTAAGAAGGATGCCAGACTATAAATAATTGAGCACCACTAAAATAGATGTAATCTGGATGACAAGTGTGATGGAGGGAAACATAAACCTATGGGAGAACTATTAGACTAAATTAAATGAACGGGATTTAAGAATGTAAACAAGATGATAAATTGCTGGTAAAAGTTTATAATGATGTAAGTGGGAGCGGGAGACGTGAGGGAGTCCAAAGAAGCTTTGAAAATATGTTATGATGCATGTTATATTGTTTATTATTTTTGCATTTTGTATTTAAAAAACCTTAATAAATATTTTTTTAAAAAAATTACAAAAGGGGTTTGAGGGAGATCACAGCTCAGAGGCAGATGAAGGGGAAAGCTGGGAAATAATGGGAGAGGAGGAAGAAGAAGCACCAGCTGATGAACACAGTGTATTTAGAAAGCATTCTAGGACCTCCCTCTCTCAGAACCCGGCGGGCATTGAAAGTAGGAGAGCAGAGATCTCAGAGGCAGAGGGCACATCTCAGCACCCATAGTGATGACGCATGAAGGGAGAGAGGGAGGGGTGGGAACTCACCCGGAGCAAAGCCGTTATTCCAAGAGGCTGGCGTTCCAAGCCTCTCTCTGTGAATATTGAATGAAAAGCAGTTGGTAAAAACTTTTCCTTGTCTTATCCATTCCTGGCGACCTGCTGGGGTATGTGTGTGTGGATCCACTGCCGCCTGACACATACAGACAAAAAAATACCACAGTGAATCAGTCACCGCCTCTGCCGGGCTGCTCCATAGAATCTATTTTGCTTTCTTTATGACTCAGTTAGCTCTGCCAAAAAAGCAAAGAGGCACTGCTGTTCCTGAAGATGAGTAGGGATTTTTGTGTATGCTTAAAAACACTAGCAGTCCCTTCTTTCATTGGGTAGGAAGGGTGGCGGAAGCAAGGGAGGGTGGATGGGGAATCAGGTAGGTAGGCAGGTAGCTGGTGACACATTTGAACAGGCAAACTACAAGGTGCTCCTTGCATGCTCTGTAGTCAGTCTTCATGACTAAGCAAAAGGACAGTAATTGTGTGAGGCTACTTCTTGTTCAGATCAGGCACTTCTGCATTTCTTGTTAAGTACAGTGGTACCTCGAGTTACAAATGCCTCAGGTTACAAACGCTTCAGGTTACAAACTCTGCTAACCTGGAAGAGTTACCTTGAGTTGAGAACTCTGCCACAGGATGAGAACAGAAATCATGTGCTGGGGGTGCAGCGGCAGCAAGAGGCCCCATTAGCAAATGCACGCTTCTAGTTAAGAACAGTTTCAGGTTAAGAACAGACCTCCGGAACGAATTAAGTTCGTAACTAGAGGTACCACTGTAACTGTTTTAATAAAGAATAATCGTAATTTGATAGGGGGAATTTAGAGTTGCAGCTAGAGTTTTCTACCACAGGCAAAGGCAAACTTGGCCCTCCTCAGGGGTCAGCAACCTTTTTCAGCCGTGGGCCAGTCCACCATCCCTCAGACCATGTGGTGGGCCAGACTATATTTTGAAAAAAAAATAATGAACGAATTCCTATGCCCCACAAATAACCCAGAGATGCATTTTAAATAAAAGCACAAATTCTACTCATGTAAAAACACCAGGCAGGCCCCACAAATAACCCAGAGATGCATTTTAAATAGAAGGACACATTCTACTCATGTAAAAACATGCTGATTTCCAGACGGTCTGCGGGCCAGATTTAGAAGGTGATTGGGCCGGATCCGGCCCCCGGGCCTTAGGTTGCCTACCCCTACTCCAGATGTTTTGGGACTACAACTCCCATCATCCCTGACCACTGGTCCTGTTAGCTAGGGTGATGGGAGTTGTAGTCCCAAAACATCTGGAGGGCCGAGTTTGCCTATGCCTGTTCTAGCAGATTAAATTTTCATTTTAAGAAATATATGCCTAGAAGAAACAAAACAAATGGTTTTGTTTGAACTTCGGCATATGAATATTCCAATGGATATTAATGAATATAGACAGGGCTGTAAGTATGTGTCTATCTATACACATGAACACATGCACACACATATAGGAAGATTGTTTGGTTTTGTCTAGCTATAAGCTGTAGGACAATAACAACAACTTTCAGAGTTGAGCCACAAATTTAGTTCTTAATTTCCTGGCCAGCAGTAGAAATAAAGAGACACACAAAGTAACATAGTTTTCATTATTGAGCAGCCTATGAAGTTCAGACAATTCCAACAAAAAAGAAAAGTGGGAGGAGACTAGAGAAACTGGTGTGGCTGCATAAGGAGCTTGCAGGAATGTTTTGGGATACTTGCCTCCTCTGCAAACGCATAACACTATTCTATAACTTTTAAAAAATGGAGAGAAAACCCACACATGTTTCAGTTGCAAGGTGTTTAAAAGTTCAAGTGCGAAAGAAAATCTGCCAAGCTGAGTCATGCAAAGCTGAGCTACAATTGTGAGTTAAAAAATAAATAAATATGCAAATTTATTCAAATTCAACACATACAGCGATTAAATAAAATCTGCTTGGATATGATGGTACATACATATGGGATTGACAGTTGCTGTCTCTGCATCAATACTAGACAACGCTAGGCATTTTAAACAAAAAGTAGCATCCAATGTCTGATAATCATTCATATTTAGCACCCAAAATCTGGGAAATGAGATGTTTCCTATGCCTTCTGAAGGCATGTGACAATTGTCTTTTTATCTCTCTCTGCAATATTTATAAACAGTTTGCTAAGAAAAGACAGCAAATTAGACTCAGTGTTTGGATCCAGCAGCTCAAAATCCATCAAATGAGTTGGACCATACTTATTCACACTCCAGATGATATCTTTCTAAGAATTTTTCCTGACTAATCGGCCAAATAACCTTCTGCTTAGAATCCAACATGACAGAAAATCCACATTACAGCTGCAGCCAATGATGATTCACTACATGAATATTTGTGGAAGTAAACAGTTATATGAATGCCATTCTTAACTGGAACTAAAATTTTTATATATTGTGGGGGAAATCTGGCATTTTATAGGCCAATTTAACTGATTTTTACCATCTTTATTTTATGAATTGGTCGTATTAGTGCTTCAGAAAATCATGGTGAATGTAAACAATGAAAAACATAGGGTACTGATATAAAAATGATTTGGGCAGCGAGTAAAGCCTATATATGAGGGTATGTAATACAACAAATGGGGAGGATAAGGAGAAATAAAGAAAATAATATTATGGAAATAAACAAAGAAATAAGAGAGAAAGAAAAAGAAATAGTGAAAAAACCCAAAAACGAAGATATCCTCCAACAGATAAAGAACTTACAAGCCCACCTATCGTATTTAATAAACAGAGAAGTTGAGAAAAAACAGAGAAGCTGAGAAAAAAATTATATGGAAAAACATAGATAATAGATAGTTCAGTCAGTATAGCATGAGGCTCTTAATCTCAGAGTTGTGGGTTTGAGACCCATGATGGGTGAAATATTCTTGCATCGAAGGAGGTTGGACTATATAATCCTTGTGGTCACTTCCAACTCTATTAGCCATCATCCAAAACAGAATCTATCCGGTTTGTTGGTTAAGTTTAGAATGCTCCTTTAGGCATTGCAGAGGAAACTACTTATAGGTAGGTAGCCTTGTTGGTCTGCCGTAGTCAAAACAAAACAAAAAAATAAAATAATTTTTTAAAAAAATTCCTTCCAGTAGCACCTTAGAGACCAACTAAGTTAGTTATTGGTATGAGCTTTCGTGTGCATGCACACTACTACTTGCACTCTAATACCAAAAATTTTTTTTGCAAAAATGTGTATGTTGGGAGAAACCAACATATGAGAAAAAAATTGTACTGATGAATTTTTGTGGAGACTTTTTAAAAATGAGAAAGTGGGAAAATGTGGTTATGACTTCGGGATTTTAAAAATTAGAATCTAAAATTGATGGATTTACCCACCCCTAGGCCCTGAAACATTTGAGCTGAGAAAACGTCTCTCTGACAGGTAGAGGGAAAGCAATCTCCCTACATTTTCTCCTTCTCAGGTCAATGGCCAAGATGTGTAATATTGAATTTTGTTTTGGCTATACGTATGTTGTAGGCCACCTGGAGGAACTTTAGATTGAAAGGCAGGATATATCCTCAAATATCATCTATTTATAATGTTCGGATGCAAAGCAGCACTAGACTGCAATCTTAGGCACATTTACTTGGGAGTGATTCCCACTGACGGATGTTGTTCTTACTTCTGAGTAAAAATACATATGACTTTGCTGCATGCAACCTCAAGCTGTGACTGCATTTTGTTGTGACTATGCAATAGGAAAGCATTGCAAACACACATGGTAAAGCTTAATCCTGATGACAGAGCATATGAAATCTGGGCTTACAGCAATGCCAAGATGAAGAAATGCAGAAGTGTATCAAGGGTTGTTTGTATGACAAGAAATCAGTAACAAAGTTGAGAAATCAACTGTTCCACTTCAGCCTTTAATAAATTATTGCAGAATGTGGTCTGGGAATACTTTTGTGACAGTCAAAATGTGTTTTTAATCTTCTGCAACAGTGAGATTTGGATGTATGGCACTAGTTCTTCTGTAATGCAGATTTTACGCTGATTTAGTCCACTAATAGTAGTAAGGCTACTTCTAGCTTACACCAACGGGTGTTCTAGGATTCAGATAATGTGTTTACAATTAGCATTACCAATATGAGACAGATTTTTGCTTGTTAACAGATGAGTCCTATCTCCTGCCTCCAGCACAGGAAACTAATCTTGGCAGAACCCACATTCTGTTGTTCTTTCTCCAGATGTTTACAAAAGCTTGCAATACAGCTAAGAAGATATATTTCTTTAATAACATGGGAGGTGGCTTCCCCCATTTTCCATGTCAAAATGTATTGACTGGATGAACATGGTCTATGCAAACTGTTATTGTGAAAACTTGTGTGCTTCTGAGACACAACTCAGGTTCATGTCCAGTTCTGAGGGGCCATCAGCAACGTTACCTGTGCTCAGGGGAGAAGGGCTGTATCTCAGTAGTACAGCATCTGCTTTGCATACAGAAGGTCCCAGGTTCATTTTCTGACATCACCACACAGGGCTAGGAAGAACTCTTGCCTCAAACCCTGGAGAGTCACTGCCAGTCAGTGTAGACAACACTGAGCTACATGGACCAATGGTCTGAAGCAGTATAAGACTGTTTCCCACCATCCTATGTAGGTGAGAAATGTCAGGATTGCCCGGTGGCAACTAGGGATAGATTAACCTGTTAATTTGGGTTCTCTTGGTTTCTCATTTTTTTCTAGTATTCAATTCAATTTTCTACAACAATCTTGAGTTTTAAAAACTCCTCATGAAAATCCACCTGCATTTTAGTGTTAATTTCTCCCAAAAAACGCATCTGTGTATGCAATTTCCCCTAATATGCATGTTAGCAAAGTTTATGAGGTAGAAATGGGCAGGTAGATTGACAGAGATACAGGACGTGCTTTATACATTCACGATGTGTTGATTCCAGGTGAACATGGGTGTTCATGCATCCCATCAAGGGGCAGGAAAGTGAAAAAGGACAGGTGTTCTACTTGAGCATGGTGTCAAGCCTCGCATCTGAAGGAGGTGTCTAGGGATCCAAATCAGAGATCTCTGACATATCTAGTTTGGCCTGGAATATCAACATAAATGGTGTCTGTGTAAATGCCTCGCTCTGCCTCTCATTACACAGTTCCTTGATTCCTCCAGCGGCGAGAGCTTAGTAAGCTGAAGAGTTGAAACTAAAAATTATCAATTTTGGTTTTTCCTCTCTTAGATTTTACAGTCGGATCACTTCTGAAACCCAACTAAACAACCCCATTACACTTCTGCCTGAAAAATAAACATGTCCCAAAAGTTACAAAATAAAGCCTTACAAGGACATTTGTAATACAATGTTCAGTCATATGTCCCCTTCCTGCTTAAATGTAATGTGCCACATTTTTAATGTAACTTGCTAAGGGGTTGAGGCAAAATATAACTCTTCCCATAAAGGATAAAGAAATCTTTCTGTGAGAAATTCATCTTGTGACCTTGGTTGTGCTCCAGTGTCCCACAAGATATCCTTTTACCAGGATGAATCAGGTTTGTGCCAAAGCAAAAAAAGTTTTCAGTCCTTTATTTCCCTGAGCAGAATGTTTGTGTGTGACAGCTTGTTTTTATATACCATTATAGCCAAGGAACACAAGGTTCTGGGGAGGTAGAATGAGAGATCCGGATGAATTCTCAAAGTGGAGAGAAAAACAACCCTCCAGAGAGAACAAACCTAATAAGAGAACATTCAGATACAACATGCACCTGTAACCATCCTATTACTCACATTTTCATGTTACATAAGAAGAAATTGACTCAAACTGGTGGCTGCCGTTTGTTAGAGTTTGGGCAACCATCATGTTGAAACTCACAAAGGATGCATGGGAGCAAAGAGATTGGAGATCCAAGTGGTATAAATCCATTGTCCTCAAACATTTAGCCATTTAGTTAAGTACCCATGACCACTGGCGGAGGAAGGGGGTGCGGTGGGTACGGCCCTCCCTGCGTGTCATCCCCGAGGGGGGTGACATCACAGTGCCACTCCCCATGGATGCTCATCCCGCCCCCGTGTGCGGCTAGCCCTACCCTTGGGTGCACATCATGTGCTGGAGCAGCTAGCTCCACCTTTGCCCATGACAACTGCTTTAATCAAAATCTCAAAGCAAAGAGATTCTGTGATTCTTATTAGCTTATTCCATTGCTTGAGCAATGTTGATCATGATTTTTCCCCTTTTTGTTATCTCTTAGCCTTCTCACCTGTATGCAGTATGGCAACAAGAATACTTATAATACCTTATAAAATTATTACAAGGATTATAACCAGGTAATATTCACGAAGCACGCTGAATACAAATATTATTATTACTGCCCATTTACCTCCTGATAAGCAGCAGTGACATATCTGACCAGAGGTCAGGTGAGTGGCTTCTTCTTCTTCTTCTTTGTCTTCTTCTTCTTCGACGATCAGTCGTAGCCAAGTAAGATTGTCTTCCACGAACATGGTCTTAACAGTGAGTCCGTAAGTGCTTGTGGAGGCCAATTCTGGATCCACGCGTCCTTCCACAGTGGGGACATAGGTTTCCAGGTGGGAGCTGATTATGGTGAGGGTTTGCCAAACGTGCCTTCCTCTTAGCACATTTCTCCCTTTCGTCCTGAGTTTGAGCGTCTTCAAAGTCCATGACACCTTTGATAAAGGCTGTTCTCCAATTGGAGTGTTCACAGGCCAGTGTTTCCCAGTTTTCGGTGTTTATACTACACATTTTTAGTATAAAAAAGTGGCATTGCACCAGCCATTACTGGTAATATGCTACGTGGGAAGGGGACCATAGCCCAGTGGTAGAATACATGCATTGCATGCAGTTGGTTCCAGTTCCAGTCCCCAGCATCTACAGTGATAAGGATCAGGTGATGGGAAAGATCTGCATCACATATACTGGAGAACCATTGCTAGTCATAGCAGACAGTACTGAGCTAGATTGCAAAATACTTTGATCTGGTATAAGGCAGCTTACTATGCTTCTATGGTATCATGCCTTGAACACCAATTCACAGGTGCTACTTAATTTTTTTCCAAACATATGGGATTCAATTATATTTCAGAAATACAAGTAGAAGCATATTGTCTGCTAGGCCTTCTGGCAGATGGTTGTTGTTTAGTCGTTTAGTCGTGTCCGACTCTTTGTGACCCCATGGACCAGAGCACGCCAGGCACTCCTGTCTTCCACTGCCTCCCGCAGCTTGGTCAGACTCATGCTGATAGCTTCGAGAACACTGTCCAACCATCTCGTCCTCTGTCGTCCCCTTCTCCTTTCCCTTTCCCAACATCAGGGTCTTTTCCAGGGAGTCTTCTCTTCTCTTCTCATGAGGTGGCCAAAGTAATGGAGCCTCAGCTTCAGGATCTGTCCTTCCAGTGAGCACCCAGGGCTGATTTCCTTCAAAATGGATAGGTTTGATCTTCTTGCAGTCCATGGGACTCTCAAGAGTCTCCTCCAGCACCATAATTCAAAGGCATCAATTCTTTGGCGATCAGCCTTCTTTATGGTCCAGCTCTCACTTCCGTACATCAATGTACAACCCCACAATTTGAACCGAGCATTAGATGTTCAGATTAGGTCTAGATGTAACAACAGAATATAATTCAACTATGTTGTATTTCCAATATATGCTCCTATAGTACTAAACTATAGTACTAAACTAGGACTTTTACCTTCTGTTGCTCTTTTCTTTGTTAATAACAAGTGCCTACTCATTTCATAACCCATTTTCCAAATAATTAACAGCATGGTGGTCCAGATGACCTCTCAGTTGCAAACACTCTATTTTAGCCTTTAAAATAAAATCACAGATGAGTCATGCCTAAATTTCTATTTCCCCCACTTAGAGAATTATTCAGGTGTACAGCTTTTGGAGGTGATGATTAACACTAGTGCCCAATTATCATCCCTGAATGTCAACTAAACACCACCTACAGAGACTCCTTTAGTCATCAAGTTAACTCTCATGTCTGCAGAGCATTTATTTACAGGTTTGTGTTGCAATAGCAGTATATCAAAAAGCTGTTAATGAATGAGTTTATTGATGGGCTGCTTTTTTAAAAAGAGAGAATTATTGAGTCTCTTGTGTAAAGCTGAATGTATGTTCATATTTTTATTTTAAAAGCATGATTATTATGTTGGCTGCTGGGGTCTCTGGAAAATCTGTAGCTTATAGATATATTCACATATTCACACTTTTCACACCCCCTTGTTGGGTTTGAGTGAACACCAAATACCTAGCCACAATATTTCCTTTTGCTAACTGCTCTTCTGGAATTTATCTCATCAAGTGGAGAAGCCAATGGGTTGACCAAATATGCTCTTTTGTGGTCAATTTACTGAGTTAAGTTTGTGAGTGAAGTAAACATCTCTTCAGTGAACTGAGCATATTCCGTTTTGTGGTAGTAGCAGAATATAGCTGGAAATCCAGACATTGTGCAATGGATTCCCTTGGTCCCTTGGTTATTCCTGAATCACTTGGATACATTTTAAGTTCCCATCTACAGGTGAGAAATGACATAAAGCTTGCTCTGATATATACGGGGGTGAAGTAGCAGCTACAGTGCTTTCACCAGCATGGTGAGAGAGATTATTGAGGTTGTAGTGACTTCAAAAGAACTTTGGAGCATTGGTACTAGAGGAGGCATCCCCGACTTTCGGCCCTCCAGATGTTTTAGACTACAATTCCCATCATCCCTGACCATTGGTCCTGTTAGCTTGGGATCATGAGAGTTGTAGGCCAAAACATCTGTAGGGCCACAGGTTGGGGGTGTCTGTACTAGAGATTCTTGCTGCTACCATACGCATCACTCTTCTGATAAATGCAGAACTGTACCCCCTCCACTCCATCACATGCCACTGCTGCATATAGATTTGGAAGGCTATAATTGCCCAATAGTATTCTGGACCAAATGTGTATGAAAACACAGGTGAGGGAGTACTCTTCCAGGCAGTGCTTTTTTTCTTAAAAATTGTTTAGGGTTACTCTCCTTTTGTCTCAAGAAAATCACTGGGTAAGGAAATGAAGCAGCCATTGGAGGTGGTAACTGACCAATCACCATGCTAGATACCAACTCCTACTTCACACATTAAACACTGAGATTCAGGAAATGAGGCCGCCATCGGGGGTAGCAACGGAACTGACGATTCACCGTGCTAGAGAATAATTAGATTCACAAAATGTTTAGGGGTATGCATACTCCCATAAAAAAGCACTGCTTCCTGGTATTATTGGGCCACAGCTCCCATCAGCAATTATATCCCAGGGTATAACACAATGTTTAAAAGAAAAGAGCCACTTAGAAATAGCCGTTTCCCCATGCAAGGGTAGCGTTTGAGTAGAATTGTCAACAACATAGTCCAAAGAATACTTCTGCCCTTCATTCACTTTGTTCCAGTTCAAAAGCAAAATATAATAATAGTAAATCATTGCCCAGATGAATTTTTATAATCCCTCACATTTTAATCTATCACATATGTGCTTAAACTAATAAAAATAGTTCCACTTGAAGATGAAAATTTGTTGCTACTTTTTTCAGTTGAGAGATAAAATTCAATCCATTTAACTTTATGAAGCAGGTCAATGCTAGTAAGCCCACAACATAAAATTCTGCTACTGGAATTATGCTGCCCCCTCCCCCCCAATAACCACTGGCATGTACCTCCCTTAACCAAATACGGTATATCAAACTTACAAAATATTGCTCCTGCTTATAAATGTAAACGCAACATCCACTCCTATGTATCTGCTGCTTTTTCTTCCTCTCTCATGATCCTAGAACCCAGGGAGTCATTCAGTATAGCATAATGATGGGAGATTCAGAATGGACAAAGGAAATACCAGTTAAGAATTTGTTGCCTCAAGATGGCTGCCATTTTAGATGGCTTTTAAATAGGATAGATAAATTCATGGAGGATAATGCTGTACATGACTACTAGTCAAGCAATGCCTCTGGAGGCCAGTTCCTGAGAATCATGAACAAGTGTACAGTGGTACCTCGGGTTAAGAACTTAATTCGTTCTGGAGGTCCGTTCTTAATCCAAAACTGTTCTTAATCTGACGTACCACTTTAGCTAATGGGACCTCCTGCTGCTGCCGGAGCACAATTTCTGTTCTCATCCTGAAGCAAAGTTCTTAACCCAAGGTAGGTACTATTTCTGGGTTAGTGGAGTCTGTAACATGAAGCGTCTGTAACCTAAGGCGTCTGTAACCCGAGGTACCACTGTATGCTGTTGAGCTCATGCCCTGTTTGTGGGCTTCCCATAAGCAATTGGTGAGCCACACTGGGAATTGGATACTAGGCTTGATGGTTCCAAGCAGGGCTTTTCACTTCCCAAATTTAATTCCCCTCCCTTAAAGTATTTTTAACTGCTTTGTTGAGATGGGGTGTGTGTGTCCAATTTCTTAAAATGCTGTTGTTGTTTAGTAATTTAGTTGTGTCCAACTCTTTGTGACCCCACGGACCAGAGCACACCAGGCACTCCTGTCTTCTACTGCCTCCCACAGTTTAAAATGCTACTGAATTATGGAAGACACAAGATTTACCCACCCGGGAAGAATGGCAGATGAAGCTGATGGACTATATGGAATTGGCGGAAATGACTGGCAGAATCCGAGACCAGGGAGAAGAGTTGGTGGAAGAAGATTGGAAAAAATTTAAAGATTATTTACAGAAATATTGTAAAATTAATGAGCTTTAGAAAAATGGTGGAATGAAGTTATATGGCTTTGGCAGAAATGTTATAAGGAACTAGGTACAGATAGATTGTTAATGTATTAAAGGGAAAAAAATAAGGTTAGAATATGTTAAGATTAATTACAGGACAGAAAACAGAGGAAGATGGAAAGGAATTGCTGAAACAGTTAATTGAAGTGGAATACAAAAAGGGAGGCATGAGGAAGTCAATGAAACAAGTGAATGAAAGCTAAGATTGAAAATATTGGAAGTGTTTTTAATTGTTTTTGTTTTGTTTTGTTTTGTTAATTCAATGTTTTACGTAGTGTTTTTGTTTTTGTTTTTGTATTGTATTATATTGATTTGTTTTAATTTTCTTTCTTTCTTTTTGTAATCTTTAAATTCTTAATAAATATTATTTACAAAATCAAATAAAATGCTACTGAATTAAAAACTTCATCAGAAAGATTGAGCGGATGGCAATACAGAATTAGATAAGCTTGGCTGTTTTCTAGTTTTAATTAGCATTTCTCAGGAACTGTCCCACTGAAGAGAGGTACATGCATGTTTTATTGCGTTGTAAACGAGGAGATAAAATAAAACCACAAACCCACATCGTAATCCAAACTAAGTTCTGAATTCAGCTAATGGGTTTTTCACATCAGATCAAAACCAAAGTTAAAATTCTTGTTTCATCTCAAAATGCAGATGCTTTTAGTTTTGTTTACTCATTGTAAGGCACTATATTTTTTAAGTAGTAACACCACTTCAAGTAATAACACCACTCCTGGGAACAGTAAGTTTATTAAGAGTGATCAGAGTTGTTAGGCACCCCTCATTCTCCTCACAAAGCTACAATTCTCAGTAGCGTTGCCACACGTCCTGAATTGGCTCAACAACTTTTGTGTCTGGATTTCCACTTTTTGAAATACGGCAACCCTAGTTTAACAGTCAATCCCACTTCCCAGAGAACTCTGGGAATTGTAGCTCTGTGAGGGGAATAGGGATGTCCTGAAAACTCTCAGTACCCTTAATTCCCAAGGGTATATTATAGGATGTTTTGTAGCAAGTTATGCCTGTTTACAGTGCTATGCTACTGCTTTAAAAGTATATTGCAGATGGGGCCTAAGTCAAACACATTAAAAGATCTTGTAGTATTGAGGGCATTTCAAAGTGCCCTATTTACCGGAAGACCCACATCCCTTAATATGTTAAATCTACTGTTGTCGACCATAATAACTGTACTGTAAAATGCCTTCTTGGGGACTGAGTAAAAAGCAGTGTCTGGTTTGGTAGTGTTAGAAAAAAACGAGACATTAACAAGAGGCATTAGTTAATATCTTAGGGCCAAATTAAATGTGGAAGCTAGTACAAGAAGCACTGTCAGGGTAAGTACATCATATGGCAAGCATAACATTTAAAAGACTTTCCCTTATGTGCCAACTGATAGGAATGCAGTGTTTGAAGCCAGAGTGCTATGGACCAGGCAGGCAGAAGTTGTTCTAGAATTCCTATTGATGTGAAAATATGAAACTCTGCCGAGGAATTAAAATTCAGGAGATTAATCTTGACACCTTGGACCCAAAACTTAGAAGCACATCTCACCGTGTTAGGACATTTTCCAACATTTACATACCTCTCGGCTTTTCTAAAGGGCATGTCTGTGTTTAATAAAAAGGCTTCCTCACCTTTCCTCATCCAAAACCCATTTTCCTCACACATTCCAAGGAAACCCAGGCAGACAGATTAACCGCAGACAAAAAGAATTGCTACATGGGGTCTTTACTTTATTGAAACAAAAGCAACAGGTTACATAGTTAAATAGAAACAATTGCTATGGGGGGTGGAATGCTACTTCAGAAGCTGTCTGGAAGATCTGTCAGGGAGCTTTAATTTCTCCTAGGAAAACGGCAGAGATGGAATCATAATAGAATGCTAACATTTCATGATGACAAGAAAAGATTATACAGGAGGTTGAATCATCCAGAAGAACTGCCCAAGTCCATCCAGATGTTCCTCACCTTTAGGCTGTCGGGAAGCTCAAGTGTATTTCGATTCCTTTTGTAAATACAGTGATACCTCGGGTTACATACGCTTCAGGTTACAGCCTCCGCTAACCCAGAAATAGTGCTTCAGGTTAAGAACTTTGCTTCAGGATGAGAACAGAAATTGTGCTCCGGCGGCACGGCAACAGCAGGAGGCCCCATTAGCTAAAGTGGTGCTTCAGGTTAAGAACAGTTTCAGGTTAAGTACAGACTACCGGAACGAATTAAGTACTTAACCCGAGGTACCACTGTATAGAATAGAAAAATAGCTTATGTTGACATCATACAGAACACCGACATTCCATAAAAGTGGGAAGGATTCTATTAAACCGACAGGGGATTGAATCAAACAGCCATGGAGGCCACTCAACCGTTGAATTTCCCACCCTTTAAAAATACCGGGAAATTCATATGCTTCTCAAACATTCCTTTGTAAATGCAAGTATCTTCAAGTACTGTCTTTTCTAGACTGGATTACCAGATACGTTCTTTAATAAATCCCAGAAATGTTCTTAACTGTGTTCCTTTGTAAATAGAGGCAATTACCCTATTTTTCTGTATATAAGACTATATTTTCCCCCAGATTTGTGAAGTTTAAAATAAGGGGTTGTCTTATACACAACATTTTCTTAATTTTGGATTTTAAAAAATAGGGGTTGTCTTATACATGGGGCGTCGTATACACGGAAAAAATCGGTAATTGTTTCAAGACGTTTACATGCATTAAGAGGCAGGGGTGGCTCCCTGTCTGTAAAAAGTATTAAAAAGGGTGTGCCTGTCACATGGAGCTACCTTTCATTTCCTCTAAGACTGGTCCTACTAGCTGTCAATAAAAGATCTCAATTAAGGGGCTTTTGCTTTAACCTGGGAAAGAGCCACAGGCAGTTAATTTTCCCATGACACTATGGATCCGTGTCTTGGTGAAGAGTAAGGCTAGGGGAGCAATTAAATTCAGTTCCTGGTTAAACCTACCTAATTCAGACTTTCCAAAATAATGCACAAATCAAAACACAGCCATCTTTCAAAATTCACATTTCTCCAAGTTTTGTAGCACAGTTCTCTGACCAAGCAAGGCAAGTAATGCAATATAACAGGGTAAAGGATGCGTTAACATTTCATTCAAATAGTAAAAATAAGAAAAATGCTTGGGAATATATTGGTATTGCCTTCAAAATGTGTATATTAGGAAAAAGTCACACCAATGAATTTTCATGAGAACTTTAAAAATAATAATAATAATAATCAGAAAGCTGGTGCTGAAATGTGGAGAACTGAATTTAAGATTAGATAAATGAGGAACTGAGGAAAACAGAGTTGGCCCTCCCCAGTTAAGTGCCAACTATAGGCATTGCTTATAGCAGAGGTGGGTAGCTTGTGCTGTGGCCCTCCAGATGTTGCAGGACACCAGAGTCCTTCAGCTCCAGTCACTATGACCAGTGGTCAGGAGTAATGAGAGCTGTGGTCCAGCAACGTCCAGAGATGTATCCCACCCATGGCTTACATGAATAAGTATTTCTCAAGATCTTCCACATGGTGGCTGTCCTATTTAAACTCCTTGGCTGACATTGTTGATTGACTGATTTCCTGCAAGGAACTCAAAGTGGCATACTGTGGTACCTCAGGTTAAGTACTTAATTTGTTCTGGAGGTCCGTACTTAACCTGAAACTGTTCTTAACCTGAAGCACCACTTTAGCTAATGGGACCTCCTGCTGCTGCCACACCGCCGGAGCACGATTTCTGTTCTCATCCTGAAGCAAAGTTCTTAACCTGAAGCACTATTTCTGGGTTAGCAGAGTCTGTAACCTGAAGCGTATGTAACCTGAAGCGTATGTAACCTGAGGTACCACTGTATATGGTTTTCCTTCTCTCAATTTTTCCCCTCATAACAATTCTGTGAGGTAGATTAGGCTGAGAGGCAGTAATTGGCCCAAGCTCACCCAGCGAACTTTATGACCAAGTGGGGATTTGAACCCTGGTCTCCCAGGTCTTAGTCAGCACCTTTACATCACCTCAGGTACTTGGGATACAAGCTCTGGAGTTTTTCTAGGAAAAATCAGCTTATGGCCTGAATTCCATTCTGCTGTACATTGCATGGAATGTGCTTCTAATTCTATAGAACAGCCTTTTGACTCTTGAGACATCGTTGAGGAATTTTTATAAGTTAAATCTCAGTTCCTTGTCTCCAGTTTCAGTCACATAATGCTGGGACAGATGGTTTTAATTACGTTATTCAAAGAAATATTAAGAAACAGGGCAATCTAACAACAACAAATGCACACACAGAGAGAGATTTGCTTTACCACATTTTTATCTTTAACAAACTTCATTATCCCAGTGTCAAAACAGTACCAGCCACACAAAAGTCGGAAGTATCAGAAGACCTGGGGAAACCCCAAAGTTGGAAAGAAATGCAATAAATCTTTAGGGGGGAAAATGACAGGGCAATGAGAATGCTAACTTGCTGCTGGAGGGAAGGGAGTGGATGATGGGAGTTGTAGTCCAAAAGTTATGCATCCCTATCTTGCAGTCTGTTACATTACCTGAAATTAGAGAGTTTGCCCTGGTTTACCTCCCGTATTGCTCTTGTGAAGGATTAAAGAAAGGGGGTTATTACTAACCAATCACCGGCAGCACATATGCTACTTGATGCAGGCAGTATCCTAATAAAAAACTCCATCATTCTATTAATGTAAACAGAAAGCTAAAGTATGTTTTCGAGTTTGAAGACACATTCACTGCATTCCTAAGCTTTTGTTTCCAGTGTATGTGTATTCAAGCCATTTCCATCCCAAACAGAATGTCTGCCTGTCTTCACATTCAGCCAGCTCTGCATGGAAGTATTTAATACCACCAACTTAATCAGGCATGAGTTTGGATCTACATGCAATTTCTGCTTTGTATATAATATAAGGATTAATAAATGGTCTGGTCTGCGCTGTACTTAGTACTTCATACATTTGTTTCCACAAAATATCTTGTATTTTTAAACACTTGTGGTTTTTTGGGGGGTTGGTTTTTTTTAAAATGATATTTTATTGAATTTTAACAATAAAAAATTGTAAAACAAACAGTAAAAAAACCACACAAAAATACAAAAACACAAAAATACAAAATACAAAAAATACAGACCATTAACATAAAAACAAAAAAAACCAGAAAAACAAAAGTCCCTCTTTTTTATCTTCTCCTCTTGTGCCCATTTAATCATAGCAGATTTTACCGTTTCTTCCTCAGTATTCCATTTCAACAGCAAATTGTACATTCTTGATAGTGTCTTAGCATTGGGTTCTAACAGTTCAGTTTCTAATTTTGATTTTTCCACCTGAAAACCGATCTTTTTATCCAGATTATATACCTCTCTTATTTGAAAGTAATGTAACCAGTCTCGCACCTTATCTTTGAGCTTCTCATAACTCTGTAATTTCAATTTGTCACCCTCCTGTTCCAAAATTTCCCAGTAATTTGGCCATTTGGCCTCCATATTAAGTTTTTTCAAGGCTTTCGCTTCCATAGGTGAAAGCCACCTTGGGGTTTTGCTCTCCAAAAAGTCTTTATATTTTATCCAGACATTAAACAATGCTTTTCTGACAATATGATTTTTAAAAGCCCTGTGCACTTTAACCTTGCATACCACAAATATGCATGCCACCCAAAAGCATTATCATAACCTTCTAAGTCCAAGATGTCTGTGTTCTCAAGAAGCAGCCATTCTTTCAACCAGCAGAATGCTGCTGATTCATAGTATAGTTTAAAGTCTGGCAGGGCAAATCCCCCTCTTTCTTTAACATCAGTAAGTATCTTGAATTTTATTCTGGGCTTCTTGCCCTGCCAGACAAATCTAAAAATATCTCTTTGCCACCTCTTTTTTTTTTTAATGAATATTTATTGGCATTTTCAATAACCACAAAAAAACAAAAATAGACAAAAGAACAATAACAAAAATACAAAAATACAAAACTTAAAAAACACTTAAAAACACATAAAATTTCAGTTACTTATTTTCATTTAACTTGTTTCTCAGACCTCCTCACACCTCCCCTTCTTGTATTCCAATTTAAATTATTAACTCAGCAAATCCTTATTACTTATTTCTCAACTTTAGCTTAATAATTTATTTTCACATGTTGTTATTTTATTTTTCCTCCTCTTCCATTTCTCAATTTATTTTTACAAACCTTATTTTCATTTAATTTAGACCATTTTGAAAACCGATTTTAACTTATCCAATCTTAAACATCAATACTTATACATCATTCCTCATTCTTAAACATTTTCCTAAAGTCGACCAATATTTCCCTTCCACGGCTTTCCCAATTTCCATACAGATAGTAAAACAAGATAAAAACAAAGCAAGTTATAATTATATACCCTATGGATTCCCAGACTCCACCCACCCCTTTCCCGGTTTCAGTCCCCAACAACCATCTGTCTCAATATACTGTTTAGCCTGGAGAACTCACATCTGAGGCTCTTAAATCTCTTTCAATTCCTCTCTGCCGGTCTTTTTGATAGTCCTTAATGTTAAGTCCCAAATCTCGGAGAGGCTCCGGCCCAACAGAATCCATGTTTCTTCCAGCCAGACCTCCATACTTAAAAGTAAGGCCTATGGGGTACTCCAAATCTTGTTTCATACTCCTTTCAAGTCCAAATATCCCCAAAGCTCCAACTTCCACCTTGGTCAAGTTTATAATCCTTCGATCTTCAGATCTCCACATAAGGAGATCTCTCAGTTTTCCACTCTCCAATTCAGGCTAGGCTTTCCACATCAAATTTTTATTTTCCTTTGTTGCCATCCTGTCAGACCACAAGTTGTAACTCTCCTTTGACATCTGCAAAATTGCAGCTCCTCCTTCCTTTCTTCAGGGGGAACATATGTCTCCTTCTCCATATTCTCATGGCTCTCTGGTAACTGAGAGCTCTCAAATTTCTCTGATTGTCCAATTGAATAGGCTTCCTGCTTCAAATCCTTATCAGGTTCAACCACATTGTTTACTTTTAAGTTCAAAGTTGTGACGCTTATAGCCAAAGCATCAACTTGGCCTTGTAACTTTCCCAAGAGAACAAATGCTCTGTCCAATTCAGCCTGGATTTTCCCTCCTCCAGCCATTGTAATGTCCCTAAACCCCCTCTAGGGGGATTTTGGTTCCTTAATGTACCTTTCAGCTCAAAATCCAAAAATCAAGTTAGTTTGTATCAGCCCTTTCTTATTTTCAAGAAATTGTAACAAATATAACCAGCAGCAGCAACAGAAACAAAGTTCTCTTTTTCCTTCTGACAGCTAGCTTGACAGGGTCTGGGGGGGGGGGGTGAAACTTCAGCTCCCAAAGTTAATCTTTTATCCTCCAGTAAAGTTTCTTATAATGTCAAACCGTGAAAGTTAAAGTCTTTTTTAGAAAAAAAAAAAAAGGTTTCTCTCGACCTTAGATGGCAGGTTCTTTGCTTTAGATTATTTACAAAGGGGGGGGGGCGGACTTCCTTTTTAACCCTTCCCCGCTCGTCCCTAATTCAACAAAATTTTCTTTAAATTCCAATTTCCGTATTACTCACGGGTTGTTTCTTTAAAGTCCAATCGTTCCAAGGAAAAAGTCAGCGCTTTCTGACAATGGCTTGCGGCTTCACTCCGCAGAAGGAGCAGTCTACTCACAGCACCGCGCCGCACCCCGTCCCCGTTCTGGAGCCTTTAAAAAGGCTCCTTCACAGCTTGGGGGGCGCAAATGGTGCCCGCCGAGTCACCAGGTTCACAGGCATCCGCGCCTGTGATTTTTAAGGGTCCCCGTGTCGCCGCCGCGAACAAGACCCGATCCTGCGGAGCCGATTCCCTCCGGAGCTCGGAGGGAATCCGCCATTAGTCGATGGCGCTAACCCGGAAGCCACCTCTTGAAACAATCCATCTTGTCTATAATTTGCAATGATTGGAACAGAAACAGCATTCTTGGCAATACATTCATCTTTATAACAGCAATTCGACCAAGCAGGGAAAGCTTCAGGCTTGACTATATTTCAAGATCTCTTTTCACTTCTGACCAGCATTTCTCGTAGTTGTCTTTAAACAAATTCACATTCTTGGCAGTCATATTCACCCCCAGGTATTTTACTTTCTTTACTAACATCAAACCTGTCTCCTTCTGAAACCACTCTCTCTCAATCGGCGTCAGATTTTTCTCCAAAACCTTGGTTTTTAACTTATTCAATTTAAAACCTGCCACTTGACCAAATTCCTGGATCAGTTCTAGAGCCCTCTTAGTGCTAGGTACTGGCTCCTGTAATGTCAATACTAGGTCGTCTGCAAAAGCTTTAAGTCTATATTGTTTAACTCCGACCTGGATACCTTGAATCTGGTGGTCCCTTCTAATCATATTTAGCAAAATCTCCAGGACCAAAATAAAGAGCAATGGAGAAATTGGGCGGCCTTGTCGTGTCCCTTTCTCATGTATTTTTAAACACTTGAAAGCAATTCCCTCTAATTCATACACACTCCACATAATAAATCTATTATGGTTAACTGTAAATCTCTAGACAGTCTATTGCTCTTGACAGGCTTCCTTTGAAATTGTTAGCATTTCACTTATTAGAGGAACCTGTGTGAGTGTTTCCATGGCAGAGTTAAGCTTAGCTCATAGTAAGGAAAATCATTGCATCATCAACCACAAAGAAATGATTTTCCTCAGATGTGGAGAAATTATCCTGTTTCGAGGATAGATCTGGAATAAACCAATACACACACACACACATCAGAAGTCTGACAATTTGTTCTTGCACAGCTTGGCCAGGGGGTTATTGTTCCTATGACATAGAATCGGGGGGGGGGGGAATTAACTTATTTTTATCAAATCAAATACTGCTCCATTTTTGGAACTGTGCAGAAAGAGGATGGGCACTTTTAAAAGGCAGGAAACAAATAAGGAGGAAACTCTCAGATGAGGTAGAAGAATGGGGTAGCTTCAGGAGACATAAAATGAGGTTGGGGGTCATAGATGGTTGGTTGTCTGTATTGGACCATAGATCTGTGTTTTATGCAAATCTCTGGAGAACAAAGAAAGGGGACAGATTCTGAATTCAGTGTTTACTAATCCCCAATCCCAAGGGTCTTTGAAGTATAAACTGAAATTATTTAAGATGACAATTTCCATGAGGCCTAATTTTGCTGACAGCTCCTTACCTGCATGGTGAGGGAGGATGTAGCAGTGGTTGGCAGTTAAGAATTGTTGCTCAAATTAAGAAATCTCTTCATCACCATTACATTCTAACAGGAATTTCTGTCAATCTAGAACACATGTAGAAGAGTTGCCAAGAGTAATCAATGTGAGGGGTGGTGGAATAGCCCAGTGTAAATGTACTATCTGGATTTTATAAACTATTGTGGAATTTACAAAATGAAGTGTCACTGGAAATTATGGAATTTCTCGGCTTTAGATAATGTGAACCAGCATTCAGTGAGTCACGTTTGTCAAAATGGCCTAGCAAAGAATGAGGGTGTTGAGAATGCTGAGTTCTAATCTGTGAAGCAGATGCTGTCTAAATCTTGTTTATATTTTCATTTACATTTTCATGATTCTGTACTCTGTGGATAGGAAGTCAGCTAATACTGTTTTCACTCATGTAAAAGAGATTGATTCAATACTACTTATTCATGTTTATTATTACTACTACTACAGTAAACCTGTGCCATGAAAATAAGCAAAAGAAGAAGTATCACAACCCAGAGGGACAGAACAAATCAAACCACTGTGAAAGAGCTTCCGCAGTCAAAAAATTATTTACTTTGAGCTGCAAGACAGCTAGAGTTCAACCACCCTTGACAACGCCTCATGAAATGCAATAGAAATTGAAATTATGCTTCCGGATCATGCAATAGATGATATTAAACGTGACCAGACCAGTATCCATATGAGGGCACAGCCATTGCTATAATAATCCTAACAATATGAAATATGATAGATATCTTCATTCTTCATATGACTTGGGGATATGTGGCAAAGGCCTCACTAAAGAGCGGAAGAGCATTTTACACACACGGGGGGGGGGTGCAGGGACACACACACACAGAGTGGAACTGGATATACTGTGCCTGCTCAGACAACAGAAAGGAAGAGAAGTTTTACAAGTTTTAAGGCTCCAATTCAGCAAAGTTAATCACAACTAAATCACACCGAAAGCAATGGAATAAGACTTTGTCATGACTACCAACAGGCATGACCACCACTTGTTTCTAGTGCCATATATGCCAACTTTGCTTGCACTCAGCAGTGGCTGTCAGGGGTGACAACTTGAATAAAATATTGTGGGGGCCCAAATAAGCCCTGCCCCACATAATCAATCACATGACCTAGTGCACACACCCCATTTGAATGGGAATGCCCATCAACTTTGTGGGGGCCTGGCCCCCTCAAATATTTTATTGTGGGGGCCAAAGCCCTCACAGCCCCTAGGAGTTGGCTCCTATGGTGCCTGTCATTTTCAGAACTTATCCGTAAACAGACCCCTGTGTTGCAATATAGACAAGCTGAACAATATAACACAACACAATGGCCAATAATAATGGCACTAAACATTATTTATAGACTCATACAAATGATCAGAAATTGCAACCAAAGTCTCTGAATCTTCTTCACCAGTCACGGTAGAATAATTCAAAAGTTTGATATATACATAATCTGTCACAAATATCGCTGGAACAGAGTTTCCGGACAACCAATCTGTTTCGTTCCATGCTTCATCAACCAATCTTGATCAATTCTTCATCAGCCAGACTTGTAAGAATTGATATGGGAAGAATGCAGTTCAATTTCTTAACAAGCCAATATTACATGTAAGCAATTATAAACGCTGTAGAAAATATACTCTGGATCAGTGCTCATATGATACTGTAGCCACTGATCAGCACTTAGCCTTAGACAGCAACACTATGATAAACTCCTGCCTTCTCTATTTAAGTTAAATATTTATGTTGCATTGTTATCCTATATTGAGTAATTAAATCATTTGCCTTGACAGATGGCAAGGTGCATTTGACAGTTCTCCATGGATACCTCACAGGCCAAACTGTTCCACAGCCTTGTGGTGCAGGCAACAGGTAGCAACAGAAATGGACTTGGATGAAACCAACCAGCAAGTGTCAGAGTGTGGGGGCAATCAGGCAGGATGCTAAAGTGCTGCTTTTAAGGGTTGTAGAAATTATTGTTCACCACTACCACGCCATAGGACAGCGTTTGCAGCCTGGGTTACAGCTAGGGATGCAAAAAAGGGACCAACTTCTATTCATATTCATTGCATGCAGCAATGCTCCCTTACTGCTGGAGTTTCGCTTCTAGCAAAAACAACATTGTTCACCTCACTGTCCACAAGGCTTTATGCAAATAATTATGTAGTTAATTAAGCCGCCATGACACTACTCCACACTATTCATTTTAATGCAAAGGAAACATAATGCAAATTGGAGGAGGAGACCTCAATTATGTATTATTATATATTGTTTACAGATGAAACAAGAGTGAATGCCGATTCTATTCACGGGATTGACTTCCATTCTGGACACAGGATGAATATTGCAATTTCTGCTCTCATTTCTGTTTTCTTTGGAATTCTCTGACAGGAAGCAAATGAACAAACAGGGAGGCCATCTATATAGCTGCCCATTTAAGTGAATGGGCTTGGCGTGAGTGCCACTGCCATAAGTAAATGCCACTGCCATATCCTCCCCCCCCCAAAAAAAAAGCTCAACAACTGTGTCCAGATTTTCACTTTTGGGAATATGGCCCTCTCTATGGAGCCATCTTTAACACCTGCTGAAAACTCCTTTACACTCTCATGTCTTTGCTGACAATTAATACCAGTGTCTTCTTAATCTGTTTGTTTTGGATTTACTGTTTGTATATTATATTATATTATATTATATTATATTATATTATATTAGTCACAAGGCTACTACCACATAGATGTATAGCTTCCCATATTGATTTTGAACTTCTTTCCTTTGCAGCTGTAATTATTATGATAATCACAACAAATGTTCTTGCTTTTAAATCACTTGCTTTTTACACAATTTAATACTGAATTTTCCCAAGCATGGACATCCAAACATTGATGGCTATAAATCTTATATTTTGAACCCATTCCGCCTCTAGCCATGTGAAATAACTTCGGGGTCCCAAATCAGATTGAGAAGCCTGAGCCAAGCCCTGCTAATTAGGTGTGCTGTCAAGGTTCAAGGAATCTTATCCCTCCCCTGGAGTGACAAAGAAATGTAGCTCTTATTTCAATGATGGCATTGCTCCGAGTAAAGTCCAGCCCCCTCCGTCTCTCTTATCCTACGTCATCCCTGCACTGGTTGATATGGGCTTTCTGCCTCTGAGCTTTCTGTTCTACTACTCTCACTGCACGCCTGGTCCTGGGAGAGGGGGGCTCAGAAATGCTCTCCAAAGACACTGAGTCTGTCAGTTGTCGCTCCCCCGGTGTTTCTTCTTCCTGCTGTTCCTCTCCCAATATTTCCTAGCTTTTACCCTCTGCAGCCTCTGAACTACGTCCTTCTGCAAACCACTGTTCTAAATCTATACTGTCCTCCTGTTCTCAGGAAGGTTCAGGAGAAGGGGCGGCAGCAGAGGTGGAGCTAGCTGCTCCGGACCGGAGGTGAGCGGCGAGCATCCCAGGGGGCAGCGTGACAATGTCATCCCCCCTCAGGGATGACATCCAGGGCAGGCCGCACCTACCACACACCCCTTCCTCCACCAGTGGGTAGTGGCCCCCACCATTCCTCCTCAGTCCAGCCCCTGACATGTGCCAGGGCTCACCCATTTTGCTTGTCTGGTTATTTTGGCCATGCTATACCCATCTGCCCTACATGTTGTCATCTCTGGTGTCAGGTGTGGTGCAGGGAAAGACCTGACTCAGCCAATGTGGTGTTTGCAGGTATCTGCACAGCTGGTTGTCAGGTCTTGTGAATTCCCATGTAAAGCTGTGCCCAAGACCCAGCTACAGTAGAACCTTGACTTACGTTTGCTGGAAAATTCCATTCCACCTTTAGTTGCAGACATGGAACTGTTGCATGTCACATGACTCTTTACAGACCAGCACAGCTTGCTGGGAACTTCCGTTGTGTGTATAGCTTTTGCTTTTTTCTGTCTCTCTGAGGAAAATAAAGGGAGACAACATGTTTTATTTGTCCTGATTTATGCTTAATAAATCTTTAGCTGTTAGTATGTTTCCACAAGCCTCATGCCTGTTCTGTTTGAGCAGTATGCTCTGCTAATATATTGTGCCCTGGCTTTGAAGCCTGGGTCACTCATTTATGTCACACCAGAGATCGGGGGATCGTCACAGCTGGAAGGGCATGATCCAGCTGGGGGCTAGCCAGCCGGCATCCTGACCCCCGAAGGATGCTGACAACGTTACCCTGGGGTAACGTAAACTTCGGGTTACGAAAGCGGCAAACCCAGAAGTATTTTTCCAGGTTTTGCTACTCACGCATGCGCAGAAGCACTCTATGCGCAGCGCACATGCACAGAACAGGCACCTCCAGTTACGGAAACCTTGGGATCCGACCGGAGCTCTGGAACAGATCCCATCCACAACCGGAGGTACCACTGTATAGTGATTAAAAGTTATCACAGTGATGTATGTTAAATGTTGCACTTTTTTTAAAAAAAAAGTAAAACATTTTCCTTCTTAACAGAATATTAACTAGATCAATCAGAATTTCCCTTAGATGTTGTTTCCCTCTGACTTCCACTTATTTGTTCCCAATGACACACCACATGGACATCAAATTATCTGCCCGCTGAGCATCTATCAAAGAGCTACGTTCGGTCCCTCTGGTAGAAAGTAACTTTGTAAGGTTGATTCCAACAGGAAATATAATAGATTTATGTCCAATAGTAACAAACAGGTGCATCTGCAGCAAGTGCAATCTGGGTTCTTCTTCAGGTTTTGTCTGACACCAGCTAGCAATTTTTGATGGAACTTCTGATAAATGTATCATTTGTAGCTTTAAAAGGTTAATTATCAAAATAGTTTCACCCTGCCTAGTCAAGCGTGAAACCTATAGGAAGGAAATTGAATCAAAATGTGCAGAGCAGGGATGTTGATAGATTCTTTTAAAAAAAAACACTGCAGGATTTATTGTTTAAATAATTATCCGTCCTTTTTATGGTGGTCACCAGACAAGATTTAGCTCAGAATTGGAAGACAGCTGCTAATTTGACACTGAAGGCATGGTACAAGAAAATCTGGAACATTGAGTTCATGGAAAAACACACACACAAAAAAATAATGCCCCAAACAAAGACAATTTTGAGAAACATTTTTATTCAGCACATCAGAAACAAGAGCGAGACCAGGACTCTGCCATCAACTGTTGGCAATCTCTGGAGTATCTGCTGAGGCAATGAACATGCTATTACTTAATGCCTACATCTGATCTCAGTATTGACACACGATTTGTTAAATAACTTAACCTCTATGTGAATGATATTCTGTGTGTACACACACACACACACACACACACACACACAGGGAATGGATGGGGAGGAGAAAGTCAGGAATAGGGAGATATTTTGAGTTAGACAGTTTTTCTGCATTTAATTACTGTTTTTAATTACGGGGTTGTTTCAATGGGATTGTTTTATTGCATATTTCACATATGGATGTTTACATTATAATGTTTGCATGTTTGGTTGTATTTCATCCTTATAAATCTCTAAGAAGCCTGGGTTGGGATTAAGTGGCATATAAATTAATAACTAATAAGAGTAACAGGCTAAGCAACAGCAAGAAACAGAGTAAAGATGAGATAGAGAGAAGCAACAAGAGAGGGCTAAGGACAGAGTTGGAGAAATCAATTCAGTTCACATTTAAAGGCAAACCTACCCAATTCACACTTTTTGAAACAAAACAGGCATCCTTCAAAACTTTGCCTGTATTTTGCAGTGCAGTTCTCAGGCCAGGCTACATCTAGAAAAATGCACAAACTAAGACAAACTGTGCATAGAAGTGCATTTATTAGTGAAAATAACACACATGCAAATGCATTATATCAGAGCAAAATGCATTTGCAAATAAGTGTATATCTGGCAAAAATTGCATGGGAAAATGTATGCATTTGGAGGAATTTGCTAAAATTCTGATGAGTTTTCATGGGGACTTTTCCCAAAAATGCAAACTGAGGTTGAAATATGGACAGGTGAAGCCGAGATCGGAAAAATGGGAAACCCAAACTGACAGATTCACCATCCCTAGTGGGGGGCTAGCTAGATACATTGTGGGGATTCATATGTCTCTGTCTCGCTGATGAGGGCTGGCAGCTCTACTGCCTGCTAGGAGGGCTGTGCTGTTTGCTTTCCCCAATGCTCTGCTGGTGTACTTGGAAATAAACCACATATTTCAAAAACAAGTCTCCAGTGATCTCTCCTGCAAAAAGGAAGCCAAACCCCGGAGCTTCTCACCGCCTGGGGGATGCAGGGAGCATGTAACAATATTGTGTGGTGTTTTGTTCTTGGGTTTTTTTTAGATTTTCCTCATCTTAAATGCCATTCCTCATGTGAAAGATGTGCTGCAGATGGCTACAGTGCTATAGGCATACAGGCACCTTTTGATGCTGAACACTAACACTTCAAAGAGCCACCATCACAGACCTACACTGTCCTTTAGTTCTAAATTTTAATCTGGTGGCCTTAGAGAATATATTGGTCTATTTGATGCCAGTTCTGTGCATTTTCAATGTTCTCTGTGCTATATATTCTCCCCTGAGTTTGTTTGTACCCTCTTTGCAAAAACAGTCTGGCATACTTGTTTACATTATGCATTTTACTAGCACTGGCCCCATAAACTGAGACCTCTATATTCGTCAATCTAAACAATACCACTGACCTCTAATGCTTATGGGAGATGAAGAAGGAAGTTGTCCATCAGCTGTCTGTAGTCTAGAGGCTCTGTTAATGATGAAGAAACAAAATGGACTTTTTTTTTTTAGTAAATAAAAATAGCATCCAGCAGTAGGAACATATTTCCTGTTCGCTGTGGGAAATGTAATTATAGGTGACGCATTAACCTTGGTTTATTTCCATTTACTTTTTTATTATTAAATGCAGTTGGGCAGTTTTATAGTTTAGTACCTTCCAATTTAAAGTTTTCAGCGGAAGCTCTCTCCCTGAGAAAGAAAATTTAACTTGCTCTGGGCTGTTAGCATCCCTGTGACGAGGCGGTTTTATATTCTCCCTGCTTTTAAAGAAAATCGGCAGAAGGCAGTATAGTTGCTTGCTGTGTATGTCCCCATTCGCTCTTCATTTGAGGTGTGATATCACCTGTCTTCAGGCAAAGGGACAATCATATGGATTACTGGTGCCAGAAGCAACCCATTAAGGTCTAATACTAATTTATAATAATTGATTATTTATACCCCGCCCATCTGGCTGGGTTTCCCAGTTGAAGAAAGGGACAACAGAAAGTTGAGAAGGCAGGAAATTATTATTTATACATCATTATATACTTATCCCACCTTTCTGCCAAGGAGCTCAAGGTGGCATGTATGGTAGTCCTCCCTGCACCCACTATTTTTAGTCTCACAACAACCCTGTGAGGTGGGTTAGACTGAGAGGCTGCGACTGGCCTGGGGGCACCCAGCAAACTTTATGGCCAAGTGGGGATTCGAACAATGATCTCCCCAAATCCTGCTCCAGCATCCAAACCATTATGAGTGTTTTGCAAGCTCTGGGTCAGGGACCAACAATGAATTTGAGTCCACTTCCAGGTGGGCCTCAGCATCTCAGCCTGCCTCTTGGTTGTGCTTTAGCCCTTTGATTGGATAGAGGCTGGTACTGAGAAGCTCTCTGTCTACACAGTGCATAGGCACATGTTGGAACAGGGATTGATTCAAGAACAAGGTGAAAGTGAGTGTAATTGATGCTGCTATTGAGCTGTCCAAGCCATCAGGGTTCGGTCAGTCAGCCAGCTACAAATCCACCTAACAGTTACATCATTCAACCCACATTTTACCAGCTTCCTCACAAGAATATCATGGGGGACTTTGTCAAAAGCCTTACTAAAAGCAAGATACACTATGTCCGCAGCATTTCCCTGATCTACTAAGTTTGTAATTCCATCCGAAAAAAAGAAAAGAAATCAGATTGGTCTGGCATGGGCACTGTGAACAAGTCTACTTATTGCAATAAAATTGTAGGTAACGGAATGGACGACGCTGGAGTTGTTGCGCTTGGATGCACTGTAGAATACAAGCCACATCTCTATTCTTGAGGAGAAGAAGAAAAACCCTCAACAAATATTTGAGAAGGCAGGCGATTGTCAAAATTGAAGGGTATTGCCAGCTGAAGTTCAAAGGGTGGGTGGCACTCATCATTATTTGTCTGCAGTGTCACATTGCTAAACTACCAATTTAAACAGAGAAGTGTTTCCACAGAGACGGAATCTGCTCTCACATTTTCTGAAGTAATTGACTAGGACATGTGTTTGAAGAAGTACATTAAAGACTTGTTGTGTCTGGAAGGGCTGACATCTAGGAATTAAGCTATTAGCTACTTCCTTCTCCTGCTACCCAAGAAGCTCAGGGATGCCAAAGTGTCAGGAACAGTTTACTAGTGTTACCCTCAAGAGGGTACACTTCGGAAAGGGAAAGGAAAAAAGGGGGAAAAAACAATAACCACCCAGCTGTTATATATTCAATGTTTTTATATGATTAATGTTGTAAAAATTGTAACTCCCTTTTGCAATTTTAATGAAGCTCTGTTCGGGAGGAACAGCTTGCAGCAGTTTCGCAGCTGTTTACATACTCATTACCCTGAGGTAGCTGTACACTTCAGAAATTAAGCTTCCATTCACCTTCACTTATGCTTTTGTAATCCCCATAAAGTCATTAGGCTGCATGCATCTCCCACGCAGCTGTAACTGGGAATTGGAGAATAGGCCCCTGTTTAGTTTCCTCCTGCAAAACTGCCCCTACCGAGTAAGGCATCAACTGAGCGTCATCTTTCATTTCATCTGAATTGTTTGCAGCCTGCCTCCGTTCTGAAAAGTCAGGCATATAGAAGTTAAAGCATACATATAAAGTAGACCAGGGGAGACAGAAGGTAAATTGGGATCTTTCGGGACATCTCTGGATGGTATAACTCCCAAAAGTTTAACAGGAAGCAAAATTGCAAAGGAAAAATAAATATATTTGCCATGACTGGTCTTGTGCTATTCACTTATCTCTTAACCTCCTTGTTCCTCACCTGTAAAATATGGACATTAATTGGATGCCTTTTATTGGGTTTTTGAGCAGCTTTTCTGGCCAGGTTTAGATTTTTTAAATTTATAGTTTTATTAAATTTCAAAAAATTCACATGTGCACCCCAAAATATAGATTTTTCTTTAGTTTTTTTAGATTTTTGTGACAGATTTGAAGGGAAGTTCCCGGGGTGGGTGCAGTGGGTGGGGCAGAAATTATCTGAAACCCCAGAGAGCTGCTACCTAGATCTTTCCCAGACTGCATCTGTATTAGAATCATTCTTAATCTGTTTTTAATGTTTCATCACTTCTTGTTTGCCATCCTGGGCTCTTTTGGGTGGAAGGGCAGGATAGAAATTTAGTAAACAAGACCTCAACGTAATAGTCATTCACAAACATCGCAGAATCTTTTCCTGGAAGCAAAGGTATCCCAATTAAAGGGTATCAGCTGTTCTAAACTGTATAATGTGTTTTTGCCTCCCACCACTCCAAATAAATGCATAAACCAGTTCTTGGGGATACAAATTGCGTGCCAAGTGTTATGTAGACAAATAACATGGGCAAAAAACGTCTTTTAGACATACAGATTATCTTTTACAATCTGAATCAGGTGAGGTGGGAAAAGTGCTCTTTGGGAGCAGTAATGGACTTGATGAGGACCAATAAATGTAATTCCGAGAAGATCGCTGGTGATGGATGGTTCAGCTGTGCACACATTGCTCAACCAGTTAAGCAGAGGACTGTAGTCTGCTACTTTTAGATTCACTGTCACATGAGGCCAAAGTAGACTTAGTGGCATGGAGTGACTTCTATCAGCCGATGTTCCAGCTATGGCGCCCTCCTGGATACAGGCAGCAGACTTCCCATGATTTAGAAACTTCAAGGCGAGAGTTACAGCAGAGCACTTTATGTGGTTCTGCCTGGGGAGAAAGTTCAAAAGCTGTCGCTAGTCAACTATTCTGTGGCTCCCATTTCATTTCTGTGGTTCTAACCTTTAAAGCTCTACATGGGCGGTCTTCTCTCATTCCGGTCTGTTCATTAACTGAGATAATCATTTGAGGCTCTCCTCCAGGTATCTCTGCCTTCTGAGATGGAAACTGAAGAGAGTCTTTTCTGTGATGGTCCCTCACCTTTCCAATGCCCTCTCCAGTATGGCTGCGAACATCCTGTCTCCGATTTTGGGGACCAATTCTGCTCTTTGCAGCAGCCCTGAGCTGAGGTGATTTGGGGCCACTCTGACACAGATCTGGGGGCGAGGCCCCAACTAATTCAGTGGCCTTGCACAGTGTCTAATGATGATTTTCAACCCCAATTAAATATGTAATCAGGTGGCAGGTAGAAGAAGATGTATGCAGGCTGCCTGTGTGTCTCTCCTTCTCCCCATTTGTCTTGCTGCCAGGCTGCCCTTGTTTTGAAAGCCCGGAATCACTCTGTATGGAGCTGGTCCAAACTGAGGGAATCTGGCACTGCCTCAGCCTTCTCCAGCTGAATCCTGCATCAACCCATACTGGCCCGATTCGGTTCAGGATCCAGGATTTTGTCAGAGTCCATATGCAAGTGGTACAGGGTGACTATTTGAATTGGTAGAGCTGCACTGTTTCTTATCATTGGGCTTGTACAACACTTAGTAAGAAGTGTGTGTGGGCTGCCATTGTCTGCCCACTAAAAAATATCAGTTATTCTCTGCACATCCATCGGTAAGGGAAGAACTTCCACATAAGAGGGTTTCCATACAATATTGGCTCTTTACCTCCCATTCAATAATTGTGCAAATCACATGACATACATTTTGAATTCATGTATTGCCTGAAGGAAAATCTGATCTACAGATCCATTGCCAAAAGCTAAACAAGCATACCATTTATTTATTTGTTTTAACGTGAGGGATGCTTTCTTCTAGTCATACACAATTTTCTTCCCCTCCCCTCAAAAAATGGTTTAAGTTTTCATTAACCAAAATACTGCTTTCTGTAAACTGAAGGAATGATGTGTTCCAGCCAATAGAGAACAGAAGCCCTTGGACTATCCCATAATGCAGTGCAAAACTTCTGCTGCCTCCCTTCCCAATTAAAAAGTCCAAAAGGGGCGGGAGCAGGAATGGGGCAAACATTTGATACCATCGATAGTAACAATAGCATAAACAAACAACCTTTTTAATGCTTTTTATTGCAAGCCATCCCGCTAACTCTGAGGTATTAGAAAGCATGAAATATAAATGAAGTAGATAAATGAAGCAATCGAACTTGGGCCACTGCATATTGTCTAAATTATAACAGGGAGACCTTTGTGCTTACATTGCCAGTATTTATTCATTAAGAATTCCGTCTATTCATAAAAACCAAAGGCACCGTGTTACTATAGCGCAGGCTGCATTTCTGTCATTAAATGCCTCATCAAAAGTTGCTTTATTCCCAATATTATTCATTCTCTTAGTTCCTTGCAAACTTCCTTTCCTTGCAATTTGCAGATGGAAATGTGATTGCGTAACCTTACTAAACAGTACTTTGGAGGTGAGAGCAAACATCACGGAGTGTAAAATAAATGTGGCAGGGGCTTCTGCATTCCTGGTTGCTTGGAAGTAAAAATGTGTGTATACAACTGTAAATATTGCATTTTATCCTCCGAGTCTCATGAAGAAACTTCTATACCTGGATGCTTGCAATTCTGCATGGATAAATCCTTCTTGCTCATCCAGGATCACGTTTAAATCATGGCTAAATACAGTGGTACCTTGGGTTACATACGCTTCAGGTTACAGACTCCGCTAACCCAGAAATAGTACCTCAGGTTAAGAACTTTGCTTCAGGATGAGAACAGAAATCGTGTGGTGGCAGTGCAGCAGCAGCAGGAGGCCCCATTAGCTAAAGTGGTACCTCAGGTTAAGAACAGTTTCAGGTTAAGAACGGACCTCCGGAACAAATTAAGTACTTAACCAGAGGTACCACTGTACTATGATTCATGCATTGTTCATGTAAGCTACTTTACTAAAGAACAGCAGTAACAATGAGGCTGCTCTGAATATTTTCAATCTCAATTTTCAGTCCCCAAAAAGGAATTATAGAAGCCGAGGGGGAATATTTTCTCCAAAACTTGTTAGAATGGTCAGCTTATTATGCACCTGTTCAGTTCCACTGTTTCATTTACCTGCTGGTGCTTTAATTCCAACCCCTTCCATTAAATGCTTTTTCCTCATCCTAGATTAATCATATTCACCACAGTGACATCAGCACATAACTCATCAGATTTTGCAAAGCGATTATGTCACTGAGGGAAATCACTGTCAACTGCGAGTGAGGAAAGAGAAAGTGCAGAGATCATCCCAGCTAATCAGGGGTTGTAAAATAAATGAGATGATGTCATTACACTACCTAGCCAATCCTGATGTTGTTGCAGGCAAACAAAATCAAACGAAGGGAGCTCATTTCAAGACTACCCCAAATGCCTAAAGTAGTGGGTATTTTTAGCTTAGCCCTAAATTACTACTAGATATAGATTCATATTTATTAAATTTATGAGTTCTGGCATCTTTCTGTAAACAGCTTTGAGGAGATCCTTTTACAACCAAATGGTATATTAATTATATGGGTTTTTATGAAAGAAATTGTATGAAGACATCTCAAGGTAATGAACAATAGAAATATCACACAATAGAAACAAAAGATACAGCAAAATAGTCACATCTGGTAAGCACGTCAGAAGCGTACCCCACCCAATGAACATCTTTCGCAATCACCACAAAATAATCTACGTACTGAAAATTCCCCAAAACAATAGCACCAGCATTCAAATCGCAGGTAATACAGAACTGTTTTAAAGGTAAAGGTACCCCTGCCCGTACGGGCCAGTCTTGACAGACTCTGGGGTTGTGCGCCCATCTCACTTAAGAGGCCAGGGGCCAGCGCTGTCCGGAGACACTTCCGGGTCACGTGGCCAGCGTGACATCGCTGCTCTGGCGAGCCAGAGCCGCACACGGAAACGCCGTTTACCTTCCCGCTGGTAAGCGGTCCCTATTTATCTACTTGCACCCGGAGGTGCTTTCGAACTGCTAGGTTGGCAGGCGCTGGGACCGAGCAGCGGGAGCGCACCCCGCCGCAGGGATTCGAACCGCCGACCTTTCGATCAGCAAGTCCTAGGCGCTGAGGCTTTAACCCACAGCGCCACCTGCGTCCCTACAGAACTGTTTTACCTAGTGCCAGAATGATGTCAAAACTGGCACCAGGTGAGTCTACCTGGGAAGAGCATTCAATAAACTACTACCAAGACTACTACTGTTGGCATCATTAGTGGCTAGCTGGATATTTTTAGGGGTGGTTCATTGCTACACTGCAACATTGTGTTGCAGATCCCACTTGTAACTAACGAATTCCTATTTAGTTGCTTAAAGGAATTCATTATTGGGGAGGTGATGAAGTGTTTCAGGACACTGTTTTTTGAACAAACAACTGATAAGAAAAAAAAAACTAGCAAATTATCATCTGGGTCAGAAAAAAAGAGCAGTGCCGCAGTTGGCCAAGAATATACTTTAGCCTCTGTCTCTTTGCGAATAAGTACTAAGACACGTTTGAAGTCCCATATGAATCAGAATAGCTGATAAGGATCACACTTTGAACATCAGGGCACCTTATTCTTTAGCCAGGAATCCTCTCCTTCAGTCTGCATTACTGATTTTTCAAAACTCCTGCAGCATCTACCATCCCAACTGCCTTTTAAAGAAGTAAATGGTATTAGCAGAAGAACCAGAAATTAGTGTCTTCAATATATTCATACTGGAGGGTTCTTATGAATTAATTAATGAATTCAGTGAATTATGAATGTCAGACAGATCTGTTTTGCTTCGCCCTTATTTTTGCTAATGAAATATATTCCAATAACCAGTTCTACCCTTGCAAGAGTCTAATTCACTTAAGAGGCAACTGTCATATTAATTATGTTTATATGAAATCTGTATTACTGTTTAATTTCACAAACACACACTCTTGTGACCTATGTATAAAATATAAAGATTCCAGTTGCTTTAAGAGGACCCCCACCCTCCAACGCCCCCCCTCACATTTTTCATCCAGTGTGTGGTCTGAGTAAACACTTTCCCAGTGCTGATTTGCATGCAGCTACTAGAAAAGTAATCATCATTTCAAAAGGAAGTATTTGATCTACACCACAAGTCAATGTACAGCACATGTTTCACAGTGCAGTTTTGGGGAGGCTCTCAAGAAAATACAGGTCAAATATAAAAGAGTTACTGTGTCTATACTTTGCTGAGACTGTAGGGCACACATGGAAATATTGAGCAGATGCTGAAATTTACCTTTTTGAGGTTTTCATTGCTAAGGATCAAGTTACTAGTCCTCACAGCCACAAAAAATAAATAACTGAAAACAGGTTGGGCAAGAATGCTGAAGTCTCAAAAAAACTACAGAGCTTTGAGGTAGACTTTTAGGGATATTCCCGGCACAAGGTGAGAGTCCCCTACTGCCTCTGACATTGTTACATTAGTTGTTTATAAAATGCTTTCTGTCACAAACTGAAATGTATTATAATCAAGATGAGATAATGTTGGCTGATGCAGAAGCTTTTGTATAAAATAGTTTTGGTTCCATTTCCTAACCTTTGACTTAGCTTGGAAGTTCTTGCAGCACAATCTGTTTACTTAGATGTTTGGAACACACTCAGCAGAAAATCTAAAGCAAAAATGAGAAGCTCTCATCCTACCATGATTTTAAAAAATAATAATAGAGCAACATGGCATTTGAGAGCTCCTACAACAACTTTGTAGGGACGCGGGTGGCACTGTGGGTTAAACCACAGAGCCTAGGACTTGCCGATCAGAAGGTTGGCGGTTCGAATCCCTGTGACAGGGTGAGCTCCTGTTGCTCGGTCCCTGCTCCTGCCAACCTAGCAGTTTGAAAGCACATCAAAGTGCAAGTAGATAAATAGGTACTGCTCCAGCGGGAAGGTAAACGGTGTTTCTGTGCGCTGCTCTGGTTCTCCAGAAGCAGCTTAGTCATGCTGTACGCCGGCTCCCTCGGCCAATAAAGTGAGATGAGCGCCGCAACCCCAAAGTGGGTCACGACTGGACCTAATGGTCGGGGGTCCCCTTTACCTTTACTTTTTACAACAACTTTGTAACCCTTCTTGATTCCCACTAGCATGCCTTATCTTCAGCTTTTGGACGAATTCCTCATCCAAGTGGCCTTGGATTTGTCTTGTCTATCCAACACCTGGCAATGTTACCTAGTCCACGAGCACATTATTGACATGACCTAGGGTGCTTACGAGGGACACGGGTGGCGCTGTGGGTTAAACCACAGAGCCTAGGACTTGCCCATCAGAAGGTTGGTGGTTCGAATCCCCGCAACGGGGTGAGCTCCTGTTGCTCAGTCCGTCCTCCTGCCAACCTAGCAGTTCGAAAGCACATCAAAGTGCAAGTAGATAAATAGGTACCGCTCCAGCGGGAAGGTAAACGGCGTTTCCTTGCGCTGCTCTGGTTCGCAAGAAGCAGCTTAGTCATGCTGGCCACATGACCCGAAAGCTGTCTGCGGACAAATGCCGGCTCCCTCGGCCAATAAAGCGAGATGAGCGCCGCAATCCCAGAGTCGGTCACGACTGGACCTAACGGTTGGGGTCCCTTTACCTTTACCTTTTAGGGTGCTTACTGATATTGGCATGCATGATTCCATTTGCTACTGAGCCCACCAACCAAAATACTCTGTTAGGTCAGATGCATAAAAATGATTTTCCATAGTCTACTCGTTCATCCCACGCATCTGATAAACTGTAAATGTAACCTGGGGCACTGCTGTTTAGTATTGGAGAAGTCAAATGCAAATTGACAGAGGAAATAAACAGTAGGCAGGTATCAGTGGATGTGTTGGTAATGTAAGATTTCTAGAATACAGCATCAGTAATGGCATTTAATGCACGTGTCGTGGGACTGTGCCAGTTTTTACTGAAAGTGTAGATTCTGTCATGGAAGGCTTAAAGGACACATGAGACAAGAAGCCAGATAAGAACTTCATTGTTTGTCTCCAGCAAGAGCAGAACACAAAATTCCTGACTCCACCTGTATCCAGTAATACATAGGAATCTGTCTTATACTGAATCAGACCATTGGTCAATCTAGTTCAGCTAGATTTGAGAAGTGCATATTGAGGAGGGAGGCTGCTTCAGGTAAAAGGAACCAGAGCTGTCTCCAGGTTTATGTAGTCCTTTCACTCCTGCCTGTAATAGCCTCTTCGCTGAGCCACAACACACAGAGCTCAGTGGAGTGGAAGGCCAACCAGGAGAGTTTTTGAGCTGTACTTGCCTGGAGGCAGAGTCATCACCCAAAGTCAGGTCCAGTCCTAGGGTCAGGCTAACAGCAATCCACAGTCCAGGGGTCAGGGAATCTGATGATCAAGGGTCAAGATGGGCAGGCAGCAGCAAGGTAGGGCTAGGAACTACAAGCGTTGGTACCAGCATCTAACTGCTGTTGGAAGCTCTTCTTAAAAAGGCTGCAGCCAGCTGGTTCTTCTCTGTGCCACTGAATGCTAAGCACCTGCAGGTGGAGTCACTCTGCCTTCTCCCCCTTCAGGCTACTGCTCTTCAGGCAAAGCTGACTCCTGGCCCACGACTGCCACCCTATAAAAGTCTGGGGCATCTTCCTAA
This sequence comes from Podarcis cretensis, assembly GCF_951804945.1. NCBI lineage: Eukaryota > Metazoa > Chordata > Lepidosauria > Squamata > Lacertidae > Podarcis > Podarcis cretensis. Next base: position 77,202,946 of record NC_137174.1, read on the forward strand.
AAATAGCAGGGGGAGAGAAGGAGAATTCTGCATTGTTGCCAACTGAGAAAGTAGAAGTAGAAGCAGCATAAAGGAGGATGCAGGGCAGAGGCAAGGAGGTGTTACAGGACCATCAGCAACTGGCTGACTGTGCCACCTGGTACCACCAGGCCTTTAAGGAACCGCCCAGGAGACAGCCGAGAGAGGAGAAGGAAATAAGGAAAGCCAATGGGAACCAAATCAGAGTGAAGCAAGAAGATTGTATGGGGCGATGAGAGAGATTTGTGCACTTAGAGATGCAACCCATTGTAAGTAAGGAATACAGAAAGCACAGTGAGTAAAGCACTCTTCACCAACTTGGTACTGTCTGAACTTCCCTTAGTCTTGGCCAGCATGGCCATATTGGCTGGGGCTAAAGGGAGCTGTAGTTCTGGATAGCATAAGATTGTTGAAGTCTGGACTAGTTGGAGAAACCATTTCATTATCAGTCACTGTAACATAATCATATCGGCACATTGGGAGAAAGCTGGTGTGCACTCCCCCCCCCCTTAATTTTTTTGCCTGCCACGCTCCCTTGAGTAAAAAGTTCATTCCTGTTTTGAAAAATACAGATAAACTGCTTTATTAATATTGCATCATGTTTTCTCTGTCTCACAGCTGCAATGTATTGAGACCCACCACTGTTTGCAAGCTATTATGTAAACATAGCAAAAACATTGCTTACAGTAATTAGGGTAGCTTTTTTCCAGCCTCTTTTTCCACTTTCCTGCTAATTAAATTTTAGAGATTACTGTAAATAATGTACTTTCCGGGAAACCCCAAATGCTTATCAAAAAATAAAACCAAAGACTTAATCTCAAATGAATAAAACGGATCCTTCTTTTTACCCTCATAAAAAGCTAGTATATCTATCTCTCGGTGTGGTATAAAAGCAGCCAATGGAAAGATACTGTATTTTCCCTTCAGAGGTGGGTGGTTCATTACACAATGGAATACGAAGATTGGAGAAGGAAGTGGGGGTGTCAGGTACAGGCTAGACTAGCAGGAAAGAATTCTGGTGAAAAGGATAATGGTGTATATTCCAGAGTTAGTGTAAGGCTCAGTTCACACTCCCCACCCCCCATGCCGCTGTGTAGGCTTTCCAAATCAGAAGCAAGCCTCAGACTCCATACCCACCTCCCAGCTTCAATATCTCATGCCTTAGAGGTCATCAGGAATAGTCTAAAGGCGCAGGATGCATCTCTCTAACTGAAGGTAAGTGCATGCTACCTGGTTGTTACCTGGATTGGAGTGAGCCAGATTTCCTCCAAGGAGTTCAAAGGTTGAGGCAAGGGATGGGCAGACTTGTCAATTTCTGTTTCTCTCTTTCTCATTTTCCCCAGTCTTAAATTCAGTTCTCCACATTTCTGCAGCAGTTTGCATTTTTTGCTGCACTTTTTTCTCTTTCAAGTCCTCTTTAAAATTTGTCAGCATTTTCGTGCAATATTCTTCTAATGGACACATTTCTCTATGCCATTTTACCTGATGTGCACATTTCCCCGAGCAATTTCCCCATATGTAATGCATTTTATAAGTTCTTTTCACTGATATATGTATTTTATATGTGTTTTCCCCCTGACATCCACATATTTTTCTGCAGATCGTTTGAGTGAAGAACTGCACCACAAAATTCAATTGAAGGCTGTGTTTTGGTTCATGCATTGTTTCAGAAATTGCGAATAAAGCAGGTTTGCACTAAACACCTAACCACATCAATTTCTCTCTCCTCCCTAGTTGGGTAGGCATGCAGTAGGGTATGCATGTATACACACCTGTGGTTCATATATCTTACCCTCATAAACTGTCCATCTGGAGTAGATGTGGGTGGGTGAGTGGATTCTAATAATAATATTTTATTTGTACCCCACCCTCCCCAGCTGGAGGGACTAACATCATATAAATAATATAATATGCATAAAAACAAGCAATCAATCAATTAAAATACATCCCAAAATTAATTTAAATAAATTAAAATTAAAACTGGACAAATAACAATCCTCACGTTAAAATTGAAAGCGGTTAATACTCGCCAGGACCAACTGCTTCCACTGATATTATAAGGACCTGTGAGCAGGCTGCGAAACCTCCTTCATGTTTGTTCTTATACAAAGAGAAAATGAGTCAGGCTGAACCCCGACCAAAGGCCTGGCAGAACAGCTCCATCTTGCAGGAAGGATGTCAAATCTCACAGGGCCCTGGTCTCTTGTATGAGAGCGTTCCAGCAGGCCTTCTACTACAAGTATGGATGTTTGTAGGCCCTGGGTCGTATGTGTTCATATCAGTCAAGCCCAAGGCTCATGCGCTAACCCTATCACATGTAGACATTTGAACATAATGCGATCCAAAGGAAGCCTATCTCAGCCATCACTAACTCTGAGCCCCAGCCCTACTTCCCATCGCTTTTAGATGGCCTTTCCGCTCAACCTCTACTTGCCCTGGTTTCGAAATTTGTCAGCCTTCATCATCAGTGGACAGATTCCATGTTTGCTTTGGGGTTACATCCGCCCTTGGCTTTTCTCTGCATTGATGCGTTAAGTTCTTGCAATTCCTTTACTGGCATTTGCAACCCTTACAACATATGATGAGATGGCACCAACTGGAAATCCCACTTGCAGCATTTCCAGTTAATGAAATGGCACATTGTTAAAGGTAAAGGAAAAATGGGCATGTCTTGTCATTCCCCACCCTACTTTTCATTCTAGTTTTCTTACACATCAGAAACGAGTAAATTGATAACAGGAAAGATCTGAAACTGGAAGCCCAACATGTTTAAAACCAAGGCAAAGTTTTCATTGGGGAAAGTGTCAGTTTGCTGACCCAAAACAGAGAAGCGCCAACTATTTCTCCCAATGGCTCATCCTAGTTGGAAATGTTGGTGTTTCCATCTATTCTCATTTGAAACACCTGACTTAATTCGCTCCTGATCTTCTCTGATTGCACACTACCCACTTGTTGTTTATTGATCGCTTCACATGGAAATATTTATCAGCCACTAAGCATGACAAAGTACCATAGCAGAATAAAAACAAAAATACAAGAAGTAAAAATGTAAAACAATTCTCAAAAAAGAAATCAGAGTCAACTCACTCTTCTGGGAAAGCCTGCAAAAATTGAATGTGTTTCGCATCCAATTTGCCATGCCATGTGGATATAATGTGACCAGTGAGGTGAATGAGTTGTGAATGGCTAATTGATAGACAGTCCTGACTGCCAGGTAGTCCCGATATTTGAACAAAGAATCTTATGCATTGAAGCTGTGCGGGTGGATGGAGTTTGCTTATATTCTGGACTCAGAGTCCTTTTCAGGGAATCTCCTTCACTCATTCTTGTCATTAGCTGGCAATATGAAACCTCATGATTGGCCAGGTCTGATATACATAATGGGACTTAACCAGTCAATAGAGCTTTACACTCTGCCTGCCAAATCTTAGGTTCTGCTCCAAACTCCAACAAGTGACCTTACTGTCATGGTCCGGTCTACGGGCGATCAAAGTCCCGGCTGAGGGCGTCAGGACCAGGGGCAAGATGGTGGGGTGGGGGCAGGAATGAGAGTCCAGAAGCCAGGGATCCAAGGATCAGGAAGCAGGGAGTCACAAAGTCAAGTGTCTGAGGGTCAAGAAGCAAGGAGTCAAGAAGTCGAAGTCTGAGGATCAGGAAGCAAGAAGTCCAAGGCAGAAAATGTGTTGCTGTGGCAAAGAGCCGAAGGGACCTTATATCCCTTCCTGGCTCTAGCCACCAGGTGCAGTGAGTTAACAAGCGGCCTCACCTGTGCGGCCGCGCCTTGCCTCTCCAGAACAAACTTAGGAAAGCCCCAGTCCTGTGAAGCCCTACTGATCACAGGGCCTGGCTCCTGCACACACTCCTGACACTTACCAGGCATAAGGAATACACAGATCTGGAGATCAGGATATCAGGATAATCCTACCATGCTCCAGCCTGATACTCATTTGCAACAAAGGATTGGACTGGCTGTCTTTGCTGCCTCCAACACTTCCATAATATTATGATGAAGTAAACAACTTAAAAAGCAAAGGTGGGGAATGTTAGAACAGAAATGGTTTTTCTATTCATTGTCTTTGAAGACACCGTTTCCCAAACAAACTCATTGTTTTAGCAATGAGCAAATGACCCATTTTGTGTGCTGGGATTAAGAAACAAACACAAAAGTCACCTTAAATTGTCTAACATTGGTCTTGTTGAATTATAACCATAAGCCAAACCACGGCCAAGTGTAAATACACAAGTGTGTGTAAAAATTGTGTTCTTCCAGCAGTCCTGCTGCTGCCACGCTACCCAGAGCTAAGCCTTTACCAGTTTCATGGTGCCTGCAAATAAACTCCTGCCCCCAAGCAGTATGTATGTATACAAAATCTGAGTGCCACAAAATTAATAAAATTGCTTGCTGGAAGGGCACATTCTGTAACAAAGCATTTTAGCTATTAAAAAAAGACTAAGGTTTTTTAACACACACACACATGCCCTAAGAAATTTCTAAGTATTGGACAGACCTCCAGGGAAAAAAGCAAATTTACACCAACCATGTAAGCTCTTGTTCAAATATGACTCAAGAATGCTGCCACCTAGCAATTAGAGGTGGAAGTTTTGCAGATATACAGGGCTTGGCAAGTTAGGATTCCCTTAGGTATTTTTTGCCTCATTCAGTAAAGAAATGCAATGGCTGAAGTGTTTAATAAAGCCTCACTCCTTTTTCACTATACACCAAAGATCTGTAAAGAAAACCAGGGATGTCGACTGGGGAGAGCTGTACTTGCCATGTTTTGTGGAGGCAAAGGGCTGTGACCTGGAAGTGGCAAATGCACTCAAATACACCTGACCTTTGCGTCTGGACAATTCATGCTGATCTCCTGCTTATGTGCGAGCAGAGGATACAATGACATCACTGAGACCAGTGTAGACTACATGTTGGCAAAAACAGCCCAGTGTTAGGTTTCCCTGTGCCGTATCATTGCTCCTGCCATTCTGCCTGCTCCCATTTCCTACAGCAACGTACCAGCTGAAAAGACATGCAACTTGCTCTAATAGCCAGGAAGAAAACACCCCCACCCTCTGATCCTTAACTGCAACAGATGCAGCTGCCTGGGAATGGGGTGGAGGAGCTCCCATTGTCAGAGGAAAGTGGATCTGTGGCCCATTGGCATCCTTACAAATAAGGTCACACACTTGGGGAAAGGGGCTGTAGTTCAGAAGCAGAGCACCCACCTTGCCTTCAAAAGGTCCAGGTTCAATCCACAGAAGCTCCAGGTGTAGGGCTATAATTATTTTTATTTTTTATATGCTGCCCATCTGACTGGGTTGCCCCAGCCACTCTGGGTGGCTCCCAACAAAAAAAAATAGCAAAAACACGATACAACGTCAAACACTTATCCAATCCAAATAACTTTATTGTACTAGCAATTGAAAGGGACGAGGGTGGCGCTGTGGGTTAAACCACAGAGCCTAGGACTTGCCGATCAGAAGGTCGGCGGTTCGAATCCCCGTGATGGGGTGAGCTCCCGTTGCTTGGTCCCTGCTCCTGCCAGTTCGAAAGCACGTCAAAGTGCAAGTAGATAAATAGGTACCGCTCCGGCGGGAAGGTAAACAGCATTTCCGTGTGCTGCTCTGGTTTGCCAGAAGTGGCTTAGTCATGCTGGCCACATGACCTGGAAGCTGTATACCGGCTCCCTCGGCAAATAAAGCGAGATGAGCGCCGCAACCCCAGAGTCGGCCACGACTGGACCTAATGGTCAGGGGTCCCTTTACCTTTACTAGCCATTGGACATGATAAATCAGAATCAAAAATAAACATAAGCAAAAGGGATGCTGCGCCACAAATAATAGGTCTCTACAGTGGTACCTCGGGTTACATACGCTTCAGGTTACGTACGCTTCAGGTTACACACTCTGCTAACCCAGAAATAGTGATTCAGGTTAAGAACTTCTTTGCTTCAGGATAAGAATAGAAATCGGGCTCCGGCAGTGTGGCAGCAACAGGAGGTGGTGCTTCAGGTTAAGAACAGTTTCAGGTTAAGAACGGACCTCCGGAACAAATTAAGTACTTAACCCGAGGTACTACTGTATTAAGAATCAAACACTAAAAACTTTTCTGGGAATGTTATCTGCCTAAAACCCTGGAGAGTCACGATCAGTCAACCTAGACACTGGTGGAGGAAGAGGGAGGCGGGGGAAGTGCACTGCCCCCAGCAGCGCGATCCTGGTGGGGTGTCATCGTGGCTGCTCCCATGCACGCTGGGTGCCACACCCCCAGGACATGCGCCATGCCCTGTGGACGGCACACCACACCCCCGGTATGCATACCACACCCCCAGGGTACACGTCATGCCCCCAGGACGCGTGCCAGCCACGCCCCAGCCTACTCTCTGCTCCCCAGTGCTAGAGCATGAAGCTCCACCACTTAACCTAGAGAGCACAGAGCTAAATAGACTAATGGCCTTACTCAGTATAAAACCAGCGTATGTTCCTAAGATGCAGAAATGCAACACCAAAAAGCATGTGTTGTACTTTGGGTCAGTAGGTTTATCACTTTTCCTTCTCGGATTTTGCCAAGAACACTTGGCATGCCCCACAAATGATTAGAGCTCTGTTAGCAGAGCACCGTCTCCCCTGAACCTATCTCAAAAGTTAAAAATATCACAGACTTTTGCAAACGAAGTGCTCTGGAAACATGAGTTATGTTTCTTTTTTTAATCAGAAGAAGTGGTGAATGAAGGAGGCACTGATGATCAACAAGGTGCTGCAACTCTTGTTAAAGCTGCCAAAATCTGAACCATCCCTTTCTGGCTGGATTTTGATTAGGAGAGGGACAAGATTTTCTGCACATCCACAGGGCGCTTATTCTCATCTCAGAGCCTTCAATAAAGGTCAGTGTAAAATATCACATCCAGACAAATAAGATATAGATTGGCAGGGGTGGATAATTGGAGATTTATATACTATTTAAAAGTGCAAGGAAGACCCAAATAATTGCTTTCGCCCTCATGGGCTCTGCATTAAGGGATTGGACTAAAGGCATCTTTAGCTGAAAATATCTAAATCAATTATTTTCTGGTCTAGCCTGCCTCAAAGGGATCGTTTTAATTAGGGTACCAGCATTAGTAGAGATTGCAGATTGTATTTCATTTGAACTTTTTCACTTTATAAATCCCTTTTGGATATTATGCTTATTTTGTGTTCTTATTGTTTCTCTCTCCAGTTTGTGTTTTTCGGTATCAGACTGATTAAAATGTACAGTATTCAGCACTGATTACAGCGTGTATAATACTCCCACAATGTCAAACTTAATGACGAACATCTGCTTAACATCTTTAAGTACATTAATTGTGCTCACCACTCTGGCCATACATATTCATTCACAACCATTTCTGAGCTATTCCACAGAGCTTGCAACATGAATTAGGGGCTGCTCGAATCTGAAGTTAATTGGCAAATGAATATATATAATAGTTTTAACAAAGAGCCATATACGTACATGAAGTGCAAATAAGAAAACTATGTGATGGGACGAGAGGCATACAGAGACTGCTGGGTGAATAGCGTGTTAAAGCCAAAGCAACATCATAAGGTTTTTGCTAAGAGAAGGGAGGAATCAGTGCAGTTCAAATTTAAATGCCTATCTAGCTAATCTGCACTCAAACCTAAACACAGCCATCCTTCAAATTTCCTGCCTTTCTGAAGTTTGAAATGCAGTTTTCCACCAAGTGATGGGTCCAAAAATGCACCTACTGGTGAAAAACAACGTACAAAAATGCATTATGTTGGAGAAAACTGTTTTACAAAAACGTGTCTAGTAGGCAAAATTGCAAAACAAAAAAATGTGTATGGTAGGAGAAATGGGCATGAAAATGCTGAGGATTTCTTTTTAAAAAGTCACTAACTATTACACATACAGTGGTACCTCGGATTAAGTACTTAATTCGTTCCGGAGGTCCGTTCTTAACCTGAAACTGTTCTTAACCTGAAGCACCACTTTAGCTAATGGGGCCTCCTGCTGCCGCCGCACGATTTCTGTTCTCATCCTGAGGCAAAGTTCTTAACCTGAAGCACTATTTCTGGGTTAGTGGAGTCTGTAACCTGAAGCGTATGTAACCTGAAGCGTATGTAACCTGAGGTACCACTGTATTTGGAGAACTGAACTTAAGACCGAGAAATGAGAAATGGAAATACAGTGAAACTGACAGATTTCCCCACCTCTAGCTGTTACAGAAATATACTTAGGCCTGCATCACTACACAGGAGCCACTCATTGGAAGAACATCTGCTTTGCATGCAGAACGTCCCAGCTTGCTGGGGTCAGTCAGCATAGATAATACTGCGCTAGATGGACCAGCCTAGTAGCTAAACTGGGGTTTTTGAGTGTTTCTACTGAGCTCTTGGAAGCCCAAGGCTTTGCAGTTTATAAATATGAACACTCAAAGATCCCAATTTGTCTTGGGGCAAGCAACATCCCAATTGAATGCCCAGCAGTCAAATGAGTGTATCGTAATATAATTGTATAGCTTCCTCATGCTATCTGTTAGTTCTCCTACCACCAGTCAATAATATAGACGTGGTGGCCATGCTAATCTTCTCTGTATCATTCCAATTTTAGTATATGTGCTGCCAAAGCGAGCACCACGTCTTAGCCTTTTAGCTAAGATCAAGTGTAATAATACAGACGTGGAGGGCTGCAGAGACAGAGATGTTCAAAGGGCAACTAGCAAGGGGAGTTAACTATACGTGACCTGCTTCAAGCAAAGTATCCTGGTAGTTATTACCCTCCAACACTTCCAAAGCACTGGGGCTGGTTGGTGTAGGTTGCCTCTGAACTTCGAAAACCTTGATATCTGGCTAGTGGAAAGCTGGATAAAATCTAAGGAGGGAGGCAGAATATATTCCCACCTCTGACCAGACAAAATCGCCATAGCATTGACATTAACAGCCTCAGCTCTGCTTCACCTTCAACAATGACATAACACAGTGTTTGCTAAGCAGTTTTTTCCCCCTTTACTTGTTTTGCCTTAAGCAGACAGTATGGTTTTTATAATCAGTTAATTTTATGACAGGGCACTTTAATCTCGTTACAGCCTTCATGATCCAGTGGCTATGTTTGTTGCCACTAGGTAATCTGGCATTTGAAAGCTGCACTTATAATTACACCTCAGGATCAATTAGTGCAGCTATTTGTTAACATCCAGAAACTAAAAGCACTTAACTCTTCTGTTTCCTACTTCTTTAAAAGGGTGAACATTCTTTCTCCAGCTAGGGGTGTGTGTACAGTGGTACCTTGGGTTAAGTACTTAATTTGTTCTGGAGGTCCGTTCTTAACCTGAAACTGTTCTTAACCTGAAGCACCACTTTAGCTAATGGGCCTCCCGCAGCTCCCGCTGTACAGTGGTACCTTGGGTTACATACGCTTCAGGTTACATACACTTCAGGTTACAGACTCCACTAACCCAGAAATAGTACCTCGAGTTAAGAACTTTGCTTCAGGATGAGAACAGAAATCATGCAGTGGCAGCGGAAGGCCCCATTAGCTAAAGTGGTGCTTCAGGTTAAGAACAGTTTCAGGTTAAGAACAGACCTCTGGAACAAATTAAGTACTTAACCTGAGGTACCACTGTATATAGAAGCAGGTTCATAGACAGACTAGGCTCAGGGAGTCACAGGTTCAAATCCCCATGTGGCTGTGAAGTTAATGACATCACCTTGAGCTAATTGCTACCTCTCAGCAGGGCCTACCTCACAGGGTTATTGTGCGAACAAAATTTGTGGTGAAGCATGTATACAACCCTGAGCCTGAATTATCATAAAGCTTACAGAGAAGCACTCTGGCCAGAGTGATCTACTGACAACCAGCACCGTTTGTTTGCTTTGTGCTGCCTTCCTTCTGGCATTCCACTTAATGTGCCCAGAATAGAAGCAGGCAACAGGAACATTTGGCACCCTGCCCCCATATGAAGGATAACTGCTGTGCAATAATAAGATAGCTGTGCCTCTGTCCACATTGACTGGGCAAGGAATTGCCATGGCATCCAAGTCAGTTTGAAGAGCAAACTGAGATGTGCCAACCAAACCGCCCGGGAGCGAGCAACCTCTAGTTCGTTTCAGGCTCCCCACTTCTGTTTTGCTGCTGTTGTTTCAGTTTATGGCAAATAAGAGCAGCTGTAGCTGACCATCCCAAGGACTGGACCCTTCTAGCAGATCCAAAGGCAACAGCAGCCCACTCCAGCTACACCCCAAAGTACCCCACTTTGGGTCTTTGTCATAGGTTATTGCCATTGGGGGAACTGCCGCCACTAGCAGTTGTGCCATGCTCATTTTCTCACAGGTTCGCATTCTTAAATTCAGTTCTCCGCATTTCCACATCAGTTTGTTTGTTTGTTTGTTTGTTTGTTTGTTTGTTTGTTTTGCAAAGAAATTCCTCATGAAAATTTATCAGCATTTTAAATGCACATTTTTCCTAATATGCACATTTTTGTATGCAGCTTTGACTAACGCAAACATTTTTTTGAAAAGCATTTCCTCTAATATAACACTTTTTTTTTAATGTCATCTTCACTAATATATGCAATTCTATGCACACTTTACCCCAATATATCAGTTGTGGTACACATTACTTGGCTGGAAAACTGAGCTGCAAAGTTCAGAGAAGTGCAATTTTTGAAGAAGGGTGCTCTTTTGGTTTCAGAAAGTGTGAGTTGTGTAGGTTTGCCTTTAACTATAAACTAAATTGAATTCATCCCCCATTCCTATGGAGCCACCCCAATGAATACAGCATTAACCTCAACAGTGACAGAGCCTCCGGCCACTTCTAGAACTTGGCAGATAGGACCTTGGTTTATCCTAACCCCCTTGAGTGATACAGATTAAGGATTAGGACTAAGTGATTTCATGCCATCTTCATGAATATCCAGAAATTTCTAGGTGCCTACATCTCACATTTGAAGCACTGTTTACTTCCCCCACTCCATATGAAATTTGATTATTGGATTTGTTGAAAGCATGCCCACCAGTATCCTCAAACAGATTATATCACTGTACTCCTCTTAAAGCGTAGCATAACTGTTATGTATTCAGTGGTCTGTGTTAGCCTGACCTTCAGTCTGGACTAAGGATTCTGAGCCTCTGTGTTCTGATTTGATACCTGATATCCAATCACAGAACATCTCATGAATTGGGCCTCTGCCATTGGCCCTTACACTCTGAGTCATGATTCGCAGCTTGGAATCTTAGACAGCCAATCATGGTGGGAGTGGGAGTGGCCTAGGCCTTCAGAAATGTATATAAGCAGATGTTTGCCCTTGTTGCCCAGTTCTGTTAGTTCAGTAAAGGTTCTTGTTGTTATCACTGTGTCTTGCCTTGTGGGAAACCCACCTACACTTCAGTAACAATACAGAGTACATTAATTTTACTCTTACAATGGTACCTCGGGTTACATATACTTCAGGCTACATACGCTTCAGGTTACAGACTCTGCTAACCCAGAAATAGTACCTCGGGTTAAGAACTTTGCTTCAGGATGAGAACAGAAATTGTGCTCCGGCGGCGCAACGGCAGCAGGAGGCCCTATTAGCTAAAGTGGTGCTTCAGGTTAAGAATAGTTTCAGGTTAAGTACGGACCTCCGGAATGAATTAAGTACTTAACCCGAGGTACCACTGTACTGGTAAAATTACTGCATCAACAGTAAAAGAGTAAAAACTACTGCATCAACAGATTGCAAATGGTGCCTGCCTTCTCTGTACTGGGTCCTTTAAACTGGTAAGCAAGTTAGTGGAAGAGGATTAAAAATGAAGGCTTTTTCTCTCCTTGTTTAGTATGTCAGATAGCAAGACTTCCACACACACCAACACATAAGGAATTATTTTTGAGATGTGCTCTATAGCTGCTTTAATGAGAAGCTTATCACTTTCCTGGAATGGATTTATCTGAGGACAAAAAGTCCTAAGCCCCGATCTCTTCGTGGCATTTCAAATGCAGCAGACACCATAGAAACATTTCATAAAAGCAAAAGCCTAACTAGCCTTGCATACTTTTTCTTGTTAGTCTGGCCTGTATATTAGAGCAAATTTCAGCATGGAACAAGATGTTAATGACGCAGCTGGCTGTGTGTAATGAAACAAATGCATTCGGAGATGGACTAAAAGCATTTCAATTGAGCCACTCGCTATTTCTGATGATTGCCCAGTCTCCAGCAATTTGTTTTGCAAAGTCACAGGTCATGTCATGCCACACTCCTCTGCTCCTCTACAATGAAGCGTAATTCTGAAGAGAGAAAGGCACAAATTTAAACTCTGGCTCTGCCACAATGGCCAAGGCCTTGAAGCTTGCAAGAACTTCAAAATTTTTGTAAAAAGAGCATAACTACTGCATCCATGCTCTTGCCTGCCTGAAAACAGAATGGACTGTGGTTCTTGCCTGCCACTAGCAACACATTATCTATATTGCACACCCCTTGGAGATCAAGCAGTTGCTCAACCTTCTAAATAGATAAATAAATGCATATAAGCAGATCTTTAAAATGAGGCTGAACACAGAAAAACAGGCTGGTTCCTCTAGAACAGGGATAGCCAATATGGCACCCACCAGTAGTTGTTAGACTCCGACTCCCATCATTGCAGACCTGACCATTGACCAGGTTGGTGGTCACGGCTCTAGGAGGTGGCAAGGGAGAAGAAAGGATAGCAAAGGGGAATGATAGGGGGTGCACATGCAGCAAATACATGTGGGGCCAAGACACATAGTAATCGCAGACAGGCAAGAATCCCAAGGCCAGGGTGCTTGGGCCAATAACCCATGAAGGACAAATGCTACCAACTCTATGAACCAGCACTTGGGATCAATAGAACTTTCAGCCAGATGGAAGCAAGCATCATTTTATCTGGACTGAACATCCCCAGACCCTGGCTTTTTTTGTTTTGTTTTCATCATCCACAGTCTCCACTTTTGCTATCACCAGAGCCAATCTTCTGGCATCACAAGGCCCCTCTTGGAGACCTGGCAACTCAAAACAGCAGCTGTTTAACAGCAATCAGTCAATATATTGACGAGCAAGGGGAACTGGTGTTTCCAGCCTATGCTGCTGCACTCAAAAAAGCACGGAGAGAGAGAGAAATCCTAAATTCACCCACCCACCTCCATTGAAATGAGAAGTTGCGCAACATAATACTAATAAATCTAATGCAGTTCCATTTTTTATGTTTGCTTTTAAAGATGTTCTAGCGCTTCTTTCCCATATTTCATTCTAATGTGACTTTCCAGGAATTTTATGTGACTCTCTGAACTATGAAATGTGAGCCCAAATTGTTCAACATTTTTCTCTTACTTTGTTCCAAAACGTAACATGCAGTCTCAGGTTGAAGGGTGAAATAGATAATGCATGGTGTCCTTTCTAAGCCATTATGTTTTGTTATTGTTTATCAGAGAAATAATAAATAAAGCTCTGCTTCCTCCTTCATGTGACTTGGTTAGGGGTAGCAAGCAGTGTCTCAACTCTTACACTGGCAATAGTTATTAGAAATCCTCCCTTAAAGAGGGCACGTGTTGTGATGAGACCTGGCAACCAAACCTTGTGTTGTGGGTGGGTTCGATTGAGTAGCCACAACACCCAATTGGTAGGTCCCTTGATGCTGGGTTTAATCAGGCCAATGGGAGGCATGCTAAACAGATCAAGGGACCTATATATACCTATGCATGTGACCCAGAGCTTCCTCTTTTGGTGCGTGCATCGGAACACCCGCCCACCTCTCCCTACTTTTAGGGCTGTGCGCTTGACCTTGCTATGCTGTCGTGTGTCGTCTGTCGTTGGGACAGGGGCAGGGCAGGAATTTTCCCCACTTGGCTGATTGGCTGTTGCCATTTGGGTTTTGCCTGCCGCGTAGCAAATCATCACAACTTATAAGGTTGTGGATAGGCACTGGTTCAGGTGACAGGGATGGGAGAACAGTCTTGCCATCCCTATGTGAAGGGTATTCCGTTAAAGGAATCCAGGGACTTGATGGTTTGGTCAACCCCTGTGAGGGCATGTGCCCGAGCCTGAGTCCAGGGGGCATTTAGGTGGTGGAGATAGCCTGTTCCCAGCTTTCCGCTTATCCAGATGTTCACCCTAGGCTGACCTATCCTGGTGTCCTGGGTGAGCGCTACCTGCAACGGTGAAGGGAGCTAGTTGAACCAGAGCCTATGCAACCATTCACTTGCTGTAATCAATAAAGTTGTGGCCTAAATTCTGCCAAAACCAGACCAAAATTTGAGTCTTGTCTGAATTTATTTAAGGGGGAGGTTTAAAGGTCTGAACACACAAGCGGATACATAATTCAAAGTGGATTACAAAGCGGGTTGTATCCAGCACTGCAGAGACTATGAACAGAGTCTCTTAAATAACGCAGAGAGAGTCCAATGAGAAAAGTATTCACTTTACTAAGGAAACTGAACAAAACAGTGTATAATCTGAGGAGAAATAAACCAACAGATTTTTGTTATTCTAAGGCCTTGTACACAGCAGGAATACATTCAACTCAACATACAGAGGAAAAACCCACTCATAACTATGCAGCCAATCAGGGCATGCACCACCTCAGTGAAGATCATGCTACTCTTCCTGGCTGCTAAGCAACACCTCCACCCATCTTGGCTGGTTGACTTTAATGCTAACGGAATTAATCCTTAAGTTGCAAATTGATTGATCTCACATAAACAGTGTTTGACTCATGCAATGGGACTTTGCCTTCCTCTTCTCTCCTCGTGTCCTCTCCCTCAAAGAAATCTTTTTTAAGGGGTCTTTCAACCCTCTGGAGCAGATTTTGAGGTACAGCGACATTGTGCAAGTGGAAGTCTGTTGCGCAAGCAGAACAGAAACATTTGATACAATGCAGATAGTGTCCCCAAAGAGAATAAGAGATAAAGGATGGAATGGTGGTTAAGGGCTAACGAAACCCTGACAGCTACTTGTTAGGGAAAAGTCACTCCAAGATACAGTGGTACCTCGGGTTACATACGCTTCAGGTTACAGACTCCGCTAACCTAGAAATATTACCTCGGGTTAAGAACTTTGCTTCAGGATGAGAACAGAAATCGTGTTCCCGCAGCACGGTGGCAGCGGGAGGTCCCATTAGCTAAAGTGGTGCTTCGGGTTAAGAACAGTTTCAGGTTAAGAACGGACCTCCGGAATGAATTAAGTACTTAACCCAAGGTACCACTGTATATTGCAGTGACCAGAACAAAGAAGTGCAAGAAATGGAATGTTTAAACCATTTTCCACCATGGGGAAAAATTGAAACTCAATCTTGTAACTTTTTCTTTCTTTCTTTTTTACATTTATATCCCACCTTTGTTATGTCATGGTCAAGGAAGCCTGGGCATGTGGTTTTAAGGAGGTAATTTCTCCCATCAATGACCAGTGCCAGACCTGCTAAGCAGCAGCAAGATAGTGGCCTCATGCGCCTTCAGCACATACCCTGAAACCATATTTTAGCATCAGTAAAATCTAATTATGTATCATGTTGCTGAGAGGTGAAAGGATGGCATAAAATAAATTATGCTTTATGGATGTTTTCATGCTTTCCCTATGCAATACTAATCTTCTACTGGAAGAGACAGACAATATACAGACCATAAAAGTTAATTCCACTCAGGCTAACATTTATTATTGTTGTTGTTGTTCTGATGAGTGTTTCTCTTTTATAAAATGATATTTAGAATATTAACAACACATTAGCCCGACATCAATTGTAGAAGAAGTCAATTATTAAGAAGTCAAACATCATTGTGAGTTACTGATAAATAATAACTGCTGTTGAATATTCCAGATCTTCTTCTCATTTTATGATCTCTGAAATTTGCAAGGATGTGTTGCGCACATCAGTTATAAAGATTTAACAAGTCTGCTCTAAATTCTCTTTCTAAAACAAACTGCTTTATACACAGCGATAGATGGATGAGATTTGGTAAATTCATTCCTAACAGTCTAGACATTAACTTTCATTATACCAACATAATACTTTTGCTTTGTTTTTGGTTTTTTAAGTTGTGTGTCTGTTTGTTCCCCTGGGCTCCTTGGGGAGGAAGCACAAGATATAAATTCAATAAACAACAACATCATGATAATCAATGCCTATGCATCTCTTGGGAAATACAAGCTGTATCTTCATATCCTTTCTACAACCAATTGTACTACTGGACATTACGCAACATTTCAAGATACAGTGACAGATACCCTCACTTAAGATGGCTGTTGGGTAATGCGGCCACAATATTAGGGTGAGTTATTGGTTAAATCCCTCCTTGTATTCCTGCTATTAACAGTTTGTGGTACCATTTTTATTTACCAGCAGAAAGATGTTTTATTTATTTATTTATTTATTTATTTAGTATTAAACCCCTCCCCCCCTCATTCCTTCTTGAGGGAAGAGCGGAGTAGACCCACTGCGACCTAAATAAACTTTGGGTCTGACCTCCGGTTTTTAGAATGCTAGATTTTCTAGGAAAATACAAAGTGGTAAAAAACCCCTGGATAGGTAAGTCCAGTCAAAGGCAACTATAGGGTTGCAGCTCTCTTCTCACTTTCAGGCTGAGGGAGCCGGCATTTTCCACAGACAGCTTTCCAGGTCATGTGGCCAGCAGGACTAAACTGCTTCTGGCACAACAGAAACACCGTGATGGAAACCAGAGTGCACGGAAACACCATTTACCTTCCCGCCGGAGCAGTACCTATTTATCTACTTGCACTGGTGTGCTTTCGAACTGCTATGTTGGCAGGAGCAGGGACCGAGCAACGGGAGCTCACCCTGTCACGGGGATTCGAACTGCTGACCTTCTGATTAGCAAGTCCAAGTGGCTTGGTGGTTTAGACCACAGCACCTGCATCCCTAGACGTATATGTATATGTATATGTATATATGTATGTATACACACAGAGAGAGAGAGAGAGAGAGCGCCACACTATATCACATTGTCTCACCAAAAATTTCCATTAAGACAGCAGTTTGTAAACTTGTCAAGCAATGGTTTATGATGAGAGAAAATGGGGAGAATGTAAGACTCACAAAAAACAGTTACCCACCAAACATTCTCCCATACTGACATGTTTGGAAGAAGAACTTTACTATACATTGCTGGTTATTGTTTATATTAGAGGCTATGTGGGATAATATAAAAGGAAATTGGAAGTTCATGATTAGCACTATTCAGTGATTTTTTTCTGGGGGGATGCAGGGGACGCATACCCCTAAACATTTTGTGAATCTTTGTACTTTTGTCCATTTACAGTGGTACCTCGGGTTACATACGCTTCAGATTACATACGCTTCAGATTACAGACTCTGCTAATCCAGAAATAGTGCTTCAGGTTAAGAACTTTGCTTCAGGATGAGAACAGAAATCGTGCTCTGGCGGCACGGCGGCAGCAGGAGGCCCCATTAGCTAAAGTGATGCTTCAGGTTAAGAACAGTTTCAGGTTAAGAACGGACCTCTGGAACGAATTAAGTACTTAACCCGAGGTACCACGGTACTGTATTTATTTTTCCTTATTTGAACTATAAAACGGTGATTTTCCTGAGTCAAAATGAGAGTACCCCTAAACATTTTATTTAGGAGGGAAAAAAGCACTGGCACTATTCCAACAAGCTGTTTGATTGGCAAAGCAGAGCAGAGCAAAGGTAGAATGGCAGCAACTTCATTTGCTCCAGTAGAGTATCATCCGGGATTAATTTAGCCCACTATTGTTTGCAAATGATGGATGTGCTATTTAATTCAGACTCAATAGAAAAACAACAGAGTGAACCAGACCAACCACAGTGAGGTACAAAAAAACAATTACGGCAATCATCCCCATCCTCAAGATGTGCTAAAATAAAGGTTGGAGAAATTATCGGCAAGTTGGGTTAATAGCAATACTGGGAAAAATACTCCAAGCACTAAGTAGAAAATTGGTGTGGAAGAAGATGCAAGAGAACATATTAATTAATAGAAAACAACAAAAGTGTACTTGAACAAGACCAGGTAATATAAATATAGAACATGTTCCAGTGACGATGACTAGCTGCTCTCTAGGGTGGGTTCCTTCATCTTGAATGGTTTTATAGAAGAGAGAATTTGAACAGGAGTAACATGTTTGCTGAAATACCCTCTTCTATACAACTATTCAAGGTGCAGTAGTTCTATTCCATTTTGCATCTAGTCCCCTAAAACCAATCACTTAAAAAAAAAATCTAATTTATTTCAGTGGGAGAATTAAGTACATGTGTAAAGGTAAAGGGACCCCTGACCATTAGGTCCAGTGGTAGCCGACTCTGGGGTTGCAGCGCTCATCTTGCTTTACTGGCCAAGGGAGCCGGGTGTACAGCTTCCGAGTCATGTGGCCAGCATGACTGAGCCACTTCTGGCGAATCAGAGCAGCACATGGAAACGCCGTTTACCTTCCCACCGGAGTGGTACCTATTTATCTACTTGCACTTTGACGTGCTTTCGAACTGCTAGGTGGGCAGGAGCAGGGACCAAGCAACGGGAGCTCACCCCGTCGCAGGGACCTTCTGATCAGCAAGTCCTAGGCTCTGTGGTTTAACCCACAGTGCCGCCCATGTCCCTAAGTACATATGTAGTCTTCTCCTATTCAGGTCAGTAGGACTTACAAGTGCTTAGAACGCAAAATATTAAAATATGCCAAATTCAGGCTAGGTCCTGTAATCCAAAGTCAGAACTTGCTTCTAAAGGGTAGAGGACTACCACCCATCTCCCCAAGCCTATTGAAGGGTAAAATTTCATTCTAAATCCAGTTCTCCATATTTCCACATCAGTTTGCATTTTGTTAAGTTCTCAGCATTTTAGGGTGCAATTCTCTTAATATACACATTGATGTATGCAATTTTGCCCAATATAGTCATTTTTGGGAATCAGTTTTCCTAAATATTTTTGTATGTCATTTTCATTGTATACATTTTTATGTGTGCTTTACCCACGTATAAGCATTTTGGACACATTACTTGGCTGGAGATTGTTGATATCCATCTGTCTCGAAAGACGAGTGTGTTTCCAGGGGTGAAGTCAAATTGTTGCATTAGGAGCACTGAAGTGACCTCCCTGAGGCACAAGCCTGGGCTGTGTGTATGGAGGTCCAGGGCTATGCTACCCAGATGACAAGATTCTCCTTCTTGGCATTGCCAACGTAGTCCAAAGGAAAACAGAGCAATATGTTTGGTACCAGCTTGGCTTCAGGAGTTGCCATAAGGAGGCATACAAGGCACTAGCCAAATGTCTTAGGGACCCCACTCCAGATTTCTGTAGGGTTTACTCCTTAGCCTTTTCTTCTCCTGAAGATAAACCACAAGGCAACAGAAGTTGTTATGTACTAAGCTTGAATCCTAGAACAATAGGCAAGTAGGATCCTTGAATCCAACAACTGATTGGCTTGCAGGAAAAGACCAGTCAGGCCCCAGGAGGAAGTTAATCAGCCTATTAGGCTGGTAGGATTGTAGAATGCAACAACTGATTGGCCTGCAGGAAAAGACCAATCAGGCTCCAGCAGGAAGTTAATCAGCCTATTAGGCTGGTTGTTGTTGTTTAGTCGTGTCCGACTTTTTGTGACCCCATGGACCAGAGCACGCCAGGCACTCCTGTCTTCCACTGCCTCCCCCAGTTTGGTCAGACTCATGTTTGTAGCTTCGAGAACACTGTCCAACCATCTCGTCCTCTGTCGTCCCCTTCTCCTTGTGCCCTCTATCTTTCCCAATATCAGGGTCTTTTCCGGGGAGTCTTCTCTTCTTATGAGGTGGCCAAAGTATTGGAGCCTCAGCTTCAGGATCTGTCCTTCCAGTGAGCACTCAGGGCTGATTTCCTTCAGAATGGAGAGTTTTGATCTTCTTGCAGTCCATGGGACTCTCAAGAGTCTCCTCCAGCACCATAATTCAAAAGCACCACTACAGTGGTACCTTGGTTCTCAAACTTAATCCGTTCTGGAAGTCCGTTCCAAAACCAAAGCATTCCAAAACCAAGGCGCGCTTTCCCATAGAAAGTAATGCAAAACGTAGGCATCCATTCCAGACTTTTAAAAACAACCCCTAAAATAGCAATTTAACATGAATTTTACTATCTAATGAAACCATTGATCCATAAAATGAAAGCAATAAACAATGTACTGCAGTCACACAATCAATCAATTAGTAGCTGAACTGGGTTCACATAGTCACAAAAAAACAAAACAAAAAGAGCCTCAAAAACAAAAATGCAAAATAAATAGCAAAAACAGGCAGACCTCAGCGTAATACTCAAAACGGAAGTGTGGCACTCAAATTGGAAGCAGAACACTCAAATCAGAAGCGTGACACTCAAAACGGAGCACGTTGGGCTTCCGAAAAAAGTTCGCAAACCGGAACACTTACTTCCAGGTTTGCAGTATTTGGGTTCCAAGTTGTTTGAGTACCAAGGCATTTGAGAACCAAGGTACCACTGTATTGGTCTCTTCAGCCTCATCTTATTGGCTGGAGACCTGCATGGCAAAATTCAGAGAAGTGTGACTCTATCAGAAGTGAGGGAGAAGTCACCATAACAGGGCACCAGTGTGATATGGCACTAAAGGCACCAGAGGGGCCAAGAATTCAGACTGATGGGGCACAGTGAAGGCTGGTCCAAACTCTGTATCTGTTTGAAAACCTGTACAGCAATGCCTAGGTACTGCTCCCACTCAGGTTGATGACAGAGAGACTTTGCAGCAGACGTGAGATTTGTGACTCTCCCTTTCCCTTTCCCTTCCCCTCCCCTCCTACATGCAGCAAGCATGCCTTTCGCAAGAAAGTGCTGAGCACGCAAAGAGACTGTAAAGAAAAAGAATCTTGGCATTCATTTCTCATTCCAGTGATATCTCTAATAAGAAGTTCAACCAAATCTGACTGCAGCTCTGGATAAACAGTTCTGCATTAATAAATACAAATTTGTTCTATGCCCAGCTCGTTAATCATGGAAGAACAGAGCTTACAGCATTGACACATTTAAACAGAAGGGTCTTTTCTTTGCAGATCTCACAACATAACTCTGGTAGAATTAGGATTCCCACTCCCTTCATGTTAAATGAACAATATTACATCAGCATCGTGTTACACAGAAGTGTTGGGTGTGTGCACATCAGTCGCTGTTGACTCTGCATAGCTGCTTGGAGAAAATTCATCTTGGGCAAAGATGTATTCCAGCTTTCCAGAACACCAAGGTGTCCAAGGCGTCACTGCTGGACACAGAAGCCCAGGATCTGTAGCTTAAGAACATTCAAAGACCTATATAGTACCTATATTTGTGTCTCCAAGTTGGCTTTTTTACTGCTGGGGAGGAAGACCTTCTTCCTTGGAAGAAGTTCTAAAGTGCATTTCAGTTTCTGACTTAGCAAACAGATGTGCGAACACATGCTGCCAGACTACTCCCCATTGAATATACATGAACAGCTGCTGAAAAACATATGTCACCCTAGTTTCAGCATCAACAGCAAACTGAAGAAGTGTACTTGTATCGGCTTGATAGCATATATCCATCACTATCACCGCCAGCATAATTTTATAAATAATGTAGGTGTCGATTAAAGAACCCTTATCTGTACAGTCATACCTCTTGTTACGTTCAGTTCAGGTTGTGTCCCGCGGCGACCCGGAAGTACCAGAAAGGGTTACTTACGGGTTTCGCCGCTCGTGCATGCGCAGACGCTCAAAATGACATCACGCGCATGTGCAGAAGCGGCGAATTGCAACCCACACATGCGCAGACGTGGGTTGCGTTCTGCTCATGTTGCGAATGGGGCTCTGGCACGGATCCCGTTCGCAGCCAGAGGTACCACTGTATTTTGTTTTCATGCTAACCATATACCCATCATTACGTATGATGGGTTATTGTGGACAGCCACGGCTTATACACTTGCAAGCAGGTCTGTGATGGGGTTGGGTGCTATGCGCTCCTATAACCTGATGCAGACATTCAGCACCGCGTAGATTCCCGCCTGCCCACGCGCCGTCCTCTACAGATGAAGGCTACGTCGACGCGTGATTTCCCCCTCCCAAACCCATTGTTGGGAGGGCTTCAGAGGCTGCCGGGCGGCGGGGTGGGTGGCGGGGTCCGCGAAATATATGGGCAGATCACAACCCACATGGAGTGCCCAGACCCTACTACGTCAGGGAGGTCTGGCTGAGCCTCAAAAACGACGGGACTCTCGTGCGATGCTCAGCATAGCGCGTGTTGGACTCAGCTTAAGGTGTGAGCAACTTTCTCTTTCTGCGCTCTTTCCCTGCAGTTTCTACAAATCTGTGCGTTTCACTCGTGTAGGGATCCGAGCGCCCCGACGCCAGCATCATGCCTTCCTTGCAACTGGGGTGGTAGAAACAGAAACACGAGTGGGAAACAAATACACAGGATTTTTCAACTTTGCAAACGGCACTTTCCGTGTCTTTCCTCACTGGTCGCTCTCCCCCTCCCCTCTAATAAGTTATGGAGAACAAGATGTCCCCTGATCTAAACGCGGTGGGGGATCCAAAGCGCACCTGAAACAGATCGACCCCCTTCCTCGCAGCGGTAGGGACAGGAAGCGG
Source organism: Podarcis cretensis (assembly GCF_951804945.1). Lineage (NCBI taxonomy): Eukaryota > Metazoa > Chordata > Lepidosauria > Squamata > Lacertidae > Podarcis > Podarcis cretensis. The sequence continues at coordinate 77,225,509 of NC_137174.1, forward strand.
GAGCCTCGGGCGGCGTTAACAAGCGGAACGGGCGGAGGCGTGTCCATCGGCAGCGATTTCATTAGCGGCGCTGCTGGGCTGCGCTGGACGGGGAGGGGGCGGCGAGGAAGCGGGTCTGAGCCGAGGCTGATTCATTCACGTGTTGGGAGGGGAAGTGGGGCGGGGGGAGAAGCGAGGCCCAGAACTAGGGGCTCTCCCAGGAGGGAGCGGGGCGGGTGGAGTGTGAGCTGGAGGGGAACGCAGCCGCGCAACGAGCAGCCGCCCTGGCTATAAATCCAGGGGGGCGAAGCCAAACGGATCCAAGCCTTAGGACAGTCCTGCGCGCAGCCACCCAAGGGACTGAGACAGCTGCCTCCGCCGCCGCCTTCTCGCTGCAGCAATAGTAGCTGCAACCACACCCAGGAAGGTGAGACGCGCGTGGCTTCCCCAGGGTGGAGGTTCGTGGATGCCGAGCTGCCCAGCCCGGCCGAGAGACAGAGAAGAGACCGAGAGAGAAGAGAGGGAGAAATCCGCAGTTGCACAGCCGCTTCCAGCGCATCCTGCCAAGCCTTGCAAGTTTCTCCTCTCGCCTTGTAAGTTTCCTCCTCCTTCCACGCGTCTCTGTGCTGTTCCCTTTCCCCTCCTGCCCTACCAACTCCTGAAATTTGGTTTTTCTTCCTCCTTGCCTACATGCAAACTGCTGCCTTGGTTGTATTTATTATCATTATTTGTTATCACCGTCCCTGGAGGGAAAGTTTCCACCACCACCCCTTTCCTTCTGAGAAAGGCTTTTCCCTCTTGCTTCCCATTTTACAAGAGAGAGCTGAAAGTTTTCTGGTATAGACTCCAACGACGTGATTTCTAAATCTCACAAGCAAATAGGAAATACGTGGGACTCAAGGATGGGCGTGTGTGTGTAGAGCTATAGAACAGGACCTTTTCTTTTCTTTAATGCTTTTTGGAGGATAACTGGCAATCCTGTGATTTTTGTATGCATGCAAAATCATATTTGAGTATAGGCACAAAACTAAATCCTCTTTTATATGCATATAGTTAAGCACATACTTAACCCTACTCTCTTCCACTCAGTCATCGAAGTCAATGGCATTTAAAGATACTTAACCATTGCTAGGATCAGGCATTATTCTTTGGAAAGTTTATTGCTATCACATGACATTTTATTATGTTTGCCTCAGATACTGAGTTTGTTCCATGCTTCACCAAAAGAGCGGTGAAAGTGTATCCGTGGTTTTCCAAACTCTTATAACAGAGTGTGCATGTGGAAGGAATGCCTTGTTTACACTGTGCTGAAAGTGCAACTCCCTTAATTACTGCTAAAAGCAATAGTTTTAACAACCAGTCCACAAGGAAGACCGATTGCTTGTTCCAAGGACACCTCTTTGAAACGATGCCACAGATTTATCTGCTTGCAGAAGATTTGTGCACTCACAAGTCCTGTCATGTGAATCCTCTCATATTTCTTGTCAACAGGTCTAAGGCACCATTTAACAGAATCAGTGACAGACCTACCGCAAGCCGACAACTTTCCAGCTTATTTCTAGCAACGTTCCAATTTATTGCTAGCAACTAGTAGAGGCCAAGTCAAGCCATAACTTTGACTTGACAAATCAGTTAAGGGGAAAAAACTGGCAAGACCTGTCCTATTTTCCACAACTTTCAAAATAATGTTCCTGCTAGGTTTATATTGACTCTAAATTGCCCCTCTGTTTCTGTTAGATTCCTGCTTCCTTACAGAATGAATTTTGTTGGCATCTGTTCAAGGATCAGGATTTAATCATACTTATGGTGCAATCCTAGGCATGTTGGCTTGGAAGTTGAATGCCCCATTGTATTCACTAGGGCTTTAATCCCTGGTGCGTGTGCATAGGATCGTAGCCATAACCCTGTGCATCATAAGCAACTTGGTATAAAGTCTGTATCCTCAGTAAACAAGCATACAAAACCTCAGAGCACATTAAGTCAAAGTTTGTTCTTATGTTAATCTGGTAGCAATGGTTACTGTTGCAGCAGGTCAGGTTTCTACTATGTTGCACAGGGAACATCTGGGACCAGAGACAGTTTGCATGACAACTCCACATTTCAGACATTACCCAGTGCAGTGTGGGACCTGACCGTGCAAACAGTGAACTGCAAAGCAAGGACCAGCTGTCAGTCATTGTGAAGTTGCTGTGAAGCCTGAGTAATACAACAGGATGGTCTCTGGTATGTGTCAAGTAGCTTCAATATAAACACTGTGTGCTGTGTGATACGTGCAAATAAATATGCACCAAAGATCAAATGGCATTCCTTTATACCTCTGCCCTTAATCCGAAATTAATAGTGTTGCACCACCAGTGCAGTTGGCAGCAGAATATGTCCCATGACCTTTCGGATGGAGCTGTGACACTCCAACAAAAAGCTGACATTTTATTTTTAAGGCAAGGTTAAGGGGAATGCCTGCAAATAGCAATAATCATGCAGAGATCATTTTAGAATTCTGAAAATGTCACAGGCAAGATGTTGATACCTTTTTAAGTATGTAGAGTGGAATGTGTGTGGACATCAAAAGGGCTGAAATGGGGAAGGGGTGATGTATCAGGTGAGGGCAATGGCGGAGACTTCATACACTTGCAGACCCGCCAAAACTTCAAATCTGGTCCTGGGGGAGAGAATACCAAAGCAGGTCACATGCAATTCTCAGGCCTGGTCCAGAGGGGATGGGAGAAGAGTTGTGCTTGAGTGGGAGCACAGTCTACACCAGAAGCAACTCATTCCCTTATCCCACCACAGTTGGCATAGAAGCAAAGGAAGGCTGAGTCCTTTCTTCACCTCCCAAGCTATCATGAGGTGGGGACAGGAAGAAGGTTGGGCTTGGGGACAAAAGGCCCTTTAGCATTAGTTCAGTGACTCTGAGCCCCGTTCCCTCCATCTCACCTGCAGTTGCTTAGTGGATGATTCCTTTTGACAAGTTATCTGTGTGCCCAGATGCCCTTTCTCCACCAATGCAGCTGTTCTAAGGGACACTATCTCTTTATGGCAGGGGTGGGGGGTCCCTTTTCAGCCCGAGGGTTGTTATCCCTTGCGGAAAACCTTCTGAGACCCATATGTTAGCAGTAGGAGGACATACAGGCACGGCTCCTTCCAAGCAGGCAAGAGGAATCCTGAAAATTCGTGGACACATTCCAGCAAGATAAACTTATTTGGAAGAGGGCACAGAGTAGAACTGGTGAGGAAGGGTGTGGTCTGGGGGGTCAGAGAGAGAGAGAGGGCTGGATGGCCACATTCCCTCCCCACCCCCCTGCTTTATGTGGAAGGACCATAACTTAGTGGTAGAGAAGCTACTTTGTGTGCCAAAGGTCCCAGATTCATTCCCTGGCAGGTGGCGGGAATGATATCTGTCTACATGCTGCTGCCAGTCCTAGTAGACAATTCTAGGTTAAATGGAAGTAACTATACCATCCAGCTCTGTCATTACTTAAAGAGGCAGGACTGTGTCTTAATCCCTCTTCAGGCAATCACTAAATCTCTAGAGTTTTTAACATTACATTTTAACATCTGTACTGTTTTTAACATTTGATTTGGAGCCGCCCAGAGTGGCTGGGGAAACTCAGCCAGATGGGTGGGGTATAAATAAATTATTATTATTATTATTATTATTATTATTATTATTATTATTAAGTCAATGCACAATGGGGGGGGCAGGGGGGACAAATGTGCCAGCTTCCCTCCTCCCCCCGTGTCACTATTGTTGGAGAGTGACTGACAGTTGGAGAGTGACTGACAGTTGCTGTGCTGCTGTTGGCTCCCTGCACATTTTAGAACCCTGGAAAACCACAATTCCAAAACTCATGGGGAGACTTCTTGCTTCAGAAGTTTGCCCTCCAACAAATGGTGAGCGAGGAGAATGATGGCGCGCGCACACCCCTGCTGCATCTCCCCTACCTTCCCATCTTTTTAATCTTCACATTTAGTGAATCTTTGACAAGGACACTAAATATCCCCACACGAGCCCAAACTCACCAGTTGGTATTGTATCTGTTGCTTAGGATGTTCTGTAAAGTCAAATTCCAACTTGCTAATATTGGGACAGCCATGCTTTGGGGGAAAGACTGTAATTCAGTATCGGAGCACACAGAAGGTTCCAAGTTAATCTCTGGCATCTCCACTTAGAAGGACCAGGTAGCAAGAGATGGGGAAAGGCTTCTGCCTGACCCCTTGAAGAGTTGCTGCTATTCGTACAACGTTCTGTTACTTCCACAGATAATACTGGACTCAGTCCACATTCACCCTGTGATTAGGGATTGATTGCTGAACCACTCTGAAGATTGTAGCTCTAGGGCTCTCCTAACAGCTCTCGGCACCCTTAACAAACCACAGCTCCCAGAATTCTTAGAGGGAAGCCATGACTGTTTAAAGTGCTGTCAGAGTGCTCTAAATGTACCGTGTGAATGTGGCATGACAAGGACAAATAGTCTGACCTAGTATGTCCCTTTATCGTTTGTATTTTATTTGTATAGTATTTCATTTTGTATGAAACCAGCTGTTTAGCTGACATAAGGTCTTCAGGCAGGAATTCTTTCTGGAAGAAAAAGGGTTCTGTGCAACTTGGAAGCTTGCTAATGTCCTGGTGCTCAGCCTAATCCTTCAGCAGGTTTCCTGAAAAGTAAAGCCCATGCAGTTTTTTGGGCCTGCTCCCTAATTAACATGTGCAGGATTGCAGCCTTACTCTTTGGATCATGAAATCCACAAATTGTGTGGAGGGGGAACATTCCCAAGATACATTTGATTGCACACATATTTAATATTTTCTTTTATCCATCTTATATCCTGTCCTTCCTGCATATTTTAATAACCAGAATTTCTGCAGGATTATTGTTCCTAAGCACAAAACTAAAGTCATTTAATGAATTGTTCTGGGGTGGTTTCTAACAGGAGACAGGAATTAGCATTCTAATAGCACATCTTCACAAAGTTTGAATGATGTCCGATTACCACCCATAGCACTAAGACCATTACGTACCTCCTGAGCTCCTTTACTGAAAGGGAGAGAGTCTTTTCAGAAGGTTGGGGATTTGAATAAGCGGCTGACCCATTTTTCTTTCCACTTTAAGAAATCTGACTGGTTGAAATGAAGGTGATCCCTGATAATACACGCAAGTGTATAAAAGTCAAGCAATAATCAGTGTGGCTTGTCTTGGAAGAGTGTCCCACATTCTGTGTTTGATCTTGCCAAAAATCCTGTTGGCATTGATGGAATATATGACAGCCTAATGGATCCAGTGGTGTCCAAACTTTTTCCAAAGAGGGCCAGATTTGATGACGTGAAGAGCTGTGTGGGCTGACCAAAGGGCTGACCAAAGTTGTTGACCTTTTTTTTAGGATTGAAGTTGTTGAGCTGATTTTAGGGTTGGAGTTGTTGAGGTTTATTTAGGATTTTACCCCAGGAAATGAACCGCCACAGGGGCCAGATTAAACCGACCACCGGGCCAGATTACGCCCCCCAAAACAGACATTGGGGGCATGTGGCAAGTGCATTTGCTGTATTGCAGGGTGGAGAAGTGGATCTGGCCCCCAAGCCAGATCCAGAAGTGGCCAAACCTCTGCAAACCACTTTGATAGGTAAATAGGGCCATCCTATCACATCTGGTGATTGTAACTTCCATCCACAGCTGGAAAGGAATAACCAGGAACCAGTGTTCGAAATTAGCCAGTTGCCAGGCGCATTTCATATTTCAGTGCCTAGGACTTGCCGATCGTATGGTCGGCAGTTCGAATCCCCGCGGCGGGGTGAGCTCCCGTCTTTCGGTCCCAGCTCCTGCCCACCTAGCAGTTCGAAAGCACCCCTAAGTGCAAGTAGATAAATAGGTACCGCTTTATAACGGGAAGGTAAACGGCATTTCCGTGTGCTGCGCTGGTCCCGGCTTGCCAGAGCAGCTTCGTCACGCTGGCCACGTGACCCGGAAGTGTCTTCAGACAGTGCTGGCCCCCGGCCTCTTAAGTGAGATGGGTGCACAACCCTAGAGTCGGACACAACTGGACCGTACGGGCAGGGGTGCCTTTACCTTTTATTGACTACTTGAGGCCAAGTGAAGATGCCTGGGTGCAAGGTTACCTGATATCTCCATCGTCTGGAGGTGCATGCCTGGGGATCATTAGTTTCACACACTAATACCCCATCCTGTAGAATTCTATCAGTTATATTTTATCTGCACAATTGGGATGAATTTCAGGAATCAAAATGCTTTTTCTGGGCCACCTGAGCAGGAGCAGTGAACAACGTTACAGTTAATTGGTGCAGCTTGTCTTCACTTAATCAAGTGGCTTTTCTTCTTTAAGTTCTCAAAGCTCTTAACCCAGCTCAAGGCTTTCATCTGAACTAGCCGGATGTTTAACTGAGAGTCAATCGCAGTCAGTCCGTTGTTTGAAAAATAATACATTAGAGCCGTCTTGCCCCAAAATGGCAGCTAGACATTCCATTTTGGTGACTGTAACCTTGGTTTACCTAGCATTTGGCACCTAGCTTATACGTCTGAGTTTCTAACACTGATGCAGATGGTTTTTTGTGTGAGTTGAAGGACTTTTGGATATCCAGGTCCCAATCCTTATAGGGCTTTAAATGGAGGAGGAAGAGGAAAGAGAGAGTCAGAAAGCGCCAGTATAGGAAACAGAGAGAAAATCTCTGGGTAGGCAGAAGTGTGCTATATTAGATTCAAGGCATCTCCAATTAGCATTTTCTTCAGGGCCACTCTTAAACACAGCAAATCTTATTCTTTGGTCTCCGGTGGCTCTTAGAGCAGCTCTTGGAGATACAGCTAGGGCAATCATTGTGTAAAAACATCAAGCTCTGTGGCTTTGGAGTTACTGAATTTATAGCACTGGGAAGTGTCACGAGAACGTAGATTTTCAGTGAGCAATTATTTCGAAAGCATGTTAAGGGATTGTTTACTCAGTCAAGATTCAGATTGTGATTTAACAGTTCCAGTGTGATGTGTACAGAAGCGAATCATGCCAGAGTCTGTCAGCTGCAATGACTCCTGGCTCTTTACCGCACAGGAGCCTATTCTCTGCATCTGATCACCCTTAACACCTCCCAGGTTTGCAAATTAAAAGGGCAAGCAGGATTACCTTTCCACTTAATTCTATGGAAACACAAAGCAGGAGAAAATCAATCACATTCACGGGTTGCATTAGCTCGGTTGTGAAGATCATTCTGATGTAAAAAGGGTAGGCAAATGTTAATTTCATTGGTGACTTATTCACAGTACAGATTTATTTAGGTATTTTGCTATTGAATTCAGCACAGGTAAATAGTCCAAAGAAGTCTGGATTAACTTTTTGGGCAAAGATCTGATTTCCATGAAGAAAATCTTAGGGAAAGTTGTATTTCACCAGATTTTTCATGAAAATTGGATAGCACACCCAAGTTCTGCAATACATTATATTAATTTCTTTTTATTCCATTCACTTTACAGCCCCACCCTCACTTCAGTTCATCATTACAACTACAGTGTGTGGCAAATCTCTGCATTTTATTTTTTCCAATGGGCAATTAAAACCAAATAATGGGAGTATTTCTGTGGTCAAAAAATGGGAAAGAAAGCTGTAAAACAAAGACATATTTTCTGGGCCAATTTATGCTTTCATTGGTGAGCTGGGATGTATGTTCATCCAATCATCAGTGTACTATAACATACTGGCAAAACTTTTCAGAGTTTTCTATTTTAAATTCTACATGCCCTCAGAACAGAAAGCGCAGTATAAATGCGTTCCATGAGGCCAGAGTGCCTGTCTAAATCACCACACGAACAGCAAGAACACTGGCAAGCATAACACTTTGTCCATGCAGATAGTCATGCTACTGAAGGGATGAATTTAGGAGTTAGCTGTTGCCATTTTCTGCAGCAGGGATCATTTGTTGTTTTTCCTTCGCACAACACTTAACACTTGCCTTTCAGGAAGAGTAGCATTGCCATAATTTGTTTAGATTAGTGTTGAAGAGGGACATGTTGTTTTCTTCACCCTCTTGTCCATTTGTATCATATATATTAGATTGTGAGCCTGTGGACAGGGACTAAATTGCAGAAGTGTACACAGCAGCAGTGATTTCCAAACTGTGGACATATGAGAGTGCTGGGGCGGGGGGGGGGGGGAGATAGCTATGTTTTGAAAATTGAAGACACTGTGTTAGATGCATCCACCACCTATGCCCATGCTGTAGAGGTGAGGTCCTCTACCACACTGATCCTACCCCTTGTTAATATATGGGCAGCAACAACATCTCAAGAGAGGACAGATACTAGTCTGGGTTACTCTAGTGCAGGTGCAAAGGCAGAGGCAGTAATTAATTGCCTGCCTGGACCACAGATGTTGCAGGTGGACAACCTCCACATCCTGTCAAAGGAAACAAGAAGAGGCTGCTGACCTTTCTGAAGCTGCATGTGGTTTGGGGTTGCCCAACTGTTGCTGGCCATGAGTTTGCCATGAGTGTTGGGATTAGCTAATGTTGGTCTAGTGAAATCATGGGAGTGTGGTTAGACCAGTCCTGGTCTTTCACAATTTACCGTATTTTTCGCTCAATAACACGTACCTGACCATAACACACACATAGTTTTTAGAGGAGGAAAACAAGAAAAAAAAATTCTGAATGAAACAGTGGATGTATCATTTTTGTGCTTCATGCTGTGGCCACAGACATGTGATTTGACGGTGAGTTTGGGGTAGCCCTGAGAAGAGAAGACTCCCTGGAGAAGACCCTGATGTTGGGAAAGATGGAGGGCACAAGGAGAAGGGGGCGACAGAGGACAAGATGGTTGGATAGTGTTTTCGAGGTTACCAGCATGAGTCTGACCAAGCTGTGGGGGGGAAGTGGAGGACAGGAGTGCCTGGCGTTCTCTGGTCCATGGGGTCACGAAGAGTCGGACACGACTAAACGACTAAACAACAATTGGGGTAGCCCAATGCAAAAAATCCTGAGAATCCATGTGGATCTGTGCTTTGTAACCATGTTTTTGCACCATTGCAGCCCCAGGTAACAGTGGGTGCGTGATTTTTTTGGTGCGGGCTGTAGCCATGGACATGCTATGTGATCTGATGGTGAATTTGGGGTGACCCAATGCAAAGATCCTGAGGATCCATGTGGATCCGTGCTTTGTAACCACATTTTAAGTGGGGAGGGAAGGAAAAACATAGAAGGGACAAGGAGCACTGAGAGGGGTGTGCGGAGAAGCAGCAGGCTAAGAATGCAGGAGAGGGGTTTTACCGGAGGGAGGAAAGGAAGGCAAAAGTTTCCCAAGCCAGCCAGCCAGCCAGCTCTCTCTGTCTCTCTCCCCCACCTGCATGTTGCCTGCGAGTCCCTAGACGCAGCAGCACCGGAGCACGGAGAGGAATTAGAAGGAAGGACGCTTTGCTTTCCCCTCTGCTTGCCTGGAGGGGAGGGGTTTTCTCTGCTCTTTGTTCCGTTTGAGCAAACACAGTAAGGAAACAGAAGAGGGTGGGCAGTAAGACCCTGAGGCAGAATGCAGGAAAGCAACAGCTTTCTCTCTCGAACGCACTGTGGCTGCCTGCAATCAGTTTACCACACCGAGAATGAAGATAAACTGGTAAAATAAGGGGGCTGGGTTAAAGCTAAAGGGAAAACTTCAAAGATCCCTCAAGAACAAGGCAGGGGTTCAAGGCTCCCAAAGCCGAGCTGCAGCCTTAGAAGGGAAAAATGGGGCTTTCGGAGGTGGTTTTTACTGCCCCGCTGCTTCCAAATTTTTAAAAGGCAAATTGCAGGAGAAGATGCAGCAGTCAGTCACTCTCTCACTCCCTCCAAGCACCCACGCTAGCTAACAAACACACAGGCAACCACACACTCACAAAGCACACACACTAGCAAACACACAGTCGGGCTGCAGAGTGGCCAAACCCTCTAGCAAGCACTTCCCTGGCTTCTGCTGACTGCAACGAAGACGACCCTCGAAGAAAATGTGTGATGCACTCGGGCCAATCGGCTCCAGGGACCACACATTCACTCAATAACACGCATAGACATTTCCCCTTACTTTTTAGGAGAAAAAATCTGCGTGTTATAGAGGGAAAAATACGGTAGTCACTTTACATGTGAAATATAAAGCTTAGAGGGAAACTTGGAAAAAGCTGGGATGGGCCTTACCTGTGCTTTAGATTTAAAGCTTTCTTATGCTACCTTAACAGTCATAGATTCCCCATAAAGAATTCTGGAGACTGTACAGTGGTACCTCTGGTTGCGAAAGGGATCTGTTCTAGAGGCCCGTTCGCAACATGAAAAGAGCACAATCTGCGCACATGCGGGATGTGATTCGCCGTTTCTGCGCATGCGTGTGATGCCATTTTGTGCTTCTGCATGAGCAGCAAAACCCGGAAGTCACCCTTTCTGGTACTTCCGGGTCGCCGCGGGACGTAACCTAAAAGAATGTAACATGAAGCGGACGTATCATGAGGTATGACTGTACTTTGTAAAAGGTGCTGAAAGTTCTTAGGAGACTTCCTTTCCCTTCAAGGAGCTACAATTCCCAGAGTTCCCTGGGAAGAGGAATTTGTTATGTACTGAAGTTCTCACCCTGGGCCAGCAGGGGGATACTGTAGATAGTTATGCAAATGAAGGATCGAAAGTGACGTTCAGTGATTGGATAGTTTTAGAAAGTTGTTACAGTAACAAGGTACTGGAGCTCTATATAAGCAGGCAGACTGAGGCCTTCAGTTCAGTTCTGTTCTGGCATCGGAATAAAGAAGAGCTGTTTGAAGAATCGCTGTGTCGTCTGATATGTTCACCCACAACTTAACAGAATTTATTGTTCAGCTGCTCTGAGAATTGTCATGACTGTTCAAAATGGTATGATATTGCTTTAAATGTATGGTGCAGATGAGGCCTAGGATTATCAGGTGCAAGAGCCTAGGCAGAACTAGGCTAGTTTAAAAGCCCAAGCCCAGCCACTTGGCTGAAGCACAAGAAAAACACATTGAAAGGGGGACCTAGGCAAACATCAGTGGGCCCTGCTAGGCTCCTAGTAGCTGCCCAGGGATGATGTGTGCTAAATAGGGTCAGCAAAGGGATCACAATATATGTTGTTTGGAAAGCATGGTTCCATCCTGTAGCCTCGATTGGCTGGGTAAAGGAGAGAGCGGGACACAGTTAGACAATGCTAAATGAGCCATCCTGCAATTGTAGAGAGAATGCCTCACCATGGTTCTGGAAGGTATTGAAGAAAACAAGTCAGGAAAATATTCCTCCAGATTTTGTGTATGCCCCCATGCATTAAGTGCAAGAAACATAATTAGCCATGAAGGCATAGAGTTGTGAGGAAGGGAAAGGTCCATATCCATGGTTCCTGCTGTATATAAATCATCATATTTGCTTGAGAGGAGAAAAGGGAATTGGACTGAATCATTGGTCAAATGATTCACTGATTGCCCAGTCAGGTGGAATAAAAGATTATGACAATGAGCTTTTAGCCACGGAGCAGGAAAAGGGAAAAGCATTAACACTCCTTTGGTTTTCAAACTTTCAGTTCTCCAGGAAGTCCTTCAGCACTTGTTCACCTGCTTCTAAAATTCCTAGGATTCTAAGGTATATCCTCAGTTGCTCACATAAAGGGGTGGGCAAACTAAGGCCCGGGTGCTGGATCTGGCCCAGTTGCCTTCTAAATCCGGACGGTCCAGGAATCAATGTGTTTTTACATGAGTAGAATGTGTCCTTTTATTTAAAATGCATCTCTGGGTTATTTGTGGGGCATAGGAATTCATATTTTTTTTCCAAAATATAGTCTGGCCCCCCACAAGGTCTGAGGGACAGTGGACTGGCCCCCTGCTGAAAAGGTTTGCTGACCCCTGCACATAGGACAGGAACTGTTTTTATATATAGAACTGTAAAGCCCTTTTCATGTGTTACTTGTGCACAAGACAGTTCCTTGTGGGGTCATACTGCTGTCTCTGCCCCCAACACTGTGTGCCCAGGGCTAGTTTTGCTTCTGATGCCCACATGTTGACTAATTGATATATCCACTTTTAGATATTTCTGTTAAAATGTAAAGCGGTATACAGTAAGTAAAACTGAGGATGCCTCTAGCAACAACAGAAAAAGCAAGAATGAATTTCAAATGTAGAACCCAACCTGAAAACCTGAGAAAACAAGGGAATTCCAGACACCTCGCCTTAAAACTGGCGTATGCAAATAATTCCCCACAATTTCTGCACTTACACAGTTTATTCATTTCTAAGAATGAGGATTAATTGAAGAAACACTGCTTCCGTTCAATAAATCTCACAGGGAAGTGATTATAAACCTACACATCTTCACTATTCATCAACACTAATGTGTAATCTGTGGTTGATCATTTGTTAAAACTCGTTATTTGTTAAAACTCATTATTGCCATTTGTAATTTGCCTTTAGTCATTCACTATCTCAATATTTAAATAACTATAGTTTCATAGTCCATGTCACTGTGATTACAAAGTGACAAATTGCAAAGCACTTAATTGTCAGTGACAAAATGTGAATGGGAGTAAATGAATCCACATAAACTGAAGTTGTACAGGCTGCAATCCTATACCCACTTTCTTGAACTTTATGGAAACTTACTTCTTAGCAGACTTACATATAATTGCATTGCTAGGATTTTTCATGGAAGGGCTTTATCTGAAGGAGCATCTCCACCCCCATCGTTCTACCCAGACACTGAGGTCCAGTTCCAAGGGCCTTCTGGTGGTTCCCTCACTGCAAGAAGCCAAGTTACAGGGAACCAGGCAGAGGGCCTTCTCAGTAGTGGCACCCGCCCTGTGGAATGCCACCAGATGTCAAAGAGAACAACTACCAGGCTTTTAGAAGACATCTGAAGGCAGCCCTGTTTAGGGAAGCTTTTAATGTTTGATGTATTGCTGTATTTTAATATTTTGTTGGAAGCCGCCCAGAGTGGCTGGGGAAACCCAGCCAGATGGGCGAGGTATAAATAATTTATTTATTTATTTATTTATTTATTTATTTATTTATTTATTTATTTAAACATCAAGAGCTCCAATCATTAGCCTCCTGCATTGTGCTAGTAGGTAGCTCATTTGGTAGAGCATGAGACTCTTAATATCAGGTTCTAGAGTTGAGCCCCACATTGGGCAACATTGCAGGAGGTTGGACTAGGTGAGTCTTGTGGTCTCTTCCAACTATAATTCTATGGTTCAAATAAACTTATCTGCAAGATGCCCCCAACCTCTTGAATGTTTTTGGCTGATCTACTTCATTACTCTATCTAGAAAATAATTCCAGCTGAGACATATTTGTAGCGATAAAGCAAATGTAGTATATTCTACTTGCTTATCTTCTTCACTGGAGAATTTCATGCTAACAATGTAGCCCACAAACAAGTTATACTGGAGCTTTGGGAAAGAGGTTGATCAAAGCTCCATTCTACACACATAGCACTTGATAACTAAAATGCTTCAAACTTAATCCAGAGACATTAAGTCATGCTTTAATCCCATTGAAATAACGGGACAGGATTTAAGTCAGTTGTGACTAGGAATGGGTTTTACTTGCTCTTTCTGTGTTGGATCACACTCTTAGATATCCCAAACTTTCCTCAAAAGCAGAGCAGAGTTCCTTTTTGCTGAAACTGGGGCTAGACTGGGAGTGAGTTTTTAACTTTTAACTGTGTTTCAGTAATGGGGGCAGCTATAAAAGCACTTATCAGCTGCAGTGTATGGAGTAATTGATATTTTGCTGCAACACAAATGTTCCATAAAGCAGGTACAGATACAGCACTAAAAGCTGTTTTTCAAATAACTGTATCTTCTTCTATAAACACTGGCTGATGAGCGAGTAAAATGAGTTAATACAGTCATTTCATTATAATGGATCTTCTATTCTTTTCCTTTTCTTTTAATCCTTTGTAATTCACTTCCAAATTGCACAACCACATATATATGTGTGTGTTTTGTTCAAATCATTTTGAACAAATTAGTGTTTTTTCCAACTAGCAATGAGAGCTGTGCATGGTAGTGATCATTGCTCTGTCCACTGGAAATCCTTCTCGACAGCCTTCTGGCTTATGAGATTTCTTCAGGCATTGTCTCCGAAAGTGTCTTTGTGTGGACTTTTGGATTGTTTTTGGTGGGTCTCAATGCTACAGCCTGCCTAGTGTCCTCTCTTTTACCTGCCCCACCTGCTAGCTGTTGCATAGCCATTTCATTGGGCCAGCACCAGCAAGTCCCTGTTTGCTAAGTAAAGTTGGGAGGGGAGTCAGAGAAGTTATGAGGGTGGGACAAGGAAAGGAGGTCTCCCTCCTCAGAAGTGTGAATGAACCCCAAGTCTTCAGTGTCTGCTGTGCCACAAAGTTCACTGGGTGCCATTTCCCATCCTAACCTACCTCACAAGGCTGTTGTGAGGGTTAAAGAAGGGAACATTTATGCTGCTCTGAACTGCTTGAAGGATGTGGATGGATGGATGGATGGATGGATGGATGGATGGATGGAATAAGAGACTGATGCTTTAGCTCCCTTTCAAATGCTGTGTGTAGCATGCTAGAGTATGCCATCCTTAGCCGTAGAGCCTTTAATGCCTGGTGGCACTAACTTTTTAAAATCACATTGAATGCAGTGGGATTTGCTTCCAAGTTAAACACCATGGAATTCTGTGGAACATACTTCTCAGTAAACATGCACAGAATTGTGCTGTAAGTACATTATATTTATTCATGAAAATAGTGTTTGCACATCTAGAAGGATGCCAGCTCTCCCCCCCCCCCGAATCTGAGATATAACAGGCATGTTTACAAAGCCAAGGAACCTTCAAATTACAGCATTACATTCTCAACAGTTTAGTTAAAGATCTGTCAGGCTTTCCATTGTACAATTTACTGTAAATTGTGCTTGCTTAAGAGGGCAAAAATTATGTAATTTGTAATCTGATTTTAAGACTGATGGTGTCTGAGGAAATAGAACAGGCCTTATATGCTGATAGATTCTGAAGTGACGAGACGAGGGTTTTCTCAGATACAGAACTGGCCATTAGATTGACTTTTTTATTTGTAAAAGGCCTCCTCTTTCCAGGTTTCCATCTCGCTTTAAGGATTTAAGTGCAGCGCTTCGACTTCTTGTTAACTACGACCTTAGAATAATTACATTGGACAGCCTCACCGTTGGGGGGACCTTACTAAAATATAACACTTCAAAAAAGGAGATATTCAAAAGTAAAAATGTTAGGAATTACCTGAAGCAAAAAGAGAGAGAGAGGAAAAGATTATGAGCCAAAGAATCAGCACAGAGGCTTGTTAATGAATCCCTCATTATGGTCAAAGAAGTAAGCAGAAGGGGGGGGGGGAAGAGAGAGAGAATAGTGATCTGTTGCTAGAAGGGTCCTCTCTGCTTCAAATACCTTCTGGGTGCCTGCACCAGCAGAGGTCAGGCATGCAGCAACCAGGGAGACAGGGTCTGCCCAGTGGTAAAAGGTAAAGGTAAAGGTACCCCTGCCCGTACGGGCCAGTCTTGACAGACTCTGGGGTTGTGCGCCCATCTCACTTAAGAGGCCAGGGGCCAGCGCTGTCCGGAGACACTTCCGGGTCACGTGGCCAGCGTGACATCGCTGCTCTGGTGAGCCAGAGCCGCACACGGAAACGCTGTTTACCTTCCCGCTGGTAAGCGGTCCCTATTTATCTACTTGCACCCGGAGGTGCTTTCGAACTGCTAGGTTGGCAGGCGCTGGGACCGAGCAGCGGGAGCGCACCCCGCCGCAGGGATTCGAACCGCCGACCTTTCGATCGGCAAGTCCTAGGCGCTGAGGCTTTAACCCACAGCGCCACCTGCGTCCCCTCTGCCCAGTGGTGGTACCACCTAATTTATGAAGTGTCCTCACCACACATCAAAGCTTTATGATGGCAGGTTAAGATCTTTCTATTCTTAAAGGTTTGGAGCAGCTGACTCTATTCCTGTTTTGATGACACTAGCCTCTGGTTTTAGTTTTAAGACTCTCCAACATCTTTTACTTACCTTTAGCTTAAGTTTTATTGCTGTCTGCCTGCCGCCATTTTTTGCACAATATGTCTTTTTGTTTACTTATTGTAAGCCATTTTTATTTTTTAGTGGAACAGCAGCATAATTTAAAATAAAATATAATAATAAATGTGCATGGCCCCCAAGTAGAAAAATCTATTTCAATTTTTAAAAAAAAAAAAAAAAATAATAATTTGAAAATAGGAGAAAGGCCATAACTCAGTGCACATTTCTCAGATATATACATTTTGGCAAGCAGTTTTATCAACTATCATGCATTTTTAATATATTATTTCCGCTTATGAATTTTTACCACACTTTCCCTAGCATATGTAACTGTGTACACATCTTTTGTTTGGAGAGCTACATTAGAAAATTTGGAGAAGTGTGAATGATGAAGGATAGCTGCTTTTCTGTTCATCTTTTGAGAAATTCAAATTAAAATGTGGACAAAATTGAATTCCACACACCCCCCCCCAAAAAAAAAAAAAATCCTGGCAAAGACACAATTGCATACAACCCTTTGGGCTGGGAATATATTAATCAACTGTACTGAGGAATATATTGAAAATGTTACATATATCAAAGGCCCCTTGTGCTGCATTGTGTCAGTGAATTAGCAATATTAGCAATTGTATCCATTAGTGCAATATAGTAACGAACTCCAGATTCCCTCTATTCCCTAGAGGTCTTCTGCAGGCCTGCATTAAATGCCCTCCAAGTAAGCTGTATCTATATAACCAAGTTCCATAAGTGTTACTGACCATATCTGTATGGAACCTGCATGGGTAATCAAAGACCAACAGGCAAAACAGTTGCTGAATAGGAAAAGGTTCCTCAAGGGAGGACTCAGTGTTGTAAGTGTGATTTCTTACCATTTGTTGACATTTTGTCCAAGCTTCACCTTCCTGAAGCAAGCAGAAGTTCTGGATTTACTCAGTGGGTTTTCCTAATGTGTCTGGTGGATTACATACCATGAAAGAATCCAGAAGTCACAAAGCTTCCTATAGGTTTCATACAGGTTTATCTCAAGTCTTTTCACTAGAATTACACACTATTCGCATTAATGTACAAGAATCAGAAAATAAGTCAGTTGTTGTTTTTTTTGTTTGGAATTTTCTCTCCCACTAGCTTTTGTGAAGGAGTGTCAGTTCAGGGAAGTATGTTACATCTTTGCCAATAAACAGACACGAAGCACATTAGGATGATATATCTTAATTGCAAAAGACAAAGAAATTTTGGGGCTACCTATAACACTTTGGCCAGCAATGATTAATAGGAAGGAAATAGTACGAGAAAAAGGAGTTAAATTGCATTTTAAACCACTTAGGGGGTGAGAAAGATAAAGCCAGGAGACATGAGGCTTATCTAAAGGACTGAGAGATCCAGAGTGTTATTAAATAGCAGACTTTCCCAACCTTGACTCTCCAGCCAAAATGGTCAATGGTCAGGAATGATAGAAGTTGCAGTCCAACAACATCTGAGGACCAAAGGCCGAGAAAGCCCGCTATATAATAAGAGCAAATTTATTTTCTGAGAATGGTTCCTTACATCCCTCTTGAGAATGGATAGCGCAGTTTTGGTCCTTGGGAAAACTTCAAAGTTTTCAGAAGTGTAAAGGGTTTTTGTTATGTTTTTGCAGGGGAACCGCAAATGGAGAAACTCCCAAACCACCTGATGATGTGGGCATGGAATGCTTCCTGAAAAGTTCAACATTGTTTTATTAGAACGCCAAGTTTCTAGACCTTATTGTTTCAAATATACATACTTGAAAGTGCATGGGTTTACTGAAAAACCATAAGCCAGATGGCTGACTGATTCCATGGCCAGCAAAACAAGAAGAACTTATACAGTGGTGCCCCGCAAGACGAATGCCTCGCAAGACAGAAAACCCACTAGACGAAAGGGTTTTCCGTTTTGGAGGCGCTTCGCAAAACGAATTTCCCTATGGGCTTTCTTCGCAAGATGAAATGTCTTGCGAGTTTTTCTGACTTTTTTTTCCTCCCCCCCCCTTTTTCTAAGCCGCTAAGCCGCTTATCAGCTGATCCGCTAAGCCGCTAAAAGCCACTAAACCGCTAATAGCGCTAATCCGCTAAGCCGTCAATGGGCTTGCTTCGCAAGACGAAAAAACCACTAGACGAAGAGAATCGCAGAACGGATTCTTTTCGTCTTGCGAGGCACCACTGTACAAAATAAGAGGAAACTATGAACATTTGTATCATTCACATAGATGGTAGAAGTCACGCAGTTTACAGAATCCAGCTTCTCTTGATACAGAATTTGGATTATCTGGATGCAGACTTTTAATTGTTTTTAATTGTGGGCATAGTGCTGGAGATAGGCCAATTGACAGCTTTTTGAAGCAGTTCACTACTTAGAAATGCTAATGATTAAGTTAGTAAATAAATTCCAATTCTTCTGGAGCATTTCAAAGGTACCAATACACCTCTGTTTATAACATATCAATGATAGTTGAAGCCTTTTTTTAAAAAAAAAAAATGGATGATGAGTTCAAGGACTATGCGGACTGCTCCAAATTCCCCATTTCTTTGCTCCTCCTCTCAGACTTTCTTTTTCACTGACATCCTTCAGTCTCTTGTTCCTCAGTGCATTTTGCTCATCTTCAACTACTTTGCCTTTGGACACCATGCTCCCTTAGCTTCCTGACCTGCTGGACCTCTTTCCAATCTCAGGCTGCCTCATGAAGCTACCCTATCTCTAGGACCTGTTCATTGTTATAATCCCAGCTAAACTGATGATTTCCCCTTCCCTCAGAGAAGCAATACTACATATACTGTGTTCCATAAGCAGCTGGTGTATTTGCGAACACACAGGCACTCAGTTTATTGGCTTCAGTGCCACAGGGCATAATACGATGCAGATAGATTAGTCCTCATTTAAAGTTCAGAAATCAAATTGTGATGTGATGTGCACAACTGAAAAGCTCTGTGCTCTCTGTCAAGTCTTCCTGTGGTCATCTATAGCCAGTTATTCTTTGTGTGTGAGAGAGAGAGGCTTTATTGCCAGAAACTGCAAAGAAATCTTTTTCCTTTGCCACATTCTTTATCTTTCATCCCGCTATGATTCAGCACAACCTCACATGGAGTGCATAAGACTGCAGTTCAAATTTAATAGCCTTGATACACTTTTATGATTCAGCGTGAGATATGACATTTCCCTTAATCGTTGACTCATCTGCAGATAACAAATGCAGAGGGTGATAAAGTTGCCCAGCATGCGAAATGGGAGGAAAATGGAGCCTATAACAGCAACCTATTAAAATAACACATTTCTCTTGTTTATGGGGGCAGATATTTGTATATGTACTGGATTGATAGACATACGAATTTTTCACTTACCGTAAATCAGAAAAACATATAAGAGGAAATGCTTGGGATTTTTATTGTCCCACTGCGTAAAGTATAGTTGAAATGTTGAGATTGTATCTTCTGAAATTCCACCGCACGTCTCATTTATAATTACAGCCCAGTTTTCTCTAAGTCAGGGTGGGCTACATATGGTCCACCATGGGTTTTTGAGTGCCCCCCAATTAATCTCATTGGCTACGATACTGCCTTTGACAACAACTTGTCAGGAATTTGGAAGTTTTTTTAATTTTTTACTTTCCCCATTTACCTTCGTTGGGCTTCCCCAATTGCCCTCAGGCAGTTCTTAGCAGCTGCAAATCAACTGGGGTGTGGAAGAAGAAGAAGAAGAAGAAGAAGAAGAAGAAGAAGAAGAAGAAGAAGAAGAAGAAGAAGAAGCAGCTTCCAAAACGTGTAATATTTTCCCCCTGCTTCTGGGTGCACTATTATGACATCACCACAGCTTGTGATGTTGCCAGCAGCCAATGGTTACGGATTGTTCCTGTAATGCTACTGAAGGCATCACAGTGGACAAACAGTTCAGTCAGCATAATTGGAGCCAATGAAGCTTAACTGACATTAGTTGTAATGCCAGACGCTTATCCCATGACATGTTGCAGAGTCATGCTGCATATATTATTATTATTATTATTATTATTATTATTATTTATTTATACCCCGCCCATCTGGCTGAGTTTCCCCAGCCACTCTGGGCATAGCCTCCCGATGATGTGTCCAGCCTTTCCCAGTCCCTGCCACTACCTGCATGTTCAGCAGCATGTGAAGGTGTCCTACATCTCAAGGGACATAGGTGGCGCTGTGCTCTAAACCACTGAGCCTCCTGGGCTTGCCAATCAGAAGGTCAGTGGTTCAAATCCCCATGACAGGGTGAGCTCTGCTTGCTTTGTCCCAGTTCCTGCCAACCTAGCAGTTCGAAAGCATGCCAGTGCAAGTAGATAAGTGGGAAGGTAAACGGCATTTCCGTGAGCTCTGGCTTCCGTCACGGTGTTCTGTTGCGCCAGAAGCGGTTTAGTCATGCTGGCCACATGAACTGGAAAGCTGTCTCTGCACAAATGCTTGCTCCCTCAGCCTGAAAGTGAGATGAGCGCCACACTCCATAGTTGTCTTTGACTGGACTTAACCATCCAGGGGTCCTTTACCTTTTACATCTCAAGTGAAAACTTTTGGATCAAAATTGGGAAGTGAGATTTGAAGTGATTTTTTTTTTAATATTGGGATTCTCCATGACTGTTCATGTGGTGTTTTAGAAGTAGGGGGAGCACGGCTATGTGAGGAAGGGAGTGTTGTGGAAAGAGAGTCTTTGAGTATATAGCAACGGTATTCCCCCCCCCCCCCCCTTGCAGTGACAAAATAAGCAATCTTGAGCAAGCTTAGACGTTTCACAAGGCTCAATCAACATTCTTGTACATTCAGTCCCACAAGAGAAGGAATTTGCTTTCTCACTCTAGCAACTTACACATCAACTCAAATTGTTTCTTTTCTTTGCTGGAAAGAAAATGAGCTCCCAGTTTGCATATCTATTTTTATATCAACCGAGAGACAGTTAATGCCGGAGCCATTATGACAATTTTATGGATTTAAATAGAAAGAGCAGAGAGCAGATCTGCCTGCCTCTATATGTCGCCCATCAAGCTAGAATGCTATTCCAAATATAGTGAAAAATGAATCTTGTGGTGACCTTAGGGCTCAATTCAGTGTTGGCAAAAGAATTCGCAAGAGCTTGCACCTAAGCTATCATGGCCAAAGCCCAGCTGATAGAAGGAAGCAATATGTCTATGAATGGCAGTTCCTGGGAATGATGAGCGTCTGTTGCACTCATTTCCTGCTTGTGAACTTCCCATAGGCATCTGGTTGGTGACTGTGGGAACAGAATGCTGGATTAGAGGGGCCTTTGGCCCGATATAGCAGAGTTTATGACTTCGCTCTCTTCTGACCAAGCGAAACCATCCTAGTTGCTGATACTGACTTAGCACACTCAGCTGTCTTTTACTTGCATCGTTGTGGGAAATCTGTTCAGTCCAAAATCCAACCTCCTACCATGTGCCAAGCTCAGGAAAGGAAGAGGGGCCGTGCACCACTGGGCTTCTGGAGGCCAGGGATCCTAAGGAGCGTTGGCTCCAGCCCAACATGATCTCTGTCATCCACAACTTCCTACACATGTGGGCATGCACATGCGTGTGTGTGCATGTGTGCATGCACATGTGCACACGAGCACACATACAGCACCCTTCAATGTTACAGAAATATATCGGGTATCAATGTAAATCAAACCACTTGCCAATCAAGCAGACTACAGTGGTACCTCAGGTTACATACGCTTCAGGTTACATATGCTTCAGGTTACAGACTCTGCTAACCCAGAAATAGTGCTTCAGGTTAAGAACTTTGCTTCAGGATGAGAACAGAAATCGTGCTCCGGCGGCACAGCAGCAGCAAGAGGCCCCATTAACTAAAGTGGTGCTTCAGGTTAAGAACAGTTTCAGGTTAAGTACGGACCTCCGGAACGAATTAAGTACTTAACCTGAGGTACCACTGTACAGTCTTGTGGATGGTTAGAGCAGTGTTTCCCAACCTTGGGCCTCCAGATGTTTTTGGCCTACAACTCCCATCATCCCTAGCTAGCAAGACCAGTGGTCAGGGATGATGGGAATTGTAGTTCAAAAACAGCTGAAGGCCCAAGGTTGGGAAACACTGGGTTAGAGGTACTGGAGATGAGGTTATCACAAGTGCATCCTACGGAGCCACAGCAGGACAGGAAAAAGAAAGGATTCCTGCACTGCAGAGGGTTGGACGAGATGACCCTTGTGGTCCCTTCCAACTCTATGATTCTGTGATTTGTGAGGAGGCTTCCTTCACCCTCTTCCCAAAGTGCCTCTGCCCATCATAAGGGATATGGGATGTCTAATGCTGTTTGCTAAATGAAGGTAAACTGGAAATGTAGAGGAATAAAGGAGGAAAGAAAAGGAATGAGTAAACTGAGACATTATTGTTGTTGTTACAGTGGTACCTCGGGTTAAGAACTTAATTCGTTCTGGAGGGCCATTCTTAACCTGAAACTGTTCTTAACCTGAGGTACCACTTTAGCTAATTGGGCCTCCCGCTGCCACTGCACTGCCGCCACACGATTTCTGTTCTCATCCTGAAGCAAAGTACTTGACCCGATGTACTATTTCTGGGTTAGTGGAGTCTATAACCTGAAGCATCTGTAACCCGAGGTACCACTGTATTTTACGTTCATAAATTTATTGCAACAACTTAAAATTCAGCATTAAACAAAGCTAAATTGCAGTCACGGGAGTAGGTCGGGTCCAGAATAAACGACCCACATCTCAGGTGTTAATGGCCAGCTTTCTTCAGCATATGCCATGTACTATACAGTGGTACCTTGGCTTCAGGTTACATACGCTTCAGGTTACACACTCTACTAAGCCAGAAATAGTGCTTCAGGTTAAGAACTTTGCTTCAGGATAAGAACAGAAATCGGGCTCCCATTAGCTAAAGTGGTGTTTCAAGTTAAGAACAGTTTAAGGTTAAGAACAGACCTCTGGAACGAATTAAGTACTTAACCTGAGGTACCACTGTATAGTGAAGGTGCCAGGCACACCTCTGTGAGGAGGGAATTCCACAACATAGGTGCTGCCACAGAGGATGCCCTCTACTGGCCCACCTGGCCCACCTCAAACTTCTGAGGGTGGCAGAACTACGAAGAGTGGCCTGTCTGTTGTCTGTAGGGAAGGAGGCTGTCTCTCAGATATTTGGGGGCCAAGGTGTTTATAGCTTTAAACACTACCTATGACTGGGCCTCAAAATGAACTGCAAGCCACTGCCGGTGTTTAGAAAAGGGGGATTAATACACAACTTTCTTTCTTGAAGGAACCAACATTTAGGAGAGAGATTCCATTTTCAGGTTCCAGACCTAATCAGGAATCATACTTACCTGGAAGTAAGACCTGATCAACACAACTTAATGCACAGTGGGACTTAACTCCTTGCACACATTTGCCCTTTATATCAGTTGGATTTGCTTTCAAATGTATCTGTTGAAAGTAGTTTTGCTTCTGCTAATCTTGCTCTGCATAACCCTGAATAGTGCCACATAATTGGGGAGGGTAGTCATTCCATTAGCATGTGCGCACATGCCCCATGTGCATTTGCTAACATGTCTTGAGTCCAAGAGCTATTGCATAAGCTTGTGGTGCGGTGCTATTGACATGTACAACTTTTTCATGAAATTGTGTTCATCGGGAGCCACAAGTACTGGCAGCAGTAACCTAAAGAGCCCTTGGAAATTCCCATTCATGACTTTACGTGTTTACTACATTGCTCAACATAAAGAAAAACAGAGAGGAGGCAGCAGCTGGGGTGGCTATAGGACATTATTTCACACACACCCTCTAATCCTTCCCTTCATCCTTACTGGGGACATAATTTCTACACATGGAATCACCCTACTGCAGATTTGTTTTAAGTGGTGTCGGAAACTTGGCATATCAATGTTCTTAATGACCCACTGAGGCATCATTAAATGCTATTGTTGATTGTAATCACAACAAGATGTTAACTCTCCCAAGCCAAAGCATTTCGGTATGGAAGTAGAAAGCTCATTCTTGAATCGTCCTGCATTAAAAGTCCTTGGAAGGGACGGGACTATAATGAATCATAGAGCAGGGGAGGAAGGAGTAAAAGGACGCCAAAGCGCTTTGTCTTCCCTCAATCACTAGGCTGCTGGCCACTTTTGCTTGTTTTGTTTCTATAATAATAATAATAATAATTTATTATTTATACCCCGCCCATCTCCTAGGCTTCCCCAGCCACTCTGGACAGCTCCCAATAGAATAATAATAATAATATGGTGGTACCTCGGATTAAGAACTTAATTCGTTCCGGAGGTCCGTTCTTAACCTGAAACTGTTCTTAAGCTGAAGCACCACTTTAGCTAATGGGGCCTCCCGCTGCCGCCGCACCAGAGCACAATTTCTGTTCTCATCCTGAAGCAAAGTTCTTAACCTGAAGCACTATTTCTGGATTAGCAGAGTCTGTAATCTGAAGCGTATGAAATCTGAAGTGTATGTAACCCGAGGTGCCACTGTAAAGGGACAAAAGTACAAAGATTCACAAAATGTTTAGGGGTATGCGTCCCCTGCGTCCCCCCAGAAAAAAATCACTGAATAGTGCTAATCATAAACACAGATTTCCAGCAATGAACTTCCAATTTCCTTTTATATTATCCCACATAGCCTCTAATATAAACAGTTCTTAACCCGAGATACTATTTATGGGTTAGCGGAGTCTGTAACCTGAAGCGTATGTAACCCGAGGTACCACTGTAGTAGTAGTAGTAGTAGTAGTAGTAATAATAATAATAATAATAATAATAATAATAATAATAATAATAATGTGATAAAACATCAAACACTAAAAACTTCCTAACACAGGGCTGCCTTCAGATGTCTTCTAAAAGTCAGATAGTTCCACAGGGCGGGCACCACTACCGAGAAGGCCCTCTGCCTGGTTCCCTGTAGCCTCACTTCTCGCAGAAGGCCCTTTGCGCTGGACCTCAGTGTCCAGGCTGTGCAATGGGGGTGGAGACGCTCCTTCAGGTGCATCTATGTTGTCTTTTAAATATTGCTGGATATCCCTGCCAACTAGCTGTGCTAGAACTGCTGGAAGTTGGAGACCAGCAACATCTGGAGGGTCTTGGTTTCCCTATGCCTGTTCTAATGTACATAACACTTCAGGGCCATGGTGTCTGTTGTTCCTTGGGACTGGTAGGGTGGCAGGCAGGGAGCTCAACAGTAGGTGGTGCCAGAGCCAATAAATTCTAGTTTCATCCCTATCCTCCTCCACACTGTGGTAACACTGAAACTAAGGAGGAGGAAGCTGGCTGGATTGGTTGTAAGTAAAAAGGCAGCCAGGTGGGAACTGGTTGAGGGCAGACTGAGCTGGAACAGAATATTCTCACATATGCCAATGCAGAATTTAGATTCCCCCCACATTAAGCTTGTTGCAGTACTTTCAAACTTAGGAAATCTCTCCAGCCACCCTCAAGCTGAATGACCCAATTCCGTTCTACGCTCTCTCTTTTTCTGTGATTGGAATCTTTAAATAGAAATATTTTCTAGTGTGGAAAAGTTAGTGGATGAGTAAAAGAAAATTCCTCAACAGACTTCCATTTCTAAAGATGGACAAAAACATCTCCCACCATCACTGGAACAGCGAGTACTTCTGAGCTGCCTTCCATCAAATAATGATATCACTTTGCAGCACCAGGAAATCCATGTTTTCCTTCTTTACCCATCATTTTCTCATTAGAAACTGGGGAAGCATCCATATTTGAGATCTATATCCTTCCTTGTGCTTCTTTTTCCCATGGACTGGTTACACCCATTCAGTTCTTACACCACAGCTGTGCAGTTTACTCTATTTTCTATTGCCTTTTCCAAGATTTTCATAGTTTTACTGGCTCTGGAAGGAGAAACCACTTGGTGCTCACTCTGTCATTTTTCTTCCGAATACAAATCCCCTCAGTGCACAAGTGTTCACTGGCAGACACAACAGCGATCCCATAATTAATACAAATATGGGATGTGGTGCTGAAAAGTAAGAAAAACCCATTCATGTCTGGTTCTCTGGCTTGAAGTGGTAAAATTCATTTTTGGTGCTTTTTGTTCCTCTGCACAGAGGTCAGGCACTCTTCCAGTTCCTTTAAGAATAATAAAGACAGTCATAATACTGCTCTTTGCAACACTTGGATTCTCCCACCCTTCTAAACCAAAGGAACAAAGTTCAAATTACCCTAAAACAGTGTTTCTTTACGCTGCAATCCAAAAACAAGACCTGCCAAGACAAGAGAGTTTGGATTGGGCTTTTCTGTCTGAGCAGGGCTTAGGATTACACCAATGTAAGTCCCTCACCCCAGCTCAGCTGCGGCACAACCTGCATAATTTAAAACATCATAATTTCTGCCAGCATAAGACCCCAAAACAGGGCACTCCGGGGAAGAGCAGGATGGGGTAAGGAGGTACTTATTCTTATTCCAAGCCAAGGTTGCAGGTTCAATCCCAGTACAGGACAGCTGCCTATTCCTGCATTGCAGGGGTTGGACTAGATGATTTGCAGAGTGCCTTCCAACTCTACAATTATATGATTCAAACTGCATTCAGCTCGGTCACATTGCCTAGGGCCGTCTTTGAAACTCAGGTCCACACTCGCCTACTAGCTCAGTCAGTAATAATAACAATAACAATAATAATAATAATAATTTATTATTTATACCCTGCCCATCTGGCTGGGCTTCCCCAGCCACTCTAGGTGGCTTCCAACAAAATATTAAAATACAGTAATGCATCAAACATTAAAAGTTTCCCTAAATAGAAGATGTCTTCTAAAAGTCTGGTAGTTGTTCTTCTCCTTGACATCTGGTGGGAGGGCGTTCCACAGGTTGGGTGCCACGACTGAGAAGGCCCTCTGCCTGGTTCCCTGTAACTTGGCTTCTCGCAGTAAGGGAACTGCCAGAAGGCCCTCGGTGCTGGACCTCAGTGTCCGGGTAGAACGATGGGGGTGGAGACGCTCCTTCAGATATACTGGACTGAGGCCATTTAGGGCTTTAAAGGTCAGCACCAACACTTTGAATTGTGCTCAGAAACGTACTGGGATCCAATGTAGGTCTTTCAAGACCGGTGTTATGTGGTCTCGGCGGCCGCTCCCAGTCACCAGTCTAGCTGCTGCATTCTGGATTAGTTGTAGCTTCCTGGTCACCTTCAAAGGTAGCCCCACATAGAGTGCATTGCAGAAGTCCAAGCAAGAGATAACCAGAGCATGCACCACTCTGGCAAGACAGTCTGCAAGCATGTAGGGTCTCAACCTGCTTACCAGATGGAGCTGGTAAACAGCTGCCCTGGACACAGAATTGACCTGTGCCTCCATGGACAGCTGCGAGTCCCAGGCTGCGCACCTGGTCCTTCAGGGGCACAGTTACCCCATTCAGGGAGTCCTCCATACCCACCCACCTCCTGCCCCCCCCCAAAACAGTACGGTACTTGTCAGTCTTGTCAGGATTCAGTCTCAATCTGTTAGCTGCCATCCATCCTCCAACCGCCTCCAGACACTCACACAGGACCTTCGCCGCCTTCACTGGTTCTGATTTGAAAGAGTGGTAGAGCTGGGTATCATCCGCATATTGATGGACACCCAGCCCAAACCCCCTGATGATCTAGCTCCTGCTAGAGGCTCCTGAACAGTGTTTGGAATAGGGAGAACTTAGGCTGGCATAATTTATGCCAGCATCCTGTAGTTAGGATTGTTCTGCCCTTCTTACTGAACAACTGCCAAACTTAAGTGAGGAACAAAGAACTGAGCAAGGGCATAGGGAAGTACGGTGCTAAAGTGTTGCGGTGCAACGTGGAAAGATGGTGTTGGCATAAATAAGAGTGGTGGGTTGAGTAGATGGCTTGAAGCTGGTGTAATTTCCTTGGATTGCTCTCCGAGGCTACAATGCTATGAACACTTGCCCATTGAATTCACTGGAACTTACCTCTGGGTAAAACAAAATTTAAAAAAATTCCTTCCAGTAGCACCTTAGAGAGCAGCTAAGTTTGTTATTGGTATGAGCTTTCGTGTGCATGCACAATTCTTCAGATACACTGAAACAGAAGCCACCAGACCCTTATATATAGTGAGAGGGTGGGGAGGGGTATTACTCAGAAGGGTGGTGGGAATGGGTGATTGGCTGATAGGTGTGGTAAACCTGTTGACGACTGTTAACGACTGCAATTGGTTTTACAGGAAAAAGCAAGGGGTGAGATGGCTAAAAATAGCTTTATCATGTATAATGAGATAAGAATCCAATGTCTCTGTTCAGACCAGGTCTCTCCATGGTTTTTAGTCTGGTAATAAGTTGCAATTCAGCAACTTCTCTTTCCAGTCTATTTCTGAAATTCTTTTGTAATAAGACAGCTACTTTGAGATCTTGTATAGAATGTCCTGGGAGTTTGAAGTGTTCTCCTACTGGTTTCTCTGTCTTGTGATTCCTGATATCAGATTTATGTCCATTTATTCTTTGGCATAGGGTTTGGCCTGTTTGTCCAATATAGAGAGCTGAAGGGCACTGTTGGCATCTGATGGCATACACAACATTAGAAGATGAGTAATTAAATAGTCCTGAGATGGTATGTTTGATGATGTTGGGGCCAGTAATGGTGTGTCCAGGTGTATGTGGCAGCAATACACCTGGTGTTGTCCGGGTGTATGTGCATGCTTACCTCTGGGTAAGCATGCATAGTGTTGTGGTCTTAAGAGTACAACCAACTACACATACACATATTGGGAAGCAAGTTCCATTGAACTCAGTATTACTTTGAAATAGACTTGTATAGGATTTCACTGAAAGTGATATAAATGAGTCCTTTATAGTTTAAAATCAATAGAAGACCCAGCAGACTTTTACTTTGGAAAAAGCATGAGGTGGAGAAGTGAACTATACATTTAGGAAAGAAATAGATGTTTAAAGAGATGAGTCTCTCATAAAATAAAATTGAAATCCTTAATACAACAACTTATTTTTATTTATTTATTTATTTTTATAGAATATTTATTAAAGTTTTCAAGAATAATACAATATAAAACAAAAAGAAAAAACAACAAAAATACAAAAATAAAAACAACTAAAAACAGATAGAATTTCCATTTACTTATTTTCTTTTAACTTATTTTCCAGACCTCCTCGTACCTCCCTTTCTTATATTCCAATTCAAATTGTTAGTTCAGCAAATCCTCACCATTAGTTTTTACTTATTTCTAAACCTTATTTTTCATATCTCTTAAGCATTACAGCTGGAAACCACTTAATTTCTGTCCAACATCATTCTAGCATTCATTAATTTTACAATATTTCCGCAAATAGTCTTTAAACTTCTTCCAGTCTTCTTCCGCCGACTCTTTTCCCTGGTCTCGGATTCTGCCGGTCATTTCTGCCAGTCCCATATAGTCTATCATCTTCATCTGCCATTCTTCCAGAATGGGTAGATCTTGTGTCTTCCAATATTTTGCGATAAGTATTCTTGCTGCTGTTGTCGCATACATAAAAAGAGTTCTGTCCTTCTTTGGCACCAATTGGCCAGCCATGCCTAGGAGAAAGGCCTATATTTAAGATCAAAATATTTAAGATCAAAAATAAAATACGTGACTGTAGAATTTATTTGATACTTACCAAAAGGGTGGAGGGGAGTCCAAGGCTTGGTAGAGCCCATACATTGTGATTTTTTTGATTTTTTGGTTTTTTCTTTTTGTATAATTGGGGGAGGGAATATGATAAACTATGTAAATGAACTATACTTATATTTATATGTATACTGATATGTTTATCGGTATGTTTATTTGTGTATTTTATATTTACATTGATATGTTTAATTGCATAGCTTGAATAAAAATGTATTGGGGGAAAAAAAGAAAAAGAAAGGCCTCCGGTTTCTTCAAGAAGGTATATTTAAATACCTTTTTCATTTCATTATAAATCATTTCCCAGAAAGCCTTGATCCTTGGGCACGTCCACCAAAGGTGAAAGAATGTACCTTCAGTCTCTTTACATTTCCAACATTTATTATCGGGCAAATGATAAATTTTTGCAAGCTTTTTGCAAGCTTGACTGGGGTCATGTACCACCTGTAAATCATTTTCATAATATTCTCTCTTAAGGCATTACATGCCGTAAATTTCATACCGGTGGTCCATAACTGTTCCCAGTCAGCAAACATAATATTATGTCCAACATCCTGTGCCCATTTAATCATAGCAGATTTCACCGTTTCATCCTGAGTGTTCCATTTCAGCAGCAAGTTATACATCTTTGACAAAATCTTAGTTTTGGGTTCTAACAATTCTGTTTCTAATTTCGATTTTTCCACCTGGAATCCAATTTTCTTATCCAATTTGTATGCCTCCATTATCTGATAATAATGAAGCCAGTCTCGCACTTTGTTTTTTAGTTTCTCAAAGCTCTGCAATTTCAGTTTATCTCCCTCTTGTTCCAAAATTTCCCAATATTTTGGCCATTTGGACTCCATATTGAGTCTTTTAAAAGCTTTCGCTTCCATTGGTGACAACCACTTTGTGTTTTTTTCCAACAGGTCTTTGTATCTTATCCAAACATTAAACAATGCTTTCCTGACAATATGGTTTTTAAATGCTTTATGTACTTTAACCTTGTCGTACCACAAATATGCATGCCACCCAAAAGCATTATTAAATCCTTCTAAGTCCAAAATGTCTGTGTTCTTTTTATTTGTTAACAATATATGCAGAAGGCCGTAGTCCTAACCGCAGTAACCTGGGAGTAATCCTTGCTGAATTCAACAGGACTTACTTCTGAGTACACCTAGTTATGGTTGCACTGTAAGGCATTGCATGAGAAAAAATATGTATGGCAAATAGGCTTGCAGTTATCTTTTAAAAATGCTCTGTATGGGTGTGGAGGGACTCCACTGTTTAATTAACAAAAGGTCCTGAGTGTTAGAAAGCGTACAGAATATAATACCTTTGTGATAGTACCGTTCATTTGCAGCTCTAGTGAAATCTCTCCCTTTTTTCACATATGCCTTTTACTATGGCACAGGTCCACATTTTTTTCATAATTGGGTTCAGGATGTTTATGGACTACATGCTCTTAGTGGCCTGATAGCAACAGATGTCAAAATCTCAGGCCATAATTTACTAGGACAGGATATTTGGTTAAATGTCAGTAAATGAAGAATATACTAAAATAGCAGTAATTAGAGATGGAAATGGTCTATTAAACCCTCCAATCTACACTGGGTTCAAGTTTCTCCTCCCAGCTATTATTAGTTTTGAATTATGAAGAAATTTCAGAAATACTAGTATTGCACAATGATTATTCACTTTTTAAAGCAAAACAATCCCCCCCCCCATCTCTCTGTCTCTCTAAAGTATGAAATACAGACCTCTAGTGGTCAAAGTCATGTATTTGAGGGGAAATAGATTTTGAAGCAGTTTAACCCAAGGTACCACTGTAAGTTGATTAGGAGAAATGTGCACTGAAATGTTGGTGGACTTCCATGAGGAATTTTTTTTTAATTGCAAATTGTTGTGGGATGTGGAGAACTGGATATAAAATTGGAAAGATGAGAAAACTGGCAGATTTGTCCATCGCTACTCTCCAGGTAGAGCTGGAAATGTCTTGTGCACGGAATCCTGGAAAGTTGCTACCAGTCTGTGTAGACAATACTGAGATAAACAGGCAAATGATATGAGTTTGTAGAAGGTCTCTCTCTCCCTCTCTCTCTCATTACTCCTTTCCCACCATTCATCCCAAGAAAGAAAAATCCAGCAAGCATTTCAACAACACCAGAAAACCTCTATCAAACCACAGAAGTTGTCTCGGGGTGGTAATGATGATGGGGCCTGAACATCTGAAGTAGGGACTCCATTATGGCATTAATGTTGAGCATGCTGGGTTGGATACAGAGTTAAGTGCTTATAATGGGACAGGTAGAAGCTGGGATCCCCTGCTGAATAGAATGGATGAGGACTGAGGAGAAAAGAGAAACCCTCACAAATCAGGTAGAAACCCCTTTGATGAACAGAACTGCCACTCACAAAAAATGCCTCTGTTCGGTTTTTAAGGATCCACTCTTCACGCTCCGACCCCTACATCACAGCCTATGCCATTCAGCATGACACCCCTGCAACCCTCAGTGGAACAGTTTGGAGGGGCTGGCAGGCTGGAATATCTCTCCTCCCATCCATCCATTTTAAAAGTAATAATAATAAATTTATAAAACCCCACATTTTCTCGCGACAAGCACACACAACAACCCTGATTATGCTGAGTTTTATTGACTGGCCTGAGTTCACCCAGTGAGCTTCATGAATGTGAAGCCATATCTCCCTAGACCTAGTCCATCACTCTAACCACTTGTTGCTATTGTCAGGGTGAGTAGCCAGGTGAGAAGGAATTGAGAATCTGGAGGACTGAAGGGTAAGAGCTAGGAAGATCTAGGGCCATATAAGCAGTGTGGATGAAGGAGTTAAATTCTCCTCCCACTATTAAAATCCAAGCCAGAGATTCATTATGGGGTTGCAGCGCTCATCTCATATTTGAGATGAGCATTATGAACCCCCAAGGCTCATATTTCTGAAACAGGAAACATAAGTTTTGGTGCTATTGCTAATTGTCAGGTCCATGAGAACACTCTTCCCCACTAGCTGGCCCTGGTGTGTTTATATACAGGAAATGAGGATAACCTTAGGATCATGGGATTAATAATTGTGGGAGTAAATATTTTTATTTTGGTGCATTATTGCTTCTAGCCATACAAGATAACTGCAGCAAGGAACTCAGAACATTATGTTTCTCACTGCAGCAGTTAAAAGGACAGCTAGGGGGGAAAGAAACCAGAAAGGGATGAAAGGGAACAAAATCCCTAGTTAATTGGGGGAGGGGAATACTTAAAGCCAGGGCTTTTTTCCTGCCAGAACTCAGTTCCGGCACTTCTCAGGTGGGCGCCATTGCCATTATAATAGAAAAAGGGAGGCATTCATGGTGAGTTCTGGCACCTCCTTTCCATAAAAATAGCACTGCTTAAAGCTATTCTTAATAAACATATTTCAAATGTTCTTCGGCATCACTTCTCACTTTGAAAATAATGATTACTGGCATCTTTGTCCAAAATCTTGATTCTAACTTTTTTGTGGCTGTTCACAGCCTGTGCTTTCCGGTTGTTTTCCTATTCTGCTTGTTGGGCACTTGGAAGCTCTCCCCTACCCCATTCTTCCTCAAGTGATCCTGGCCAATCAGTGATAAGAAACTGGACATAATGATGTCATCATGATATGTAGCCAATCAGGATTTGTTGTGTGGTGATGTCTACTGAAGCCCATTAGACTGAGGACAATTTTCTGTACATGGGCAAACCTTAACAGTTATGGATAACTACTAGGCCTAGAGAGTTTATCAGCCTTTCCACAATAAACCCTAGGGAAGTGTTCAAAGGGTGGTCCTTTTCCATTGTAATGAATGATATGCCCACACTGACACCCAACCACCCATATATTTGGCTCAGTAATATTGCCGAATGCTTTCCATTCTTCACTGAGGAAATTGTAGAATGAAGTTGGTATGTACTGTTGCCACTTTTGTGGAAAAAAGAAACATACTCCAACCATATAGGTAAAGGGACCCCTGACAGTTAAGTCCAGTTGTGGACGACTCTGGGGTTGTGGCGCTCATCTTGCTTTATTTGCCGAGGGAGCCAGTGTACAGCTTCCAGGTCATGTGGCCAGCATGATTAACCTGCTTCTGGCAAACCAGAGCAGCGCACGGAAATGCCGTTTACCTTCCCACTGGAGCGGTACCTATTTATCTACTTGCACTTTGACGTGCTTTCGAACTTTTAGGTGGGCAGGAGCAGGGACTGAGCAACGGGAGCTCACCCCGTCATAGGGATTCGAACCGCCAACCTTCTGATCGGCAAGCCCTAGGCTCTGTGGTTTAGACCACAGTGCCACCCGCGTCCCCGACGCCAACCATATATGCACCCACAAAGAGTGACGCTTTCATTCCATTTGCAAAAGAGAGTCATGGCACTCTGCTGACCTTTCGACAGGCTCCATGGCTGCTTGCTATCTCAAAAGTCCTTGTCAGAAAGCAAACACTGCAAGTTTATGTGAGCTTGAAATCTGGCTTGTGGCGTTTGGTTACATGATTACGGTTAATGAAGTTCTCGCAGGAAGCTGCAGTCACTGGCATCTCGTTTTTCATTCAGCAAAGAGCTGTTTACCTTGCAGAGGCCCAGCATCCTCCTCTGTTATCTCAGGCAGTTTAATTAGAAGGCATGATCGTCCAACATAGGAAATGAGTAGAGTGCTAAATAATGGTTGGTGGAACAGTCTGAAGCAGCACATTCTCATCAGTGACTTATTATAATCATTGTAATTAAAAATAAAAAAAATAAAAGGTCAAACAGGACAGTCATGTACAACAGGGATTAGCAGCTCCCCAGATAATTTGTTGAAAAATGGAGCCTCAAGCAGCCCCCACTACCGCCATTTATACTTGCTTGAATGTCTGCTCTGTTAACAAAAGCTTTCTGTGCCTTGCCAGTCCTAAAAAGAGGTCAATCTACTACTATTATATTGTTGCCAGGGTTCCAATTGGAATTGTATATCTATGGAATTAATTTGCACCCATCACATGCATTAGTCAAAAGATAACAGCAGCATATAAAAAGCAGTTTGGCATCTATAATTGTGATGATTGTCATAGTCTTGCCAACTAGAAGTTTTGACCTTTTATCAGAATACTTACTCAGGAAGTTAAAAACAAAAACTAATCTACTGTTCCATTTTTATTTTTACTTTGGGGGCTTTCCACATTTGTCATTTATACTGGTATGACTTCGGGGGGGGGGGGGTTCAGATTTTTTTCATCGTCTTTATTCAGCTAGTCTTCTGAAATGATTCCCTGGGAAGAAGGATTGATGGTTAAACCACTCTTAGAATTGTAGCTCTGTGAAGGGAATAGGGGGGTCTCCTAATAATTCTCAGCACTCTTAACAAATTACAGTTCCCAGGATTCTTGGGGATGGGGGATCCATGGCTGCTTATAGTGATATGATACTGCTTTGAATGTGTAGTGCGGATGGGCTGCCACTCTCCAATAACAATGACATACGGCCAAAGAGGCAGACAATCAGCTACAAAGTCACTCTTTAAAATGTTGGATCAAACAGCAACTGTAACACTATAAGTGGCAAGTGCAGAAAAGTGTGAGACTGGAACCAGCATTGTTGCCACAAACTTTCAAGACTTTCCCCTTGTCCTTAAATAAAACAGGTGGGGTTTTTTTTCAACAACATTGTGGTGTCTTTATTATATATATGCAGCTGTAACTCACCAGAACTCAGTTCCGGCACCTCTTCAGGTTGGCCCCATTGCCATAATAAGAAAACAAGGGAGGTGTTCATGGTGAGTTCCAGCACCTCTTTTTCTAGAAAAATAGCACTGTATATGATATATGGTTTATTTATATACTATGTAAGAGGGGCTCACATATATAACACCCCAGAAGGTATTTCTTCTACCATAGCCAAAGTCTTGGATTCAAGCAGGAATCAAGCATGTTTCTCACTCTCTGGTTCCTGCCTTCTTCCTACTTCTAGTCCAGCTCTCTCCCACACCCAATTCTGGTCTTTGTCCTTCTCACGACCCACCAGGTGAGGGAGGGGCCACCCATTTGCCCTCTGGCACAGAGCAAACTTCTTATACCAACTTATACTTAGGGGCATTGTGGCCCTTGCCTGGCTAATTCAACAGTGGGATCTTCCATTAGATTCAAAGGCTTACTGAATCCAGGAATTAGAAGAAACTCGCGTCTACAGCCTAACTCCCAGCCCCTACCATGACCAAGAAAAACCCACCCTCACAACAATAATTTTAACTGCATTCTCTGGTGGAGGCTTGTAGTGTATCTCTAGAGAACTGTGAGTTGGATCCAGAAGCAGTTCCTCCAATGGGGAAATCCCCCTTCATTGGCAGATGCCTCTCTGCGTCCATCCCAGTATTTTCAGGCTGTGCTGTGGCATTTGGAAGAACTTCATTTCCAAGTAGCAACCAACCATGGGATGCAAGTAACAGCTTGGTAATCCAGCTAGCTGTAATGGCCACTCTTCTGCTTGATTTTGAAAGGTTACAGTGACTATATTTTAGGCAGCACATTTATATAGATCAGATTGGGGCATTGGTTCCATGTTAAAATGAGAGCAATATCCAGTAACACCTCTCTCTCTCTCTCTCTCTCTCTCTCTCTCTCTCTCTCTCTCTCTGGCCTGCATTTCACAAGTTCCAAAGCCAAAGAAGCCCTGCAGTTATTACTTCAGTCAGGAAGGCATTTTGCCACTATTCTTCTCTGGAACAATATTTTTAATGTTTTCTTTCTACAAGCAAGTTTAGATTTAAGGCCTCCCCATGGTGAATCTTAAGTATCTATAGGAAACCTAAATGGCACTAAGCCTATATTTTCATGAGACCTTTAAAAGCACAAAGACACACATTAAAAACTGATATGGAAATATGGAGAACTGAATTTAAGATTAAAAAATTGAGAAAACAAAATTGACACTTTTGCCTATCTCTGTTCTTTAGTAGTAAGTGTGCAAAAGTTTGGACTGTCATTTCTTAAAGCATTTCTAAACATTCATGAAGAAAAGACGATCGGGTTGTATCCTGCAAATTTCCCTTTATGACCTCTTTTTAAGTGTATTTGTTATGGTTAATCAACAAAATGGGAGCATGATGGGAAATAGAAGCAAATATGAAGCCTGATGAAAGAAAACACAAATTAAATTATGCTCCTGCTTAATTGCTGTGTAGACTCTACACAGCTCTGCAAAGCTCATTAAATTAATTTCATTATAATAACTAATTACAGGGTGATCTATCAAAATACAAAGCTGTTGTTTTTTTATATATCTTTGAAAAGGTCAAGGCCAATTTCACTATTTTCCCTTTTCTATAGTTAGCTAACATTTAAAAAGCAGGGGGGGGGGAGGAAAGTTCATTATTGTTGCAGAATGCAAATTTCCGCAATTTACCTCTCAATGAAATACAGGACAACTATTGATGGTTTGAAAAGATCCAGAGTGCATCACATAGGTATTTTGATCAGCACAGAATTATGCAGCTGGATAATCTGCCACTATCACTGATACCCAGAATGCAGCCGTGAAATGTTTGTGATCGTTTGGTCGGCTCTTAAGAATGAATGCTCCTCCTGATTTAAGTGTCTTTCATGCATTGTCTAGAGAAATTTTGCACTTTCCCTAGATTAGTGATAATGTAAATGAAATGTATTGCAGTAAATGGAGAAATCACCATGCTACAGTTTTTATAACTAAATCTTCATGTTTCCTGGCAAAGAAAGGGGGATAATTTAGTGCAAGGCGTAGGTATGTTCCAAGCTGTTATGCTGCATCACATTGGTGGTAGCTGCCATCTTGATTTTCCACTTCAGAAAGGATGTGTTTCTGCTTCAGTTGTTAAGCTTTTCACTTGATTTCAGATTTTCATACCAGTGCAACAGCTGTGGATTTCCTGAAGAACATCTTTTATCGGTGCTACCTTTGAAAGCGTTAGAAGTTCCCTTGACTATAAAAATCCAATTTGGATCTTAGCAATAGTTCCTTAGTGCAGCTTAGACACTGGGCCCCTTGGCCGTTATTTCTCAAAGTAATATAACCTCAAACAAATAGCTTGGCAAGGTCATACAGGTGATAAGGTTACAAAAATATCTCACTTAAACTTTATCGTGAGAAAGTCACACAGCTGTCCTGTTCCAGGAATCTACAGTACCAAATAATATTTCTTAATGAGCAAACATGAAAGGCCGTCACTATACCTTGCATGCCCTCCAAATGTCCTGGGAAAACCAGGACACCCCATTTTTCCTCACAAGAGCATGGCAATGGCTGCTGTGATCTCTCGCGATTTCGCACCGAGATCTCACCCCAGAAAAAGCACCTTTTTCAGGGCTGCGATCTCACACAGCACCCCGAAACACACATTTTGGGGCACCATGAGAGCGCCCCTCAAGAAATGTGACTTTTGTGCTCTCAAGCGGATTAGATGACAAACACAGGAGCACGGATGGGAAGACACACATCCTGGTTTCAGGACTTAACATATTGAAGGATATTATCTTGTGCAATTAAAATAGGCAACATCTGAACAGGGACATACAAAGATTCCTTGAGCAGACCAAACAAGAACATGTTTCCCACCCATAATGGCCAACCGGGGGTCTCTAGGAAAGTGACCAGGGCAAGAAAGTTATGGCCTTCCCCCAGCAACTTGAACTCAGTGGCATACTTTCTCTGAAAGTTCATGGTCCTCTTATTTCATGCCCTCAAAATTCCAAACTAAGGTGGTTTTATTCAGCAGATTATAATACCATATTGGCCCAAATATAAGATGCACGCCCCCCCTCCAAATTCCAACCGTGAAAAGTTAAAAGTCGCAACCTTACAAAAATTGGCTTTTATGATATCACTGCTGCAACAGACACATGGTATTGACAGTGCGGTATTGATTTGCCTTTATGGTGCTACAAACAGGTAGTAGTAGTAGTAGTAGTAATAATAATAATAATAATAATAATAATAATAATAATAATAATAATAATAATTAATAAAAAAATATTATTTATACCCCGCCCATCTGGCTGAGTTTCCCCAGCCACTCTGGGCAGATCCCAATCAAGTATTAAAAACAATACAGCATTAAATATTAAAAACTTCAGATGCCTTCAGATGTCTTTTAAAGATAGGATAGCTACTTATTTCCTTCACATCTGAATGGAGGGTGTTCCACAGGGTGGGCGCCACTACCAAGAAGGTCCTCTGTCTGGTTCCCTGTAACCTTACTTCTCGCAATGAGGGAACCGCCAGAAGGCCCTCGGCGCTGGATCTCAGTGTCCGGGCTGAACGATGGGGGTGGAGACGCTCCTTCAGGTATACAGGACTGAGGCCGTTTAGGGCTTTAAAGGTCAGCACCAAGACTTTGAATTGTGCTCGGAAACGTACTGGGAGCCAATGCAGATCTCTCAGAACCGGTGTTATGTGGTCCTGGCAGCCACTCCCAGTCACCAGTCTAGCTGCTGCATTCTGGATTAATTGCAGTTTCCGGGTCACCTTCAAAGGTAGCCCCATGTAGAGCGCGTTGCAGTAGTCCAAGCGGGAGATAACTAGAGCATGCACCACTCTGGTGAGACAGTCCGCGGGCAGGTAGGGTACCAGGTGGAGCTGGCAGACAGCTGCCCTGGACACAGAATTAACCTGTGCCTCCATGGACAGCTGTGAGTCCAAAATGACTCCCAGGCTGTGCACCTGGTCCTTCAGGGGCACAGTTACCCCAGGGAATCCCCCACACCCGCCCACCCCCTGTCCCCCCAAAACAGTACTTCTGTCTTGTCAGGATTCAACCTCAATCTGTTAGCCGCCATCCATCCTCCAACCGCCTCCAGGCACTCACACAGGACCTTCACCATCTTCACTGGTTCTGATTTAAGGGAGAGGTAGAGCTGGGTATCATCCGCATACTGATGAACACCCAGCCCAAACCCCCTGATGATCTCTCCCAGCGGCTTCATATAGATATTAAAAAGCATGGGGGAGAGGACGGAACCCTGAGGCACCCCACAAGTGAGAGTCCAGGGGTTTGAACACTCAACCCCCACCACCACCACTTTCTGGACACGGCCCAGGAGAAAGGAGCGGAACCACTGTATGACAGTGCCCCCAGCTCCCAACCTCTCTAGACGGTCCAGAAGGATGTTATAGTCGATCGTGTCAAAGCGTTTAAGCCACTTGCGGGGCCACTCTAGTACCAGTAGGATTTTCTTCTACATTTGTCATTTACAGGTGTGAGTGCCTGTGGAATTTCAAGGGAGTGACTTATATTCGGGTATTGTCTCCCCCCCCCTTGAATTTTAAAGGTGCGGCTTATATTCAGGCCAATACGGTAGTTCATTCACTGCATCATCTGGAACAGGGCCGGGGAACCTGTGACCCCGATGTTGCTGGAGTGCAGCCATAACCATCAGACATTCTGGGAAGGGGCTGGTGGGAGTGGGAGTCCAGAAACACCCCTGATTTAGAGTGTGTTCTACCATGCATGCAAAATTCCATTTGTGTCTGCTGGCCAAAAGAGGCTGGTGACCCAATGGAACCTTAATTCCCAAGTAGTGCAGCTGAAAGTAAGCCTATATTTCCCTCATATGGCTACAGTTTCCAGAGTACCCCTTGAAGAAGGAATGATTTTTAAATCACTCTGAAAAGTATAGCTCTGGAAGGGGAACAGGGGTCTCATAACAACTCTCCGCAGCCTTAGCAAATCACAGCTCCCAGAATTCTTTGGAGGGGGCAAGCCATGGCTCCTTAAAGTGTTATCATAGAGGTTTAAAAGCATGATGTGATGGCAGCCTTATGATTCGCCAAAAGGCAATTCTCTTTATTCTTTTTTGTGGCGAACTGAAAGGCAATCCTGATTAATAATGAGGCTAATAGTTTTGGTGCTAGGGTGTGTCAAATGTTGCACATGTTTAAAAACCCTAAAATGGGACCTTCTGTGGTCAGTATATTGTTTTATTTCTTCAAAGCAGGAATTATTGAGAAACCTCCGTTTAAAATATCTGCCTTAACTTTTTAAACTTCATAAAAATAACAAAGATTCTTTCTGAGAGGTGCCTAAACTATAATTTACAGTCAAATTTCCCATGAATAGGGGAAATTAAATTGTGGTCCTTGATATTCAGTTACACATAATTAGGTATTCAGTGCTAGTGCAATTCCTAAGAAACTGAATGATCCTTAGCTAATATAAGTGCATTCTGTAGCACTCGTCCTCTGTGAAACAACACTTTTGCTATAATGGAATTATATCCAGGAGTCATTGCAGATATTCAGAGTTAACATGCTCTTTTGCAATACTGCACCCCCACAATTTGTCAATTAAACAACAAGTAGCCATGGAATCACAGAGTGCAGTCAAGTTTCTATCCAGGAATAATTATAGCTTCAACCAGTGCTGCAGTTAGGCAATTCTAAGGGTGGTGTTCAACTAACTTTTATCAACTAACTAATTCCATCAAAATTAATGACCGCTCCCCACTTAAAACGGGGGGCGCCCTTTGCGTGGACGCGCGCAGCCCCTAGATCTGGAGCAGCTCCAACAGCATAGGCTTGGCTTTGCCTTCCCTCAGGTGGGATACCTGGAGGTCTCCGCCTACCTCTGTCAGTTGTCCAATCCCTCCTGGGAGAAGCGTTGCCAAGGAGACCAGGCCAGGTAGGGGAGGGATTACCTGCCCACACAATAGAGGGAGGATCTTACCTGGGAATCCTCACTTGGGTTCCCCGTTAAAGGGGTTTCTGAAGGGAGGCTTTGACCGTACGCCGAAAGGTCGTCATTGCTCTCCCCTCCGGTGGCGGCGTAACGGGGGCGGCTATCTCTGCTTGAACATATGTTCTCCAGAGCCGGCCCATCCCCCCCCACACACACTCGATAACCCTGATGCTCCCTAGGTCCCCGGCTGGGGACTGGGGAGGGAGAACGCCCAATGCCTGAGCCAAGGTCTACCCACATTTGAAATTTAATAAAGTTGTGGCCAATTTAATCCCATAGCACGTTGTCTTGAGTCATTATTCCACATGACGGGGGGGACCGCTCGGGATCTGGGGACTCAGCCTGTCCACGCAATGGCCCTACATTAGTCATGACCATGAATTTCAACGGGCCTACCCATTGAAAAATTAGTTGAGCACACCCCTAAATTTTTAAATTCTGGATTTAATGGTTTTAAGAGGGGGCCCTCTCTTTAGATAGTAGTGTCTATTACTTCACTTGCTTCAGAAATACCCTCCTGCTCATTTTGCTGAGTATTATACTCTCTTTATGTATCTCTTACTAAAGTCCTATTCACATGACATGGCATGCACATGAATGAATGTAGGTAAGGCAGGTTGGTATCCACTACCCCCACCCTGAGGTGCATGCATTCAACAGACCTTGTGAACAAACCCTACACAAGTATGAACTGTATGTCTAGAGCAGTGATGGCCAAACTTGGCCTTCCAGCTGTTTTTGGGACTACAGTTCCCATCATCGCTGACCACTGGTACTGTTAGCTAGGGATGATGGGAGTTGTAGTCCCAAAACAGCTGGAGGGTCAGGTTTGGCCATCATTGGTCTAGAGGATCAGCCCACACATTCTGGGATCCTGTAAAACTCAGTTTGTACCTATTAACTATTCAAAAGACCCTTCTGAACCTGCACCAACCAGGAATGTGATTACAGGGTGTATGATGTCATGTGAACAGATCTTATGTGAATTCACAATACATGGCTGCTGCTTCTGCCAATGGAACAACTAACTACTTTCCTGTTACAGGCAACACACCCCAAATATACAATTTCTTCATACTATTATTCCATTACAATCAGCAAGAAAACATGTTTGGTTCATTGATTTTGGCTCATATTTATTTTAATCATAGTGACTTAGCATACCCAAAGTGAGTTTAAGAATAAAGCCAATATGCTTGCTAATCAGACACAAATTAACTTTTGGCAAAAGATCCACGTAAGTTCAGATAGACAAGTTTCTGAATGCCAAGAGGTTTTGTTTTCATTAACAGCTATTAAACTTCCATGATCCAAGACGACCTCTTAAGTGATTCACTAAAAACATATTTAATTGCGTTGTTTGTCTTGGTCTCCAGTGAGCAGCCAAAACATAGCCTATGAATGTTACTCAGATGCTGATTATTTTGATCCATAATATAACCTAAACAGAACACCAAGATATCTGGGATCTAGCAGTTGTGCTACATTTGGCATTTACATTGAT
Source organism: Podarcis cretensis (assembly GCF_951804945.1). NCBI lineage: Eukaryota > Metazoa > Chordata > Lepidosauria > Squamata > Lacertidae > Podarcis > Podarcis cretensis. Next base: position 77,268,282 of record NC_137174.1, read on the forward strand.
AAGATACTGCAGTGGAAAGAACAACATTTCATTCATTTTTCATGATGTAATGTCCAGGTTGCTTAGGTCAGTCCAGTGCTTTTTTGTCTTTAAAAAAAATGTTAAGGGGTACTCTCATTTTCCTACTCATATTGAAATACTGCCCCTCAATGAGACCAAACTTAGATTCACAAAATGTTTAGGGGTATGCGTAGCCCCAGGAAAAAAAGCACTGAGTCAGTCCCTTGTTCTTGTAGAGTGCAAGAAAACATTAATATACCTAAATTCAAGAAGTCATTACAATTGATATAAAATTGTTCTAAACAAGGATGGGGAACTTGTGGCCCTCCAGATGTTGATGGACTCCAACTTCCACCAGCCCCAGCCAGTTGTCAGGAGCTCAGCCTACACTTGAGTAGGACCCTGGTAGAGACACATGACTGGCATGTTCTTTCCCTCCTGGTCAATCGTTCGGGAGCTTCATGAGCTTTCTTCAGCCTGAACATCACAGCGACCGATGCCAACCGACACTGGCACACTTAGGGATCCGCAGAGTTTGTGCATCATGCGTAACAGACCTCAGCAACTCAGCATTTTGGCTAATCTACTTAATTTACATATAAACACACACGGAGCACTGCAACATGGCTCCTTCTCTCTCTAGCATCAGACAGCAAAGAGAAAAAGAACAAAGAACAATAGTACCACTTCACTGAACACAGTAACACAAACATCCTGTCTTCGTCACTTCCCACTCTGTGGAGTCAAAACATATACCGTCATGTGATAGACAACAATCCCATGACTGCAATCATGGAGCGGGAATTCTAAACACCAGCATGGCTACTGATCAAGGATGATGAGAATCATAGCTCAACAACATATGGAAAGTCACAGATCTCCCATCCTCGATCTAAAGCTTAGCTCTTAATGCCTGGATTTCATTTTGATGTACCAACCTAAGGGCAGGAGGCAGACATGCAGTGCAATACTGAGAATTGTTTCAAGAATGTAACAAGTAGCAAACACCCTTTCCCACTATTGTTGTGGATCTGTGACAAAGTGGAATACAATAACATTGTGTGGTAACCCACCATTACTATGGTGTGTGTGTGTGTGTGTGTGTGTGTGTGTGTGTGTGTTTTGTGGAAATGATGACTGGGTGGGGGACCAATGGAAGAGGAGAATAAACGTTCCCCCTAAAGGTCATTCTAGTGATTCCAACTTGCATTCCAACTTATGGGAATTCTCTTCTTCCACAAAGCTACTGAAAGGTGGCAGGAAAGGGTTAGCTATCCGTTTTTCCAATACCACTCTTAAAATTGGTTGCTAGCTAGGAAACTGCTATGGAGCCATTTGCTGAGAGTTGTTAGGGGACCCCTATCTCCCATCTGCAGAGCTACAATTCTCAGTGTAGTTTAACAATCAATCTCTCTTCGCAGGAAACTCTGAGAATTGTAGGTCTGGAGGGTGAAGGGGATCTCCTAACAATTCACAGCACACTTAACAAACTACAGCTCCCAAAATTCTTTGGGAGAAGCCATTAAACAGTCATGGCAAGTGGTAGGATAGTGCTTTAAATGTATAGTGTGAATCTGCTCTTATTCTTTTTTAAAACAACAGCAACAACAACAACAACAACAACTGTTGCCAGGGATTGAATTTAGGGCCATGTGCTTTTCCCGTGAGCACTGGTCCCTGCCCAAATAACATAACTTATGTCAATTGAAATCAAAGTACTAGGTTAAATACAGTGGTGCCTCGCAAGACGAAAAGAATCCGTTTTTTTGCGTTTTTTTCGTCTTGCGAAGCAAGCCCATTGATGGTTTAGCGGATTAGCGCTATTAGCGGCTTTTAGCGGCTTTTAGCGGCTTATCGGCTTAGCGGATAAGCAGATAAGTGGCTTAGCGGCTTAGAAAGGGGGGGGGAGGGAAAAAAACCCGCAGGAACTCGCAAGACATTTTTGTCTTGCGAAGCAAGCCCATAGGAAATTCGTTTTGCGAAGCACCTCCAAAACGGAAAACCCTTTTGTCTAGCGGGTTTTCCGTCTTGCGAGGCATTCGTTTTGCGGGGCACCACTGTATTTGGAGCATAATGCAGGCTTCTCCGGAATATGGAATTTAATTCATGAAAATGTAGTTAGAGTATTAAACATCTACCATAATTGCTGTTAAGAAACTGTTGAACAAGTCCATTCCCCCCCCCCACCACAAAAAAATATTTAAATATAAAGGCAAAGCAGTAGTGATAATATTCTCATTTTTCTTCCCCAGATGAGCCTGGAATTAATTTTCCAAATAGCCTCTACCTGAACTTATCAAGATGCTCCTAAATATGTCCACAGAAGAGACTGTGAAAAGAATTCACGTGGACTGCCCCTCACTGGGAAGGCACAACTACATGCTAATTGTTGTTCCAACGGTTTACACCATCATCTTCATCATAGGTATATTCGGAAACAGTTTGGTGGTGATTGTTATTTACTTCTTCATGAAGCTGAAAACTGTGGCAAGTGTCTTTCTGTTCAATTTAGCTCTGGCTGATTTGTGTTTCCTTGTGACTTTGCCACTGTGGGCGGCCAATGCCGCCATGCAATACCGCTGGCCTTTTGGCAGTGGCTTGTGCAAGTTAGCTTCAGCCGCAGCAACCTTCAACCTGTATGCCAGCGTGTTTCTCCTGACGTGCCTCAGCATTGACCGTTACTTGGCAATCGTGCACCCAATGAAGTCCCGGCTTCAGCGCACGATGCTTGTGGCCCGGGTAACTTGCATCATCATCTGGCTGATGGCGGCCCTTGCCAGCTTGCCTGTGATTATCCACCGTACCGTATACTTAATCGAAAATGAAAATATAACGGTATGTGCTTTTCGGTATCAGACCCCCTCCAACACAACCAACGGCACGACACTCAAAGTTGGATTGGGCTTATCGAAAAACATGCTGGGGTTCTTGATCCCCTTCGTGATCATTTTAACAAGCTATATATTAATCTGGAAAGCCCTGAAGAAAGCATACCAGATTCAGAAAAACAAGACCAGAAACGATGATATTTTCAAGATGATTGTTGCAATTGTCCTTTTCTTCTTTTTTTCTTGGGTTCCTCATCAAATATTCACTTTTCTGGATGTGCTGATTCAACTCAGTGTGATCACCGATTGTAATATCATCGACATTGTGGATACAGCGATGCCTTTCACGATCTGCTTAGCGTATTTTAACAACTGCCTCAATCCCCTCTTTTATGGCTTTTTTGGAAAGAACTTCAGGAAATATTTCCTCCAGCTTCTGAAATACAGCCCCCACAATGTCAGACACGCTAGTTTCACGACAAAGATGTCCTCTCTTTCCTATCGGCCTTCGGAAAACCTAATCCTAACAGCCCCCAAAAATGGGTTTTTGGACACTGAGTGACGACTTGGCGGAGCACGTTTTCCACAACCTAGCTGGCCAGCACAGTGATGTTCACCCAGAGTCCCAACCACCACAGCTTTAAGTGTTTAACCATCTGAGACACATTGTCCTATTAAAACTGAGCAGTGGCCTCTCGTTTCGTCTTGTGAAGAGGATTGTTGGTTGTTTACAGCAAATGTTAATGAAAGTAAGTAAGCTGAGGTATTCACCATCAGCCTGCCTTTCTAAAGCTTGGGGGACAATAGTATGTGGAAGAGCTCTTGAAATGTGCTAGGAAGTGTGGTCCAATTCATTCTATCAAGGCTCTGAGATTTGCTTTGAACATGCACAAGCAACTCTGACATTGCCTTTTGGGGCCTATTACACAGGAGACATAAGAAAAGCCTGTTTTCAGACTGATGAAAGCAAAGTAAAAGTCACGAGGTTTTTCAAGAATGTGAATTTATATGTCATATGTACTACTTGATTGTAATCAAAATCTACCTATGCTACATTTACATATATACACCATAAAGTCCATTCTAGTGTCAGTAGGAAACTTGGATGAGCATACATTTGGAGGTCATTTTCAAATAAGGCAGGAGTGTACATCTGAAATAGAATGAAACCACATATGTGTAAAATGCTTCAGTTTTCAAATTACGCTTGTTACCTATTCGACTAAATGCAACACATAAAATTGTGTTCTACATTTCATTGAAAAGTGCCCTCATTCTGTAGATATTTGTTCAACGCTTGACTTCTGTGGAACTATATCTATTTGTTGTTTATATAAGACAAATGTTCCTTCCAATAATATGAGCCCTAAAGCGTTTTGAGAGTAGAGGCCATATGTGTAGAAGAATTGGGTGGGGAAGTGATTTGTGATTGGTGTCAAAGTTCACCAAATTTACCCAATCCAGTGTGGACCATCTTGCACAGCATCCTGAGTGGTGACACTTTACTCCATGTAGCATCCTTTTGTATCTGTGGGACTGATCCATTAAGGAAATTTATATGTGTAAACTTGCTCCAATGTTTTGGGAACAGGATCTCCTCCCTGGGCAATTCCTGGTTGACTTTTTGTCAACCAGGAAGTGCTGCTGATTTAGACTGAGGACAAATCAGTGAATATGCATAAACAGTTTATTCACATGTGAATTTGAGTCCTCATAAACTCAGGCAATAGGAACAGTTTGGGCATGCCTGCACTGTCTAGATTTCAGTTGATTGGTCAGAATATATCCTATAAGTAGAATGCACAGACCCCTGTAGTGGATTCTACTCTTAATTTGTACTTAGGTGCATTCTTAATGTATTTTTTTATTTTTTGCCAATGTTGGTCCACCCCCAAACTGGTATTATCCTCACCACAATTAAACCAAAATTTTGCTGATGTCATTGGCACACCCCTTCTCCATCACTGCAGATATACATAATTTTTTAAAATCTGATTTGGCCTTCATCTACAGCTTTGACTGATTGAGATTTCACCATCACTATTTCCTTTCTCTGGTTTTTGCACATGCTGATCTATTTTTACAACAACAACGGAGAGCAGGGGGGGAGCTCCCCCCCCGAATCTTCCATACGCTTTTTAGACTTGTGTACATTTGTTGTGTTATATCACAGCCAACTGCCTGGAATGTGTCATTATGCTCATGAAACATACAACGTGGACACTGCAAGGAAGTTAGGAGGTGTGCCTGGGCTTGATGCATCCTTAAGCAGTACAGCAGATTGCACTATGACTTCAGGATTTTTTTCCCATGTAACTGATTTGGTGTTCATGGAAAGAAAGAAATGTGGTTTGCTAGGTTCAATGTCTACTGAAATCAGATGGATTTATTTTACTGATTGCAAACTATACACATCTACTTTATATCCCATCAGCAGTTGTTACAAGTCTTCAATGCTCCTTATTGCTGTATATGTGCGCATATACTTTGCATTGTTTTAAATATGTAAAACATACATATTGTGTGCAATCCAAAGAAGATAATGCATATGTCCCATTACCAGTCTTACTTTTAAAAAAAATTTAAATATGCTCTGGATCACAGGCAACTTTGCTGTCTGTCAATGTCACAACAGATTAGGATCCTTCCAGCTGGACCACCTGTCTCCATCATTGGGCAACCAAACAGCTGTTGGGAAGATCACAATCACAGCAAGATCGAGATAGCCTTGCCTTGCTGCTTTCCCTATCCCTCCAGTTCTAACCTAGAACTTCCATCAGCCCTGACCAGCAAAGCCTATAGTCAGGGATGGTGGAACTTGTGGTCTACAACATCTGTAGGACACCAGGTTGGGTAAGCTTACTTTAATCTTTGGTGGAATGTGGAGTTTGCATTTAGCAGTCAGGATGGACAGCAACTGATTTCACTGGAACATAAAGCCAATTCGCACTTCATTGGCAATGAACTGGCCATCCCCAGCTCACCAGCACAATCTTCATGTAGGGTCCCGCAGAGAACAATTCCCTCCTTGCTATATAGTAGAGGCTGAGCCATTTGGGGAGACCTGAGAGCCATTTACCATTACAACTGGCAGCAGCACTCTCTTTTTTAGAGCCAAGTATGATTATGGCACGTGACCCGGAAGTGTCTCCGGACAGCGCTGGCCCCTGGCCTCTTAAGTGAGATGGGCGCACAACCCCAGAGTCTGTCAAGACTGGCCCGTACGGGCAGGGGTACCTTTACCTTTACCTTTATGATTATGGCAGGGACGTGGGTGGCACTGTGGGTTAAACCACAGAGCCTAGGCTTGCCGATAGGAAGGTCAGTGGTTCGAATCCCTGTGACGGGGTGAGCTCCCATTGCTCGGTCCCTGCTCCTGCCAACCTAGCTGTTCAAAAGCACGTCAAAAGTGCAAGTAGTACCAGCGGGAAGGTAAGTGGCGTCTCTGTGTGCTGCTCTGGTTCACCAGAAGCAGCTTAGTCATACTGGCGACATGTACGCCGGCTCCCTTGGCCAATAAAGCGAGATGAGCACTGCAACCCCAGAGTCGGCCACGACTGGACCTAATGGTCAGGGGTCCCTTTGCCTTTACATATGATTATGGCAACGGTGGTGGGATCCCATTGCCGTCCTCTCCTCAAAACCATGCACACTCTCGTGCTTTTAAGTAGCAGTGGGTGGAGCTCTTGTTGTGGCTACCACAATACTTCCCCACCACTGCTGCTGCTTTAATCAAAGGACTAGAGGAAATATGGATGGGCAAAAGAAGAGAAAAAGCCCACCATAGCTACCTCCAACACAGGCAGCAGTATTGCAGAGTTTTATGGCTTAAGAGAGAGAGCTCCCACTGCTAAGGAAAATGCTCTTGCCCCAAACTAAACTAGCAAACCAGTTCAACCCAAAATGGTCCCCTGCCCACTCAATTTCAGAGGGAGTGTAGTACTTCAGGGGGAAACACAGAAACCTGGGGGGGGTGTTGCCAGCCCTTGTTCGCACTACTGAATTTCATCATGCAGTTAGTACACAGGACTAGAAGGCAGAGGAGGTTGGATCAAACTGGGCAGCAGATGTCATGAGATGGTAACCATCTCTGTGATCACAGTTCTTCAGGAAAGTGTGACTGACCACAGCAATGGCTGCTATATAGGACAGTGAATGCATGAGAAGGCATAGCTCATGTGCATAGCTCATTAGCTACCACCACAATGGCAATGCTCATGAACACTTTTCTTCTCAATTTCATGTTCCCGTCACGTCAGAGTTAATGGATGGCTCATTTGCCAAGAATGCAGAAAAGGTTTTCCCCAGTCTGGGCTGGATCCAGACTCTCCCACTGGAGGAAGGCAGGAGGTAGCTTTTGCTGATACTGTGCCAGCTGAAAAGCTATTCTAGAAGGCCGGTGACCCCCTGGAACAACATGGAAGATGGTGCTGGGGAGAAGAGATTGGCAAAAAATCTCCTCAGTCCTTTCCTCTGCTGGATCTCTGTCCCTTCCAAAATGCAATGACTCCTTCGGTTCAGCTAAGGGCAGGTCTGGATCCAACCCAAATAAAGCTTTTCTTTTCTGCTGGCAGAATTCTTTTTAAATGATGGCTTGCTGAAGTTGTAAATAAAGGTATTTATTTCTATTTATTGTATAATAAAGCTTCATCTGACTCGGAGCATCATTTTCTCTAATCTTGGATTCAATGTTCTTTATCATAAATATATATTGATAGAATAGACTGAATTACTAAAGGATGGCACTTGGTGTTACAGGAAACACTATGCCTCAATGAATATATATATTTTTATTAACATTGTGCTAGTGATTCCACAACATTGCTTGGAGACACTGAAATTAGTAATCGCCTAAAGCTGTATATGAGTTTCTAGTGGGCTTTACATTTACTTTAATATCTTCCTCTACACATTTTGTATATAGGAACTGTCATCATTCAAGGAACCCAAAGTTAAATTTCATGTTCTATAAATGTGACACCAAAATGGTAACACCTGTAGTTTCTTTTATCTTGTGGTGTTATTTTGTTGTATTTAGTGTAAAAAGTGTTACTACAAAACTGTCTATCATATACATTTTATGGGTAGAAGCCAACTAAATCATATTTAGAGTACACCCATTAAAATCAATGGTCTTAGGTGACTTCAACTCCCATTTATTTAAATGGGTTTACTGTAAGTGTGACTAACATGGATTATCACCCTATATTGATACAAGCTGTGAAATATATTGTTCATGTGATGTATTGAAATTTCAAAGCATAATCATGACTGCTTTTCTAGCTGTATTATTATGGAACATGTAGTAGTAAGCTACTCAAAAATTCCATGATACTTGTGGAAAATTGCAAATGTTTAGTCTACGCTCATCTATCCTCCTTCGGAAACCCAACAAAGAAGAGCAATCCCAATTCCAGGAACCACGTTCACTTCAATGGATGTTCTCTACTTGGTGGCTTACTCATTGACTTCAGTGGAGGCCTGGAGCTCTACTGCACCCCCTCTACTAAAGTGAATGGGACAGCTCTTCTATGCAGCTGCCAGAGTCACTGTGCACATAAGGGATCACTTGGTCACTTTGTTTTCTTGTCTCTAGAATGTCCCTTGTTTAGTTGAGTTTGTTGCCATTCAACATTGAATTAATAAGCGCAGTGAAAAAGAATTTAGGGGTGCCCAAACACAGCAAATTCACACAGAGAAAGTAGTCAAAAACTTCTGAAGTATACTCCTTGCTAACTCAAATTAGTGATAAAGGCCACAAGCCATGAAAATCATAGGTTTGAAAATTGAAACATTTTAAATTGCACATTCGTGTCTTTGTTTGGCGCTAAAGCACTGTATTGACCCTGATGCTTTAATATACATTTCTTTACACTTCTTCGAACAACAGTGAACAATCACAACTGAATTTCAGCATTAAGCAAAGTGAACCAAATGCAAAATATCTTCAGTGGCGTATTTTCTGCAAATGCAACTCATAAGTTATGTCATCGCTTTAACTGTTGTCTACTTGTATGAGAATAGCTACTGAACCGTGTGTGTTTCTTGATGATATGTTCTATGTGTGGTATCAGTTGTCATGTGTTGAGTGGTTCTGATGGTATTATCCATAGAAAGTAAATAGTGCACATAGAAACCATGTGTAGCAATACATTTAAAATATTTATTTCCTGCTGCAAATAAGTGAGCAGCACTGGTGTTTTCATTTAAAGTTAAGAAAAGTGAAAAGAAACTTGGGGAGTGTTCAAATGAAAAGTTCCTTCCTGCACTTCTGTTATCAACTAAGGTTATTAATTATTTTACATATTGTAAGTCTCAAATATACATCCAGGATATCTGATTTAGTCAGTCAGAGTAGACCCATTCAAAATGATAGACTGACACAGAAGGACTGCCATTTCTAAGAATGAGCCTGTCTTTTTTAAAAGTACTTCTTTTTAAAGGAATTAACCATTAAAATGCACAATTTATTGGGGGCAGCTTTTTAATCCAGCCAAAAATTTTAAATATAGCTACTGATTGATTAAATCAGGGATTTGGAACCTTTGTCCCTGGACTACAACTCCCATCATCCCTAGCAATGGTCAGGGATGATGGGAGTTATAGTTCAGGAACATATGGAGGGCCAAAGGTTCACCATACCAGGATTAAATGTTGCAGCTCTATTGAAAGAAATTAAAAACTGATTTCAATTAAAGTTCCCATCCATATTTTGGTTCATGGGCATCTTCTACTAAGCCAGATGGAGTCCCCAAATTCTGTTCTAGAGGTCCCCAAACTGCTGGGGATCAGGGGGGAATTTGATGCAGTTCACATTTATAGGCAAACTTATCTTATTTGCACTTCTGAAATAATACATGGACCAAAACACAGCTATCCTCCAAAATGCACACTTCTCTGAATTTTGCAACGCATTTCTCCAGCCAGGAGAAAAATTCATATACTGGGATAAAGTGTGTATAAAATGCATATTTTAGTGAAACTAACATCTAAAAATGCATTATCTATGGGAAATTGCATCCAAAAATGTACCTAATGGGAGAAATTTGCACTAAAATGCTGCTGGTTTTTTTTTTTAGGCAGACTTGTATCTTTTAAAAAACAAATTCGCAAAACCATGTGTATATGAGGAGAACTGAAGTGGCCAGCCACTGTGAGAACAGGATGCTGGGATGCTGTACTGGGTGAGCCATTGGCCTGATCCAGCAGGCCCATTTTATGTTTTTATTATTGGAAAAATTAGAAACGGATTTTTTTAAAAAAAACCAAAAACCTGCAATTTGCAAATTTTCCAATCCTTACCCACAACCCCCTAGAGCTGATTTTGGGGGTGCACCAAGGCTGGAAGGGACAGAAGAGGGAGAGGAAGTTCTGCTACATGCACTGCAGCATCAGATGAGACCCTATATTATGGCACATTCTTTTAGCTCTGTCCTCTTTCTTTCTGACAAAGCGCAAATATTTTCTGTTTTAGTGGATTTCACCAAAATGAAGAGGATAGGGGAAGTTCATTTTTATGCAGAGCTTCAGGTATCAAAGTGTACACCTTAAATATTCAGTTTACAGCCACAGGGTTTCTTCCAGCTGCATCTTGCAGCTGACAACATGCCTCCTAACAGAGGAGGTAAGAAATTTCCAGCTCTTCCTCCTTGCCCTGCAGCCCCTGGGCCCCCTCCCCAAACTACTATGGAGGGTCTCTGGAGTAGAAGAGCATGCAGGAGGACTGCAGTGAGGAAGTGGAAACTGCTGGAAATTGCTTCTCTCCCCATCTTTGATCTTCAGTTGAGCGATGCCATAAGAACAAGTAGAGAAATATTAACCAAGATTGAAAAGGCCCAAATCTTTTCCTAAAGTGAATATGTTCGCTGCACTAGTTGATTTTTTCCTTCTACCGCAAAAGCTATAAGAGAGTTAAATTGAACACACCATTATTTTTACAGTAGAGGGTATATTGCCGCTTTATTTTTCAAACTCCTAGAATGTAGCTCTTCACTGTGAAAATATAAACCACCAATGAAAGCCAGCTGTTCCCACTACAGATCTGTAAGCAGACTGAGAGAGAATGGACATTGCTTGCATACTACTCTTTAGTGATATGGTGTGAGCATCATTTCATACTTTTTATATGAATTGTGAATTTTATCGAAATAAACACTGCTTATTTTGAAACTGAGCAAGTCTCGTCAAAGGAACTGTTATTATTTCTGTTAACTGCAAGTGACCCAATAGTGTGGCATTGTACATAGTATTTACAAAACAATAGGCCATTTTGCTGCTTCATCTCTGCTCTATCCATTGGTGGTCTTAGAAGTGTTCGTGTCAGATGCAAAAAGTCAAAATAGCATCCTTTTGTCTGGATTCATGCAGCTTTCTTTGTTACTTACACACACACACACACAAACACACACACATCAGTGGGAGGGCTATATGTGTGAATACTATGATTTGCATGAACAGAAAATCTGCATACATTTATATCTCTATCTCTATCTCCACATCCTTCTTATTGGCTCCCTGAGAATGGTACTTAGATACAACCAGCTGCTTACCATTCCAATGACACATCTTGAACAGAGTGTATTGGTGTTGTGCAGAAGACATTCCCAAATCTGCTTCAGGAAATGTCTCGTTTGGAGAGTGTTGGGATCACGTCTAATGACTCCTACATATATGACTGGGTGTGAAACCTGTGGTCCTCCAGATCTTGTTGAACTACAGATCCCTGACTGCTAGCCAAACTGATGGGTGTTGGAATCCAGTAACACATTCTCCATCTCCTATTTCAACTGTTAAGGATTTCTTAAGGCAGAGACTGCCAAACATTTTGGGCCCAGAGAAACTGTTGTAGGCATTAAACAAACCGCAACTGCCACTTACCCTGTGGGCTACAAGGGAATGCTTCTTCCAAGGTAAGACCTTTATGAGCACATGTGAGGGACGCGGGTAGCGCTGTGGGTTAAACCACAGAGCCTAGGACTTGCCGATCAGAAGGTCGGCAGTTCAAATCCCCGCGACGGGGTGAGCTCCCGTTGCTCGGTCCCTGCTCCTGCCAACCTAGCAGTTCGAAAGCACGTCAAGTGCAAGTAGATAAATAGGTACCGCTCCGGTGGGAAGGTAAACGGCGTTTCCGTGCGCTGCTCTGGTTTGCCAGAAGCGGCTTAGTCATGCTGGCCACATGACCCGGAAGCTGTACGTCGGCTCCCTCGGCCAATAAAGTGAGATGAGTGCCACAACCCCAGAGTCGGTCACGACTGGACCTAATGGTCAGGGGTCCCTTTACGTGGGCACCACGGTGGCATCCCCTACATTCCGGACATTCCTTGAGAACACAGAGTTTGGGGGGGAATGGGGGAAATGCACCATCTAATCAGAAAATTCAGGGTTCGAGTGGTGATTTGTTCTGGATCCTTAGTGTGGGCAATTTCTAAAATGAAACATGGCAAAAGGGAGCTTATTTCTGTAATCATTTGGCAGCTCTTCATGCCAGGTTGTTTTTTTTAAAAAAAATAATCCATTATTTCTTTTGCTGTGTGTTCTCCTTAGAATGCACCACACAATTCCTGACTGCAGGCTTCAAGGGAGTTCATCCTCAGAGTTATGAACTTGGGAGTGCTGGGGGCTGTGGGAATCTTTGTTTTTCAGACAGGAAAGTGAGCATCCATCAGGAACAATGCCATGTCAAGGGCCTGCTCCTCCCATGTCAGGCAGGAGTCTAACAAATCCTCAACCCCTTTTCGCAGAAGGACCTCCCTAGGGCCTTTCTAGCCTGAGAATACATTCCTTCCTGAGGCACACTTTTCGTAGCTGCTCCCATTGGTCACAGGCACAGATAGAGACTGCCTGGAAACTTTTTTAAAGCAGAGAAAGAGAAAGGTTGATCATAATAGCTTTAAAACTTTTTTTTTTATTGGCACTTAAGCATATTTTTCCCTGATTGAAGCAGAATTCATGAAACAATTACAAGTCCATGACAAAGCCTGCTAATGATTAGCCTTCAAGAGCTGCTGTTGTTTTCTGACAGTTCAGAAGCTGTTTTTGTTTATTTCAGGGAAAGGAAGCATCAAATCTTTTATGGACTATCCAAAATGAAGAGACAGAATAGTGGCTGCTAATTATCCATTGCCATCATTTCACTAAAGCTCCCACTGCAGAACAGAAGACTTACGTAACAATTTAGAATTCTAATTAATTCTTGTCAGCAAGGAAGGCTTCTTTGAAGTAATAACATGCACTTTACTGCTCGGCGATGGTATTATGTCACACAAAGGTGGCAAACATATAACCCAATTATAGGGAAACGATTATAACGTGCAGCAGATGTGAAACAATTTTTATTAACTAAGGCCAAAGGAAATTATGACAAAGAGAAAAATATGAAGAAGGCAAAGGGCAGTAGAATCACAGAGTCTGTTTCACGTTAGTTTTTTTGTGGTTATCTGCAGATCCCATTGCTCCTGATCTACCATCATTTTTCATTATAGAAATGAATTGCACATAGAGGTTGAAGCCCATTAATTCAAATTTATTCAAATTTTAGAGAACTCTGGGAGATTACAAGCTTTGTGCAAGGCAGTTCATACAACCACTCCAAAAACATTCAGAGAACATCTGTGAGGTGGGGATGGGGTATCACAGGATCATGTGGATTAGCCCTGCCCCCATTCAACATACGTTCATCATGCCTGAGAAGGGGCTCCATGTATGTAGCAACATACACCCATGGATATCCTCCATTTAAGCCCTCTGAAACCAGGCATGAACTGTGTGTATGTCTATGACTGCACGTCAATCCTATATTGTGGTCAGCAAATTCCTCCTCCTCCTCCTCCTCCTCTTCTTCTTCTTCTTCTTTTGCAATCACTCATAGCTGAGTAAGATTGTCTTCCATAAACCCAGTTTTAACAGTGGTTCTGTAAGTGACTGTGTGGAGGCCAATTCTGGATCCACACATCCTTCCACAGTGGGGACATAGGTTTCCAGGTGGGAGTTGATCATGGTGAAAGTTTGCCAATGGTGCAAACTTTTGGGATGGGTTTTTGGAAGACCCCTGTGCATGAATTTGTTTTATGTGTGTAGATCAGTGCACGCTGACCAGCACACAGTCAGGCTCTATTCTGATGGCATGAGTATCACGATGACCGGCAGATTCTTATATCCTGCAGCCTTCATCCACCTTCACAGCCATTGTAATATACCCCTTATTCTCATCCACCTGTTCTGCCATTGAGGACTTTCTTGAGATCATTGAGATCATTCTTTGTTTAGCTCCTCCCCTTTGACCTTACCGCCTTGCGTGACCCTGCTGGGAGTACAAGACTCCCAACAGCTTCGCTCACAAGGGTCATAGGAACATGCAAGCCCACTCACCACGACAAGGTGATGATCCAGCAAGTGAGGGTAGGCAAATAACTGGAGTCCATATACAGTGGTACCTCGCGTTAAGAACTTAATTCGTTCTGGAGGTCCGTTCTTAACCTGAAGCACCACTTTAGCTAATGGGGCACCGGAGCACGATTTCTGTTCTCATCCTGAAGCAAAGTTCTTAACCTGAGGTACTATTTCTGGGTTAGCGGAGTCTGTAACCTGAAGCGTCTGTAACCTGAAGCGTCCGTAACCCGAGGTACCACTGTAATGAGGCAGCAAAATATTATATTTTTATACTGAAAGTTTAGTTCTTTTTGCAGGTTTAGGATCACAAAGGAAGCACTACAAAGAAATCTTGATACTTAGAAGAGCTGAATACACAAGCAGAGGAAAACTCAGACTGTCAGAAGAAGAGTCACAAATGGGACACCTGAGAAAATTTGGGCATACTCTATGGTACAAACACCAGCTTGTATAGCAGGCAGTGAGTGAGCTGTCACTGAATTAAAAGAAAAAAGTGAAGGGTAAAAAAAAGATCTGTGTGGCAGTGGTACACACACAGCAAACATTTTGACTGCATTTTTATTGGAGAATAAATTTTACTGGGAGAAGATAGAAGACAGCAGTGAAGGTCCACCTTGAGAAAGGTTGGTGGCAAAGAACCTAATTAAAGCATTTACTATGAGTCTGGATAGAAGATGCCTTGCAATTTTTGCCATTGATCATAGGTCATAGATAAGGGCAAACCAAAAAGTTTTATTTTTTTAATTCTGTAGACCTCACACAACTGCAGTCAGGTTCTTCATGATCCACAACTTGGTAACGGCAATTCTTGGTAATAATTTTTTTGCGGTGCAGAACCAGGTTAAATGGTTTTGGGGAAGTCAGGTACCCATTTTCCCCATGCTGCCTCAGTGCTGTCGGCAGAAAGCCAGCTGAGTTGCAGGAACACCTGTCTTGTTGCCGAAATGTGCCATGTGATCGTTCCCTTAAGGTACAATCCTGAAGGCGGTCATTAAAACCAATAGGAGATTTGTCACTGGGTGTAATGGAACATGGATGGCATCTGTAATTTGATGATTTCGGTCCTGCATACAAAAACATCGTACTCTATGAAAAAACAAAAACAAAACATAGCAATACTATGTTTTAGTACTATGATTTTAAGCTCTTTTGATAAGGGGTTGCCATCATACAGTGAATGCACAGCTGCAAAATGAGAATGGACATGCCAGTTCCTGCAGCCCCACGGAACTGGGGAAAATTATGGATTTTGAGTACTTCATTATCTTTCTGTTATGCTGAGAGACAAATTTATATGATACAAGAGTTGGATGCTGAACTGAAGAAGGCATGCAAGCTAATATGGATAATTAGTGCAGCAAGTATTTGTCAATGTAAAATTGCTCAAAGATGCATTATTATGTGAGAACAAAGGTTGCATATGCAATATATGAAGTTCAGTGTATAAGGCGTCCTTCTCCCTATGCATTTTTATTTCTCCCCTTTTTTAAATTAAAAAAATCTCACTTTTCTTTTGACCAGAATTCAAAGAGGCAAAGAGGTAAATTATTTAAAATGATACCAAAACATTTTTTTAAAGGGGGGGGGGAATAAAGAGCAAAAATAACAAACAGCAGCAATAAACCAACCACCTAAAAGAAAATTAGCAAAAAAACAACCAGTAGCAACAGGAGCACAGAACTGAAGATAAAAAGCAGTAGCTACTCGCCATGTGCTGATGTCACTGGAAAGATCCTACTGGAGACATTTAAGCAGAGATTCATCAGTCATCAGTCAGGGATGCTGTAGTTATATTCTGTATTGCAATTATATAATTGTTTTTCATATTCAACTTTGATAGTCAAACAGCAGGAATTGAAACAATTTCTTTTTGGAAGTATCATTTGCATTCTGTACACCTTGGGCTAATCTAGCTCCCACAGCAGGAATGGGAAATTTGTCTCATCTTAATAAGTTTTTGTGCCACCCAGTTGATCAAGGAACGGCCCATACCAAATTAGAAAACCGGCAGGTAAATTGGTGCTCCTATGCTTATCCAACTCTCAGGACATTGTTGGACTGGAAACCACAGTCCTGGTCCAATTATAAGAAATGAACAGGCACCACCATCATCCCAGTTAGCAGTGAGTTAAGTGGCAATAGAATCATACATGGATCCCTGGATCAGAAACTTATGGCAGAAATTCAGCATAGCACTATGGCAATCCTTCCATCATCACATGCTTTTCAGCTTGCCAGGTGGAATGATCCCCCTCCCTCCTGAGCCATTTTTTGAAGAGGCAGGGGCCCACTAATTCTCACAGAAAACACATCAAGCCTATCTCTTCAGTTTCTTTCCCAATACTGCCTAGCTATTGTTCTCCCTCTCACACCCACAACTTGGTGTCATCATCTCCAGCCAGGGATAGAATAGGAAGCTACTGTTGTATGCCAACCCAATCTCTGAGTGGTGCAAGCCATGGTTCAGTTTCTTCAGAATGAGGGACAGTGCAGACTGCGATGTCTTTAGGATATATGGTTGATTTACACATATATACTGTACAACCTGAGCCTGTGGTGGAGGGGCTCACAGCATACCCCAAGAATGTATGCTTCTCCCATCACTTCATTCAAGAATGGGTCTCTCTCTCTGGTTTCCACCTGCTTTGAGCTTCGAGCTTACACACACCTCAACTCAGGCATTTGTTCTTCTAACTACCAGCCAGTTGAAGGAGGGGAAGCCCACCCATTTGTCCTCTGACACAGAGCCACTTCCTTACATGACAAAGCAGATGCTTAGAAGACCTGTCTAGTTAGAAGAAGGAAAAAACTGGCTTAAACATTTACTCTTCTGTAGAAATTGTTTCTTATTGCCCCCTGCTCCAAAGCCATTTAGTCCAACCACAAATGTATTACAGAATATTTTTCTTCTATCTGGAGTTTTGTGTTGAGGTAAACAATTAGCAGCAAACTTGCTGCTAGGTAAAATGGAAAGCATAAAGCTGGTGGTCAACAAAACAGGTTTAAAGACTCTCTCAAGGCAAATCTTTAAAAATGTAGTATAAACACCCAGTTACAGAGCTTCATGCTCCGGCACTGGGGGACGGAGAGCAGGCAGGGGTGTGGCGCACGTCCTGTGGGCATGGCATGCCGCCTGCAGGCACTTGGCGTCCAGCGTGGGCAGGGGGGCAGCTGTGATGGCACCCCACCAGGATTGTGCTGCTGGGGGTTGTGCGCTCCCCCCACACTCCTCTTCCTCTGCCAGTGTAAACACCAACAACTGGGAAAAACTGGCCTGCGAGCGCTGCAATTGAAGAACAGCCTTTACCAAAGGTGCCATGGGCTTTGAAGACCCTCAAACTCAGGACAAAAGGGAGAAATGTGCTAAGAGGAAGGCACTCTTAGCAAACCCTGACCGTGATCAACTCCCGCCCGGAAACCTATGCCCCCACTGTGGAAGGATGTGTGTGTCCAGAACTGGCCTTCACAGTCACTTACAGACTCACTGTTAAAATTGTGTTCATGGAAGACAATCTTACTCGGCTGCAAGTGATCACCAAAGAAGGAGAATGTTATATTTTAAATGTTACTTTATTCAGTCCATAAAGTACTATTGCAGTCTTTTCTTATTTACAGTCCCAGCCCAAACAAGTGTATTTGGAAGGAAGTCCCATTGAATTCAAGTGGACTTCCTTTCAAAGCTCTTCATGTAGAGCTGAAACGCTCCTCTATGAGACAAGATAGAAACTGTGAGTCAGGGAGAAATGCTCAGTGTTTCTTATGTGGATAAAGCAAAACCAGATGCTCTGGTACAAGAACACAGAATTCAAACAGTTGCACGTCCGCCCGTCTCTGGAGTCACCTCTGTTTTACTTGAATTCATGTAAGAGTTCTTTTCTTTTTTTTATTTGATAAGCCAACTCTGCTCTCATCAGCAACCCCAACAAACTGGGATTTGAACATGTGCAACTTACATCAGAGTCTGGCTAGCTGTATTCCCTCCATAGTTTGTCAGTCAGAATGTGTGCACTATCTCATCTCCTAAACACAAGGCTTCATTCAGACTTACAGCCCAATGCTGTGAATAAACATGAGAACTACCTTCCAATTCAATCAACAGTATGTTGGGATGAGCTGTTGTTAAGGTAAATATATTCAAGTCTGGTACAGTCCCTACAACACAACAGGGATTTACTTACTTCTGGGTCACATGAACAGTGTTGTTGATAGCTAGAGTCCCACAAATGCAGTTGAAACCCTATATTCACACCCCAAAGGTGCATTCCTCTACCATCGCCAACAGTGAGAGAAACCCACTTGTTAGTGCCAGGCTATGTTGCAGGACCATGGCCTCTTATTTCAACACAGAGCCCTATGTGTGCTCTCCAATGTATTTGCATTTTCAGAGCTCCCTACACAAAATGGCTTCCCCATTTGCCACAAATTGAGAGGCACTTCCTGCACAACCTTTTGACTTCATGAACCTTTGAAATGGAGAAGTGCTTGCCAGCTGGGGACTTCCCAATTATTGGACTAGGATGTCTCAGTGTAACTTTATCTGAAACACGGTTGTGGGAAGATAACAATAGAAAGCACCCTTCTGTAGAGATATTTCTCCTGCAGTGTTAGCTCTTTAGCTGAAGTCCCAGGGAAAGAAGAAGTAGGTCAGATACCACTTCAGCTTATTTCAAATTACAGAGAAAAGCTGAACTCAAAAGTCAGCCTAAAGAGGCATAAGGGGAATACATATTTAGCAAAATTAATCCCTATAGATTTAAATACAAAATCAGAACATTTTAACTACCAGTTAAATGACCTGTGCTTTGCTCCCCCCCCCTTATAAGGTCAAGAATGTGGCATTTGAAAAACAAGCTATTCAAAATGTGATTAGAGAGAAGAGAGGAAGTCATTATTCCCTTGAGAAATAGTAAAGGATGTAGCTTCATTTTGCCAACCAAATGTTACTTTGAGCTCGTGGCAGTAGGAGGAAGTATTTAATTACAAAGGCAAAGTTGAAGAAATGGGATGGATTTTTTTTTAAAAAAAAAAAAACTATCAGGATGAGCCAGTAAACAAACAAATCTGTGTCTCTCTTTGTGGATCACAGAAGCAATTGGAACAGTTTATTTTGCAAGATTCATGTTTGTCCACATTCTTTCCATCAGGGGTTGGAAAAACTTAGCTCTGCAGATGTTGCTGGACTATGACTCCCATTATCCATGACCATTAGCAAAGCTGGCTGGGGCTGATGGGAGCTGGAGTCCCAAAACATGTTAGCTAGTTAGATCAGCTGATGTTTCATCCATGGGAGCTAATGACTAATAGTTGTTTTGCTGTGTTTTGTTTTGTTTTTCTGAAAGGGCTATCTACCTGCCAGGGTCTGAGGACTAAGGAATGTGTGTACCCGTATTTTTCGCTCTATAACACGCACCAGACCATAACACGCACATAGTTTTTAGAGGAGGAAAACAAGAAAAAAAATATTCTAAACGAAATAGTGGATATATGATTTTTGTGGTTCATGCTGTGGCCACAGACATGTGATCTGACAGTGAGTTTGGAGTAGCCCAATGCAAAAATCCTGAGGATCCATGTGGATCTATGCTTTGTAACTATGGAGGAGGGAAGGAAGGGGAACCATGGATCCTCTGCTCACGACTGCAGCAGATCCCCCCCCCCCCCGCCACCCGCAGGCATTCGCTCCATAACACCCACTGACATTTCCCCTTACTTTCTAGGAGGAAAAAAGTGAGTGTTATGGTGCAAAAAATACGGTATGTCCCGTGGCGGGTATAAAGCCAAGGCTGGATTCAGTAGCAGTTGGCAGGACTGTGCTCAGTGCAAGGTATCAGCTGAAGGTGACATGCTATATGGTTAAGTATTGTACGGTTAGCAAACATGGCAAAGTGCTAGTGCATCTCTCTGTATACTTGTATCTTTACAAGGTTTATTTCTATGACCAGAAGAACAGTATTATAGTAGATTGGTTCATGAGGTACCAGCAATCTCTTAATGTAGCTAGTGTTTTTATGCCTCTCTTGCGCCACAAGACAATAAATGCTGCATACTTTTTGGGGTGGGGAGAGAGAGAAAGAAATTGAGACCAATTTATAATTTAAAAATAATTAGGGTGGTGGGCTGCTTCCAAGCTTCTTCTAAAATTAAGTATCCCTTTTTTTTACTGTTCCACTGCTCCCTCTGGCATGATGAAGAAGAAGTGTTTGGATTTGATATCCCGCTTTATCACTATCACTATCCCGCAGGAGTCTCAAAGCGGCTAACATTCTCCTTTCCCTTCCTCCCCCACAACAAACACTCTGTGAGGTGAGTGGGGCTGAGAGACTTCAAAGAAGTGTGACTAGCCCAAGGTCACCCAGCAGCTGCATGTGGAGGAGCAGAGACGCGAACCCAGTTCACCAAATTACAAGTCTACCACTCTTAACCACTACATCACACTGGCTGTCTATGATGTCATTGTTGGGTGTCTACCTGCTTCCAAAAGGCTCTGCTTGTATATTTACAAATGGAGCAAATATTACAAATACAGTGGTACCTCAGGTTAAGTAATTAATTCGTTCCAGAGGTCCGTTCTTAACCTGAAACTGTACTTAACCATACGCTCCACTTTAGTTAATGGGGCCTCCTGCTGCTGCCGCGCCGCCGAAGCACGATTTCTGTTCTCATCTTGAAGCAAAGTTCTTAACCCGAGGTACTATTTCTGGGTTAGTGGAGTCTGTAACCTGAAGCGTATGTAACCTGAAGCGTATGTAACCCGAGGTACCACTGTATGTCACATGCTTCTCCCACCAAATTAAGCCCAGTGTCAGGGTGCTGTTGACAGCTGCGGCCGATTCCCAGGAAGGCAGTAAGATAGGGGAACAACAAGCTTTTCCAGTTCTGTTTATTAATACAATTTACAGAGGCAAATTCAAGATGCACCGTAATGCCTAACGTTGCCCTGAGTGAAGCTCCACCCTCCTTTCTCCATTACTTCCCTATTCATCTGACTCCTCTTCCTGCCTCCAATGGTGGCTGGTACGTGACAGTTGCCTCTGAGCTATCTGTTCTGCTATTCTCAGCGAACGCCTGGTTTGGGGGGAGGGTACGGGTTCTGGGATACTCTCCCGTGACAGCGTCCCATTCAACTGCTGCTCAGGGTCTGCCTGCTGAATGCTATCCACTTCCTTCTACTACTCTCCTATTATTTCCCAACTTTTGCCCTAATCTCACTCTGAAGTATGCCCTGTGCCAAACCACTCCTGGAGGTCTATGCTTTGTGATTTGAGGACCCGTCCCCCGCTGGGAATAATAAAGACACGTGGACACAGGATATTCGGTTAATGGGCTAGAAAAGGCCACAACTTTAGTGCCCAACCAGGAGGCGTGGCACGCCAGTGATGATGTCAGGGCAGGGGGCAGGACGCCCCCTGCGTGACGCGGGAATCGGCTCCCGCTTACAATCCCTCCCCTCTGGAAGGAGGAGAGGCTTTCTCCTCACTAGGCGACGCCTAAGATGGTGGTCTCCACCATTCTTCCTCATCTACCCAGTCCCGGACACCCAGCAGCGCTAACTCATCTCTTAGGGATGTGTATCACAATACAGAAATACATGCTATTCCCAAAGGGGGTCCAGGGATGTGCACAGAGAATTGAGGGGTGGGGGGTGGAAATCCCTCCTTCTCTTCATGGGAGCCTCCACTACGTTGAAGAGCCTTCTGTGAGCAGTGAGAGACAGCTGTATGCAACCCGTAACCAGGAAATGCCCTTAGAAGCTGTCCCTTGTCAATTGCAATGGTCAATGTCCACTCTTCTGTAACAGCTGCTAGTCATTTATCACACCAATATGGTTCTGATACAGTATGCTTGAAACAGCTGAACCAACTGGGACCAATTTAGAAGAAAGAAGCATGTTTAGAGAAAAAGGAAATGACCTATGACATTTTCGCCGTAATACATTTTATTTGATGATTTCCCACAAGTCCGTTTTTAATGTGTGTGTTTTTAATGAATTTGAGTCCTGTTCATTATCATACAGTGAATTTGTTGTTCTTGTTTGTTTGAGACTGATCAGGCTTCCTCTTAACTTTCTAAACCAGCTGTGGGGAACCTGTAGTCCATTGGGTACTCCCTAGTGTGGCCAAGGAGGCATCAGCTTATTATTGGCACTTTCAAAGCACACTGCCTTTCCACACTAATGTTTGATTTCAGACTGTACAAGCAAAGAAAAATGAATCACTTGACATCATTGTGCCATGAGAGGACTGAGAGGTGAACATCCCTGTCCACAAGTCAAAGTTGGCCATCAGGAAGTAGGGGAGATAAGGATCTGTCCTGCCAACCAGATCTAATTCCCCACTCCTGTTCTAAGCACTGTGCACCCCTTTTGTTCAAAGCCTCAACATAATAAAATGTTTGTTATTTTTAATTCAATCCATTAACTATAACCACAAACTTTTCCTGGAGCAAGCCATGATGGACAAAACAGACATGTAGTTCGGTTGTCTTAGAGAAAAAGCAAATGAAAAATGTGTGCATTTAAGGAGGTGAGACAGGAAAATGTTAAGTCCTGGACCATAACAAAGAACTGATATTAATCGTTCAGGAGAATCAGCAAGATTTTTGATGTTAGTCTAGTAAAGTGGAGCAAATAGGTTTTAATTCTTTAGGACAGGATTTCCCAACAGAGTATTGGAAAGTAGCCCAAAGCAAACACGAAAATCCTATACAACTTCCAGAAGCTTGGACTTTGGTAAAAGTTAAGAAAATATTATGGAGCCATTACCCAACATGCATCTGTATTTGCTACTGTTGTTCTCACAGGATAGAGAAGCACTTAAGAAGCAGCTCTCAGTTCTGCAGAAGAAAAGGAAAAGTCACAGCTATGTAGTGCAATAATTTAGCAACTAAACAGTAGAAACTATTGAGAGCTTGAGAAATATGACATGAGAGAATATTATGCTTCAAGATGAAGTTACTGAGATAAGTATTCTCTTAAGATTGTAACTGTTTCCCTAAGTTAGAATACAATAGGTAAAGGTAAAGGGATCCCTGACCGTTGGGTCCAGTCACGGACGACTCTGGGGTTGCAGCGCTCTACTGGCCGAGGGAACCAGCGTACAGCTTCCAGGTCATGTGGCCAGCATGACTAAGCTGCTTCTGGTGAACCAGAGCAGCGCACGGAAATGCCGTTTACCTTCCCGCCGGAGCAGTACCTACTTATCTACTTGCACTTTGACGTGCTTTCGAACTGCTAGGTTGGCAGGAGCAGGGACCAAGCAATGGGAGCTCACCCCATCATGAGGATACGAACCGCCAACCTTCTGATCAGCAAGCCTTAGGCTCTGTAGTTTAACCCCCAGGGCCACCTGCATTGTATATACAAGCAAATGCCAGGTAGGTGCTCTCCAGCTCTGGAAATTTCTCATGATATTCACCAAAGAAATTACGTCCATCCTAGGGTAGGTATTCTGTAGCTCTGTTTCTTTTGCTTGAGGTGCATTTCTGGGAAGGAAGCCCATATCATTAGCCAAGGACATTACAGTAGTTAAGGCAACAGTTTGCAGTTGAGCATGTTGTAATTAGATTAGTGTATTTATGGATAACATATTTGATAACTTTTTTCACGTAGTTAATTTATGAATTTGCCTTTGGGATAGTTTTGAAGGACATTTTAGTTTGCTCCTATAATTTATCTAGGTTAGTCAGACTTTTCACATTTAAGGTATAACTCATGCATTATATAGCTTATAAAGGTAAATGTATAGTTCTCTAATGATATATCAGATTATTAAAGTATTTGTACTAATTGGAAAGTAGGTATCATGATAAAAATATGTTCCTGTTTTTATTCTTGATATTGTTCAGAAATGATGGAGCATTAACTCCCTTTTGTATTTACTTCTGTTCCATCCTATGGCTATACAGTCAAACCTTGGTTGTCAAATGTAATCCGTTCCAGAAGACCGTTTGACTTCCGAAATGTTCAGCAACCGAGGCGTGGCTTCCGATTGGCTGCTTCTTGCACTCAAGCAGAAGCCACATCAGACGTTTGACTTCCAAAAAACATTCAAAAACCGGAGCATTTACTTCCGGGTTTTCGGCATTCAATAGCCGAAACATTCAAAAATGGAGCCGTTTGAAAACCGAGGTTTGAATGTACAAATAAATAACATGTAATAGCACATCAAATACAAAGTTCTATTCTGTTCAGTGCAGTTACTTGATTATTTATGGAATAAATCCTTGGCAATTGTTTGTGCCCAATGTTCCTGGTAGAACATCATCTGTGCAAGCCTTGATCATTTCTTGATCAGCTCCCATCCTTTTCAATGGAATTTCAAGCCTTGGACAAGAAAACTTTCTTGTGGATTGTGCCCATTCTTTCACTTCACCAGGTAACACTTTAAAGCTGGTAGAAAACTCCCTCGCCAGCAGCCCCTGACACTGGCTGATTCAATGCTTGATCTAGCTAGAGAATTTCTTCCAACAAAAGGTCATCCACCACATGTTAAAAGCATCCGGAGTTGAAGGTATCCCTCTCGCTTTAAACGTTATCATGCCGACCGATCACAAACAGATAGAGAAGAAGGGAACTTTCATGATTTACATCACCCACGAAGGCCAATGCATGAAAAGAACAACAGAACTGTAATTTACTGTGGACCAGATGAAGAAATTTCATCCTTAGAAAGAGCAATCTTCCATTTCTCTCCTCTGAGCAAAACTCTCATTACTGTTGTGTGGGGAACCTTTAGAAGCCTAATCCCTACAATTAGGAGAATTTTGTTGACATGAGACAAACTCCCAACCTTTACCAAACTAAAACTGTTAGGTGGATTTGTGGCTGGTTGACTGACTGAACCCAATGAGTGCTCAATATGGTTCCTCATCATGCTGGGAAAAAGTGACAAGTGGGGTGTCGCAAGGTTCTGCCTTTGTTGTTCAACATCTTTATAAACACCTTGGATAAAGGAATTTAGGGGACGGTCATGAAATTTGTGGTCATGAAAGATGAAATTTGTGGTCATGAAAGATGAAATTTGCAGTCATGAAAGATGACACCAAAGTGGGAGGGGTATCTAGGCAGAATTGGGATTCAAGATGACCTTATCAGATTGGAGAACTGGGCCCCAACAAACAAAATGAATTTCAATAGAGGCAAATGTAAGGTTCCGCACTTAGGCAGGAATAATCAGCTGCACAAATACATGTTTGTTGTTTAGCCTGGATAAGAGGAGACTGAGAGTAGATATGTATCTAAAGGGCTGTCACATGAAAGCAGCAGCAGAGTGTGCTCTAACAGTGCCTGGGGCATTCCCCCAAGCCTTTGGCTAATTAAACAATCAATGGCCTTTTAAACCGTGGAGCAGTTATTGGTTTTGTTTGTTATTTTTGTGTGTATTTTTGTGTTTTTATACTGTAAACTGCCCTGTGATCTTCAGATGAAGGGCAGTATAAATAATAATAATAATTAATAATAATAATAATTCCAGCTTGCTTCTAACTAATATGCCTTACATTCAGTTGGTAGGAAGGCTTGGTCTTGCAGAAGAAGCAGGATACCATAACATAGTCTTCAGCTGCCCAGTAATCATTGAATTTTTGTACTCAGGCAGTTCCTAGCTTCCTCCCCACCCCACCCCACCCCTGGTCCTGCTTCTGCGCCTTTAACAGGAGCCAGACAGAATGAAATGTGAGCAGGTAACATTTTTCCTGACATGGAAAGCTTCACTTGCTCCCTGTCTGTATGTCAGGCTACCTATGAAGGCGCAGGAGCAGAGCATGGAGAACGTGGCAACCTGAACTACCCGATGCCTGTGCATTGATTAATTAGTAACTTGCTCTTCCTCCAAGGAGTTCAGAATGTTGCTTTAGCTTCTCAACAACCCAGTGGAGAGATTGTGATTTCCCAAAGCCCAACGGTGTGCGGCACTGGTTTCAACCTGGGTTTCCCACACCTACAAAGACTACTGTCCAGCTGCCTGGTCATCAACTGGGTTAATTCAAAGACCACTTTGCCATGATAAGAGGAAATGGCTGACCAAATTCTTATGCATCACCACCCCAAAATGACCTGCTGCCAATTCCCATTGCCATGGATGCTGGTCATCAACCCACCTCTAGTAATATTTGAAGTGTGGGTAGACCATCAGTGGGCCAGATCATGGTAGGAGGCTGGATTTGTGCCAACCTCTAGTACTCCCACTTCACTGGCTCTCCTGATTTAGTCTCCTCACCAAGAGTCTAGGTTTCCAGATGACCTGCTTATTGACCTCCCATTCTGATTTGTTTTTTGTTTTTTTTATAAAATTTTTTATTGATTTCCAATTTTTTAACATAAACAAAAAACAACATAAAAACAAACACAAAAACTCATATTTTCTTAACCTTATTTTCATAACCCTCTTTTCCCGGACTTCCCCATACCTTTCCCTTTTTGCATCCTTAATTTAGTACCATTATTCAGCAACCCTTCTTGACCAATTAAATATAAGTTCATTCTCTTTTTCTATTCCACCCTAGAATTAAACACAATTTTCCGCTGCAATTCTACGTCTTCTTTTCCCTCAGCATTTTAACACTCCTCAATTTTATAATAATTCTTAAGATACATCTTGAATTTCTTCCAGTCTTCTTCCACAGTCTCTTTCTCTTGGTCGCGGATTCTGCCGGTCATTTCTGCCAGTCCCATAAAGTCGATCACTTTCGCCTGCCATTCCTCCAGCGTGGGTAACTCTTGTGTCTTCCAATACTTTGCTAGAAGAATCCTTGCTGCCGTAGTAGCGTACAAAAAGAAATTCTTATCCTTCTTCGGCACCAGCTGGCCGACCATACCCAAGAGAAATGCCTCTGGTTTCTTGTTAAAGGTGCACTTAAGCACTTTCTTAATCTCATTATAAATCATTTCCCAGAAGGCCTTAATCTTTGGGCAGGTCCACCAAAGGTGGAAAAAGGTACCTTCAGTCTCTTTACATTTCCAACATTTGTTATTGGGCAAATGATAAATCTTCGCAAGCTTGACTGGGGTCATGTACCACCTGTAAATCATTTTCATAATGTTTTCTCGTAAGGCATTACATGCCGTAAATTTAATACCTGTGGTCCATAACTGCTCCCAGTCAGCAAACATAATGTCATGACCTATGTCCTGTGCCCATTTAACCATAGCAGACTTCACTGTCTCATCTAATGTATTCCACTTCAACAGCAAGTTGTACATTCTTGATAGATTCTTAGTATTGGGTTCTAACAATTCTGTTTCTAATTTCGATTTCTCCACCTGGAAACCAATTTTCCTGTCTTGTTTGAAAGCCTCCATTATTTGAAAATAATGGAGCCAATCTCGTACCTTGGACTTTATTTTCTCATAACTTTGTAGTTTAAATTCACCACCTTCTTGTTCTAAAATCTCAGAATATTTCGGCCAATTGGTTCTCATATTAAGTTTCTTTACCTCCTTGGCCTCCATAGGTGAAAGCCACCTGGGAGTTCTATTTTCCAGTAAATCTTTGTACCGTACCCAAACATTATATAGTGCTTTCCTGACAATGTGATTTTTAAAACCCTTATGCACTTTAACCTTGTCGTACCAGATATATGCATGCCAACCAAAATTATTATCAAATCCTTCCAAATCTAGAATGTCTGCATTTTCAAGGAGTAGCCAATCTTTTAACCAGCAGAAAGCTGCCGATTCATAGTAGAGTCTTAAGTCCGGCAGGGCAAACCCCCCTCTTTCTTTAGAATCGGTGAGTATCTTGAACTTAATTCTGGGCTTTTTGCCCTGCCAGACAAATTTAGATATATCTTTCTGCCACTTCTTGAAACAGTCCAGTTTATCAACAATTTGTAATGTCTGAAACAAAAATAACATTCTAGGCAATACATTCATTTTAATTACTGCAATTCGACCTAACAAGGAAAGCTTCAGGTTTGACCATGTTTCTAAATCTTTCTTTATCTCAGTCCAGCACTTATCATAATTATCCTTAAATAAGTTTACATTCTTAGATGTCATGTTAATCCCCAGGTATTTTACACTCTTTGCCACCACTAACCCAGTTTCCTCTTGGAATCTATCCCTTTCAACGTTTGTTAATTTTTTTTCCAGAACCTTAGTTTTTTGTTTATTCAACTTAAATCCTGCGACCTGGCCGAATGCTTGAATTAGTTCTAAAGCTCTTTTGGTACTAGTGTCTGGCTCTTGTAAAGTCAATACTAAGTCATCTGCAAAGGCCTTTAATTTGTAATGTCTGGCTCCGACCTGAATCCCTTTTACCAGCTGGTCCCCCCTAATCATATTTAACAGGACCTCCAGGACCGATATAAAAAGTAGTGGGGATATTGGGCACCCCTGACGTGTCCCTTTTTCTATAGGTAATTCATCCATAACCACATTATTTACAATTAGCTTTGCCTTTTGCTCAGAATAAATTGCACTTATACCATTTTCAAACCTTTGGCCTACCCCCATCCCATGGAGATTCTTTTTCATAAATTTCCAAGATATATTGTCAAAGGCTTTCTCCGCGTCCACAAAAATTAAAACTGCCTTCGTATTAATGTTCACTGTCAACATTTCTATAATGTCAATTATGTTCCTTACATTGGTAGATATATGCCTACCCGGGAGGAAGCCTGCCTGATCTTTATGAATCTCCTCCACCAGCACCTTCTTTAATCTTTTTGCCAAAATGTCTGCAAAAAATTTGTAATCCACATTAAGTAGTGATATAGGGCGGTAGTTCTTAATCTGTTTTTTATCAACCTCAGTCTTTGGTATAAGTGTGATGAAGGCTTCTTTCCACGTCTCAGGTGCCCTTTTCCCCTCTAGTATCTCGTTACAAACCTCCTTAAGCGGCTGAATTATCCAGTCTTTCAAAGCTTTGTAATATCTGGAGGTTAATCCATCTGGCCCTGGAGATTTCCCCAGTTGCATATTTTGGATGGCACCCTCAATTTCTTGTTCAGTTATTTTCTCATTTAAAAGCAACATACTTTGTTGCGAAATTTTTTGTAATCCATATTTCTTAAGAAATTCTTCCATTTCTCTTTCATTTTCCGGCCCTTGTGCGTACAATCTTCTGAAATAACTCTGAAAGCAGTTGCTGATCTCATTTGGTTTCGAAATGTTCTTTCCATCTACCTCCAAACTTGTGACTGTGTTCAATTTCTGTCTCTTCTTCAATTGCCATGATAGGAGTTTTCCACATTTATCTGCCGATTCAAATGTCTTTTGTCTCATTCGTTTAATTTTCCATTCAATCTCCTGGTTCGTCAATTCCATATATTGCTTCTGGTACAGTTTAATTTCTCTCAAGATCTCATGTGACTTTGGGTTGGATCTCAATTTCTTTTCACTGTCTTTTATCTTTTCCAAAATTTTATCTTTCTTCTCCTGTTGTTTCCTCCTTTTCAAGGAGTTCTGCTGTATCAAGAAACCCCTCATCACGGCCTTGCTTGCGTCCCAGATCACTCGTTTCTCCACTTCTGTCCTCAGATTTATCTCAAAATAGTCTTTCAAAGTCTTTTGGGCCTTTTGGTGCACCTCTGGGTCTTTAAATAGGGTGTCATTCATTCTCCATCTGAAGGAGCCAGCTGTTGTTATTTTCATTTCCATCTTTACCGCATTATGGTCGGAGCATGTCTTTGGGCAGATTTCCACTTTCTTTATCTTTGGAGCCATTCCACTAGTAATCCATATTTGATCTATTCTTGTCCAGGTCATCTGTGATTCTGAAAAGAATGTTCCCTCCCTCTCGAGAGGGTTTCTTGTTCTCCAAATGTCTATCAGGTCCAAGTTATCAGTCATTTCAAAGAAAGTCTTAGGTAGTCTCCCGTCCTTGGAGATCACCTGTCTTTGTGCTTTGTCCATAGACCTCCCATTCTGATTTGTTTGGACAAAGTTTGTGGAGAGGTGAGACGGCATTGGCTATTTATTGAGCATCCATTTTTAACTGTGTGCAGAGATGTTAGATGACATCGCATCTAGCAAATGTCAGGCCACACTCCCCAGTGCATTTTCCCATCACTTTTCCTATTGCAAAAAGTCAGATTTAATTGCACAACCTGGATTTGCCAGTATGAGGTTGAATTGCACCCAAAAACAACAGCACTCTGGAAGCACCCCGAATATCAGTCTTGCACCGTTGGAGAAGAGTTATTCTAAAGATAAACAGACCTCTAGATGGCTTTAAATTAAACAGACGCACAAAGGCAACAGTTGGGATTTGGGTAGGATTAGCAGGGTTGTAAATATATAAGGCATATATGTAATTTATTTCTCGTGGAAAGACTAAAGGTAGTGAGTAGCAACATGGAAATGCATTGCACCAAATGTTTTAACAGCATTTTGCACAGCATTTCTCAGTCATGAAAAGTCTTCTTGTTTTTATTCAGAGGTAATTTCAGACTTATTGTATATCCAGGAAAAGAGAGAAAGAAGAAATGCCTAATATGCTCACCCCACCTCTGTCCATAGCTGTTAACTTTTCCCTTTTCTTGCAAGGAGTCCTATTCAGAATAAGGAATTTCCCTTAAGAAAAGGGAAACATTGACAGCTGTATGTCTGTCCTTGTGGTTTCTTAGAATCTGTTTCCTTGTTACACACTATTTATCTAGTTTCTTTCCCAGAAGCTGTTGAACTGCTCTGCAGTCACAGCCAACATTAATTAAATTTTGCAAGTACAGAATATTACATGTCCACCTTTGACTATTCCCAGGCTCCCCAATGCAAAAATAAAATAAAAACCCCAGCAGAAAATGCTGTCTCTAATCAAGCCCCACACAACTCAGCTCTTAATTTGTTAACCCTTCCATTTCAATAGTAGGCTTGATGCCAACATAATGGGCAACCTCTCAATGCTATATCCATCCACAGAAGTAATAAATGATAGTATTAAAGAGGAACAACACAGCACTATATCATCACAAAGCTGTCACTCAGGGGTGGCTTGTGAGAGGAGTGGGGGGTAGTGGCATCCTCCCAGTAGTGGTGCTACTGTGCTCATTGGGATGCACTGGGCCAGATGGTGGCAAGATCAAGTGGCAAGCAAGCTCTGGGCTAGTCTCCGGGGCTTGATGCAGGGGCTTTTAGATGCAGAAAACTGCACCTGGTGACCTTTCGTTTGCCAGTCATTTTACCTTAGTACCATTATCACAACTGAGCTTTTAGGTGAGTCAGATTAATGTCCTGGATCCTTACAGCCTTACTGCTAAGAGGGTCAACCATAGAGAACTCAGTGGCAAAATTATGCACAAAGTCAAGGCAGGAGGGCCATTTCTCAGCACCCTTCGCCTTAGCCAAACCTATCTGTGGTTCATTCCTAAACATAAAATAAAGATTAGCAGATCATAATAGGGAGCACAAGTCAAGAGTGCTATTGCATTGTGGGCTTCCCATTGTGAAAACAGAATGCTAAGTCTGGATGGGCCTTTCATCTGATTCAGCAGTATTCTTCTTGTGTTTCTTTTGTTATGTTCATTCTGGATACCATAAGTCAGTTGCATGCTTTGGTGGAATGGAAATCAATCTATTCCAGCCTCACTTACTGAGAGTTACATAGGGCGTCAGAAGCTACCACACACAAAGTCATCGGTCCATCAAGCTCAGTAGTATCTACACAGACTGGCAGAAGCTCTCCAAGGTCTTCCCCAACTCTACCTGGAAATGCTGAGGACTGAAGCATGCAACCATTAAGTGGTGTCATACCCCTAAGTTATAGGCCCCATGAAGGAGAACCTAAGTATTCTAGTACAGTGGTACCTCGGGTTAAGTACTTAATTCGTTCCGGAGGTCCATACTTAACTTGAAACTGTTCTTAACCTGAAGCACCACTTTAGCTAATGGGGCCTCCTGCTGCCGCCGCGCCGCCAGAGCACGGTTTCTGTTCTTATCCTGAAGCAAAGTTCTTAACCTGAAGCACTATTTCAGGGTTAGCGGAGTCTGTAACCTGAAGCGTATGTAACCCGAGGTACCACTGTAATCCTTAATATCTATATTAGAGATAAACAACTAGAAGCAAATGAGTCTGATCTGGATTCTCCCTCCCACAAACCCCTCCCTGCTAAAAATTGGTTGCGGACCAGGTATAATTTTCAAATAGTGGAACAGGGGCCCTTTGACATGTATATCAGCATTGCATGAAAAGTGGAGAAAGTTTTAATGGGGACAGATAACGATCGAACCAACCAATAACACTGCCTGACAAATTCCAGATGGCGAAAAGTAACAACAAACCTCTCTTTCAGAACAGCTGCCTCCATCTGTCTGCTTCACATTCTGTATCTATCCTGGGATGATGGATGTTGGCTGTTCTAAAGTTAAAACATTTCCTGAGTGGCCATCTATGATGATCCCGAGTTTCCTTGACAAAGACATTCCTATTTGACTATGCCCAGACTTCTTTCTGAGAGATCCTGACAACAGGCAAAGCTTAGTCACTCCTAACTGTTATGCATATTGTCTGTTGGCTGCCTCGAAAGCATCACAGAGTTCTCCCCTAATTCCCATTTTTGTTTATGCTATTAATGGCTGCCTATTCACCTTTACACATCCTCAAGTCTCCTGAATGCCCTTAGGGAACTTTGCAATTCCTCAGCAGGCTAACCTTGGAGAGGTGAAAATTAAATGTCCCCCCTGCAATTATTAAATCTAAATTAGCATGGGGATGGTACTCTAATATTTGAATGAGTTTCCAGGACTGGCTACTCACCATTCACAGTTAGGTGATCTGCTTGCTAAGTTGGGCATGTAAAGTTCTCATCTAAGAAAGCATACAGCCAAGCAACTATGCGGTCACTTTCAGAAAATGGAGTGCCCCCTCCAAAAAAAGTCACAATTAAAAAAAAAACTTTAAAATAAACAACTTATATCAAATAAAGCAATATCAATAATCCATCAGAATATAATAGTACACAATACAAATAAATATCAACAAATAATCATTAAACAGACATTCACTCTTATTAATTACCAGCAAAGAAATCAATAAACATAATGGCAAGTCATAATGCATAAAATTTCACATTGCATACAAAGTCATGTAAAAGGATCAAAGAGAGAACCAAAGACACACAAGTTATAAAATTATTTAAAATATATATCTGTGAACTCTTTCTTCCCAGCTGCTTGTGTTGTTCCTAAAATCATGGTCTGGGAAACGCTCCTAGGTAGGGCTAGAGGGTGAGGCAAGGCAAGTGGAAAAAGCCTGGCGGCCAACACAAAGTCTTTCTCCCCTCCACCTGCTCTGGCTCCCCCTACTACTGGCCCACTAATGCCAATGAGCACTAGCCCTCACTGAAAACATTTCAATGTCTGCCCCATCATTGTTCAGTAGTATTTTCTGGGCCTGCCATGATAGCTATGGGTAAGGAGGAATAAGTAAGAAGTGAGAGCTGGACCATAAAGAAGGCTGATCGCCGAAGAATTGATGCTTTTGAATTATGGTGCTGGAGGAGACTCTTGAGAGTCCCATGGACTGCAAGAAGATCAAACACATCCATTCTGAAGGAAATCAGCCCTGAGTGCTCACTGGAAGGACAGATCCTGAAGCTGAGGCTCCAGTACTTTGGCCACCATGAGAAGAGAAGACCCCCTGGAAAAGACCCTGATGTTGGGAAAGATGGAGGCCACAAGGAGAAGGGGAGGACAGAGGACAAGATGGTCAGATAGTGTTCTCCAAGCTATCAGCATGAGTCTGACCAAACTGCAGGAGGCAATGGAAGACAGGAGTGCCTGGCGTGCTCTTGTCCATGGGGTCACAAAGAGTCGGACACGACTAAATGACTAAACAACAACAAGGAGAAATCAGAGTTGGATTCCAGAGAATAAGCCTGAGAAATAGCTGCCACATCCAAGACCAACAGCAGGGCCTCAAATCACCTACTTAAACCTGGTTAGGTAATGATATAAATTAACAAAACAGGGCTCTTTCATGGCCCTGCAGCTGGAATAAGTACACTTTAAAATTATCTATAAGCCACCTTGAGCCCATCAGGGAAAAAGCTGGGGAATCATTGTCATTCTCCTTTAACAAGGATCAATTGGAAGGGAAGGCAAGATTATGGATATACAGTGGTACCTCGGGTTAAGAACTTAATTCGTTTTGGAGGTCCGTTTTTAACCTAAAACTGTTCTTAACCTGAAGTACCACTTTAGCTAATGGGGCCTCCCGCTGCCACTGTGCAATTTCTGTTCTCATCCTGAAGCAAAGTTCTTAACCCGAGGTACTATTTCTGGGTTAGCGGAGTTTGTAACCTGAAGCATTTGTAACCTGAGGTACCACTGTAGAGACAGACTTGCTGCTGGCTGGTCAACCAAGAGACCTAATAGCTGGTATTGAGACAATTTACACAAGGCTCGGTCGGCTTTTCAGTTAAAGTAAGACAACTGCCTTTCATGGCTTGCAATTCTGATGTGATAAAACCACAGTTAGCACTGATTTGCATGAAAAGCATGAAGATCAAAGAACTGGGGGGCAAGGGCACAATCTAGTTTGTGTTACGGCACCTCTCAGGAAGTCCCACCCCATGCCCTGCAGGCGTCTCTCTGCTTCTGCAAACTTCAGTGGAGCTTAGCGTGTTTAAGCCATTAGCAACGGGATTGGGCACAAAGACAAAGGTGCAGCACATGCAATTATTTGTTGCTCCCTTGTCCTCCACTGCAAACAGCCCTTGCTGTGAGCCTTACCTCATGCCTGCATCTCTCCCATCCAAATCTGCAGCTGTGCAGGCGAGTAGAGGCAAGAGCCACTGTGCAGCTGACTCAGGGAATGAAGAAACACCAGCCAGGCTGTTTCCCGACACAAACACCCCAATTATCTGTTGCCTGAGTGATGAGCAGACGCAAGGCTGACCCAATATATTTTGCTGCCTGAGTTGAAAGGGCAAGCTTTATATTTATTTATTTATTTATTTATTTATTTATTTATTTATTTATTTATTTAATGTTTGCTGCAAATTCATTTTTAAAAGACATCAGAGCCATTGACAACAATTATAATGCAATAGGAAGCACACACAAAATAAATAATGAAAATGCTTTTCTTAATTGACTGAATAAGCCTGGCATCAAAGAAAGGTTTCCAGCAAATGCTTAAAATTTAGTACAGAATGTTCTTGCTGAATCTCTATTGGATGAGCAGTGGGCCAATGATGCTGAAGGCTCATGTTGATGTCAAATGAGCCTCATCAACTTGAGGAACATGGCAAATACACAGGCCCATAAAGAAGCTGACAGGACTGGTAGTTACTTCAACTCTTTCTTCAACACTGGTAACAGGTTAATGTCCTCCACTACTCCTGAGGCAGGTGGCCAAATGGGACAACACCTCTGTTCTTCTGCAAAGGGGAATAGCCAAGGGGCCCAGGAGGAGCTATTGGGGAGCTACTGACCGCCCCCCAGTATCTGCCACCTGAGGTGACTACCTCACTCTGTCTGATGACATGGCTGGCCTTGAGCAGCCTTGTTAAGTTAAAGAAAACACAACACAGTGGTACCTTGGGTTACAGACGCTTCAGGTTACAGACTCCGCTAACCCAGAAATAGTACCTCGGGTTAAGAACTTTGCTTCAGGATGAGAACAGAAATCGCACCACGGCAGCGGGAGGCCCCATTAGCTAAAGTGGTACCTAAGGTTAAGAACAGTTTCAGGTTAAGAATGGACCTCCAGAACAAATTAAGTTCTTAACCCGAGGTACCACTGTAGACAAAGCAAGACTGCCACTCTTAAACACCCCAGTCTATAGATTTGTATGTACAGACCTACATCCCAGTGTATAGCTCAAAGGATACAGTGTGCAATTTGTTTGTTTGTTTGTTTGTTTGTTCGATAGCATTGATATCTCAGCACAAGGTCACCCCCCTCCCAGAGTTAGCAGGCCTTGAGTTCTATCTAAAAAAGGAGATCCCACAAACTTGAAGTCTGCTCACCCCCAGTTTAGAGCTACTTTGTGAGATAATGAGACAAATCGCCACCATTCCTTGGATACAGAATGAACCACTTCAATGGAATTCTATGTCACCCAGCGTTTCCCACCTAATATTTGATGGAAAGGTGGCTTTCATTAAAAAATGTCAATATTCTATGTACCTTGGCAGCTCGGAAGTTACAAGTGGCTGATGATGCATTATAGGCTACGTTTCAGAAATGGTCTCCGACTGCTTGAAAAAAACACCAAGAACCCCATGCTGAAGGGAAATCTGTCCAACTTCTATATCTGAATATCTTCCTGCCGCTCAACGGGAAATGATGGCATCTACAATTTGTTTGATTAGTCCTTTTGATCATTTATTTATGGCAAGTCCTGAGCTTGATCACTCTGCATTATTGTCTTTGCCATGTTTGTGAGGCTGCTACAACTGTACTGAAATTTTGTGGATTTCACCATCCTCGATTTGAAAGTTCTTAAGACTTAAGGCTGCTATTTTGGCAGCTTGTGATAGCTCCTGCAGGCACCAGACACAGCAGACCTGACTCCAAGCAAGAGACATCCAGGAAAATGTCTGCTGTGCTACAGAATTAGGTCAAATTAATTGTAAACTGAGTTCAGGTGTATTTGGGCAAGATGACTATCAAATGATAAGGATGTTGTGTTTAATGTTACCATTTAAGAAGCTACTGGCTGCATTTTTTAATCAGAGCTTCAGGTGGCTGAACACTACTGGCCAATCATATTTCTTCATGACTGCAGAAGTGAGTTTGTTGAACAGTTCTCATAAGCCCCCATGTACCCTCAAAATCAGCTCTTGGGGGGCTGGGCACCCTATGGAACATATTTTAGGGGCATGGAGAGAGGAGGCAACATGGAAGTCCCATTGTTCATGTGAAATACCACTCACACACTGTAGGATGTGTTCCTTGAAGTTGCTTAATTTGTATCAACCATTCTTTTTATTTATTTCTGTTTTAAACTCTTACTCAAGGTCCAAGCCAACCAGGAAGAAGAATCATGTTCCACATCTCTGTGACACTCTATCCATAAAGAAGACAAAGGCCAGGTTGCATGTTTTTGCATATGGCTCACTGAAACTGTCTTTTATAACTTTTTGATTCATAAAAATGTCCCACCTAGCAGCCACAATGGCTTAAGACACAATGTCAAACAATGCTGTCTGAATTGGCAAGCTGTGATCGACTTTAAATTTCAAACCATAGTTTGCAAGCACACGTCAAATCCTGTTTTCTAAAATCACAAATCATAGTTTGCCAGTTCGTATGACACAGTAAACTATGGTTAGCATAAGCTGGGAAAGGAGAACAGAACTCACATGTGAGAGAAACAATAGGAAGCCTGTACTTTTCAGGGGTACTACTGTCAGGAGCATGCCAGAGGTAAATCACACCATGCAAGTTGAAGTTAACTCTTTATTAGCAAAAATACGTTTTGCTCATGAATTTCAGGCCTAATGGAACACAGCAACTCATCTCCAGTAGGTCTTGCTTCTATGAAGCAGTTACTGAGGCTGAAGGTCCCTGACTCCCCACAGCTACCTAAGCCCCCACCTTTCCAGGTTCTCCCCTGCAAAGCAGTCAGACTGCTTCTGCACATCACCAATCTCTCCTCCACCTTTTTTATGCTTCTTCTAGTTCTAGGAGACAAAGGGGGAGGGGAGCTTATTGTAGCATGAGGGAAGGTCGCCCACAACCAACTCATCTCTGCCTCTTAGCCTCTCTCCTACTCTCCAGCTTCAGCTTCTCCCTCTGATTCTGAACTTCTCTCTGCCACAGACTCTCCCAGCTCAGTAAGCCCTGTTACCTCCTCAGCTTCTGATCCCTCCTCTTCTCAGCCTTCTCCCACTTCTTCCTGTGACCACTCACTGGCGTCCCATCACCACTCTTCTTGGTGGTCCCCCAGATGGTTCCTCCCACAGTTCCTCTGTGTCCAACCAGTCCATGACAACTACCAATGGTCAAGTCACAATTTGGTATTAAATCCTACTTGAGTCACTAAAAGTGGGAAGAATGTGAAATAATCCACCAAGAATGGAAATAAAACTGTTTACCAACTCCAATCTTTTAATACATTAGCAACCCATGAGATTTTATTTTCTATTTTCACAGGTGAGCCCATACTACACATAGAAGATAAGTAGTCTGTAAACAAGACGAGGCCAAGAGAGTGATCAATCAGGGAACGTGTAGGCTGGGTTTACAGTTTAGCCTGTCAAAGATAAGGAACAGTTGGTTATAAAAGCAAGTGAGAGAATAATTGACTCCCCCATTATCTCAAATGGCAGCAAATATGTGGGTCTTGTTGCTTCTTGTAGCTGTTGCCTCTGCTTCTCCAGAAGCTTCAGTTCACAAATTTCATGGGTAAGGATATTTAATATACTTGACTTTCACATTCTTGAAATTACAAATTACCTTTTCTAGTACCAATGATTTACTTCTGCCTTTTTCCTTAGGGATAAGGTTTTTCGTGTAACACCTCACAATGAAGAACAGGTTGAAGTCCTCCATTACCTGGCCAACAATATGCAGGTAAATTCAGGTGTGGGAGGATGAAATTAATTATACTTCTCAATTTTGAGAGTCCATTTTATTAAAAGGTTTGGGAGGAGGGAGAATTGTGGAGCACATAGAGCACAAGTTGCAAAGAAGCTGATTTTCTTTTTCAGAAAGCTTGAGCAATGAAGCAAAACATTGGAACCCCATACTCACTTAATGAGGAGTACTTACGACTTATTAAACACAATGGGACTTGCAGCTGAATAAATACATGTAGGACTGAGCTGTTGGAGTCATCCTGGGGTGTCCCTGACAGAATCTTAAGATGACAATGTAGGTTAAAATACAAGATTCTGACATTACATAATGTTAGACTAGGTTTTGTAAGGCCCCTTCTAACATTATCACTCCCTCTAGTAGCAAGCTCAGGTGTTGAATGCCAACAGGAATACAGCAAAAACAGAGCCACTGAGAACAAGAGGAGAGGTATCCATATGTTCCAAGGAACCCCAAGGTTTGCAGATGTACAATAAATAAGCTTAGCTATGAAAATCAACCTGTGTGTATTCTGATTAGACTTTCCAATGCAAACAACTATAGAAACAATGGTACTAAGAGGCTCCACTATGAGGCTGCTTTCTAAAAGCTTAGACTCCTAGTCAACATAATACCCTTTTTTATTTCCTGCTTGTTGTCGTCTCTTCCTTGAATGTTCTCTAAACCTCTCGTCCGTTCCAAGTTTGTGTTTTGTGACCTTGATGTAGATATATTGTGGCATGAGAAAAAACAACCAAAGATAGCAGATCTGTTTTCAATATTTGTGTAGAGCTTTGATGTTGAGAAATAGCTGCAGAAGAGAGGAGGGAAACAGTGTAATCTGCACCGTGAGATGTGGCATTTACAATGATATACAGATGTAGAGGGACTTTTCATTGACCACAGGCCATTGTCAGGCTCTCTCTCTCGCTTAGTTCTGCTCTTCATTATGTCTTAAATGCTATGGGAGTTTTGATATGCACTTATTTTAAACCAGGGGTTCAGCCAGGTGTTACGTTGAATTCTAAGCATGTTTTACAAAGAAGCTATCAGTTTTTGCTCAGCACAATGGCTTGGCTTTGCATTTTGAACCCGGGATCTGGAAAGCATCAAAACATCCTTTATTCCTACTTCTACTGCAAGGCAAAACCACCAGCTGCTCCACCCTGCTCCACATGCAGACACTGCAGCTCAGTGGAGATCATGCATTCTGCATAGCCAAGGTCCCAGCAGATGCAGTTCTCCAGTTAAAGGGTCAGGTAGCAGGTGTGAGAAAGTGACCTTTGCTTGTGAGCTTGGAATGGTGTCTACTTAAATGGAGCCACAGACTGATTTAGTCTAAGAGAATTTCATATGTGCACAATCCAAAATTCAAATTTAAAAAGATTGTTCCCAAGCACATCTTTGGAAACAGGAAACAAGACAGGTCACAGCCATTTCAGGAAATAATAATAATAATTATTATTTATTATTTATACCCCACCCATCTGGCTGAGTCTCCCCAGCCACTCTGGGCTGCTCCCAATCGAGTGTTAAAAACAATACAGCAAAAATATTAAAAACTTCCCTAAACAGGGCTGCCTTCAGGTGTCTTTTAAAAATAGGATAGCTGCTTATTTCCTTTACATCTGATGGGAGGGCGTTCCACAGGGCGGGCGCCACTACCAAGAAGGCCCTCTGTCTGGTTCCCTGTAACCTCACTTCTCACAATGCGGGAACTGCCAGAAGGCCCTCAGTGCTGGATCTCAGTGTCCGGGCTGAATGATGGGGGTGGAGACGATCCTACTATTTTCATCCTTAATGATAGATGCTAAAGAATGGAAGCAGCTCAGCTGTAAGTCCCACTATTGCCCTGTATGTCCAGCAACATTAGATATTGGCAGCATGCATGGTGGAATGATAAGAACATAAGAAGAGCTTGCTGGATCAGGCCAATGACCCATCTAGGCCAGCCTCCTGAGAAAGCAGCAAGCTACACATGCAGAAGTACATATATATCTCTGCATGTGTCCAGAATGGCAAAGAGTGGAGGGCAAAGGACTTTATGATTGAGAGAAGGGACAAAAAATGCAACCTAGATACATCCCATAATCCTCTGACCACTAGTGTGGGCAGCAAGCAATGGAATAGCAATGAACATTCCCAACTGAAAGAAAAGGAAATGTGTGGAAGCTAACGTGTTACACAGTGAGAGAAAACTTGTATATTTATGACCTGCTTGCAATATGTAGAACCAACCACAGTGTACAGTAATGAAATAAAAGAGTTGGAAGGGTCCAAGTCTGTACAGCGTGGAAGGTGGGAGGATCTCAAGTTTGAAGGTTCCCACACATCAGAAACTCCCTGTAGATAGAATGTTTTACTACATTATTATTCTCTCCCCTCCTTCCATTTATTAAATTGCACGTGTATCCATTTATATAGACATATTGATTCCATCACAATGTTTTAGCTGAATCTAAACCTGGCAATCTGCCCCAATTCCCTCAGTCACTATCTCTCAGGCTTCATAGCAATAAAAGCAATAAACTGAGTAAAATTTCTGATGCCTCCCTTTAATGTTTTGAGAGAACAGGAATGGAAAAAGATGGTAACAGTCAAGGAATTACAGTATGTTCTCCAGTATGTAACATGTTCTCAAACATGGATCATGAAATTGTCTGAATGAACACAAACAATAGCATACACACAGATGTACAGAGTAGCTGTGTGTTTGACCTGTAGCTAAAGTGTGATTATATAATTGTCTCCTCAGTGGTAATGTTGCAATCTTAACGCTGCTTACCTGGGAGTAAGTCCCATTGAATTCAGCATAACTTACTTCTCAGTAGACATGGTTAGGATTCTGCTGCAAATCCCGCTGAGTACAGTGGGGCTTACTGCCAGGGAAATGGATATACCGCAATATCATCATTGTAACCAACACAAAGGAGACATAGGCTGCAATCATAGGTATTAAAAAGGTAAAGAATCCCTGGACGGTTAAGTCCAGTCAAAGGCGACTATGGGGTTGCAGCGCTCATCTCGATTTTCAGGCTGAGGGAGCCAGCATTTGTCCACAGGCAGCTTTCCAGGTCATGTGGCCAGCATGACTAAACCACTTCTGGTGCAACGGAACACCGTGACGGAAGCCAGAGTGCACGGAAATGCCATTTACCTTCCTGACACAGTGGTACCTATTTATCTACTTGCACTGGCATGCTTTCGAACTGCTAGGTTGGCAGAAGCTGGGACAATCCCACACCACACTTACTTGGGTATAAGTGACATTAAACTTTGGATAGAATTCAGCTCTTGGGCCGTGTACACACTATACTTTAAATCACATTCCCTTAAATAATTTTGGGCACTGTAGTTTGTGAAGGGTTGCTGGGAATTTTAAGTCGGTGGAGGGTAAATTACAGTGCCAAAAATACTTTGAGAGAAAGAATGTGCTTTGAATGTGCTTGAAAGGTCCAGTTTGTACACAGCCCTTAGTCATTATATATGTCAAAGGTTCTCAAACTGTAATCTGCAGGCCACTGGTGGTCCATGGAAAAGTTGCATAACAATTAAGAATATCTGTACATGGTACTGGGTTTACATTTTTCTGATGTTGGGAAATTGGCTTGACATAACCTTGCTCACAAAATCAGACGAACTATCATATTAGAAAGGCAAGACTACCATTATTAAAAATATAAGCTGTGTGTGTGCTTTTATTTGTAGAACAGTATATAAATATTACTAGATGGTGCATCAAGGCAGTCAGCAATTTGCAGGTGATCCATTGGGGGGAGAGTACCAGTAGTCTATGCTATAATGGAATATCTCACAATGAAATAGACCTCATGCACAATTGAATCTGAATTCCTCAACTTGGCTTTCCAAAACCTCTTCTATTAATCCTCAATATAGAAAATGTGCCTTGTGCTATCCTTGTGACTGAGGCTTTCGCTGAAAGTGCATCATAAATAGCACCCATTTAAGGAATGGTATGATACAAGTGTGTGTGAAGTAAAAAAGAAAAGCTTAAGTAAATAAATCAAGGCCACAACAAAAACAGGGCAGGAGGCAAAGTTATTTTTAATTGCTAAGCGAAGGCAGTTATATATGAGCTAAGGACAGAATTCATATTTATTGCAGTATATTTAGATGATAGCCTTCCTTGTTTATAGGGTTATAATCCCTACGGTAATAATATTTTGTTCACTGCTTAGATACCAAAGCAATAGGCACCTTTTAGATATGCTTCATCCAGGAAAAGTTACTACAGATCCATTCAGCCCATCCAGATGAAACGAGGCCACAAATTCCTAACTTTGAAAGACAAGCAAATGTCAGCCTTGAGGTCATAAATTCACAAGTCATTTCTTTCTCATGGGCAACAGTGCTAACTAACATGCCTCTAAACTTTATTCCTGATTGTGAGGCACATCTGAAGTCTGGCCAAATCACACCTGTTCTCCAGCTGCTGAGAGGTTTAAGCTACCAGTCAACAAGGGAGTTGAGACTTTGCAAAGCAATTGCGATAAGGTTTTGGAACAAATGCAGAGATCGCCATTGCAATGGGCATCTCACTAGATAACAGGGTCTTGAATAGGCATAACATGAGGATACCTAAATAGCCATCTTCTCCTATATGGACCTGCCCATTTATTAAGATCTTGCGGCAGGTCTCCCTTCTGTGCCTTGCCAACATCTGAATTGTATTTGGCTACAAGAGGCTCTTCTCTGTAGTGGCACCCAATCTTTGGAAATTGCTTCTGCAGTGGGGCCTACCTTAGAAATATGGGGAGCTGCCTTATATTGGGTCAAGCCATTGGTCCATCTAGCTCAATAGTGTCTAGCATAACTGGTAAACTCTCCAGAGTTTCAGGCAGGCAATTGAAACTGGGACCTTTGCCTTGTAAAGTAGATACTCTTGCACTGAGCTACTGCCTTTTGCACCCTCTCTGTTGGTCTTCCATCAATGAGCTGAGACTGTTCGCTCTTTCTGCAGTTGTTGGGCCTGCTGAGGTTCTAAATCTTCCTGGCATTTTACCTGTGAATGTTCCGGTGTCTCTTTTAGCTCTGATTTGTCTTACATCTACCCGTGTTTTATTACATTCAGTGGCTGGTGTTTGGAGACAGACCTACCTTCTTGACAGTAGCATTGCTACTGGAAAAGACTAGAGCATGTTTTCAAGGTCAGGGCTGCATAGATGCAGCACTGGGTCCAATCCAATGCTTGCACTGGTGTGCGCATGCAGCCTGACCTTGCTGCCACCTTGCTCCACCCCAGCCTTATCCTGCAGAGATGCTGGTGTCAGGAAAGTAGCTTTGCCCCACCACAATAACCACCACTGATAATATTGCTATCTAGTGAGTGCAGGAACTC
The DNA here is from genome assembly GCF_951804945.1 of Podarcis cretensis. Classification (NCBI taxonomy): domain Eukaryota; kingdom Metazoa; phylum Chordata; class Lepidosauria; order Squamata; family Lacertidae; genus Podarcis; species Podarcis cretensis. The sequence continues at coordinate 77,312,321 of NC_137174.1, forward strand.
ACTGTGGCAGCCCAAAAGAGAATATGGAACCACACCCATAAAAAAAATGCATGCAACTGTGTTGTTGATCCATTATTATACATACACGTTGAAGCACAGTGCATATACTATATAACTAGTTTATTAGGACCAGCATAATTGTGAAACTATGCATAGTTTCCTAGGTGTAAGCTCCATGGGACTCAGTTGTGCCTACTTAAGTTTAATTTGTAAAACACACTAAGCCAGCTTTTAATTAGAAATTCACTCAGTCATGCATAGAATGATTACTATTTAAACTGCTAGGAACTCCCATTTTCCTTATTCACTCACTTTCTCTGAGCTAATTTGTCAAAATCAAACTTGAAAAGCTCTGTATCACCTCATTTACTTGCCAAAGAAAGGAAGAACCAACCACACAACCTAATCTCTTGCCGGCTTAGGACAATTTAATTTAGGACTATGGACTAGTTTGCTGCCTTAGGAGCAATTGGTTTTAATAAGGCATCAACTGAAAACTACCACTGCGTCACATGTAAGAGACTTAGTGTTTACATTGACCTGGGGGATAGCTCAGTTGGTAGAGCATGAGACTCTTAGTCTCAGGGTTGTTGTGGGTTCAAGCCCCATGTTGGGCAAAAGATTCCTGCATTGCAGCGGATTGGACTATAGATGATCCTTGTGGTCCCTTCCAACTCTACAATTCTAGGATTCTATGCACTTAGTTGTCTGCTTTTATTCATAACAACACTGCTATTATTGCATGAGGTGAGGACAACGTTATGCAGCCAAATCCAAACACGCCAACAGATCTAGGATGAAACTATGTGTATCTTTTGTTTTCATACACAATTTGTTTGGTTCTGTTCAGGTTGATTTCTGGCGCCCAGACTCTGTTGACCAAGTGAAAACAGAAACAACAGTTGACTTCCGAGTTGAAGCGGACAAATGTTCTGAAGTCGAGAGCCTCCTTCAGCTGAGTGCACTGGACTACAAGTATGCTTTTGCTTTTAGCATTTGCTCCATTAACATCAGTGGGTTAAACAATGGACATCTCTACATTTAGTGTTACATGTTTATCCCCCCCCCATGAGTCTACTCTGAGTATGTCTAACCATGTGTCTTAAAGGAAGCCATGGTAAGATGGTCTTTAGACTGGAAATAGATGAGGTACAGATTGTTTTGCATAACAATAACTATGTGAAGAAGCGCTTTCTTTTGTCTGTTCTGAATCTTCCAACATTCAGATTCATTGGGTGTCTGATAAAACACCAGAGCATTCCATGCACTAAAGAGGTGTTGTGCACCTGTCTTGTGACTATGCACTGGTAGAAAGAGGAGGCCAGAATTTCTGTAGGGTTGAGCTTTTCCATACTAGCAGGTGAGGACAAAGTATCTGTCAGACAAAACAGAAGACTTTGAAAAGGATTTAGTTCCAAGAGGCAAACAAAGCAGGTAAGGTATTTGTGGAAAGCAGTAGGTAGTAAGATAGGTGGATCAAAAAACAATAAAACCAAAAAGGGAAAGGATTACAAAGTTTAAACATGCAAGATGAAGAGCATTGAACAGAATCAACAAAGTTGTACTTTATGCAACAAACAGCCAATTCATGTTATATGTATGTATGTATGTATGTATGTATGTATGTATGTATGTATGTTTACACCATCTGTATACCATCCAAGGTGCAAGGTCCTTTAGCCACTTAGCAATAAGAGTGATGCTAAATTTGATTTAGCACATGTAGGTGCATGAATCCTTTTCAAGGTGCAACTTTGGAGTGGGGACTGGGCTGGCAATCAGGATTGGCAATCAGGGGGAAAGCTAAACCTTCTCTTCTGTGTTTAAGCACTGGCCAGATATGTTCCCATTTTCTGATTCCAGTTAGTAACCTAGCAGTAACTTTCTGTACTCCTTAGGGAAGCAGGAGTGCCTAGATAGCGAAAGAAGAGTTACTCTGCTGAAACACTTCCTCTGCTAATAATGAATGTGCCCAGTTTCCTGCACCAAAGAGATTGTCCCTGACAGACTTCAGTGAAGTGTCCTTGCTACAGCTAGAGGAGATGTGAGCCTTTGATGTGGAGCCGCAGTGCCCTGACATCATGTCAATGTGTTCATTATGAAGGCTGGGAGTGCACTGCAAACTGCCCTCTCTCACTCTTCTAATCCAGATCGCCGTGATCAAGGGCACTGAGCTTGCACATTTCTTTTGCCTATACCATTTTATTCAGGCTAGCGAGAGAGCAGGGGTCTTTGCTGCCAATCAACATGCATATAGACAGTTCTGCAGAAGTGCTGGAAGATCAGCGGATCAAAGGCTGGAGACCATGTATTTCTTTAACAGATCCTAAAATAGTTTGAAAGAGATTATTTCTTCTACCTGTTGCAACCTCTGGTCAAATAACCTTTTTCTGATTTTTTTGGAACAAAACAAATAAAAACTCTTTTTTTTTCTGGAGGCAAGCCTGGCTTGAGGATAAACAAAGCAGCAGCAGGGATCTCTTCCAGTGTGGTGTAGTGGTTAAGAGAGGTAGATTCGTAATCTAGGGAACCAGGTTTGCATCTCCACTCCTCCACATGCAGCTGCTGGGTGACCTTGGGCTAGTCACACTTCTCTGAAGTCTCTCAGCCCCACTCACCTCACAGAGTGTTTGTTGTGGGGGAGGAAGGGAAAGGAGAATGTTAGCCGCTTTGAGACTCCTTCGGGTAGTGATAAAGCAGGATATCAAATCCAAATTACTACTCTTCTTCTTCCTCTTCTTCTTCTTCTTCTTCTTCTTCTTCTTCTTCTTCTTCTTCTTCTTCTTCCAAACTTCCTCCAACTCTCATCTCTCCCCAACCTGGGAAGCTGCATTGCATGAAGATAGCATTTGCAGGCAGAAGGGGAAGAAGTGGTGGTAAACATACGAACAGTAATCACGGGGGTGTTAAGCAGAAATGGAGACACAGCAGCAGTAGAAATTGAAATGTCCCCCATTTGACTTGGTCTATATTGTTGCTTTGTTGCAGAGTTTTGATTGACAACCTTCAGGCTGTACTTGATGGACAGTTTGACAGTCATATCCGGGCTACTGGACATCAGTATGAAAAATATAACAATTGGGAAACGGTAAAAAAAATGTTCACGTTTGATTATCCCCCTCTGCTTCCCAATGGTAGTTTTGCTATGAACATAAAAGAGAGCAGTGCTGGATCACACCCAAGGCCAAAATTGGTTCAACATCTGGTTTCCCACAATGGCCAAGGAGAGACCTATGGGAAGCCCAAATGCAAAACATGAGGGCAATTGCTCTCTCCTACAACTCAGGGATAGTGTGCATACTTTGTGTGTATTCAGTTCCGGGGTCCATTCCTGGTATCTCCAGTTGGAATTAGTGCTTAGCATACTGACCCCATCATAATATATAGTTTGTCTTCTGAGTTACAAATCCAAGGGTTATAAATACAGGCCAGGGTGTTCTGTTATTTCCCTTCGTATTTTTCAGCATGTGCATCACCAAAGTGAATCTTGGAAACATGGCATGCACAATACGTTGCATCACAACATCATGCTTCACAGTGCATCCTTCTCTGAGAGGCTATGTTTACACATGCTTTGTTTGCAACAGTATGAAGTGGAAGCCACAGGCAAAGGCAATGGCTGTGGAAGTTGGTGACAAAAAAATGCTTGTTCATTGCACAACTTGGCATGTTGGTAACAATGCCAAGGGAGAAACTAAAGGGTTTGAGTAAAATCATCATGCATGAGGCTGCGTTGCAAACAGTATATTTTAATTTCCTTGGGAAATTAAAGCACTACAGGAGGAAAAAAATGACTGAGCGTCATTTGAGGAAAGATGGCAGGGTTTGACTGATCAGCCATGCCAGATGTAGGAAATATGCCAATCATGCAGGTGAAATAAATATAAATTGATATATAGTCCATCATGGTTTGAATTATTAAAATGTCAAAGTGTGAGAATTACAAACCTACTAGATGCCAGCTAATTTCAAGTTTTGGTGCTATTGCTAGTTTAAATGCTGGTTAGCAGCAGAGTTGGAAAAGGTGGGCCTGGGGAAAGCACTATCAAATCAACGTTTATATTACCGGCCTACAGTAGTAGACCTAGTAGTCTGACTCAATATTTAGGTGGTTCCTTTTGCTATTAAATATGCTTATTTACTTTTTTTTTTACTCAACAGATAGAGGCTTGGATCAAAAATATTGCAAAGGAGAACCCAGATCTTGTCTCCCTGTCACAGATAGGAACAACCTATGAGGGACGCTCAATGCACCTCCTGAAGGTATTTGCTTTTCATTTCTTCATCCAGTCTGCTTGCTCTTCTCTTGACACATAAGAAACAACAATATTTATTAAGCCCTTGCATGCTCCAGATTTGTATTTTTCAATCAATGCTTCAGGAAACCAAAGCAGATTTTGGTGAAGTTCTTTTATGGTGACATTTTTATCCTTTTTGATTGATAGTAAAGGCTTCCTAAACAACCCAGACCGTAATAAAAGTCTTTTGACAGTTTGCACATATAAATTTAACCGTGTTCCTGTAAGCAAGGTAAATGGTAATCTACCTTTGTATAATTGTGTGCTCCATCTGTTGTTTGTAAACCTATTTGCTATAAAGTCATCTATAAACTTCAGCCCCTTTTTTCTCTCTCTTTGTTCTTTTTTTTCTGGCAACAGGAGGCAAACAGCTAATCGGCATTTCCTTTCTTGAGACGTTACAATCATACTTCTCAAGCAAACAAAAGAAATCAGTTTCAATATGTTCTTATTTTGAGTATCGGGTCGATGTTTTGGAATATCACACCTTTACAGCCCAAGTTTTTGATGCTTGAGTGAATGCGAGGTCCTCCTTCCCTCAGCCCCGCCCCCCACATGATGATCATAGAGCCATAGAATTTGTAGATCTAGAAAGGCCCACGATGGTCCAGCCAGCAATGTGAATCCATGACCCTGAGATTAAGTGTCTCCTGCTCTACCAACTCAGCTATCCCAACTGACAGCACACAATGTGGGAGCAGCCCAGGCTCGACAGTTTTTATGAAAGGTGACTATCTTAAGGAGAAAGATGGCTTCCTTTTCTCAGAACACTTCCCCCATATCCGTTACCTACTATATAGGTGTGAATACAGAAGAAATCTCAGCATATGGAGCCTGTCTCAGTTCTGTAAGGCAGACATCCCTCTTTTACACAACAACTAGAATGATAAGGATGTTCCATCCACTTTTAGTCACCCTATGCATTACTATTTATATAAAAGGTGTAGATAGATGTATAAGCCATGTCACACAGATAACTGAACTCTAAAAATATACAGTTATCAGCTGGGATAAAATATGGATCCAGCACACCAGAGGTGAGAAAATCCAACCAGAGTTAAGTTTCACTTCCAGCAATGCAACTCCCTGCTCATCTCAAGTGAGGCCTGAGGCTGTCGTCTGAATAGAGAACATGACCTATTAGTATTCAATATAAATTACTAATTCTGCCTTGTTTTGTTTTTATGTTTACAGTTGGGGAAGCCCGGTGTGAATAAAAAAGCCATCTTTATGGATTGTGGCTTCCATGCTAGAGAATGGATCTCACCTGCATTCTGCCAGTGGTTTGTGAGAGAGGTTAGTGGGCAAAATACTTGTTCACTAAATCAGTAACCAAGACCACTGTCACCCTTAGAAGCAGGAATGATTTGTCATAAAAAGAACTTATTGGCAGGTCCTTTTTCTAAGTTTCCTAATGTTTTCTTTCAGGTCTTCAGGTGCCCCTTTTTCCTGTAAGGCTCCATAAATATTATCATTTGATTATTACTCATTTTTAAAATGTATCCTTCCGTTACTGATATTTGTTTGTTTGTTTGAATATCAACTCATAGGGAAAATATCCAATAACATCCTAAGATTATAAAATCATAAAATACAAAACAAATGACCAATGCTGAATCAAATTTCTTCACCTTAAAATGCTTGGTGATAACATGTTAATAAAGGATGTAAGCACACAGAGCTAAATCCTCAGAATCTGCAACATGAAAATGGTGTTGCCCCGTTTTCAAAAGGATATTATGCGGCTTTATGTGCCTGTCTGAGAATCTAGAGGAAGGTAATTATGATACAATTATTACACAAAAGAGAGGTATGCCCTCTAAAGAAAAAAGTACTAGAACAAATGGAATAATGTATGAAGACCTCTTAAAAGCATATCATTAGAATATGAAGCTTATCTAATAATGAATACACAATTCTAAAGTAAGGTGTTATTTTTAATTGCAACTTCTCCAAGGTCTCGTCAATTAATCTCATTAAAGTTGTTAAGAAGCCTAGGTTACTGTTCTGTTCTGGATCCTAGTATTTGAATCAATACTCCTTTAGGTGCCTTTTTGCACACCACAGGGTTCCACCAAGCATGCTTCTGTTTCTTTGGTACCAGAGTTTGCTATTCGGTACCAGAGTTTGCTATTAGAAAGAGCGAGATCAGCAGGGGAGAAAATCTCACATGGTCCCAAGAGGGCCTGGCAGGATGCTAGAGAGCTCTGTGTCATATTAACCCTCTTTTCTCCAGTCTGAAGTTATTATAGTCCCTAGCGCCCTTGCTGAAAACACACAAATATCAACCCTTCCCCACCTTAGTGATCCTGAGCCAATTCAAAGTATCCCTACAATTATTTTCTTTTATTTGTATGCTTCTGAAATAGCACAGCTGGCCAGTAACCACTGGCGAAAGGGAGAGCTTTCAGTGTATTATGAAGAAGCCTGTGATTTTTTGCATCTGTGAGGCTTGACTGTTTGTTTTTGACGGAACAATCCTAAAATACAACTTCCAGCTGTTTCGATTCCCACAGATTTAGCAAAGGTTCCTACACGCGCACAAAATGTAAAAACAGAAGCCATTGCAGAAGCAAGTGCTTTACAATCCATATCAAGTAAGCTGAAATAGTTGACCTGAGAGTGTTGGCAAGGCACCCAGTGGTGACAGGCCTTCCCCTCATGTCCGCTCAGATATATGTGCAGAGCCAGGCCTGGAAATTGAAAGTGACACTCCAGACATGTCTTTGGGAATGCTTTCCCCTTATCTCTCCCAGTTAATGCAGCAGAGGATGAAATGTCACCTCATTTAGCAGTTTGGGTTACTACAACTATCAGTCTTACCCTTCAGAGCAGCAAGCTCATAATTTAGCTTCATCAAGATGGTGTACTCTCCAACATTTCTCCAATGAAAATAGGGACGTCTTATATAATAATAATAATAATAATAATAATAATAATAATATGCATTTATTATTTATACCCTGCCCATCTGACTGGATTAAACATTAAACATTTTTAAAAACTTCCCTATACAGGGCTGGGCTGCCTTCAGATGTCTTCTAAAGGTTGTAGACTTAGTGTCTTCTTGGCTCGGGGGTCACATAACTCCATGCCCTCCAACACTTATCTGATGAAAACAGGGGCACCCTAAGGAAAAGTGGGACATTCCAGAATCGAATCAGAAACCAGGACAGCTTATGGAAATCCAGGACTGTCCCTGGAAAATAGGAACACTTGGAGGGTCTGAGATGGCACCTGTTGAAGACCTTTCTATTCACAGACAAACACACCTGTTAAGGAACTTATGGCTTCTCATCTGGGCCTTCTAGTTTTAAACTGTGCTTTAACCGTGCTTCAGCTTCTTAAATGAGTTACTAGGGGTGAGGAACATTCCCTCATGGACAGCATGACAGTGGTGGACAGGGCCAGGTACAAATGTAGGCATAGAAATGGCTGTGAATCCTACCTCTGTATGGCAGGTTACATTCCAGCCACACAAAAGTCTATTCACAAGAATGCACACACCACACATCTTTCCTCCTTTCCAGCAAGCAAGAGGCATTGTCACAGTTCAAGGACATGTTCCAGACAGGCAATGAAAAATGTAATTTTTGCGAGTGTTGTGTGGCATTTATAGAATTCACAGGGCCAAACAGAGGCTTGGAGGGCCACATTTTGTGCCTGGGCCTGAGATTACCCCTGTTATACTGTAATGTAGCTGAGTCCCGAGTCATTTGGGTTTGCCCTAATTTATTATCTCTTTGGTCTATACTTAGGCTGTTCGCACCTATGGGAAGGAAACTATCATGACTCAGATTCTGGACAACTTGGATTTCTATGTGTTGCCTGTCTTGAATATTGATGGCTACGTCTACACTTGGACTAAGGTGAATAACATACTTGTTTTCTGAATATGAAGCTCAACGCTTGTTTATGAATATGTAGTCCTGCAAAACTGACATTCACAAATATACTGCATTTCAGTCTCGCATGTGGAGGAAGACTCGTTCTCTAAATCCCGGCAGTAGTTGCATTGGTACTGATCCTAACAGAAACTTTAATGCCAAATGGTGCAGTAAGTACATCCTGAGAAGAAATATATTGCCCAATTCTAACTGACTCATTCTCCAAGTGCAGGAGTACCAGTTCTAGTTAGGTCCACAGTTCTTGGCACAACCTCTCAAGTTCTAGAGCTTCCATAATGTGTGAGGTTTCAGAGGGTCAGGATATTACCTAGAGGGCCACATTCTCTTGTTGAGAGAAGCTGAATTCCTGAGCATTTATTTTCAGTGTGAGATTAAGGCTGCAATCCTATGTCCATTTACCAAGGAACACAATGGGACTTTTTTCAAGGAGCACAATGGGACTTAACAGATTTATAGAAACTGCTCGGTGTTTTTAATCAATTTTGCTGAGTTCCCTCAGACCTTTAAAAGTCTTGGTTCATGTCAAGCATTTTTCATTTTGAGATGCGTCAAAATAACATTCAGTAGATTCACAGACTCATACCCTGACATAGATTAATGTTAAATATAGCATTTCAAAAACAGCACGAGAAACTGACTTATTTCATCAGTCTTCATAGCCCAGTATGATCTACCCCGGGGGACTCTGGGAGAGGTCTTTCCTGGCGATTGCAACTCCAGGCTTTCCTAGTGCAGATGATAGGGATGGAAACTGAGACCTTGTGTGTGCAAAGGCATGTGCTTAACCCCTAAGCTACAGGCTCTGAGCTGTAATATATAGGTAGTATTATAAGGCACTGTGGTTGCCAGGGAATAATGGTCTTTCCTGCTTTCGTATGCATAGCAGTTGTGGGGAAAGAGAGAGAAACAAAGGACTGGATTCAACTAAATAGTTCCACTAGCAGCAGCCAGCACACAGGTTCCCACTATCACAACAGAGCTTTCTCATTCTCTCCCTCATGCCCCCAATCATCAGTGGGAGGTCAGGAGAACCTCAGAACAAGGCATGATGGGAAGGTCAACCTGCTGGAACATTTGTTTTGGCGTGACACTGAATCCCTCCCATAGTCCACAGGATATAGTAAGGTTTTTGGAGTGCCTATTCTGAATCTTCCCTGGAGTGGACAACTATCTAGGACAACACTGTAGAACAGGAGTGTCTCTTCAGCTGCTGCTGAACTACAACTCCCATCAGCCCCGGCAAGCATGACCAGCAATCAGGCATGATGACAGTTGCAGTTTAGCAACATTTGGAAGGCCACACCTGATCTAGAACCTTATCATGGTTTGCCTCATTTCATGCATCCATGTTTTCTCCTGCTGCACACAGCTCTTGGGGCTTCAAAGAGGCCATGTGATGAGACATATTGCGGCAGTGCCCCCGAATCAGAGAAAGAGACCAAAGCCTTGGCTGATTTCATTCGCCAGAACCTCTCGACCATCAGGGCTTACTTGACCGTTCATTCCTATTCTCAGCTGCTGCTGTATCCATATTCTTATTCATATGAGGTAGCAAAGAACAACGTGGAGTTGGTAAGTAGAAACAAAATGGCTGATAACTACTCTGAAGTTAAAATGGTTGTGATGAACATATCCCCTTGGTTACCATTTGGGCTATGGGTTTTTTTATGATGCATGGATTTCCCTCTTATTGATTGCTTTAGTACTTTTATATCCTATCTTTCCTCCAGTAAGGAAAGCAGCACACGTGGTTTCTCCTTGATCCTATTTTGTCTGTGCAACAACCCTGTAAATGCAACCTAGGCTAAATGCAGCAGGCCCAGCCTCTGGGAAGAGGCAATGGGGCAGAACTGGCCTCCCAGCAGCGGTGTTGCATCCACTTACTGGGACAGGGCCGCAGTTAAGTCAGCTGGTACGTGGGTTGGGTTGGCTCCACCAGTGTACTTACACTGCCCTGACCCCACCACCACCACAGAAAAGGCCTGTTCTCATGCTGCCCTCCTCTGGACCTCTCCTGGAGGAGCCACATGAAAATGGGCCTCAGATGATGATCCCAAGGTCTGGGTCGCTTCATATGGAGAGAGACAGTCCTTGAGGTATTGCGGCCCTGAGCTTCTACAGTTCTGTGAGTTAGCTCCAACTAAGGGCTCATCCACACTTCCACTTGTCCTGTTCCTTTCCCCTGGGAAAACCAGATCTTTACTGCTGAATTGCAGCAATGTCAGTCAGGTTTTCCACAGATTAACGTTTGCTCCGATTCGGCACTAAAGAGCGCGTTTTCCCAGGGGATGTAGCAGGACAAACAGAAAACCACTTGGACTCATGCCTAGAAGGCACAGGACAAGCAGAAAACTGCACCAACCTATGCTTTCTAGGCACTGCACAAGCCCTGAAAGCTAAAAACTGTGGAAAGTATACAGTGATTCAGGAAAACAACAGCTTCATCACCAATTGTTCCATCCAAGCTTCCATCAGTCTTTTAATATAAAGGGACACCGTGAGAACTGGCATTCCTTCTCTGTCTTGGCTGATGCACAGCAATAGCTATTGGCATCAATTCCCAACTAAGACATGCTGAAGACCAGTGGGGTTGTAGCCAGCAAAGTTGTCCTGTCTGCACAAGGACTCCCATTTGCATATTGGAGCATCCTCTCTTCTCCTTCCCCCACCCAACACATCTCAGATCTGTTTTGAGGGTTTACCCAACCCTTCAGAGCAGATCTGGGGGGTGATGAGCTGCACATGGGAAGGGGAGAGGGATGGAAAGTTTCATTGCACAACTGGAAGCCCTTATATTCATGGGATGCCTTGACTGGATGCAACCCATTCTTTTGCAACATTCGAAGCCTAGGAACATGGTGAGTGATATCCAGCGTTGTTTACACTCATAGTAGACCAGATGATAAATGTACTTTGTTCTTTGTTGATGGTCCCCTGTAGTTGTTGGTTTTTTCCTTCAAAAGAGCAACAGCATTTCCAGAAGAAAATTACTTCAATACTGTGAAATAGTTATGAGTTGATGTCGCTGGCAGAAAACACAGTAGATGACAAACAAAAGGGAGGGCTTACAAAAAAAATCTCTTGCTCATCAGCCAGAAGGCCAAAGCCAAAGCAAAAATCTGGCCCTCTGCAGTGGTAGAATCCTGACAGATTTACAATGTCTCCCAAGTGGAAATATCAGAATTTTGAGGCAGAAACAGAGAGAATGGACAGATTAATGGTTTTGCCCTGGACATCTGGCACTGCAAGCCTCTCTCTTTTTCCATTAAAAAGGGATTTTGTTTTTGTGTACTATCCCAGATTATTTTTTTTCTCAAGACACAAAGTTGTTATTCTGTAGAACCTAAGTCGTTTCCCCCTCGTTCAGTTTGCCTTTGATTCTGACAAATATGTTTCTAACATTACACGTTGTTTGGTCTACAGCAAAAGAGAAACTTAGGTACAGTACTTCTATCGCAAACAAAAGTGGACCTAAAAAGATTGATGAGGGCATTATCAGGATACTGCCAAAGAGAATTACAAGAAAACTAAAGACACGGTGTCTTCAAGAAACTATATGTAGGGCCCATAGATGGTATCAGTTGATCAAACAAGTTAAAATCTTAAATACCTTGGCCTTATTTTTCAGCCAACAGAAATATGTGAAGGATAAATTGTCTCAAAACGCCAAAATTCTGACACACTTTTTCCGTACAAAAGGTGGCAATCACATACCATTAGCATTTGAAGTTTTTAAAGCTAAACCCTTAGCACAATTATTATATGGGGCTCCGATTTGGACAGTCGCTCACCTTGGATCTACAGAAGCTGTTCAATCTAAATTCCTAAGGCAATTTTTTTCTGTTTCATCCTGTGTTCCAAATGCTTCATTGCACTTAGCGGCTAATCTCCCCTCTGTTGAATTACAGATTTGGTGTAGGACATTTAATTATTGGCTTTGGCTAAATTTAAACCCCACCTGTCTACTACCCTTAGTATCACAAGATTGTCATGAGAGCATTTGGACTAAAATTGTTTCTACTTTTCTGGTTTATCACCACAACAGTTATTAACACTGGGCTTCAGTAAAGCAAATAATTTAATTAGACAGCGCCTATATGATATCGAGCGACAGAATGAATAATTTGGCCACAATAAGGAAATCTTGTCCATGGTCCGATTATTTTCCTCCTAGTCGTTTTGACACATTGGCACCCTAGTTGCAAAATTTAACAATTCCCAAATACAGATGTGCTTTCACTCACACAAGATTAAGTATACTGCTTTCAGCTGTACTTGAGAGTCAATTTCAAAAAAATTCTGCTGGAAAAATGATTATGTCTATGTGGAGATGGCAGTATTGAATCAGTTGTTCATGTGCTTCTAGCTTGCACGCTTTATAAAGATTTGAAGAGTGATGTTATTACCCCTCTACTACTATCCATACCAGGTCGCTCAACCGTTACTACTGTGTCCTTTCTTCTAGCAGATCAAGATAATCAGATGACAGCAAAAACTGTTAAAAAAAAAAAAATTAGCAGGGGCAATAAGAATAAGATATATTACCGTATTTTTTGCTCTATAAGACTCACTTTTTCCCTCCTAAAAAGTAAGGGGAAATGTGTGTGCGTCTTATGGAGCGAATGCAGGCTGCGCAGCTATCCCAGAAGCCAGAACAGCAAGAGGGATGTCTGCTTTCACTGTGCAGTGATCCCTCTTGCTGTTCTGGCTTCTGAGATTCAGAATGGTTTTTTTTCTTGTTTTCCTCCTCCAAAAACTAGGTGCGTCTTGTGGTCTGGTGCATCTTATAGAGCAAAAAATACAGTATTTGATTACTGGTGTAAACCTCCAGAATGTATTTTGTATAGAAGTTTTTACCTCTATCTTCATAGCTCAGTTCATTTTATTTTATTGCTATGACTAGTGGCTGATGCAAATAAAGATTCTTCTGATTCTGATTCTTAGGCTGGGATCCAACAAGCTACTTTTGGCATAGTCAAGGATTCAAGCATGACCAATGGGGATTTTTCCTTTCCCCACCCTCCCTTCTCCCTGTGCACACACGCACTTTGAAGCACCAGATTCCCATGCCATATTACAAACTTTATTTGAAAGCCCCCTGAGTTTCCAAAGCCGGACATTCAATAAACACAAGTCCAATGTCTCCTTGGGTACATGGAACCAGTTACACAGTTCTTGGAACTGTATCCCAGCCAAAGGAAGGCCACAGGCCTCATTTATTTCAGGCTGAGGATTCCTTAATGTTCTTTTGTACAGTTTCCTGGATCATGTTCAAATGTGACCCAATATGTTGCTCCTGGGATATCTTGGTCTGTGGCTGTTTATTCTTTATAGCCACCACAAGGAAACCTTTTAAAAGCGTGGCTTCTGTCTTTGCAAAATTGTTTTGTTTTTTTTAAAGGAGAAGAAATGTAAACACGAACATTCTTTCTGGTCTGTATCCAAAACCAGTGAATAGTTTGACAGTGTGATTTGCTCAGCACTTAAGAGAATCTTTTTTTCTCCTATTCTTCCAAGAGCTTGAAAAAGTAGCTTCAGTGAGATTTTGCAAGGTGTAAATAGACTGGCATTTAAATGATTGTTCAGTTAAAAGCCAGACGGTTAAATATTTAATAATAATAATAATAATAATAATAATAATAATAATAATAATTTATTATTTATACCCCGCCCATCTGGCTGGGCCTCCCCAGCCACTCTGGGCGGCTTCCATAGAAAGCAAATATACAGTAAAATACCACACGTTAAAAACTTCCCTGAACAGGGCTGCCTTAAGATGTCTTCTGAATGTCAGGTAGTTGTTTATCGCTTTGCAAATGTAAATACACAGTGGTACCTCGGGTTAAGTACTTAATTCATTCCAGAGGTCCGTTCTTAACCTGAAACTGTTCTTAACCTGAAGCACCACTTTAGCTAATGGGGCACCGGAGCACGATTTCTGTTCTCATCCTGAAGCAAAGTTCTTAACCTGAAGCACTATTTCTGGGTTAGCGGAGTCTGTAACCTGAAGCGTATGTAACCTGAAGCGTATGTAACCGGAGGTACCACTGTACTCCTCATTTATTCCAATGAATTAATGGGAACTAGTTCCAGCCAGTATGGATTCTGTAGGGTGAAAGTGTGATTTGTCTTTAGTCTGATAAACAAAAAGATGCTGTCTAATGTAACATAGTGTAATATTGTATATAGTAAATACAGTATGTCTTATAGGCAAAGTGCTTGCATGTTTATTCAGAAGTTAGTCACTCTTCTTTATTCAGACTCAAGAAAGTGTGGACAGGGAAGGCAGCTGTACCAGCTCTATAACTAGGGAGCCAAGCCAATTGAAAAAAATAGAATTTATTTTCCAAGTAAATATGCACAGGAGGAGAGCTCTGAGTTCTGCCTGGAAAGGGAATTATTAGGAGGGCCTAAGGATTTGTGGCTTTTATGTGAGTGTCTCTGGTGGAACAAAGTGCTTATAAATCATCCCAGAAGTGAAGAAGAAAGATTTATCAAAGCGTTATCTTATCTTGGATGCTTATTTCATTTTGACATCTAATATGTTAAAGAAAAATGTGCATTGCCCATTTTATCTTTTTCCACGTGTGATAAGATGTGTGGTCAAACAACAATCTTTGACATACATGCCTGTTTATCATACTTAACATCTCTTTCCACACCCATCTATTTTAGAAGTGTCATTGTACATCTGAAGGCACAAGATCTTTCCAAATAATCACTGAGTGCATGGGAGAGAATTAGTCTTGCAGCTGTTGTCCCTGCCAACCATCTCCACGAGTTCATTTTAAGCCAAAATCTACACAACTCATACTCACCTTGGCTCTGTTCTCACGACTATTTTGCAGAAGGGATGGGGGACATGTGGCCTTCCATATGTTGTTGGAATTCCAGCTCCCATAAGCCCCAGCCAACATGGCCAATGGTTATAGATTTTGGGAGTAATGGTCCAACAGTACCCCAAGAGCCACAGTTGGTCCATTCCTATTTTGCATGGTTCTGGATCACAGGAAAACAGCCTAAGTATGCATGTGTAACTTGTAAATGTGTAGGCTCTATTCAAGCAATTTTCATGAATGCATGGAGGTCAGGAATGGGGGCAATGGGTGTGATCCAATTCTCCCTCTGTTTCATGTGTCTGATGACTCTCTGAAAAGGGCAATGGTATTAAGAGCAGATGCCTTCATGGAATTTCTTTCCTGTGGTGATTTTTTAAAAGAGGAATCTGGATGAACATCCACTGGGGCATTTTTTTTCGCAGTTGTTTGTGCTCAGTGAACCATACTATTCCTTTCAACTGCTTAGATACAGTTTTTGAGCATCTTGGAAGCTGAACATTTCGGAACCCAAAGGCCGAAAACCCAGAAGTAATTGCTTCCATTTTTGAACGTGCCTCAGAAGTCGAGTGGCTTACGCTGTGTGTTTTTCCATTTTCTCAATGGAAATTTCCAACAACCCTTTGTGCCTTGGTTGCCAAATGTTTTGGAAGTCGAATGGTCTTCCAGAATGGATTACTTTCAACAAGCAAGGTTCCACTGTATTTTTATATACCTATGGGCTGCCTTGGCACAAAACCGTTGTCAATGAGTCACAATTTGGACAGCAACAGCAACAACGAGTCCTTGGTTTGCCATCCTATCAAAGTAAATGGACTCTTGTTGTCTGGGATAGTTTCTGTAGCCGTCAAACATAACACATCCAATTTGTGACAAAGTTCCAGCAGACCCAGAGCATAAAGGTTCTTTCAACAATTGATGTTTGGTTTTATTTTATTTTTCCCCTATGGTTTTATATGGCTTTTATTGTATGGTTTTATGTATGATTGTAAACCACTTTGATGGGTTTCTATGAAAAGGCAGAATGTAGCTATGAGTTGTATCCATTGTTAATCATACTCAGAGTGGATCCATTGAAATTAATGGAGATGACTAATTTAAGCCCACTAATTTTAATAGGTCTCCTCTGTGTAGGTCTTCCTTTTATGCAACTCTATGACTGCATAAGGCCCAGGACTTACTTTGTCAGTTTCTTATGTCCTATCAAAAGCACATGAAGACAACATTCTGCTATCAAAATATAGCTAACCAAACATTTTTTCCTGCGGAAATGTATACCTGGTTCTTTTGGAGCTGTCCTTGTTTACTGTGAATTAAGAGTAACTCTTAGGGTAGTCTGAATTTCACTGGGGCCTGCCTAATTGCCAGCTGCTTACAGAATGGAGGTAGCCAGAAAAAAACCACAGATATACCCAGCCTATTTTCAGATGCACTCTAAAGAACCATGAATCAGTGACTGGGTCCTTCCAGTAAACACACATCCTTATACATTGGGAAAAAATGTTTCAGACGTATTTCCTCTGTAAAGAGACTACTCTCTCCCTAAGGCAGGAGAAGCTAGGTCCGTTCTAGAATTATCACAGAAATTACACAATATAGCCTCATGGTAGTTTCTTGGAAGAAATGTGTCATTGGCAAAGAAGTACACTCCCTAGTTTCACAACTTCTTCCACAGTTAGTTTTATGGCACCCCTGACACTTCTACATGTACACATGCATTCATGCACACACACAAATGCACACCATAAATGATGTTCGAAAACTGTGTTCCTTAGTTGAAAGGACCAAACCAGCCTCTCTTCCCAGAAGGATCAGCTTCCCTGTTCTTGCAGTCAGGCTTCCCTTGAGCTCTCTCTTAATATTTATATTGAGCTAGTAAAAGTCTATGTATATTTAATCCTTTTTTTCTCACAAACATTTCAAGCTTTATTTTGAATGTGGTCATATTTTGGCCTAGGCTCTTAGTTAGATCATCTGATGTTCCCATCTGTTCCAGCAGAAACAAATCCAACTTGTTCAACCCTTATTTGTGCTAACGCTAAGAAACTTGTAGAATGGTAAAGGTAAAGGTAAAGGTACCCCTGCCCGTACGGGCCAGTCTTGACAGACTCTGGGGTTGTGCGCCCATCTCACTTAAGAGGCCAGGGGCCAGCGCTGTCCGGAGACACTTCCGGGTCACGTGGCCAGCGTGACATCGCTGCTCTGGCGAGCCAGAGCCGCACACGGAAACGCCGTTTACCTTCCCGCTGGTAAGCGGTCCCTATTTATCTACTTGCACCCGGAGGTGCTTTCGAACTGCTAGGTTGGCAGGCGCTGGGACCGAGCAGCGGGAGCGCACCCCGCCGCAGGGATTCGAACCGCCGACCTTTCGATCGGCAAGCCCTAGGCGCTGAGGCTTTAACCCACAGCGCCACCTGGTTGTAAATGTCAAATGACTACAGAAAAAAGAAAGTATGATATTTCTGCAGAAAACCCGGCAGCCCTGATGAAGTCATTTTGAAAGCTCAGAGACCTAACTTCTTTGTTCTCGCTGCTTCAATGTCTTGCTCATTCCATCCGCCCCTGTTAATAGACATTATCCACTATCTAGCATGGAATGTTAGGTGTTTTCTCTTCCTTCTCAGGAATAGATTCATCTATTCATAGTTGGCAATCCCAGTCATATTTATATTGGTATCATTTGAGAAGATTTCTCCAAGTATGATAAATCCACACACACCCTCAATCTTTGTTGCTGTCATGATAGGTATAGTTTAAGTCTGCCTGTTAGGTTTGCCTATTTTATTGTCATTAGCTGCCTTTAGCTGTTTTAGGGAAACGTGGGGCATAAATGTGATTAATAAATTAATGGTAGCTGACATGGTTCATCCCATTTACACAGGTAGCATCTCTTTACTTTTGAGATGCTAAAGAAAAAGAGCTACAGCTGCCTGAACTCCATGAGAGATCTGAGGGGCATCTTGCTGGCTCTCCAGCCTTCACCATCCTTGGTTCCCCAGATGTTGTTAGGCAAAACATCCCTGAACGTTGTCCATGCTGCCTGGACATGATGGGGATTTTAATACAGCAACATCTGAAGACCCCAGGCTGGAGAAGGCTGAACTAGATGGAAATTTGGTCTAGATTGGTAAGTCACTTCTTAAATTCCTGTTAGATAGTTGAGTTGCATCATTTTTCTTCATCATTCTTCTTCATCATGTTCTAGATCTGACACTGATTGTTTAACTCAATCATCTTCTGACAGATCTAAATCAGCTCCCTGGTCAAGTTCAAACCAGCAGTTGCTTTCTAACTACAGCAGTAATTTAGGCAGCAATGATGAGGCTGTTGTGATATAGGCAACACTGAGGGAACTATTCCCTCTAATCTATTAACTGTCAAAAGGCATGAGAGAACTGCTTCCCTATCTTGTAAGTGAAAACTTCAAGATGTGGTAAGGGCAACGGTAAATAGCAGCACATATCTTATATCTACTATCTGCAAATCTGAGGTTAAACGGTATGGATTTGAAAGAGAAAGCAATCCATGAATGTAAATGCAGTATTAGGCCCAGAATTTCTTATGAATTGTTAAGAAACCTACCATGAAACACAATATCTTCCAAAGCATGCAAAGTCTTAACAATTTAAAAAAATCCTTATAATTATACCAACTTCTAGATTTATTTATTTTTAAACCTCATAAGTATACAGATTTAGGAATAAACAAAGCATGTGGTTGTTGACTCAGAACTGGAAATCTGGATTGCCACTTAACTTGTTGGAATTTATGGGTTCCTTTTTACACAAATTTGCATGTCCATATATATATGTGTGTGTCCGAGCACACAAGTACACAGACTGCTTTGCCATTTTTATGATCACAGTGGAGAAGCAAGCAGCTTACTAATTATGACTGCTAAGACAACAAAAGATAAATATGGAGAGATGTCTCATAGTAATGTAAGATCTGTGGGTACAATTTTTACAAGATTTCTTCTCACATTCCACCATGTTGCTCTGTTCAAGACTATTAAAATTATGCTGGAGATAAAGGATTTAGGAGGTGTTTAATGTGTCCACATGCAAAAAGGACACACAATTTCAAGTTACTTAAAGCAAAAGTTTTATAAAAGAGCAACTGGGCTCAGACTTTGAATACCTACTTTCTCTCCGTAGAATCGCCTTGCTAAAGAAACTGTTAAAGAGCTGGCTACGTTGCATGGCACAGAATACACATATGGGCCAGGAGCTTCCACTATCTGTAAGTACTGATCTAACGATAATATTACTTAGTTATAGTATAATAATACATTAAAGTCCATAAATTGCTCTTATTGTGGATGTGTTTCTTCCCACCTTCCCAAGAGAGTGCTTTAGCACTAAGCAGAGAGCTTTCAATAAACAAACGAGGATGATGTCATGATGTCATGTCGAGTTCCCTAAAGCAATATTGCTCTTTTTTTCCAGGGCACGTTGTGCTCATCCATCAATTTCTCCCCAGCTGTACTGCTGAGGCACCATTTTGTTTTCTGGTTTCACATGCGCTAAATGAGTGTATACAGTTGGGCCATGGGGGAGAGACACCTCAGGCCTGAGAGGCAAAGTCCCTTCTCTTTCTCCCTGGCCCTGGGGACTGTCTCCTGGGGCCATGTTCCTCACCACCATAATTCTCACTCACCTTGACCACTTTTGCTTGGCCAGAATGTGTCCTTTAACTATGATAACTGCCTCTTGTTTGTGTGGATAGAGGACAGGGAAATATGTGTGTGCATAGAAACCTATGACTTTTGGGTGACTGAAGAAGTCTACTTTATACTGGTCAAGCCATTTTGGATGCCGTGATCTCGCACACTCATGCGCCATTCTCTCACCCTCCAAAAAGTGGTTTTTCAGGGCAAGATCACGTGTAGGTCACATGAATCGCCAAGGAGCACATCCCAGAAGACATGAGTCCCAGTTTCTGAAATGAAAATGTTGTGGGTGGCACACTACTGTACAAAATTAAGCCCTATCTGTTGCATCACCCACTTCAAATAAAATAAAAGTCCTGCTGGATGAGGCCACAGACCCATCTATCCCAACAGACTGTTCTCACAGTGGCCAACCAGATGGTTATACTTTTGCAACCAGTTCCAACCCCCTTTTTGACTCTAGCCTAGGGATGTAAGGAGGCAGCAATTTCCATCCCATCCGGGGTTCATCTTGGGTTACATATGGCTGGAACCCATGAGTGTAATTAAGCAATTCTAGTGCATTTCAGTAGAAGGCAATCTTGAAAAACAATGCAAAAAACAATGCATTTATTTATGTAATGTTTGTGGACCAAGAAACCCGATAGTGAATATTGCTTGTACACTAGTGGCCAAAATTGTGGAAACCTTTTGGTGAAAGTGTATTTCTGAGGTCTAATGGCTCATAATACCACTTCTTTGGAGTAATGCCATAAAACTATATATCAGTGGAAAGATAATTTAATGAAGAATGTAATGCAACAAAGTTTGTTCAATCATCTGTATTCTATCAAAGGTTATAGCCAAATAACCAAAAAAAAGAAACACAACTTGCTTAGGTTGATATGCAGTAGTTTTTCTTCATTTGAATTTGGGCCAATGAGCATGAGTATTTAGAGAGCCAATGAGGTGTTATGAGCCATCAAACCTTGGAAATACACTTTTTCCAAGAGGTTTCCACAATTTTAGCCAGTAGTGTATTCACTTATGTGATTTACATTCCTGACCTCAGGTGAATGTGTGAACTGCAAGGATTGATTCCAATAGAATCCTCTGGCATTCCTACTATAACCCTACTCAGAACCCTTCCCCACCCATGGCTTAGCATATCATCAGAACCTGGGCCCATGGTTAGGGTCCTCATGATGAATCATGAGCTGCAAATCAAGAAGAAACCTATCTTGCAGCTCATGGTTTGTCTAGAATATAATCCATGAGCCCAAGTCTAGACAACACACTAAGCCAAACCATGACTTAGCTCGGAGCAGTGCCGCAGTACCAGAACTGGGGGAAGAGCAAAGTGAGTGCAATCTACTCTCCAGGAGTCCACAGGCCCACACATTTGTGCTAAACCATGGGTGCATACCAGGGCATAGTGTTATAAACTCATGAAGTTCAGCTGCATTTGCCAGTGCTTTAGCTCACCAAACATTTTTTCTTTCTTCATCCTTGCAGACCCTGCTGCTGGTGGTTCTGATGACTGGGCTTATGATGAGGGCATCAAGTATTCCTTCACTTTTGAACTTCGGGACACAGGCCGATATGGCTTTGCTCTTCCTGAATCTCAGATAAAGCCAACTTGTGAAGAAACTCTGATTGCTGTTAAACATATCGCCATGTATGTCCTTGAGCATCTGTACTAAAATAGCATTCCAGAACCATTAAAGAAAGCTTGATGCATCATTATTTTTCTGCTGTGGGTTATTTTGGGTCCAACAAAGATTCGGAAAGCCTTCCCCACACTTTGTTAATGGACCATTGAAATCCTTTGCTCCCGTTTCCGTGCATGAGTATCACAAAATGAAATATCTATAGCAGGAATGGCACACAGGCATTAAATAGCTTTCAGACCTCATCTGTTACCTCCGTGCAGTACCATAAGGGCTTATGCAGCTACATTGCAGGAAGGCAGCCCAATGCAAACTGACACACTTTTATTTCATCACAGGGGTTTGCCTAGTATCGCTGAACAGAAATGTTTTGTTCCCATTTGCTAGGGATAGGAGGCCACCACAGCTGGTGTAACAGTGGTCTGTCCAACTGCAATGTGTAATCTATTTACTCCAAAATATCCCACTGTAGTTAGGACTATTTTAGAGAAATGAATTGTGCATTGTAGTTGATAGAATTGCTCAACAGGCAGGGGTTAGTGAGCTGTGGAGCCTGTGCTTTACATAAACTCAAAAAAAACAACAACTAGCTAAAGAACAAATTTGCAACCACAACAATTTAGCTAATAGTTCCTGAAAACAAGTCAGTAAGCAAGTACGTATTGCGATCCCCTAGCCTAACATGGCTACTCACCAGCAACAAAAGGCCACATAGTAGAGGAACCAGACACTGCAACAAATTCAGGTGCCTTCCCATATTTTCTCAGGCAACACTATCACAGGACCCAATAATAATAATATTAAGTTTTCCTTCCACTATGATGCCAATGGCTAGCAATACCCTTCTCTATTCCACTTAAGGACAAACAGGCTAGTCTCTAAGCAAAAGAATGGGCTTACAATTGTCAGGATGCTTGTGTTATCATCAACACTGCTTTGTGAATGGTTACTGTTAGTATAGCATTTGTTGCTGTCTGTACTTTTTGCAATGCATGTCCCTCTGGCCTTACCGCTTACCGTCAGCATCAGCCCATTGTGTGACAAGGTCCCAAACCCTCCCGGGATGTTGGAATAAAGACACATGAAACAGTATTTTGGGTTAATGGGTGAAAAGGGCCACAACTTTATTGGTTACAGAATGTGAGTGGTATTGGTTTAGGCTATATCTGACTCCTGCCCGCCTGCAGGAAGTCTTGGAAGGGTTAACCACCAGTAGGGGGATCCCTGCTGATGCACATCAATTGGAACTTCCCCAGGGTCACCACCAGGGGTCGTGCCATGGCCCTAGCCCCCCTCTGGGGCTTCAGACAGAGACCACGCCCCTCAGATTCCTTTAACGGAATACCCTTGAATTAGGAGGGGTAGGTGATGGCCACTACCTTCCCTCCCCTTCAACCGAATACTCCAATGCCTAAAGGGGGTGAGTCCTCAGCCACAGGCAGTTTAAATAGCCCGCACCACACCCCCGGACCATCCAGATTGGTCGGCCAGGGATGACGCAACTGAGGACCCTCCAATGGCGCAGGGGCTATCCCACCCTGTGCGTGTGGGTAGGGCTTGCTCCCAGCTGGCAATGTCATTTTCCTCAGGAACGGGAAATGGCTTTCTCCCATCCCAAAACAACCATGCTCAACAGAAGCTCAGGCAACGCTTGAGGCATCTGATGAAGTGGACTCTATGAAAGTTAGTGGCATGATCAGTTAATACTGTTAAACAGGGATGTGAAGGGAATTCAATTCAGTTCACATTTAATGGTGAGCCTGCCTCATTCACACTTCCCAAAACAAGATGTGAATCGAAACATAGCCATCCTTTTCAAATCCACACACCTCCCAGTTTCGCAATACAACTCTCCACCCAAGTAATGTGT
The DNA here is from genome assembly GCF_951804945.1 of Podarcis cretensis. Lineage (NCBI taxonomy): Eukaryota > Metazoa > Chordata > Lepidosauria > Squamata > Lacertidae > Podarcis > Podarcis cretensis. Next base: position 77,335,554 of record NC_137174.1, read on the forward strand.
ACCAACGTGCCTATATCAGGGTAAAGTGTATTTAATGCATACATTTGTGAAAATAACATAGAAAAATACATTATATTAAGAGAAATTTCTTTAAAAACAAATGTGTGTATTAGGCAAAATTGCATACAAAAGTGTAAATATTAGGAGGAATTTGCTCTAAAATACAGGTGAACTTTTATGAGTACTTAAAAAGAAAAAGAAAAGTGAGGTAGAAATGTGGAGAACTGTACTTCAAGTTGTAAAACAAAGGAGAAACTGAGAGAAATTGAAATTGATATATCCGCCCATGCCCTGCTGTTATGTGTGTTGACTTACCCAGGTGCTGATAAATACATATACAGCAATATTCCACAAAGTGTAGATTTCTATGGGTAACAGAGCACAGCAGATTTATGGTATATTTGTGCTAGTTAATTACAAAAAAAAAAATACAAGCATAACATGGGTGCAAACTGATTCCTACTGGTAATCCTGCATCAGATTCCCAAGAAAATGAGTAATTCCTTTATTTCTTTATTTCATAAAATGTATACACCGCTTGATATAAAAAACACCCTCAAAGCAGTAAAACACCCACCCACCCATTATTTCAGTAAGTATTTAGCATCAGTCTTGAATTTGGTCTCCCTAATCCTAGGCCAACTCTCTAACCACTAATTTTGAGCAAATATGTACAGACTTGTGTGCACTGAAGAACCCTAGGGTGCTGTTACTTTCACAGCACATTACTAAACACACACACACACACAATCTTATCTTCATCGCTCAGATGTCAAAATCTGAGTTTCCTTGTAAGCCAAAACTATACTGTTTTTAAAAAAATGAATAAGCTTTTAAAAAATAACCCAGAGGAAGTCATCTGCTTTTTTTATATATATATAACACACAGGAATGAGAGATTGTGGCCAAAGCAGAATCATGAGGTTCATCCTTTTATTCTTGGGTCTCCTCGTGGCACCTCGGGCTGTTGTTCTCACTCGTCGCTTTGACAGGTAGAAGTTTCTCATTGTGGGAAATCTCCAAAAGGAAAAGTTGCCATAAGTTGGTTTCTTTGCTTAGTAGACTTAGGGGGGGCGAGATCCACCAGAATGAATAGCTTAGGATGCAGCAGATCACCACCTCAGCTGGCTAATTCCTGGCTCGGTCAGCATGAAGTTCCCAATGGCAGCTCAACCAAAGATATGCCAGCATAATTTGCTCATTCTGGCTCAACCAGTGCTTAGCTGGGGCTGGTATAAGTCCCCAAAAAGGAGCATGGAAGGGGCAGAGTGGTGGGGACTTAGGCTGGATCCTGTTCACCTCAGTCACATGACAACCCAGCATGAAACATTATTTTAGGGCTTGTTTTTCCTCTACCAGGCTTAGGCAGAGCAGAAAGAGCAGGACTTCTGACTTAGGCAGCTTATTGTGAATTGGCTTGCTCCCTTACTGGTTGCAGCAGTTTGAGAGCACACAATCCAGCACATTGTAAGTCCAGTTGAAATGAATGTGCGCTGTGCAGCCACACACGAAATAGTCCCTAGCCTCAAAGAACCAAATATTGGGGGAGAAGGAAAAGGGCAGGATGTGGCTTAGTTTAATGGCGATTTTCCCTCTAGAAATATGTTTCATTCTTATTGAAGTGAGAAAGTATTTCGGGTGAAACTTCAGAATGAAAACCAAGTGGACTTTCTAAAGGACCTGGCCTCCACAGTTCAGGTGAGATTCTTCTTCCACATGTTTTTCATTTTTATATTTTTCTCCACAGGTTTTAGCAATGGGTTTTCATCTCAAATTATGCACATTCTTTGTCAATGCAAGATCAGGGAACAAATTAAGAGACAATGCCCCATAGCTTATACAATCTCCTTTGCTTAAGCAAAATACTCAACATTCACCCGCTTCATTTTGAGTGTGAAATTCTGAAACATGAATTTCTATCTCAGAATTCAAAAACATGAGTGCCTTAGTCTCAATGGCAGCTCTTTATTGTTTTCATATTGGTAGGTATCAAATAAGAAGCATCATAACCATACAATTATAAAACACTTAATAAATAGAATTGCCTATCAGCTCTCCGATACACTCAAATGCATCAACTATGTAAAATATCAAATATTGAAAGCAGGTATCATTGGATGTCAGTTATAAGTATCAAATATTCAGGCTGACTTCCATTTGGTGAATTTTTGGCAATAACAGTTGCAGGGAAGATTTTTGAGAAGAACATATGGACTTTTTAAAAAGAATATATGGAAACATTATTATATCCATGCACTAACGTTTAGAATGGACAAGAAAATACATGAAGGACTTGCCCTTCCCATTACCTGAATCTTCCTTTTTGGTAGCTGTATGATCTTTCAATGGGATTTTTATTTTTATTTTTATTTTGCCCAAAGCAACTTGCTTCTTAATAAGTGTTCATTTCCTACTCTTATATGCCTATGCTGTCATAGAGACAATTAAAACATATGCGAAGAAGGGGAAAGAATATTTTATTTCAATCCAATGTCTGGGAAAGTCTTTAACAACCCATATACCTGAGAATGCACACTTTCTTAAAGACAAACGTTACTGAATTTTTCCTACACAGCTTGACATTTGGCATCCTAGTTCAATCCATCACGTTGTTGTTGGAACAGATGTGGATTTTCGCGTTGGTTCAGATCAGACAAGCTTTGTTCAGACAAAGCTGGAGCAGAATGGAATACAATATGGGTATGTATGCTACATAATGCTAGTTTGTGATGATTGTAAAGTATGTGTATCATATAATGTTTCAAACAACAAGAAAGAGGTAGTCACCAAACTTGGAATTTAACCAGGTCACAATTTAACTCAATATTTACTGACACTGAGAAATTATGCTTAAATCAGAAAACATGGAGGGGAAAGCACAGAGGTCTTTTCTTTTTCCTAACTCATATTCACCCAAGGAACTGGCTGGCTGCTCAGCTGACGCTAAGCCACATGGGACGAGACCTCACCCAAGTCTTTAATTCAAATGTTACGTGAAATTCTGCATCTTACAATTTTCCATCTTCCTTTACTCTCACAATATCTGAGTTTCCACTCATCATGAGATTTCTGATTGCTTCTACTGATGTGACCAGGAAGCCATTGACTGCTGCTCATTGCTACCATCATCAACCTTGGGACTACGAGGATGGATAATGTAAACCACTTCCTTCTACCTCACAGCCATCCCCATCCCACAGCTCTGGCTGTGATTTGAGGGGAACTATTTACAGTACTTAAAATTGTAGCAACAATTTAACTAAAGATGTGAAGGTAATGAAAACAGAATTAAACTCCTTTAGAAGAGAATTCTCCAGTAAATCAAAAAAGAACATTTTTTAAGACAAAAAATGCCCATTGTATAATCAGATCAAAGTATTTATATATAGAAATGCATATATTACATTAAAGTCCAGCTTCCATTACTGTCTGATGCATACTTGTCAAACTGCTGGTTGTCAGCGCTATTAAACGAAAGTCTTGCTGTCTCCTTAAGGGGGTCCCATTCATTATTATTATTTTTATTATTATCTTAGTAATATGAGTTTTTGAGTTTTATCTTCTCTGCCACCATAAGTGTGCATTTCTTATATGTAATCTTCTGGGCTTTAATCCATATCTTCCTTCTACTAATACTTTTCCAAGTAGATTGCCAGCATAGATTTATGGTATGGAGTTGAATTGTCTTTTGGGAGGTTGTTGTTGTGACCCCATGGACCAGAGCACGCCAGGCACTCCTGTCTTCCATTGCCTCCCGCAATTTGGTCAAACTCATGTTAGTAGCTTTGAGAACACTGTCCAACCAACTCGTCCTCTGTCCTCCCCTTCTCCTTGTGGCCGCCATCTTTCCCAACATCAGGGTCTTTTCCAGGGAGTCTTCTCTTCTCATGAGGTGGCCAAAGTACTGGAGCCTCAGCTTCAGGATCTGTTCTTCCACTGAGCACTCAGGGCTGATTTCCTTAAGAATGGATAGGTTTGATCTTCTTGCAGTCCGTGGGACTCTCAAGAGTCTCCTCCAGCACCATAATTCAAAAGCAATTCTTCGGCGATCAGCCTTCTTTATGGTCCAGCTCTCACTTCCATACATCACTACTGGAAAAACCATATCTTTTACTATATGGACCTTTGCTGGCAAGGTGATGTCTCTACTTTTTAAGATGCTGTCTAGGTTTGTCATTGCTTTTCTCCCAAGAAGCAGGCATCTTTTTAATTTCATGACTGCTGTCACCATCTGCAGTGATCATGGAGCCCAAGAAAGTAAAATCTCTCACTGCCTCCATTTCTTCCCCTTCTATTTGCCAGGAGGTGATGGGACCAGTGGCCATGATCTTAGTTTTTTTGATGTTGAGCTTCAGACCATATTTTGTGCTCTCCTCTTTCACCCTCATTAAAAGGTTCTTTAATTCCTCCTCACTTTCTGCCATCAAGGTTGTGTCATATTTGAGGTTGTTGGGAGGTAGCATTGCAAAAACTGCAAACCTTAATGTTGGGCAAAATCTAGGGAAATACAGTGGTGCCTCGCAAGACGAAATTAATCCATTCCGCGAGTCTCTTCGTCTTGTGTTTTTTTCGTCTTGCAAAGCACGGCTATTAGCGGCTTAGCGGTTTAGCTGCTATTAGCGGCTTAGCGGCTATTAATGGCTTAGCAGCTTAGCGGCTTTAAGAAAAAGGAAACAAACTCGCAAGAACTTGCAAGACGTTTCGTCTTGCGAAGCAAGCCCATAGGGAAATTCGTCTTGCGAAGCACCTCAAAAAACGGAAAACTCTTTCATCTAGCGAGTTTTTCGTCTTGCGAGGCATTCATCTTGCGGGGCACCACTGTAGATGTTTGCCACTGATTTAATCAAAACATAGCTTATATTCATTGACTGCCCCCCAGTGGATATTGGAAAGGTGGAAAGTTAGTAATCAATTAAACACACTTTACTTTCTCACCTCACAATGCTGAGTTGAATAGAATACCTATAGCATAAATATCCTACATCTGATGCCCTTTTGAAATGTGTTTCTTTTGGGGGAGGGGTTGTTGGGTTGTAGTTTTTATTTTGATTATATATTTTGTGGTTTTATATTTTGATTTTGTTCTGTGAACCACCCTGAGACCTCTGGGTATACGGCGGTATATAAATTCAAGAAATAATAACAACAACAACATTAGTGTCAGAAGTGGCACAGCTTCATGAGTATGCAGTTTTATCTATGCATTTAGTTGGTTATTTACGGCACAATCTGTTCAGAAGTAATTCAATGGAGTTGAATTCTTCCAAGGGAAATAACTGTTTGCTGCTAGCTACCTTGTTACATGCACTGACATATGTGTAAGCTTTGTTTGATTTCAGGATGTTGACGAAGGGATTAAACCAGAGGAGCCACAGATAATCTCCTTCTCCTGGGGAGGGAGGGGCTATGTGCGTGAACTAAATGTGTTGGTGTCCTTTTTCCCACCACAGAATTTTATTCCATAATCTACAAGAAGAGATCGAAAAACAATTTGATGGTGGGAGGCATTTCCGTGAGAAGCACAGCTACACGAGATACAATGAATGGGAAAAGGTACCATGTTCTGAGGGGTGGTTCCTCTCCCTTAAGCTACATATATAATTGGGACAATAAGTAGATCATTTTTCACCTCCATGACATTTTAATCGGACGTATGCCAGTGTTTTATAACAACCGTGTTTTCTTAGATTGTTGCATGGACTGAAAGAATGGCCAAAAAATACCCCAAACTGGTCTCAAGGGTTCAGATTGGAAAGACGTATGAGGATCGTCCCATGTACCTGCTTAAGGTGAGAGTCTTGTTCTGACTCAAGCACTATAAATAATTTAGATTTACAACTAGAGTTGAGAAAGTGACCACAGAAAAATGAACATTACCAAATTGATGAGGCTACAGCCCAGATATCCCACCAATCTAGCTGGGTTACCCAGCCACTCTGGGCGGCTTCCAACAAAATATTAAAAATACAACAAAACATCAGACATTAAAAACTTCCCTAAACCGGGGTGCCTTCAGATGTCTTCTAAAAGTCAGATAGTTGTTTACTTCCTTGACATCTGACGGGAGGGCGTTCCACAGGACGGGCGCCACTGCCAAGAAGGCCCTCTGCCTGGTTCCCTGTAATCTCACTTTTCACAGTGAGGGAACCGCCAGAAGGCCATTGGAACTGGATTTCAGTGTCTGGGCTGAATGATGAGGGTGGAGACGCTCCTTCAGGTATACTGGACTGAGGCCATTCAGGCCATGGGTAGGCAAACTAAGGCCTGGGGGCCGGATCCAGCCCAATCACCTTCTAAATCCAGCCTGCAAATGGTCCAGGAATCAGCATGTTTTTACATGAGTAGAATGTGTCCTTTTATTTAAAATGTATCTCTAGGTTATTTGTGGGGCCTGCCTGGTGTTTTTACATGAGTATAAGGTTTGCTTTTATTTAAAATGCATCTGGGTTATTTGTGGGGCATAGGAATTCGTTCATTGTTATTTTTTTCAAAATATAGCCCGGCCCCCCACAAGGTCTGAGTGACAGTGGACTGGCCCCCTGCTGAAAAAGTTTGCTGACCCCTGATTTAGGGCTTTAAAGGTCAGCACCAACACTTTGAACTGGGCTCATAAATGTACTGGGAGCCAATATAGGTCTTTCAGAACCGGTGTTATATGATCTCGGCGGCCACACCTGGTCACAAATCTAGCTGCCACATTCTGGATTAGTTGTTAAAGTTGTTTGCACTTGCTCTGTTGGACCATGGAACAGTTTTTATGATGTCCATGCGTAACCGAGTTCTATTCCCTGTAGATCCACTTATTTTTTTTTCTCCAAAACATATTTCCAGTGGTATGCACCCTCCCACTGAACTGAATGCTAGGACTGCAGATTCTGTACATAGTATACACAGGATAAAGATGTTTCAAAGATTAATATTTGCTGCTTAACAGGTTGGGAAGGAGAGTGGAAAAAAGAAGGTCATCTTTATGGACTGCGGCATTCATGCACGCGAGTGGATCTCACCTGCTTTCTGCCAATGGTTTGTGAAGCAGGTTGGCTAAACAGTACTTTATTTATTTATTACATTTATAGACTACTTTTATCTTCCACTGAGCTTAAAGTGGTGTACATGGGTCTCCTGCTCCCCATTACATCCTCACAACAACCCTGTGAGGAAGGTCAAGCTAAGAGAAGGTGACTGGCCCAAGGTCGCCCAGTGAGCTTCATGGCTGAGTGGTGTTGTAGATACAAAGTTTCCAGCAGCCCAACAAAATGCCCTGTTTTGCTAGCTACCAGCTGTCTGGCCAGAGGTTGCGCATCATCACAGCAGAACTATGCACCCATTGGTGGCACTTCTCAAGCAAAGCTAACAGAGAGGGGTCTGTATTACACTCTAACCCACACCTCCAGCCACCAAAAGCAGGAAGTTAAAATTACAGCCTCATAGTGCAATCCTATATGTGTCTAAGTACCGTATTTTTCGCTCTATAAGACGCACTTTTCCCCTCCTAAAAAGTAAGGGGAAATGTGTGTGCATCTTATGGAGCAAATACAGGCGGGAGGCTCTGCTCAGCGCTCCCTTTAAAGAGCTGTGTGGAGCATGTGTGCGGCTCTTCGGGGCTTTTCCCCAAGGAGGAGAAGGGCTGCCCTTCTCCCTCCTCTGGGAAAAGCCCCCAAGAGCCACACACATGCTCCGCGTGCTCTTTAAACGGAGCACAGCTCTTGGGGAGCCTTAGCCACACGCAGCCTCTCCCAGGCAGGGGATGAAGGCTCCCTTTGCCTGGGAGAGGCTGTGCACAGCTAAGCAAAAAGCCAGGACAGCCAGCGGAATCGCTGCACTGCAATCCCGCTGGCTGTCCTGGTTTCTGGGATTCAGAATATTTTTTTCTTGTTTTCTTCTTCCAAAAACTAGGTGCGTCTTATGGTCTGGTGCATCTTATAGAGCAAAAAATACGGTAACTCCCAGTGACTTCAGTGGAGCGAACGTCATGGCAGCTGTGTATAGGATTGCAGCCCTAGTGGGGAGAAGAGGTGTTTTAGTTTTTAAGTAGTTCTATTGTTTATTTTATTTTACCCTTAAGCTCCGAAATCCTAAAGGTGAAAAATCTGCTTTAAAAATAAAAAAATTCTGAAGGATTCTAACCTTCTCAGCTTGTTGACAACTGAATAGTGCATTTGTATAATTGCACAAAATGTTGGGGTTTTTTTCTTGCAGGCTGTCAGAACCTATGAAACGGACAAGGTCATGTTCAAGCTCTTGAACGATTTGAACTTCTACATCCTTCCCGTATTCAACATTGACGGCTATGTCTGGACATGGACTGAAGTAATGGCCACATTTCCCCCCTCTTTAGTAGTTTGCTGAATTGAATGTTATTATTTCTATCCATTATTACTGCATTAATAAATTTATTTTTAAAAATATTTATTAAGGTGACACCGAAAAGGAGGGGAGAGGACTGGCCCATGTGGTAGAACATAATATTTTATGGAATGGCTACAATCCCATAGCAACTTACTTAGACACAAGTCCAAATGAGCTCAATGAGACTTGCCTCAAAGTAATGTATAGGACTGTATTGTAGGTTATTCATGGGGAGTCCAAACACGAGTGTTCATGTCTCCAATGCCTGCGCTGTCAAAGGAGCTATGATATCATATATTGAAAGTGTTGGTGAACAGCCTTCAATATTTGTCCTATTTTGTTGTATTCCCTTGATGCCCTCATTCACAGCTCCTGTCCACACCCCTGAATGCCTATGCCAGGTACCTTCCCTTCACCCACAGTCGGTGCTCTCTTTACCTTTGGGAATCAGCTGTGTTACAACAATTGTGAGGAAGGAGAGAGAAGAAAAAGATCTTGAGATTGCTGACTCCTTGGACTTACTAAGGCAGCTGCCATGGTTGGAATCAAGAAGTTAAAGGTTCACTCATTCTCAGTTAGCGTTGACTCCTTGCATGAACTAGCTAATTGTGACATGAGCCTTGGCAGCCTAGAGATTCCTTTGTCATCCTTTGTAACGTTATATTATTGTCGCTTGGCCTAGGACCTTACAGCGAAAGGCAGGTAAAAAAATATTATAAATAGATACATACATAGATTTATATGTATGTATGCTCTGGTCCAATTGGGACGCAGGTGGCGCTGTGGGTTAAAGCCTCAGCGCCTAGGACTTGCCGATCGAAAGGTCGGCGGTTCGAATCCCTGCGGCGGGGTGCGCTCCCGCTGCTCAGTCCCAGCGCCTGCCAACCTAGCAGTTCGAAAGCACCTCCGGGTGCAAGTAGATAAATAGGGACCGCTTACCAGCGGGAAGGTAAACGGCGTTTCCGTGTGTGGCTCTGGCTCGCCAGAGCAGCGATGTCACGCTGGCCACGTGACCCGGAAGTGTCTCCGGACAGCGCTGGCCCCTGGCCTCTTAAGTGAGATGGGCGCACAACCCCAGAGTCTGTCAAGACTGGCCTGTACGGGCAGGGGTACCTTTACCTTTACCTTTACCTATGCTCTGGTCCATGGGGTCACGAAGAGTCGGACATGACTAAATGACTAAACAACAACAACATAAATTTGTAAATTTTAACACGCAGTAAAATTATTCCTCTCCTGTCCTCATTTCCACATTTCAAGTGGAATGTGTTAGCAGTGTATATACACATTTCACCAATAAATGTAGGTACAAAAGCCTGGTAATTGTTACCTGGCAAAATCGGGGGGGGGGGATGAAAGGTGATCAGTCCACTGTGCATGCAGATCACATGTATGTTATGTCTAACAGCTGGACATAAGGTAAGGCCACGAGCTGGCCATGAGGAAGAAAGTAAGGCCCAAAGGCAGGGTATATGGGCCCAATCCTTCTGATGCACTATACAAAAAAAATGTTCCCCAAAGGAACAAGAACAGATTTCCATCATTTTGTCTCACAGAATCGCATGTGGAGAAAGAATCGTGCGAATACTTCTAACAGTGATTGTCCTGGTGTTGACTTGAACAGGAATTTCAAAGCTAAATGGGGCAGTAAGTATAATATGCCAAGGAGCGACATTAACTGAGACTCAACATTTCTCTAACTGTCAATTTCCACATTCTATTTGAACTTTCCCACAATCTAAAAGTCACTTCCAGAAATATAGTGGAAAATTGTACAACTTAAGCATTCATTTCTGTCATGAGTGTAGCCAAGTGAGGGCGGGGGGACAGCCACCCACCCACCCCCAATCAAGTAAAACAATAGAAATACTTAACTGACCAATCATGTAGGTTCTGCCCCCCTCTAACAAAAATCCTGGCTACACCCATGATTTCTGTGTTTCTTACTTTCAGAAAAGGAATTTGCAAAAAACACCAAAATGAACATTAAATTTGTGGTTGTGTGATATATTTCTGGGAATGGCTTTTGCATCATGCAAAAGAGAGCCAAAGGCATTTTCCCACCTGAAGCAGAACACCAAATGCAGCCATTTCCCAATCCAAATATGGAAGCTTTTTCCTCAATAAGTGGACTTACTTATGAATAGGCCACTAACCTCCTACGCCTTTCCCACTTCATGCTGAATTCCAAACTGAGGATCCGTAGAAGTGGAAGAGGCAGTGGCAGGTGTCTCCTCCCAGACTCTGCCTCTGCCAATGGGTCATCTGTACTCCTCATCCTTTTCCTCCTACTCAGGCTCCCTGTGCTAAATGTAATTAAAGCTTTGTCTTAATGGAGCAGCCATGATAAAACTAGATAAATCCAACAGATTTGTTTGCTATATACCAGTTATTGGGAACCTTTCTTCCTCCAGATAGTTCTGAAGTACAACCCCATTATCCCTGGCCATTGGCCATTCTGGCTGGGTTTGTTGGGAGCAGCATTCAAAACTCCCATTGTTCTAGGCGCATTTTGCAACAAGGAATTTCATTAGCACAAGCAGTTTCTGAACTCTGGGCGCAGTACCGCTCCTAAGATTTCTGATTAAAACTGCAGAGTGGAAGGAAAGGGGGACCTTTTTCTGCCTCCACCACTCTCTGAAGACTAGAGAAGATACCCTCCTAAGAATATTAGGGGGGCAGACAGGGGAAGTCAGGGTTTGTTTTCTGCAGTCTTCAGGTAAGAACTAGACCGTGTAAAAAAATGAATATAATATTTTAGCTGCAGTTCATTCATTTTCACTTTTATATTCTATTTATTTAAAAAAGTGTGCCTAGACATTCTGTTGTTACACCCATAACCTAGGTTTAATGTGCCATTTAGCTCCTAGCTTTCATATCTCAGTTTCTAACACTAGTTGGGAGTTGACATGCGCCAATATCTGGAGGACCAAAGTTTCCCCAAACCTGAGATATACCAATAGCAAACTCTTTCTTCAAATGATTATCCTTATGTCATCAAAGGAGCATCATCAGCACACAAGAAGGATGTGCTGGCTGGGGCAAATGAGAGCTGTAGTCTCAAACATCTAGAGGGCACCATGTTAGCAAAGGCTGTTGATGGAAGGAATTACCAGACTGCACTGATGTCAAAGAAATCATGACACAAAAAGCAAATTGTGAAGTCGCTTCCTGATTTGGAAAGAAATGCAATCTTCTTCACTATTCTTCAAGCGAGTAAGCAATCTATAAATGGCACCAATATAAATACTTCATCTGAAAACTTTTTCTTGCAGCCATAGGTATATCGCATAAACCTTGTTCGGAGATTTACTGCGGTCCCTCGGCAGAATCTGAGCCAGAAATCAAAGCAGTTACAAGCTTCATCCGAGAGTACCTTTCCTCCATCAGAGGATACATAAGCTTCCATTCCTATTCTCAGATATTGATGTTTCCATATGCCTATAAGGATGAAACAGCACCCAATAATGATGAACTGGTATGTAGAAAAAGATTATTACAGTCGTCTTCTTATCATTCACAAAGCCATTGGGTGTAAACAAATATGTTGAGGCATTGCTAAGCAGAGGCAGTGAGATACGACCCAAAGTGCATCAGAAAAGTATTCAAAGCTCTGGGGAGTTGGATGCAAATATCTGAGTGTTTTAGTATAAATTTAATCGTTTCCAATAATTCAGTGCAAGGTTAGAGCCAAGAAACAGACAACCTCGACTGTCTAGATCAGGTGTTGTCAACCTGGTCCCTCCCGCCCACTAGTAGGCATTTCAGGAGTCTAGGTGGGCGGTAGGGGGTTCTACAACACAAGCTGAATCCTCCTTCCATCGAGCACTGGTGGGCGGTAAGGAAATTTTACAATCAAGAAAAATGCATTAGTGGGCGTTAGGTATAAAAAGGTTGACTACCCTGGTCTAGATCTTAGCTATGGTCCCCATTATGTTCAACTGCAGCAGAGGTCAGCTTGACCCAGTCTATTGCATTTTCTCCCCAAGGGTGCATATGAGTACAATGAAAAAGGTACCATAGACAGAGACGTCCCCCCACCTTCTAAATGACTTAGTAATTCCTAGTAGTTGTTTTGTTCCCTAAAGAGAATTGGACACCTGCCAGCATCGCACAGGAAATGAGTCTTGTGTAGGAAAACCAGCATTCCTAATTTCATAGACACTTGTGATAGAAATGTAGATACACCAATGCTGCCCTCTTGTGTCTTATAACAGAGGAACCTAAATTTGCGCTCATCTCCTCACTATTAATTGCTGTTTACATTTCTTTTACAAAAAACCTGCTATACTTTAAACCATAGAATCTGATATTTTAAAAGGTCTCATTGCCTCATGCTCAGATTCGTGTCCCTGGGACCACTGCCAAAATAAAATCTAGAGTTTGATTTAGAAGAAACCAGTCCCAGTTCCATGTTTTGAAAAGCCCTCATTTATTTTATTTTATTTTATCTATCTATAGGATGTCCTCAGTAGACACACACACGTACCTGCTCTTCTCATTGCCACCATAGCTAAAGCTGTCCATTTACTTTACATTTCTACAGGCCCAATCCCCACACCTGCTAGGAGAGGTTGCACTCCTGCTTGCAAGCTTCCTACAGACATCCAGATGGTCTCTGTGAAAACAGGTTGCTGGTCTAAATGGACCTTTGGACTTTTTCAGCAGGGGTCTCCTCATGTTAACTTAATATGGAGGTTTCTGCCCCTTTTCCCCACTAAAAGAGGACAGAGAAACAGAAAGAAGCAACAAAGAGGAGATGAAGCCAAGAGGCTCAGGGACTGGCAATGCCCTTCAGCTTCCTGGCAAAGTGCATACTGACACAACTTTACCTTTTAAAGTTGTCTGCACTTTGGCAGTCATCTCGCATCTTACATTTAAAATGGGATACTTTCCTTTATAGAGACAGTTTTGTGTAGTTCTCCTATCCAGTAGAACCAGATGCCAACAAGTATCATTTACCGTTAGGAATGTCTGGGTGAGAAGCTATGAAAAGAAATTGCTTCCTTATATAGCTGGAGGCAGCCCAATGATTCTGAGAATCACACATTGCAAAATAGTACCCAACAGAAAGCCGGGAATAACTGTATTGTACAACTCTGGTCCTCAATACGTGATGACTTGAGATTGGCCCAAAGGGGTCACGTGTTGCAGTAAACTGAAGGTATCAGGCTGGAGGAGACTGGGGAGAGGCATACACAGTCGCTTGCCTGTAAATATACAGAAATGTCCTGTTGGCCAATGCCTGCAGGAAGGGAAGCAACTGAATACAAACAAGTCTCAAAAGCACAAAACAAGTTCTTCTCATTCAGAGGAATGAAGCCTAAATTCCTTGTGAAAGTAGCAAACCTCAGTCTGTCCATCTTTCGATAACAATGGGAATCCTAATCAGCTGCCTTGGATCTAGGGTCATGGGCAACTACTCTAGGCACCTCCTTGTGCCCTACTCTAGGCTATCCCAAGAATTTTTCCATGAACAATCTAATTCCCCCCCCCCCTCTCTTTTAAATACAGAACAAAGTAGCTAAGGAAGCAGTAGAAGCTTTATCTAGCCTCTATGGTACAGAGTATACCTATGGACCAACTGCCACTACAATTTGTAAGTATTTGTTTCTATTTTCTATGGACGTGTACATGCAAGGAGAACTTTTGCAAATCAAATTAATTAAAGCCAATATTTTGAAACAACAACAACAGCATAACTCATGGTTCGGTTTTGCCTGACCTCTATGTAGCCTTCCTGTGCTACTCAGCTTCACAACAGATGGGGGACAGCATGCTGATTGATCTGCCTTCTAGCCCAGCCTATCAGACCCTATTGGGTCATTGGATAGAGCATTGCTGCACTGACATCACTGCAGCTTATCTGAATGGTGTGGGGGCAGGCGGGGATGAGGGAGATATTCAATTCTGTATGCATTTAAAGATGAACCTACTTATTTCACACTTTTTAAAACAACCCTTAAAACGAAACACAGCCACCTTTCAAAATTCACAGTTCTCTGAATTTTGCAATATGGTTCTCAACCCAACTAATGTGTAGGAAACCATGTATATTGCAGTAAATTGTACATTAACTCTATATAAATATCATGCAAAAATGCATTATATTGGGGAAAACTGCTTGCAGAAATGTTCATATTTGTCAAAACAGCATACATAAATGTATTTTTTTAGACGTGCACACTAAAATACTGGCAAATTTTCATGAGCATTTTTTAAAAATACAGAAATTTGGGGGACTGAATAAGAAGCTGAAAGTGAAAGATTTGTCTATTCCCCAGGGCAGGGCAGCTGCAAGGGCAGGGATGCTCAGAGTCCCTGCATTCTGCCTGCACAGCCCTTGTCTCTCCCTGTCTGGGTAATCTGCAGCAATGCTGGTTTCAAGAGGGTCCTCTGCATCTCTGCCTCACTACCTGGGCTGCTGTTGCTATCAGAAGAAGCCTTCCTATTTTATTGCATCCTTCATGCCAGGGTTGTCTTTAATACTGCCTTCTGGTCTGCCTGTTTTTCAGATCCTTGTTCAGGTTCCTCTCTTGACTGGGCTTACGACGAGGGCATTAAGAATGCATTCACTTTTGAGCTTCGTGACCTTGGGAAATATGGCTTTATCCTCCCTGAATCGAAGATAAGGCCAACCTGCAGGGAGACGATGTTGGCAGTCAAGCACATTGCCAATTATATCCTCACCTCTGCTCCATGAAGCTGTCTTCACGTTTACTTGCAAATGGCATTGGCTCCTCCTTGCCTATCAGCCCCCTCCCCTTTTCTCCCTCTTAGAAATAGCCCCTACAGATTCTTCTCCATTGCTTTATTATTATTCTATGAATGCTTTTGTAAAGATAGGCCATCTTCTCTTACCTTCCTATGCCACCAATACTTTCATCAGGCTTGTGGTCTCTCCTCTTTATTGCAGGGTGTCAGTTGGGTTGGAGGCAGACATAGTCATGGTTAGAGGAGAACCACTGAAATCAGTGAGACTTAAATCAGTAGGACTTCTCTAAGTTTGAATACAACCCAATCGTTCCATTTCAGTCATTTGATTCAGATATTTTAGGGATGGGTTCTACTGGAATATTATTATTATTGTTTTATGGAAGCATAAATCAGACATCTGCTGAGTATCTCCTGAAACCAAGTTGATTTACAGGGTCCTTTTGGAATAGTGACAGCTCCCCACCATGCCCACTGAGCATTTTTTAGAATCTCTTATGCATTATTTGTACACATAAGTAATGTCGTTAATGTAAAACAGAAAGAAGGAGGAGCCATTTTTAAAACAAGAAATGCATTCTAGGCTCAGAGAGATCACAATTCAATTACCAATGCAGGTCATACAACTGTGCTGTGTAAAAAGCTCCTGAGACCATTCTCTCACAATTGAGACTACAGCTGGGTTTTGCATTTGCCATCATCAACATTTGAATATAGAAGCTGCATTGTTGGCTGCAATGTACACATGATTTAAGATTTGCTTCCCTCTGCTTTCTGTCTCTGCTGCATTCCAGGGTTTGTCTATAATATGGTTAGCCTAGCCTTTCAATTAACAGCCTTGTAGCTGTCCCTGCAAAATGAAACAGCAGAACTTTGGGAGCTCTGGATCCCTGTCCTTCAATTTCACACCCCATGCCTTTTTTTTTTTTTTACTTCATTCCTGGGTATTCATCTGGTGTGAAGGAGAGAACCACAATGGAGCTATTTCTGTGTTGTGTTATTTCATGTGGCTGTAATGGATGTGGGTGAATATCACAACTGTGTAAACAGAACTGATCAGATCTTTCCCAACTTCCTTCCCACCAGTGTGGGGAAGACCAAAGCGATTGGCCTCACTGATTTGATATGATATGTAGCTACATGGGATCACAATGTGAGGATATGGCCCCCACACAGCTTGGTGCATATCCGTGTGGCCTTGTGATCCTGCCCTAGAAGTCTCTGAGGTACTCTAAGATCAGCTTTTATTATTCCTCCCCATTTAATTCACCAACTGACTTTCAGAAGCATTGTAAGAAAGTAGATCTACAACTTGAACAACACACAAGGATACTGCAGCATCAACTGAACTGTAACATGGTTTATGTCAATATAAATTTATCAGTCGAGTAAAACAATGAATTAGATCCATATTGGTGAAAGGGGGGGATGCTCTCCACTGTACTAAAGACACTTGCGATCCTATTTTAACCCACTTCAAATAGTTAGCAGGGGAAAAATAATTGGACACATATTGTAATTTTCTTTTCCTGGTTATGGTTATGCCTTTCCCATCTATCTCTCCATAGCATATTTTAAATGACATCACATAAATAGATAGTTTTTGAAACTATCTATTTATTGCTTACTAACCAGCATATTTCTTAATAAAACCTTTGCATCATGCCAAATGTTTCTTCTGAAATGTTTTGAACAGAATGCACCTAAATCAAACTGATATGTTTTGCTCATCCTTGATATTAATGAACTGCTTCAGAAAGACACCTGAAAGCTTTTGCATGGTCTGGGACAAAATTATTGCTATGGTCAAGCATGAACTTGGTTCAAATCAAAGCTCAGTTATGAATTTAATATATGATTCTATTACTATCTCTTGAACTTCATCCCCTCCCCATCAGTTAAATGGGGAAAATAAATAGTGGCCTACTATTACAGGATTATTGTGAAGAGATTGCAATGGAGTACATTAAATTCACACAGAGCAGTAGCAAATAAATAAATGTTGGCAGGTTCTGCTTGTCACCTCAGAGTGATTTACTGATAAAATCTGCTTCTGAAATCCTCCCTTCAGCACATTATATGTTTTCCAGGACATCTGGTTACACTACACAGGGAAGGGCAGTATCTCAGCAGTAGATCTCATGTTTTGAGGGGAGGGGGAATCAAAACAACCTTACCAGACAGCTGAGGTGGGAATCAAAGGCCACCATGGTGGGCAGATCCCAGGTGACTCCAGAAGGCAGCCCCTGGGGGTGGGAGGAAACCAGCAACAACCTCCTCTTCCCTGAGAGGCCACTATAGAGGTGGCATTGGAGAGGGCTGCCAAGGAGGTGGCAGATCTCATCTTCAAGGAGTGTGCCACAACCATCACTGTCACTATGGTGGCGGCAACTGACAGTACAATCCTTGGGGGCCAGATCCTCTGCCCCTCTGGATCCTGCTGGCTGAGGCAGTTGCCTTAACTTGCCTCATGGGTGGGCTGGCCCTGTCACTACCAGTCATGGTCAGTGTAATGGCCTAAATTGACCAATGGTCTAACCCAATGTTAGCCAATTTCTTTGAGGACTGATTCTGCACTGGGACATGCCACAGCTGGAGTAAAGCCTGTTTCTGTCACAAGCACCAATGGTGAAAGGACCAGAAGCAGATGGTCAAGGGCAGGTAGGAATCAAAGAGCAAGGTAGAAAAAGATAGTCAACGTTGGGCTAGTAATCAGGAGCAGAAGCAAAGCAACTCTTAGCACACACAAAAATTGCTTGGACTATTAAACTAGCTTGTCCTTGAGGATTTTATAGGGCTTGGGGTGTGCTGATTGGCTTGTAGAGTCAAATAACAGTATGAAAACAAAGGAAGGTCCTTTAAGGCTAAAAGTGCAGCCTTGATCTCTAAGACCTC
This sequence comes from Podarcis cretensis, assembly GCF_951804945.1. Taxonomy (NCBI): domain Eukaryota; kingdom Metazoa; phylum Chordata; class Lepidosauria; order Squamata; family Lacertidae; genus Podarcis; species Podarcis cretensis. The sequence continues at coordinate 77,353,512 of NC_137174.1, forward strand.
TTCTATCTGGCCTTCAGAAGTATACCTGAGTGCTGGTGGCATGGAACATAAGGCTCCCAAGAGTTGCTGCTGGATACCTGCAGGTTCAAGACACAGTCTGGCACGTTATAGCTTCTGGTGATGTATGGCTTTTATACTGAACCAGCAGTGAAGGGAGCTGTTGCATGGGTGTGTCCCAAGCCATGATTTTAGGGAGAGCAGTCTGCCCAAACCTGTGGCCCTGTGTGCTTGACTTGGAATCTATGAGAGGAAACCTACCCAACCACTTCCTTTGTTAAGGTAATGCTATTGGTTGGCCAGTGAAACACTGCCATTTACATGAGCTTAGAAATTGTCATAGGGACAAATGGGTGGGCCTTTTCCCACTTCACCTGACTGGATGTGACATCATCCTGGGAAAACAATAGGCCAGGGTGGTGTGGGAGGCTTTGTGTGAGAGTTTTGGCTTTGTGCTGCTCCCAAGAGCTATGGACTTCCCTGGAACACTAATGAGGAAGCAAGATCTGTTGGGGTATTAATGCTGTGAGCCCCTATACTCAGGTTGTATATCTGTGTAGATATGTATTGCGTCCCCAGTTAATTCAAGCATGTGGATCTAATTTTCACCACTATGACCACTTTTGCTCTCCATGAAATTTAAAATAAAAGTCCTCAAAAAATCTGTGTTTTTGGTAACCTCTTGCCGATACTGTACAATTTGTACAAAGAATGGCTGGATCTAGACACATCAAAAAAGTGTTTCAGAAAAAAACATGTTGTAAACTTCATAATGGGAAATCACGTTGGCGAAAGACAGGACTCCACAGTGTCATCTGGTGTCATAATAATAATAACAATAATAATTTATTATTTCTACCCTGTCCATCTGGCTGGGTTTCCCCAGCCACTCTGGGCAGCTCCCAACAGAATATTAAGGTAAAGGAACCCCTGACCATTAGGTCCAGTCGTGACCGACTCTGGGGTTGCAGTGCTCATCTCACTTTATTGGCCGAGGGATCCGCTGTTTGTCTGCAGACAGCTTCCGGGTCATGTGGCCAGCATGACCAAGCTGCTTCTGGCGAACCAGAGCAGCACACGGAAACAACGTTTACCTTCCCGCTGGAGCGGTACCTATTTATCTACTTGTACTTTGATGTGCTTTCAAACTGCTAGGTTGGCAGGAGCAGGGACTGAGCAACGGGAGCTCACCCCGTCACGGGGATTTGAACCGCCGACCTTCTGATCGGCAAGTCCTAGGCTCTGTGGTTTAACCCACAGCACCACCCGCGTCACAATAAAACATCAAACATTTAAAACTTCCCTAAACAGGGCTGCCTTCAGATGTCTTCTGAAAGTCAGATAGTTGTTTATTTCCTTGACATCCGTTGGGAGGGCATTCCACAGGGCAGGCACCACTACCAAGAAGGCACTCGGCCTGGTTCCCTGTAACCTCACTTCTCACAGTGAGGGAACCACCAGAAGGCCCTCAGAAGTGGACCTCATTGAACGATGGGGGTGGAGATGCTCCTTCGGATATATAGATATATCAGTGTTTATAACGCATGTAAAGTGCTTTTTCTTTACTAATGTAGCTGAATCCAATGTCAGCCAGGGAGAGAGCTGAATTGGCCACTTAATAAGATGGTCATTTTGTAACTTCCTGGCAAGTACTTCCCCAGGTTTCTGATTTACTGTGGAAGTGTGGTGGGATTTTCCTCACCATTTGGCTGGGTGATACAGACCACAAGCCTACAAAATGGTTTTGCTCACTTGATAAATTACTGTCCATCTATATATTCAGCTAGCTGTTGGAGCTTCTTGAGGATGAGCAATGGATGACCACTTAGAATGTTGCTTAGGCATTCCTCAGTTGCTATGACACCCAGGTATCTGTGTACCAATTTAAAGAGAAATTGCCTTTTCACATTCTTCCTGCACAGAGCAAAAACTTTCACATTAAAAATCCAAAGAGAATTAATTTCCTGATGGGATTTAACATATCTCAGGCTGGGATGGAGACAACTCAGAACAAAGTATGAGGGTTCTTGGGCTGCACAGTTCCTCTCATTCTTATCTCGTCTTCATGGGAGATTGGTTTCATTCATTCTCATTCTTATCTGTCTTCCTGGGAGATTGTGAAGATAGCTAAAGGGGAGAAACGTGAGATAAGTGAACCACAGGGCATCTGCTCAGATCCACAAAAAAGAGATCTCTCTTTGCAGGATGTTTAACTGATAGGGTTGAGCCTGTGCCTAATGACTGGAGGAAAGCAACAGAAGTAGGAAGAGAAAAGAGAAAGACAGAAAATATAAACAAGGGATTTGAACCATCCTCATTCTCATAGGATGCAGTCAAACATCATCTTTATCACATCATCATAGCAAAACTGTGGTAAATGTAAGTAATCATGCCTATTTTAGGTGGACGTTGGATATCGAGAGTATGGCTACAAATCCTTAATTGTTTGATTGGTTAGATTAAGCGATTGTTAAAACCTCTTGATCCACTAGTCCAATGTGGCGACCAGGCACAGTTCAAGGCCCTGCTTTTTAGCACTTAAAGCCCCAAACAACTTGAGACCAAGGTATCTAAGGGATTGCCTTGCCCACTATATCACTGCCAAGCAGCTGTGCTCTTCAGATGGGGCACTACTGAGAGCAGCTTTTGATCCTGAGGTTCACTTAGCCTGTCCTAGAAACCAGACTTTTAGAATTGCAGATTCAGCTCTCAGTTGCTATCCGAAATCAGACACCTGCCTAGCCTGATGGTGTTTAGGCACCTGGTGATGTTTAGGCACCTACTGAAGACATTTTGGTTTAGGAAGGCTTTCCCTGAGGTGTAATTCAAGGCATTTGTGGAATTTCCTTTTATATTTGAGGAAATGGTTTTACTGCTTTTAGAGTTTGTATAGATGGCTTTATTGTTTTAGAGTATTCTTTATTTTATTTTGATGTTCTTGGAGCTTGTGTTGCTGCATTTCATTCCGTTTTTACTGTGAACACCGGTTCCAATGGCTTTATGTCATGGAGTGGTCTATAGAGTTTGTTAATAAATAAATGAATCTTTAAAAGAGCTCACCAGTAGCCAGGCAAGGTCTTTAAAAATGTTTTTTATTATTTTTTTAGTCAATGTCATTTTTTTAAACACACACACACCTGTGCCATTCTGCAAGTGCAGATCTTCCCTTTCCCCCAGCTAAAAGTGCCCCCAAAGGAAAGCTCTAAACTAGCCTGGGATCTATTAGATCCTAAGCCAGCCCCATTGCTGTCACATGACTGCATTCAGGTCAATTAGGGGCAGTTCTTACTTTAAAAACACACGCAATTCATTTAAACATAGTGCATTGGAACTACTGGTGGGTGCAACATCACGCCAAAAAAATAGAAAATGCATAATCAAAAGAGCATTTTTTAAAACAATCTAGGGTTGCTGCTTTCTGGCTTTCCTTTGATTTCTTCCGAATTCGTCCTACATGCCATATGTCTGGGTTTTCCCCGACATTTTGCCAATTCAGTGAAACTCCAGCCAGACCCCATTTTGCTGAGTGATTCCCAGATGTATGGCAGCCCTTAAAAAATCATAAATTTGCTAATGTGTATGTAAAGATACACATTTAGAAATAAATACTATCATTTATACAGAAATAGTGAGGAAGGTTGTAAGCAGGTGCCCTGTATACCTGCTCAGCATGCTATCCAAGTGTTAACCAGACTTGGACCAGACAGCCTTTCAAATAGAAGACACCCCACTTTAAAGTAGGACAAGTGGAGCCCTTTGAAGGGAAAAGTTGTAATAGATGAAAGAAGAGTAGTTTCTGCAGTAACAACAAACCATTTGGAGAAAGTGTCAGTTAGAAAGTACAGTATATTGACAAGTGGCTGATAACAACAGCAAAAAAACCAAAGGAACAGATAGGGAGATATTTGACTCTGTGGGCAACAAAGGAAATGAGACTAAACTAAAGATAAAACCTCATCTTGAATGTGCCTAAAATGAAAAGATCACCATAGGGTCCCAACTCCTTGGCATGCCTGGAGGCTGCCCCCCAGTGAACAAAAGGCAAAACAGCAAGGAAGAATTGCTTGCCTTAGGGCTTTTGTCCTGCAAAATTACATTCCTGAGGAAGGTACCACTAAAATCCAAATTGAATGGGGGCCCAGGGGATATTGTGGGAAGCAGGAGAGAGGCAATGAAATAGGAACCTGGGGATTCACGAGGACCATGCAGAATTTGACCACCCACCTGCTCTTGGTTGAAGAGGAAGAAGATGCAACACTGATTTTAAAAAACCTGTAATTAAACATTAGGCCTGCTCCCAAAATAACCCAGGGCTGGGTTGGTGGAACCTAGGTTGACCCAGGGAAGGTTGGTCTGAGAAGTGGCCCTGAGATTGGGGCCAAAGGGCAGATCAAAGGGCTGTGCACACTGCTAGCTAGTGCTCCCTGTCTGCATCTCAGTCTTTTCCTTCGAACACAGCATTATTTGACTCTGCCTGTCATTGGCTATGACTCAACCTATTGTTGGTCTCCCAGCCTTCCCTCCTTCCAGTCTCAATGGACACCAGCTACCACTGAATAAAACCCTCCTTCTGGTTGCCATCCAGGAGATCATCCTGAATGGCTGCCCAGGTTGATGTAAGTGTAGGCGTTCCTTAGTGTACAGACTGAGAAGACTCTCAAAAATCAGTAGGGCTTCTCCTGAATATCACAAACCCATATCTAAGCCAATGGAATTAAAATATACCCCTGGATTCCACAATAGGTTTTTCCCCCCGTTCAAATTATGTACAGAAACATTACAGTTGGGTGTAGCATCTCATGTTGATCACAAAGGTTTCCAGGAGGGTCACTCCCCCAATTAATTTGAAGGCACTAACAGGAGTTGTACTTGCATTAACTACAAACATAGGCATAACAACAGAAACCTCATATCATCCCATGAATGCCCCTGAGGAAGTCAGCTGATCTCACCAAGCAGAGGAATAAATATGACAGGCATTGATTGCTGCAGAGGAAAGGAAACATGAAGTCCCTGTTGGCTTTGGGCTTGATTGCCACTGCTTTTGCTATCACTTGTCCTCGGCGTTTTGACAGGTATTTATCATTTATTTATTTATATCGTTCAATTTATAAACGGCTTGATTGCAAAAAGCAAAAAAAAAAAAAGTTTACAAAAACGTAAAATAAAATAATGACATCATTTAAAACAACTTTGAAACAACTATTTGAAACTTTCAAGAAATAAAATCAATTGGAATCTAAAACCAGATTAAAAGACATGTCAACATTCTACATGTCTGGACGAAAGCAGAAGTTCTTTCAATTAATCCTGACATGCTACTCACTCCTTGACTTTTATGTCCTGCAGTGCAAAGGTGTTCCGTGTGAAGCCGCAGAATGAAAAGCAAGTGAGCTTCTTGAAATCCTTGGCAAGCAAAATACCAGTAAGATATTTTTACAGCTTGGATTCCCTCCCCCTGCAATCCACTACCCTTTGTGTTTAGTGTTGGATTGTTGGATATCCTGTAAGAATCAGCAAGGCTGTTGTTGTTGTTAAGAAAAAGAAAATCAACCTTGGGCGGTGTCAGGGAACTGCCATCGGAAGGACAGGTGGTGAGAAGGCTTCAGGAGAATAGGAGAGCCTCTTCTTCAGCAGAAGAGGGAACCAGTAGGGGGAGTGCGAGAGCTCCAAAGGAAAGGGAGTCGGAGGGGAGGCTCTGGGATACTTCCAGTGGGAACAGCGAGGAGGTATCAGAACAGCCCTTAAGAACTCCCACCCCCCGCCGGAAACTGTCACGCAGGGAATCCAGGAGGCGCATGTCTGTGAAACAGCTTTTATGTTGGAAACGCTTCCGCAAACGCCCACTGTCAGATTCTACCAGCGACTGAGGGAGCCATGCTCAAGGGCTCCTCTCAAGGCAGGGTTTCACTACACTGAGTGAGCTCTGAGGGATCGAGTTTCAACGCACAAGCAGCTCATTATCCCACCACAGCAATCTGACAGTCCCTGAAAGCAGCTTGTGCAAAGAGAGGCATCATGAGCAACCCAGCCGGAGCCGGAGATGGGGGAGCAGCTGCAGCCGGTCCTAGCCTGGAAGAAAGGTACAGGATGTTGGAGGTACAGTTAGCTCTGCAAACGGCGAGGTTGGAGGAGAGGAGGGCTCATGATGCAGAAAAGGGGAAAGCCGCCCAGCTCTCGAGGAAAGTGCCAGGACTGGTGCAGAAGTTTGGGGGTGATCCCAGGAATTATCAAGCCTTCAGGACTGAGATGCAATATGCCCTCAATCTGCAGTTTGATGATTTTCCTGATGAGGATTCGAGGGTTGCTTTTGTGATTGGGCATCTCGAAGGCCCGGCCAGAGATTGGGTGAGACCACTAATGGCAGCCAATAATGAAGCCCTAAGGGACACAAGGAAGTTTTTTCGCGCCATGGATCTGATGTTTTCCAGCGAGATTGAGCAGGGAGTGGCGCGCAGGCAGTTAATGGCGTGTAAACAAGGGAACCGATCTGTCCGTGAGTACTGGACTGAGTTCACCATGTTGATCCATAAATTAGGATGGGATTTGTCAGCGGAACCGATACAAATGCTGTTCGAAGAAGGACTATCTTCGGCAGTGAAAGACGAACTTTCCCGGGGGCCCAGGGCGGAGTCTATGGACCTTCTGACTAAATCAGCGCTGGCCATAGGCTCACGCCAGGAGGCCAGAGCCTTGGAGAAGCGGGAAGGGAAAGGGGAGCGTTGGAGGGATTTCCGCATTCCAGAGATGCCAGAGCAGCCTTCTCTGCCAGCAGAGCCGATGGAAATCGGAACAGCGCGCGCGCGCGCAATTTCAAACCCCAGTGGAGGGCGGAAGAAGGAGGGAAAAGGCGCCAAGAAATGTTTTCTCTGCCAACAGCCAGGTCATTTTGCCAGAGTTTGTCCGCAAAGAAAGGAATGGCAAGGAATGGCGGGAGCTGTTGGGGAGGAGGGAGAAGGAGCTAAGGAGCAAGTAAAAGCCAACGCCTGGCTGCCACCGACGGGGCACAGCAGCCAGGCCAAGGAACAGTAAATGTGCCCACGCCAGAACCCCCAAGACCAGCTCTTGTAATAGAGGTATTGCTGGAGCTGGCAAACGGACACCCACTAAAAGTGAAGGCGTTACTAGACTCAGGCAGCTCCTGCAACTTTATGAGTAAGGAGTTTGCAGCCGCCCATCAGATACAAACCATTCCTTTAAAAAATCCCCTGCAGGTGACCACGATTGATGGGAGGGCGCTGTTGGGGGGAGAAGTAGACCAGCAAACTGTCCCCATGACAATGAGGGTGGCAAGACACACAGAACGGATAGCGTTTAATATAGCCACGTTGGGAGGAGCGCCCATCATTTTGGGGATGAGCTGGCTAGCGCTGCATGATCCGCTTGTGGGATGGCACCAGAGAGTGGTTTCCTTTGGGTCAGCACATTGTATGGGACACTGCACAGAAAGAGGGGGCCAAGTGGGGACTCAGGCCACGTTAGCAAAGATAGAAGCAATGGAACAAGGTAGGGTACCACGACAATATGCAGATTTTGCCGACGTCTTCAGCGAAAGGGAAGCAGATAAACTACCCCCGCACAGACCCTTTGACTGCCAAATCAACTTACTTCCAGGGGCGCAATTGCCAGTGGGCAAGGTGTATGCAATGTCTGACAGAGAAATGCAGGAGCTAAGGGAGTTTATTGACAAAAACCTCAAGCGTGGGTTCATCAGGGAGTCACGAGCGGTGGGGGGTAGTCCAGTGTTCTTTGTAGACAAAAAAAACTCGGACAAACCGAGATTAATTGTGGATTTCAGGGCCCTAAACGCAGTGTCCGAACCCGTGAGCTTCCCTATGCCCAGAATCGATGACATTCTGACCCGGGTGAGAAAAGGGAAGATTTTTACCAAGCTGGACCTGAGGGGGGCGTATAACCTGATACGTATGAGAAAGGGAGATGAGTGGAAAACCACTATGTTCACCCCCTTGGGGGCATTTGAGTACTGCGTTATGCCCTTCGGCCTCCAGGCGGGTTCCGCAGTATTTCAATCATTCATGAATCACGTACTAGGACCATTGCTGTACAAGAACTGCGCTGCGTTCTTGGACGATGTACTGGTGTACTCGGAGGATGAAGAGCAGCATGTGCGAGATGTGCGAGAAGTACTGAGCAAACTGCAAGAAAACCAGCTGTGGGTGAAACTGGAGAAGTGTCAGTTCCACACCAGGGAGGTGGAATTCCTTGGGTACCGGTTGTCGGACAAGGGGCTGGCCATGGATCCTAGCAAGGTGCAAGCGGTGCTGGAATGGAGGCCACCGAAAACTAAGAAAGATGTGCAGAGGTTTTTGGGGTTCGGAAACTTCTATCGGAAGTTCATCAAGAACTTCGCCCATTTAACAGCCCCCATCACGGATTGTCTCAGCAGTAAGAAGAAATTTGTCTGGACGGAAGAAGCGCAGCGAGCTTTCGAAAGTTTAAAGAAGGCGTTTGCTTCGGAAGAACAACTCTTACACGTGGATCTGCAGCAGCCGATGAGGGTGGAAACCGACGCGTCTGACAGAGCGGTGGGGGCCGTGCTTCTGCAGCCAGGAGCGAATACGTCGGAATGGAGGCCGTGTGCCTTCTTCTCGAGGAAATTGAACAAGTCTGAGAGGAATTATACAGTGTACGACAGAGAATTACTCGCTGTCCACGAAGCGTTCAAGAGATGGAGACACCTGTTGATTGGAGCGCAACACAAGGTTCAAGTGCGGACAGACCACAAAAATCTAGAATACTGGAGGACAGCCCGAGTGTTGAACCAGAGACAAGTAAGATGGGCGCAAGAGTTCTCCAAGTTCAATTTTGAGATTCGCTACGTGCCAGGGGCTGAGAATGTCAGGGCGGACGCTCTCTCCAGAAAACCTGAGTACTTGGAGGGGGAAGGAGGGGCGGAAGAAAGACATATCATCTCAGAGGACCACTGGGTTTGTGGGGCGGCATTGGTGGGGCAAAGAGAACTGGTAGAGGGTATTGAAAACGATGAATATGCCCAAGAGAAACTTAGGGAACTCAGGGAGACAGGTGAGAACGCAGGGGGGTTTGAGGAAAAGAACGGAAAACTATATTACAAAGGGGCGCTCTACATACCAGGTGGGGAACTAAGAGGGCGGGTGCTTAAGCAGTTGCATGACAGCCCCACGGCGGGGCACTTCGGGCAGCACAAAACCATGTGGTTGGTTACCAGGGAGTTTTGGTGGCCCAAGGTGCGGGAGGACGTGCGGGAGTATGTCAGGGGATGCGACAGGTGCCAAAGAGCAAAGGGAGAGAGGTTGGCGCCAGCGGGGTTATTAGAACCCTTACCCACCCCAGAAAGGCCATGGGAGATGGTATCCATAGACTTCATGACCGATCTACCGAGATCCAAAGGGAAAACCGCGGTCATGGTGGTGGTAGATCTACTAACTAAGATGTGCCACTTTATAGCTTGTTCACATGCAGTGACAGCGGAAGAAACCGCAAGGTTGTTTGTGGAGCACATTTTTAGGTTGCATGGCGCCCCCTTGAGGGTTTTGAGCGACAGAGGAAAACAATTTACTTCTAGGTTCTGGAGGAAACTAATGAGCATGTTGCATGTGGAGGTAAGTTTTTCCACCGCCAGACACCCAGAAACAAATGGGCAAGCAGAAAGGGCAAACGGGGTTTTGCAACAATATCTGAGGTGTTATGTAAAGGACAGAGAAACGGATTGGGTGGACTGGTTACCTCTGGCAGAATTTGCCTACAACAACGCGGAGAACGTGTCCACAGGGATGAGTCCCTTTCTAGCCAATTATGGGTGTCATCCTCGGGCGTTTCCAGGAGAGGGCGGGGGAAGGTGGAGTGTACCTGCAGCGGAAAATTTTGTTGAAGAGATGGAAGCGATCCACCGTCAGCTCCAACTCAACTTAGAGAAAGCCAAAGAAGAATATAAGAAGCAAGCTGACAGAAATAGGAGGGAAGGCGAAACCATAAGGGTGGGTAACCGGGTGTGGCTATCCACCCAAGGACTGCCGTTCAAGGGAGGGTGTAAGAAATTGAGACCCAAACGGTTGGGACCCTTTGAGGTCATACAGCAGGTGAACCCAGTAGCATTCAAACTCCGATTGCCCAGTCACATGAAATTGCATCCAGTATTTCACAGGTCATTACTGTCGCCATACAGAGAGGGGTGTGAGTGGGGGGAACATGAGAGGGAGGTCACCCGGACACCCGTCATAGAAGAGAGAGAACGCAACATGGATGTGGCAGGGATCATTGATTCCAGGTGGAAGGGGAATCAGGTGGAATACTTGGTAGAATGGGAGGGGGAGGAAGAGTCAGAAAACGCATGGGTACCGGCAGAGGAAGTCAAAGACGAGATTTTAATAGAAACGTTTCATCGGCGTTTCCCAAGTAAACCACAACCAGTGGCAAGGTTTAGGAGGGAACACTTCGGGACTACAGATGAGGAAGGGGAATTTGAAGGGTTCCCAGAGTCGGAAGTGGAGGTGGAAACAGATTCCGACGAAGAAGAGGAAGAGGGGGAAAGAGGCGGTAGGCCGTGGTTAGAAGTGTTTGAATCCTCGGAGGATGAGGGGAGTTCCTTCCAGGGATTTCCGTCCTCGCCGCCAGTAAGAAAAGAGGCGGGAGGGGGTGAAGGGGGCCCTGGGGGGGAGGTGGATGTCAGGGAACTGCCATCGGAAGGACAGGTGGTGAGAAGGCTTCAGGAGAATAGGAGAGCCTCTTCTTCAGCAGAAGAGGGAACCAGTAGGGGGAGTGCGAGAGCTCCAAAGGAAAGGGAGTCGGAGGGGAGGCTCTGGGATACTTCCAGTGGGAACAGCGAGGAGGTATCAGAACAGCCCTTAAGAACTCCCACCCCCCGCCGGAAACTGTCACGCAGGGAATCCAGGAGGCGCATGTCTGTGAAACAGCTTTTATGTTGGAAACGCTTCCGCAAACGCCCACTGTCAGATTCTACCAGCGACTGAGGGAGCCATGCTCAAGGGCTCCTCTCAAGGCAGGGTTTCACTACACTGAGTGAGCTCTGAGGGATCGAGTTTCAACGCACAAGCAGCTCATTATCCCACCACAGGCGGTATTCAAATAATGCATCCTTTCAGTTCAAGAATTTCCACTTGTGCAATGGGATTTTCTTCCCCCTCTGCTCTTCCTGCATGTGCCCCATGGGCTCCCCAATTCTATTCCAGTTGCTGAAGAAGCAAAGTCTGTGTCTTAGCTATGCACTGTATGGTACTTTCTGTTGTTGGTCGTAAAGCTCCTACCATCCATCTTCATTAGATGACTCCAGATTCTAGTATTATGAGAGAGGGAGAAGTTATTCTCCCTATGCACTTAATTTTACCACACCCCTCCTTGTTCATCTTTTTGCAAGCCCCAAACCTTGTAGTCTTTCTTGATAGGAGAATATGTCCAACCCCCTTGATCGTTTTGGTTGCTCTTCTTTGCAACTTTCCAGATTTTGTTGTGGTGTGGTAAAGTCTCTGGGGTTGCACCAGAGAGACATCTGTCTGGCTGTGTCTGTGAAGGAGACAAGAGAGGCCACCAAACTCTCACAAGACATAGCATGAATTCCTCAAAAGGCCTGTGCATTAGGGATGGGGGAGCAATTCAGTTCAGTCTGCATTTTAACGTGAACAGAACAAGATGCAGATCCGAAACCTGGGTATCCTTTGAAATTTGCATGTCTCCCAGTTTTGCAATGCTGCTCACCAACAAAAACTGTGTACTAAATATACAGTGGTACCTTGGGTTACATACGCTTCAGGTTACATACGCTTCAGGTTACAGACTCCGCTAACCCAGAAATAATACCTCAGGTTAAGAACTTTGCTTCAGGATGAGAACAGAAATCGTGTGGCAGCAACAGGACACCCCATTAGCTAAAGTGGTACCTCAGGTTAAGAACAGTTTCAGGTTAAGAACGGACCTCCAGAACAAATTAAGTTCCTAACCCGAGGGACCACTGTATTAAAGAACGTGTGCATATATATGCATCTATTGGTGAAAATAACATGCAAAAATGGATTATATTAGGCAAGAATTGTATAGAAAAAATTGTATATTAGAAGAAATGTAGGCCCAAATGGTGACAATATTTTTTTAAAAGAAATGCAAAGTGATGCAAAAATGTGGCAAAATGAATTTAAGATTGAAAAATTAGAAATCGAGAGAGCCCCCGACTGCAAATTCATCCCTACTGTACATAGAGCTTTCTCCATGTACACCCTCATGATCCTAGGATCCTGATCAAATTTTCAGGAATCCTGCAAAAGCTACAGCCCTCAGACATGTGAACAAAGCTTACACTTCTACAAGCATAGGGAACTACCATCAGCCAAGTATGTGGAAAACAGTAGAGGAGTGGAACCTCACACCTGATCCTCCTCAAATATACACACATGCACATTTGGTGCAGACTGAAAACAAGTGACTAGGGATCTGGTTCTCTTCTCTTCATATTCCTCTTGAAAGGGTAAAGAGTAATGTTGTCAGTCTCCAAAAAAGGCATTAATTTACTGCAAAGGAGGAGACCACAGGAGAGAAATGGCCCACACTTGCAAAGCCATTCAACACATATAGTGGTAAAATAGCTGTTTGTTGACTTTAGGGCAATTTGCTGCACTCGTCTTTCCTCTGTCCAAAGTGCTTTGCTAGACAAATGTAAACATGTCTTAAAAGCCTTGACATTTTAATAGGACTTTCTTCAAAAATGTTGTATGATTTCAATGTTTTTGTTCCCTTGCAACTCAAGGCCTTTAAACATCCTTTGCCAGTTGTGAGCCAAATAAGAACAAAAAAACACCCCAAACATATAATCACCCTGGTCGAATCATGTGAGGTAATAATATTCTCCAAAGAATATTCTCTGCTAGAAAATTCTCCGGAGAATATTCTCCACAAATGTAAATTCTATGTCGTCTACACAGCTGCTTTAAATGTACACACCTCATTAATCGAGAAGATTCTCGAGAATATTCTCCAAAAGATTATTCTCAAGAATTGGTCCATGAGGTCACGAAGAGTCGGACACGACTAAACGACTAAACAACATCAACAACCCTAGTCTAACCTCATCACTAGATTACATTTCCCTCCATCCCTTCCCTACCAAGGGATTAGCTTGAGGCTCAGCCCTAGCACACAGGTTTTCAATACTAGTTTTTCAATCCAAGAAAACACAGGCTGGCATATAAATTTGTTTTGATGGGTCTTCCTTGTAAATGCAAAACGAACCTTTTAGCTGCAGCCTGTGCTTTTTCCAGACACTGTTCCTCTGTGGTTTTAATTCTCTGAGAGAAGATTGTCCTATTGTGTAGTATAGTACTTTCCTTTGGGAACATAATGGCACTTCTCCTCTGCAGCAGATAGGAGAAACCATTAAACTCCAACTTCACAGGGAACCACTGTATAAACCCTTTGGTAATGTGGCAATGGATGGACCCAGGAAGAGCAGGTATTCCTGCAACAGTAACAGTAATCCAAATTAGAAAATTTAAAGTTATTCTAGAATTTGGCTGCAAATAAAAGATTTCTGATCTTTCAGGTCCATCAAACAAGCTTAAAATGGCCAGTTTTTAAGATGCTGGGGCATTTTACTTTGCAAAGCTAGAGATTTTTTTAAAAACTACATCCATGTTGACTTCCGGCTTGACTCCTTGACATTTCTTCCTGTGCAGATCGACTTTTGGTATCCAGACTCGGCATCGCATATAGTCAACCAGATGGAAGTGAATTTCCTTGTCCGTGCTGAACAGTCCAATACTACCAAGACTCTCCTGGAGCAGAACGGCCTACATTATGAGTGGGTGATGCTTAAATAGTTGTCACATCTGGCTGCTAGCCATTTGGAAAACTGTGTAGATTCTAGCAGGCCCTTCTTCTGTTCTTAAGAGCCAATGGAGTATCTATGGCACAGATAGTCAATAGTAGTTTTATCCATTCAGAGATAATGGTGGGATTATCTGTGTACATATCCACACTGCATACTTAAACTGGTTTAATGTTCATTCTCAGGGGATCCTTGACACTCCAGGTACTGAGGAATCTTCACCAAGTCACAATTCCCAGGGTTTTTTTGTCAATTAAAGTGACATTTAAGTTATATAAGTATGCAGTTGTCCTATTATGCCCTTGGAGTTCTCGTTTATGAGTAGAATTTGACCTACAGGTGATGCAACACATTTTTCTTCTTCTTCCTTAATTAGTTAATGAATCATAGCCCCAAGAAAGTGGATGTTCTTAGTTTTGTTCTGCTGTTAGAAAAGCTTCACTGCTGCTTGTTATCAAGTAAACCAGGCATGTCCAACTTTCAAGAGACTGAGATCAAAATTGTGGAGCTGAGATATACCATGTGTTCTCTGAATCATATTGGATGAACCATGTGCTTTAACAGACCTGGTCCAGCTAAAGTCAGTTGTGACTAAAATGGCATTGAAACCAACGTAGAAAGTTTGTCACACATCATTCTCAATGGAATGGGAGTCATGACCAACTTTTAGCCAAAATGAGCCCCATCATTTTTATATTAAAAGGTGTACAAGTCGTACGATGCATAAAACTTACATACTGAATTGATCCTGTGCATGATAGTACATGATTTTGCTTGTGGTGTTTTGTATCATGCAGGATTTTATTTCAAAACCTGCAAGAAGAGATTGACAAGCAACTTGAAAGGAATTCTCCCGCCAGCTACAGTTACACGAAATATAATGAATGGCACAAGGTACACGATACATTTGATGACCTTAAAGGGGAGTATTCTCAGTAGTCAGAAGTAGCACTGGTTTCACTCAGATAGGCTGGGGACACAGCTACATTAGTAAAGAAAAAGGAAAAAGGAAAAAAAAGTGCTTTGATTGCATTATAAACATGCAACACCAGATGGTGCTGGAGAGATGGTGCTGATTTAATTTCTGATTTATTTATAGGGGTGTTCTGTATGTAGCTGCACCCCTGGTCTTATTTTGTGTTGTACTTGGGTATTAGCATCATCATCATCATCATCATTCCATGTATATCCTGCCATTCATCAAGTAATCTCAAGGCAGGTTACATAAAAACAGCAATAAAAACCAAACTGTATATCAAATACAAAATATAAAACAACAACTAAAAATTAACAGTTGATGAACAAGTAACTCATAAAGGACCTGGGGTTCAGACACCCCTGTGCTGGAAAGTATGAGACCACTGCTACTGTCCTTCCATATTTTAGTCATCTGGTGTCACAAACTTCAGTTCCAATTAAAAAGGAATCATCTGTGCATCACTAGCATTTAATCTGCTGCTAGCTGAACAATTTATATTTTATTTTATTCAGATTTCTGCTTGGACTGCCAGAATTGCAGAAAAGAAGCCGAAGTTGATTTCTCGCCTTCAGATTGGAAAAACTTTTGAAAATCGGCCCATGTACATCCTTCAGGTATGACGCTCTATCCACAGTGATATTCAAAGAATGGGAAAGATACTCAAGAGCAGGGGTGGGGAATCTTCAGCCCTCCAAATGTTTCTGGACTACATCTCCTATCCACCCCAGCCAGCATGGTGAATAGTCAAGACTGATGGGACTTGTAGTCCAACAACATCTGGAGGGACAAAGGTTCCCCAACCTTCCTCCAGCATATCCTATTACTTTAATGAGAAAAACAAAAAGACTTGTATCCAAATCCTATGCAAGGCTATGACCCATCATAGGTTTTACAGGGCTCAGCTGGGCTTATTTTTTGAGGAAGAGGAAGTGTTTGTAAGATTGTATCCCTGGAATCTATAAAGGTTTGCTACACAATTGCAGCATTGCTTAAAAGCGAAAATCCATTTCTGAAAGGTTCTCAGAAGGGAACTGACACATCTGTGTAGTTTTACACACACACACACACACACAAACAGAGAGAGAGAGAGAGAGAGAGAGAGAGAGAGAGAGAGAGAGAGAGAGATGTACCAGCAGCTTACAAATTGTTCCTAACCACGGAAAATGTTTCAAAAGCAGGTTGGGAAACAAAAGGACAGCAAAAAGGCTATCTTCATGGACTGTGGAATTCATGCAAGAGAGTGGATTTCACCTGCATTTTGCCAGTGGTTTGTGAAAGAGGTTAGTTAACCACCAGTCCTATTTACCTGCAATGTCTTAGCGGCTGAACCTCAGAAAGTTTCCTTTACTATGCAACACCTCTCAACAGCGATAATCAATTCCAGCCTTACCAATGCCACAGCAGGAGACACAAGAGGGGAAAAAATCAAAGGCTCCTTTCTGCCAGCAAACAAATTGTGAATGTGCTCCAGTCTTATTTAACAAAACGTGGCGTAGGCCACTTCCAAAATGTCACTATTTTGCACATGAGATTCAATCACGTATCAGCAAATTTAGGCTGTGCGATTAAAGTGGACTTGGCATGCTTGTGCAACAAGCCCCCAACCCCTACAAAATCAGATTTTTTATAGTAAGCATAGTGGTGGGAAGACTGCATTGCAAAGTGCGGGACAACTATTGCTAAAAGTTATTGCTTTGCAAACCAAGTGGAATGAAGACCCAATAAATAGCAAATATTGCATATTCCTTCCAGAACTTTGTGCAAACAAATCAGGATGAATGCTCAATAAACAGGTGATCTGGAAACGACCATAGATACGAAGTTGATACTTTGCCTTTGGGATTGTTCTAGAAAAGTGATCTGTGATGATTAGGATGAAGATTAGCTTCTGCAGAGAATCTGTTGTCATGCAGTATGATGAGCTGCAGCGACAATCCTATGTGCACTTATCTGGGAGTTAGGCCCACTGTGGAGAGTGAGACTTACTCCTGAGTAAGTACACATAGAATTGCATTGTAATTTGCTTTTAATCCTTGAGTAAAACTGACTTCTAAACCCTCAAATGTATCACCAGGCCATCAGGACTTACGGAAAGGACAAGGCTATGACAAATCTGCTGGACAACATGACGTTCTACATCCTTCCCGTACTCAACATAGATGGCTATATCTGGAGTTGGACTTCGGTATGGTACACATCTTCCTGCTTGCAAAAGCTACTTTTAGCAACTTAAATCTTCACCTGTGATTTTAAAGGGCAAAAGCTCTGGATTGATGTACAATGAAAGTGGGATATTTGTGTGCTCTTGTGGGTTGGTACAGTGAAAATGGTTTGAGGAGGGCAAACAAGATATAATGAAGTCCATACCTGCTCAAGAGCAACTGTCCTAATTCTGGCCTCATATACCCTAGACATTCAAAGCAATATCATACCACCTTGAACTGTCATGATTTCCCCCCCAAAGAATGAAGGGAACTGAAGTTTGTTAAGAGGGCTGAGAGTTGCCAGGAGACCCTGATTTCCCTCATGGAGTTGCAATTCCAATAGGGCTCTGGTAAGAAACAGGATTGTTATACCACCTGGGGAGGTGCTAACAACTCCCAGCACCCAAACTATAGTTCTCGTAATTCTGTATAGTGCAGATGAACCCCCTAAGGTAAGGTTACCAGATGTCCCCATTTCCCGGGGACAGTCCCCAGATTTACAAATCAGTCCCCATACAAAGGGAAGTGGGTGGCGCTGTGGGTTGAACCACAGAGCCTAGGACTTACTGATCAGAAGGTCGGCGGTTCAAATCCACGCGATGGAGTGAGCTCCCATTGCTCAGTCCCAGCTCCTGCCAACCTAGCAGTTCGAAAGCACATCAAAGTGCAAGTAGCTAAATAGGTACAGCTCTGGCAGGAAGGTAAACGGTGTTTCTGTGCGCTGCCAGAAGCGGCTTAGTCATGCTGGCCACATGTCCCCAGAAGCTGTATGCCGGCTCCCTCGGCCAATAAATCGAGATGAGCGCCGCAACCCCAGATTCGGTCACGACTGGAACTAATGGTCAGGGGTCCCTTTACCTTTACCCCATACAAAATCCATTGAAGTTTAAAAGTGTCCCCGGATTCACTGAAAAAAATCTGTTAACCTTACCTAAGGGTACAAAGATCTGTTTCTCCTTTTCAAGGTCAGTTTACTGCTCATGAGCTCCAGGTGGCTACCAGTTAGCAGATTTTGAGCAGATCAGGAAGCCAGACAGACATTAATGAAGAAGCAACCATAACATAGAAGTTGTTGTTGTTTAGTCGTTTAGTTGTGTCCGACTCTTCATGACCCCATGGACCAGAGCACGCCAGGCACTCCTGTCTTCCACTGCCTCCCGCAGTTTGGTCAAACTCATGCTGGTAGCTTCGAGAACACTATCCAACCATCTCGTCCTCTGTCGTCCCCTTCTCCTTGTGCCCTCCAGCTTTCGCAACATCAGGGTCTTTTCCAGGGAGTCTTCTCTTCTCATGAGGTGACCAAAGTATTGGAGCCTCAGCTTCACAATCTGTCCTTCCAGTGAGCACTCAGGGCTGATTTCCTTAAGAATGAATAGGTTTGATCTTCTTGCAGTCCATGGGACTCTCAAGAGTCTCCTCCAGCATCATAGAAATGTTGTTTTTGCAGAGTCCTTGTGCACAGCGGAAGGATGAGGAGTACGTGCCACATACTTTACATTACTTTAGTTACACTTCAAAGCTGAGAGCTTACAAACAAGCATCTTGCCTCTGTGAGAGCAGAGAGGCATCCTCTCTCTTCGGAAGCACCGAGAGAAAACTGTGAGAAACAGGAAACCAGTGTACATCACATCCAGTCTCCTTTCCCGTGGGAAAACCCAACAGCACGCTGACTGTGGAATGTAAACACCTGTCTTGTGACAAGCACTTCGCTGCAAAGTGAAGAGAGCAGAAACCAACAATAAGTACTAAGGGTTAAACAAGGAACTGGCCTACCTCCATCCTCCACTCTATTATGAATTCCATACAGAGATCGGCCAAACCTTGGTCTATTTCTCTGCATGTACCTCAGTTGACTCCATTTACCATGTACCAACCAGACTCTGATAGGTTGCTTCTTCCTAGCATATGCATCTCATTTGCTTGATCATGTTTGATCGTCGCATGAAATGATGCACACCTCGCCTTCATGCTGTGGCTTACCTACACTAAAATGCCTTCTTTGTAGGAAATTCATAATAATTGGAGTAGCACGTGCTCACGTGAGGAGCCTGAGAGAGAGAATTTACAGTGAGAGGATCATATTGTCAAACACAAATTCATTTAGTACATTATTTTTGATTGCACTGTCTTCCTAGTTTTAAATATGAAAGTCTTCATTTTAACCATGGGGGCTTTGTGCTCAAAATCAGTTCAATCTGTTAATCATTTGGTAAGGGGTTGGGGGAATCCATATATCTGTCTGAAGTCCCTCAATTGTTTTGTCGACTAGGATCGCTGTTGGAGAAAGAATCGCTCTAATGTAACCAGCAATAAATGTATTGGTGTTGACCTCAACAGAAACTTTGATGCTGCATGGGGCAGTAAGTATTCTTTCTTTTTTTAAACACACACACACACTTGCAACTAAACCTTTGAAATTTTTTGAATATAACTCTGAAGCCACACTATGTGGACATTACTTCCTCCCCTCTCAATTTAATATTTTGGTTTCCAAGACATCTTGGCATTGGCAAAAAAAAAAAAAAAAGGTATTGTGTACAGCAAATATAAATTAACATAACACCCTTCTTAGCTTTGTTAAATTGGTTTCCTTAAATCAGATAAACATGCTGCATCCATTCTTCATCCATTTTTGACTGGAGGAAAATTTCCAATTCAAACATTTTCAGGAAAACCTATATTGACCTTCTGCAGCTAATTAAAAGTAAGTGTTCTCTTCACCAACAGCTGTGGATGCTTCCAAAGATCCTTGTACTGAAAATTTTTGTGGACCGTCAGCAGAGTCGGAACCAGAAACGAAAGCAGTTGCAGCATTCATCCGCAGCCATCTTTCTTCAATCAAAGCCTATCTGTCAATTCATTCCTACTCTCAGATGATATTGTTCCCTTATGGCTATACTTTGAACAAGGCACCCAACCACGACGAACTGGTAATATCTTCACTAATATGGCACTCTTCAGAAGATTTGGACAGCCTTAGTATGACTGAGTTGATGGGAATTATAGTTCAAAAATATCTAAAAGGCACTGGGCTGGGGGGGGGGGCGTGGATCCCTATTAGAGCAATACCTGCATTAGGCCAACCAAATATGTCACAAAATAATGTTCAAGCTTCTGAGTTCTCCACAACTATTTATTTAGATGTAACTGAAGCAAGTTGGGAGTGGGAGGAAGGAGGAAACTTTTAATATGTGACATTTTAGTGTATTTTTCATCTCTGTTGGAAGCCGCCCAGAGTGGCTGGGGAAACCCAGCCAGATGGGCGGGGTACAAATAATAAATTATTATTATTATTATTTTGAAAATGGTTCAGTTAGGTACCGTATTTTTTGCTCTATAAGACTCACTTTTTTCCTCCTAAAAAGTAAGGGGCAATGTGTGTGCGTCTTATGGAGCGAATGCAGGCTGCGCAGTTATCACAGAAGCCAGAACAGCAAGAGGGATTGCTGCTTTCACTGCGCAGCGATCCCTCTTGCTGTTCTGGCTTCTGAGATTCAGAATATTTTTTTTCTTGTTTTCCTCCTCCAAAAACTAGGTGCGTCTTGTGGTCTGGTGCGTCTTATAGAGCGAAAAATACAGTATTCTGCATCTTTTGGACTGAACCCAAGGCTGTTTGGGGGAGAGAACACACAATGGTTGACCCTCCCAGGTTCCATCTTGAGACTATAGCAATGTTAAGATTACCATTAACTCTGGGTCTAGTGTGCTCCCACAGCTGGTGTTTGAAGTTGTGTGCACATGACATTAGACCCACAATTCATATATATTCTGTAGTTTCTTGATAAATACTACTGTTTGATGTGCATTCCATCAAACCGGCTTCCATCAGATCTGAAGACATAAACCACATTCACTTTGCAGTTATATGGGTTCATATGGGACAAATAAGAAAACATCAGCAATTTCTGCCCCCATTTCCCTTTTTGTCAGAATATTCCACCACCACAAATGGCTTGTTTTGTTTTGTTTTGTTTTGTTTTAAACCAGAATGAACTCGCAAAGAAAGCTTCCCAAGCTATAGCCAGCCTGTATGGTAAAAAATACAAGTATGGGACATCAGCACTGACAATCTGTAAGTATTTGAAATACTTCATCTCTCTGTAAACATAACACATTCGGAATCATTGTGCTTAGGACTGCAAGGGCTTCCTTCACTACACATGTGAAAGAAAAGTAGAAACTGTGGCATGTAGATGTAGTGTTGGAAAAAGTGCCACCTACAGAATTTCTCCCTGTCATGCGCCATAGGAGTCCCACCACCACACAAGGTTGTGTTCTCCTAACAACATCCGGGTAGAAAAGGCTTCCGCCTATCAGTTCAGTTCTGGGCTCCTCTGTTCCTAATAAGAGCCTGGCTAAACCAGCTGGAAGATGATTCTGTTATACTGAAATTTTGCTCCTCTGAAATATATTCGGAGTCGAGTGTGAATTTCATGCTCTTTATTCAGCTCATAGTAGCAATGAATGGATCTTTCCCCAAAACGTCTAGCTACATATACATTATTTACACAATGGGCCCCACATGATTGGCTAATTCCAGGCAGCTCCTATAGGCCAATTAAGCTGCGGATTCACCTCCTCCAGAAGCCTGATTGGCTGCTCCTGCAGGCCAATCAGGTTGCTGATTCACTTCATCCAGGAGCCTGATTGGCTGCTCCTGCAGGCCAATCAGGTCACTGATTCACTTCCACCTGGAGCTGGATTGAGTGCCTCCTGTGGACCAATCAGACAGCTGCATTCTGGATCCTATTGTTCTAGGATTCAGCTCAGTACATAACACCCTCACAAATAAATAAGTTACCCTGATCCCAGGCAGCCAAGGAGGGGGAGGTCTAGAGACCCTTTTAGACTGTGTGGAGAAAGGATACGTATAAATGGAGTATTCTAAGCTCTATCCCTGACTGGCATGTTGGGTTATGAAGTAGAGGTGGAATAGAAAATCAATTCCGTTTGCATTTTAATGTGAAACTACCGAATTCACTAGCCTTCACAATTTGCCCTTTTCCAGATTTTGCAACCTAGTAATGTTTACCCCCCCAAAAAAAAGGTGTCTATTAAGGCAAAGTGTGCATAAAATTGCAATACTTGTGAAAATAGCATACAAAAATTTGCAATATAAAGGCTTTATGTGTTGCAGTCATCAAGTGTTGTGCATGCATGTGTGAATGGACCTTTGATCAAGGCTTAATTCGATTCTGCGCTTATCAAAGGTCATCCTCTAAACCTATTTTGAATGTCATTGAGAAGTCCTAAGAAACCAGATGAAATAATAAACAAGCAACAATAACATTTCCCTCTATTTTTTTCTTGCTGTGTTCTCTGTAGCAGGTTAGCGGCAATTAATTTTGTTGTCCTGTTTTGCAGATCCTTCCTCTGGTTGTTCCGATGACTGGGCTTACAATCAGGGTATCAAATATTCCTTTACCTTTGAGCTTCGTGATAGGGGCAAATATGGGTTCTTCCTTCCTGAATCTGAGATCAAGCCAACTTGCCAAGAGATTATGCTGGCAGTCAAGTTGATGGCCAGTCATATCCTCAGCCGGACAATGTAATGAGGATTACTGCTTTATGGTGTATTGCAGAGCTTTGGAAAGTAATAAATCAGCACGTTTACAGACGAAGGATTTGGGGTGTCATTATTAGCCTTGGATAGGAGACCAGGGATCTCTGGGCTGAGGACAGCAAAATATCTAACTAAGCCTCTTCCAGGTTCAAGCAATAGCAGCAGCTTCTTAGAAATCCACTAGTAGATCCCGCAATCGGCCTTCGTCTCTTACAA
Organism: Podarcis cretensis; assembly: GCF_951804945.1. Taxonomy (NCBI): domain Eukaryota; kingdom Metazoa; phylum Chordata; class Lepidosauria; order Squamata; family Lacertidae; genus Podarcis; species Podarcis cretensis. The sequence continues at coordinate 77,376,302 of NC_137174.1, forward strand.
ACTTAGGGAACAATTGGGCTGGTAAATGAAGGCAGTGGAAATATCTTCATGTGTATCATGTTTCTGAGACCGTGAAAATGTGTAGTGTCATCTACCTTCAGAGTCACATCAGAAAGTGTTAAGTTGTGGGTGAACGTATCAGACGACACAGCGATTCTTCAAACAGCTCTTGTTTATTCACAGGCCAGAACAGAACTGAACTGAAGGGTTCAGCCAGCCTGCTTATATAGAGCTCCACTAGAACGCAACAGTAACCATTTTCTGTAACTATCCAATCACTGAACGTCACTTTCAATCCCTTATTTGCATATGTGGACCTGAGTGAAAACTATCTACAGTATCCCCCTGCTGGGGTGAGAACTTCAGTACATAACAGAAAGATTCAAGTATTCCTCTATAAATACAAATGTTTGCTTGCAGAAGAGCCATCACTTGATGGTAAAGCAATTGGAAAGACCCCCTGCCTGAAATCCTGGACAGCTGCTGCCAGCCAGTGAAAGCAATACTGAGCTACTTGAACCAATGTTCCTACTTATTTGCTTTCATCAAAATACAGTATGTATATATTTTTCTTCATCAAAAATGGATTCCATGGCAATCTGCAATAGATAGATAGATAGATAGATAGATAGATAGATAGATAGACAGACAGACAGATAGATATAAATGCAACCCCGCCATAAACATGGAGTCCTAACCTTAGGGATCCATGCATGAAATTAAAACTGGATCACTGATATATATGTTCCCTGTCTATGGGTTTGCTCTCTTAGTGTCTCAAATGGCATGCAGGTAATTTAAGACCCATTGAGTTAGACTTGCCATACATCAGGAAAATTCCTGACACATCCTGCTTTTCGGAAACAGCAGCTTAAAATCACTATTTTAACCATTTGGGTTAAAAAGCTCAACAACTTTGCAGGTGTTGCAAGTTAAGATTCCTTAGATTGGAATCTCACTAACCTATTGTATCACAGAATCTTGTAAAGATAAATAAGAGTTTAGGATTTATCAGTTTTTATTGCATGAAATTGTATTAGAGGTCTATTGAAAACCTGCTTTTTATTTTTTATTTACATTTTTAAAAAATGAATAGTATAATTGGGGGGGGGGGACTTGAACTTCCAAACATTCAGTCCATCAGTAATTTAACTCTTCTCTTCTCCAAACCATTTAACCCTTCCTCAAAGAACTAGAGCTGCCTCTTAGATATCCTTCCACCCTCCAAGTATCTCAATCCCATGGAAGACCAAGTCTTGATTTATCAAAGCACTCAGTCAGAATGTTAGCATTTCGCATTAAACCAGCAGAGGGCATTAACACATCGGAGTGATGCTCTGACTAGGAAAAAATATCTTGGGGGGGGGGGGAGCATTAATCTCATGGCAAGCTGCCTATGGCTATGCATCAGGATATGCAGAATGGCTGTTTCAGAAAGTGTGGATTTTGTACGTTTGTCCTTAAATGTGAGCTGCATCAAATTCATCCCCAGTTTCAGAGAGAGAGAGAGAGAGAGAGAGAGAGAGAGAGAGAGAGAGAGAGAGAGAGAGATCCTTTCTTTTTCTGAAAAAGACAGAGGAAAGGCTTTCAAATCAAACCTCGATACACTCCACTGTTGTAAACAAGTTTTCTCTGGGTCCAGGTCTGATACTAGAAGTGAGGCAGGCAGGGTGGGGTGAAGTGTCTATTCTGATATGTTCAAGAGATACTTGCAACTTAAGAATTTACACCAGGCATTTCTTAGACTATAATACCATTCCCATCCGATGAAGTGATAAAGCAGATCAACAAGGTGAGACTGGTACCCAGGAGTTATTTACAACCAGTGGCGTAGCGTGGGGGGTGCAGGGGGGGCTGGCTGCACTGGGCGCAACATCTGGGGGTTAGGGTTAGGGGGCACAAATCCACGGGTTAGGGGGCGCAAATTACTTGCCTTGCCCCGGGTGCTGACAACCCACGCTACGCCACTGTTTACAACACTGCAGAGTAGACCTAGAAGAGAAAAAAACACTCCATTTTACAGTGGTACCTCGGGTTAAGAACTTAATTCGTTCCGGAGGTCTGTTCTTAGCCTGAAACTGTTCTTACCCTGAAGCACCACTGTAGCTAATGAGGCCTCCTCCTGCTGCTGCGCCGCCGGAGCACAATTTCTGTTCTTATCCTGAAGCAAAGTTCTTAACCCAAGGTTATATTTCTGGGTTAGCAGAGTCTGTAACCTGAAGCGTATGTAACCCGAGGTACCACTGCATTATCAATAATCTACAGCCCATCCTGGCAGTGGCGTAGCGTGGGTTGTCAGCACCCGGGGCAAGGCAAGTAATTTGCACCCCCTAACCCGTGGATTTGCGCCCCCTAACCCGTGGATTTGCGCCCCCTAACCCTAACCCCCAGATGTTGCGCCCGGTGCGGCCGGCCCCCCCTGCACCCCCCACGCTACGCCACTGCATCCCGAACAATGTTATATTACTTCCCTCTCATAGACTTTGAGTGGTAGGCCTGTCTTTGCTTACAGACACCTACTCGGTAGCAACAGCAGGTCACCTAACAGTGGCACAAAGGCAGACTCTTTCTGCAACAAACCCAGATGCTAACTCTGTCCCTATATCTACTAGGCAACACTATTAGAGGAACTAGTAATATCAACCCCAACACCAAGGATTCCTTCACCGGCTCATCTTCCACTATCTGTGAGATGTATTATCATCCAACAGCCATGCTCTTCCACATTACACATAGAACAAACAAGTCAGTCTCCATACAAAAGATTAAACACACCACGAGTGTGGTGTAGTGGTTAAGAGTGGTAGACTCGTAATCTGGTGAACTGGGTTCACGTCCCCACTCCTCCACATGCAGCTGCTGGGTGACCTTGGGCTAGTCACACTTCTCCGAGGTCTCTCAGTCTCACTCACCTCGCAGAGTGTTTGTTGTGGGGGAGGAAGGGAAAGGAGAATGTTAGCCGCTTTGAGACTCCTTAGGGTAGTGATAAAGCAGGATATCAAATCCAAACTCTTCTTCTTCTTCTTCTTCTTCTTCTTCTTCTTCTTCTTCTTCTTCTTCTAATCTGACTTCAGAAAGGGAGATATTCAGAAATCAATGGGATAACATTTCAGCCTCTGAAGACACTCTGCTGCCGATCTTAAGGTGGTTGTTCTTGAACAAGGGAACTTCAAAGGGAGACTCCAGCTTGAAATGGCTCAGTAATAAGGTATAAAGTTCAGTTCTATCATCTGCGACCTCAATCACACTAAGATCCTTTTATCACACTGCATATAGACTCCCAATGCCTGGGTGTTTGTGGTACTACTTTTGGAATGTGAATGCCGCTAAAAAAAATTTTTTTTTACATGTATTTAACCTTTAACATAATTATCAGAGTCAGGATTATCTATCTATCTATCTATCTATCTATCTATCTATCTATCTATCTCTATTTTATTCCCCTGTAACCTCACTGCTTTTAATCTTGCTCCCACTACAACCATGTGATATTGCAACTTTGGATAACCATGCATATGATGAAATGAGCTCTAGTCCACAAAAGCCATACCATAATAAAAAATTAAGGTGCCACAAATCTCTAACTTTTGCAGCAACAAACAAACATGAATATTCCCTGGAAAATCTTTATTTTGTCATATTTCATAAAGCTCTTACCCAAGGATAAGGAATCTATGGCCCTCCCTGTGTTGCTGGATTCCAGCTACCATAATTCTGGACCCTTAACCCCACTGGCTAGGGTAGATGGAAGTCCAACAGCATCTAGGGCCTACAGATTCCCCATCCTTGCTTTAACTATTTCTGAGAGTATGGGGACTTCCACACTGTCAGGTGCGATGCAATCCCATCCCAGCAAATTGACACTGTGCTAATATACTGAGTTGGGAGGTTGTGCACTGCAACCCAAAAGATCTGACTTTTTGCATTAAGTGATGGTGAACACTTGCTTGGACACAATGCTCTCTAAAAGGGTAAAGGTAAAGGGACCCCTGACCATTAGGTCCAGTTGTGACCCACTCTGGGGTTGCGGCGCTCATCTCGCTTTATTGGCCAAGGAAGCCGGCGTACAGCTTCCGTGTCATGTGGCCAGCATGACCAAGCCGCTTCTGGCGAACCAGAGCAGCGCACGGAAACGCCATTTACCTTCCCGCTGGAGCGGTACCTATTTCTCTACTTGCACTTTGATGGGCTTTCGAACTGCTAGGTTGGCAGGAGCAGGGACCAAGCAATGGGAGCTCAGCCCGTCGCAGGGATTCGAACCACTGACCTTCTGATCAGCAAGTCCTAGGCTCTGTGGTTTAACCCACAGTGCCACCCACGTCCCACAATGCTCTCTGGCCTCCCCTAAAAACAAATCAAGATGAATGCTCAATAAAAAAGTCATCTTGAAGCACATCATGTCTGTGAATCCCTTTCTGCTGTGTGACACCAGCTTGTGAGGGGTCAATTTATGTGGCAAAACACATCTTCCACAAACTACTCTCTAAGGAAATGATTGAGTGGCTTCTGAGAACACAGAGGTTGTCTATTCCTGCTCTAAAGGATGGCAATTCCTCTTCAGACTTCCGGCAAAACTATCTGTTCCAAACTATATTGTATAAACTGCTGGACTAAATCCAGTTCCCATCAGTAGATGCAAGGAATGGATGCCACTTAGCATATAGCCTGAAGGTCTGTCTCCAGAATGACTGAACAGCTTTCTCCAACAATTGCATGACTCCAGAATTGTGGCTACCAGGAGACAAGACTCCTGAAAGCTCACAGATACTTAAAAGCAAAACAACTTTGCACAGCATTGCCATAAATTTCAGCAACTTTGTGGAGATCGATGGAAGTGTCTTCCATAATAATGGATCCATATTAATTTGGGGTTTATCTAAGGTGTGTGCGATATTGTTCAAGGGGTGGTGGCCACAACTACAGGAGCATTCACACATTCTCATACTTCAGCATCCTCTAGGCACACATGATCCCTCAGCCTGGATATAAATTTTGACCCATGGCTGCTTCCCAGAAGGTTCTACCAATGTCAGGGGAATGCAGAGTATCCTTTTTCTTTGTTTTATTCAGGCAGATCACTTACCAAGCTGAAAAAATAATTTCAGTATCTAAGATGTGTATGAGCTTAAGCCCCGGAATCAATTTCTGGGACTGGAATTGGGCCATGGAATCTGGGTCCTCCTTTTCTGTGGTAATCTTTCCCCCCACTGTGTGTTCAGGCTGGCTAGATGAGATTGCCATTTGAAGTTGCAGGTACACACAGAGAGAGGGACACACACACAAACCTGTGCTTGCAACTAATGCAGAAATTTAGCTGGTGAAGCTTTTCCCATAAGAAGTAAAGCATTTGCGAAACTTCCATCTGCTAGATTTTGACCTGCAATGCAGCCATGCAGTCCACAATAGCCTACATTTTGCTGTCTCTGCACCTAATTACAAACCTAAAGTCACCTACCAAGATATTCTTGGTGGCTGCTGCTCAGCTATCAAAATCTCTTTGGAGACTTTTCAGGTAAAAACATATGGCTTTTCACAGGGCCTTTTTCAGCTGGAACTCACCAGAACTCAGTTCCGGCACTTCTCAGGTGGGCACCGTTGCCATTATAAGTGAACAAGGCAGGCATTCATGGTGAATTTTGGCACCTCTTTTTCTAGAAAAATAGCAGTGGCTTCTCATGGCGAGGGCTAAACTGGTATTAGAAAACAGCTTAATCTTTGTTAAATTTTAGACTGCTCCCCATCCCACTTACCTGGGTGTAAGCCATAAGAGGTTTACTTCCAAGTAAACATGCAAACAGTAATGCTGTACATCTGTTATTTTTTTACTCTTTCAAGGTGTGGTTTAATAAACTGTTACCTGTCCTGAGTCTCCAGAGAAGGATTGAAGCTTTTGAACAAAACTGTTTGGCACCTCAATGCTGAAAGCTTCTGTTTGGGAATAAATCCCATTTCTCTCTGTGGAAATAAAGCGGACTCAAATTCCACTGCTCATAACAGTGTGGAAAATCTTAAAAGAAGCCTGCTCCTTTAATCATGAGCTTCCAGAAACCCAAGACCAAAGTCCATTTGTCAAAAGGATTTATTGATCCTCATAATGTTACTACGAATGAGATGGACGAAACCTAGACACTCAAGGTTGGAGCCTTAGGATATGAAGGTTTGTGTGCTGCCAGCCTTGCTGTTTCTCTCACTCATGGCTGCTCTGCATGGATGACTTTCCAAAAAAGCGCAAACACCCATGGGCAGCTTTAACTGGAATAAGAGCACTTTTGTCCCAAACAGTCCTGAAGCAATCCTCAGTTCCTTTTGAGAATGGCCTCTATTCATCCACTATGAGTTGCTGGGTGAAGTGGGTGAAATCTAATCTGAGCTCATAGTCAGGAAGTGGTGGGAAGGAGAGAGTTATTAAAAAGCTCAGCTGAACCAACCTGTAGTGAAGCTCAGCAAGAAATGTGTAATATAGGAATAAGGTAGACATCATGGTTGGGTCTGAGCCCATATATCTCCTCTGGACCTCCTTTATCATTTTTGGATCTAAATTCCTATGGAAACACATTTCCAGGCTATTAACACTCTTTTGCCAAGTCCAGATATTGCCTCAGTGTTTTGCCACACTGGTAGATCTTCTCACAGAAATCTTATTGGAAACCTGTAACAGTATGTATTCTAGGGCTGGACGATATATCAGTATATAGTCTAAAACCAGTTGAAGTGCATATCATGATATTGGTTTCATAGTTTTTGACCTGGCGATATATCGCAAATCACGATGAATATTAGGACTGGGCGATTGATATATATTGTCCAAAACCGGTTTCATGTGCATATCATGATATTGTTTTCATAATTTTTGACCTGGCAATATATTGTGAACCATGGGGGGGGGGGTGCGCACACACACACACGCCTGTACTATGCAAAAATCACAATGTGAGGAAAAACTGAAGCCAGCAAATATCTCCATCCTTATTTCAGACATTGTGATATATCATTATATTGCAAGGTTTAGCTGGTGATATATCACAATGTTGAAAACCAGATATCACCACTGCATTCATTTATTTCATTATGTGGCCTGTTCTGTACTGAAGACTCGGATTACACAAAATAAATTTGGCCACAGAAGATGACAAAAGGAATGACTGTGCTGAAGGCTCATGATGCAGAAATCATGGAAGAAGGCTTGTGGAAAAGCAAACTGTATGGATAAAAACGCTTAAACTGCGCCTAGTCAAATGATGCAGACAGGGTTCCTTCAGACAACCCATGTCATTCAGCAACTTTTTCCTGATTTGCTTGCACAAAGCTTACGTGAAGGTTTGACAATGCCAGGTCATTTTTGAGATCCATTCTGATTTGTCTGAGAGGTGGTTATGAGACAATGAACATTTGTTCTAACTTGATTGTTGGCTGTTTGTACATCTTCCGATGTGTAATTTGACCATCCCATACTTTTCAACGCCTGTCGCTTTGCTAATCATAAAACTTCCATTGTTGTTTTGTAAAGTGGATTTGTTGCCCTGGGGTGACAGGGCAATTTAATCCACTTGAATTGTGCAAGCCAAATTTACCCATATGTGCTTGAATCCATTCCGCAAGAGCAACAGTGTGCAGAAACAAATAGTTTTATTTAGAAATGGGAAAGGCATGGGGATTCAAGGACCGTCCAGCGGCTGCCATCATCCAGGACTGAGGCCTCTCAGAGAGAAGCCTAACACACTGTTGCAGAGCTGACTGGAAGATGTGGGTGGAGGTAATTAACCAATGGTGAGAGGAAGACTGAGCTGAGGTTTGAAGCGCTGTTGTAGAACCTACTACCTTTCCAAGGAACAAGCTCTCAATTGCCAGCTCCTTCAAACCACACGTAGAACTACAGAGGCACATTGTCAAAGGGGCTGGAACCATGATTTAGGATCTGCAAACAAGTTCTTGGAAAACCTCTGTGGCTGTTGTTGGTTTTTCCTGCCCAGTTAGAATACTTGCTGGCCTGGCACGGCCTGCAAGCATGTCAGGTAGTTTGCAGAAACAAATTGTGTGCTGCTAGTTAGATCTGGATGGACAAATAGGAATGGGATTCTATTGCTTCAGGAATGTCTCACACCCATCTGGATTCTTCAGTATCAAAAGCTGCCTGCAGAGTAAATGGACAACTTGCTTAGCATTTGGATAGCATTTTTTTTTTCTTTTTTTAAAAAAATATTTTTATTAAGCAATTTCAACATAACAAATTATCAAACCATATAATCACATACATTATTTTCCCCCTTTTTTCCTACCCCCACTTCCATCTCTCTCCCCGCCCCCCCGGGACTTCCCTCAGCTCCTCTCTCAGATTTCTCTGCACATATTATTCTCTGCATGTTATAACATTATACATATCTTTGCCTTGTCTATCTATCATGTTATCAACCAATAAATTTGTGTATGTTTATTCAAAACCTGCCAAGGAGTCCAGTTCATTTTGTTGTCTTTTTAGATAATTTGTAAAAAGCTCCCATTCTTCCTTAAAGTCACAGTTGTCCTTGTCCCACACAGTGGCATAGCGTGGGTTGTCAGCACCCGGGGCAAGGTAAGTAATTTGCGCCCCCTAACCCTAACCCCCAGGTGTTGCGCCCGGTGCGGCCGGGCCCCCCTGCACCCCCCACGCTACGCCACTGGTCCCACAGTTTGTATGTCAATTTAGCCAAAGCATTTGGATAGCACTTTCAAAACAACAACTGTCCTTTTTTCAGTGTTTATGGAGTTTGTGCTCAAAGTGCCTCCATAAGGTGGGATGTTTTTGTCCCCATTATACAGATTAGGGCTGGCTTCCCTTTTGCAGAGGCCCTGGGCAAAGCATCCTCTAGCAGGCCCCCTCCTTTTTCTGCATGCCCTGGAAAATTTATCTGGTTGCAGTGGTGGCATTCTGAGCGGCTCCAGGTGGCTGCAGCTGCCACCGTTTTAATTCCTCACAATTCCCCATACCAGTAGAGAGGGTCTCTGAGAAATTGAAAGTATGATCTTGCTGGCTAACTCAGAATGCAGGGACAGAAGGAATATTTAATGGGAGGGGGGAGGGAAAGGCAGGCCTCAGCAGTAGGCCCTGGCAGCTGCCGAAAGACACCAGGTGCTGATGCCAGTTCTGCCACAGAGACTAAACTGAGCACCTCACCAGATGATGCCTGCTTTGCACACCCAGCAAAACATCCATCATTATTTGAGATGAGAAATAGATTTTTGCCCCATATAATTTACATATATCTGTGGTTGCAGCACAATAACTGTCACAGAGAACTAAATGAAAGCCACTGTGAACCAAATCTACTCTTCTCAGCAGCAGATTCTTCCTCTTCTGTTTGCATAGCCTTATTCCACTTCCCATTTCTTGTTGGTGCTAGACAGAGCCTTGGAAACTGGGTTATTTATGTCTAGAGAAGATAAATGTGCACCTGTTATATAGTCATTGCAGGACTGAGACCATGTTATGGGTTGTGGGAAAATTGCAATTTCACAGTGTTCAAATTGTAAATATTTTTTTTCAAATACCAGCATGGCTATCTCTTCTCCTTGCTGCAATGTCTCCTGCCACTTCAAAGTCTGCCTTTCACTTGGAATTCTTATGTATTTGGTGGGGGGGTGTTAAGGTGGCAAGCAGGCAATGGCTTTGTGTAGCCCAGTTGTTTTTTCCTGCAGCAAAGCTAACCCCACAAGACATAGTACAGCATGTGTACTAGCAGTCAAGAGGATAAATGCCACTCAGCACAAGTTTGCATGTAGCCTCTCCATCCCAAGCAATGTGAAAATGCTCACTTTGGTGAACAAAACGACGACAATAAACATCTAATGCATCATTTGCGGGTTCGTTTTGTCAAACCATCCTTCCATGAACTGCAAACTACTTTGACTGATCAGACCTGAGAAGAGGATAATGAACTGGACACAAATTAGTGTTCTGTATGCCACAGTGAAAGTAAAAGGAAACCTAGCAATGTTGTTGTTGTTTGACTTATTAGTCGGTTGTTACCTCAGCTATGTACCTCAAATGTGAACCGCCCTGATTTGATGAAGGGTGGTATATAAATTTAATAAATAGTGAATAAGAATAAATATCTCCAAGTTACTTACATTTAAAAAACATAAATAGAAATACATTATACAATAGAAAAAAATCCACATGAAACATTAACATTTTCATACAATTCACACACACACACACACACACACACACACAGAGCCCAGTGTGAGCAGCCAAAGTACTAAAAATTATTTTCAACATCTCTGGCATACCAACAACCAGTGTAAATCCAGCAAGGTTCAAATAGTGATTCAGGCTCCACAGAGGTGTGTCATTATCTCAGATTTATAATAGGGGTTCTATGTGGCTACCAGGCAGGGTTTTTAATGCGGAACTGCAGCTGGGTTTCTCCTGGACAAATGTAGAAAAGCAGGAGACGCCTCCAGGTTGGGGTATATTTAATGAGAACGTACACAATTCATTTACTGTGCCTGAAAACAACATGATACCCACTATGAAACTGTACATTTACGCGTGCCCCAATCCCAAATGTAGGCTGTTATTCTAGCACAAGCCCTATTCATTCTGTCTAACATATAAGAAGACGTATCTATGTAAGAAGACATATTTGTGAAGATCAGTGAGGTCATGAATACATTTTCACCCACAAAACCCAAATTCGCCTTGCGTATAATTCCCTGTTCGGCTGTAAACAGCAAGTCACAAAGGAAATATAAATATCTTCATAAAAATAAAAAATTGGCACCAGCAAACTGTCACAACCCAAGAATCACTTTCTATAAACTCTGCAAGTATACACACTGTAACTGCTGCATCAATGACATCTTTAATCCCTCCAAGAAAAACATTATTCAAGTAAAAAATATCTACTTATTTTTATATGTTTTTCTAAAAGGACAGAGAGGCACTGAGTTAACCTCTTGGGAAGAACATACCTCATTGCTCCACCCTTCAACCAATAGCAGATGCCTTCTCCCTTATGCTGCATGAAGAATTTGCGCCCCACATGAATGATTTATATGCATCGTTTTGACATTTTCTACGCATGAATCCTCCGTGTGTGTCAGGACTGCTGGCCTTTTTCAGCTGATGGAAATTCTATGCATGGGAGGTGAGGTATATTTGGAACATCAGCCCAGATACTTCTGGGCCCACATAGAAAGTAACAGAACGACTTCCATCTGGTTTCAGGATTTGATGACAAGGCAAGGCTGGAATTGCTGTCAGGCAAATTGAGAATTGTATTTACTTTCAGTTAGTGTTTTTCACACAGTCCTAGGCACATGTGGTGAGGATGGGGTCATTCTTCGTGGTCATACCCAGATCTACACAATTTCTGAAGAGAGTTTGGGGGCATCAGACTGCAGGCATGTGGCCTCTCGTCACTCGAGCATGATCCTCACATGCGTTGGGGGAAGTTTGGAAGGGGAGAAAGGTGGCTGAACACATGTAGGATGTCCCTACGAGCCACAACCCTGATCGTGCATATTTACAGCTCATGGGGACAACCCATGTGTCTTCACTAGACTTCCCCTGTTCAGACATTCCCCTAATGTGTAGACAACATGGGAACAAAGCTGGCATGGGATTCAAAGGCAGAATGAGGCTAAGAGTGTTGCACAGTGTTACTGGTGAGGAGAGGAAAATGCCTGGATGGCGCAAATAAATACAAAATATACAGGGCTGGATTTAGACTAAGTTAGACCTCTTGATTTAGGGAAAGAACCAGGCATATGTGAGTGTTTTGACATTAAGGGTGATACCAAGAAGTCTACTTTCCAAATTCTAGGCTCAGCCTGGCAGGATTCAGCTGGAAGAGAGGGAAGAAGAGGCAGTGCCTCTTTCTGGCAGTGAGTGTGGCTCAGGACAGCTCTTGAGACAAGCTTGACTGGGGGAGGGGGCATCACACCTGAGTTCCAACATAAGACCAGTTTACATTTGTCCCGAATACTGCTGTACCTTGGAAGTCAAACAGAATCCGTTCCGGAAGTCTGTTCAACTTCCAAAACATTTGGAAACCAAAGCACGGCTTCTGATCGGATGCAGGAAGTCACACCGGACGTTTGGCTTCTGAAAATCGTTTGAAAACCAAAACACTCAATTCTGGATTTCAGTAACTCAGGAGCCAATTTGTTTGAGAGCGAAGGCATTTGGGATCCAAGGTATGACTGTACTACTGTGAATATGTGCAGGGTTCCGGGTGTGTGGGGGATTTTGTGCCCCAAGTGCCACATTCCCTTCTTGGCAATTTTCTAGGACCACATACCAGTACTGGTCAAGCCCAAAGTGAGCTGAGCAACAAATGTAAATTTTACCTTTGTACAATAGGATATTATCTCCACACACTGCTCTATTCCCCATCCAGCCAAGCTAAAGGCATTATCAGAGTTTCAGGAGACATGCCATCCAGGCAAAACACTCAAGGTGGGTGTGAATCAGGATCAGTAAGAAGTGTGGCTACCCAGAGAAGGTTGTGGCCTTCAGACAGTCCTGAGGGCCAGACAGAGAAATTTGGAGGGCCACATCTCAGAGGCAGATTTGGAGAGTGAGACTGGTTTGCCTGCACTGGGTGCTGAGCCGAGAGGGTGCCACAACAATGAGAACAATGGAAGGTGAGAGGGGGGCACTGAATTGTGGTGTTGTTCAGGGAGCCACCCAAAGTCCGCCACTGCACATCTGGCTCCTGGACCTAAGATTCCCTACCATGGTGGACTGGGAAGCCTTTGCTTCAAATCCTATCTTAGCCATCATGAGCTAGACGCAGCCCCTGAGGCTAACCTACTCCATAGGCTTGTTGTGAGGATAGAATTGGGATAATCTTGTGTGTACCATTCTCAGTTATTTTGGAGAAAGGGTAGAACACCAGTGAGATAAATATTAATACATTTCAGCAAAGCTGTGCAATTGCTTGCACCAAAATAAAGAGACCTTCTTCTTCAGAACAGTTATTTGCATTGGTGAATGAGTCTCTCCTCCCTGTTTACTCTTCAAAGAGCAAAAAGCTCCCCTCCCTGATGGTCCCATAAGCAATGCTCTGGGGGTAGTTCTTCCTACCCAAATGGCCTTCCTGAATATAAGCCATATTGGCATTAAGTGCTTAATACAATATAGGCTGGAATCTATGCTCTCTTAACAGGTCTATTACATTCATTAACATTTCATGAAGCAATTTTAACATTATCTTTAAGTGTTTGCTATCTTGCTTTTCAAACTACACTCGAGATATAGACATCATCCAGTCATTAGACAGTATAGAAACACTACACACACACACGCACACACACACAGCACAACAAAAGCATTAAAGTCCAGGATTTCCTAAGAAGGCCCACGACTTCAAGATATATTATCACGTTGGCTTTGTTTGTCTACCTTGCAAGCAAGGCTGGTCCAAGGTTCTATGGAAACCTTTGCAAACATCATCAATACAGGGGATTTGCCCACCTAGGAAGATTATATGTGCTTAAGCCTGGAGACAGGCAATCACGTTTAAGGGAATTGAAGCTGTTGTGACTTGTGACAGAGGTATCATTTCTGTAGCCCACTGTCAAACTCGGCCAACTCTGACTTTTGAAACAATATAAAAATTTGAAAAGCCTCTGAACGGAGGTAATGGAATTTGAGCATGCAAATGATGTCTCGATCATGTCACCTCCTGTTCTCTAACAGGGTGGCCAAATGCATAAATCCAGCACCTTTAATAGTTGTGTAGCATGTATTTGAGCAGGTGTGGCTTGTCATACAATCTGCAGCTGTTGAAATTCTCCCCTCTACACAATTTTTAAAGGTGCGGGAGCCCAGCTGCCTCTTGCATCTGGCCACCTGACTCCTGGATAATAATATTATCTGTTTCTACTAAGGTGAAGGTTCCTATCTTTCATGATGTTAGCTTGCAGCAGGGAGGAATCTGCCACTATAATCGTCAGTTTTCTGTGTTGCATTTGTGTGAGCAGAGGAGTGACCTCTGAATGATGCTTTCGTGTTGCGGGGAAAAAATCACAACTGAAGATTTAAAACACAGGCATTTTCTGCCGAGATTGATATGCACAGCGTTCATGCATCAAAACCAGGCCTTATGCCTCAGCCGTGATTTAAATTAAGATCTACCTTTTTCTGCAAAGAACCCAGCCACTTGCAGGTGAGCTAACATGCTATGGAGGTGTTTGATGCAACAGCCTTGATGAAACTAAGCAGATTTGCATCTGCTCAGCGTCTGGATAGGGCTCCTCAAGTATCCTCAAAGATGTTGTTGCGTGGCGAGTTCCCACCCCCCACCAAGGATAAATAAAGACACCAGACACCAGAATTTAAGGTTAAATGGGCAAATTAGGCCACAACTTTATTGAATTCAGGAATGAGAGGCATTGGCTTAGGCATTGGTCCTATCGACTATCTGGCTCCAGCCCATTTGCTGGAGACACGGGAAGGGTTAACACCATAGAGGGGGAGTCTCCTGCTGAGGCACATCAACTAGGAGCTCCCCCAGGTCACCGCTCGGGGGCGTGCCTTAGGCCCACACCTCCATAGGCTTCGGACAGGGCCACACCCCCCGGAGTCCTTTATCGGACCACCCTTCGTTCTCTGGGGGAAGGTGATGGTGTTCCTCCCCCCCCCCATCCTCTTAACCCCTTTTTACCAATGCCTAACCACCAATGCTGAGGAGTTGTGACGAGTTGCTACGAGGTAGGCGAAAAACTAACTGGCTGCAAATTGCCAATTGGGAAAAATTCCTACCGTGCCCCTTGCAGCGACAGACCGAAGTCCATAGCAAAGTCCGAAACCTACCTAAAGGGAGGGAGGGTGGGAAAACGTGGGGGCTAGCCAGCAAAAGAGGGCGAGCGCCGGCCCTAAATAGGGCAGGCCACGCCCCCCCAGCCACCCGATTGGCTGGCTGGGTGGACGACGTGGCCGGGATTCCCCTGCTCTTGCGGGGGCTGTAAACCAGCCCCCGCTCACGTGGGCTGGGCGTGAAGCCCGCAACCCCACCTCCTGGCCAGGTCCGGAAGTGGCTTTGTAGCATGAAAGAACATAGTGGTTGATGTAGGGAAAGAATCACATTCAGACCTTGTATATGTACATCACGCAGATCTTAGAACTGGCATCACACCAGCTATAAGGTTTTCTTTAATGGGGCAAACAGCAACAAGGGCTACAATTTTTATTGACAAAATGGTGTTGGGGCAGGGTCCAGCATTTTTTTATAGCTTAGCTGTGAAATAAGAGGTGAAAAATCTGAAGTGCTGATTTATTTTCCTTCCTTCCATTAAGTACTGCCTGCCTTTTCCCCGCCATGGAACCCAGGCATGTAACTTCCAGACTCAAAGCAGACTCACCAGACTCAAAGCAGGCTCAAACCTGCTTAGCTTTGACAAGCTTTTCATCGCATGAGTTGTCAGCCTATATTTGGGGACTTCAAATGTTGCAAATTTAAACATGAGCAACTGTAAATGCTGCAAAGTCTTCACTATGAAAAGTTGTAATAATTCTCATTTCTTTGCGCAAAGTGAAAACAACAACAACACCCTAAGATGCTGTTTGCAAATCCTTGGCACTATGTCTGGTCCATGATGATGATTCTTAGGGAAGGGGCAGTTGTTTCAGAAACAACTGTGTGTTTCTTAATTTAATTCACACTTTTTGAAAGTCTTTGCATAATTCCCAAAGGGATCTAGGTATGGACCGTGAGCTTCTGTATGCTGAAAGAACTAATGTTCGAGACCGAGGTGAGGTGGCAATTCAAGTCTTTTAAAATAATAAAGAAAAAAATATGAAGAATAATGGAAAGGGTATTTACAGTTAGGAAGACACAATACTGAAAATATTTAGCATTGCTGTCTGAAAGCTGTAAAAGTTAATATGCTAGGAAGTTGCTTCCAATACAGAAATGGTAAAAATCCCATTCAGGTCACCAATCTGATTTAGGAAAGAAACCTTTGCTTCCCTTTCTTCCCTCTGGGGCCACCTCAGTGGTGTAGTGTGGGTTATCAGCACCCGGGGCAAGGCAAGTAATTTGCGCCCCCTAACCCATGGATTTGCGCCCCCTAACCCGTGGATTTGCGCCCCCTAACCCGTGGATTTCCCTAACCCCCAGATGTTGCGCCCGGTGCGGCCGGCCCCCCCTGCACCCCCCACGCTACGCCACTGGGCCACCTCCACCTCCCATATGTTTTCCAGTGTTCTGTTTACTTTAGATCATAAACTCAGAACACTGGGAAGGTTTATGTCAGCCAGAATATAAAAGCAGGTTGTGTAACAGGCTCTCATTTACGCTACTACACCAGGGCTGCAGTGGTGACAAGAAGGATTCCTCTGCTTCCCAGTCATGGACCAAGATTAACAGCTGCCCTCACACAAGCCTATTCTGTGCAGAACTCAACCTTAAGCATGTATTCAATGATCTCTTTTCATAAGTAACAGAAGCAGCAGGCAGAGTGAAGGATCAGCCCACATATCTTTTAAGGAATCAAAAAGGGAAACCAGCTGAGATACTTTTACTGCGTGACCCAGAGAAAAATGTGTTCATTGTATCCTAGAATCACATGGCTGGATCCCCAAGGGTCATCTAGTCCAACCCCCTGCAATGCAGGTATATTTTGGCCCAATGTGGGGCTTGAACCTGCAACCCTGAGGAGTCTCTCATGCTCTACTGACTGAGCTATCCTGTAGGCCACGGGTCAGCAACCTTTTTCAGCTGTGGGCCGGTCCACCGTCCCTCAGACCATGTGGGGGGCCGGACTGTATTTGGGGGGGGGATGAATGAATTCCTATGCCCCACATATAACCCAGAGGTGCATTTTAAATAAAAGGACACATTCTACTCATGTAAAAACACGCCGATTCCCGGACCGTCCAAAGGCGGTTGAGCTGCATCTGGCCCCCGGGCCTTAGGTTGCCTACCCCTGCTGTAGGCTGTCTCCAGGATCACTTCATATATACTTCTCATTGCTTGACTCAGCCTACTAGATGAACCCACAGAAGCTGTAGTATTGGGTCGCTTTCCCTCTGCTTTTGAGAACCTTCTCCCATTTCAATCTACTCAGTTGCTTCATTTCTGACTCTCGGGTACAAAGCCACCTGGAACAAAGGAATTTCATAGGGAGACTCCGATTTGAAACTGCTGGGTTACGACTAATCAGCAAGTTCAATTCTATCCGTTTGAGCCTGAACACAGAAAGTAGTTTCCTGCCCCACCACCACAGATGTAAATCAATTCAGTATTCCTAAACTGATCGTGTTGGCGGCAATCTCTGCTTTTGGGAAGGGTCGCCATGCAGATTCTACATACATTCAGGTTGCTGCTGTTGTTACTTCAGTTTAATGCCCCACCCTTCACCATCAGGCCCAAGGTGGATTGCAAGAAATTATAATTTGATATTAAAAACAGCTAGAACAAATTCAATTGTTGCTGACTGTGCTTTTGGCACTTCCTTTTCATCTGCCCTCATTGCTAACCATTCCAGGTGCATACACCTACACAGAAGCTGCCTTATACTCAGACTATTGGTCCATCTGCCTTAGTATTACCTACCCTGAGTGACAGCAGCTCTCCAGGATCTCAGACAGGGGTCTCTCTCAGCCCTACCTGAAGATGCCAGGGATTGAATTTAGGGTTGACCCTCTGCATGTAAAGCAGATGCTCTACCCCTGGACTACAAAATTCTATGCATCCAAATTTTATCCAAAGAAGCTTATGCCATACAAATGTGTTGGGGTTTAAAGTGCCACAAGACCTTTTGTTGTATATGCCACAACACAGATTAATCCTCTGGAAACTATTAATATCACATACAAAACAGGGTAGTTTCCCACACACTGCCTGACCTCTTCCGGCAGACCAGCAAGAACGTACATTCCATTAAGCTCATCTTAATGGAAACAGATAATTCTCAAATTCTGGGTGTGTCCTTGTCAGGCTCTTTACATCGGATGAGATCAATGCATTAGCCTATGCATTGGAATGATGAATCCTTGGAGCCAATGAGCATTGGCCATGATCCAAAGGTCCATGCAACTAATTCTATGCACCCAACTAATTCTATGCACCCATAGTTGCTTCCCCATCACCACCTCTGGCCATGACAAACTGAGAGGAGGCTGTTTTCATTGAAAAGTGACAATGGTATTGATTTATTATTTTAGTAGTAGTAGTAATGTCATTATATTTATTTATGCCCCACCTTTTCCCCCAGACCAGGACTCAAGGTGTCTTTTACACAAATTAAAACAACACGGATAAAATACAAACAGCATACAAAAGATAATTAAAAAGCAATTAAAGGACAGCAGAATTAAAACAAAACAAAAAACCCACAAATCTATTAGAATACAGAGTGTTAAAAACACCATGGCAGGATTAAAAGCCTTTTTCTTGAGAAAACAGTTGCCAAAAGCCTGTTGGAATAAAACAGTCTTCACCCGCTGGCAGAAGGTGTCTGCTGCCAGTCCAGCTTCTCTGGGGAGGGAGTTCCAAAGTGGGTGCAGCCGCCGAGGTGGCGTGCGTTATTCTTTCTGCCCTTTTATAACAACCTTATGTGGTAGGGTAGGCTGAATGATACAGGTTACTCAGTGAGCTTCATGGTTGGGCAGAGATCTGAAACTTCCTTGCTCTTGTTCCACACAACGCTGGGAGAATTGGTGCACTTCGCATAGGCCAGAATAGCCAGTAGGCCCAGTCTGGGCTACCAGCCCATAATAATGGGGGGGGGGTTGGGAATTGAGGCCAAATCCCTGAATATGTGGCTCATTTCCCATATCTAATCAGCAATGTAATAACAGAAGCCATTGTCCTGAATGGGAAGCCGTTGGTCCAATAATCCTCTACTATTGTGAGAGAGGAAGATGAAACGCTTGTATAAGCTTCACTCGGGGCCAAAAAAAATCTGGCTAGCCCCCACCCCCGTAGCTACGGCTCTGCCTCAAGCGTTTGTCTTCAGGAGGGTACTCCAAGAAATAAAATTTTAAAAAGCGTCAGGCGAAGAGCTTCTCGCGCTACAGTTCTGCCTGAGCGAGGAGACGCTTCACCTGACGAACATCTGCCCGGCTTCCTCCACGAGAGGCAGGAGCGCGCCCGTCAGGTTTTGAAGGTTCCGCGCTTCCGAGGACCATACCGTCCACGTCACGCACGCCCGCTCCCTCCTCCTGCCCCCGCCCCTCCGTGGCCGTTCCCGTTTTGGTCTTCCCTTGAAGCCCCGCCTCTTCTGCCGGGCCCCGCCTGCCCGTATATAAGGCGTGGGGCTGGCGACAGAGAGCGAAAGTAGTTGTAGCAGCCGTATCTGCGAAGCGGGTCTCTGGACTGAAGCGCCATGGCAGGTAAGGCGCTTCCCCTGGAACGGGCTCGAGGCGCTTGCTTCCTTCCTCCTGCTTCCTCGCCGTCAGCCCCGGGGGGAGGCTCTCGCGGCTGCCCCGGCGGGCTTCCTGCCCGGGGGCTTTCCCCGCCCCGTCGCCTCGGGCCAGGCGTTCCCTTCCAGCCCAGGGTGCCTGACGAGCAGCGCCAGCCTCTTCCGCGTTGTGCGCGCTGCCCGCGCCGGGAGGGCTCCTTCCCTAGGAAGCGCAAGCGGCGCTTGGCGGCCCAGTCAGTGCGCGCGCTCGCTCGCACTGTCCGGGGAGACCCCAGCTGCTCCCTTTTAGTCATGGCGGCTCCTATTTTTAGGCTGGCTCGTGAACGGGGCTGGCGCGTGAGGTAGGGGGGCTCGAATGCCTGCGGACGCTTCGCCCTCCCTTGTTTTGGACGCCCTCCCCCCTCTCGCCCCTGCAGTGGCTGGTGGGCTCGGAATGGTAAAGGTCACCATGTGGAAAATGGATTCCTCTTAATCATCTCTCCACCCCACCCCCGCTCTAATTAGCAGGTGATACTGGCTTCCCTCGTCCGTTTCTTGCTCATTCCAAGGGGGGGGGGAGAGAGAGAACCTCCTTGTTTGTTTGCATCCCCCCCCCCCCAACAACAACATACGCACAGACTTCCTTTACCACAGAGCGGGCCTGCTGCCTAACATTACTTTCTCTTGTCCTGCTTACCGTTGAAACCTATTGGTATCTGTCTCGGGTTGCAACTGATGCTGTTAACTAGCCAGAATGATCCCCAAACGGGTCAGATGTCTGTCTGGATCAGGTGCTAGCGAGTTGAAAGCTTCTTCACTTGTCCAGGCTTCTGTGTAATTCGAAAGCTTGCTGCACTTTTAAAACAGAGGGATCTACTAATGGATACTTGTGAATGCAATCAATGGCTCTTGTAACTCCCTGTCCTTAAAACCTGCGTTGCAACTATTCCTGTATCTTTCAATCTGTGGCCTGTTTGGGGTTTTTTTTAAGACCCCCCCAAATTGATAATAACTTGGAACACACAGAGCAGCTTAATGTATCTGAATATTAGAAAAGTTGGCCCCTTTCACATGGCAGTGGAGCCCAACATGAGTGGAGTAGGAACCTGCAGCTGCAGGTAAATATTAGGTCAATGTGATCTCTTCCTACATGCAGTAACCACCTCCAGACAACTGTAGGCGGATGCTAACCAGGGTACTTCCATTGTGGGCCCTTGTGAAAAAGACAGTTGCCTCTTCCCACCCCATTTACTTTGATTTTATACCAATATCCAATTACATACACTCCCTCCGAATATAAAATGTAGCATATATCTTTTCAGAATGCATATAAATTATAGGTCCATTTTATACAGAATACTAATTCCACACGTCCTCTATGGCAACCACTGATGCTAATCCAATTCCAGCATGATTTGGGATTATTTTATTTCCTGGACTTGGCTAGCGCTCAACCGCAAACCATCCCTTCTACGCTTCCTGTTGTTGCCTCAGGGATGGCAGAGCTAATTCCTCCTTCAG
The DNA here is from genome assembly GCF_951804945.1 of Podarcis cretensis. Taxonomy (NCBI): domain Eukaryota; kingdom Metazoa; phylum Chordata; class Lepidosauria; order Squamata; family Lacertidae; genus Podarcis; species Podarcis cretensis. The sequence goes on from NC_137174.1 coordinate 77,397,155, forward strand.
AGGAGAAACACAATGGAAGACCTTCTTGTGTAGATATGTGTGCACGCACTAAAGTTTAGCTGCTGAAGGGTCACATGTAGGTTCATTCTGCCATGGGCACCTGGTTTTGAGACTTCACAGCCATGGTTCTTATAAAACTATTGCTGCTGCCACCACCACTGCTCCACCCCAGATGATGTTGAAAGGGAAGAGGAATCACTTCTGTCACTTCACATAAAAATTGTTGTGCTGGATGGGCAGATAATGCAGTTTTATCTGAATGCACTGATTGTAGAGATTCACACCACTTAGGGGACAGTTCTTAAAATAGGGAAAGCAACTGATATTAGGAAGTGTTAAGACAGGAATCACTGATGTGGTTTCCTCTTTCAGCTCTTTGTGCTTTTCAGAGCTTGGATGGGGTCTTCTAAATCTGACTAATTCCAGACTCCCTTGGAAAAGTGAAGTGTGTGTGCATTTCCTCTGTGTGTCTTGGGACCACCACCTCGTGTCAAATGTAAATCCGCCCATGGGTTAGGTTGAAATCCTAACACCTGGGAGTGAATTACTCAGTCTGCAATGGCCTGTGTCTTGAAAGTGAATATGCAGAGAGACCTCAAGACTGCAGCATTCTTTTAGCTTGGTTCTTTGTACTTTCGTTTTTTCCTTGTCTTCCCAATGCCTTGCTTTGTGTAACCTAGTAAAGAGAACGTGAACTCAAAAGCTCACTGCAATTTTGTCACTGGTGACATTTTGGTTGGTCCTAATAAATGTATTGCTCACTTCTTATGTGCAAAACAAAGCTAGCTTTCCTTTTATAAGCAAAACATGACCCTAAATATGGCCTTTCTGCTTCTACCCATCTTCTTCAAACTTGTTGCCATTTATGGAAAATTGCTTTCATTTTTTAAGCTCACTACCCTGATAAGAGTTATAATTGTAAGTAGCTTATATATGATGGCATGAACCTTTAAAATTTAAAACCTTAAAAAGCTTCTCTATACAGGGCTACCTTTCAACAATCAGTTGAAACCATATCTCTTCAGATAGGAAGATGGTGCTTCTAGCAAGTTTTCTTCTTAGAGAAAATCTTGCTGGGTTGGAAAAGACAGAACTGGCAGCAAAGCTGCTTTAGATCTGTGTAATTTGAAGAAGCTGTTGGACAATGGTTCCTTCAAGTAATTTATAAGGAGTCTGACAGGGTTTGGTAGGGATGCCCAACTCAGAAATATAAGACTCTGTCAAGGATACAGCATCCTGCTTTCCATAATACTGAGCTTGATGCCTTCTAGAAGCCGAGAAGGGCATGCAAACAACAGCATTTTTGTACCACTGTCTTCCAGCAGCTGGAATTCAGTAGTATACAGCTGCTGAATATGGATGTCCCTTTTAGTCATTAAGCTGCCATCCTTTCCTGAATATTTCACCCCTTGTTAAAGCCATCTAAGTTATTGACCATTACCATATGTTATGGTAGCAAATCCATAAATCAGAGATGGAGAAGTTGTTGCTCTCCAGGTATTATTGGACCACATCTCCTTCAACCATGCTGGCTAGGGCTGATTAGCTTGGAGTCCCAACAACATCTGGAGGACCACAGGTTCCTCATACCTAAGTTATATCAGTACTTCCTTTTGCCTCTGTTAAACCTACTGCAGTCTGTGTGTCTAAGTGACCTTGAGTGCCAGTACTTTTGACAGCTCCTTTTTCCATACCATGCAATTATGTAAGTAGTAGTTCTGCTTGGTCACTTTAAAACAACAACAACACCCTAAGAATTCCTAAATCTTTTGCATTTCATCATGGAGTTATTTCTGACCCTCTGTTCATCTAGATGGCTTTTTGTAAACCTTCCAGTTATAAGGTTACCCCCCCCCCCTTTATTAACTGAGATGGAGCTATTGGAAATGCACTGAATAATCCAAATGTGACTATGCCGCAGATGCACATGCAAAGCATTACAACAGTCGCAATTCCTTTTAGGAAAGGGACTGGAAATAATCTCTAGCATGGAATTTCTTTTTCCACATTGCTGCACAGAAAGTTGTTTTGATTGAGCTGCCCACCGTGACCTCGAGACATTTTCTGATTAGTCACTGTCAATTCAGATCCCAGCTATTCTCATTCAGCAGCTGTAGTCTTGATCAACTACTAGGCAACCCTCCATTTGAATTTATCATATGAACCTGAGGTGTGAGGCTTTCCTTGCCATAACAGTCTGGTAGTTATATGTAGCCCTTCATAATATAGCCTGCCTGAAGACCTTGGAATCAATGGGGAGTTTGTTTTTATACATGTATAATAATATGAATGGTCAACAGCCTACTGAAGCATAAACCTTACCAGATATCTATACAAAAGCATTTTTCTAATAGGATTTTATGGGAAAATGCATTCCTGCCATGACACAGGTATAGTTTTAATTGACACATGCAATCACCTTATAGATGTACAGCAAGATTTATTCAGTTCCAAAACTCAAGCTTTAGGCATGTTAAGAGTCAGGAATTATAAGCACTGCTTGATATGTTTTTGACAGTATTGTTTCCTGCCCTTAAGCATATTCATCTTGGACTGGTACAGACACACCTCTGAATCTTGTCTCTTCGTGTTACTCACATGTATTTATGGGAAGCCTAGCCCCAGCAGAAACACCTCAGTTTAGTTTCCCGAAAGAATACAGATGGTTGAATGTGGAATAACGCTAACAAATAACATGGTTCGCAATCTCTTTGTTCTATACCTGGTCAGAGGCGCTCTAGAGGAAATAACAGCTGTAGTTCAGAATGCAATGTAGCGAAACAGGGCCATGTTATATATGCCCCCCATCAGGTGTTTGTAACTTCTTTTCTGTTGTGTAGCAAGTTTCAAAATTACCCCATAGTTTAGTAAGCCTGAGGTTTGAGTTACATGTGTTGATGGCAAAAGACATGTACACGCACTTGACAATTCACATTCTAGATTAAAGGTGCATCATTGCTCGAAAAGCAGCTAATATGTATGCAAGCAGGGTGTGGTTACTTGAAGGAAGGATGCATTTAAAGCTGAGCATCCTGTGTGGCCTGTTCAAGCATGTTATGTCAAATGGTCACACCATGGACATTTTTTTAGTCTACTTTTCCCACAGCGGCTTGGCTTTAGAAATACATGCATTCTACATCTACGAAGCAATGTCACCCTATAAGGTCTGTTCTGGGACCAATGTTTCCCAATAGTCCTTGATTGGATAGTTCATTTCTGAAGGTACTTGCCTGCAGCTGCAAGATGAAAATGGTAGGTTTGCCCATTTTGCAACCCAAGGCAAGTGAGCATTTTTTTAACATACCTGTTCTGGCTTAAATATACTGGTGTAGAATCGTGAAACCCCATTAAAACCCTAATTAAACATGAGTTCTCCAACTTGGACAAAACAGGAGAGCAGCCTCTGCTTCTGTTCTGCTGTTGCCTCCCCTGCCCCATCTAACCTGCCTGCTTCAGGTACATCTTTGCCATGCCCAGAATTACTGACAGGTGATCCTACCTATTGATGCAGCTTAGAATTCCAGGCACAGCAATACATCCAGGATCACTCTTGCAAGCCTGGTGATGAGGGGATCATGAAATGCATCACTGATGATGTCCCAGTGTTTTCTCATCATAGAGCCAGCATGAGCATTGGTTGGCTGGCCTTCAACTGTCTGCCATTGTGACCAAAGATCTTGGTGTGTTTTTGCACATCATGGTAAGCTAAACAATGAATTACCATGAATGAGCCAGTGTGCTGGTACCCAGAAAGAAGATTACATCCACTTCACTGCTCCCCTGGCACTGCTGCTTCAGTAGCTGGAGCTAAGCCATGGTTTGGCTTGGCTACTAAGACTCAAGATTTCTAGACTTGTACCTTTATTATCCAGCCCATCACCTTTGTGTATGTTTTGCTTATAAGCCCCCTCCCAACTAGCAAAGGAAAGAGAAGACTTGATTAACTTTGTGTGACAGTCCTAGGATTGTGATGAGCAGCTACCTTACTCATGACATCTCAGGAACGAGCAGAGCTACTCGAAGTAGTTACATTGTCAATACCTTCCAAAAAACAGTATCAAAGGCTACAGAAAACTCTTCACAGAAGGAATGAGGGTACAGTTGCACTTAGGAAGAATTCAGTACAGTCATACCTTGGGTTGAAGTAGCTTCTGGATAAGTATTTTCGGGTTGCACGGAGCACATTACTTCTGGGTTTCGCTGCTCTTGCATGCGCAGTCAAAATGATGTCATGCGCAGAAGCTGCGAATCGCGACCCGCGCATGCGCAGATGCATGGACCCGGGTTGTGTTCGCTTCTGGATGTGAACGGGGCTCCGTAACGGATTCCGTTCGCATCCAGAGGTACCACTGTAATCAAAACCACAAATGATGTATGTGCTGAACTTGAGCTCAGATTCGTAGTAGCTCAAGAACATTATCCAGGTGTGCTTACAGACACTTGGTAGCCACAGCATTTAATTATTCTGCAACTGAGAAAGTTGAAGTCAGGGCAGTAGCTGGTTGATAACTGGCATATGGGTTAAAGCTGGTTTCTTCCTTAACATGGGTTTTTGAGGCCAGATGACACTGAGCCTTGCATGAACTTAACAACCATGGATGTAGCGTTACTTGATTTTTCTAGCAGCCAGGATAAATATGGGCAACTTGCAGATTGAGCTCATGCTCAAGGACAGGTGGGACTGTTAGCAGTGGCAGTAGGCTAGTCATGAGTGCCTGGGGTAGGACTGGGGAACCTGTTGTCCTTCAGAAGTTCTTGGACTCCAACTCCCACCAGCCTTTTCCAACATGGCCAATGGTCAGGGATGGGAATGGGAGTTTGAGTCTAGTAACATCTGGAGGACCGCAGGCCCTCCATCCCTGCTGTAATGCTACAAAACTCTGGCTAGGCCTTAAAGCTGAAAGGACAAGAATTGTATCACCAAGAGAAACAGTACCAGTTATGAAGGACTATCATTTCTGTGTTTAAGCATCCTACCTCCACTCCAGATGCTACTGCATGCATTTAAAACATTGCCAAAGCTGCATGTATCATCTGCAGCACTCTATTCCTTGCTTTATAGGTAGTATATAAGTTTTTGAAATAAAACTAAAAACATATACTCCAGTGCTAGTATTGAGTGTATCATAGCTCAGTCTCCAGGTGGCTAAACTTGAGCCTCCAGGCATAAGGTAAAGGTAAAGGTACCCCTGCCCGTACGGGCCAGTCTTGACAGACTCTGGGGTTGTGCGCCCATCTCACTTAAGAGGCCAGGGGCCAGCGCTGTCCGGAGACACTTCCGGGTCACGTGGCCAGCGTGACATCGCTGCTCTGGCCAGAGCCAGAGCCAGAGCCAGAGCCGCACACGGAAACGCCGTTTACCTTCCCGCTGGTAAGCGGTCCCTATTTATCTACTTGCACCCGGAGGTGCTTTCGAACTGCTAGGTTGGCAGGCGCTGGGACCGAGCAGCGGGAGCGCACCCCGCCGCAGGGATTCGAACCGCCGACCTTTCGATCGGCAAGTCCTAGGCGCTGAGGCTTTAACCCACAGCGCCACCTGCAAGCACTGCACAAAATAGCTCTTTTAGATGCATATGAAACATAATTGGTAAAAGTAATTATCTTCACCATAGCTTTAACAAATTAAGTTTAGCCTAGCCAAATATTTGAGGCAACAACATTGATTATAAAAACATGTAATTCAAGATTATGTAATTATTAACCATAATTAGCCCTCCATTATACAGCCTATTAGGCTTAGATTGAAAATTCTCAGCTTATGTTTCCTTGAAGGATTTGACTTCATGTAGCATTCCTAGGTCTGGGAAATTCATGATGCCTATGGCTGATTACCAAAGTATGAACCGCCTTCACTGAAGCTGATGCAACTTGAAGTGTGAGAGATTGTGTCTGAATGCTCTTAGCTCAATAGCAAAATTAGACATTCATACATGTCAGATTTCTTATCCATTAGACCTTACCTAAATCTAACATTTCTATTCATTGGTGGGAAGCTTTAGCTGGGACATTGTAGCCCTTTATAATTTGGGCCTGACTAGTCTTAAGGGTTCTTTGCTTTTCATTTTTCTGAAAGGAAACTAGCTTAATTCTAGCAGCAAAGACATATTTGCATATTTTGCTTCAGAGGGAGGACAACCCTGTCTGGATCAAGTATACTTCTCAGTTCCCAGACCCAAAACCATTCTCCCATGGAGCCCACTCACTTTACCAGGATTCAGCATCTGTTTGTTGGCCCTTATCCAGTCCCTCACAGCATCCATACCATGGTCCATGGCTGCACCTGGTTCAGATTTTGTAGAGCTGGGTGTTATCGGTGAACTGATGACCTAGTGTTCCAAATTGCCCAATGGCTCCTCTTGGTGGTTTCAAATAGGTGTTGAAAAGCATTGAGTACAAAATAGTGTCATGTGGCTCCCCACAGCATGATTGGCACTTGGCAGAGCAGCAGCCACCCAATGCTCTTCTCTGGAATTTACCTCCCAGCTTGGTACAAAACCATTGCAACCCTTTGCCTCCAACCCATCCTCTCAGAATAAAGACAGCCATTAGGTCTGATTCAGTTTCAAATCTGGGCCTGAACCCAGACTGGAATGGGTCTAGATTGTCAACCTCTTGGGCACATCTGCAAACCAGAGAACTTGATATGGGCAAGAGCTTCTAAAGCTTTAAATACTCAAGTCACAGCTATAGATCTCTAGACTCTGAAATACCTCCAGACTGCATCAGTCTGCTAAATGGAATATTTAGCTAAATGGAATATTATATATGCCTTTGTTATACATAAAGGGAGTTGCACTGCTCTCCCTTACTTAAGCAGGAAGTACCATGCATTCAAGAAAATTAGTACAGCTCAGAGTTTGTCTTCCGTTAGCTATTCTGGTGTGGCTTACATAATCTGAATTGCTACACAGGTTTCCTAGTAATCATGCAGACTTAAGGGTTCCCCTTTTGCAGACAGAATTAAGCTGTTTTGCCACACACTGCAAAGATTTCAATTCAAAACATTGCTATGCATTGAAACCCAGTGTTGCACAAGCAGACTTCATTTCAGCCACTGGGACTTTGTATTTCTTCTCCACCCCTGTGCAGGCCCCCATGTGCCTCCAAAATCTGTTGCTGAGGCTGGGGGGACCTCAAACACATTTGGGGGGTGCATTGAGAGCTGCAGGGTGAGCTATTGTCCATTCCACTTGTGCATGCACAGCACAGGATACAACCCAGCAGCTTAAAGAGTAGGTGTGTATCTATTAACATACTGGTATGCAAACTGATTTGTTCCTCAGTTCAAGGCTCTATTTTATAGTCTGGTCCTATAGCAGCCCAAATTTTTATTTTTTTAAATAACATTTTATTGGTTTTCCAAAAAACAAACAAAATTAAAACTGGCTTCCTTCTAAACCCTTCCTTGGTTTTATTATTTATCAAGATACTGCGTGTCCATAATTAAGTTTGTATCATATTTAAATCACTGATTATCCATTCATAATAAAATTACAAGTACGGTAATCTTAAAACCCTTCTAATGTATTAACCTGTGTACATTGCTTCTGTATATATGCAATAGTTTTTCCATTCTTCCTTAAATTCATTATCGTCTCTTCTTCTTAATTTCATTGTCATTTTTGCCATTTCTGCATATTCCATTAGTTTAACTTGCCAACAGCCCAAATTGTTACAGTAAAGGTGGTGAAGATAGGTTGTTCAGCTGGTATACAGAGAACTCTAAGCAGTATGGCTAGTAGCAGTAGTAGTTTAAAAATTGAAATTTGGACCCGCTTAATAGGCAAAGCGTTCCAGCTTCCACAGCCAGAACCTTAAACGTACTCTGTGTAAGATGTAAATATTTAAAACTTTGGCACCACACTGTGCAGACTGTAACAGCAATTAAACACTGCGTGAGGATGAATAGCTAAAGCTGCTAAAAAGATGGAATGTCAGCTATTGCCCAACTGAGACTTAGAGAAGAGTGATTTATTACTGGGACGAAGTTACTAAGATCATGCTATGCTCAAGCGTAAGAATTCATCCTTTAACAAGTAGGAATATTATTCCATATATTCCAACTTACACAACTCCAGTGATTAATACATGTATTCTAATTTGTGGTCAAATGGTGTAAATGAAAAAATCAGATACATTTAACAAAGGCTTGTAACAACTAGAACTCTGTAAGTTACAAGTATGCAAACTGAGCTGCTAGAAGTCTGTGGGGGATCTAGTTAATTTGTGCCTCCTTTGTTGCAAAGGAATTCAAATAAAGCACACTAAAGGGATATTATTGGCAAACTGGGGTTAACTTCCACTCACTGTATAGGATACGTCCCATGAACTCCCATATCCTAAATGTCCAAGCTGAACATTAGTATATAAATTAATGGAATGAAAGCATCTTGCATTATGCATGTGAAATAAAGTTAACTTAAAAGCCTTGCTGGAGCAGGCAAGGGTCTGTCCCATATTCTGTTCCCACTTGGCCAGGCTGATGCAGGAGGATGAAGGCACCAGCCCTCCCTGTTGTCTTCCGGAAACCATTATTTAGATACATGCGGCTCCTGAGATTTGGAGGTTTCGGTTAGTCTGAGAATGAGATCCTTTGTGCTTAACTTAAGAACATATGAAGAACCCTAAACTCCTCCAATACTTGCTACTAATGTGACTTAATGTGTCTTTTTTCTCCTTAAGACCAGTCTTTTGTAACACTAGCCACAAACGATTCATATGTGAAAGGAGCACTTGTACTGGGGTCCTCACTGCGAAACCACAGAACAACAAAGAAGTTGACGGTACTGATCACTCCCCATGTCTCGGATCCCATGAGGTAAGGTGCATAACATACGATACTTGACAATTGAAGCCACTAAAATAAGAAGTTTGGGTCACTCTCTGCTTAGTACAGTGGAACCTCTACTCACGACCACAATCCATTCCAGAGGCCTGTCCTTATGGTGAAACGTGTTGCTGGTAGAAGTGCCGTTATGCGCAGGTGCATTCAGTGGCAGCCTGCTTCTGCACATGTGCAGACGGCGTCAGCCGCTTCTGTGCATGTGCAGACAGCGGCCGTTTCTGTGTGCATGCATATCACGGCAAACCCAGTGTTTACTTCCGGGTTTGCTGCAGTCGCAACTTGGAACTGGCCTAAGTAGAGCGGAACATTAGTAGAGGTTCTACTGTAGAGGGAAACTGAACTAGGTGAACTCTCGTTAGGAGCATTTTTGGGGCTGATTTTATTTTAGCTAGACAAATGGAAATATCTGTTAACACAGTACTATATCCTTTACAATTTCCTTACTGAAAGGAAACAAAACAGATGTGACTTATTTCTCCCTCCCCAATAAAATGCCTATTAATTCTAATTGGAAGAGAAATTCCCAATCAAGTCAGAAAACTGAAGCTGTGCTGAGATAGTTCCCCCCCCCCACCAGCAGTTAAACAATAATGCCTGTCTACATGGCTTGTTTCTCCTAGGCATTTCCTTCCAAAGTTGTTGCCACCACCAATAACAGTGTTTCTTCATTCTGGTATAAGGGAGCCGCTATATAGTGGGAGAGGACTGCCTAGAAATTGATTCTAATCAAGCGAATTTGTAGCCTGGTGTTGGCACTAGTTTTCCCTCACATCTGGAGGACTAGTGTGGTGCTGATCATATAGTCAAAAAGAAATAATTCATGTACAGATGTCTGCTTCACAAGATCTAGTCAGTCTGCCCATGGATGTTGGAAATACTGTAATACAAAGACCTACGCAATTATTGGATCTCCAGGTACAGGTTGGAACAGAAAGTAGATAACTAATAAAACACTATTTGATCTCTTGGTGGGGGGATCAGGATGTATATGGAAAATCTACTTAAAAGGAATGATTTGATTAATTGAACTACATCCTCTTCCTGTGAAAACCACTCCGACTTCTAAATGGTATGCCAAACATGAAAGAAACTTGACAGCACAGCAGTTTGCTTTACCTACATGTGAATTATTTCCACTATCTGCGGCCTGAATTGGTGCACCAAAATTGCATGTCATAGGAGCTGTAGTTCCTTGGTTAAAATGTGGTGTCAAGTGCATGAAACATCATACAAGAGCATTTCTTTTTCTAGAGTTTAAAAATGGTTTAAACTCTAGAAATTTGGTCTACCATTCACTTGGGAAGGACTTAGTTACTGCTGCAAAAGCTGCAGAGGAAAAGAGCGGTGGAGACAGAAGTCTGAAAAGCTGCAAAAAGATTGGAACAATTGAAAGTTGTTGGACACTGCAGCAAAGGGAACCAAAAGAGGCCCATCACAGGAGTTAGCAGCTGACCTTACGGATGCAATTTGATAAGTATTGTCTTGGTTAAGGAAAAGATCTAGAAAATCTTTTTAATTCAGACTGTAAGATTACTTTTTTTCTAAAATAATTTCCTCAAGCCATTCAGACATTTTGCTTTACAAAACTTTACAGCATATTTGGGCAAAAGATCCCTGCATTGCAGGATCCTCACAATCCTTTCCAACTCTATAATTCTATGATTCTGTTTTGTTGGGGGTGGGAATTGATCTGTGCAATTTACCCTTGCCTTAAGTGCCATGTCGCTCTACCTGGTATTGGGAGTTGGTTTGGCTGGTTAAAGGGCTGTTTAGTAGAGACAAAGAAAAATAATATCCACTTGGTGGCAGTGATGAAGTTAACAAGTGGGGGCTGGTTTAGCTGGCTGCCTGGCTTGTCTCCCTCCTCTCCCACAGTGCAAGTTACAACCTGTACACGATCCAAGTGATGGCATCCCACACCGCAGCTCCTCCACACACCAGTACCATTCCTCCTAGAAGCTGGGGTAATACTAGTGTGGGGAGGGATTACTACAATAATCATCTTCTCTGTGGTCTGAGGATTCTGAAACTACTTTTGTAGTTACAGGTAGGTAGCCATGTTGGTATGTCGTAGTCAAAAAAAAAATTTTAAAAAATCCTTCCAGTAGCACCTTAGGGACCAACTAAGTTTGTTATTGGCATGAGCTTTTGTGTGCATGCACACTTCTTCAGATGGTATATGAAGTTACCATCTGAAGTATACAATCTTCTGAAGTTACCATCTGAAGTATACCATCTTCAGATACCATCTGAAGTGTGCATGCACACAAAAGCTCATACCAATTACAAACGTAGTTGGTCCCTAAGGTGCTAATGGAAGGATGTTTTTTACTTTTGTAGTGAGGAATAGAGCAGCAGAAGGTAACGTGAGAAACATCCCCAATATGCTACTGCTTGCAGTATCAGGTTTTTTTATAAGCTTTGAATTTGAAGAAGCAATTTAAGCATCTGATATGAAAGAACTACAAAACCAGGCCTTGTCTTGATTGGTCTTCAATTACAGTTTTTGGCAAAGAGGTCCCCTGTCTTACCCAAAGTTGACTCTACACAGTAGAAATACAAATGTTCAGATATTGTCTCAATACTTTTCAAATGTAGAGCTGATTTCCTGTTTATTAATGGCATAGTTGCTTCTGCATTTAACCCTTTTGTGCATGTAGCAGTTGATCACTCAAATATATTTATGTGTCATGTTTTAGTAGCTACTTTTTACATGCAATGTAAATGGTGTGTTTACTATGCATACATAATAAAAAAGTGTTACATAAGCATTTCCATAAAACCTAATCTTTAGAAGTCCCTCTCTAAAATGTCATATGGATTTAGAGGGAACTGAAGGAATTACACAAATTGTAAGTGCACTGCAGCAAGGTCCAGTGTCCAAACAAAACAGTCGTTGCTACAACATAATAATGTAGAATCAAAATATCATAGGAGCTTCATTTTAAAATTTTATTGGTGTTCCGACAGTGCTGACATAAAGTATATTCTGTAACCAAATTGGATGTTGTATGAATATCTCAGCTGCTGTCCAGAAGTCTTTGCACAGTCTCTAAAAGCTCCTTCCTCAGCTCCTGCAGCTTAAAATAGCCAGCTGTCTTATCACGTGTGTTCCTAGATCTTTCAGACCCATATGTCTGTGTGGGTTTATGCAGGTCCTATATATGCTGACAGTCCTTCCATGCTACTAATTCACGGCCTTTCAAGAGCATTACCTGAAGGTGTGCTCTTGTGCTCTTTAGAAAGTTGCCACATGGCTAGGCAAATTCCTAAAGATGTGTTCATGAGCGGAAATGGAATAAAGCAATCTCCTTTCTCAAAAGATCTGTGCAGAGGTGGGAGTTAATATGGTTGAGAGCAAGCAATGAGCATTGATGTAAATTATGACCATTCGTTTCAATAGGAAAGTATTGGAAAAAGTTTTTGATGAAGTAAAGCCAGTGGATGTCTTGGACAGCGGAGACTCAGCCCATCTTGCACTGTTGAAAAGGCCCGAGCTTGGTATTACATTGACAAAACTCCATTGCTGGGAACTAATACAGTACTCAAAATGTGTTTTCATGGATGCAGACACGATGGTATGTACTACTTGTTTAAGAACACATTTGTTTGCTGGATCTCTTAAAGTTTTAGGTGGATATTTATGCAGCAACTTGAGTCGTGTGCGTATTATTAAAACAGATTGTTTTGCCATGCTTGACTTGAGACCTGTGTGCTCGCCAGCATCCTGCAAGAGAAGCTAAACTTAACCCACAGCATTGAATGCACCCAGCTGTTTTGTGCCAGCAGCATCTCCTTCCTCTGCCAGTATATGGGCAGTGATGTCATCCTAAGAACAGAAGCTAGGTTGCATGAGAAGTTCCTAATGTAAGCTGTGGGGCAACCTCACAGAATCCCAGAAGTGTCTGCATTGTCTAGAAAGCAGTTTCTTCTCACCGCTGCAAAGCTTGGGCAAGTAAGGGCAACATGGTTTTTCTGCAGTTGCAAGGAAGAAGTTCTTGGAGCTTGACTGCATAGAGTGAAATGTACTTTTCCCCAGGGAAAAAATATGCCCAGGTAGCAAGTCTTAAACTGTGCAGTACTCTGAGAAAGGGGACTTATATCATTGCATTCACGGCTAGAATACTAAATTTGTACCCCCAAACCATAGCTGTCAAGCGTCCCTTACTTGGAGGGACAGTCCCTTATCCTAGCGCCATGTCCCGCTGCTGTCCTTTATTGATGGGTGTCCCTTAAATTTCCCGGGTTTCAAAGGAAGCAGCTCCTCTCCTTCCCTCCCTCCCTGCCGGCCAGGGAGGAGGGAGGCTCCAACTGTGTTGCTTGGCTGCCCGGACCGCCCCCCTCCGGCCTCCTCTCACCAGCCTCAGCCCCCGGGAGCCCCTCCCCGCCGGGACTGGCAGGAGCCTCGGGCCCTTCCGTCTCCTCGCGGCCACTGAACTGAGCGTCTCTGCCTGGGGCCTCCCCTCTGCCTGTCACCGCCGCTCTCGCTCCCACTAGGCCGTACTGCGGCTGTGCCGCCGAAGGACCTGGATGAGATGGGCAGCCTGGCATGGCCTATGAATTGCTGAGAAGCCTTGAGAGGAGAGCGAGGGCAACCATAGAGAAAGCAGTTCAGAGAGAGGAGGGAGAGGAGGAGGCAGAGGCGCGGGCAGGTGTTCCAAGGGCTACAAGGGAAGGACCGCAAGCGCTTCTCCCATAGATTTGTGGTGGTAGACTAGCATAGATGGTCTGATTTGCGGGTTTACTTCAGGCGCTATTCCCCCCACCCCACCTGATGGAATTGAGAGCTGCAGATGGAGCGCAAGAGAAAAGATGCAGAACTGCAGCAGCATCTTCGTAGCTTGGACTCTGTTTTGCGCGAAAAGTGGTTGCTGCTTGTAGTTATTTAATTGCAGTGTTTCATCGGCTGGTGTCTTGAGCAGCAACCTCTGGAAATGAAGGGCTAAAAACCGGTGCTGCTCTCCAAAATTGCCTTGTCCCTTTTAACTGGTTGACAAAAATCCCTTATTTTGGCTGCTGGTCCCTTATTTTCAAGGCTGATGGTCCCTTATTTTCAAATCTGTAAGTTGACAGCTATGCCCCAAACTTTCTTCCTGTCTACTAGGTTTTGTCAAATATTGATGAACTTTTTGAAAGAGAAGAGCTTTCAGCGGCACCAGATCCAGGCTGGCCAGACTGTTTCAATTCAGGAGTTTTTGTCTATCGGCCTTCCATTGAAACATTCAATCAACTGTTACAACTTGCCACAGAGAAAGGCAGCTTTGATGGTATGTGCCTAACTGGTTCTGAGCAGTTGTGAGAAGAGCTTCTTTTTTTTTAATACTTTGTGAATGTTGTACTGTGACTCAAAAAAAACCACTATGTAGGAAATATTTAATGCTTGAACGACTCTGTGCTTTTTGAAAGCTTTCTATAGATTGGGGTTTTAGTTCAATGGGTATATGAAACATTAATAAGATTTCCTTAAATTGACTGAAGTGCAGTCAGAGGGGAAGTAGGTAATCTGTCGATAAATCGGCTGTCTGTATTAGATTGAAATAACTACAAGGAGAGAGTCTTTTAAAGTTTGAGATTTTTCCTTTAACTGCCAAGAGCTTTCATATATCTGATAGTGGTTCTTGTGGTTCTGTTCCATGTCAAACCAACACTGCTTTATTTCCTAGATCTGCCAGCTTCCTTACCGGACATGGAACCCAAGTCATGGCGTGAGCCAAGACGTAAATAATTAAAACAGGAAAATTGATATTTTAAAGCATGGCTGCTTTAGGATGGCTTGAACTTATAAAAAGTCAGTCGCTCAATAGTCAAATAGGAAGTGTTGCAGATGCTTTGGAGAACACAAGTAGAAGGGAAATCTCACTGGTTGCTCTTTTGCTGTGCAAGTGCCATTATATATCTGCTGGGAGAATGGTATAATAAAGGGAACCCTCTTTTGACCACCGCAGAACAGTGTGGAAAAACCAGTTCCAAAACTAGCATGTAGAGAGCTGGGAGTGCCGTAATGCCTTTTGCATAATGCACCCATAGCAGGAAGTGGGGTACCATATTTTCAGACCCTCTATAGTCACCCAGAATACAGTGAGGGGGGAAAGTATTTGATCCCCTGCTAAATTTGCCCTTTTTCCCTCTGAGGAAGAAATGACCAGTCCATAATTTTAATGGTAAGTTTATTGTAGCTGTGAGACAGAATAACAACAGGAAAAACCCCAGAAACCCAGAAGACAAAAATCAGAGATTGATGTGCATTACAATGAGTGAAATAAGTATTTGATCCCCTATCAACCAGCCAAATGTCAGGCTACTTGGTATCTTCACTGTATGTAACGAGCTGAGATTAGAAGCACCCGTTGTAAAGGAGAGGTCTTACCTGTAATCCCAGCTCATTACAGTACCTGTACAAAAGACACCTGTCGACAGAAGCAATCCAGCAGATTCCAAAGTAGCCACCATGACCAAGACCAAAGAGCTGTCCAAGGATGTCAGGGACAAGATTGTAGGGCTGGACTGGGCTACAAGACTATTGCCAAGCAGCTTGGTGAGAAGGTGACAACAGTTGTGCAATAATTCACAAATGGAAGAAACACAAAATAACTGTCAACCTCTCTCGGTCTGGGGCTCCATGCAAGATCTCATCTCATGGAGTTGCAATTATCAGGAGAACGGTGATGAAGCAGTCCAGAACTACACGGGGGGAACTTGTCAATGATCTCAGGACAGCTGGGACCATAGTCACCATGAAAACAGTTGGTAACACACTGCGCCGTGAAAGACTGAGAGCCCGCAAGGTCCCCTTGCTCAATATAGCACATGTACAGGCCTGTCTGCAGTTTGCCAATGCACATCTGAATGACCCAGAGAACTGGGTGAAAGTGTTGTGGTCAGATGAGACCAAATCAAGCTCTTTGGCATCAATTCAACTCGCCGTGTCTGGAGGAGGAGGAATGCTGCCTATGACCCCAAGAACACCATCTCCGCCGTCAAACATGGAGGGGGACATATTATGCTTTGGGGGTGTTTTTCTGCTAAGAGGACAGGACACCTTCACCACATCGAAGGGACGATGGACGGGACCATGTATTGTCAAATCTTGGGTGAGCACCTCCTTCCCTCAGCCAGGGCATTGAAAATGGGTTGAGGATGGGTATTCCAGCATGACAATGACCCAAAACACATGGCCAAGGCAACAAAGGAGTGGCTCAAGAAGAAGCACACTAAGGTCCTGGAGTGGCCTAGCCATTCTCCAGACCTTCATCCCATCGAAAATCTGTAGAGGGAGCTGAAGGTTCGAGTAGCTACACATCATCCTCAAAATCTTACTGACTTGGAGAGGATCTGCAAAGAGGAGAGGGACAAAATACCTCCTGAGATGTGTGCAAACCTGATGGCCACCTACAAGAAACGTCTGACCTCTGTAATTGCCAACAAGGGTTTTGCCACCAAGTAGTAAGTCGTCTTTTGCAAAGTGGGGATCAAATACTTATTTCACTCAGGACTGCACATCAATCTCTGACTTTCGTCTTCTGGGGTTTTTTCTGGGGGTTTTCCTGTTTTTATTCTGTCTCTCACAGCTACAATAAACCTACCATTAAAATTATGGACTGGTCATTTCTTCATCAGAAGGCAAACAGGGAAATTTAGCAGAGGATGGATCAAATACTTTCCCCCCCTCACTGTACCTGCTCATGGGAGTTCTTTGCAGTGAATTGTCAGATTAAGGCTGGAAGGCATCTATGCCAGGCTTCCTCAAACTCAGCCCTCCAGATGTTTTTGGCCTACAACTCCCATGATCCCTAGCTAGCAGGACCAGTGGTCAGACATGAGAATTGTAGTCTTGAAACATCTGGAGGGCCGAGGATGAGGAAACCTGATTTACGCCTTCCTTATCTCCAAAGATGCAGATAAGCAGAAAGATGCAGCTGCCTTGTCAATGGAAGTTGAGCACTGCTGCCTGCAGCTACAACTCAGAGGCGTTGAGCTATGTTATATATAGCTTCAGACAGCTTTTTTGAGCAGAGGGGGAGGTTGCATTTCAAGTTCACTCCTGCCTTTTGAATACTTGCCCCCTCGTCCCTGGCTAATACATCTAACAAATGATCTGGGATTGACTTGTTGAATCCTCTTGTGGGAATAATATTTCACCATTATAAATACGTCAGCCAAGCTTTTAAACAAAATGTTAAAATAGTTTCTGTTATGTGTTTATATCTCTCTTCTCATCATATCTATATTGCATGATATCCCATTTTCCTCCAAGAGATTCAAGGTAGCAAACATTGTCCCCACTCCCTATTTTTTTATCTTCACAACAAACCTGTAGTAAAGTAGATTTGCCTGTGGGAAGGTGATGGGCTCAAGGAATCACAACCAGCTTCATGGGTAAGTGGAGATATGAACCATGGTCTCCACTGTCCTACTAAATCCCACTAACTCTCAGTGTACATAGTAAGAAGGTTAAAATAATATTCCAGGTCTTCAAAATGCTTCTAAAGGTTTCAGTCATTTATTTATTTATTTTGGAACCAATTCAATCCCTGGCAGAGAAGAGTGGTAGAGATGAAAAATTTCCCATTCAGACCACTATAAAACAAATATCTTCAGCCGTGCTACTTAACACAAGGGTTCAAACATCCATTATAGGATTGGATGGACCAAAAGGTAATTACTGCTTCTGAGAGTGAACTTGGGTAGAAATAAGACTGGAGCTAATGGGAAACAAGAGGGAAAAGTTACTATTTGTGTTTCCAAGTCAAACATTTGCATACTCCAGCCTTTTCCAGGCAGGTTGTGTTCCAGCTTGAAGTTGCCTCAAGTGCCGTTAGGCAGCTTCTACTGTAAGAGCTGATGGGGAAGAAAGCATAGTAGTAGCTCAAGCAAAGATGTTTGGAGCACCTTCAGGCAGCAGTGACCAAGCAAACTGAAAAGGCTGTTGGGGAAGATCAGCTGCCAGATTTCAGCCCCCAGGTGCCTTGGTTCTGCAACCTTCTTCCCAGTTTTGGACATGGGGAGGTGACCAGGATCACCAAGCAATTGCTAGGACCATCCTTGCTAACTTACACATCGTAAAGATTGGGTGGGGAGAGGTTTGTTGTTCATCATGCTTGCCTGATGGTGGCTTCACAATTGCTGTAGTGAACAGAATTATTGTAGAAGGGCAACCCTGAATTTGCAAAAGTTAAAATGAATGAGGGACCCCCCCAACAAAAGTCCAATGTGGACTGAGTATGCTCTAAAAGTATGGGATATTGAGTATTTGTTGGAAAAAAGAGAACCTGAACTTGGGGAAGCAGAATCACCTGGGGAAGGCTAGCTTAATGTGAAGGTGCACTAAGCTTCCTTGAAGGGAAACCCTTTTGCTAGGAGATAAGGATGCATTTATTTATAAGCCTTTCTTGCTTAGGCTGACCACTTGCATGGACACACCCAACAGGGCCACAATGTATTGCAAGCAAGAGAGTGCAGTAGGAAAGAGCCTCCAGGGCTCAAGAAGTCACACAAATTAGACTTTCCACATTGGGTGACACCCCTGAGCTTTTCTTGCTTGCTTGTTTGTATAGCATCATTTTCATTGTTAACAAGGCTAAACTCTGCTGCTTGTGATGGAATGCTTTTGTTCTTTAACAAAATTATCTGTGTAGGAAATGGTGAAGATGATGGTTGTTCTTTGCTATTATATTGTATGGCTCAAGTACATGGGAACACTCTGCCCAGGGAAAGGCTATTTACACTACTTAGAAGCAAAAGCTTGCTTCTGTTCATAGCTGCACAGTTGAATTGGCTTCAGTTTGCTATAAAATATACATGCAGACTAGATACTGACACCACCATGAATGGATTACCATGGGAATGCAATCCTAGCTAGTCTGGAGCAGGGGGGGGGGAGCATTCTAGGGCTGCATTCTCATAGATTAAACTTGCCACTAAAGTTACTTTCTAACTTTCGGAATTGCTTGCAGTGGAAGCTAAGAGAAAGTCCTAAGAGGCAGTTCTTGTCCTGATTTCAGTTGCTTTCCACCAGATGCATTTGTTTGAAAAATAACAGGGAGTGCAAAATAAAGTACCCATGTCAAATAGCAAGAGTTATTTGGGACTATGCTTTTGAATCACTTTACTGTCTATGCTGTAACCTAAGCACTGGCACCAGTAGAGCTGGCATGGATACGAGAAGGCTTGTAGTAAGCAGAATAGTGATTTCACGGTGTTTTGTCTGGAACAAAACGCAAGTAGAAGTGTTGTGTTCTTTCTGACTGTATTTCACTCATTTGGCTTTGGCATAATAAGATAGTTTTGAATTTATCCGGGGGAGGGAGGGAGAGTGAGAAGCAAGTGTGTTGAATTTCATTCGAAGTGGAAACATTATAAATGGGTAAACTCTGATGCACATTTGAAAGCAAACCTCGAGTAATATATTTCTGCTGTGGGAACTAGAAATAGAAATGAAGCTGTTATTTCCTTAGAAATGTGTGCAGCGTCTGGGGGCTTTTCTTTCCTAGCTTTGTGAAATCCTTGCCAGCAAGTAGCCCTGAATCTAGATTATAAACTTGATACAAGAAGGACTGAACCAGAACTTCAGTAAGAATTTGATAATCTTTTATAAGTGGTAATCTTGAGTCTGTAGAAAGCAATCCTAGTATACTTCAATCTGCCTCTTTGAAAAGAAGCATATAGAAAGAATTCCGTTTCAGAAATCTATCTCCTGCTAGTGAGAAAAAACAAAGCAATGCACCTCTTTAGAGGAATAGTTTGGATACATAAAAGGGCATTGGGCTTAACACTTCAAACACCAAACAGTAGGATATGCTTGCTACCACAGAGTTCAGAAATGACATTATTTCCAGCAGGCATGCAGCTGACAAAGTCATAATTTATGGCTTAAGTGTCCAGAACCAAGATATCCAATAACTTATAGGTAGTGATGGTGGTTCTTATTATTAAAAATTATATTCTGTCCTTCACCCAAGGATCACAAGGTGGTTTACAATATAAAACCACAAAAAATAGTAACAAACAAACAAAAAATACCCCCACCACACACAGTGTGTTTAAAACGGGGGTAGGCAACCTAAGGCCCATGGGCCAGATGCAGCCCAATCGCCTTCTCAATCCAGCCCATGGATGGTCTGGGAATCAGCGTGTTTTTACATGAGTAGAATGTGTGCTTTTATTTAAAATGCACCTCTGGGTGTAGGAATTTGTTCATTCTCCCCCCCCCAAATATATA
Organism: Podarcis cretensis; assembly: GCF_951804945.1. Classification (NCBI taxonomy): domain Eukaryota; kingdom Metazoa; phylum Chordata; class Lepidosauria; order Squamata; family Lacertidae; genus Podarcis; species Podarcis cretensis. Next base: position 77,417,218 of record NC_137174.1, read on the forward strand.
TATATATATCGTCCGGCCCACCACATTGTCTGAGGGATGGTGGACTGGCCCACAGCTGAAAAAGGTTGCTGACCCCTGGTTCAAAAGGTCATAGATTGTCTGATTAGACAAAGGCCTGGGAGAAGAGGAATGTTTTTGCCTGGTGCCTGAAGATATGTAGTGAAGGTGCCAGGCAAGCCTCCCTATGGAGAACATTCCACAAACGGGGAGCCATTGCAGAAAAGGCCCGTTCCTGTGTTGCCACCCTCCAGACCTCTCATGAAGGAGGCACACGAAGAAGGGCCTCAGGTGATGATCGCAAGATGCAGGTTGGTTCATATGGAGAGAGGCGGTCCTTGAAGTATTACAGTCCTGAGCTTCTAAGTAGTGTGGACAGTTTGTCCCTCCTTGTGTAAATGAAATGTTAAAAGCTACTATCAGTCTTATGTAATAGTTCCTACATTTAGTTATTGTTACATGCATGTTGAGAATGTATTGGCTTATCTGGAATTCCTGCTGCCTTAAACTGAAATGGATCTGAGCAGTTGTTGTTTGATGTGAAGCGGGGAACCTGTGGCCTTCCAGAAGTCATTAGATTACAACTCTCACCATCCCTGACCATTGACTAATAATAATAATAATAATAATAATAATAATAATAATAATAATAATAGAAGCTGTCTGCCAGTATATTATTGATCCAAATAGTAACAACTGTTGTAACCATTATTGATGCCTGAAAAGCCATGAACTTCATTTTTCCAAGGCTACACCCAAAACCCAGACATTTCTGTCCGAGCTCTGTCTCAGGCATACAGAATCTGCTCGGGTCTGCCAAGTTTTGCTGCGGCTTTGGCTCTAGTTCTGAACACAGTCATTAATTGGGTCACTGGAGTAACTGCATTAAGTATTTGGGACCTGTTTACCTGAGGGACTGCTTGGTCCCATTTGTGCCTATCTGACAGCTTTGATCTGTGGAACATGTGCTTTTTAGAAATGTCATATAATGCCCATTCTACATTTGCAAAGAGTTGAGCTTTCAGCATGGTAACACCTATGTTTTGGAACTCTCTGCTTAGTGATGTTATGTAGACATCTCCAGGTGTTTTTGATGCCTGCTGAAAACTCTTTCCTTTCACCAGATCTCTGATTTAGTTTTGTATGTTTGTTTTTAAAAATGTGTTTCTGACTTTTATCTGCTTTATTGATTTTCTTACATACACCTCTTAAGATAGTGTTTCAATTTAAAAAAAAATTATAGATTTTTTTCTAACTAATTAAAAGTTGGTGTCCATAACTCTTGTACAGCAATATGTCCATAACTCTTGTACAGCAATACATGGGGCTGCCTCTGAAGACGGTTCAGAAACTTGAGCTGGTGCAAAATGCAAAATGGGCAGATTGCTCAACAGAATAAGACAGTTTGAGCATATAGCACCAATCCTGGCACAACTGCACTGGCTGCCAATTAGTTTCTGGACTCAATTCAAAGTGCCTATAAAGCCTACAGAGCTCAGGACCTCAATATCATAAGGATCACCTTGCCTTGTATGAACTGACCCAGACCCTGCACTTGTCATCTGAGGCCCATCTCTGTCCCCCATCTTAGAGAGGTTCAGAGGGTGGCAACAAAGGAACTGGCCTTTCCTGTGGTGGCTCCCAGATTGTGGAATGCTCTCCCCAGGGAGGCTCACCTGGTGCCATTACAACATGTCTTTATGTACCAGGCAAAAACATTCTCTTTACCCAGGCTATTAAATAACCAATGGCCTGTGGGGGGGCGGGGAGAGGACTGTTGTTATGACTATTTTATTATTAGACTGTCTGTCAGTATGTTTTTTATTACGTTTTTATCATTGATGTTCTGTAATGTGTTTATCAGAAGATCCCAGGGCGGTGTACAATATTATAAAGGGTGGCATATAAATTGAATGAATGAATGAATGAATACATAAATAAAACCCCTCACTTAAGGGCAATACACCACTTTGACAGTACAGTGGTACCTAGGGTTACAGACTCTGCTAACCCGGAAGTAGTACCTCGAGTTAAGAAGTTTGCCCCAGGATGAGAACAGAAATCATGCGCCGGCTGCAGCGGGAGGCCCCATTAGCTAAAGTGGTACCTCACGTTAAGAACTGTTTCAGATTAAGAATGAACCTCCGGAATGAATTAAGTTCGTAACCAGAGGTACCACCGTATCATAGTTGCTGCCTTGCTTCTCTCCAGAATTGGCTAGGCTGAGTTGCACAACACACAAGGCCCTGTGACATCTATCTATTGCTTTCCACACTGCAAAATAATCTGAAGGCGTACTGTATGACACACACAACCCCTTCTCAGGTCACTGAAGCAATGGCCTTGGGTAAAATGCCAGCAATTTGGAGGCAAGAATACAAACTCATGAGTCACTGGTGCTTGCACACATCTTGATTAGACAAGGTGACAACTAGCACTTAGAGTTGTTATTGGGTTGCTCAATTATGCATTGTAATGGCCCCTGTTAAACTCTTATCATGTCTCTCTTTCAGGTGGGGACCAGGGTTTATTAAACACTTTCTTCAGCAGTTGGGCAACTACAGACATCAGCAAGCACCTGCCATTTATTTATAACTTAAGCAGTATTTCGATCTACTCCTATCTCCCAGCATTTAAAGCGTAAGTGGACAAAATGTATAAAATCAACTTACGTATGTGGTTTCTCTTGTTCATATTATGTGAAGGCTGTTTCCAAAGTGGAGACCAGTCTGGTCTCTGCTTGTTCTCATAAGGTGCCACCAAGCAAGAGATTCAATCTGTTCTCAATTAAATACCTAAGCTATGTTGATTACAGCTGGGGGTGGATTGTATGAGGTCTTACGACAGCCATCTGGGCCAACATGTTTACAACAAATATAATGTCTTAACTTCAAAGGCAGGACTGCGGAACTATTGGCCACAGCCAGCCTAGCCCAGTGGCCAGGAAGAATGGGAGTTGTAATACTGCTTCACCTAGCTTCCTGATCTTTGTTCTGAGCACTTGTCCTGATTTTGCTCCATAGCATGGAGGTCCTGCAGTGTGGCTACTTTACATGCATGACATGGAATGTTGAAACCCCCTGGTCCATGTGGGAGGTGCCCATGATCCTGCTCCTTCCAAAGCTGCTAATACCCATCCTAAAACTGCATCCGATGTGACCCAGGGGTGGTCACCCCACCCTTAGTATAGGAGCCCTCCTACCGTCGCAATACAGAAAGAACCGGTAATGCAAGACGTAAACCGTTTTTGAATACTTCCCAATTGTCTAAAACCTCCACAAATGTAGTCCACGTTTGCTTGAGACTTGAGTGCCAACGGGACTATTGGAGAGGCCTGCTTTCAACCCCAGCCACTGCTGGGAGGGAAATAGGCTAGAACAACAAATGGCTCTGTTCAGTTGCCACCTCTGAATGTGCGGGCAAGTGGGCATTGCAGTGTGTCTACAGAAATGCAATACGGGTACTCCGTAAAATCCTTTGGAAAAGGAATGAGAATGCCTTCTTAAAAAGGTAATATTAAGACAGTCTAGGACTTCAGGAAATACAGTGGTACCTCTGGTTGTGGACGGGATCCATTCCAGAGCTCCAGTTGGATCCCGAGGTTTCCACAACCAGCGGAACCGTTTCTGCGCATGTGCATGTGGCGAAACCTGGAAAAATACCTCTGGGTTTGCTGTGTTCACATCCTGAAGGATATACAACCGGAAGTGTGCGTATCCAGAGGTATTGTGAGCTGTTGGACACTGAGGCACAGTGTGTGTGTGTGTGTGTTTCCTTTGAGTAGACACGATGCACAATACAGTCACATCCTACATTTGAAACTTAGTGCCAGCCTCTATGGGTCTATTCAGAAGTAAGCCCTGTTAGTTCAGTTGATTTACTCCCAGGTAAATGAGTATAAGATCGTACCCTTAAGTCCCTTTGACAAGAGCCACAGACCACATGGTCTTAGTCAAAAACATATTCAGCATAGTGTATCTATTTCCCAACCCTGATGTAGCCTAAATTATTTCTTTATGATGCCAGCCGTAAAGAGTCCAGATTTAAATTCTCCCTGGAAATTGTAAGGTTTAAGTAAATATCTTAACCCATGCCACTCATATATCCATAAGTTAATGAGCGATTTGTATGAGCGAGTCTCCAGGCAACATCAAGTAACTAGAGTTCTGTGGAGCAGCTAACGTAAGCAGTGTGTTCGGTGGCTCAGGTTCAAAATGTCTTGTGATCGCAGCATCATATGAAGCACTGTCAAGTTAAAATTAGAAGACTTATTCTTGGAAGTCCATGCAAACTGGAATGAATACATAGTACTGAGTGGTTGGTGGAGAGAATATCTGGCTCAGTGTATGGTATTGTGGTGTTGTGTCTTTAAGCTGTTGACTTACTTGAATCATGTGATACCTGGTTCCTATGATTCACCTCCTTTCTGTTTAGAGGTCAGGTTTGTTGTCTCTGCTTTTGGTGGACCCAAGGCCATTCCTCTGCCCGTTCAAGTGACAGCTTGAAAGCCTGAGTCTCTGGGAAACTTGTGGCTTTCAGGGAGAATGAATCTGAATATAAGATGTCCCCACCCAGGGGATTCAAGCTGTGCCAAGCAGTTACAGCTCACGGAATGAATGACATTTTAAACCCTGTTATGATCACATCTAATCTGCTGGCTTTTTAGAATGGAAAAGGGGATTTATCAAAAACAGGTGCAAACCTCAGCCTCTTAAATAAAATCCTTCAAGCAGTGATGTCAGGGTTCCAAATAGGTTCAGGTAGCTAACTTAGCATTTTGCTCAGGCGAAAAGGCCGTTGGCAGTGGACAAATGGGATCAAATTACTATACGGCAGGCCTAGAATGCATGTTACTCGGCAAATGAGTTGCCCATTAGAATCCTACTAAGTTGACCTGATGTATACCTAACAGCACATTCAATCTTCCCACATACACCAATAGGCTGCCTTTTTAGTTCGGCCTCTGCCCCTCCATTGCTCTGAGCTTGACTTTGGCTAGTTAGTGTATACACACAGAGAGAGAGGGAGAGAAAGAGAGAGATTGTCCAAATCATTCTATAACTCTGCTGGAAGTCAACAAGGGAGGATATAATAATTTCATCCAGAATCTACAAGCAGCTGCAGGCCTAATCCCTATAGTAAAATTATTGATGTAAATGAGGCTTCCATACAAGAGCTCGCCAGGTTTATCGTCAACTATTATTCAAGTATCTCCTAGACCAGTGAACTATGAAAACTATAGAAATAACCCAGATGCAAACTGTCATGTGAAACGACCAAAGCAACTTAGAGATGAGAAGTCAAAATTGAAAAGCCTTTTTAAATAACATTTCTTTTCTTCTTTTTCGGTACTTTAACCTGGAAAAGGTGTCCTGTATATTACTGCACGGGGTTTGCAGAGGACATCTTTTCCCTTCCATCTAGCCTTAAACCTTTCCTCATTATGCTTTAGAACAAAAGCACTCAGGAACAAGCCTCTCAGCTTGTATTGTTGCTACATTGCTGGGGGAAAGAGTGTTAACCTTGGAATATGCATTCTTCTTCCCATTCTTGCCTCCCGTGATACTATAAGCAGCCATGGGCTCAAGCAGGCAAATTCCTTCCATTCCCTCTCCCTTTTTTCTTTCTTTCTTTTTACGTTCAACCGAAAGCTTCAACACTCAGTGGCTTAACAGCTCTTGACCCTAGACTTGACCTCCAGACTTGCTCTGCCTGACTTCAGGTCCACTGAACATCTTGTTTCCTTCCCAAAGGGCAGGCATTGGGATAGGTAGTTTTGTATTTTTCTGCTGCTAACTGCCGTAAGATCTTCAGACACAAATTTATATGGATAAATACATTTGCTCACAAAAAAAATAGTATTTTTCTTACCTCCATATCCTCAATATTCTGTAGATCTTGGAAACTCACCAAGCCCTATAAAACCTGTATTTTTGAACACCTAGGAAGTCATCTGATTTTATGTAGAAATCATCACCTCTTTTCTGGGTGGCCTTGTTTTGCTTCCAAGCAGGCAATTTACCCACCCAGCTTTGCTAGTAGAAAGGAAAAGTTGGGGACCTCTGTCAGATCATTGCAATAATAGCAGTGACCATTTTGCATTGGGGGAGGTCTATTATTCCCCCTGTTCTCTGGTCCAAAAGGACCCATGTGTTGATGATCGTGTGTCAATGAGACACACCTAAAATTTCAGCCTTTAATGGGTGTTGTCTCTTTGGCCTGCAATAAAATAACAGTAACATTTTGGAGGTCCCAGGTCGCAAGGTGGTTAGATTGGTCTCAACTAGGGCCAGGGCCTTTTCAGTACTGGCCCCGACTTGGTGGAACACTCTGTCACAAGAGACCAGGGCCCTGCAGGACTTGACATCTTTCCGCAGGCCCTGCAAGACAGAGCTGTTCCAACTGGCCTTTGGTTTGGACTTACTCTTATTCCCTCCCCTTATGGTTTTGATGAGGCTGCATTTTAAATTGCATTTTAACCTGTATTTTAAATTGGGTTTTTTTCCCTATTATGTTTTTACTGTAATTTTACTGGTGTTAGCCGCCCTGAGCCCGGCTAACGTAGCCTCATATTGGAGGTTAGAGATGTGGCTAAACCTGGTTTGGATTTTTGCCCCCAAATCCACTTGTCAAGACTCTCTACCAAACCAAATTCAGCACTTGGTTGCATGCATGAGCTTTGTGCTATATTGGCTAGCATGCAGTTGCAGTGCTTGAACTGTCTCAATGGACATGCTGCTGTCCATTTAGCACAGTAATTGCTGTGCTAAAATGCTACATTCCTCCATTGTTTTTGATGGGCAGCTCTCACTTCCAACTTGGGGGAAGTCTATAGGGACCAGATATTTTCCACATCCTTACAATGGGGCATACTAGAATTTTCTCTAGACTAAACCGAATGAAAATTGTGTTAAGTTCTGGAAGCTCACAGATCCTTGTTGGTCCCCTTACACTTTAGTCTCTTTGAACTTCTTCTATATAACTAGGCAGCCACAGACTTGCAAAAAACAACCACCCACCCCATGTTATCTCAGGTTGTTTCAGTTTTGCTTATGAATAAACTATTAATCACTCATATATTTGTATATATGATAAAGATGGAGTTCTATTGTGTAATGCTGTGGAAGCACAGGAAATGTGCAAAACTCGGTAGAAAAGCCAGCATTTTAGGGATTTAAGGCTCTACTGAGCCTAGGGCTTGCCGATCAGGTCGGCAGTTCGAATCCCTGCAAGGGGATCCCAGCTCCTGCCAACCTAGCAGTTCGAAAGCACACCAGGGCAAGTAGATAAATAGGTACTGCTCTGGTGGGAAGGTAAACGGTGTTTCCATGCACTGCTCTGGTTTCACCGGAAGCGGCTTAGTCATGCTGGCCACATGACCCGGAAATACTGTCTGTGGACAAACACCAGCTCCCTTGGCCAGTATAGTGAGATGAGTGCCACGACATTTTATTTAAAAAATGTTCTAGTCCTAAGGCTGCAAATCAGTATTGCCACGCTATATGGTGTGAACACTAGCAAAATGTTTAGATGCTAGAATGGGGCGAATTGAAGGCTTGGTTGTCAGGAGCCCTAATGTCTTGCATACATCTTTGCTATTCACATGACAAATTGAAGCAGAATGAATTATGCAGACTATGTGCTACTTAATACAGGGCATAGAACAGTGTTTCTATTGGCACTGAATTGTGCCAAATCTCTCCTGCTTCAAATGGTGAGATGCAGCCTCTTGCTTCATATGGGGTTTCCTGCTGAGCAATTGCCCTAATACTTATATGAAATCCCGGTAGTGGTGGCTTTCTGGTGGTGTTACAACAGCTACTATTGTTTGTTGTATTCAATGCATACAAAATGAAGTTCTAGTCTTGGTATACTTTAAAAAAAAAATCAAATCAATTTAAAGCAGCTTACAAAGGTTAGTTACTTTTTTTTGTAGAACGGATTAGGTAGGCTTACTCCTGAGTGGAGGAGCCATGACAAAGTGCTCTCTTCTGCAGCCACCCATCAAGCAGAGCTTCTCCTGACAGCTGCCTTCCAACTCTTAAAATTCTATGATTTTGTAGGTTTGGGACAAATGCTAAAGTGGTTCACTTCCTGGGAAGACTGAAACCGTGGAACTACGCGTATGACTCCAAAGCAAAAAGTGTCAAAGAAGATGCTCAAGATCCCACAGCGATTCATCCAGAGTTTCTCAATATGTGGTGGGACACCTTCGTCACAAACATCTTGCCATTGCTACATCAACATGGTGTCGTTAAAGACACAGCAACTGGTGTAAAGGCGGTAGGTCTCCTTAATGTATTTAACCTGCCTTAACTGGAGAATTGTGTTGTGGGGGTAGGAGGATCATGTTCTTTGCGCTTGTGAGAAAGCCATTACTTGGCCTGAAACTAGCATGATTGCTACAAAAACAGCTTGCAGTCCTGCAATCACAAGGCTACTTAGGGATATGACTTCAGCCAAAATGGGTTAGCTTTTTCCTTAATTAATGCAGCACACTGGCTTGGAGCCGCAACTGTTAATTAGTGGTTGGGTACCAGAATAAGTTTAACACTTCTGGACCATGCTAATGGGCAAACTAAACAGTAACTGGGCCAGCCCTACCTATATTAAGTGATCAGTAACCAGATTCTTTAAAGGTTTGTCCCACATCCCTAAAATGTATTACTAGATATTACAGTTTCATACTAGTTTTTGCTAACAAGGTTGTTAAAGAAAAGGGGGTCAGGAAGCATGAACATAAAGTAGGATTGAATGTTAATATAGTAAGCCTTGAATCTTCAAGATTCAGCTGTATTATTTTTGGACTGTGTAGACAAATTGGTGTAGATCGGATGGCTGCAACCGCTGTCTTGACACTGCATTATTGCAATTTGGAGAGGTCTTATATGGTGACTGGCCTGAACCATATGAAACTCACTAGACTGAATTGTTTGGCATGGATCATTACAAAATGCTTACTGAAAACTCTGTTAATCATACGTGCACAGTGCTTGGTGGTAACACTTTCTAACTGCTACTTAACATTCTGTAAGCAAGTTAGGTGTGGTCCAGAGCACCATGGGTTGTATCCAATTAGGTTGTACTCAATGGCAGACCCTTTGAAACAAATGGACCCAAGTTAAGTCATGGCCATTAATTTCAGTAGGCATACCTGGAATGTGAATAATGGTGGATACAACCCTGTATCTCCAGTAGTCATCATTTGATTCTGTATACTAATAGATTTTTCTCTTTAACTTCAGATCTAGCAGGTTTTCTGCCTCTTAACACTCATTTGTGTACTTTGGAAGTGAAATTAGTAGACATCAAAATTGCCCTTTAAACATCCAGATTTGGCAAGATTCAAACTTAGGTGGCTTAGGACTCATGTGTGAAACCTCCAGACACTTCAAGTTGTTTGCAGTGCTTGGCAGCACCACATATGCAAACTTGTCAAAAAGTGATTTTCATGCGGATGTGCTTGCAATTTTTTATCAGCTCCCTTATGCAAACAGAAGTGGCAGTTGATCTGCTTATCTCTAAATGGTGGGGTTGTACCTGCCATCTTGGATTTTTGTATTGTAATAAAACTAGAAAGGTGTACCTACAGATTCTCAATAATGATAAGCTAGAACTGTCATGATTCTAGGCTTTCCCTGTCTTAGCTAGCCAAAACTACTTGGCTTCTCATGCATGCAGTGCAGCTTTGAACACTTAAGCTTGGTATACAGAAAACAGTAGTTAAGTGCAGTACCTTTGGGTTGCAGAAAGATCTGTTCTTTAGCTATGCTTTCTGTTTCCCCTATTTCACCTTTCTAATGAACTGTTGCAGCTATCGGGCTTGGTCTATACACTGGCTTTCTCTTGTGGCTTCTGCAGAGAGGTATGAAGAACTTACACCTGTTGCTAAACTACCCATCTGCTGTCTCGTTGACTTGGATATGCCCTTCATTATTTTACAGCTCCTTCATTGTGTAAATGGTGCTTGCTGCTTTGCATGGGAATCTCTCGTTGGTTTTCCTACCCGCTGCTCTGTCGCTTTACGCCTTACCCCTTCTTACAACAATGCAGTGGTACCTCTCCCACTCATTCTTCTCTCTTTTCAGGAAGAGGTAGCGGAGGCCGTGTCCCACTTGTCACTTTCATCTGCAGCCGTGCCAAACTCGCCGCCGTCACCGCCAGCTATATCCTCAGAAGAGCGCAAAGAGAGGTGGGAGCAGGGCCAGGCTGACTACATGGGAGCAGACAGCTTTGACAACATCAAGAAAAAACTTGACACCTACCTCCAGTAGAGACGCGCTTGTATCTGCTCTACAGACAACAGCAATACAAGGACGTGTTTCACAGCTATAGCAACTAGGAAAGTCATATAGGGTCAAATTAAACTTGCTAGCAGCTTTGCCCACTGCTCAGCTGAAGGCTGTTGGCAGTACCGCAGGTAAGAACTGAGCAAAAGCTGTTGTTCTAAGTATGAATCCTTATCCTTGTGCCAATCATGTGTCCAGTAGCCAGATCTTCTCCTCTTGCACAAAACCTGTAAAAGAACTTGTTGGGAACAGGACACTGGACTGGCGTGATACTCCAGGCTTACACCTATAGGACTGTTGTGCTTTACCTCTTCCTTTCACCCCCCCCCCCCAAAAAAAAACCCCAACCACCATGTTTTGCTTGCTATGTAAAAATAAAGACTAGAGGTTAAGGCAGCTACAGTGAAGGGGCCTTACAGTAAGGACATCAAAAAAACATGCAGCAGCAATCTGTGTAAAAACATTGCTTTTCTGTCGATTCCAGCCTTATGGAAGACTTCTGACCAGACTTCTATGCACAGTACCTATAGCATGGCAGATACTTTTGTTCAGTTCTGTGTACTTCTGGGACTAGCAAACCTTTGAACTGTTAACCTGTAAAATGGCACTGAACATGCACAATAAAAGAAATCATGGTAAAACCTGTAGCACTGCTCAACTTTTGTCAAGTGGCAGTAAAAACTGTCCCCTCAAGCCTACTGCTAAACAGCTGTAGGCTGTGATATCAGCATAAGCTTTCAGAGCAGAGCCTGTGAAAGAGATTTGCTCACATATTACTGAAAAGCATCTGCTATAAGGGGCTGTTCCGGCATTACATTTTTGCTGGGCTAAAACTGGTTCTGTGTTCCGCTTAAGTATGGTAAATAGTAATGGTAAGATCATAGGTGTGGCATATGGTACGGAGGAGAATGGGAAGTGTCTTTGAGTTCCATTGGCTTCTCTTCTGTAGTTCATCTAAAACAGAACTAAATTTCTGGTTTAAGAAAACAATGGTTGCCATAAAGGTGTGGTCAAAGTTCTTACACAAATGCTGTCGGACACCTAGCCAACGAAGGACCTGTCTAACAGCCATCCTTTCATGGAAGTGAATATATTTCTCTCAATATACTCCTCGCCCATGTCAACAGAGTAGTGGTGCAAACAAGGCTTTATGAAGCGTGTATATATACATGAACCAGACTTGTTTCTATTCTGTGGGCTGTTAGCCTGGGTTAATTTTAGTGCACCATTAAAATGCCTGATTATATAATTAAAAATAAGTGTTTAACACAGCACAACTACATGAATGGCTCAGAAGGGTGGTCATATGTAAAGCTGACTTTAGAAGTCATATCTATTAAAAATCAAATCTTGCCCGTTGCAGCACTCTGAACTACATTCATCCAGCTATAACATGTCCCTGTACATTATTGCAAAGTGTATAGTGTTTCCAGAAAGCCACTGTATTGTTGCCAAATACAGAAAAGTGCAAGTTATTATATAGTACTTCCCACTAGCAGGCTGTTTGCTCATTCTGAAAGTGTTCAGGTTCAGAAATACCGTACATTCCTGAGGTAGGAAGAAGCTCTCTCTCAATAGTGAGAAACCATCAAGCACCATATAAAGGACTCCAGTTCTAATTTTGCTTTTTCTCCTAGTAGCATTATTCAAGAGGCATGTTGTTTTAAGGCAGGGAAGGAATCTGTTGAACTCCAGGACAAAACTATAACTACTATAAATACATGCTCAGGCATTTAAATGAAACAGGAATAGTACTCCCCTGTAACTGCCTTACCAGTTCAAATGTATTAAGTTTAGAAATACTTTTTGTTAGGAAAAAATGTCCTTGCCTGGGGTGGTAAAGGGACCTCTGACCATTAGGTCCAGTCGTGGCTGGCTCTGGGGTTGCGGCGCTCATCTCGCTTTATTGGTGAGGGAGCTGGCGTACAGCTTCCAGGTCATGTGGCCAGCATGACTAAGCTGCTTCTGGCGAACCAGAGCAGCGCACGGAAACGCCGTTTACCTTCCCGCAGGAGCAGTACCTATTTATGTACTTGCACTTTGACGTGCTTTCAAACTGCTAGGTAGTGTGGTAGGGCTATTCTAATGCTGCCCGCAGCTGAAAGAGCAGAGACTGTTGTAGGTGGCTGCAGAAAAGGCAGTGTGTGTGTGTTGAAGCAAGCAGACTGCAGGGTAACTCTGCCAAGCAGAGGGATGCAAACACTTTCGGTAAAAGAAGCAATGATTCGGTAAATAGAAACTAAAAATAGCCTTTGAATCTACCTTCTGTATTTAAGTAGTTTGAGAGTGATGAATGTCCAAAGACGGCAAGCAAAACTTTCACAAAACTGTAATCAACCACTCCAATCCTTTATAGATTAAGACGGCGGGAAGGTGACTAATTCAATTTTTTAAACACAAATAGCAAAATCACAATGGATGGTGGTAGTTTTAAACTAGAAAGCACTTCCGAGCTCCTACTTCTACATTCAATCCTTTCAGAAGCGGCCTACTTCTGCCACACCTGCAATCACTGATGGTAAAAATAAAGCAGGAGAACTATGGCATTAGTAAATCATGCAGCTAAACAAGTTAGAAATCATGCAGCTAAACAACTGTTTGTGCCTGTTGCTTAAATGGGCTATCAAGTGCAGATTTACCGCTCCTTGTCACCTTTATACTGGATACTTGTTTCTGCCAGACCTCTCTTGTATATCTATACTAAGCTCTATTGATAGGCCATGTTTCTTCTCTCAAGCGTCTATTTTCTGCTCTACATTCATTAAAGTATTTGGTATTTATCTTAGGCCAACAACACTACATCATTCTTCATATTTAACTACCACTCGTACAGCCTAACTACTGTTGTGACACACTAGTGTTCAGCCTTCAGTTTTCTCATTCCCAGCTTTTAGCAATGCTTCCATTTTTTAATGAAAGCTTAGACCAGGCATAGGGAACCTCTGCCCTCCAGATGTTTTGGGACTACAACTCCCATGATTCCTAGCTAACAGGACCAGTGGTCAGGGATGATGGGAATTGTAGTCCCCAAACATCTGGAGGGCTGAGGTTGCCTATGCCTGGCTTAGACAGAGCAAACTGAATGAGACGTACAGATTTGTAACATCCAGTCGCCACAGACAAGGGTTGTATTTCACCAGGTCTGTAACTAGCATTGCCTCTGTGGTAGGAGGCTAGACAAGTTGTGAAAGTGAAGAATTCACAAGTTCTGTCTATTGGGCCAAAACGTTTCCCCAACTTACCTGAGGCCACTTAATAAATTCAGGAGTAGGGGAGGTGAGCCATGTCACTATAACAACACTAAATTTTCCTCTTTTTAAATGTTTTGGCTACTTGCTGGATGCATGCACGTCCCACTAGCATAGTTGGATTTCACCATTTCTGTGGTGTCCATAGAAGTCTGCCACAATAAACAACTGCCATCATAATTTAATAGTATCTCAGCAAGGGCAGGGGAGCTATAGAAATGCTGATCTCAAGCTCCCATCTTCTCCACCCAGTATGGCCGATGGTCAGGGATGACAGGAGCTGTGGTCCAGTGATGATAACCTGCCTGATGTACTACCAAGGGAAAATTGTGTTCCTGTCTTGTTAAGATTCTACAGGGAAAGGTTACTCATTCTTAGTTCATGTTACCCTTTGTGCACTGAAAGCACTCGTCCATCAAATTATATCCTACATGCTAATCCTTATGAAGCCAAACAAACAAACAAAGCTTAAAGAAAAAATGAAAGGATGGAAAAATCTCAAATGGCACAATGATGAGAGGAAGTGAGTGGCTTGCTGGTTACAGAATGCTGCACAGGAGTACACCACACCTCTATGTGTTTTCTTCCGTGTTCCACTAGTTTTAACTACTTGCTAAGAGTGACCAGCATAGAATGGGGACAGCAGGGGAATGTTTATCAGCACTAGAGATTTTGATTTCTGATTAGCAGATAAGCTAAGCGATGGGTGAGAAGCTTATTAGATTCTCCTTGTGCATTTTTACAAGATCTGTCAGGAGCTTATGCCTCAGTTGCTGTTTACAGGTCATACTGTGTAGATAAACAAAAAGCATTATAAAACGTTAATGATTACAGGCATGAGTCTGCATAAGCCACAATTTTATTTACCTAGAAATAAAACTTCTACCAAATTACTGAGGTTTTACTATTTCAAACAATGCTATTTCTTGAATGATTTTGCAGCAAGAGAATGGAGGCAGCGTATCAACTCAGACAAAAGTTTACTTGTTTGCAGTAAACATGATTTCCTAAATCTGGATTCTAGCTGTACAAGATAGTAGAAAACTCAGTATATAGTGGACAACAATCTATAGACCGTTTTAAGTCATATCACTGTAAAATTAAGAGTGTGCAATTAACTAAAAATTATTTTACTTTTAGGAGTTTGGATATATTTAGATTGTTTGGATATAGTCTAGCAAAAAAAAAGAAGGAACTTAATTCTGGTCATATCCTCATTTTACAATCCTTTTCTACTGATGTAGACAGTTACAGGAGTACATGAACTAGGTTATCTAACTGGCATTCACCGCAGAGGCAAAAGCATGTTGGTGTTTGTCATTGTCAATCTGCCCAACACACAAAATATGACACTGCTAGGTGACTCATTTAACTCTAATTTAAAGAACAGTATTCTTTGTTATTAGTAATACTTGCCCATTGTACACTAAACACAATTCAAGAAAATTTGATAAAAGGGCACCAGTACATTTAAAGAACATGGTGATAAAGAACTGCTTTAACTGTGTTTTGAAGCCCAGGTGTTCAGAATAGTTACCATCTTAAACCCTACATCTGCAGTCCCAGGCAATATAGGATACATTGGATCTCCCCCTGTACTTCAGCATAGGAGATCTGATGTTGGTCCCCACTGCTGCAGAAACTTCTGTGGCTATGGCCCTACCAATGTCAGTTCTGATGCCAATAATACTTGAAGTGGGGGTATCATATCAGGAAGATTTTGGGACATGCAGGAGAGGCTTGGATCCAAAGAATCCTGCTCCTACCCAGTCCCCCAATGCTAGGGGAAAAAAATACTCCACCTGAGGAGCTAACAAAAATCTTTCTTTTATTTCCCAGGGAAATGGTGGCCAGGAGGGAAGTGTGGATAGAAAGAAAAATGAGAGTAATTAAAGTTCTCATCTGTCCTAAAATTGAGAGCCACTGTGCCTTAGGAATGCAGCCTAAAATTAATAATAATAATAATAATAATAATAATAATAATAATGGTGGTAGCTGCATCAGTCTGCTTATTACATGGCACATCTTATGCCAATGATGATTTAACAGAGTAGTTCTAAAGCTATGTACACACTGACTGAACAAGTAACATCAGGTCGGCTGTCTTTAAATTAGCTGGGCCTAACATCTCAAGTTATAAATCCATCAAAGTCTTGATTTCGTTAATTTTTGTTTCACTAGAAGATTTCTTGTTTCCAAAGGCTCCAGTCGCAAGTTCTTTCTTCTTCTCCTGGATTTTCAGCATGTTTTCCTCTACTGAGTTCTTCACAATGAACTAAATGTGTTTTTTTAAGAAAATGTCAAACAAAAGAAAAAAGGAAATTCACTGCTATCATACTACTTTTCCAAAGGTACTTTAAATATATTACTGAAAATGTGCTATCCTAAAGTGTGATTCATTTACTATGATGTGAAGAAGTAAGAATAGCAAGGAGACAAATACTAGACCATGGGGGGGGGGTGGAGCTTGCAGCCCTCCAGATGTGAACTCTCAAATCCCATCCCCAACCCTTAGCCACGCTAAGGAGACTTGGGAGTCCAACAAGAGTTGCAAGTCCATAGGTTCCCCATTCTAGGATAAAGGTTCTCAAACTGTGGTTCACCAACCACAGTCAAATAGTATTTGTACTTGGCCCCATAGTGATTTAAAAACTGATACACTCAGTCTCACAGAACCATACTCACAAAACACATGCACATCCATTATCTAAATATCATTAATATATGCTAGTTTAGCTCAGTTGCTAGAGCATGAGACTCTTAATCTCAGGTTTGTGAGTGCGAGCCCCACGATGGGCAAGATTCCTGCATTGCAGGGGGTTGACTATATGATCCTCAGGGTCCCTTCCAACTCTATGGTTCTATGTGCTTTGATTTGTAGAACAAAAACCATGTTGTTAAGTGGTCCTCCATGAACTTTGGCAAACTAAGAGTTCAGGAAAAATATTTATGGAAAGTACAGTCCTAGAACTTACAGCAACAAGAAGAAAGTAGTGCCTTCATTTCTATCTGCAACTGCTCATCTAGCAAGGAGCCTTATGTGTGGGGAAGCTGTCTTACATTACTATGCCGACTTAGACTGAAAACTATCTGCGGACCCCACTCAAACAGCAGAGGCCATTTTACGAAACTGAAATCATGTCAGTGAGGGAAGCAAGATTCAGTCTGTTTCCCATCTTTGTGCCAAATAGTTAACTGGCAAAAGTTCATCTTTTTAACGCTCTTCACATAGACCCTTAGCTACTCTATGCGCCCTCTGTTGTTTCAAAGGCCACATGTTTGCAATACAGAAAATACGATTTAATTCCTTGCTAGTCCCTCTTTTATTATACTGCATCCCTAAGCACAACTGCGGACTCTGGGTTCAGCAGTATGTATAAGTGTGCTTGAATTAAAAGCAACTTCTTATAACCACAGGTGCTTAAGATAATCACCAGCTTACCTTGGTGATGACAACATCCTGCTTCTGCCCAAGTCTGTGACATCTGTCAAAGCACTGGTCCTCTGCAGCAGGATTCCAAGCCTATCAGAGATATTCAGTAGTCATGCTAAGCCCTGCCAAAAGTAATGTGCTTTCACATTTCAGATTTCAAAGCTATGATCACTATAGCACTGTGGGACTTTAGTGTTTTACTAGTATGGCGTTGGAAGACTTGAGAATAACATATTCCATTTTCTATTAGTTATATACATGACACATCAGCCCATCAGCCCATTTCTTGGTGACAAACTGCCTATCCCATCAAGTTGCCTGGAATAAGGAGTATTCTTGAAGATAAATGGATTTCTGATTATAGTTAAGCTAGAATACAAAGGCTCTCCGGGGGAGCCCATTCACTTCCATAAGATATAAAGCCTTTAAAGATGACTGGGGGAGGAATGAACTGATACAATTTCACTTTTTCTTATAAGGATAATAGCAGGCACACAACTCCTGATCTTGAAGGGGTATGAATGGAATGATTATGTCCCCCTGATCAGCCTCCACCAGCAAGGAGCATCTCAACATACATATCCCAAATGCCAGGTAGATAGCATTTCCAACAGCAGTAACCAGCAGAAATCCCTGAGAGGAGAGGCTGTGCAAACCTGCTGTCATCATGTTACAAGAGGCCCAATTTGAGCCTTTTTGCTGATCCAACTTTGGAACTGGGACAGCAAAGGGACTTTTTTCCTCCCTGCTCCACAACTTCTACTCCTGAAAATGCACACGCATCAAACCGCACCTCTGCCAGCCAGAGATTAGGATCGCTCCCTTAGCTTTTCAAGTTAACTTATGCACATTTGCAATCAGCAGCTTTATTACAGGTTTTCTACCACAGCTAACCTGATGGGGGAAAACCTGTGTTTTTTGCGGCAGTTAACAGCACCCTTATCACTTTCTTTTGCCATTATCTAGCTGCTAAAAATGAATTTCGCATTCCTTCTTTTATTTCTAGGATGTGTTGCAGAGCCAGTAAATATCACACTGATTGACTCGTTTATACTTACTGGATCCATTAAAAATACTTGTGAAGCTGCTGTGAGATTCAAACCAACACCACCAGCTTTTAGAGATAACAGCATTATAGTTGGGGTCCCTTCTGCATTACTTTGGAACTGCTGAATTGCCTGTACTCTTTGTTTCCGTGTCATAGACCCATCCAAACGAGCAAAAGCAAACCCAGATTCCCTGAATCAGAAGAAGTACAACAGTTAGTCAATTTGAGAGTTCTGACCTCATATTGTGGCATGCTGAATTTTTCAACTTCCAAATTCCCAAAATGAAGGGTGCTAAAAAGTTATAACATGACTTCGGTTATCAAAAGATATTTTGGTTAGTATTTTGCTGCTAAGTAAAATGTGTGTAAAACTGCATAGAAACTTGCAGTTATATTATTAATTATAATTATTATCTGACACTTTCAGAAGGTAAAATTAAAATTCTTTGGTTTTCCAAAAGCAGTTTATGTGCTTCTTCATCAAATGTAGACTTACCAAGCTAAATGTTGTCCAACCATAAAAATAATACCAGATTTGATTTCTTCACACCCAAAAACATCTTTTTAAGATGCCTCACTGAAGAAATTTACAAAAACTAAGTTTCACCCCCCTAAAATCACAACCCCTACTTTGATAGGAAGTTTTGATTTTTTTCATGAGAAGTTGTTTTTTTGGGGGGGAGGGGCACGCAGCACAGCAGATAAGATAGTAAGTACTATGCTGAAGAAACTTAACTAGCACATATTTCTACTTACTTTAGTGGAATCTCTATTAGAGTCAGGAACTTTGTGAACTGAGAAACTATTAAACTCTTAACAGCAGGATTTTGCTTCCTTAGTTTTATCAAGGCATGCATCAGTGCATTGACCTGAAACACAAAGTAGTTATTTTCAGTTTTACAAACAACGAGTCTCTTGATTTTCCTGAGGTTAGTTTTATTGTTTCAAAGGAAAGCATGCATGTTCTCAGAGTCCTGTGTGCTAGACTGACCAATTGTTTCTCCCATTTCTTACCACGACATACCAAAAATAATTGGCCTCCCAGAGATAAAATAAAATCGGTGAATCTGGAACTAATATCACAGGGTACAAGAATTGGAAAGAAAACTTAATTTCCTATATAAAATGTCATTACTTAGGAGACCTAGAATCTCCATTTTGGAAAGCAACAGGAACTGTTAACACATACATGAAAGTAATGTGTGACTTTTAGGAAGTAGCAACCTAAGTCACATTGATAAATGGAATTAAATGTAGGAAGATATCAGGAATTCACAAATGTGCAAGCCTTGTATTTTCCATAGGTAACAATTCTTTCCAGTTATGGCCTCACCTCCCACTGCTTTCAGTGGCATAAAGCAGTGAAGATGGCTAATGCCAAGGACAAGGTAATAGAAAATAATATGGAGAAAGCAGAGTTCTTGCAAGAGTCTAGATGAATTGCTTAAATCCTTAATGAGGGCACAGAGGAAAAAGACACCAAAAATCAGTAAGGAAGAAGGAAGAAGTAGGACCAAGAAGACTGAACATAAAAAGTGGCTAACTCATGCCCTTTCCTGTTACTAAGCACAATCCATGTATCAAAATTTAGCCAGTGTGGTAATTATCTAGAGTGTAATGTTTTGGTGCATTTTAATGCAAAACGAATTAAGAACATATTTTGCATACCACAGAATAAAGACAATGAAGTGTTCTAATCTGACATTTACCTTTGAACTAGATACCCATTCTTGGCCAGGCTTTTTTCCACTATCCAGTTCCTCTGAAGGACATTCTACTAAATTTTCTAATCCAACCTCTTTCCTGCAAAGAGGACATTTGGCGTTTGTCTGAAAAAGACAACACAAGTTTATAGTTCTGAGAAATACACTGTTGTGATCTGCATGTTTAAAGGCTAGCTTTTGTATTATACTTAAGTTAGTAGTTCAGCGGTTTTTTGAAGAGGGTAAGGTTTCACATAGAGCAATATACAAAGTGAATACTACAAAGAATTAATCAGGGTGGCAATACTCCCCCACGAAAGAATTAAGAATGCCATGTAGGACCTGTTAACCATTAGTAGCATAATTATGCATTTTCCCTCCTCTCACCAAAAAACATGCAACAGCAATGAAATTATGACAAAAAGGTATTGAGCAAAACCTTGAAATTAAACAAGTTAAAGTTGTCCAATGTACCAATTCAGTCTAATGTGAAGCCATCATAAACACATGCAAAATAATAATAATAATAAATACTGTGCAGGTCAATACAATCAAAAGGTCCGAATCAAGAGGAATACATGCAGTAGAATGTAGAAAAGTCAGTAGATTAGTTTCGATGGCAATAAATTAAAATAAAATATAAGGAGTATTAAACTGTTTTATCAAAACAGTAGCCCTACTGGCCACTGATATAAACTGCCTTCACTGCAGTTTTGTAAAGGTAATAACTAACCTTCTCTCTCTGGATAACTTCACAGATACATGGTTTACAGAACACATGGGCACAGTGTGTTATCACGGGAAAGTTCAGGGACTCTAAGCAAATGGCACATTCTTCATCTGATCCAGAGCTGAGCACAAACTTCATTTTTTCTATTAATTTCATACGCAATTCTTCAGGGGTACTATTAGCTGTCCAGACACATACACAAAAAATTAAAAAGAGCAATGTTACAGGGTTAAAGTATCACAGTGCAAGATAACCACAAAGGTGCATCTATTTCAGCAGGATCTACAACAAAATGTTGCTGTGTATTTCATCTTCTAGTAGGATTTATTCTTATTGAAGGTTCCAGATAGCCATTCCCCTAACTAGCAGGTTATTTCATCTCTCTCTCCCAGCCTCCTGATTTTCCCTTTTTATTTTCCAGTTGATTCTCAACATTCTGTAGGTGGTGACCATAGTTAGTCCTCACTGGGCTGGGCTGGTGGCATTTAGGTTTTTTCGTGGAAGATGCCCCTAAAGCAAGGGTGTCAAACTCAAATTCATCGGGGGCCGCATCAGCAGTTTGGTCACCCTCAAAGGGCCAGTTGTATCTGTAGGACTATGTGTCCACTCTTTATTATCATAAATTATTGTCACTGCATTCAATTATTACTGTTTTTTGTAATAATGTAAGTAGTAACTAGCTCTGAAAGCAGAAACATAGTCAGAATAATGGCAAGTAGATATTCAAATGTACAATTATTGTACAATTTATTGAAAAAGGATTTTTGGTAACAGACAGTAATTTATTTTTTTAAAACATACAAATATTGCCAAACACTGTTTATTACACATATGGCAAACACAAGGCACTTTTTAAAAACTTTTCTGACTAGATGGCTGACATAGTTTTCCTGAGGTCAGTCCATCAATGTCTGGCGTAGCAATCCGCAGCCGTTGGATCTGTCACATCACAGGATGGCATGCGCTCAATATAAAAACAAGTGGAGGTTTCCTGAATACATGTAAAGTGGAGGTTTCCTGTGTAGAACGGCTGGCGCCGCTAGAGGGCAGACGTTCTCTGGCTTGTAGGCTGCCGCGCATGCGCTGAAGAGGTGGCTTTCTTGTGTCAAAAAAAAAAAGCGAGAATAAAAGGTGAAGGCTGGCGGCCGGCGGCAGCTACATGGGCCACATGACGAGGTCTGGCGGGCCGGATTCGGCCCGCGGCCCTTGTGTTTGACACCCGTGCCCTTAAGGATTGGAATGTTTTAGAACTTTTATTATCCCCCCCCATGGGGGGCTTTTTCAGCATTAAAAATGAGCTGAAAAAGTCGGCTTATATTCGAGTATATACAGTACACAGATCTGAATACTAAACAACTGACAGGTGCGCATTAATAGAAGGGTGACACACAACTTTTTACTGTGGAGTTCTTTGCTCTCCTGCCTTCGTCACGTGCAGATACTAACCAACCCATTTGGATCATCAGCAACTGCCGTAAATCAAGAAGTGTAAGCACCTGAGATTAAAGGTCTCATATGTTTTTAAAAGAACATGGGAATACTTACCTTCTGTATCACTGGATGAGGACACACTTGTACAGAGCCATGGATGACAACACAACTGTCTCAGCCTGAGCAACACACCAAGAACATCTGCATAGTGGGTCAAGACACTTCTATCATTGAAGTACCTGCAGGATAATTTTGACATTAAATAAATCAAGTGTTACAGTTTAAATACTTGAGCTGTGATCCACAAATCCTCCGAATTCTGGCCCAATTCTCTCTTGTGCCATAATAATTAGAGAACTTTGCAGGATTTGTTAGGTCATATTTACCATACCATTAGAGTTGGAAACAGTGATTTAACCAAGGATTACAATCCAGGCTATCAAATGAGGCACCTCAGTGTAAGGGGTGTGTAAATGTATGTGTATCCATTTTGCTTCCCATGTCATTTAACCCTCCATAATAGACTGAAAAACAATGGCATTATCAGGAGCCACTTAGTTAAAATCTCATGCCCTGTTTTGAGAACAGCATTCTGCCTGACAATGCAGATTTATTTGTATACAACAGACCAAGCAGTCACTGAACAGTTGCAGCAGATGTTCCCATTTTCTCAACCATCCTTTTAATGTTGTGAATGATGAGTACTAATCTGATTAAAATATCATGGAAGTTTGTTAGTACTATTCCAATTGCAACAAAAATGGCTAATGTGCTGGCCACTGAAGGAAGAATGGTTAAATTTCTACATACCGTATTTTTCGCTCTATAACACGCACCTGACCATAACACGCACATCGTTTTTAGAGGAGGAAAACAAGGGAAAAAACATTCTGAATGAAACAGTGGATGTATCATTTTTGTGCTTCATGCTGTGGCCACACACATGTGATCTGATGGTGAATTTGGGGTGACCCAATGCAAAAATCCTGAGAATCCCTGTGGATCCATGCTTTGTAACCACATTTTTGCACCATTGCAGCCCCAGGCAACAGTGGGTGTGTGATTTTTGGGGGGCAGGCTGTAGCCATGGACATGCTATGTGCTCTAATGGTGAATTTGGGCTGACCCAATGCAAAGATCCTGAGGATCCATGTGGATCCATGCTTTGTAACCACGTTTTTGCACCATTGCAGCCCCAGGCAACAGTGGGTACGTGATTTTTGGGGGGCAGGCTGTAGCCATGTACATGCTATGTGCTCTGATGGTGAATTTGGGCTGACCCAATGCAAAGATCCTGAGGATCCATGTGGATCCATGCTTTGTAACCACGTTTTTGCACCATTGCAGCCCCAGGCAACAGTGGGTACGTGATTTTTGGGGGGCAGGCTGTAGCCATGTACATGCTATGTGCTCTGATGGTGAATTTGGGCTGACCCAATGCAAAGATCCTGAGGATCCATGTGGATCCATGCTTTGTAACCACGTTTTTGCACCATTGCAGCCCCAGGCAACAGTGGGTACGTGATTTTGGGGGGGCAGGCTGTAGCCATGGACATGCTATGTGATCTGATGGTGAATTTGAGGTGACCCAATGCAAAGATCCTGAGGATCCATGTGGATCCATGCTTTGTAACCACGTTTTTGCACCATTGCAGCCCCAGGCAACAGTGGGTACGTGATTTTGGGGGGGCAGGCTGTAGCCATGGACATGCTATGTGATCTGATGGTGAATTTGAGGTGACCCAATGCAAAGATCCTGAGGATCCATGTGGATCCATGCTTTGTAACCACGTTTTTGCACCATTGCAGCCCTGTTTTTGCATCAGATCATTGCTATGTGATCTGATGGTGAATTTGGGGTGACCCAATGCAAAGATCCTGAGGATCCATGTGGATCCGTGCTTTGTAACCACGTTTTAAGTGGGGAGGGAAGGAAAAATATAGAAGGGACAAGGAGCACGAGAGGGGTGTGCGGAGAAGCAGCTGGCTAAGAATGCAGGAGAGGGGTTTAAAGGGGGGGAAGGAAGGCAAAAGTCCACCCACCCACTCAAGCCAGCCCCCCCCCTCTCTCTCTCTCATCTGCATGTTTT
This sequence comes from Podarcis cretensis, assembly GCF_951804945.1. Lineage (NCBI taxonomy): Eukaryota > Metazoa > Chordata > Lepidosauria > Squamata > Lacertidae > Podarcis > Podarcis cretensis. The sequence continues at coordinate 77,441,187 of NC_137174.1, forward strand.
CCGCTGCCTGCCGAGTCCCCAGACGCAGCAGCAGCAGCAGCAGCACCACCACCGGAGCAGGGACGCTCTGCTTTCCTCTCTACTTGCCTGGAGAGGAGGGGTTGCCTGGAGGGGAGGGGATTTCACTGCTCTTTGTTCCGTCTGAGCAAACAGCAACCGAAACAGAACAGGGTGGGCAGTAAGACCCTGAGGCAGAATGCAGGAAAGCAACAGCCTCCTCTCCTCCGTGACGGCGCAATATGATTTTTGCCATGCACTTGGGACAAACGGCTCCAGGGACCACACATTCGCTCTATAACACGCACAGACATTTCCCCTTACTTTTTAGGAGAAAAAATCTGCGTGTTATAGAGGGAAAAATACGGTAATCCAAAAACTTGGGAGTCTTAATATTGCACACGTGCGCACACGCACACACACACACACACATACATATATAAATTAAAGAGTGGGGATCATTTGTGTAATATTGGAAAAATCGTGGCATTCAATTAAGTGCATTAGTAGAGTTACCTTAAATCAAGCAGTTAAAAGTATTATCAAGATAATAACTTAAAAAAGGAGTAATGTGAAAAATGCAGTTAAAAAATTCAAGTAAAACCACAAAAGGGGGGGGGAAGGGAAGTCTAATATATATGAAAACTGAAAATAAAATTTATAAAAATAAATATAAAAACTTGGGAGTCTTAATATTGCATTCCATGGAGTTTTATTACAATGGAATCTACAGGGCTGCAATCCTATACAGTGGTACCTTGGTTTAACAACAGCTTCGTTTATGAACAACTTGGATTAAGAACGCTGCAAACCCAGAAGTAGGTGTTTTGGTTTGTGAACTTTGCCTTGGAATAAGAACATGTTTCGCTTCCTGTTGAGTGTGTTCCATTTGTAAATTGAGTCCCCCGCTGCTATGGGAAAGCACGCCTTGGTTTAAGAATGCTTTGGTTTAAGAACGGACTTCTGGAACGGATTAAGTTCATAAACCAAGGTACCACTATATACACTTACCTCGGAGTTAAGCCCTACTGAATCCAACAGGCCTTATTTCTGAGTTGACGTATTTGGTATTGCATTATAAGACATGCAAGATAAAAAATCAGACTACAACAATTACTGAATGCAACCTAATGGAATTCTGTTCTTCCGCTTAACAGCTGGCACTATTTACCTCTTAACAGCAGCAATGCTCTCGTTTTTCACAGAATGATACATTTGGCTCTCTTCATCTGTAAGTGTAATATGCTGAATGAATACTTTGCGTTCCGGGAGCTTCAAAACTGGCTTCCCTTTAACTTTGCTTGTTTTAGTTCTTCGAAGTGTAATGCTGTTAATTAGGGATTGTAAACGCCTAGCAGGACAAAAGAAGCACCCGTGAGGCTTTAACATCAGATATATTTTATATCTCAGTCGCACAGTCTTGTATACCCAGTGAAAACTGCAAATTTTCTGTATTTTACTAAAAGGACTTTAAATGAAGTCTGTATTCTTGACATAGCATTCAGTTTATGTATAACCCATGTACTTAACTTTACAAAATGTACTTATCAAGGATACGTATTAGAAAACTAGAAACTAGAAACATTTTATACTTAAGCCCTCCTTGATCTCCCATAGTGACAGGACGCTGGATTGTTCTGTGCCACCAGTCTCTATCTGTAAAAGGCTTCAGCTTTAAAAAGGAAAGAAGAGACCACAAATCCTTTAAGGAATTCTGAATAGGTGTGCCTAAAAGGAAGAAGAAAGACAAAACAAAAACATGCCACACATTATGATTACACCACATGAAATTCACTCAAAAACAAAAGTAAAGACTGGGTAAACAAAAAGTATCCTTGTACAAGTATAAAAAACTTGCCAAAAATTATTTTGGCATTTGTATCAATGTATCAGCTTGAATTCTTAGGTAAATATTATTATGTATTATTTAAAAAAATCACACCAAAATATTGCTAAGTACCACTCTAACATTAGTATTTAGCTTCTGCTAGGCAAGTTTTAAAAAAATCAATTTCACATATTAAAACATTTGTTAATTTCCTATAAAGTTACATTTACATGAATCTGCCTTAACATGATTGGCTGACTTGCAGGCTGATGGAAACCCACACACTGTTGCAAAACTGTATCATCGATTATTATTTTGGATCAACACATTCTGGCACTAGATCCTAATTATTTTATTTCATGAATTAAAAATGGTTTTTTAAAAGCAGTGCCTCCTTGTAAATAATGAAGTCCCTCACTACTGCAAAATGCAACAGTTCTGGCATCTACTTTGCTTAGCTTTCGAAACATCTTTAGTCAGGTACAGTCACTACCTAAAAGACATAGAGCCTGATCAAAATAAGAGTTTACACTGGAAATAAATATTCTTGGGCTTAAACTGCATTGATGCATTTGTTTACAAAGCTGCTTTTTCATTTTAATATTAATGTCAACTTCAATACTCCACTATAATCAGCAAGTTAAAAATGGGCTGGATCTCTGGATCATCAGCCCATATAACAGGGTTGGCAGAAGCTGACTTTTCAGCCTATTGTTTCTCCCACCAGTCCTCAATAAATGCTTCCCCGAGAGTTGGATATGATGTGGCAGAAGAAAAGGGTGCGATGGCTGGAATTTCTCAGCCTAGGTTTCCCGGTTCAAACTATTATTCAGTTGTATAATTAAGTGAAAATTTAAACTTTAAGGCCAGGAACAATTGTTGTCCTGGGAGAGATGCTTTCTTTAATCTAAGTTTATGGGTTTGATCCCAGTAGTCCATTAAAACTAAACAGTGCTAAGAATTTGAATCTAGTCCAACCATGGCTTCAAATCGGGTTTTAACAGTAACACCATCAGTTCATGAACTAATTTCTTCACTGTTTGATGAGCAATTGAACTCTTCAGAACAGGAAGCAGCCACTTTGGCTGCATTTTTGCAGCAGGAATTTATGACTGGAAAAGTAAAAGCAGTGCTGGAGGTAGGCAGAAAAATACAATAGAAAAGGTGCTTGCTCTCAGAGAGGTATAATCTGAAAGTGAGAAAATGTCTGCATATGCACTACAAATGCAGTTTTTTCCAGCAAAGACATTCATACCGCCCCCTGAGCAACATCAGGCACTCAAAGCAGGAACAGCACTTCCATTGGAATAGGACAGTAGTTTTGGCTGCTTCTCTGGGTGGCTCCAATGCCAAGCAGCTAGTATGATCAGAAGGGAAGGAAATACAGATGTTGCATCCCTAGCAGAACTTATCTTGCATCTCTTACATGCTGCTAAATTCCACATGCTCAAGAGCAGCTGCAGACAAGGTGCTGCTGCACTGCCACCCTTCCAAAAGTGGGGTCTCTACTGTTTGCCAGGATGGTGCAGGAGCAGATCAGAGTGGCAGAATGGCAGCCCAGAGTGCCACATTGACTCTGCTGATCTGCCCATACAAGTCCTGACCTTGCCCCATCCTGCTAAGTGGAAGCAACAGTGCTGTCAATAGGGTGGTGCAGTACTATCCCACTGCACTGATTGCTCCTGCTTGGGCTGAAATTTGCTAATTGAATGCTCCCTGGAGGGAGGAGTGCATACACACGTGCCCCAAAGCAAGTAGCAAGCTACAATCTTAACTAAAGCAATTTTACAGACTGCAAAACAAACTAAGAGACATAATGCATCGCAGTACTGTTGAAAAATCTTACTGAAATCAGCATAACTCTTATAGTCAATTAACACATTGCTGCAGTGTTCTCCCTTTGGCATAATTACCTGTCAAAATCCATCTTCTTTGTGCATCTAGGTCCAGTACAGCTTTTGTCTGTTGAGCATTTGGATTTCGTATTGTGTGTCCTTCATCCAACACCACTCTCAGCCATTTTAATTTGTGTAAAGGGCTATTACCTCTGGCCTAGAACAAAATTTAAATAATGGCTGTAGTACTTTAAGGATATAAGTAAACTCTGTAAAATAAGCAGCGACTTAAAAAAAAATAAAAAGAAACCATTTTGCTTTCATTCTCTATTCCAGAAGAATATATGTAACCTTTATGAAGAGGAATAGAGGAAGTCAGCTACATCAAGCGTGCATGAAGGCCTGGAAGCCAAATCACTTTTGCTGCTTCACTGAAAATCCAACCCAATTAATGCAAGAGGCATTATAAGGACAATTTCAACCAATAAAAATACTCAAGGAAGGTGTGTGGCCTAGAAAGAGCCCCACAAGCCAGATAAGAGGGACCTGGAGGGCCACACTTGCCCCCAGATCACAGGTGTGTGTATGTACACACACACACACAGTGTAAGATATGGGAAATTATTTGAATGGCTTAAATACAGCATGCTCTACTTACAGTTCACATCTAAAGCAGATACTACACAGATCTGTTAAATTTATTCCCATGACAGTCATCAGAACGTAACAATAGAACTGTTAGTCATATGATTTAAAATAAAGCAGCAGCTAAGCAACTGGAGTTTTGTCTTTAAGGGACAGAGAAAACAGAAGTGTAATACAGGCCCTATTTCACTCCAGAAAGAGCTTTTGTTTATTTAATAGGATTACAATCACTAAACTACTAAGCAGTTTACATAACATATAAAGTTGACCAAAAATAAAATCTAAACATAAACAGAATAAGTAGTTTCAAATATATATATAACACACACACACACACACACATTACAAAATAAAATTGCATAATAAAATACACATCCAATTTACATGACTGGACATGCTTGCCTAAACAAAAACATTTTTAGCAGGTGCCAAAAACAGTTCAGTATTTTACAAGTGTTTCCATTGGAGCTGTATGAGAAAAAACAAAGTTTTCTACTCTATTTCCAAGGGTGAGCACCCACATCAAGATGCAATTAATAATATCACCTAAGAAATGGGCAGAGGAAGGCAAGATTGTGTCAGCTGCTTAAACAGACAAAAAAGTCACAGCCACCAAGCACTTCACCACCACACATAGTCCCAGTATTACTATCCAGTCTGAGCTGTATTCTCTCCACCACAATCACCCCCACTCTCCAAACATCAGTTGCAACTTAAAAATGCTGTAAAAGATTTGCTACTTGAGCATGTGCTTTTAAAACTGCTATACTGCTACTTAAGGCATAAACACCCAACGCACAGTGGATCTGTTTTTAAATGTCCACATCTACATTTACATAGATCAGTCTCCACTTAACTTCCTTAAAAGGTATGCAATTCTCAGAACTGATATCATTTTCAAGCTCTAAGAGCAGGAACCAAATGTTTATCTTTCTGTTGCCCAGCTGAAAAACATAAAAGCCTTGAGAGCTTCCAGGTACAGAATTTCACTTATTTTTACTACTCCTTCTGCAACAGCTGACTTAGAATAACATCCAAGTTATTTCCAAGCTATCCATTACAGTAATTTAAGCACTTAATGCCAGGTAGAACAAGACTCCAAGAGTTGTAGCCAACTAAGTTGTACTCAGAGGAGACCCACTGAAAATCAATGAACTCAAGTTAGTCACGTCCATCAATTTCAGCGAGTCTGCTCTGAATATGACTTAGTTGGATAGAATCCCAAAAAACTTACAGTATAATAAAATATAGCAACCTATATGAAAGTGCATCATAGTGCAGCTAGAGTATAATGAACACCCCAAGTATAAAACATTAAACTGTTTCAAGATAAAAGCATAGAAACCATTAGTGACTGGAAGCCATTAGAAACTAAAACACCTGGGCGGGAGTAAAAGAGAACATTTTCCATCTCATCCCACTTTCTACCAACTGGAGACACCAGAAAATATTAAAGCCTATTTTCTCTGTGCTTAGAACTGCAGATTCACAGAGGAACCCTGCCCCTGTAGTTGTCAAGTGCACCAGTTTTATCCAGCGCCCACCTGGAGAAAGAGGTCAAGGCTGATGATATGAGATGAGCGATGGCAGTTTATGTTTGGAGACGCCCTTCTGCAAGACAAAAACCTCCTTCGTATATATATGCTTGTTCTGAACTAAAGACTCATACAATGGAAAAAACAGATTACATGTTTTAAAAAAACAAAAGGAATACAATGGAGCATTTGGCATTGATTTGAAAAAAGCTTAAGACTACTAGGTTGTATTTTAGAACAAAAGTCAAATATTTATGACGTATAAACTGCTTTTCTTTATCTTGCTACAACTTTTCACCATACTTACTCCATAGTCACTAGCTAAAATGTTGTAAGTTGTTAATACAACATCCTGTCTTGAAAGTACCGCTGGATCTTTGCTGCGCTCCGAGCCATAGTAAACGTAAATGTTCAAGTGAACACCCGGATCCACATGTTGTTCAAACTGATCCTGAAATAAAAATTAACCAGATGGTTGCGATTAACTGATGGCTCAACAACTGTCGTCTGTCAAGAGGTTTCTAAGCTATACTACAGTCAGGAACATAGGAATCATAACCCTTGGTGCATCTAAAAAAAGGTAAAGGGACCCCTGACCATTAGGTCCAGTTGTGGCCGACTCTGGGGTTGCAGCGCTCATCTCGCTCTATTGGCCGATGGAGCCAGTATACAGCTTCCGGGTCATGTGGCCAGCATGACAAAGCCACTTCTGGCGAACCAGAGCAGCACACGGAAATGCTCTACCACTGAGCCACAGCCCTTCCTGATAAAGCACAGTAAGAGTAAGCCTAATTCAGATTTATTGAGACTACAATGGAAGTTGTTCTGCTGAAAAAAAATGGGAGCAACTTGCATACTATAGTTTCAAGGCTGGAGGCACAGTCAACATTAGAAATACCCAACCCATTCGGTTCATCATCAACCGCCTTAATTTATATTACTCTGGCTGCAATTCTATGTTTACCTAAGAATAAGCCCCAATGAATTCAACAGGATAATATGAATAAATATGATTGCACTTTAAATCTTTGTTATGAACATTTAGGCTGTATTAAAATTCTAATCCCCATATATCTTCACTTTAACATTCTTTTTAGAAATTAAGATGCCACATTTTTATCTTCGAAAAGCACAATTGTTTAAATTTAAAACCTACAATCCAGTTACTTAGGACAGAAAGTGGACAAATGATCAGTGTTGTCCCAAGTGTCTCTTCACCTTCATTTTTCTTATGCTGAATAGTAACAACACCTTTGAAGAGGAAAAACAATAATGTTTAGCAATGTAACATCACAATGATTACTTCCATGTAGTCCTCTTTAGATGTATCCAGTCAATTTGCAATTATTTACTATCATTTCTAATCCTAAATACAGTATGTATTATTCCCATTTTTGCTTTAACTACTGCATAGGAATCCAATCATTTACACCAGTAGTTCCCAATTAGCTAAGTATTGCAGAACCCCCTGTTTTTCAAAAACCAAGCCATGGACCCCTTACTTTTGAAAATTTTGATACCTCTATGATAGTTTTTGTTATATTAATGGTGCCACAGAGCCCCTGGGTGGGTTACATAGAGCTCCTGGGGTCTGCATACCACCAACTAGGAATCATTGCTTTATACGGTTCAATCAGTCCAGATGTTTCAGATGTCTTCCTTTCCTTCCCAACTATAAGCTTGTTAAAAAGCATTTCGTATTAAGTAGCATTATAAAAGGAAAAGCTTAATAGTTTGGATACCTTTTTTCTTTGTCTTTTTTGAAGAAATGGCTGGTTCCTCAAGAGCAGAAGCAAATGCTTTATCCTCTTGAATATCACAAGAAGCTGTGAAAATGTTTTATAACTAAATAGTGGCATACATTTGAAAAAAAGTTCCTGTTTAAATTAGTTAAAGTAAGATTATTTTGAAAAGCTGTTCATTCAGTCATGTGAGCACTCGTGCACATACTATCCGTGCATTGTCTTCTGGGTATAAAGATGAGAACTACAGGTTTAGCCACCACAATTAATACAGATATTACAGATCATAGATCAAAGATTATTCTTCCTAGCTTAGAGCCAGTCCTGATTCAACTAGACCACAGGCCAGTTAATTCAAATACCTAAAGCAGCCCATCCATAAGCAAAGTGTCAATGTGCAAACACACATTCACTTGCACCATGCCAACAACTGTATGTTATGCACCAGTATATGTTTAAGTTCTGCAAAATGTCACACACACTCTCTGTTAGAAAGGCCTCATTAGGATACTGTTATCAGGTTTCATTGGGAAGGGGGAACAATAACTTTTTGACGGTAGTATTTTTAAAGTACTAGCATCATACCTTTCCTTCTCTTTCTTGTTGCTGGATGCGTTTTTTGCACTTTGGCTGGGAAAACAAGAAAAGTGTTAACACAGTGTGGAAATCAATAAAGTTGTTAAAACAAATATAATGACCCCCCAAAATAAGTGAAGCTCACTTTCCATTATTTCTGTGTTCTGCTCTTCAGGCTCTGAGTCACTGCTTACTGTATACTTTGGCTTTTTGCCCATAGCTCTAAAGCATTTAGAAAGCAAAAGGATTACAGTGAATAGAGGATTTCACAAGCGCTTATCTGATCATTTAGATTGACAGGGTATAGAGATAAATTTACCAAACAGTAGCATGGAACAGAAAATATGCTAGTCACCAAACGGGCCAGAATAAAGATAACCTTGCAACATGTTTCACACATCTAAAAAACTCATTTGATTTTACTCCAGAAAGCAACCTCTCTCCCAAGAAACACCCCCTCTCTCACACAGGGGAGGGGGGAAGAGAACAGTTCAGAAGTAGTTTGCAATTGACTTACAAGAACAGATAAAATATGCTTACCTCTTTGGATGGGTTCTGGATGACTGAGATGGAAGAGAATCACTCTCCTTTGTATCAAAAGCATTCAGCTGCAGGCCAATTCTGGGTGCTTAGCAAAACAAAAAACACCCTATGATTTCTCTAATAACTTATTATTAGTTAATTAATTTAATTAATTAATTAATGTTGCATACCACCCTATCCAGTAGATCTCAGGGCAGTTCACAACATTAAAATCATGGTGCAAAAAATGGAAAAGACATAATAAAAATAAATACAAAATAAAAATAAAAGCAAAGGCAAAGGCAAGCCAATAATTCCCCTTTCCACAACACGTCATAAATTTAAGCTACTGGTGATCAATTAGGATATTTAATGTGAAAAAATAATTTCTTAAATTAACTTCTACTGAAAGTTGTCATCTGACTGAATTCAAAACAAATTTGATTAGTTTCCATATCAAAATTACCTTCTTGGTCATTTTTCACAGCAGGAACACATTTCTAAAAGAAAAATAAACACACTAAAATGGCATCTAAAATTTAGTTTAAAAACAAAACAAATCTTATGGAAATTAGTTGAAACATACTTGAAAGAACACGTGGCTAGCACAGCTCTTCAAAGTACCAGTTAGTACGTTTTCCACTACTTCAGACAGTTCCAGTTATTCAGATAATACACTCACCTCAATCAATCAATCAATCAATCAATCAAGGTTTCCCAAAATTTACAACAGTAAGCTGTAATTTCTAAAACACTGTATATTTTAGATCCTCCCTGTAAATTAAGAATACAGTTTGTTTGTTTGAATTTGTTCCTTGTTTTCTAATTGGCTGCTACTGTTGTCTCATCTTCTCCAGAAGATTGCAACATTCAGACCATTTTCTCTTAGATTTTAAGTCTCTTTCTTGCAGTACAGTACAGGGTTGGTACATGATGTCTACTTGGGCAGCACCCTCTAGTGGCCTTATGGATTTATACTGAATGCATCAGACATGTTGCCCAGAAACATAGCATTTTTAGGGCATTACAATATTTTTTGTTCAGAAATGCAACAAAACAATTCCAAATGTTAACTAATCTAAGCCAACTAGCAACTAGATAAATTTATACCTCTATGTACTGTTGAGAACAACATATAAGAAAAAGTATTACTTAAGATGGCACTTACTTTCTACTTTGCTAGTTACGAATTTCTGACAAAATGTGGCGCTTATCCTACAGAAGAATTTAGGCTGCAATCCTATACTTGCTAAGTTCCACCGAAATCAGGACACACAGAATTGTGAGGCATGGCTATTTATATCTGCTCTCTCTTATTCTGGACAGAAGTGATCCATATCTATGCAAATAACCTCCTTTTGGAAAACTGCCAAATCCTGAACCTTCTGGAGAGCCTTTTCTTTGGGGCTGCTTTTGGTAGCCTGGATAAAACTTACTGAACAAGAGGTGATAGAACACATTTTATTTACAGTTTTTATTTTGGTATTTTTTTTTTAAAGAAACTGAATCGTAGGGATGGCTTGGCTAAAAGTCCAAGTAACACGTAGAATTCAAATAAATTAAATTCACATATATACTGTATATAGAGAACAAGACCAAATATTCTACAAGAACATCAGTGATATATCATTCCTTCTTTCTTGCTTTGCATATCTGCATTATTTTTGTCGTATAAATATGAGAAGTTGGAACTGATACAATACAAGCAGGGGTCTGGTATTAACAGTAAATTACCTTAATAGGAAATATCTTCAGTTGATCACTTTTCTTTTTAACAGGAAGAGGTTTGCCACCATGGAAGTTGCTAAGTATCACAGCTATCGTAGTAAGTGTTTTACCCTAAAATACATTGAACATTTTATTAACATTGTTTCATAAGTTTGTATTATTTATTTCTTTTTTATACTGCCTTTCTCAAAGGAGCTGAAGGAGGCATACATGCTTCTTCCCACTTTTATTGTCACAATAAACCTGTGAGGTAGGTCAAGTGAGACGCAGTGACTGCCCCAAAGTCACCCACCGAGTTTTGCAGTTGAGTAGGGATTTGAACCCGGATCTTCTCAGTTATAGTCTGATACTCTAGCCCAGGGGTAGGCAACCTAAGGCCTACCGGGGGCCGGATGCGGCCCAATTGCCTTCTTAATCCAGCCCGGGAATCAGCGTGTTTTTACATGAGTAGAATGTGTGCTTTTATTTAAAATGCATCTCTGGGTTATTTGTGGGGCAAAGGAATTCATTCTTTTTTCTTTCTTTTTTCCAAAATATAATCTGGCCCACCACATGGTCTGAGGGACGGTGGACTGGCCCACAGCTGAAAAAGGTTGCTGACCCCTGCACTAACCACTACACCACACTGGCTCCCAGAGGCAACATTCTAATATGAGAATTACCAAGCCCATGTCATCTGCCAATATTCCTCCAAGAACATTTTCTGGCCGCGTTTTTTCAGCAAAGTTGGTAATTGTATTGTAGAAGTAGTTTTCCCTCTCTTCCCAAAATGGAGGCAACTCCTTGTTGTTCTCACGGGAAATCATCCAAGCCAAAGCTTGCTTCTGATGTGGAAGTAATGGAGTTACAACAGCCTGGAAAATTAAGGTGTTATATTATACACATTTTCGTAACAGAAACCACAACCTGTAGCTGAGAACTTACTAGCATTTTGCCAGTTTAACGTGTGCACTAACACACTATCAATGTGACGTGCTGGATATATTACCTTTGCTGCTTCTACTTCACGCGTTTTATCATCTTCCTTCAGATCTTCAAAGAGTTTGTCAAATTCAGTCTTGAGCTAGAATTGTACAGAGAAGTTAGACGAGGTAATATACCCCAAAGCTCTACTCCTATTAAAAGGAGAGTTTAAAGTTCTAAAGTACATTCAGCAACTCAAATTCTAACAACAGACATGCATTGTACCTGTTCAGTTGTCATTTGTACAGCAGCATGGACCGGAGCACTGTAACTTGTTCCAGCTTTGCCATATTTCTTGCTAGTCCCAACGCTAAATTCTGAAACTGAGTATCATTTTTAAAAGGGGAAGGGGGGGGGAATTAATCAATGACTGCAAATGCTCTCCCATCATCAGCAGACCAAAACTGCTTTATATTTACAGAGATTGATGTGATGCGAAATAAGAGAAGTTTAATAAGCTAAGAAATACTTCATGTTTTGCTTAAAGGAATTTCTATTAAGTTTCTGTATAAAATATTTATTTAACTTACTTTTTCCTGGAGGAGCTAATTTAAAGCCATGCATTTTTAGTCGATCAAGAACCGCTTGCTTATTTTCTGCTTTTCCCCAAAAACTCAACTGTACTGGCATAGTGAAAGTATTCTTTGCTCCAGAAGGAACAACCCTAGACAAAAAGAAAAACATTACGTTATTACATTTTTACCCTGCCCTTCCTTTTAAAAAACCAAAACACTAGGACAGCATACAGTGCACACAAATAGCTGGGGTTTTTTATCTTCACAACAAACGTGTGAGGTATGTTCGACTGAGACACTGGTTGGATCAAAGTTGCCAAGTAAGCATCATACTTGGGTGGAGATTTGAATCTCAGCCTCATCAGTTCTAGTTTTACCTATAACTATTACAATCTTAAAATGAACTATAAAAGGAGCCTAGAATGCAATGGAAAGGGAATGAAGGGGTAAGAAGGGGGGGGACTGATTTTAAGAGAGGAGAGAATTAAGCGAACCACCTGTTTCTACTATTTACATATACAATATTACTGCCGAATCAATATGTTAGTGTTGTTGTTGTTGTTTAGTCATTTAGTTGTGTCCAACTCTTTGTGACCCCATGGACCAGAGCACTCCAGGCACTCCTGTCTTCCACTGCCTCCTGCACTTTGGTCAAACTCATGCTGGTAGCTTCGAGAACACTGTCCAACCATCTCGTCCTCTGTCATCCCCTTCTCCTTGTGCCCTCAATCTTTCCCAACATCAGGGTCTTCTCCAGGGAGTCTTCTCTTCTCATGAGGTGGCCAAAGTATTGGAGCCTCAGCTTCACAATCTATCCTTCCAGTGAGCACTCAGGGCTGATTTCCTTAAGAATGGATAGGTTTGATCTTCTTGCAGTCCATGGGACTCTCAAGAGTCTCCTCCAGCACCATAATTCAAAAGCATCGATTCTTTGGCGATCAGCTTTCTTTATGGTCCAGTTCTCACTTCCATACATCACTACTGGGAAAACCATGGCTTTAACTATACGGACCTTTGTCGGCTTGTTAGTAGTACACTTCAAAAAGGTATGGAAATTCAGTGGCAAAAATTGATTAAATTTAAAGGTAGGGAAAACCTTGGTCTTTAAAACCTAACCTTAATTCTGCAATGCTTCAAGAGATAGTAGAATAACTATTACTTATATATCTGGTCTCTGTTCTAAACCTCAATGAACTTATCAATCTGTGACAGATTCAGTAAACCACTTCATGTTTGCGAGTTTGTTTACACTATACTATACCTGTTCAACATAAGCCACCGGCACAACCAGCAATCAGATACTGAGACTTCTTAGTTTATAAAGTTTGCTTCCTGCAAATTGTGATTCTACTTCCAGATATCCCACTTTATTAGAAACTAATTTTAGTGGCACAATCAGAATGATTCACATCATATAAACAGTAGCAAACTTTTATTTTTACTAACTACTACCAACGGACTGCTGTTCAAAAAAACAACAGGGGAAATAGCCCTACATTTACATACTTACCCCTCCACCACTGCCAACTTGTTGTCCATGATGTATGCCAATGATGCTGCCAGCTCTTTTTTGATGTGGCCTACCTGGTCTCCATTTGCATTATTTACTTTTACAGCATTCTTGTCATATGCGTTGTTAGGCTCTCTCTGGAGTGCAACCATTTCATTATTATTGACCTGCAAAATTAGCCTTCACGTTATTTAAAATGTACAAAATACACAATAAAATACACAAAATACAACCAAAATATCTTTAAAACACTGTTAAGGCAGTTTTACCTTTACACCATATATTTTTTGCTTCCAATGTTTTTTACAGTAATATTAAACACAATGAAATTTCAAAGTAATAAAATCATCCATATGCCATTGCTCAGAGAGCAGCTGAAATTTCTTTAACGTTGCAAAAGAATTTGAATATGACAGCCTGACTTGAAGTGAAGGTGGAAAGTGTTCAATTCATTTTGGAGAAAAATGCAAAAGCCCTTGTTCTAACAGGAAGTTTTTACAGTACTAGAAACATTCTGTATATAAGCTAAAGAAGGATTGAGGATTTCCCTCAACATTTCAGGTACATTAAACTTCAGAGCAGTCTTTAGCCTCAGTACCCAAGTGTATAATCAAAGTTGGAACATTATAATATGCTACAATGCTTCAACTTAAAGAAATACACTTCTTTGTACAATTAACACATTGGGAATCTGATATAAGATACACACACAGTGGAAGTGTGGATCTTGCTTGCAATACCAGTCACCTCGCAGAAGTAGAGTAAGGTCCAAATCTGTTGTAGAATAGGCTCAGTGAACAGCTCTGGATGAAGTTATACACAAAAAAATAAGTTCCACCTTGAAGATTTTTATATTACAAACCACCCTGCAATCTACAGATGAAGGTTGCTATAGAAATTTAATTACCTCACCTCAACTGAATTTGAGACAGAGGGGAATTCCCTAATCAAGGCACCACTATCAAGAACATCTATTTACAGCCTTAACCCATCATATGATGTGACTACTTGCAATCATACTTTAAATTTGGGTTTGCCCAGTTCACATGTAAAACAGGAGTGGGGCTATTTAAAAGGCAAACAATATTAATACCCCCATCGGTGCCATCACTCTTCCCCTTTCCTACATAATCCTATTCACAAGGAAGCCCTATTTACTTACTCATTAGCCACCATGGCTAATGGTCAGGGATGATGGGATTTGTGAGTCCAACAACCTTTGACGGACACTACATTGTCAAAGGTTAGCCATCCCTGAATTACCCGCCCCCCCCCCCCCTTGGAATTACAATTAAAGTGCAAATTACTTAATGCTTCAGTCGCCTCTGCTCATTACTGGGAGTACAAACAACCTAGTTATCTAGAATTTATACAACATACCTAGTTTTTCCTTTCAAGCAATCTAGTTAACAGTTACTAATTTGTATTCCTCCTGTACTTACCACTCCTGTATAATACCGCAATCCAACCACATTGCCTCTCAGAGTTCCAAATAAGATAGCTGAATCCGTATCTTCTTCAGTCACCATAGTAGCATCTGATCCCATAAGGTCTTCTAGGCTGGGATAAAATTCTCGAGTAAAAGCATTGTAATGCCGATCTCCATATATATCAGGATCCAATTCCCATTCAAAATTGCTGCAAAAAAAGAATTTTTAAAGAACTTCATTTGGAATTGTTTGTTACTGGAGGCAGGGTGTTCAATTGATAGGTCACTTCCTAGTTCACAGATATGAGCTCTTTTGAAATACCTTCATGGGCAGAAATGAAAGCTGCTCAAAGACATTGCTGGAGAAATGTTTTGATTCAGCTGGGATTAGGCTGATCTATTTCAACCTACCCCAAATGACTGGCTGTTGTAGGGTGAGGAATTAAGAAGGGGATATGGAGAGGCCAATACCCTGACCAGAAGCTGCACACTGCAACATTTTGTTGTTTAATCTGTACTACTTTTTTAATAATCAGAAGGAACTATGGTTTGTACACGTTTAGCAACCAATACTGCAATCTTTGTTTGACATCTTTGAAGTTGGCACTTTTTAAGCAATTCACAAAAAAGGGGGGGAAATCCCCCACACACATGTGGAATAAGTGTCTAAGTGAGTTCAAAGTCTCCCCCCACTACACCCCCAAATGTGGGGAGAACACAAATTAAACAGAACACAAATAAACCTTTAGCACAAACAGTTCAGATAACCTTCATCGCTACTAGTGTCTCAACAAGGTAAACTTGTCAATAGTTAGCCAACCCGCTAGCAATTAACCTACCCATCAAACTTCCAATCAGTTATGAGTTCAAAACATGTCGACCTTAGGCAAATCTCTCTCGCCATCTGCTACCCATTTATAGAAAAAAAAATGTTAGGAAACCTACTTGAAGACAGTACTGAAAAAATGATGAGTTCAAAGAAAGGAATGTGATATGTTCCACATTAGTCAATAATCTTGGGACTGAGACCAAGTAAGTTTGTGTGTTACTGGAAATGGTGACTGCAGAAATTACACTATTCTATACTTACTATCCCCTTTCTGAATGCCTGAAGTCTACTATACAGACCAAACTGAACATGACAAAGATATTCTATCCCAATTCAATATAAAATGTGGGTCGCAATTCTTTTTAAAGCAAAAGGGGTGTGCATATGTGCAGTAAACACTTTTCTCCTCAGCTGAGTGTCGCTACCAAGAAGTACACTTGGGAGAAAAACAATGGATGGTCGAGTAGCAGCAGCTATAAGAAGGTAAGTGCCAAGAGTGTGATGAAGGATTTGTTCCCTCTCGTGCTCTGAAAAATCAAACCACACACATCCTGCTTTTATAAGCAATTAGGGGAAACACGGGTATGAAAAAATAGGTCTGTCAGCGCTGCATCAATGTTACTTCCAAGATGTAGTTGATGCAGCACCAAACATACTTAGACAGGGGTGCCAACTTGAATTAAATATTGGGGGGCCCAGGTAAGCACACCCCACATTACTGACCACATGATGTGGCTCACACACCCCATGTGAATGGCAAGGTCCACCAACTGGGGGGGCAACCCCCTCAAATATTTTATTTGGGGAGCAAAGGGACCATGGTCCCTAGGAGTTGGCTCCTGTGTACTTTAAGAAGAAATGTGAGAAAGAAAGAAATTATTAGGCCAGAGCAAAGAGGTGGGTCAAACCGGAAATGCAAGGGCCAGGAATGAGAACAAAGTCCTTGATGATAAACAGAGTCCCGGGAAACACCTTCCTTGCACACATATATCGGTCAGGGTTAAGTTCTTGTGACACAGACCTTTCCTTTACCCTAGCTTAGTAACACAACACTTAACCAAATTCATTTTCTTCTTTTTTCGGGGGAAGAAGGCTCCTGGACGCTTGTTAGCATTTTTGCAATATTTTTTGCCCTGATCAGCAATATTATTATTAAATAATAATTATGCAAAACCAAATTACAGGCTGAGACCGCAGCACCGCGCCAGGCAGCCGAAGAGCTTCCCCATCAGTCCCAGACCAGCAAGGCAAGTCCTGCCTAAAGAGGCAGAAGGACCACGACTGGTCCCGGCCCCATAACTCGAGAGGCCTAGTGCAAAAGCGGCAGGGGGGCCTGAGGCAGAAACGGGGGGCAATTGCAGCCCCTTCAAGTCAAGGCCTCCTTTCGGGGAGTGGACGCGGGAAGAACCCCCCCCCCCCGCCCACGCGCTTCGTCCCATTTATGATTCTTCCCTGCCTCGGGGACCCGCTCCGCGTGCCCCCCCCCCCAAAAAAAAACCCCACCTCATGAACCTCCAAGCCATGACGCGGCCGCCGGACTCCTAAATGCCGCTCTGGCAACGCCCCGCGAGAGCGAGAGGACCGAAAAAGCCCGCCACGCCAACGTCGCCGGGTGAAGAACCTGCACAGCCGCCTCAGAGCTTCCACAGTCAGCCAACCCGGTTAAAGCGAGAAGCCGCAGCTCCCAATCCGCGAAGAAGCTGGGCGGGCCGACCTAGAACGCCCGCTGCCCGAATGGCTGCTCTTACCCATCACTCGCTTCCTCCCGTCCAATGAAGCAGGCCAGGAAGGATGGGCGTCCCGCCCGCCGCGCGAGAGGGGTTATGGAGGCGGGGCAGCTCGGGTTTCCGAAACCAAAAGAGCATGCGCCCTGAAAGAATAATAAGGAACGCACGTGATTAAGTAATTGCCGAACGGCGGCATTGGCGCCTTCCGCGTGTTTTACTTTTCTTTTGCTAAGGCGCTTGAGTTACTGCTTCTCATAGCGTGCCCGGTTGTGTTGAATATGTTATTGTTATATTTGGTATGGAAATCTGATGAGTGTTGTAGTTGTGTGCATGTTTTTTTCAATATACGACGATAATCCACAAGTGTGTGCGATAGATAGGAATCTCGAGGTCTTAGATATATGTTAAATGTTCATAAGTGTACCAACTAAGCACGTACATAAATCAGCACAGGAAGACCGACTTGGAACCATTTTTGATTCCCAAACTGACCAAATGTTTTCTCTGCAAGGTCAAAGGATAATGGAAAAGCCTCCCCATTGTCTTTTCCTTCAATGTCTTAAGGGTATGCCTGTGTTTGAATAGGGTGTGAGCCTGTGACATGGCCTAGGAACTAAGTATTTATCATTACAAAAAACTGGCCAGGCTCCCCAGGCAATCCAATCAAGTAACCTGCCAGACAGGACAAAAACAACAGTCAAATTTCTGTTTTAGACCGCCTTTTCTGTGATGTAGGTATGATGTATCTGGCGGGTGGTCTTAGGTTATACCCCTTCTGTGATGTATGTATGATGTTTCTGAGGATGGTCTTGATCGACAGGGTGGCAATTTCAAAAGTCCATATAAGGCCTTGCCTGCCATTGTTCTCGGTTCCTCCTCCTTTCCTGCGTGTGAGGGGAGCACCCTGTTGCAACAGATCAATAAAGATCAGGCTTACTAGCTGCTTTGCTTCTCAATATTCTCTGGTTGGCCTCTGTTATTTTCTCCTACCAATAGTGAACCTATGTAAGGACTCTATATGGGCTCTTGAATACCCCGTAAGGGAAAAAGGGCAGATTTTTGTTTACAACATGTGTATATATGCACACTTTATATATATATAAAAAGTGTGTGTGTCTGTCTGTCTCACACAAACATAAAAGCGTGTAATGGCAAAGGAGTCACTTATGGTTCATTTGGGCAGCATTCCTAATCCCATTTACCTGGGACTAAGCCCCATTGACCTCAACAGTGCAACGCAGCTGGCCAGAATTGAGTTGATCTCCTTGGTTGTTAGCTGTTTTAGGCACCAAAGGCATGGGCGTAGCCTGGGGAGTGCATGGGGGCAGCTGCCCCCCATCAAGTAAATAAACAAAAAAACTTAACTAACTGATCAATCGCTTCGCAGAGCTCAGTTCTGCCCCCCCCCCCCGCAGCATAAATTTTGGCTACGTCCATGACCAAAGGTGTTAAAATGTGAGATATAAATTTAAATAATACTGTAAACTGCAATTAGTTCGTTGTAACTTAACTTCTCCGTAAACACAGCAGAAGAGTGGCGCGCAGGCAAATTTTAGCCCTCTTTTGCTAAAACCATGCTGGTACTGCGTGTCTCTCGAGTTCTATCTTGCGTGTACAAAGCCTTTACCACACTGCTGCTTAAGAGTCGTCTATTCACAAGTGCAGCCCGATCCCAGCTAAGTAACCGACGGAGCTGAAAAGCAAGTATTCCTTGCAAGTATGTGCGCCTAGGGGGCTCTGATCCTGTGCACATTTTACCTGCCAACGGGTCTCGATGAAGAAGGGGGGGGGCGGTTCTTCCGATGGTGCTTGTGTAAGATTGCACTGCTTGGCACCAGAACTTAAGAGTCGTCTATTCACAAGTGCAGCCCGATCCCAGATAAGTAACCGACGGAGCCCAGACGCAAGTATTCCTTACAAGTATGTGCGCCTAGGGGGCTCTGATCCTGTGCACATTTTACCTGCCAACGGGTCTCGATGAAGAAAAGGGGGGTTCCTTCCGAGAGTACTTGTGTAAGATTGCACTGCTTGGCACCAGAATCAGTGCTTTCCCCAGGTTTGGAACCCCGCACCTTTCTGCGTATGCGGACATTAACCACGGGTATAAATGGGCCTCCGCCCAGGGCCGCTACACGGCGCTACGATGCTACCTTTGTGGGAAGCCGTAGCGAGGATCGGGGGCGCGGCCGACGCCTCCTTCCAGCTGACCGACGTGGGGCGGTGCCTGCCGCGGAAGCTGCAGTTCTGCCAACAGCAGCGGCCGGAGGCGGAGAGGCGGCCTGGGCGATCGGGCGCCATGGTGCAGCTGTACAACTTGCACCCTTTCGGCTCGCAGCAAGTGGTGCCCGCCAAGCAGGAGCCGGCGCTCTTCTGCTGCGGCCGAGACACGCTGCTGGTGGCTTGTGCGCCGGGCGCCTGCAAGGTGGAGGTGTTCGCCGCCGGCCGGCCGGAGCTCTGCGAGCCCCTCGGCTCTTTCTGCACCCTGGGGCGGGTGCTGCGCATGGCGTACAGCGAAGTGGGTAAGTGGCAAGCTGGGCAAAGCGCCCGAGAAGAGGGCGGGATCTGTTTCGTTCGTTGCAGTCAGCACCTCTTCCTCTTTCTCCGGAAGAGCTCGAGGCTGCACGTGCAGGATCGTTTCCCCCGCCGCCCTAAGCCCATGCCAATTTGTGCTCACAACGATCCTGCGAGATAGGATCGCCCAGTGACCTTCGTGGACTAGATAGGATTCTGCGCAGTTGCTTGTGTGGCGTGAGCATCCGATGACATTGCCGACTAATTCAAGAAGTGTACACATGTTATAATGCAAATGTAACTTCCTTTGGAAATTCCCAGAGGTGTACCCGTGTTAATCTCCAGCAAGATAAACAACAGTCCTTTGGCATCTTTTGAAGACTGAACAAAATCCTTATGGAGTACGCTTGGCATGGTCTACAATCTCTTGTGTATTTGCCACTCAGGGCAACAAATCAGATGGAGTGGTCTGTTGCTCTTAAAGGTGACACCATACAGTGGTACCTCTGGTTAAGTACTTCGTTCCAGAGGTCTGTTCTTAACCTGAAACTGTTCTTAACCTGAAGCACCACTTTAGCTAATGGGGCTTCCCGCTGCTGCCGTGCCACCAGAGCACGATTTCTGTTCATGTCCTGAAGCAAAGTTCTTAACCTGAGGTACTATTGCTGGGTTAGCAGAGTCTGTAACCTGAAGCGTATGTAACCTGAAGCGTATGTAACCCGAGGTACCACTGTATTGCTATTTTTCACTTGGTAACTCCTCAGCTTATGTATGGTGTACATATTGATTCTGTGTTTCAAAAATGCTTCCATTTTTCCCTCCGCAGGAGACTACGTGGTCACTGTTGAGGAAAAAAACGAGAGCCTCTTCTTGCGAGCTTATGTAAACTGGAGGTGCATGTCAACTGGGAACTCCCGCGTCTGTGTGCGGATGATAGGCCATAACCTGGAGGCATCCTATTCTGAAGCGTCTAAGAACCAAATTACAATTGTAGAATTGCCCCTTTCGGACCCCCCATTGTGCTTTTCCTGTTGTCCTTTAACTGGAGACCTGCTTGTTGGCTGTAAGAATAAACTGGTCTTGTTCTCCCTGAAACATCTGGTCAGGAGTCAGAATGTGACTGTGCTGGACTTCGAACGCTTGTTAATTTTGCACATTGATAACGTCACTCCTGCCGAAGTTGCATTTTGTGCTGGATATATAGCCATAACAACAGAACTAGAGGTCCTAATCCTTCACCTGGAAGCTGGTGTAGAAGCAGCAGGCAGGAGTGGACAGCAGGCCTGTGACTCTGTAGAGTCTGAAAGGTTGTTCAACAAAGGTTGGTATAGTATGGCACTTAAAATCTCCAGAGCAAGGCTTTGTAGTCCTTGACTTATGTTTGTTGCTGTTTTTTAAAAAAAGTCTTTCAGATGGAAGCAGAGGCTGGACAAGCTGATAAAACGTTTCCTTCTGTAAAACTAGCCATCATGATAGTTGAGAAAAGATTTATTTTCAAAAGCACTGCAAGCTGTAGATAGTTAGAAAACACAAGAAGTTGAATTAATTTAAGATTGGATCGAGAGCACGGAGGCAACTATTGAATTTATCTGTAGTGGCACATCACAAATCCTCTTGATCAAGTCTTTGCAGGTCAGCACAAACAAAACTTTAGTTCTCTCGATCCAGCCCAATGTTTGTATATGTGTTTAAAAGAACAAAAACAAAAAAACCAATCAGGTCATGCAAAAGAAAAAATAAAATTGCACTTAACCGAAATAGTTCCATCTTGGCATATGTTTTTTATGCACAGATCTAAATGCTACAGTAGCAGTTGTTTAAGTAAGGCTGCTTTTATTCTTAGGACACTGAGCACGTCATAAGTTCCTAACCATTTCCCCCCCTGGGTTATAAACCTGATTCTTTGCTCCATTTATTAAAGGTGTAAAAGAAGAACCTGATTCAACTCCGTTTGAGTCGGATGACTTTGTTATCTGTCAACAGCCTGTGGAGCTCTTTGGGGAAGAAAGCAGGCAGTGTGGAGTATCTGTTACTCTGGAGTCAACAGGCTTAGTCGGTGAAGAGTCAAACTTCCAGTTGCAATATGTTCTGTACAGGTAGTCAATTTTATCAAAAAAATATTTTAAACGAAGCCATAAATATATATATATTGTTATTGTTAGCATCCGTCTGTCTTGAGAGACAATGGAGTGTGGCCTCTGGGGCTGAAGTCAAACCGCTATGTTAGCAGCACAGCCTCGTTGATGTGGTCCAAAGGAAAGCAGAGCAGTATATTTGGCACCAGTTTGGCTGCAGGACTTGCAAGAAAGAGGCATAGCAAGCTGTCTTAAGGGTTCCACTCTGGATTTCTGTAGAGTTTACTCTTTAACATTTTCTTCTCCAGAATATATCTCCAAGGTAGTGGAGATATAGGATCAGAGTTTTCCTTCTCCTAGATGGGCTACATTCCCAGGTTGACAAGCCCCACCTGCCCCTCACTCCCCCCCCCCCCACAGCACATGCAGAAAACGCCTTCTTAACTATTGGCCCCACTATCGGATCCATATCCAATAGTACATATGTAACTAATAAATCTGGGACGCAGGTGGCGCTGTGGGTTAAAGCCTCAGCGCCTAGGACTTGCCGATCGAAAGGTCGGCGGTTCGAATCCCTGTGGCGGGGTGCGCTCCCGCTGCTCGGTCCCAGCGCCTGCCAACCTAGCAGTTCGAAAGCACCTCCGGGTGCAAGTAGATAAATAGGGACCGCTTACCAGTGGGAAGGTAAACGGCGTTTCCGTGTGCGGCTCTGGCTCGCCAGAGCAGCAATGTCACGCTGGCCACGTGACCCGGAAGTGTCTCCGGACAGCGCTGGCCCCCGGCCTCTTAAGTGAGATGGGCGCACAACCCCAGAGTCTGTCAAGACTGGCCCGTACGGGCAGGGGTACCTTTACCTTTACCTTTTTAACTAATAAATCATTGATCATTATTCCACTCTAGGTTAGAACAGAGACCAGTGAGCCAGTTTGAACAATTACATTTTGACTTAATATGGTGAGAAATGAACAACTCTTTTCTCACTGAAACACAGCCGGTTCCTATTTTTTTTTTGCTTTGCATGAGGCATATTTAAACCAAGATGCCTTTAACCATACAGTCATACCTCTGGTTGCATTCGCTTCATGTTGCGGATATTTGGTTTGTGAACGCGGCAAACCCGGAAGTGTATATTTCTGGGTTTCTCCACACACGCACAGAAGTGATCTGCGTGCTTCAAGCATGCGCAGAAGAGATCTGCACACTTTGCACATGCGCAGAAGCGATCTATCTCACACGCACAGTAGTGGCGCTCTACTTATGGACTTTTCTGGGTGCGAATGGATTGCGTTTGTAAGTAGAGGTATTGCTGTATATTCAATGTTTTGGTCCAACCATGTAGCTATAGCTGTCATCTTCACAAGCTCGGGGACAACTCCTCCCCTTGTCTTCAAGCTTAGAAAGTGGGACAGGACCATGGCAAGCAAAACAACCTTACATGAACTGGGCTCTACATGATGGAGCTGCATGTGGCAATAGAGATTGTGTAGCCCAACACCTTTGGCTCCCTAGTTGTTGTGCATATCATGCACACTTAGTGGGTTCAGTCATGGGACAAAAGCCAGTTGTATCTCTGTTGGTGACCATTTTAGCTGTTGGATATTCATATTGTCGTCATTGCAACCTATTGCCTTGGTCCCATGGGTTTCTATGTACTTGCCCGTGCATTGAGATGCAAGTTTCTGCCTCACAGCAGTGCTTCAGAATATCCTTACAACATTCTTCCAGAAGTTTCGTGAGCAGCTCATGCCTATATGTTGGCTTGGAATTGTTTCACCCGTCATGTTTCTTTTTAGACGTTTTGCTCTAGACATATCCTCCTTTGCCTTCTCTGGTGACGATGCCAAGCTGCACTCTCTCCAGCTGCTGCCTGTGTATGTAACAGGTAGGTTTATGACATCTGCATTTCTTCGTGGGCATCCACCACAATCTTTCTGGGGGAAAGGGCTAAGTAAAGCATTGAGAGCAAATGAAAACTGGGGATTATGGTTCATTGGGAAGCAGCCCCCCTTCCCCCCAAAAAACCCAACCCATATTAATGATGCAAGATGTGGGAAAGCTAGAGATTATGAATCTGGGTGTGAAATTTGTTTTTATATATGTTGTCAATTTTTATTATAGAATTGCTTTGAGCTCTTTCATGGGAGGTGACTTATAAATGAAATTAAAGGAATAAATAAAGGGGATTTCAATTAAATACATTCATTCAAAGCATAGCTTTCTAGAGTGTTTTACAGAACTTCTATGACATAAAAATCCTATTCCTAAAAATCACATTGTCTTTAAATAACGTTAGGAGTAATTTAATCACAAGAGTAGTAGCTGACTCTGATTAGATGTTTATATAGAATTTTAAATGGCATAAACCTTTAAAAGTACATTATTTTGAATTTAGCTTTCAATGCCTAAATGTCATAAGTAAAAGAGAGCTTTCTTCTGTATGGAATTCAAGATTGAATTTCCTTTATAAAATACTGGTATTATCTTAAAGTTTTCTCTTGGCTTTCAACACTTTTTATAATCTGTCGGTGCTTCACAACGTTAATCATACTCTGAGTAGACTTTAGATCTATCACTGCCTCTTTTTCCTTTGCTTTTTTGTGGCGCTACTGTATGATCAGACATGTCAGCATATTCTGTATTTCTGATATATAAAGCAGGGGCTGGAGGAGGTGGTCATGTTGGATCAATTGATGCTGGAATGGGTGTCAGGCAGGGAAGCAATTACATTGTAAGAAGAGTGTGCATTAAATGTTGGCTAACATTTAGTCAAATATTAAGTTTATAAATTTATTTATAGAAGCATTTATATACCGCTGAATCAGCAAACCTATCAAAGCTGTTTACAACAGTAAAAGGATAAAAAACATTGCATGCTAAGGAGTAAGTATAGGTGATGATTTCCTACAAATGCCAGCATTCCAACAGAGCTCTGTCTCATTACCAAAATGGCTTATCCTTTGACAATTTGTCAGTAAGCTGGAGAGTTACTTGATCAAATCAAGAGTTAATAAACGTTCCCATTATTATGTTTTGGTTTGCTTTCACTCTTGCAGAATAATACTCTAGTGCAGGCATCCCCAAACTCGGCCCTCCAGATGTTTTGGGACTACAACTCCCATCACCCCTAGCTATCAGGCCCCAGTAGTCAGGGATGATGGGAATTGTAGTCCCAAAACATCCCTGAGTTTGGGGATGCCTGCTCTAGTGCTTATAGGCTACAGAGTGAAAGAGCTTTATCTCAGAATTCCTAACTTGAAAACAGAAACCCCAGTGAATGTAACGTGGGCTGCTCTCTTCAATCACGGTTAAATATATTTCTAAAACATTCTGCAGGATGTCTGAGAGCTGATGCCTCCCTAAAGAAAAGGAGCCTGGGGAGTAATTGCTTTCTTCCTTTCATCTAGGGAATTCTGCAACAACTGGCAGAGCTGAACCAGCTAAGCGAGAACTGCTGAGTCTGTTCTGCTTTTTTTCTCTGCCTCACATTGGATACCTCTACACGGTGGGCAACTTAGTGGAGCTGATTTCCACCTACCAGTACTCAGAGAGATCCCAACAGGCCGTACTCACCCCGCAATTCCTACATGTTATCACAAGGTATTATAGCCATAGTTCAATTTAAATACTGCATTTTCCACACACAAAAATTGTGCTCGAAGCAGGTTTTTTTAAAGAATAATAATCAGTTGAAATACAATAATAGCACAACACATTGTTGGCATTTGTCTCGAGAAACAATGCAGTGTGCATCTGAGGGTGAAGCCAAACCACTGCGTTATCAGCACCAAAGTTGGGGCGGAAGCCTGGGCAGTATGTGTGAATATCCTGGGGTGCCCAGACACAAGGCCTGTCTCTTAGCCTTGCTGATGTGATCCAAAGAGAAGAAGAAGAGTTTTGGTTTTGATATCCCGCTTTATCACTACCCGAAGGAGTCTCAAAGCGGCTAACAATCTCCTTTCCCTTCCTCCCCCCACAACAAACACTCTGTGAGGTGAGTGGGGCTGAGAGACTTCAAAGAAGTGTGACTGGCCCAAGGTCACCCAGCAGCTGCCTGTGGAGGAGCGGAGATGCGAACCTGGTTCACCAGATTACGAATCTACTGCTCTTAACTACTACACCACACTTCAGAGCAATATATTTGGCACTGGCTTGGCTGCAGTAGTCCTAGAAGAAGGCACATGAGGCGCTTGGATAGGAACTCCACTCCAGATTTGTTTACTCCTTTGCCTTCTCTCGAACATATCCCTAAAAGCAGCAGAGGTTTAGGATCAGATCTGTAATGCATAATGGGTGTTGTGTCCATCACAGACCTGTTGAAATCAGTGGGTTTAAGTTCAGTAAGCATCTAGATATTGCAGCATGGTCATGGGTACTTTATAAGCACGGAGCGATGCAAAACCATCTATCCAATGGCTTTCTTTTTCTTCCCTAGCAACAACCTGCAGTGCTTTACTGTGAGATGCAGCGCAGCAGCAGCTCGTGATGAAGATCCATACATTGATACAACGCTAAAAGTGAGTGGATTCAACCCTCAGATTGGCTCCTTATGCCCACAGTTCACACCTGCATCTTTGCAAAGCAGTGGCAAATGACTTGCAACAATCCTGAGTTTCCTTTTGTTTAGTCCTTGTTGCTTCCATCTGGTCAGATAGTTTGGCAAGGGGATTTTGCAGGCGTTGGGGATTACTGTCCTGTAGGCCTTAAGCCTAGGTTGGAGGACCCTGCGCACCTTTTCAGGTGTTGTTGGGCTCAACTCCCATCACCCACTGCCAGATAAACATGTGAAGGCATTGTAACAGTGGGACGTGGGTGGCGCTGTGGGTTGAACTACAGAGCCTAGGACTTGCCAATCAGAAGGTCAGCGGTTCGAATCCCCACGATGGGGTGAGCTCCCGTTGCTCGGTCCCAGCTCCTGCCAACCTAGCAGTTCGAAAGCACATCAAAGTGCAAGTAGATAAATAGGTACCGCTCCGGCGGGAAGGTAAACGGTGTTTCCATGCGCTGCTCTGGTTCACCAGAAGCGGCTTAGTCATGCTGGCCACATGACCCGGAAGCAGTACGCCGGCTCCCTTGGCCAATAAAGCGAGATGAGCGCTACAACCGCAGAGTCGGCCACGACCCGACCTAATGGTTAGGGGTCCCTTTAACAGTCACCAAATGAAAAGCAGGTGTTAAAAACCTGTCTCAAATTTATGCTGGGCGGATTTCAGTAAGCGTACAGAGAAGCTTTACCTAGTTTTCTTCAGCAATCTGTTGGGACTAGAGGAGGAGATGGAAACCTTTCTCTTCCACTGAAGAGAATGGAGAAATCCTGAGCTGTTGCCAATTCCACGTTTCAGCATGTGAAAAAGATATGCAACTTACATACCTCTGTTAAACCTGTAGACCTTTAGTCTACATACCGCAGTGACTGAACCATGAAAGGGCTTATGTCAAATCAAATCAAAATAAGCTTTATTGTACTAGCCAGAGGCCATGACAAAACCATACAAACTCTGTCAGGAAAAGGGGGGGGGACTTATATAACACTGTAACTATGTAAAAAGCAGAGCCACTGCCTGAACACTCAAGATCATAAAATGCAGGTGCACATGTAGATTGAGAACTTCACACGGCATACAATATTTTCCTATTTAGACCCCTGAATCTCCCTTACAGAGGGTTTATGTCCTTTTTTTAAAATGTCAGCTTGGAAATGATCAGCATGCCACTCTGGACCCTGTAAGAAACTTGAACCTTTAATAAGCTTGCTCAAGATAACTAAAGAACCATTTCTTCACAGGCTTGCCCCCCTGTGTCCCTGGATGTCTGTGCCTTGAGGATGCAGCTGTTTATAGGGCTGAAAGCTATTTCTCACTTCAAGAACCACGTTATAGTTTTGACAAAAGCAGAGACCGAAGACATTACAGAGAGAAAAAAGCCTTCAAGGAGACTCCTGTGAGTACGGTAGTTCATATGTTCAAACACAGGCTGGCATTGGGACATGTCTGGTGGCATCAGTAGACGTGATGGGGGTACATGCGCCCAACTTTACCCTATTGTAAACGTTGTAAGCGTTACAATTGGGATGAAATAAACATGTATGGAAGTGGATTTCAGGGACACCCTTTTCACTGTTCTTGTCACCTTTTGTATCTGTAGAAGCCCTCCATGCATCTTAGAGCCAAGATTTCTCAGGATCCTAAAATGCATGGAGTTGCTTCATAGATGCAAAAGGCTCCCCCTTCAGACTTCACCACCTTCCAACTCCAAGGAAGTCAGGGATATCCCACTTGTCAGCACCACCCTTCCAAAAACATAAAAAAAGTTTACTTTAGTTTTAATGTCTCAAGAAGGCTCTTGATAGCATAAAGTACTGTTTTTGGGGGACAGGAGGCGGGCAGGTGTGGAGGATTCCCTGGTTGTGAATGGGGTAACTGTGCCCCTGAAGGACCAGGTGCACAGCCTGGGAGTCATTTTGGACTCACAGCTGTCCATTGAGGCACAGGTCAAATCTGTGTCCAGGGCAGCTGTTTACCAGCTCCATCTGGTACGTAGGCTGAGACCCTATCTGCCTGCGGACTGTCTCGCCAGAGTGGTGCATGCTCTGGTTTTCTCCCCCTTAGACTACTGCAATGCACTCTACGTGGGGCTACCTTTGAAGGTGACTCGGAAACTACAACTAATCCAGAATGCGGCAGCTAGACTGGTGACTGGGGGCGGCCGCCAAGACCATATAACACCGGTCTTGAAAGACCTACATTGGCTCCCAGTACATTTCCGAGCACAATTCAAAGTGTTGGTGCTGACCTTTAAAGCCCTAAACGGCCTCGGTCCAGTATACCTGAAGGAGTGTCTCCACCCTCATCATTCTGCCCGGACGCTGAGGTCCAGCGCCGAGGGCCTTCTGGTGGTTCCCTCATTGCGAGAAGCAAAGCTACAGGGAACCAGGCAGAGGGCCTTCTCGGTAGTGGCGCCCACCCTGTGGAACGCCCTTCCAGCAGATGTCAAAGCGATAAACAACTACCTGATATTCAGAAGACATCTTAAGGCAGCCCTGTTCAGGGAAGTTTTTAACGTGTGATATTTTACTGTATTTTTGGTTTCTATGCCAGTCAGGGATAGTTGGTCTTGCTAGTCAGGGATGATGGGAGTTGTAGTTCAAAAACAGCTGGAGGCACAAGGTTGGGAAACACTGATCTAGTGCAGCCCTCTGCAATGGAGGAATCTCAACTAAAGCATCCATGGCAGGTGGCCGTCCAACCTCTGCTTCAAAACCACAATTGAAGGAGACTCCATAGCCTCTTACTGATGTTTAGTAGGAATTGCCTTTCTTGTAACTTGAGCCTACGTCCTACTTCTTTCAGCTCCCGGAAGTCAGATAGCATCAAACCCAAGGTTTCTCCAGAATCTGAACCTGGCTGGAATTTATACATTGTGAACACAACTTCAACTCTCCTGCTTTACAGAGAAATGGTACCTTGCGCTGCTTTGGGGTTTTTATATATATATATAGAAAAAGGTAGCATATTGTAACAATGCATTTGCTAACTTCACATAAGGTCTGCAAGCGTTCCCCTCCCCCTTATGGTGTGCCCTGTTTCTGCCCTAGGTAGAGTACAGCAAGACCTATGAAAATGTAAGAACGGAGAGTTGTATCCACCTTCTAAGTGAGGCTCACTTATTAGTCAGAGCAGCACTAATGGACCCTGATCTGAAGGAATCGGCAGAGAAGGAAGACCTCCTAGCAGCGTTAAAGGAAAGCTGTGCTCTCCTAGGAGACTGTTACAGCAGGTTTGGATTTCTTAGAAGTTGTATCCAAAAATACTTAGGCTTGGATGATTTCTGTTGTTTAAACGTCTTGTATAATCTTCGTTAAACCTTCCTATATAATACAAAGATGTATGCATGGAAAAGCAGCAACTTGCTCTCTTTTTCCTGCTTCCATCAACTCCTAGCATTGTTGCTTCGTACAGCATGCCGATGGACATGCAGTCTCTGCTTTTTGGCCCAGTCGTCATTTACATAGGCTATAGATCGAAGCACTTCCATTGTCAGCTGCCTGCACTTCTGTAAAAGCAGATGTGGCGAACCTTTGGCCTTCCAGATATTGCTGAACTACAACTCGAATCATCACTGGCCATGCTTGCTGGGACTGATTGGAGTTGTAGTGCAGTTTTGTTTTGACAAGCAGCTTTTACATACTCACTCCCTGTAAATGAAAACGTAGCACTATTGGACCCCGCAGTATTGCAATTTTGTTGGCAGCTTGCAGATGAATGGGGTTATTAGCATCTTTTCAGGGTCTACTGCGTTGACACTATTCTGAAAAGGGGGGGGGGATCCACCAAAGAATTGAGGAAATGAAGATTCCTTAGCTGCAAGAATTGAGGGAATGAAGATTCCTTAGCTGCTATTCATCCATGCTCTTCATTGCTTGAAGAAGCATGAAACAAGGTTTAATCCTGCAAATCTTGTTCCATATTTATTGGAGAGCTGCTTTGTGGTCTGTAGTGTACTGTTTGGATAATTCCAGTGTCTTCAACATTGTGAAACTTCTCAGTTATTAAATAAACTTGTGCCTTGGTTTTCGAACAGAATGCATTCTGGAAGTCCGCTTGACTTCTGAAACATTTGGAAACCAAGGTGCAGCTTCCAATTGGTTTCCAATTGCGCAGGCGTGCCGGAAACAATTGCAAAAGCCGCATCGGATGTTCAGCTTCCAAAAAAAGTTCGAAAACCAGAACACTCACTTCCAGGTTTCAATCATTCGGAAGCCAAAACATACAAGTACCAAGGTGTTTGACAACCAAGGTACGAATGTAGTTACCTTGGTATGTTTTGTTTCTTCCTTCCTTCCTCTATTACAAACTTAAAAATGGAAAGGTAATGCTGGCGGTCAACAAAAGAGGTTTAAAGACTGTCTCAAGGCAAATCTTAAAAAATGTAGTCTAAACACTGACAACTGGGAAACACTGGCCAGTGAGCGCTCCAGTTGGAGAACAGCCTTTACCAAAGGTGTCATGGGCTTTGAAGACACTCGAACTCAGAACACAAGGGAGAAACATGCTAAGAGGAAGGCACGCTTGGCAAATTCACACCGTGATCAACTCCCACCCGGAAACCAATGTCCCCACTGTGGAAGGACGTGTGGATCCAGAATTGGCCTCCACAGTCACTTACGGACTCACTGTTAAAACCGTGTTGATGGAAGACAATCTTACTCAGCTACGAGTGATCACAGAAGAAGAAGAACGTTTTGTTTCTATTTGTTTATTCACACAATACATCAACAGGTTCCTGTAACTCTTATCTGTTACTTATTTTTGGAACCGCTCCTTGCTTTAATTCAGCAACAGCTGGAGGCCCAAATGCCCCTTACACCTGTCTCATAGGGACCTTGTCCTACATGCGGAAGCAATACTCCATTGTGGGAACAGGTTGGCTTGCACTTTGGATCTCACTTTGATAGTGGTCCTTCATTGTGACTCTTTCTTGAACATTCCATAAGGTATTCCCCCATCCAGGTTATTTGCTCCCCATCCATTAGGCTGTGCTTAGAAGTCATCTTGGTTTGGTTGCTACTCATTGAAAAAGATGAGCTAATATCAGCCTGTCAGTATCGGGAGTATAAACCTTACAAGTTGCAGACACAGCCTTAATCCTGGCATAACAGTGAGACTTGGCCTAATATGAAAAGCTTTTTATTGAAAGTATCTTGTTAATGCAAAGAGAGGGACTCTTCAGCTCTCTGGATGTTACTGGATGACAACTCCTGTCATGTGAGGCAGAGTCCCAAAGGGAGCCAGGTTTTCCATCCCTATGCTGAAGCATTTCTGTTAAGATATATGATTCTTCATGTAGGTTTGTCGTGTTTAGTAGTTTCTGTACTTCCAGGTTTAACACCAAAGACTTCCACCTTGCTCTGCCTTACTACAAGATGTCTGGTCTGTCTGTGACGGATGTTCTGAAGAGAGTAGACCCAACGTTTGAAGTTAAAACGCATAAGTATGAAAAGGGGATTATTTTTTACTTGTATCATTCCCTTTGTGAAGACATAGACGAGGAGCTGAGTGAAGTAAGACTATGGTTCCTTTTGTTGTTGTTGTTTCTCTTTCTCTGTAGAAGATGTCTTATTCTGTGTTCATTTGTGACAGATCTACTTCCATGTTTGGTGGCAGGCCTGAATTGGAAGCTCAGACATGTTTGCCAAGGCAACTTCTGCCATTACCAACCTCCAGAATTTTGATGTAATATCTGTATGCCACTTTTCTTTAAAGCGACTCATAACCATTGAGCAGGAGGACAGCAAACATTTCCATTAATGTAACTTCCTCGTGGCTTAGTCAATAAGCCTCTGGCTGGCTTGTCAAATGACTATCATGTGAATAACTTTCCTTTTATGAGAGTGAAAAGTATCCAAAAGTATAATCTGAGCCAGCCTTTGTAAAAAGGATCTACTGTGAATCTCAGAAAGCTACAATTTATACTTCACTGTTGCTCGCTTTTCTTTTATGAGATGTAAAAACTGTGTTGATATTTAGATCGATTTGGGAAAAGGTGTTACTGGTGGGGCATCTTCTAAATAAGAAGTTCCTTTTCTGAAAAAAAAGAGGTGACTTGTTTTTTGTACCAAGTTAAGTGGTATAATGCAGGTTGGAGGCCCTTTGCTCAAAATCTCTCTCCCTTGCACTGAGAGCCCTTAGGCTAGCCTCCCATCCACAGTGGTCCTCTGTATAAAATGGAATGATAATACAGTCGTAACTCAGAAGTCAAACGGAATCTGTTCCAGAAGTCCATTCGGCTTCCAAAACATTCAGAAACCAAGGTGCTGCTTCCAATTGGCTGCAGGAAGCTCCTCAGCCAATCGGAAGCTGTGGAACCCGCGTCAGACATTCAAAGAATGTTCGCAAACCGGAACATTCACTTCCGGGTTTGCAGCGTCCAGGAGCCAAAACGTTCGACTTGCAAGGCATTCGACTTCCGAACTACGACTGTACTGTCCTGCTTTAACCATTATTGAGGAAATTATGCAAAGTTCTAGAAGCACTTAGAAAAAGCCGTATAACTATGTGAAACTTTAGCACGTTGCTATCCTAATTGGGATCTGTGGATGGATGAATACTACACACCTATAACTCCCTAGGATATACATCAGGGATAAGAAACCTGTGGTCCACCAGATATTGTTGGACTGCAACTTGCATCATCCCTGACCATTGACCATGCTGAAGGGCACACAGCAACTTGTGGAGGGCCACAGGTTGTACACAGTGGAAGTGGATTTGAAATGGATGTCCCAAACCAAGATGCTTGTGTGTGACCCTGAGACTACCTGCAGCCTTCTCAAGAACGAAATAATGGCTTCAGCTGCTCTGCATTTTAAAAAAACAAACACTTGAAACAGATAAATTAGTATTTGTTCCCCTAGCACCCCTGATGATTTCTGGGCGAATTATACAGAACGTTCATGGCTAGAAAGAGGCCTTGTATTAAAAACAAAGCACAGCTGTTGGTTTGCTTTTAAAAAACCCGTCTCTTTCTTTTACCAGGAACTGGCAGCCAAAGTACTCCATATATTCCACCCTGCCGAGTCGAACCAAATACCCCAGGTCCTCTGCAGCCCTTGCATGAGAAAAGTGTCTCCTGAGATAGCAATCGAATATCTGCAGAAAGTAGAAGAGGTTGTGCCGTCCGTTGTGGTGACGCTAACCAAGGCTTCTATGGCTCTGAAAATGGGAGACCCCGATGGATGTAAAAGTGAGCTGGACAGCTACGCGGAGGTACACCCTGCTGGCTATGCATCAACATTTGTGTCAAGGTTGTTGTCTTCCATACCGTTATGTGCAGTGGGAGTGAGCAGAGAACCAAGGTTGTTGAGAAAGTTCTGTTTCCCCTTCAGATATACCAGGGGTGGCCAGCTCCCAATAGACTGCGATCTGCTCACAGAGTTAAAAACTGGCAGTGTTCTAGGTTCAGGTCAAAGTTGTTGTTGAGCTTTTTTTATAGGAGCCAAAGTAGTTGCGCTTCTTAACTGGCAATACAACTATAAAGGAAATGTGAATTAAATTTAAAATTATGAGGATTGTGGAGGGAGCGGGGGGAAGTCCAAAAGGATTTTGTATTATAGTGGATACGAATGTGTTATTTAAATTTGTAAAAGAAAAATTTTCTAAAAATTTTTTTTTAAAAAAAAGTAGTTGCGCTTCTTTGGGGGGAGCCAGTGATCTACCACAGACGTCCAGTGATCTACCAGTAGATCACGAACTACATGTTGGTCGTGCCTGAGATATACGACATGCTTCCAGGTGGCACGGGGTTGTGAATGCCTTGCTTCTCATGCATTCAGGGTTTTTTGCAGCATCCAGTCAATGTCACTGGCATCAAAATGGCAGTCCTATATCTCTACCCATCCACCCAATTTAATTCAGATTTTCTCTTTTATTGGCAAAATCCAATAATATATATTTTAAAAAGCAACAGCAACACCACCTGTTGCCAGTGACGTTTGCAATATCTCAGCAACCCATTAGCTACAGACAAGGAGCAACTACCATTGGTTGTAGTTATCCGAAGCTTTTTTCCATGTGGACATGTGGACTTGTTCCCTGCTTTGGGGGAGAACAGAAAGTCAGCAGTAGAGCTGGTTTTATATGCAGGGGGTTCCAGCTTCAATTCCCAGCATCTTCATTTTGTTTTGTTTTTAAAGTGGAGCTAGTAGGTGATAGAGCGAAAAGCCGTTCCTGGGATCTGCTTCCTTTCAGAGCAAACATTTCTGCTTCCTTTCAGAGCAAACATTCCTGGGATCTGCTTCCTTTCAGAGCAAACATTTCTGGGCTGGATAGGCCAGTGATCTGACTGCAGTATAAGGCACCTTCCTGTGTTCTTGCTTGTGGCAATTGGGAAGGTGGAAGTGGTTAACATTAACTTCTGCTCTCCATTTGCTTGAATGATCCTGCCTTTTTAGGTAGGGATTTGGAGCCAATGGCTCTATGGTCCTTTCCACATCTATGTGTCCTTTTGGGACATGTGAACAGAGTGAAGGGAATGTGGCAATGAAAGTAGACTAGTGGAGGCAGGGAAAATAGGCCTAGTGTTTATGGACAATTTGGTAGAAGATAGTCATTGTGAATCAACAGCATCTTTCTCTTGCACAGGTATATGCATGCATTTCCCCTTCTCCTTAATCCAGTGTTCCTCAAACTTTGGTTCCTGCTAGCTAGGGATGATGGGAGTTGTAGTCCAACAACAGTGGGGGAACCCAAGTTTGAGAAACACTGCCTTAATCCCTCAGTTTCCATGCATATTAAGTCAGTGTGTAGGAAGACAATTCAGAATCGATACATGTTTGTAATCCCATTTCCTATAACATTGTCATGGCACCTCTCATATCCTGATCTGTTTTCACCTTCCCTTTGCATATAATTCTCCTGTGCATTATTGT
The DNA here is from genome assembly GCF_951804945.1 of Podarcis cretensis. NCBI lineage: Eukaryota > Metazoa > Chordata > Lepidosauria > Squamata > Lacertidae > Podarcis > Podarcis cretensis. The sequence continues at coordinate 77,476,577 of NC_137174.1, forward strand.
GGCGTGATTCTAGTGTGTGGAACTCAAAGTTCTCTTCCTGTCTCATGATCGCTCCTGATGTTTTAAGACACGGGTAGGTAAACTAAAGCTGGGGGGGCCAGATCCAGCCCAATCGCCTTCTAAATCCGGCCCGCAGACGGTCCGGGAATCAGCGTATTTTTACATGAGTAGAATGTGTCCTTTTATTTAAAATGCATCTCTGGGTTATTTGTGGGGCCTGCCTGGTGTTTTTACATGAGTAGAATGTGTGCTTTTATTTAAAATGCATCTCTGGGTTATTTGTGGGGCAAAGAAATTTGTTCATTTCCCCCAAAAAAATATAGTCCGCACACAAGGTCTGAGGGATAGTGGACCGGCCCCCTGCTGAAAAAGTTTGCTGACCCCTGGCTTAGGAGGAATAGTGCACCTATTTCCAGAGTTACCTGAAAGTAACAGGTAATAGGCTTCCTGCTAAACCACAAGGAACTGGCCCTGGGATCTTCCTCACCTTCCTCCTCTGGAATGGGAACTGTTTCCCACGGGGGATTATTAGTTAACCGTTATGTTTGCACCAAGCTGTAAGTGGGAGAAACCAGCTTTTATTTCCTGGCTCGAGTGAGAGCCTAATTGGCTGTACGTGTTCTTAACGTTGCTGCCAATGCAACAGTTAACCACAGTTAGACAACTTGTGCTCTGTAGGAGGAGGGCGGGGAGGACAAGGGAACATGCAGTCCTGTTGATTCCTCCTATGAGTAAGCCATCAAGAACATTATCTCTGCCCTGGTCTGTAGAGATGAGTAGGATTTAAATGTTCACCTTTGCCTTGGGCTGTGTTTGTACCAGAGCTCAAAAAGTGAAACTGAATCAGCCCTCTTTCAGAGTAGAGTGGGGAGGAATGCCAACATCTAAATCTTCTCTCACCTTTTTCTATTTTTTGGTCTGCAGATGATGTTGGTGTGTGGTTTTATTGTGGAGCCGAGACTCCTGAGACAGCAAATTAAAGGGCAAGTTGTCCCGACTGAGCTTGCGGTTTATCTTAGGGAGACGAGGCCCGGATTCCTTGTGGCTTCAGTGTTGGCTTTACACGAGAATAGCAAAATTGAGCTGGAAGAAGCAGACACATACATCAAGGTTTGACATTTAGCTTTTATTAATAGTTCATTTATTTGGAACTTCCGGAGCAGCCTGTGTCCCATCATTAAACAAAGGGAGGACAAACTAAAAGTGCAATTCCCATCTGTGGGAAGAAAGTTGGAGTCAGACTTCTCATACAGCTCCATAAACAGCAAGAGGAGAGTATAAGTAAATTCAATGGCTCCCTTCCTCTTTGTTGGCTAAGGGGCATAACCAAAGCAGCTGTTGTTGTTGTCAATAATAATAATAATAATAATAATAATAATAATAATAATAATAATAAATTTATTATTTATACCGCACCCATCTGGCTGGGTTTCCCCAGCCACTCTGGGCGGCTTCCAACCAAATATTAAAAACACAATACAGCACAAACATTAAAAAAACTTCCCTAAACAAGGCCGCCTTCAGATGTCTTTTAAAAGTAAGATAGTTGCTTATTGCCTTGACATCTGGGGGGGGGGCTGGGGGGGTATTCCACAGGGTGGGCGCCACTACTGAGAAGGCCCTCAGCCTGGTTCCCTGTAACCTCACTTCTCGCAGGGAGGGAACCACCAGAAGGCCCTCGGAGCTGGACCTCAGTGTCCGGGCTGAACGATGGGGGTGATTCTCTTGGGTACATCATTTTTTTGCATTACACCCACACATTGTATACTGATGCATCTGTAGATGTCTCCTCTGCTTAACGTTTCTGATTATCCCTCCTTGCTTAAAGGATATTTGCTTAAATGACTGCTCCCCACATTAAATGGGGGTGCCCTTTGCATAGTCGTGCGCAGCCCCCTGGACCCTATGCAGCACCATTAGTACAGGCTTGGCTTCACCTTCCCCAGGTGGGATACCTGGAGGTCTCCGCCTACCTCAGCCAGTTGCCCAGTCCTGCCTGGGGAGGCGTTGCCAAGGTGACCAGGCCAAGGTAGGGGGAGGGACCACCCTGCCCACACAATAGGGGGAGGATCTTACCTGGGAATCCTCAGTTGGCTCTACAACAAATCGGCTACATTTTGTGTTTGTGTGTGAGTGGCTCTTTCCCTTAATATTTTGGAAGAACAGATGCTGAGTGCTGAGGAGGAAGATGCTGTCCCCCAGCTCTTAGTGGACTTCTGGGAAGCCCTTCTTGTTGCATGCAGTCAGAAAGAAGTAGTACAAGAGCTGCATTTTAAACTTGCTGAGCAGTATATTTGGAGGCTCTCCAGGAAGCAGTTGCCCAATACTAAGCCGCTGAAAACCACTGAAGATCTGGTAAACAGAGTTTGTACCCTACTCTCGTGTGTGTGTGTGTGTGTGTGTGTCTCAGGGACCATGCTGAGGAGGGCTGCACTGAGGAAGAATGGCGGGAGCCACTCCCACCTCCTGATCCGGATCCTGAATCTTCTCAGGAGCAGGAGGACGGCATAGATTTGGAACAGTGGTTTGCAGAGGGGCATAGTTCAGAAGGCAGAAGCTGGGAAATATTGGATGGGGAACAACTAGCAGAAGAAACACTGGAAGAGAGTGAGAGTTAACAGATTCACAGTCTCTGGATAGTACCTACACACACACCCTTCCCCAAAGTCACGGAGAGCTCAGAAATTGTCAGAAAAGAAAGCACAGAGGCTACAAGCTCAGATTACAAGATGTAGGAGTGATGTAGATTAATAGGGACGGAAGAGGGAGCGACCCTTAATTGGGAGCACTGCCATTCTGGGAAGAAGCTTTCTTTAGTTCTTCGCTGTGTTTATTAAAGAAACTAACTGGTAAGAATTCCCTTTTGTTTGATCTGCTCATTTACAGCCATGGGGGAGGAAGCCAATTCCCTGAAGCCTGACAGTATGTATGTGTACAAACACGTTTGAATGGAACTGCATCAGTTTGGTTCTAGATGAAATGGAGACTTTTATAATATTGGGGGGAAATAATTCTTTCAGCAGTACTATATATTTCAAAACAAATGACTTACAACAGAAATGTAGTCTACAAATAAACTGGGAGTGTGCTTTTGTTTTGACTCCCTTAAATGAGGGAATCTTAAATGAGGACTTGGAAATTAGACATAAAAATGCTTAGAATGCTAATGGCTTTTTCTTATTTATTTTTGCACTTGTTCAGATAAATTCCTGTGGTCATTATGGACTTATTTTTCCTTGGGTTACGTTCATGATGTCATTAATTCCTCCTTCTGACCAGAATGCTTCTGACGACCTTTCAAAATTACAGGTATAAAATGTTTTCCCTCTCCTGCATCTATTCTTTCCTATAGCCTCAGAGTAAATAACTTGGTGCAGAGCTGTAGCTATGCGGGGGCTAGATGGGTTTTATTGCCCCAGGTAAAGCCTCCAGAGGGGTGCCATTGAGACTCTTAGAGAGTGTGTGTGTGTGTGTGTGTGTGTGTGCGCGCGCGCTTGCTTGCTTGCTTGCTTGCTTGCTTGCACAAATGCACATGGTGTGTGTACCAAACTGGGTCTTTGACCTGGGTGACATAAAGCCTAGTTTCACCTCTGCATGATGCTCTCTAGATGTTGTGGGCTGCCATTCTCATCACCCTCAGCCAGCATGACCAAAGATCAGGAGCTGTATGAGTTGTAGTTCAAAACATCTGGAAGGCACCCCCCAGCAACCCTGGGCCCTAGCCTCTGTAGATTAAAAAACACATGTGTTTGATCTCCTTTAAGGTGAGTTTATTTTAAAGAGATGCAGTACACAAGGCTTTAGCTAGCTTAAAAGATGGAGAAGCTGTGGTGCTCAATATGCGGCCAGATTCCAGCTCCCATCAGCTCCAGCCAGCATGGCAATTGGTCAGGAATGATGGGACTTACAGTCAAACCATATCCGGAAAGTCACAGGTTCCCCACTCCCGTCCTAGGCTTTTCTGAACCATTTCTTCAGCCTTGAAGACACTGGGGCTGAATAGAAGACCCACTGCCTACAGTTAGACTGCATGCCTTGAATGCACGTCTCAGGTCAGGCCGGAAATATCCCAATACGCAACAAAGGCATCGTTCAAAGCAAGAATGACCCCAAAAGAAGTGATGGGCATACAAGTGAGGATAGCAGACATGGGTCTTAATCTAAACAAGGCAATTAAAAATTGCATTTGCTTCCATTTTCCCTGGCTCACCCGGTCTGCCAAGCTGTTCTTAATGATGAAAACATTGGGGGTGAGAGGTTTTTGTTTTATTTAAAAAATGGTTGGTGTCTTCCAGTCCATGCCCACATTGGTATGGCTTGGTTTTTCCATTGTGTCTTAAATTCTAGAGGTAATGTTTCTTCCCCCACCCTTCAGTCTCTCTTATGTAGTCCATACTTCAATATACCTTCCATTCTGCCACTGTTGGAGGCCCTTCCAGAAGAGACTATTCCTGGCCTGAGCATCCACATTCTTTGCGATACTCGGTTAGGGCAGTATGAGAGATCCATTGACAAACTTCTGGAAAGATGCCCTCAAGCCGTCATACCCTACGCCCAACATGAATTGAAGCATGAATGTCGGGTGAGCTTTATTTATTACCTTCATTCAGTCTTAGCTCTGTTTTTTTCCTCTCCTTTAAACCCATGAACAAAAAAAAGCACTGCTAGAAAATCATACAAGTATTTGTACTGCTAACCTTTCCTTAACTTAATCCACTTTCCATGCATTTGTTAAACAGGATTAACATAGCACAATTATTCAATACTTTGCTCAGGCATTTTTTTAAAAAAATGCTCACAGTTGAAATGTACTTCAGTGCTTGTGTGAAATGCTCACAAGGCTTGCTTTATTTTGCTGGATATAGAAAACTGGTGTTCTTTGGAGAAGACACACCTTGGAGGCTGTTTGTTGCTTTCCTGCTCCAGTTTCCTCAGCTGCCTTTTCACCATCACACTTGATGTTACAAAGCTTCTTCTGTCCTGAAATGTCCATGTACATGCTGATGTCGTGTACATTGTTATTGATGGGCATTGCTCCATCCACCATATAGTGACTCCATTAGTGCACAATTATAAAGCATGGTTAAACGCTGCGTTGCCAACATTCAGCAAGTCTAAGCAAAGCTTTGGGCTTGTGTATTGAACACACACACATATACATACATACATACATACATACATACATGTATACATGGTCCCCTGTGGAGATGGTAATCTGGAAACAGTGGCTCATGTTCTCCTGTCCTGTCCCCTTAATAAAGATCTGAGGAATGAGATCATTACCCCACTCTTACTTACCATCCCAGGCCGCCCATCTGAGGCCACATTGTTCTTTCTTTTATCAGATCAAAATGATCAGACAACAGCAAAGGTTGCTAGGTTTATTGAGGGTGCAATGAGATTAAGGGCCACTATCTGAACGATAATCTTGGTCATTTGATTGCCCTTTTTACCCATTGCTGTCTTTTTTATTTGTATATATTTTATTTGTATATATTGCTTGTTTTATGTCGCTATGGCCGTTGGCTAATGCGAATAAAGTTTATCTTATCTTATCACATATACATGGCTTGCATGAGGACTTTTACAAAGCCTAGTTTCTCTTTTATTAAATCTTGAATTAGCATTTGCATTCAAGCAATGGAGCTTAGTTGTAAAACTCTGGCCAGTCTCATAATAAGCCATGGGTTGTGAAGCTCAGTTGTATAACCGTTGCTGCAATTCATGATCCTAATGTGTACAATGTGCTAAACTGAGATTCCTAAAATGCAAGACCAAACTTGGTAGAAGTCCTCCTGGAGAGCAAGTCCAACACTTGGACTTGTTTGCATTGTGCTAAACCGTGGTTTGGTGTTACTTGCAAATACAGCTGTTATGTAAGTTACACCGATGTAATATTGTGGAAGTCAAGATTGTGTTGGGGTGCTAAATTGTGTGTGTGTGTGTGTGTGAGAGAGAGAGAGAGAGAGAGAGAGAGAGAGAATGAGAAAAAGCTTTTAGTCTGCAAAGAAAAGCTTCAAATATAATTTGAAAGTTATAGGCAATTCTTGCTTCACTCTGACACCTAGGAGTGGGGCAGCATTTTCAATGTCCTGCTTTCTTTCCCCTGTAACAGTGGAAGGGAACGCATTGTATAAAGTATATATAATTTTGCATGATTTCTGCAGGTCACAGAATGCAGCTTTCCTTGCCACTGTTAGGCATTTTGTCACTTCTTTCATCTCGGCTTGTACTTTGCCCTGAATACTTAGTATCACAAGAGGGAGCCATCGCTCTTGTTTGTTGCTAAGTTTAAGAAGAACCCTGACAAGCTATACTTCACAGATATAAGAGAGACAATTATAAATATATATTGTATTTAAAGGTGCTCCTTTAAGACAGAAAGTGTGTGTGTGTGTGTGTGTGTGAAGAAGAAACAAAGAGGTTGGATTCCATTAGGAACATCATAGCACTCTTGATATTTTCTCCCTCTCTCCTTGGGTCTTGCGGCTGGCTTAGGCTCTGTGGTGGAACAAACTCCTTCCTGAGCTCTGTAAACGAATCAGAGATCCTGGAGACAACTATTCTGTACTCCTGTCATCCCTAACAGGTAAAGAAATGTGCTTCTTGTCAGTTTGTGGATGTGCAGAGTCTTTGCAGTGTGGGGGTTTTTTTTAAGCTTTTAGATGTATAGATGGCTGCCATGGGGGGGGGTGCTTTTAATGACTATATTAAAGAACTGGATTCAGAGCAGATGCTAAGTGAGCTCATTTCTGCACAAATTGCAACACTTTCAAGGCTAAACGTAATTAGGCAAAGTAAGAATTGATGGCTAAAGAGAATCTTGTTTAAACATGGTGTATCTTCCCTGTCCAGAAACGTTATCTGTCATTGCCATGGAACTGGAATTGAGGGACTTCCTTAATGTCTTACCAGAGGATGGGAACGCAGCATTCTTCCTGCCACATCTGCTTCAGTGCAGCAGAAGGAAACTAGTGACCTAAGCACAAGAAAGAAGGGCTGCGTGATCTCTGAGAAACGTTTTGCAAGAGAAAGTACTCAAATGGACAAAAGCTCACTCTGCAACTATAAATTCAATACTGTAGATATGGGGGGTATTCAGCATTTCCCTATGTGCGTGAGAAGATTGGTTGACACATTAAAATATAAATATTGGCACATTAATGTAAGTTTGTCTATGTAATTTTTAAGACTTTGCCTATTTCAGCTGTTGCCTGAAATCCTATCCTAACCATCTCACTCCTCTTTCTTGTGATAGTTTTATGATGCTAAACACGGGTATTGTAAGTGAGCTAGACATATACTATGTGGAGAAAGTTGGGCTAAATGTCAGTACATTCCAAGGATAGCTTTACTGTGAATATAATTCAGTTTTATTCTTCTCCTTATAATCACCTGTGTCAGATGGGGTGTCCAACAAACCAAACAGCTGAAAATCTCATGTGAATAATAATAATAACAACATTCTCTGCACCAAAAGCCATGGATACAAGTGACAGCAAGTTCTTGGATTTCCTTTTGGATCTGTAGTAGCCTGTTTGTTCAAGCAGCTTCTGTAACGGGACTTCACTGAAATCAGATGCTGGGGCTGTTCTTATAAGCTGGTCCTATCACAGATTTTCTGCACAAACAATAACACATGCTATTTAATCTGCCTTGAGTTTCTCCCTGTTCTCTATTTACAACTGTCTGGAAGTACCAAAAATACTAAGATTTATAAATGTGTAAAGGTAAAGGGACCCCTGACCATTAGGTCCAGTCACGGACGACTCTGGGGTTGCGGCACTTACCTTGCTTTACTGGCCGAGGGAGCCGGCGTACAGCTTCCGGGTCATGTGGCCAGCATGACTAAGCTGCTTCTGGTGAACCAGAGCGGCACCTATTTATCTACTTGCACTTGAAATGCATGCTGTCTAATAACAGCTGGGTGAGTGAGATGTGCACGTCAACAGAAGTGAGATTCAAAATGACAGAGTGAATATAGCTTGGATTTTGTCCACCCCCCCTAAGGCTGGCAACACACACTATTCATAGAAAGAAGAACCGAAACAGTCTTGAGTAGATTGGCTGTCTTTTATTTAGCGTGTGCGTTGCTTAAATGTTGTTGCTGGCAGTTCCCCCTATCACGGTTTCATTTATAGCGGGAGGCAGTAGAAGACAGGAGTGCCTGGCGTGCTCTGGTCCATGGGGTCACGAAGAGTCAGACACGACTAAACAACAACAATAAACATAGCACAGTGGAAGAGATTAGCAGGTGAATCCCTTTCTGGTGTGGAAATAAGCAATAGAAAAATAGACTCAGGGGATGTTAAAAGTCCAGGGATAGGAACTTGAGTGGCGGATGGAAGCAGCAGCACTTGCTGGAATCATAGAAATGTTACACAAAACAACAGAATCATGGAGGTGAGGTAGAGGGTGGGATCCTTGCTGCTGGACTTATTTCTGAAAAGAGAGGAAGTAAGGCCACTTGAAGAATGCAACAGTTGGATATATGTGGTCGCTGTTAATGGGCAGGGAGCAGATCTGCTGTAGGTTGATATTCTTAGTTTGCCTGTTGTTATCCTTGGCTCCATCTATCATGATCTATCCTGCCTTACTTACCCAATGTTCTCAGCTGCCACTGTAAAGGTAAAGGTAAAGGTACCCCTGCCCGTACGGGCCAGTCTTGACAGACTCTGGGGTTGTGCGCCCATCTCACTTAAGAGGCCAGGGGCCAGCGCTGTCCGGAGACACTTCCGGGTCACGTGGCCAGCGTGACATTGCTGCTCTGGCGAGCCAGAGCTGCACACGGAAACGCCGTTTAGCTTCCTGCTGGTAAGCGGTCCCTATTTATCTACTTGCACCCGGAGGTGCTTTCGAACTGCTAGGTTGGCAGGCGCTGGGACCGAGCAGCGGGAGCGCACCCCGCCGCAGGGATTCGAACCGCCGACCTTTCGATCGGCAAGCCCTAGGCGCTGAGGCTTTAACCCACAGCGCCACCTGAGTCAGCCTCAATTGTGCAGCTGGCAGCAGATAACATCAGTTAGCTCTTCTGATGTGGGGAGCAGCGCAAGATTGCTGTAGCTCAGGGATGTGGAATCTTTCTAGGCTGACGGTTTCATTTCCCCACGCTTCACGGGCTAAGTTTTGACGGGTTACGATGGCGTCGGGTGAACTTCTGTTTTGCCCTGAGGTCTTCAAAAGAGCCCCTTTCCCAAATTCTATCTTGCACACCCTTTCAGCCTCCTTCCCATTTCTTAAATCTCCCCAGTTAGTGGTAGGCCTTGCAAGTGCAATGTATTTCCTCGAACACAATTGGTGACTGCTTACCTTTGCTCTGGGAGCACAGTGTAGGTCGTCTCCATGCCAGCATGGATGTGGTCGGTCACATGACAGTGCAGTAACCAAGTCCCAGGATACTTGGGTAACATTTCAACAGTTTGAAAAGTCCCAGGAAACAGATCAAAGACATCGGCCCGGTAGGTTCTGGTGTTCTTCTAGGGCAAGCACAAAAAACAACCACCTTACATCAGTAAACATTTTTGCAGCATCTTTGAAGTAATTAATTGGAAGTGATAAAATAAAATGAGTTAAGAATATTGTGGCAGAACTTTGAATGTATTTGTACTGGAAACATACAATTGGAAGAAAAATGCAGGCAACTTAATTTTTTAAAAAGTAAGTCAGAGCCATCTATGCCTACTTCCCCCTTATTGCATGAGGCAGAAATTGGTTTCAGTTTACAGTGGTGCCTCGCAAGACAAAAATAATCCGTTCCGCAAGTCTCTTGTCTAGCGGTTTTTTCGTCTTGCGAAGCATCCCTATTAGCGGATTAGCGCTATTAGCGGCTTAGCGGCTATTAGCGGCTTAGCGGCTATTAGCGGCTTAGCGGCTTAGAAAAAGGGGGGAAGGGAAAAGACTCGCAAGACGTTTTCGTCTTGCGAAGCAAGCCCATAGGGAAATTCGTCTTGTGAAGCGCCTCGAAAAACGGAAAACCCTTTCGTCTAGCGGGTTTTTCGTCTTGCGAGGCATTCGTCTTGCGGGGCACCACCCTTTGAAATTTGCACTTCTCTGAATTTTGCAATGCAGTTCTTTACCCAAGCAAAGGGTAAAGTGTGCATTAAAATGCATATACTGGTGAAAATAACAAGCAAAAATGCATTATATTATGGGGAATTGCTTTGTAAAAACATGTATATTAGGCAACATTGCATACAAAAAGGAGAAATTTACACTAAATGCAAATTTTCAAGAGGATAATAATTATTATAATTTTACTATTTATACCCCAATCATCTGACTGGGTTACCCCAGCCATTTCAACATATTGATGTCTAAATGTGAAGAACTAAACTTAACAATGGAAACGGAGAGAAACAAAAAACAACAAATTTGCCCATCCCTCATTTTATGTATTAGAAATAGCAACTTCGCCCAATCCAGTCCTGCTACTACCACCAGTTAAAACCAAAATCTGAAAAAACAGTGTGAGTTGTGGGGGGCAGTGGAGTTGGGGACTGTAGCTCTTTCCTATCGTTGCTTTCTTAAAAAGTTGCCTTACCATTGAATTAGGATAGAAATTGCTGGTCTGTAATTCTTTCCAGACCTGCCAGCTTGGAGACAGATAGGATGTTAAAGTAACTTACTGTAATCACAAAGTGCACATTTAGAACTTCCCCTACAAAAAAATCCTGAAAACTATAGTTTTCCCCTCACAGAGCTTCAATTTCAAGCGTTGTTAATGAACTACAGTTTCCAGAATTCTTTGAAGGAAGTCATGTGCTTTAAACGCCTGCTGTGGATCTGCCCAAACCCACTCTTACCCCTATTCCCAAACAAACTACCAATGAGCCCTTGTTGTTTGCCACTAATAACATTACATCAGGTAGAAGATGGCAGGCAATATTGTCAGCTGAAATCTCTGCCAGTCAGAATAGAAAACACTGGGACAGTTGAGCATAAAGCAGGTTTGTATATTCAGTTGACGAAGAGCATTCTCCAAAAAACGCATTATCATTCCTCCAACACTAAGTTTAAAATTAAAGGCAGGAACCAATCATCTTACCTTATAGTCGAAGCTGTGGCCGTGGAAATGTGCTGTGTGCATATCCACTTCGTTCCCCATCCCCATTAAGTACCAGCTGACTTTATCTCCAACGTGCATTGTAAGGCCATGCAAGTTTCCAAACAGCTTTCCGTTAATGGCTAATAATAATAATAATAATAATAATAATAATAATTTATTATTTATACCCCGCCCATCTGGCTGGGGTTCCCCAGCCACTCTGGGTGGCTTCCAACAAAACACTAAAATGCAATAACCCATTAAACATTAAAAGCTTCCCTAAACAGGGCTGCCTTTAGATGTCTTCTAAAAGTTTGGTAATTATTTTTCTCTGACATCTGGTGGGAGGGCGTTCCTCAGGGTGGGTGCCACTACCCAGAAGGCCCTCTGCCTGGTTCCCTGTAACTTGGCTTCTCGCAGCGAGGGAACCGCCAGAAGGCCCTCGGCGCTGGACTTCAGCGTCCGGGCAGAACAATGGAGATGGAGACGCTCCTTCAGGTATACAGGACCGAGGCCGTTTAGGGCTTTCAAGGTCAGCACCAACACTTTGAATTGTGCTCAGAAACGTACTGGGAGCCAGTGTAGGTCTTTCAAGACCGGTGTTATATGGTCTCGGCGGACGCTCCCTCTCACCAGTCTAGCTGCCGCATTCTGGATTAGTTGTAGTTTCCGGGTCACCTTCAAAGGTAGCCCCACATAGAGCACATTGCAGTGGTCCAAGCAAGAGATAACCAGAGCATGTACCACTCTGGCGAGACAGTCCGTGGGCAGGTAGGGTCTCAGCCTGCGTACCAGATGGAGCTGATAAACAGCTGCCCTGGACACAGGCTAAGGAACGAGAAGTTTATCATGAAGGCAAAAACTCTTCGACGGAACATGTGAATTTCAATACAATGAAGCTAATGGTAGGGCCAGTCCTCAAATACACTCTGCCTACTGAATTACAGGAGGCCAACTGTGAAGGAAACAAAGCGAGCAGGATGTTTGGAGCCCAGCTTCTAAAAGAGAAAAGGACCCAAGAGCTGCAATACAACCCATTCCATACAGTTTGGCAAGTATGTGGCAAATGTAATGAACACAGAATGTCTGATTAATGACTGGCAATTGTGGGTGTTGGAAGTATCCCATCGCCATAGAAACGTACCGTGCATCTTATTGCTTTCGATAAACTCCTCGTCTTCTTTGTTCACGGCTTCTGGGTTGCCAGCGTAAGTGTTGATATTTTCATCCAGGTACCAAGACAGGTTTTCATCAAACACCAAAAAAAGAACATTAAATTGAATTGGCTGTGCGGATGTGGAAAGTAATTGTACATGCTCCCTGCGACAGACTAGCAGTGTCCCAATTAATCCACTGTAGAGGTCCTGAAAGCAAAAAAAAGAATTACCTAGCGCCATTACTAAAATAATGGGGATGGGGAAATAGCATCTGACGAAATATTGGCCCACATCGAGTGCTTGGGATTAAGTCTAAGCTTCTGAAAGGCTGGCCAAGGGGCTGCTGTATCCTGCAGATGCCCTTCACAGATGGAGACCTCCGGAAGTCTGCTTCTAGAGGCCTCCTACTTGCAGTAATGGGAAGCCACTCAAATTGTGTCCAAGAATTGACAGGGGCAGCAATGGAGAAAGAGAAAGTGGTATTTTATTGCTGAGCAATAATGACCCAGTGGAATGGTTTTTCCAAAGGTAAAGGTAAAGGTAAAGGTAAAGGTACCCCTGCCCGTACGGGCCAGTCTTGACAGACTCTAGGGTTGTGCGCTCATCTCACTCTATAGGCAGGGAACCAGCGCTGTCCACAGACACTTCCAGGTCACGTGGCCAGCGTGACAAGCTGCATCTGGCGAGCCAGCGCAGCACACGGAACACCGTTTACCTTCCCGCTGGTAAGCGGTCCCTATTTATCTACTTGCACCCAGGGATGCTTTCGAACTGCTAGGTTGGCAGGCGCTAGGACCGAACGACGGGAGCGCACCCCGCCGCGGGGATTCGAACCGCCGACCATGCGATCGGCAAGTCCTAGGCGCTGAGGTTTTACCCACAGCGCCACCCGCGTCCAAAGCTCTAGCACCCTTAGGCTTTATACCTGAGTACATACATCATAAAACATGACATAATCGTATATAATCGCATATGGCAGCAAAAATCAAACCAGTGAGCGCATGCATAAACCTTGCCCCTGACCATGTAAAGAATCCTCCCCAACTACTGCTTTCCTCAGACGGTACATCAGCCTGACCTTTCCCCTGATTTATAGTAAGAAAGGAGAAAAGAAACTTATTTGCCCGTTACGATGTTGGTAACCCTCCTACACATCATCTGTTATAAACGGGGACATTGTGGTTAGCGTTTTCCTGTTTTTAGCTGCTGAGGGGCTTGCCTGGACAGAGGAAGGTGCCAGCACATCAGATTTCTTGCTTCCTACTATGTTGGCGAGCCATTGAGTGCATTAGAAGAACAAGGGGGGAGAAATGGGGCAGAGGTCATTTTGGATTTCTAAAATCTAAGCATTTAGCTCTGCAGAAGCCTTCATGATTCAAACACCCTTCGTATACATGAATATATAGAAATCATCATAAAGATATATGGTTATATATGGATAGATGATTATATAGAAATCATAAGGGTAAAATTCATCCAGGTGGTCCAGCTTCACCACCACTCCTTAGTCATTGGTGCTGCAGTGGCAGTAAGGCACGGGAAAATCAGGTGTGGCAGGGACAGATTGAGGGAGACCTTGGAACTAAAGCCGTCCCATTTCCCAGATAAGGGCAAAAAAATAATAATAAGCCAATCCTGGAGCTGCCATAGTTATTTCCCCTCCCACTGAAACCAACGACAGGAGAAATAAAATCTGGAAACCAAGTACATAAAAGGAGGGGGAATCTGCCCCACAACCTTCTAACCCTGGTTTGTGCAGGCCTGGCAAGGCTTCAGAAATGGTAGCTCCACCACCATGACTCCGTATTTTTCTGGCCTATGTTGCTATATATTTAAAAGGTTAGATCCAGTTTTAAGTTTGTCACATTTAGGTCCCATTGAGATCAATGAGATTTAAATCATGACTAAATTTTCAGATGGATTTAAATGGGACCTAACCTAGTCTGGATCCAACCCCTTCTATACACATCCATTATAGATGAAAGTTGGCTTGCCACTTCCAAAGTACTTTGAAAACTGATTCTGCCTCTACCTTTTCCTCCCCGCCGCTCTTAAAAGCTCTGCTTCCAGAAGAGTTTGAAGAAGAGGAGTTTGGATTTGATATCCTGCTTTATCACTACCCGAAGGAGTCTCAAAGCGGCTAACAATCTCCTTTCCCCTCCTCCCCCACAACAAACACTCTGTGGGGTGAGTGAGGCTGAGAGACATCAGAGAAGTGTGACTAGCCCACGGTCACCCAGCAGCTGCATGTGGAGGAGCGGGGAATCGAACCCGGTTCACCAGATTACGAGTCTACCCCCTTAACCACTACACCACACTACACCCAGATTACATGGGGCCAATCCCATTGTCTCCATCAAGATTTCAACAAAGTCAGATGACTCGTTGTTTAGTAAGGAATGAAGCCATTGTAGGGGGGCTGGTGAAGAAGTGTTCTGTGCCCAGGTAAGGGAACGGATTTGGTAACAGCCATTAAAAACACACCTTAACTTTATCCACAGCTGAGTAATATGCCCAAGGGATACAGTCGGAATCCCCTTCAGCAGGACCAGATCTCTTTGGTATTTTCCAGACATACTCTCTGACTGCACCTGCATGAAACAGATATTTAAAATTGATAAAATCATGCATAGCATGGAGTAATAATAATAATAATTTATTATTTATACCCCGCCCATCTGGCTGGGTTTCCCCAGCTACTCTGGGCGGCTTCCAGCAAAATATTAAATACAGTGGTCTGTTAAACATTAAAAGCTTCCCTAAACAGGGCTGGCTTCAGATGTCTTCTAAAAGTCTGGTAGTTGTTCTTCTTTTCAACAGCTGGTGAGAGGGTGTTCCACAGGGTGGGTGCCACTACTGAGAAGGCCCTCTGCCTGGTTCCCTGTAACGTGGCTTCTCGCAGTGAGGGAACCGCCAGAAGGCCCTCGGCGCTGGACCTCAGTTCTGGGCAGAACGATGGGGGTGAAGAAAGGGGAATAGAGGAAACTTTTTTCTCACTCTCTCATAAGACTAAAACTCATGGGCATCCAATAAAGCTGCCCCTCTGCCCACATTGGCAGGGAAGCCCTGACAGCAAGGAGCACCCCAATGCACCCACCACAAGTGGGTGGAAGCTACTACTGATGGCATCCCTGCTGGCAGGTGACAGGCAGAAAGCCCCAAAAAGCAGCATTTCATGGACAGGACTGGATCCTGTGCTGACTCTGTTCCCACCATGTGACAAGAATGCACCTCCTCTAGGTCTGTGTAGTGCAGTAGCCTGAAAACTGGTGTAGCATAGGGATATTTTTTCTGCTCTCCACCTTCTGCCCTGGCTGGTGTGAGCAGTTGGGCTGTGGATGCACAATTGCCTGCCTAGGGTAAAGGTCAATCCCTGCCACTGGTGGCCTAGGGTTAGGACTGTGTCCTATGATGAGAGACACAAGATAGGCATTCTTGGTGGCTCCACGCCCTTCCCCTTCAGATTCACCAACACTAAATCGTATCATCTTCCAAAGGTTTTTGCAAAAAACTGAACAGGAGGAATTAAGTCCTTGTGAGTTTTCACCTGCTCCACATTCTCTGCTTCTTTTGTCCTTTTGTTATTATTATCCCCATTCTACAGACCTTGAGGCAAGGAAAACAAGATTTTAAAAAGTGAGAGAAATAACGAATGAGACTATCACCTGAACTGGTTTCGGCTGCGTCGGCAAAGTCAGTTTTCACTCCTTGTGCATGAATAGAATAAGGTCTGGAAGCCATGTTTTTAAAAATAATTGTGATTTTATCCCCAACATTTGCAACAAGTAGTGGACCTTGGAGAGATTAAAAACAAATATGTTCTCTAAGACACAGCATTAAAGGAAATTCCAAAGTGCTTTGGAAAACAAAACTGCAAAGACTGATCAGTGCAAAGGAAACCTACAGGCGCTTAAGGCTCAAATTAAATTGCTAGGGCTCTTAAGCACTTAACAGTGTACTTAAATTCAATTGACTTTAATTATATGTAAGCGGGTTTAATTTTCTCTGGATTAAATCCAGTGTTGAGTCTTAAACTTTATCTACAAGACATTGATCTGGTTCAAGCATAATGCTAACACACAGTCTAATGCAGTGGTGAGGAACCTGTGGCCCTGCAGATGCAGCACATCAAAAAAAGTGCTAATTGCGACATACAGAAGCTGCTGCCTCCTTTCATCCTTACTTGAGACCCACACGGCAAAATTCAGTTCATGCCAATATAACGTTCAATAGTTGTTCTTTCAATTTATAAAGCCAGTACCTAGAATTCCCAGGTGCTCTTTTTCTTCCTTCCTTTCTTTGGCGGTGCTGAATGATTTGTCAGTATATTCTCGATAAACAACCTTCTTGTATTTTGACCCAATGAACTTATCGTTTTTATTTAAGAATGAATTCCCTGGGCTGAAGGGGGGGAAAGTGAAGGATACATTTGAATATGAGAACCAATAAAGTTAAGAGGCACTGGTCAAAAACTCCAGGTATCATTTATGTAACTGCAAATGTGAAAATGTGTTTTACACAAACACATAGACCATCCATATTCCATCTTCCAACCAGGTAGGCAAAAGGCATTATCAGAATTCAAGGACAAATTTCAGTCAGGCAAAAATGCTAAAGGAGAGTGCAAATTCCTGAGGACTAGATAGACAGGCTTCAAAAGACACCTTTGGTCACTGGGCCTAAGATTCCCCACTCTTGAGTTAAAGGAAGGAACTAATGAGACGCCATTCTGCTTATGGCTGGTTGACACCTCCATGTTATGGTTAGGAAAGTGTGAGGTGTCTTGCCCCATCTACTTTGGGGGTTGGCCCCATCCACTGCTGGAAAGTGGGATGGGACAATTTTCCACTATGCCTGCAAACAAGACTGAAGCTCAGGAGGGAGCAAACACAGGGAAGACGTGCTCCATGTCTGACTTTCCAAAGGACCTGTCTACCTGAGAGGTCCCGATCTTGGCCTCCAGCAGGCCTACCTGACCTGTTAAATTGCAGCCACACTATCTCAGTAAGTCATGTCAGAAAAGTCCATAGCTATTCTGGAGCAATAATCCCCCTGCCTGTAATGAGAGTTTAACCAGAGACTGGTAGAGATAAGTGCCTGCAGCCCCATGCTTAAAAGCAAGGGTCATTTCATGCCTTGCCGGGTTTAGCAGATCTTACAACTCCAACCACTTCTGACCACTGGTCATGTATCTGAGTTGTATCCAGTTGGAGAAGGCTGCTTTACAGAATGGCAAACCTTATCAGCAAAACAGTGGGTGGAAACTTAAATAGAGGAAACTTAAAATCCTGTTGCATCTTAAGTGCTTTGGTATTGTAAGACCCTAGGTCTTGAGTCAACAGTGCCCTTTACTACACTCTGCGAATGTGGCTTTGTGTTAATCAAAGGGTTTGTCTGTCCTCGGAGATGATATGGAGATGTTTTGTGCCAGTCCTAAATATTTTTCACACTCTACATAAAAAAGAAACTCATCCCTTGTGCATTCATAAAATAATCCACAAAGGGAAGCCGGAAGCAGGGAAAAAGTGCTCCCTATGAAATCTGCTGCATGAAATGCATAATAGTAGCATCAGCAACACAAGTAGGTTCCCACTGTGGTGGGAAGGTAAACAGCATTTCCTTGCACTCTACTATCACCACTAGTGATACTAGACACCACCTAATTATTGTTTGCCATGTATTCATTACATTTTACATTTAAATATGGGAGAGAAGTATTGTTTTATTTTTCCCACCATTCCTCCAAAGAGCTTAAGGATAGCTGTGTGGTCCCCTGCCCCACCCTTGTACATTTAATTCTCACAACAAATTTGTGAGGTAGGTAAGGCTAATAGCTGGTGACTAGGCTGGTGAGGATTTTGACTTGGGTCTCACCGAGCCTAGTCCAACCACTTGGGATCCATGCCTGCTACAAAAGGATGGAAAGGAAAAGTGAGCGATCTCAGATATGCTTTGCTAGGAATTTATTGTTTGCTCTGGCCTTACCTTTCATGATGGAAGTGATGCCTCTCCTGCTCCCAGGTCCTGCTGGGGGAATAGTCCCATTCTATTTCTACTGCTGCAATGTAATAGGTCTTTTCATGGGTATATACCTCATTATCCTCTGGTGATGAAGCACACTTCCTCACTTCATAGGTTTGTCTCATACCCCCTGTGAAATGATCTGTAGTCATGCAGGCCACTTCAAATACCCCTGGAGAAACAAAGAGAGAAAGCTAACCAATGAATCCAAACCAAACACACCTAGGAAATGTGATGGCCTGGCCTGCATTACAGGAACTAAAATAATGGAGGACCCTCATTAGGCTACGTACACATCAAGCATTTGAAAAAGCAGAGGATCCTGGAAACCCTTCAGAGCTACAGTCCCTAACACCCTTAGGCAACTATAGTCTCTTGCAGCAAAAACAACAAAGTGTATTGTGGAGTCTTAAAGACTAAAACACTTATTATGGTATCAGCTTTCCTGAAGTGGGTGTCAGCTCACTTCTTCAAATGAATGAAGTGTTATCCCGAGCTGCAGAGATGTGTAATATATAAATTGGTCAAGATGAAGAAGCGGGTCAAGTGGAATATTTTTCAATGTAACACACTGAGGATTCAGAGACAGGCACAATTTTAAAAAATAAATAAAAATAAACCAGCTTTCTTTTTAACCCAAGTGAAGGGCAGAGGTCAGCAAACTTTTTCAGCAGGGGGCTAGTCCACTGTCCCTCAGACCTTGTGGGGGACCAGACTATATTTTGAAAGGGGAAAAAATGAACGAATTCCTATGCCCCACAAATAACCCAGAGATGCATTTTAAATAAAAGGACACATTCCACTCATGTAAAAACACACTGATTCCCAGACCGTTCGTGGGCTGGATTTAGAAGGCGATTGGGCCGGATCCGGCCCCCGGGCCTTAGTTTGCCTACCCATGGGTCACACTCAGCAGAAAAGAGAAGGACCAGAATACTATTTACTCATTACACAATTGAAGGTTCTCAAGAGAAGGATACAAGAGAGAAAAACCAACTCCAAACATGCTCCACTAATTCTTAGCATTTCCAACAGGAGTGCACACTAGACCACCTCCTAGACCTGAGCTAGAGCAGGGGTTTTCCAAGCTTTTTACACATATGGCCCACTTGAGAATGCTGAAAATTACCAAGGCCTGCCAGTCACAAAATGGTGGTGCAGGGGTAGAGCCAACTACAAAACAGTGTCGGATGGAGGCAGAGTTTTGCATAATCAGCTAGCAGTTACTGGTATAATTTTCCATTGATATCTAACCTCGCTTTGGAAATTGCTCAACTTTGCCACAGAAATTTCATTGGGGTGAGAGTTGCATAATTAAGTTTTCTTCAAACTAAGTACAAGATTAAGGAGAGATAGTGACTCGGTTTCCCCCTTTTAGAAATAATTTACTGGTCCAGAGACTGTAAACTGAGAAGTTCATATAACCAAATGTATGGCTGGGATGTCTAGGCAAGAGTTTAAAATTAGTAAGTACAATTGTTGTTATTCACCTTCTGAGTCAAGCTTCATAAGAGCTGTGAGAGAGCTATGTGGAAAGAGATTAGCTGTATCCCTTCTTCCTCCTTTAGTCAAAAAGGTATTTCCTGAAAAATGTATTCCATGAATGTCAACCTCTGAACCCAAGCCAATCAAATGCCACGAAACGGTGTCTCCACCACACATCTCAAGGCCTTCCTGGCTTCCATACATGTATCCATTTAAGGCTGCAAAAGAAGGGTGCAAATTGATGCTTAAACACATTCAGTGTCAAAATCCCACAACTAACATAATATAGTTCAATAGCAAAAAGGAAAGATGTATACTATGTGCTTACAGTCTTTGCAAATTAAACAAGCCATCAGCTTCCATCTATTTGAAATATTTAATAACGCATGTAGTCCAATCCTATGTATCTTTATTCAGACATAAATTTCACCCTGCTAATAGGGCTTACATCTAATTAAACATGCATCTATACACATATTTGCTGTCTTATCTGGATTCTGCTCCAAGTCACACAGGAGTGAATCGTAGAATCTTAGGATTGGATTCAGCTAAGTCCTACTCAGACTCACTGGAATTAATGAATCTAACAACGTAAGGAAAGCCAGTTGAATCAGGTCAATAGCCCATCTGGTCCAGCATCATGTTCCACAGTGGCCACAAGAAACCCATAAGCAGGATCCGACCACAATAGCATTCTTCCTTCCTGGGGTTTTCAGCAACAAGTGTTGCTTCCTCTGACTGCAGCCATCATGGCTAGTATTCACTGATAGCTCTCTCCTCTGTGAATTTGCCTAATTCTCTGTTAAAGCCATCCAAGTCGGTGACCATCACTGCTTCCTGTGGGAGTGTGTGCCATAGTTCATGTGCTGAATGAATAATTATTTCATGGAACAGTGGCTTCTTGATTGAAAGCACCCAAGTCTCCGAAACTGTTTCTCCTACTGCCCAAGGAATGAGAGAATGATAGACTGCAATCTCATTCCCCATTACTCGCTGAGAAACACAGAGCAATTCTAACTATAGAAATTCTAACTAAACTCCTTTCAGGAAGAATTTCACCCCACACTTTTTGCTGGTTAAGTTCCTGGTGGCTGTATCATGTGACTGAGCACAAGGAAGTTTGGAATAGGCCTCGGTCTCTCCTTGTTCCACATCTGCCATGCTCCCAGAATGCCCATTTTGGAGGCTTGCACCTATGTAAGTTCCAATGGCTTACGTTCCATGGGCTGATCCCCAGATGCAGAGCATCCCCATGAAGCAGACTGAAGCAGCTGCCTTGGGTGGCAGAACCTCAGTGGGGAACAGCCCCAGCCACCACTGCTGGAGAAGGGGCCGCAGCATTGGCTTCTGGGTTCTGCTGGGATCTTGCCAGAAACTGGAAGCCATTGCCACATCTCATGGGGGGAAGGGGCCCTGTCAGAACCTGGAAACTGTACAACCCCAGTTAGTGAGGTGGGCAGTGGCAGCAGCTGGGGAAGACGGCACTTTACCATTTTGCCTCAGGCGGCAAAAAGGGACAGGCCGCCCCTGCCCATCTGAGCCAGGGTGAGAGACCTTCCCCAGAGACCTTCTCTGAATAAGTGTTTGTTTGGGGAGGTGATTGGGTGGAGAGATGGGGTAAAGAATTTGCCTTCATCGTTTCCATAAACAAAACAAAACGGTAAAATTACAATGCATCTTGTTGGATTCCTGGAAATCTTCATCCTCCTTATTAATCTGCGTAAGATTTCCTCCAGATAGCGCAATATTGTCATCCAGATACCAGCTCAGATTCTCATCGAATACTGTGGCGAGGAGGGAAAACTCCTTGTCTACATTTTTCTGTGGAAAAGAGCAAGTGTAAAGTGGGGGGGACACATGTGGGAAAACGCTATTAAACTGGCTGGGGCTAGCTACAGTGGTACCTCGGATTAAGATATTGCAGAGGAGAATGGTAGATACATTAAATCTCTACAAGATTCCCCAGGTAAGATATATGGCATATAGGAATGTTTTTCTTCTTTTCTGAGTAGACCAATTAGGTAATATTTATTTTATAGTTCCACTCAGAGCATGGATGTGTAGCCACAGTTGGGGAACACCTGAACTAAGCTCCTCAGACATACAGTGCTACCTCAGGTTAAGTACTTAATTCGTTCCAGAGATCCGTTCTTAACCTGAAACTGTTCTTAACCTGAAGCACCACTTTAGCTAACTCATCCTGAAGCAAAGTTCTTAACCTGAGGTACTATTTCTGGGTTAGTGGAGTCTGTAACCTGAAGCGTCTATAACCCGAGGTACCACTGTATCTGTAAAACTACGTGCAACTCCTTATCCAACTAATGAAACATCCTTACAAACGCCTTTCAGGTTCTGGGGTGCTCTTTTTCAAATCACCCAGCAAATGACTTCCTATGCTGCTGGAGATTAGAAAGTCAGGGCTCAACCACACTTCTTGCCACCTTCCCTCAGGAAAACTCACTGTTTACCGCTGAACTGGAGCAAACATCAACTGAGTCTTCTATGTAAAGGAGACAACTCCTAGGGGCTGAGGTCTCTTTGCCCCCCCCCAATAAAATATTTGAGGAGGCAGACCCCCCTAAGATGATGAGCATTGTCATTCAAATGGTGTGTGTGTGTCACATCTTGTGATCTATTGGGGAGGGGGCTTATCTGGGAGCCCCCAATATTTTATCTAAGTTGGCACCCCTGATGTTTGCTCCGACTTAGCACTAAAAAAAAAGGTTTTCTGGAGGATAGCAGTGGGGCAAAGGCCATAGCTGTCAACGTTTCTCTTTTTTAAGGGAAATTCCCTTATTCCGAATAGGATTCCTCGCAAGAAAAGGGAAAAGTTTATGGGACTGGCAGAAATGACCGGCAGAATCCGAGACCAGGGAAAAGAGTCAGCGGAAGAAGATTGGAAGAAATTTAAGGACTATTTGCAGAAATACTGCAAAATTAATGAATGTTAGATTGATGTTGGACAGAAATTAATTGGTTTCCAGCTGTAATGTGAAGGAGTAATAAGTTAAATTAAGCCACAATAAGTTATAATAAGGATTTGTTGAGTTAAGAATTTGAATTGGAATACAAAAGGGGGAGGTGAGGGGAGGTCTGGGAAATAAGATAATGAAGAAAGTAATGCAAATTATATTTGTTATTTGTTTTGTTTTTTTGTATTTTTGTTATTCTTTTTGTGCATATCTGTTTTTGCTTCTTTGTTTGTGTTTTGTATTAATTTGGAAAAACTTAATAAATATTTTTTTTTTTTTAAAAAAAGGGAAAAGTTTACAGCTATGGCAAAGGCAATGAGTCAATGTGGTGCCCACAGGCACCAGTGTGCCCCCAGTATGGCAGCCAAGAAAAATCTAAGCAAGTATCTTCTTAAAAATCAATAAATCCCTGCTCACCTCCTTTTTTCAGTGACTCAGTCTCTACTACATTGAACGCATCCCCTTAAAAATGACCACACCTCATTCGATGCCAGAATTTGACACCTATCCTCTCTTCTGCTCCTCTGTTAAGAACAGAAGCACCTCTATCTGTGAGGGTGGATGGTGGTGGCTGATGTAGGTGCCGTTGGGGCGGGGAGAGGTATGCCCACACCATTTTGTCTTTAAGATGTGGCAGCCATTATGCTATGCCCCTGAAGCAGCCATTTTGTGACCAACACTCACCAGTGTTTCTCAAAATCCCAAATGTGCAGCTGGCACCAAAAAGGTAGGTGATACAAAGAAGAGGATTTCAATTATTCCTGCATTACCTGTTTCCCTGAAGGAAGCAGTGATCCTTTCCTGCACACCAAGAATGGGCCCACTAGGCCAGAGCTGGTGTCCTTGATTGAATCTGATGCTGAATAATAAATCCAAGTAAGGCAATCTGGATCGTCCGGAGTAGGACCCACAGTTTCAGGAACCTCCCACTCATAAGTGAATTTCTCTCCAGGATTCACATGCGAGGATGGGCTTGCAGGTCCTACATTAAGTTCATCATCAAGAAAGAAATGCCCCTAAGTAGTTGTAACATGGGAAGCATGTTAAGAAAGTTGGTTTACCTCCTCCAATGGATGCAACGCAAGATTTACATCATTCTCTTAAGATAAATATTCACCTCCAGAGATGGTGTTGTAGAAGGCACCCTCATTGTCTTTGTTGTAACTCAGCCCATGCGGCTGAATGCTGAAAGGGCGTGTTGCCCTGTTAAGAAACGTCACCTGGATGGTCTCACCAACTTCTGCCCTCATGACAGGTCCTAGTTAAAAATGCACAAACCCAACAACACAAATTAAAAGTATTATATCTTAATCATGGTTGCAGCTCAAACACACTTGCCTCTCAGCAAAAGCACTTGAATAAGGTGTGGTCCAAAGCTTGTATGGAGATGTGGCTTAGGAAGGGTCCCAAGCGTCAGCTGGCAAGCTGCTCTCATGACCCCCCCATGGAAACATCTTGGTGGGAGTGGTCAGACGGGAAGGAAGAGGTCAAAGAACTGCAGGAATCTGACCCATGGGAGGAGCCCAATGGAGTGGGAGGTGATCAACAGGACCTGGTGGAGGACTTTGGCCCCAGGGAGAGGTCCAGCAGATAGGGAGGTGGTGACCTAGACCTAGGAGAAGGGCCAAATGGGTTGTCAGGAGAATGGCCTGCCTCAGTGTCATTGGATGGGGTATCCCAGCCAGTCAGTGTGTTGCCCCTGGAAGCGCCCTCTGACAACATAGATCTACTGTCCTCAGGAGAGGCGCAGAGGGATAAACCTGACCGTGAGTCAGCCCTATCATCTCTACCTCCATCACCAAAAATGCAGAAGTGACTGCACTGGTGTGAACAGACTCCTCATGCCCAGCCTACTTGCTCTCCCAGAGTGGAAAAACACTATAGATAAGTCAGAACTTAGATCGTTTTTTAAAAAGGATTTAAAAAATCCTGTGGGAAATGTCGTTTTAAACAATTCTTGCTCTCTGGCACCATCTAGTGTTACATGTTTAAAATACATTCAATTTGTTGTTTCTTTACTAATGTAGCTGAGTCCCCAGTTTTGAGTCTTCATACCTCAACCACATGAATGAAGGTGCCCACCCTGCTCTTCAAAGGGAATGCTCAGAGAGTGTGTCAAATGTTGTGTCACTGTCTTTTTTCTGCCTATCTCCCATGCTTCCTGACTTTGTAGCTGTTGGAACTCCACTCGGCCAAGCCGATAAGGCCTCCTCTTCCTCCAAACTGAGCCTTTGATATCGCCTCTGACGTGTTTAATGACCTGAGCTTTTGATGAGGCCTCAAGCACATTCTATCCAGCACAGGGAAGAGACGAGAGGTTTGGCTACATTGTAAAGAGCTTTATTTCTAAACTACACAGAACAGAAGAGACATCCTCTCTCTATGAAAGCAGAGAGCAACCGAAACAAAGGAACAAAGGAAACAGGAAACCACTAACGTCACATCCCGTCTCCCTTTCCCGTGAGACTGCAAGGTCTCTGGAATGTAAACAGAGTCCTGTGACTCCACGCAGCTGCTCAGTGAGAAACAGAAACTAACAGTAACCAGTAACCCTACTTACGTTTGGGTGCTGTAGAGAATTTTGGAATAAAACTTTTAATGCTAACAATTGACTCAAGAGCCCGAGCACAGGGTCTGCTAGTGGGGGCCACGACAGTGGCATTTTGACTCTGGGCATGATGTTCCCCACTCCTGCTTTAAAGGACTGTTTCGGTTTCTTTAGTGTCAAGTCTCAGGCTCCCATCCACAGTCACTTTGGGTAAAACCACATTGCCAGACCTCTTTGTAATCAGACACCAAACTAGTGACACCACTGCCTTTACCTCTCAAAAGGCTTATTGTCTTCAGCCTTGAAAGACTCAGCCTAGGAAACTGAAAATCTCCTCTGCTTTTGATTGCCAGAGGCTAAAAACAGTCTTACCTAAAAGACCAAGATGTTCTTCACTAGGGAGCCTCTTCCGGCGCTGTGAAAATTCACTGCTGGTATACTCAACGAAAAGAGCTTTTTTGTAAGATCCACCAATCCTTTGTTCGCTTTTTTCAAAAAATGTCTTGGACTCCCTGTGCAGCAACACAAATTATTTTCAAGAGCTGCATTCAGTTAACGGCAAAGAGAAAGACATTCTACACCATACTAAAATTGTTCAGTCCTCATCTCATTCTAATTTCTTCTGTTGTTTGGCTTTGAATGGCATAACTTGGAATCAAAGTGATTTGGATGGTAGGACTCCACTTGGAGGCCCAAATGGTCAGTCTTACTGGCAGCATGGAAGAACTACAATGGAGGGATTTTAAAGGAGCAAAAGGTAACAACATTTGCTTCCACACTGGGAATTTGCTATGGACTAGCCACACTTCCATTCACTGACTCTTTACACGACATTCTGAACAACTTTTTTTAAAAAAATCAATGGAATAGCTGCACTATTTCCCCAGGTGCAGATGTCCTCTTGTGCTGCTGTTCTGGCTAGTCATGACCTGTATCAATTGCTCTATTTCCTAGATTGCTGGTGACATTCCCTTCCCTGTCTCTCCTCTCTAGGAATCAATTCTATCACATAGAATCATAGAATCATAGAATTGGAAGAGACCACAAGGGCCATCGAGTCCAACCCCCTGCCAAGCAGGAAACACCATCAGAGCACTCCTGACATATGGTTGTCAAGCCTCTGCTTAAAGACCTCCAAAGAAGGAGACTCCACCACACTCCTTGGCAGCAAATTCCACTGTCGAACAGCTCTAACTGTCAGGAAGTTCTTCCTAATGTTTAGGTGGAATCTTTTTTCTTGTAGTTTGGAACCATTGCTCCGTGTCCGCTTCTCTGGAGCAGCAGAAAACAACCTTTCTCCCTCCTCTTTGTGACATCCTTTTATATATTTGAACATGGCTATCATATCACCCCTTAACCTCCTCTTCTCCAGGCTAAACATGCCCAGCTCCCTTAGCCATTCCTCATAAGGCATCGTTTCCAGGCCTTTGACCATTTTGGTTGCCCTCCTCTGGACACGTTCCAGTTTGTCAGTGTCCTTCTTGAACTGTGGTGCCCAGAACTGGACACAGTACTCCAGGTGAGGTCTGACCAGAGCAGAATACAGTGGCACTATTACTTCCCTTGATCTAAATGCAATACTCCTATTGATGCAGCCCAGAATTGCATTGGCTTTTTTAGCTGCCGCGTCACACTGTTGGCTCATGTCAAGTTTGTGGTCAACCAAGACTCCTAGATCCTTTTCACATGTACTGCTCTCAAGCCAGGTGTCACCCATCTTGTATTTGTGCCTATCATTTTTTTTGCCCAAGTGCAATACTTTACATTTCTCCCTATTAAAATTCATCTTGTTTGTTTTGGCCCAGTTCTCTAATCTGTCAAGGTCGTTTTGAAGTGTGATCCTGTCCTCTGGGGTGTTAGCCACCCCTCCCAGTTTGGTGTCATCTGCAAATTTGATCAGGATGCCCTTGAGTCCATCATCCAAGTCATTGATAAAGATGTTGAATAAGACCGGGCCCAAGACAGAACCCTGTGGCACCCCACTAGTCACTCTTCTCCAGGATGAAGAGGAACCATTGATGAGCACCCTTTGGGTTCGGTCAGTCAGCCAGTTACAAATCCACTGAGTGGTAGCATAGTCAAGACCGCATTTTACCAGCTTCTTTACAAGAATATCATGGGGCACCTTGTCAAATGCCTTGCTGAAATCAAGGTAGGCTACATCCACTGCGTTCCCTTCATCCACCAGGCTTGTAATTCTGTCAAAAAACGAGATCAGGTTAGTCTGACACGACTTATTTTTCAGAAATCCATGCTGACTATTGGTGATCACAGTATTCCTTTCTAGGTGCTCACAAACTGTTTGCTTAATGATCTGCTCCAGAATCTTCCCTGGTATTGATGTCAGACTGACTGGGCGGTAATTATTTGGGTCCTCTCTTTTCCCCTTTTTGAAAATAGGGACAACATTTGCCCTCCTCCAGTCTGCCGGGACTTCGCCTGTTCTCCAGGAATTCTCAAAGATGACTGCCAGTGGTTCTGAGATCACATCTGCCACTTCTTTTAATACTCTTGGATGCAGTTCATCTGGCCCTGGAGACTTGAATACATCTAAACTAGCCAAGTATTCTTGTACTATCTCCTTAGTTATTCTGGGCTGTGTTTCCTCTGCTGAATCATTTGCTCCAAATTCTTCAGGTCGGGCATTGTTTTCTTTATCGGAGAAGACTGAGGCAAAGAAGGCATTGAGGAGTTCAGCCCTTTCTGTGTCCCCTGTTTGCATTTCACCATCTTCTCCTCTGAGTGACCCCACTATTTCTTTGTTCTTCCTTTTGCTATGAACATACCCATAAAAGCCTTTTTTGTTGCTTTTAACCTCTCTAGCAAGCCTGAGTTCATTCTGTGCTTTAGCTTTTCTGACTTTGTGTCTACACGTGCTGGCTATTTGTTTGAATTCCTCTTTGGTGGTTTCCCCCCTTTTCCATTTTTTGTACACATCCTTTTTTAATCTTAACTCAGTTAAAAGTTCTTTAGATAGCCACCCTGGCTTCTTTAGGCACCTTCCATGTTTCCGTCTCATTGGTATTGCCTGAAGTTGTGCTTTTACTATCTCCCTCTTAACAAACTCCCAGCCATCATGAACTCCCTTTCCTTTTAGTATTACTGTCCATGGGATCTCACCCAGCACTTCCCTAAGTTTTATGAAGTCGGCTTTCTTAAAGTTAAGAAATTGAGTCCTAGTATGCTTGGCTGCTCCTTTCCGCTGTATAGTAAACTTCAGAAGAGCATGATCACTCGCGCCTAATGATCCTTCCACTTCTACCCCACTAACCAGGTCATCAACATTGGTTAGGACCAGATCTAAAATGGCTGTTCCTCTTGTTGCTTCTCCCACTTTCTGGACAATGAAGTTGTCTGCAAGGACAGTGAGGAATCTGTTTGACCTTTTGCTCTTGGCTGAGTTTGACATCCAGCAAATATCCGGGTAATTGAAGTCCCCCATTACTACTATCTCCCTTCCTTTTGCATGCTTGGCCATCTGTTCCAGGAAGGCATCATCTATGTCCTCCGTTTGGCTTGGGGATCTATAGTAAACTCCCACAATGAGGTCCCTGTTATTCATCTCTCCCTTAATTTTGACCCAAATGCTCTCACTTTGGCTTTGAGGTTCTAAATCTTGGATCTCTTCACAGGTATACACATTCCTGACATATAACGCCACTCCTCCTCCTTTCTTGTCTGGTCTGTTTCTCTGAAATAGATTGTAACCCTCCATTATTACATTCCAGTCGTGGGACTTATCCCACCAGGTTTCAGTGATGCCTATTATGTCATATTTAGTTTGCTGTACCAAGAGCTCAAGCTCATCTTGTTTATTACCCATGCTTTGCGCATTAGTGTACAGACATTGAAGTCCATTAATCATTCCCCCGTGTCTCTTATTTAAGGATTTTTTCCTCCCACCAATAGGTCTGCGTGCTGTTTGCTCCATTTGGTCTATGACATTTGGATGATCATGTTCATCAATTGATAGACTCCTACCTTCAGGAGCACTGTCTTCCTCCCTCACATTAGTCAGTTTAAAGCCCTCCTGATGAGGTTTCTGAGATTTTTGGCAAAAACATTCCTCCCAACCGTTGTGAGGTGCAGCCCATCGCTTGCCAGAAGTCCATCTTCAAGAAACTGCAGTCCGTGATCTA
The DNA here is from genome assembly GCF_951804945.1 of Podarcis cretensis. Classification (NCBI taxonomy): domain Eukaryota; kingdom Metazoa; phylum Chordata; class Lepidosauria; order Squamata; family Lacertidae; genus Podarcis; species Podarcis cretensis. The sequence goes on from NC_137174.1 coordinate 77,505,943, forward strand.
AGAATCCAAACCATTCCTGTTTACACCATTTGCGAAGCCAGCTGTTCACTTCCACTATTTTTCTTTCTCCCTGGGCCACGTCGTTCAACTGGGAGGACAGATGAGATGACAATTTGTGCATTTAATTGCTTCAATTTCCTGCCCAGAGCCTCATAGTCTCTTTTGATCTTCTGGAGGCTATTGCTTGCAGTGTCATTGGTTCCCACATGAACCAAGAGGAAGGGGTATTTGTCAGTGGGTTTTATGATTCCTTGTAGTCGTTCAGTTACATCTTGGATCTTAGCCCCGGGGAGACAGCACACTTCCCGAGACATCTTGTCAGGCCCACAGATCACTGCTTCTGTTCCCCTCAGTAGGGAATCCCCTATCACCACTACACGCCTCCTCTTAGGTTTGGTCGGGGTTCTTCCGTGATCTGTCCATTCCAAGGTCGCCTGCACATTCCCTGAGGACTGACTTTGCTGCTCGTCTTCATATACCTGATCGACTGTAACGAGGGAGAGATCCTCAAATGGAGTCTGCTCTTCGTCTTCCATTCTAGGGGAGAGGACCTCAAAGCGATTGTGTATTTCTAAACAATCAGAGCAAACCCTGGGCCTCCTACTTCTTTGAGTCACGTTTCTCCATATATCTGGCTCCTGTGTTGGTGAACTAGCCTTCTTCTCAGGGGAGTCCCCTGTCTCCTCCTTGGTGGAGACGGTGTGCTCTGTTGCTTACAAGAAGAGCTCCAGCTCTCTAATTCTTTGGAGCATAGCCACACGTTCCTCCAGTTGCTGGACTTTGTCTTTTAAGAGGGCAATCAACATGCAATTGCTGCAGGTAAAGCTGCCTGCAACCTTTGGCAAGATGGCAAACATTGTGCAGGAACCGCAGGCGACTGCAGCTGTTCCCTCACTCTCCATCTTGAGAACGTGTCGTTGGGGCTGGCTACAGTGGTCCTCCATCATAAGAAGCGTGCAGACAGGACAAGTAACTCCCCCCCCCAAAACCCTAGGTCTCCCCCAACAAACGTTTGAGACTAGCTCCCCTAAATCTAAAGATAGATCAAATTGCGCGCACTGCCAAGCGCACGCCGCTGCCCTACAAGCTCTGATAAGCTCCTCCCACAGCTAATCACCTACCTCAACAGAAACCCTGCCCCCTCTGACCTTTGCACAGGGAGAACAGCTAATCAACCACAAGAAACACAGACAGGAGAAAACCCTTTTTGCTCCTTCTTCAGCCGCTGCCCTACAAGCTCTGATAAGCTCCTCCCACAGCTAATCACCTACCTCAACAGAAACCCTGCCCCCTCTGACCTTTGCACAGGGAGAACAGCTAATCAGCCACAAGAAACACACACAGGAGAAAACCCTTTTTGCTCCTTCTTCAGCTGCTGCCCTACAAGCTACATTAACCTTCCCTACATTAACCTTCCTCTTTCCAAATCACATCACCTTTTCAGTCAGTGGCCTCAACTGTGGCAGCAAAGAAGGGGAAGAGCCAACCAGACTCTCACATTCCACACCCTCCAACAAGTCCAGGCCTAAAGCCAGGATTTGCATCTTCTGGGTCATGTGACCCGCAAGAAAGCACAGAGCTCAAAAAATGGGGTGTCCTGATTTAATTGGGGACTTGAGGGGTATGACGTTCCCATCCACCACTGAGGCAACTGATAGGTAAAGGTAAAGGTAAAGAACCTCTGGACAATTAAGTCCAGTCAAAGGCAACTATGGGGTTGCGGCACGCATCTCGCTTTCAGGCCAAGGGAGCCAGCGTTTGTCCAGACAGCTTTTCAGGTCATGTGGCCAGCATGACTATACCATTTATGGCACAATGAAACACTGTGACAGAAACCAGGGTGCACGGAAATGCCGTTTACCTTCCCACCTATTTATCTACTTGCACTGGCGTGCTTTTGAACTGCTAGGTTGGCAGAAGCTGTGACAGAGCAATGGAAGCTCACCCCATCATGGGGATTCAAACCGCTGGCCTTCTGATCGGCAAGCTCAAGAGGCTCAGTGGTTTCGACCATAGCGTCACTCTTGTCCCTGAGGCAACTGATATGCACAAGGCAAAGGGTAGGGCCAGGACAGGGACCCCTCTTACATTAATGGGCCTCCCCATAGCTGCAGCAATGGGAACCCAAGAACGCCTGGGAGCTGCCATTTTAATTTCCCACAATACCACAGAGTGCCTAATGTAGTGTCATGCCTTGTAGGTAATTGAAGCTCACAAGCCTAGCTGCACGATGTTGAGAACCTAAGGTAAGTATAAGCCCTGGTGGGTCCTTTGGGGGTCCCCAGCAGCTGCCCTAGGATGCCAGGGGCTGGTACCAGACCAGGGCCAGATCTTCTTGTGCAGACTTGACTCTATACTTCCCTCCCTGCTAAAAAAAAATCTGAACATACAAACAAAGGAAAGGCACTGCTTCATTGGATTGCTCCACACACCCCTCCTAGGCAGCTGCTTGCTAAGATTGAACAGCTCTGCTGGTGAGTGCATTGGAAGCACACGTTTTTTTCATGCAATCATCTGGCTCCTGTTTGCTTGATAGCTTAAAAGGCAATACTTACTCATCCAGAATTAATGGTTCCCCTGTGAAGTTATTTATTCCAGATGGGCCATAGTTCCACACATGTTCCTCTGCTGCAATGTAATAGTGCCTTGCTATGGTGCTCTTCTTGGGAGAGGGGATATGGCTATTACAGTTTTTCACCTCAAAAATGGCCTGCATGCCGCCTGAAGAAAAGAAAGACAGAACACATGGCGTTAGGATACTTCAAATTCTGGGAATCTCTGCAAACAGATTGAAGACTCTTTAAAGTTAAAGGTCTACTTCAATAAGCCCCAGGTCCATATCTCCCCATGAAGCACTGTAAAAGCTATGAGCATTCACTTGCTTGTGTTGATCAGCAAAAATCTGCAGCAGCTTTCTACAACCTGGTGGTCTCCAGATTTTTTTGACTACAACTCCCAACATCCCCAGGAAGCAGCTCTGCTGGCTTAGACTGATGGGAGACGTAATCAAAAACATCTGGGAGCCACAAGATTGAAGGCTGTCTTTCATGATTTATCAGAACCTTATAAATTTATTCACTATATCTGAGCAGCTCAGTTAAGCAAATTTGGTAGAGAGAGTGAAATGAATTGCTCCCTAGTGCAGACTTGTTTTTTCCTGTTCAATTTCCCCTGAAAGCAATGAAATATCATCAAGGCCCATCACTCTCAAGGGGACTTCCTATATTGAATTCAAAGCATGCAGCGACAAAGAGCCCCATTTGTGGAGCTTCACCTGCCAGCTGTTCCAGGCTCTGGGCAGCTGTATTGCCTGTTTTCTTCCAGAAAACAGAAACACCTTTTACAGGAACAGAGGCAGCAACCTTGTAAAGGATTCTGTGGAGCTGTGGATTCTGTAGACCCCTGATCCGACCTAGGTCATGGTCTGCCCAGATCTGATTGTTTGCAATTTGAGTTTGATGAATTCCTTCCCGATCCCCAACCAAACCCACTGCTGGCATGTGGGCCCCAGTCGGTTAGCCAGTGGTGAAGCTGGCCTGTTGGACAAAAAAGGAAGCCACCCCAGATTTACAGGTATGGGGAAACTTTGGGCTTCCAGATGTTGCTGAACTACAATGCAGACCAGCTCTAGCAAGCATGGCTAATGCCCAGGGATAATGGGAGCTTGTAGTTCAGCAACATCTGGAAGGCCAGAGGTTCTCCAACCCTGATCTAAAGTCTCTGTCCTTTTGCCTGTCTCAATCTTATTACTTTCTTAAGGAGTGAACCCTGTGCTGTGAACTCTAGGCTTCAAGAGAACACACCTTTCGGAACCTTGAAAATATTTATAATTCTTTGGTATGCAAAAAGAAACCCAGAGAACGCGCCCTTGGTTTGTACCTTCTATGTGATCATTGACTTGACAGCTAAGCAGCCACTGCCCATCGTTCTTTGGCACCATGAGAGCATCCACAAAGGTAGCCGGGAAGAGGCTGACCGTGTCAATTCGATGGTTCCTTTCGGTCAAGACTTGCCCATGGAAATAGGCTGAATGGATATCGGCTTCATTACCCATTCCAAAAAGATACCACTTCACATTTTCTTCCGCACACATTGTGACATTGGGAAGATACCCATACATATATCCATTGATTGCTTTAAAAGAAAAAAGTTAAAAGATTATTTCAAACTACCATGATGCCCCCCAAAAAACAGAGTACATTCAAATTAATATGTTAGCGATATCTATTTATGGATTGCAGCAGCACAAATTGAATTGAACCAGCAAAAGTTAATTAACCATAGTCCTTTTTAAAAAGCCAGGTCTTCAATAACTGCCTGAATAAACATGGTGATGGGGACCTCACTTAGCAAGGCCCTACCCCTGGTTGACACCATCCTCACCTCCTGAGACTGATGGTTTTGGAACAAATAGGCCATTCCAAAAGTATCCAGGTCTCAAACCATTCATGGCTTTAAAGGTTAACACCAGCATATTGGATTGAGCCCAAAAAAACCTATCGCCATCAATCATGATGAGGTGGAATCAGCAAACTTCTACCTCTGAAACAGGCTTTCTTTTTGCAGAACCCACTTTAGATCTAGAACACTGATGCCGTAGATCTCACTTAATTGATTATTATACCTAATATCTTGACCCCAGGCATGACATCAGAAGTTGGTATTGTTGCACACCTGCCAATAGCTCAGAGGGCCCATCACCAATCTGCCCTTGCTGGTCTGGGTTTGCTAGTGGAAACTTGCAAGAGACCCATTGAATTTTGATGCGCACTCTTTATCTTGTACTTGTTTTTAGAATCTTCAGAGTGACTAACTTGGGGCTTTTAAGCAGTCTGCAATTCAGCTACTGATCAGCTACTTAGCTTCGAAACAGGTGCTATATATATATATTTTTAAAAAAACGTACAATCTAGAGTAACGCATACACCATATAGATATTTGTGTGGAGCAATATAAAAACGATTCACTATGGCAGAAACATCTATGTTCAGGGAGAGTACCGTATATCTCTTGACTGCCTGCTGCTGTGGATAACTTTCAATATCTTGCCTAAGTTGTGAATATCTATGGAACTTACTTGTAACGTTATACGCACATATACATGTTGCAAAGAAGGTTCTTAAAAGAATGAAACAATTTGTTCTGAAAGGTAATCTTACAGTGCATTTTATTGCTCTCTTGGAAGTCCTCATTCCTGTCAACTTTGTCAGGTTCAGAGCAGTATTTCTTGATATTATCATTTAAGTACCAGCTGAAATTTTCGTCTACCACAGCAAACATCAGGATGAATTCTCGGTCGACATCCTTATCTTTTCCACCCTGCAGTGTACCTAAGGAAAACAAAGGACACATTTTGCACATTTACCTGCTGAAATTATGTCTCCCAGCTATTTGTTACCAGAAAAATGCCCACCAGTGGTGTATGATGGAGAGGCCAACCCATTTTCTGCTACAGTGTCTGAAAATGCTGCTCTTTTGTTTTTCTCCATGTGCATGAATAGTGGGCATTCACTCAGGTGGGAAAATGCCAAGAGAGACATTTGAGGTTATTTATCTGAAATACTTTATAGCACACCCTTCAATGTGAAATAAAAATGTTCAAGGCGGCTAACACACACACACACACACACACACACACACACACACACAACCATGTTAAAGATCATGGCTAAAACAGCAACACACCTTAAATGGATCAGTAACATCAAACAAATCTAAAATCACAGAACTAGAACTTGAGGCCATCAAATGAACTGGAATGGTGGTGGAACTAGATGGGCTTTTCTGATCAAATAAGGCTCTTTTCCAGTTCTGAGATGCAGCCTTCTGTTGTTGGATGTGATGTTGCTATTTTAAAAGGAATTTCCCCCGGTGGTCACCCACTCTCTTTATCTAAAGGTCTCCAAAGACAATCTCAACATTTGGGCAAGTTCACATGGGAGTGATGATCCTTTAGATTCCCAGATCCTAAGCTTGAAAGGTCTTGAAAGGATTAAACCAAAACCTTTGAACTGTGATCAGAAACAGACCAGCAGACAGTACAGAGCAGACCAACAGTCAGCTGTTTAAGAACTGGTGGGATGTGTTTTAGTGTTGTCATATTTTGGAGAGCAAAAAAGGACACTATGACGACCATTCAAAGCAAATAAATGCAACGTGTCCCAAATTTTATTGCTGAAAAAGAGGACACATGGCAACCCTAATGCGTTTGCTGGTCAACTATCTAGGAGTGTTGTTGTTGTTATTTTTTTAACCAATTAAAGTTTCCTAATAGTTCAAATAATCTCTAAAGGCAACTCCTCATGCAGTGCATAGCAGCTGAGTCATCTGGAGGTTCCTACAGTATGAATAACAGTTGTCAGTCTATTGCTATCCAGGACAGTTATGTTGGGCGCAACAGCTGATGAAATGTTTAGAAACCACACACAACAGATATGGAAGAACTATCAGAGAATGGAAGATGACAAACACACACACACACACACACACACACACACACACACACACACACACTGCAATTGTGAGAAAGAGGCTTGTGTAAGATGTTTGTGTGTTTGAAGAACCATAAGAAGAAGCAGTTTTTGTACAGAGAGAAAGAGAGGCAGGAAGAAACAGAATTGGTTGATGGCTATAGAAACATCAGAGGATGCAGGGTGACTCAGTCTGTAGATCTAATGTGAAGCAGTGGTTTCCGCTTGGCAGGAACACACATCCTGTTTGCTTCCGCCTACTCTCTGCTTGTATATTCATAAATAAAGTCATGACCTTCCAGTGCTCTCTCCTTCAAAGGAAACCCAAACCTGTGTTGTATTTGCTCCTTGAAACTACTCACCTCTCAGAGAAATGAGGAGCACATGTGACTCGCACAGATAAACTTCAGCTAAAATCTCAGGAACACAACTCATGAACTGCAAACAGATAAGATTCTCTGACTCTCATTTCTTGGGGGGGGGGGACAGCACTCGGTCGTTTCCCATATTTCCCTTACCTTTCTTGCAAATGAGCAGAGGTCCAACAAGCCCAGAAGCAACATCCTTTGGGGCATCTATATGTGAGTGATAAATTCTGGTCACACAGTTATTATCTCCTGCTGCTGGACCATGATCTTCAGTCACCTCCCATCTATACACATACTGTTCTCCTGGTTGCACGGCATCATCTTTCTTTTGCAAACCTGAGGTGTTGTCAGGATAAAGTGCACCTAGGAAATGCAACAAATAGTGAACGTGGTATTATATATCATAGTACTGGTACAAGTGCCTCTGGTTCAAGGCAGCTGTCTACCAGCTCCATCGGGTAAGCCGGCTGAGACCCTACCTGCCCGCAGACTGTCTCGCTGAAACACTGGTCCTGAAAGACCTACATTGGCTCCCAGTACGTTTCCGAGCACAATTAAAAGTGTTGGTGCAGACCTTTAAAGCCACTTCACTAACATATGCAGTTTGAGTCCACTTGCCCCTAATATGGTGCTGACCTTTAAAGCCCTAAACGGCCTCGGTCCAGTATACCCGAAGGAGCGTCTCCACCCCCATCATTCTGCCCGGACGCTGAGGTCCAGCGCTGAGGGCCTTCTGGAGGTTCCCTCATTGCGAGAAGCAAAGCTACAGGGAACCAGGCAGAGGGCCTTCTCGGTAGTGGCCCCCGCCCTGTGGAATGCCCTTCCAGCAGATGTCAAAGCGATAAACAACTACCTGACATTCAGAAGACATCTTAAGGCAGCCCTGTTCAGGGAAGTTTTTAACGTGTGATTTTACTGTATTTTTGGTTTCTATGGAAGCCGCCCAGGGGAGGCCAAGCCGGATGGGCGGGGTATAAATAATAAATTATTATTATTATTATTATTATTATTATTATTATTATTATTATTATTATATATGCCTGTTTGCATACATTTCTTGGTTGCAGAATTGTATTGCAAAATAATAATAATATAATAAGAATTTATTATTTATACCCCGCCCATCTGGCTGGGTTTCTCTAGCCACTCTGGGCAGCTTCCAGCAGAATATTAAAAACATGATAAAACATCAAACATTAAAAACTTCCCTAAACAGGGCTGCCTTCAGATGTCTTCTAAAAGTCAGATAGTTGGGAGGGTGTTCCACAGAGTGGGCACCACTACTGAGAAGGCCTGGTTCCCTGTAACCTCACTTCTCGCAGTGAGGGAACCGACAGAAGGCCCTCGGAGCTGGACCTCAGTGTCAGGGCTGAATGATGGGGATGGAGACGCTCCTTCAGGTACGCTGGGCCAAGGCCATTTAGGGCTTTCAAGGTCAGCATAAACACTTTGAATTGTGCTCAGAAATGTACTGGGAGCAGAGAAGCATGAATTTTGAAGGACAGCTGCCCCTCAGTTCACATACAGAGTTGTAGCCAATTAAGTTCAACCAGTTGCAAGTTTTGGACCTAAGGTAGTTATGTCCATTAATTTTGGTGGGTCTCCTCTGAGTATGACTATCACTGGGCACAATCCATTAGCTAGGGGAAATGCAGTTTAGGACTCATTCACATTTCCTTTTGTGCCATGTTTTTAGTCACAGGTTCAGATTTGACACAACTACTCTATTCCGAACTTAAAAATGGAAAGCGTAATGCTGGTGGTCAACAAAAAGGGATTAAAGACTGTCTCAAGGCAAATCTTTAAAAATGTAGTTTAAACACTGACAACTGGGAAACACTGGCCTGCGAGCGCTCCAGTTGGAGAATAGCCTTCACCAAAGGTGTCATGGACTTTGAAAACACTTGAACTCAGGACGCAAGGGAGAAACGTGCTAAGAGGAAGGCATGCTTGGCAAATCCACACCTTGATCAACTCCCGCCAGGAAACGAATGTCCTCACTGTGGAAGGACGTGTGGATCCAGAATTGGTTTCCACAGTCACTTATGGACTCATTGTTAAAACTGTGTTTATGGAAGACAATCTTACTCGGCTACGAGTGATCGCCAAAGAAGAAGACAGATTTGAGTGGTGGGGTTTTTTTTGTCCCATCACTTTCCCTGGGAAAACAAACATTTTACTGATGAATCGGAACAAACAGCAATTGGGTTTTCTGCAGATTGGCATTCTCTCTGATCCAGGGGTATAATCTGGGTTTCCCTGGGGAAAGCTCTGGAAGAAAAAAAAACTGCTCAGACACAGACTTGGGAAACTCAGAACTTTGCCTAGAAAGCACACAGCAAAGTTAAGTGTGGCTGAGCAGGTTGGGATTAAAATGTGAAGCAAATGAATTTCTCCTGCTTCTCAAAATTGAAGGTGTTGGGGGGGGGGAGAGCAGATTTCCTAGTTGCAGAAAAAGGTAACGGACCCCTGGACAGCTAAGTCCAGTCAAAGACAACTATGGGGTTGCGGCGTTCTTCTCACTTTCAGGCCGAGGCTTTTGTCCACAGACAGCTTTCCGGGTCATGTGGCCAGCATGACTAAACCACTACTGGAGCACAGAGGACTGTGATGGAAACCAGAGCAAACAGAAACACCGTTTACCTTCGTGCCACAGCAGTATCTATTTATCTACTTGCATTGGCATGCTTTCAAACTGCTGGGTTGGCAGGAGCTGGGACAGAGCAACGGGAGCTCACCCCGTTGCGGGGATTTGAACCGCTGACCTCATCGGCAAGCCCAAGAGTCTCAACGGTTTAGACCACAACGCCATCCACATCCTATCCTACACCCATAGGGTTGTATGTCTGTGGGGAGTCAAGTCAGACATTAATATCAGCACAAAAATGTCAGAGGTGCAGCTGCCCCCTCAGTCTTGCCAACTATACTAGATCCATCCAGTTGATTTACACAGTCAGTTGGCTACCCTGACTGTAATTCAAGGTGTTCCTCACAGCACTGGGTGGGCGTCTACAGGCATAATGATGCAATTCTGTTGCAAAACAGGAAAGGTATGGAATCAGTTGGACACGAATGGAAGTTTACCTTCATTTTCTTTTGTGTATTTGACACCATGGGGGTGGAGTGTGTAGGCCCTTGTCGCAAAATTCTTTACATGGATGATGAGTGTGTCTCCAACTTCTGCTTTAAGAATGGGACCCAGGAAGCCCAGCCAAGGTGGTTTTGCAATAATATGGCTGTATGAGTTGTCTGTGAACTGCATGTACACAGCTTTTTTGTATGTGCTTCCTATCCGGTCTGGGCCTTGTTGGAGAAAGACAGCAGCTTGCCTAAAGGATCAACACACAATCATGTCAGCGTAAGTCCTTTAAAAAAATACTGGGTACACTGGGATAGCTCAGTCAGTAGAACATGAGACTCTTAATCTCAGGGTTGTGGGGTTTTGCCCCACATTGGGCGAAAGATCCCTGCATTGCAGGGGGTCATCCCCTCCACCTCTACATTTCTGTGGTCCTATGATTACTGCTTCTGCACAGCATTCGTTTTGTCTCAAATGAACTATTATTATCATTCCTTCTATTTCCGAAGTTCGGAGGCAAGTGCCATTGCTTACATAGACAAAATGGCGTCATCCATGCACAAGAGGGAGATGTCATCTGGCTTGAGTAAATCCCAAAATTTACAGAGGTACAAGATGTTAAAAACAGCCAATGATATCAATAAATAATGATAATTAGAGCACCAGTCCTGGCCTGACTGCACTGGCTGCCAATTGGTTTCCAATTCAACGTGATGATTTTGACCTATAAAGCCTTAAATGGCTCAGGACCGCAATATCTCAAGGACCGCCTCTCCTCATATGAACTGACATGGACCCTGTGATCATCATCCGAGGCCCTTCTTCATGTGCCTCCTCCTCAAGAGGTCCAGAAGACAGCAACATGAGAATGGGCTTTTTTCAGCAGGGTGCAGCAACAGAGGAGACCCACTGAAATGTCATCACACATTTGGCAAACTCCCCATCCAAGCTTCCCCACCTAGGACTGGTTGCCAATGTGCAACGGGTAGTTTCTCCTTATTGGGTTTTTCTCTGCAAGGAGGAGATTTCCAAAGGAGACCAGTGTTGCTGCAAAGGCTCAGGCTATGAGCCTGTTTACAGGAAGCTCTGTGAGTCACAAATTAAATCAGATGTGCATGTCATGTCCTTGGACTGTCCAAATAATTCATATTTAATTGGAAGGTCTCCTTCTCTTCCTCTGCAAAGATAATAGCTTTCATTAAAACTCCACCTCATAGCTAAGATTCCTGAGGGCTAAAGGGTTTAAGTAGAGGTTAAAAGTGAAACGTCAAGCGTCATAGGCCAAAAGCAACCCCACAGTGCAACTTCGCTGTTCTCAGTGAATTTACACCAAGAAAGAAATTGGACCCGATGCCTCTGTGCTTTGTCAGAGAGCTAATAGAGTTGCCGACACACCACGGCAGTGAAGGTCTGTTGTATGTCTCTTGTTGGTGTCGCCCAGCCTTTTCCCTTTGCCTTGCTCTTCAGAAATACTCTGTGTGTCTGGTTATTGCTAGCCCCTGAGAGGCACTGTGTTTCTCAGTCCTTTGAATTTCTTTCCTCATTCTTGCCTAGCTGCTTTCAACAAAGACAAGGAGACTGGTGTTGGTAAGATGCCTAGATTAAGCAAAGGGAGGGGCAAAGGCCAGGATCAGCTTTGTTGATTTTGAGTGCTCATTGTGTCATGTCATTGTCCTCAAACGCCTCTTTTGCTTCTCACATGAGAGCCCTTGAGGAAGGATTAACAGATTTTTCTCTTTGACCATCTTTTGCTTTTGCTTCCTGTTTCAACACTTCTCCAGCAGAGATTGTCATCTCTGCATTTCCACATCCGTCTGGAACACAGAACCCGTGGCCACAACCTCATTTGCGTGGCGAGTTCCCGCCCCCACCAGGATAAATAAAGACACAGGACACCATAATGTAAGCTTAATTGGGCGAATTAGGCCACAACTTTATTGAATTCAGGAATGAGAGGCATTGGCATAGGCATTGGTCCTAATGACTATCCGGCTCCAGCCCATTTGCTGGAGACACGGGGAAGGGTTAACCTTATATCGGGGGAGACTCCCGCGAGGCACGTCGACTAGGAGCTCCCCCGGGTCACCGCTCTGGGGCGTGCCTTAGGCCCACACCTCCATAGGCTTCGGACAGGGCCACGCCCCCCGGGGTCCTTTAACGGACCACCCTTCGCTCGCTGGGGGGAGGTGATGGCGTTCCTCCCCCCACACACACATCGTCTTAACCCCTTCTTACCAATGCCTACCGCCACACGAGCAAACGCTCGCCGCCAATACTCTCATGCCTGAAACCAATCCCTTATTCCCATAGCTATATCCTCCAGCCAAATATCATTTCCTGCATCAGACAGATGCACGCCATCAAACCGGTAGAGGGCCTCACAGTTGAAACTTCCTGTTTCACCACTTCTCCAGCATAGATTGTCATCTCTGCATTTCCACATCCGTCTGGAACACAGAACCCGTGGCCACAACCTCACTTCTTATCAAACCACTCCTCTCTCCTCAGAATGTCTGTTTGTTTATAATTGGTTTATTTTAAACCACAAGAACCACTGCACACAATGGGGCATGCATCTGAGTAGACATGAATAGGATTGCACTGTCAAAATAACTCTAAATTAATTTAGATATATAGACTGTCTCACCACAACATTTTGGGGTGCCTCCAGAGCACCAGTATTTTGTGGGAGGGAATCAAAACTCAGAGGGAAACTTTAGATTCATGCAGTGACAGCAGCTTAAAAGGATCTGTCAGCTTTAAGAAAATATTTGGACCGTTTATGATTTGGAAAGTGACAGTGAAATGCATTGAAAAGTGTGAGGTGGAGGTAGGGCTGTCTTAAGCTTATGCAGTGCTGGGGTGCAAAGATCCGCCCAGCACCCCCCCCCCAGGTTGCCCAGTCCCAGGCACGCAGGAGGGCGGAGCCAGCAGGTCGCCTCAGCGCCTCACTGTCTCGGTCACTCCCAAACTCACAGCTCAGAACAGCCCACAACAGAAGAGCCCGCCGTGGCACTGCAACCGACAGGTGGGCTCTTCCCCGGACTCAACTCTCAGGCCCCAGACTCTCGGCCTGGCGCCCCTGAGAGCCTGGCACCCAGGTGCCCCGCGCCCCTAGTGCCTATGGGTAAGGTGGCCCTGGGTGGAGGAATTGCCCACATGAACACATATAAACATATCACAAGCAAATCAGGATGGATGCAGGAGGTTCAGTGTTGTATAACCACCGCACAAACAAATCAGAACAAGCGCTCAATAGACACAGGACATTAGCTAAACTCCTCATAAGCCAAGTAAATTAAGCTGAACGCTCAGGCTGGTTGGAGGAGAACATAAGATGACACTGCTGAATCATCTAGTCCAACATCCTGTTCTCACAGTAGCCATCCAGACGCCTGTGGGAAGCCTACAAGCAGTAACTGAGCACAAAGAGCACTCTCCCCTCCTGTGGTATTCAGAAATATTACTGCCTCTGAATGGAGGCAGAGCATAGACATCATGGCTAGTGGCCTTCGACATCCCTCTTCTCCATGAATTTGTCTATTCCTCTTTTAAAGCCACCTAGGTTAGTGGCCATCGCTGCATTCCTGTAGGAACTGCATGAGCCACTTTTCCTTTCCATACAAATCAACTTTTTTTTTTAAGTAGTCCTTAAGCAGCCAGTATACTTCGATAGAAGCAAATCTGTACAGTGGTACCTCGGGTTACATGCTTCAGGTTACAGATGCTTCAGATTAAAGCATAGCTGTCAAGTGTCCCTTATTTGAAGGGACAGTCCCTTAATCCAGCGCCATGTCCCGCTGCTGTCTCTTACTGATAGATGTCCCTTAAATGTCCCTTAAATGATGTCCCTTAAATTTCAAAGGAAGCAGCTCCTCTCCCTCCCTCCCTGCCGGCCAGGGAGGAGGGAAGCTCCAACTGTGTTGCTTGGCTGTGTTGCTCACCCAATAAGAAGTCTAAGAACGACTGGGGGGTGGAGCTTGCATGCCTTGTGTGTGGCTAGTTAATGCAAGCTTAGGGAACTTTTGAATGCTGGACACCATTTTGTTGCACGTGCTGCTGCAAACTTTACAGTGCAAAGCCAGGCTGGGGAGCCATCTTAAGTTGAGGCTGCATAGGCCTTGTGGTGCATGTGATTCAGATTCTATTCAGTTGAACCTCTGGTTACAAAGTTGGTTGGACAGTGTTCTCGAAGCTACCAGCATGAGTTTGACCAGACTGCAGGAGGACAGGAAGACAGGAGTGCCTGGAACAGGTGAGGCTGCAGGTCCCTTATTTTGACTGCTGGTCCCTTATTTTCAAGGCTGCTGGTCCCTTATTTTCAAATCTGTAAGTTGACAGCTATGGATTAAAGACTCCGCTAACCCAGAAGTAGTACCTCAGGATAAGAACTTTGCTTCAGGATGAGAACAGAAATCGTGTAGCGGCAGCGGGAGGCCCCATTAGCTAAAGTGGTACCTCAGGTTAAGAACAGTTTCAGGTTAAGAACAGACCTCCAGAACAAATTAAGTTCTTAACCCAAGGTACCACTGTATACTAATGTGACAATAAAGAAAAGAAGCCACGTACAGTGGTGCACCGCAAGTCGAACGCCTCGCAAGACGGAAAACCCGCTAGACAAAAGGGTTTTCCGTTTTGGAGGCGCTTCGCAAAATGAATTTCCCTATGGGCTTGCTTCGCAAGACGAAAATGTCTTGCGAGTTCCTGCGGGGTTTTTTCCCTTTTTTCCCCCTTTTCCTAAGCCCTAAGCCGCTTATCAGCTGATCCGCTGATAAGCCGCTTATCAGCTGATCCGCTAAAAGCCGCTAAACCGCTAATAGCGCTAATCTGCTAAGCTGTCATTGGGCTTGCTTCGCAAGACGAAAAAACTGCTATACGAAGAGCCTCACGGAACGGATTAATTTCATCTTGCGAGGCACCACTGTATACAATTTTTGCAGGCATAGCTTGAACAAAACTGCATCGGCTGAAATTTGTTGTTGCAAGTACCAGAGTCTCATCCTTCTTTGCATCAGGCTGTACTACAACATGCATTTACTGAGCACCCATTAAAATCAACAGAGATAAATCGTCTATACTAAAAGGTGAAAGCTTGTTTTCAATACAGTTAGCCCAAAGCAAGTACCACTTACTCATCTTCTGAAAACGGATGTCCAGATATGATGTTCTTTGTCCCGGGAGCATAATTCCAATCCGTTTCTGTAATCCCAATGTAATATTCCCTATCTGCTGCCCAGGCCTGTAAGAAGCAGCAAGCCAGCAAGCGGCTTAGTACGAACAGCTCCATTTTCTATTGCTGCCGGTGTAATAGAAGATCGTGTTCCCTTTATAAGATCAGGATTTCCCCTACGTACCCGCCCCCATGGTTGCTGTTGCATAGTTCAGTAGACTAAAAGATTGCACAATGCTTGCTAGAATAAACAGCCAGATTTGATGCCAGTAACTCGGGCAACTGACGGATTAGTATTTTTAGAAAAACTTCCTTTTGATTTCAGCCAACCTCCTTCAAATGCAAATAAGACCTTCTGTAAAAGAAGCTTTCCCCCATCAAAAGGGTTTAAAGGATTAAAGCTCCCCGTGAATTATTATTTTTTTGGAGTTTCCCCGGTGTGAAAGCAATGCCCATCTACTTTCTTGGACATGGTCCTAGTGGATTTTCCTGCATTCCACCACATAAGGTTTCAAGCAGCAAGACAGTGTCGTGGATTCCATGTGGTCAGTAATATTAAAGTTGTCAAATTTCGAAAGAGGTCTCCTTTTCTTTTTCTTTATTCACCCTAGTAAGTACTGAGGGATTTTACAAATGGTTTGTTCTACATTCATGCTTGTTTGGTCTTCCTCATTGCTCATCCAGTTGATAAAGTCCATATAAATTTAGCAGCCTGATAGCAGAGTGCCAAAGACTAAATTCAATGCCTTTTAGTATAGGAAGAGTCATGCGCAATTTTAAGAATGACTAGTTTTTTATGCACGTAGATGAATCTGTCTATTCAGTCAATTCCGCTACTCTCTCCAAATTTTATCTGTTAAAAAGTTTGATACATCGCAGAATAGGAAAATAATTTTAGGAAGCACAGACATTTTAATTATATTTATTAAATTATATTTATGCCTTCCAGGTTTCAAGTCAGAACAACATTTCCTGCCTGATTTTTTTCTCTCCACCCAAGGCCTTCTTTTTATCTAACCATGTGGTTACTTATTAGGTATGGAATGCAAATAGGATCTAACAGTCTATCATCAACCACTCAGTAGTGGTGCCCTCCCTGTAGAATGCCCTCCTTTCAGATGTCAAGGAGATAAAGAACTACATAACTTTTATTCGTCATCTGAAGGCAGCCCTGTATCAGGAGGTAAGCAATGACAAACCTAGACAGCATCTTAAAAAGTAGAGACATCACCTTGCCAACAAAGGTCCGTATAGTAAAAGCCATGGTTTTCCCAGTAGTGATGTTTGGAAGTGAGAGCTGGAACATAAAGAAGGCTGATCGCCGAAGAATTGATGCTTTTGAATTATGGTGCTGGAGGAGACTCTTGAGAGTCCCATGGACTGCAAGAAGATCAAACGTATCCATTCTTAAGGAAATCAGCCCTGAGTGCTCACCGCAAGGACAGATCGTGAACCTGAGGCTCCAATATTTTGGCCACCTCATGAGAAGAGAAGACTCCCTGGAAAAGACCCTGATGTTGGGAAAGATGGAGGGCACAAGGAGAAGGGGCTGACAGAGGACGAGATGGTTGAACAGTGTTCTCGAAGCTATCAGCATGAGTTTGACCAAACTGGGGGAGGCAGTGGAAGACAGAAGTGCCTGGCGTGCTCTGTGTTAGTTTATTCAGTTCCGGCCCATCTGGAGCTGATATGGCTCATTTGTCCTGAGCCCAGCAGAGTGTAATCTCATAGTCCGCAACGAAAGGATGAGGAAGGTATGGCTACATTGCTATTTTATTTCGCTATACCGAGAAACACACAAATGTACATCTTGCCTCTGTGAGAGCAGAGAGCAACTCTCTCAACAAAGAAACGGCAGAACAAAGAAACAGGAAACCAGTGTACGTCACATCCAGTCTCCCTTACCCGTGGGAGCCCAACAGTAACTTGAACTGTGAAATGAAAACATAGTCTTGTGACCACCAGCTGCAGCTCAGTGAGGGAAACAGAAACCAACACTCTGGTCCATGGGGTCACGAAGAGTCGGACACGACTAAACGACTAAACAACAACAACAATGTTTGATGTTTTACTATGGGCTAGGGTGCTAGGGGAGGGGCCTTCTGGTTGCATGGGAAAGAACGGATTGGAAAACTTTCCTTCTGTGAACTTCCTTAGGTGATCTTGCAGTACAATCCCAACACCCTGATCTTTGCTGTTGAAGGGGGTAGGATAAGGACTCCACTGCAGAAACCCCATCTGCACAGAGTGAGAGAAGAAGCTTCTGGGAGTGGTAAGTCCCCATATGGGGCATTTGGTGTTGGGGCCAGCAGTTTGGATCTGCTGATCCCTCAAGATCATCCTCGGACTCCTCATTTGCAGCCACCTGGACCTGGAACTGGCAGGGCAAAAAGTAAAACAAACAGCATCCCTACCTTCTGCCCTGGTTAGCACGAGGGGCAGGGCTTCAGATGTCGCAATGTGTCCAGCCAGATGTTAGGATTGCTCTGCCCAGATCCAAACCCATGTCTCAAAATAACAGTTTGCTGAAAATAATGTCTGCATGATCCAAATGACATTTTCAGTGGTTTCTGCTCTCTTCCTATAGCTGCATAACTGGGTTTGTGTTGATTGCCATAATCAACTGGCCTGCTGCAAAGATGTTGTTGTTGTTTAGTCGTTTAGTCATGTCCGACTCTTCGTGACCCCATGGACCAGAGCACGCCAGGCACTCCTGTCTTCCACTGCCTCCCACAGTTTGGTCAAACTCTTGCTGGTAGCTTCGAGAACACTGTCCAGCCATCTCGTCCTCTGTCGTCCCCTTCTCCTTGTGCCCTCCATCTTTCCCAACATCAGGGTCTTTTCCAGGGAGTCTTCTCTTCTCATGAGGTGGCCAAAGTATTGGAGCCTCAGCTTCACAATCTGTCCTTGCAGTGAGCACTCAGGGCTGATTTCCTTAAGAATGGATACGTTTGATCTTCTTGCAGTCCATGGGACTTTCAAGAGTCTCCTCCAGCACCATAATTCAAAAGCATCAATTCTTTGGTGATCAGCCTTCTTTATGGTCCAGCTCTCACTTCCATACATCACTACTGGGAAAACCATGGCTTTAACTATACAGACCTTTGTTGGCAAGGTGATGTCTCTGCTCTGCTGCAAAGATATCTGAAGTTTTTAGATAGTTGACATAAGACTATAAGAAGAGGCCTCTGCTGGATCAGGCCAAAGGCTCATCTAGTCTAGCAGCTTGTTCTCATGATGGCCAATGAGATGCCTATGAAAGGCATATTTTCACTGGGGACATACTGATCCTGTTGACTGAATAAAACGCCCTTTTCAAAAACAGCATCTGCCTAAATTAGCTCACAGAACATCTTGAACTTCATGAAATAGCTTATAGCTTATTCTGATATATGGCTTCATCTTTTGTTTTAGAATTGACCACAGAACAATACAGTTGGCCTAATCTGGTTTTTCTATTTTAAAAAACCACCTTTAAAGGCACTATTAATATGCGTTTCCTGCAATGTAAGAACATGTGCTTTTTCCTTCTGTAATTTGACAAAAAAAAATGTGCTTAATTGCTTCATTAAGTTCATTTGCATTCACTGAAATGCAATTAATAAAAGTCTTATTAAATTTTACAAGCCATTGTGCAGGAAACAAAAAGAAGGATATGCAATTAATCCCAGAAATAAGTTTACACAGTAGGATTGCTATTATTGAGTTTTTATTACAGTAGTTTGTAAAACTTAGCCTATGACTAATGTGTGTAGGTTCATTATTAGAACTAAAATTCCCTGCAGGCAGAGCATGTCAAGATGAGGGTCCTGACGCCCCCAAGCGCTATGATTCTTCAGTAGTTTGACTTCAAACCTGGAGACACTCCATTGTCTCTCAAGGCAGACAGATGCCAACAATACATATGGTCAAAAGTTCTGCTTCAACCACTTCCTTTATGCATATATTAGTGTCTGGTTTTTCTTATTTAGCTTCTACAGTGGTACCTCGGGTTACATATGCTTCAGGTTACATATGCTTCAGGTTACAGACTCTGCTAACCCAGGAATAGTACCTCGGGTTAAGAACTTTGCTTCAGGATGAGAACAGAAATTGCGAGGCAGCGGGAGGCCCCATTAGCTAAAGTGGTGCTTCAGGTTAAGAACAGTTTCAGGTTAAGAACAGATCTCTGGAATGAATTAAGTACTTAACCTGAAGTACCACTGTACTGCTTTCTGTATTTGCTTTATTTCAGTTAGATATTTAGTTCCTTTAGCAATTTCATCCAATTTTGCTCTCAGTTGACTTTCAGTAGCAATACCATTTCTAGGGAGAGAAAAATTTATGAAATATAGGGGGTAAAGACGCATAAGATACAGACCGAATCAAGCCACACACTGCATTGCTTTATTTGATAACGGGAATCTTGAAATAACAGTGGCTTAGTTTCAAAAGATGGCTGCACACTCAGTTATATTCTGTAAACAACTCTTCAAAGTCTGTCGTTATAGTCAAATAATTTTTTCGCTGTGGCTGTTAAGATGTCTCTTCCATGCTTACCCAAGCCAATGCCTGAACAAAAACTGATGTTTTCCCCCTTCCTTTCCCTCCCCAACCCTCTGCCCCTGAAGCATGAGACAAAGAAGCCATTCACTAAACAGAGGCTGTGAAATTCTGAAAGTCTTTTTCTTTCGTTTTTGCTTCTTGGACACAAATTGGAAATGTGACCTTGCTTCTCCCCGCCTCCCCAAATAATTGCTAATGTACAGTTTCAGGGCTAGGAATCCTAACGATAAAGGGACTGGTCAATTAAGCAGGTGCTCCACTTCACTTCTGCCACTTAAAACTAATGATAGGCGTCGCATCCATAGGGCAACAAGTTGAGGGAATGACAAGAGATCAGTCAGCAGAGAAAATATCTAGGTCAATTTAGAGGGCTGTGTGAGTGTAACTTGAGAAAAGAGCACCGAGCCTGCAGTGAAATGATATGTGGAATGTGAGCAAATGCCCCTACTTACTAGGCAGCATTTGTGAGGGGGTGGGAGGCTTATTCTCCCCCCCCCCATCCCACTGCAGCAGCCTCCCTCTCCTCTGCTTTTTGCCTTGGCACCTGCAGCAATTTTTTCTTTTAAAAGAGCCACTCTTTAGAATTGTACAGAACCACAAGGCCCATCTAGTCCAACCCCTTAGAATGCAGGAATCTTTCGCCCAATGACCCACGACACTGATAATAAGTGACTTGTGCTCTACTGACTGAGCTATCCACCAATTCTTCAGCAAAACAGCAAACCAATTTGACTACCCAGGAAAAATTGAGCCCTATGCCACTCACCACCAATGGGGTGGCTGAGCGAGATGCAGTCAATTTGATGCAGCCCCAAAGTGAACATAACCTCAACAGGACATAATTCCTCAGAAAGTTTCCTATACAGTGGTACCTCAGGTTACATACGCTTCAGGTTATATACACTTCAGGTTGCAGACTCCGCTAACCCAGAAATAGTACATCGGGTTAAGAACTTTGCTTCAGGATGAGAACAGAAATCGTGCTCTGGTGGCGCGGCAACAGCAGGAGGCCCCATTAGCTAAAGTGGTGCTTCAGGTTAAGAACAGTTTCAGGTTAAGAACAGACCTCCAGAACGAATTAAGTTCTTAACCTGAGGTAACAGAGTATCTTTGGCACCCTTTTGCAGCTCTCTCTCTCAATCTGTCTCTCTCTCTGCTGACTTGGATCCATATATAATTCACATACAAGGCCAATCTGATGGAGTCGCCATGTAAATATTCTGTTGCACTTCCTCTTCAGTTGTTTCATCAAGTGTCCCTCAAGTTAAGCTGATATTTCACTCCAAGAGCACAGCACACTTGCGCTTCCTGTTGCCTGACCGAAAGTCCACTTGTATATGCAAATACAAAAGGGGGCTTGAAAGGTAAACAGATTAGAAAAGGAGGAGGAAGGGATGAAAACAGGGAGCAAGAACATGTGGATATGCCAAACATTGCACACCTGCAATGAAGGGTGTGTAGCGTCATAAATCACATGCTGGGGAAATAGGGAGTTGAACCCCATGTAACATATAAATATTTAGTTTGTTTCATACAGGTTTCTTCAAGGGCAAGTGTCTAAATGAATCCAGTTGTAGAATGTGACATTATATAATCCATAGATTTCTGAATGTGTTAACTACAGGTTTGTGTCGCTTTTTTTTGAAGTAATGAGTTTACCACGGTGGAAAAATGTACTTTGAGTAAATGGTATTGTTGCTGTCTGGATGGGTTGTTTTTTTTTTTCTTGTTTGGGGTTCTTTTCTTTGTGTTGTTAATTGATAATTTCATGTATCAATATTTTGAAAAGGAATAAAAATAATAATTAAGGCATGGAAATGTGTGTGTGTGCGTATAAAAAAGGAATGCAGCAAAACAGAAGGAGCACTCCAAGACATTATCAAGCAAGTCAAAAGGTGTGATCAAAGACATGATGACATGCTAGCGTCTGTGCTTCTTTTCTCATGAATGTTAGATCAGTGCAGGCTGTGGGAAAGAACAGAAAGAGGTCAAATTTTAACTTACAAGTTAAACCAGAACTTGGAAGTTTTCACTTATATCCTATGCAGCTTTGCATGCTAGCGCTATTTATTCATTTGCCACACTTACCATATTCATAGCCCTGCCTATACCACAAAGCCAATCAGAAGGTCAGCAGTTCAAATCCCCGCGACGGGGTGAGCTCCCGTTGCTTTGTCCCTGCTCCTGCCAACCTAGCAGTTTGAAAGCACCTCAAAGTGCAAGTAGATAAATAGTAGTAGGTACTGCTCTGGCGGGAAGGTAAACGGCGTTTCCGTGCGCTGCTCTGGTTCACCAGAAGCGGCTTAGTCATGCTGGCCACATGACCTGTACACCATCTCCCTCGGCCAAGAAAATCGAGATGAGTGCTGCAACCCCAGAGTTGTCCGCAGCTGGATCTAACAGTCAGGGGTCCCTTTACCTTTATACCCAAATATTCCAGGGCAGAAACGCATAGTGAGAGCAGTCCTTTTTTCCCCAGGGGGTATTCAAGAGTACCTAGTTTCTGGCACCTCTCTCTCTCTCTCTTTTTGTCAAAAAGTGTGACACTTAATGTAACAACTTCATAGTGAGTACCGGCACCTACTTTTCTACAAGAGGAAGCACTGGGTGGAACTCAAATCCTTCACAGAAGAGCATTTAGCCATAGAGACTATAAGAACGGGTTTGTTTCTTTGCTGTTTTTTAAAGCAGCTTCTGGAATGATTCTCTTACCTGAACAAAGACAGAATAGGTCCCACAAAGTATCCTCTTTAGCTCTGCAATCACTTTCAGAAAGCAGATCAACATTTGGAGGCCGCTAAGAGCTATCAGAATAGAAAACAAAATGATGTTCCACTCCACTACATAGGCAGGTTCGGAGCATTCGGACCAGGAGGCGTGATCCGTGAGGTAGCTATCAGAGAAACAGCAGCATAAAGAAGTTAGAAGCTATTATTGTAGATTTACCTCAAGGCCTGTCGAGTTTGGCAGGCAGGAGAAGTGTCAGTCCCCATTCAGAGCTATAGCCACATGACTCCCCATCTTCTCATCCATCTTTGAGGCTATTTCAAAGAAAGAAACTGACCCACACTTCCTTTTCTAAATCTAACCATGATTCTAGCCCTGTGAACTAGCTATGGTGACGATACTGCTTCCTTCCACCTCAGTTCCTCTCCCAAATATGGCTCCTGTGAAACATGTTGCCTTTGTCCCCTGCATTTCTGGAGCTGCTTTCTAGAGATGTGAGGGATGTTATTCCCCATTAGAGTTTCTACATCAACAGTGGGTGGTCAGGGCCAGCCCTATCATTAGGCAGAATGTGGGCAATTGCCTAAGGCGGCAGTTGCTGGGGAGCAGCAGTGCCTGCCCTCTAGTCAATCCATTGTATTAGAGATCAGAGCTATGCATGCTGCAGGCTTGGCCTACACTCCTCAAACTAGCCTGCTGATCTCAGGTGCACTGGAAGTCATTATCCCATTGCTGGTGATGAAGTAGGATTCAACTACCAGCTTTTGTCCATGGGAAGGGAGGTACCATCTTCTCCTTTGCCTCAGGCAGCCAGATGTCTTGCGCTGGCTCTGTGGATGGGCTATCAGGGACAGAGGGGTCCCCACTGTAATGTTGCCTCAAAGCACAGTTTCTCCCCATGTGACCAGATAGCAGCCATTCATTTCTATGGGAAGATATGCAGGCATGCACTAAGGGCACCATTAGTGCATGGGCTAAACCCCCACATACACTGAACAAGAAGTAGGTTTTGCCTTTTCAGATTGTCTTCATCTCGTTCCATCGAACTCCATGGGACATACTGAAAACTAACCTGGACCCTAACTGCAGGCCCCTACACCTTGTGCAAAGGCACCAGCATTTTACTGCAAATTTCTACTAAGATACATGTTTTTGCAAGCAATTTGCCCTAGGAGAAGGCATTTTCCTATGTTACTTTTACTAATATATATGCACATTTGACTCTATATTTCAAAAGATGGGTGTTTGGATTTGATATCCCACTTTATCACTACCCGAAGGAATCTCAAAGCAGCTAACAATCTCCTTTCCCTTCCTCCCCCACAACAAACACTCTGTGAGGTGAGTGGGGCTGAGAGACTTCAGAGAAGTGTGACTGGCCCAAGGTCACCCAGCAGCTGCATGTGGAGGAGTGGGGAATCGAACCCGGTTCACTAGATTATGAGTCTACCACTCTTAACCACTACACCACACTGGCTCTCTCTGTGTTTTGGTCTGGTGTTTTGGGGGCTGGTTCGAAGCTGCCCCTTAGAGACAGCAATCTTTCTTTCTTTCTTACCGGCCTGCAGTGTCTTTGAAGGCATACTCCCAGCCAGCGGAGGTTCTGCAGTATGGGCCCTGCACTAAACCCAAAGTAGATATGATCAGGCTGTATCCAGAGAACGCGATGCCTAGCAGGGCAAGCACAACTGAAATGAAGCGCTGCATTAAAGAGAGCACAGTGTTATCTTTATGACAGTGAAGGAATTCCATCACTTCAGTTTCCTGATAAAAGTGTGTGTGTGTGTTTTCTACTCAATACTTAGATGAACTCAGCATAGAAAGTGTTCCGTAACTTAAAGAGCCAGGGGGAAGAGGGGGGAATAGCAATAATCTTTAGCACAGATTAGAATGAATGTTGTTAGCAGGCAATGTCTCAAAATAGCACAAGCTGTTATAAGAACACACTTCTACCTTGTTGGAACTGGTGGAAGAATGCTATCACTACAATAGAAGCAAGCTGCAAGAAAGGGAGCATTGTCTGAACAAAGTTTGCTGGGGGGGGGGCGTGTTACGCTGATAGCCTTTGTAATAAAAAATTTAAGGTCTTCTAATATATACAGTCATACCTTGGGTTAGATGTGCTTCAGGTTGAGCGTTTTCAAGTTACGCTCCGTGGTGACCCGGAAGTAACGGAGCGTGTTACTTCCGGGTTTCACTGCTCGCACATGCGCAGACGCTCAAAATGATGTCACATGCATGCGCGGAAGCAGCAAAACCCGACCCGCGCACACACAGTCACGTCTTACGTTTTATTCAGGATGCGAACGGGGCTCCGGAACGGATCCCGTTCACATCCAGAGGTACCACTGTAATAAGTGTTCATAAATGTACCAACCAAGCACGTACATTGATATGTGGACCACATGTCTGGAGCAGCACAGGAAGACAGTCCTGAAACCGTTTTGACTCCCAAACTGACCAAATATTTTCTCTGCAAGGAGGGAGGGGGTGAGGGAACCTTCCCATTGCCTCAGGAATTGGGTATTCACCATCTCAAAGGAATGGCCAGACTACCAGGAAAGGCAATCAGATAAGGCATTAACAGTTAACCTGGCAGACAGGAAAAACAACAACATTCAAATTTCTGTTGTAGACCGCCTTTTCTATGATGTAGGTATGATGTTTGTGGGGGGTTGTCTTGGGTTACACCCCTTCTGTGGTGTATGCATGATGTATGGAGAGGGGGTCTGGAGCTCCAGGGCAGTGAATTTAAAATGTCTATACAAGGGCAGGCACACCTTGGTTCTGGGTTCCTCTTCCTCTCTCCTGTGTGTGAGGGGAGCACCCTGTTGCAACAGCTTTCATAAAGATCAGGCTTACTAGCTGCTTTGCTTCTCAATATTCTCTGGTTGGCCTCTGTTATTTTCTACTACCAATGGAGAACCTACAAAGGATTCTATAAAGGGCTCTTGTATGCCCCATAAGGGAATAAGGGCAGATTTTGTTTGCAACACCTCTCAGTTGGATTTGCTGTCAACATTCTCAATATGGGTGCTGGTTTTAGGGGGGGGGGAGCAGGAGTGTAGCATGGGGGTGGGAGGGCAATTGGGGTGGGATCGAAGGGCGCATGGATGCTGCATCCAGCTCACTCTGCCCTCCCCACAGCTTCGCAGATCAGAACGAATGCTCCATAAATAGCCAATGCCATCTAATCTCCCAGCAAGCTTTGTGCAAACAAGTCAGGATGAATGCTCAATAAAACAGGTTGTCTGGAAGCAACGTGTCATTCACCCCACAGTGATGAGCGTTTGAGGCAGGAAGAAATTGGCCGGAATCCCAGAGTATCTCATACAAAAACAAAAACAGAAAAGGTTTCCGTCAATTTGAGAGCAGTGGGAGCACTTCTTCCTGTTGTTGTTTTTCACCCCAGGAGGAGCTGTGGAGATCAGAGGTAGCCTCTTTCTTTTCCTCTCCGGTACAGAGTAAGGAAGGAGATGGGAGCAGAAAGGGTCAAAGGAAGTTTTCGGCACAAATGCCATGTGTGGAAGCAAGATACGCACCCTGTAGGTCCTGGTGCAGCTTTCACTTGGGCAGCATTTTTGGAAGGTGTCTCGGTCCAGGAATATTAAAAGTGCTGCCAGCATAAGCATCTGGAAAGGCAGGAATGGAAGTCACAGAGGATATGGTATCCAATAATATCACGTTCTTATAGACTCTATAAAGAGGGACGCAGGT
The DNA here is from genome assembly GCF_951804945.1 of Podarcis cretensis. Taxonomy (NCBI): domain Eukaryota; kingdom Metazoa; phylum Chordata; class Lepidosauria; order Squamata; family Lacertidae; genus Podarcis; species Podarcis cretensis. The sequence continues at coordinate 77,532,019 of NC_137174.1, forward strand.
GGCACTGTGGGTTAAACCACAGAGCCTAGGACTTGCCGATCAGAAGGTCAGCGGTTTGAATCCCCGTGACGGGGTGAGCTCCCGTTCCTCAGTCCCAGCTCCTGCCAACCTAGCAGTTCGAAAGCACCTCAAAGTGCAAGTAGATAAATAGGTACCGCTCCAGTGGGAAGGTAAATGGCGTTTCCGTGCGCTGCTCTGGTTCGCCAGAAGCAGCTTAGTCATGCTGACCACATGACCTGGAAGCTGTACGCTGGCTCCCTTGGCCAATAAAGTGAGATGAGCACCGCAACCCCAGAGTCGGTCACGACTAGACCTAATAGTCAGGGGTCCCTTTACCTTTATAAACTCTATAACAGGCATAGGCAAACTCGGCCCTCCTGATGTTTTGGGACTACAACTCCCATCATCCCTAGCTAACAGGACCAGTGGTCAGGGATAATGGGAATTGTAGTCTCAAAACATCTGAAGGGCTGAGTTTGCCTATGCCTGCTCCATAAGCTAGAATTGTAGCATGTGTCTCCAGAAACCTCTACAATTTGTTGTGTTTTTATATTGACTAGAGCAGCCTTTCTCAGCCTGTGGGTCCCCAGATGTTGTTGAACTACAACTCCCATCACCCCTAACTAGCAAGGCCAGAGCTCAGGGATGATGGGAGTTGTAGTGCAACAACATCTGGGGACCCACAGGTTGAGAACCGCTGGACTAGAGGTTGCCCCCCCGCTCACTCCACTCATGAACACCCCCCATCTGCTTAACCATTTCTCCCACACCTGACCAAATCCCCACTCCTCTCCACCCACCGAACCCCAGTTTCCTTCCCTCACAGTTCGTTTAATTTTAGGGAAATGATTTGTGAAACCACTTCCGACCTTCCTTTAAACACTGCTCCAGCAACAGAGCAAGCATCCCTTGGAGCAAGACTTCTCTGAAGCATCCCCACTTTCCATTAAACAGCACTGGAGCAGTGTTTAAAGGAGGGTGGGAAGCTCTTCAGAGAGATATTCAGCAGATGGCTGAGGCGTGCCCCTCCCCTTTCCATTAAACATTGCTCCTTCCTCAGCAGCTTACCTGGACTTGCTGCCACCTGTGCTGCTTCCTTGCTTGCTTGCCTGCCTGCCATTCTCTTGCCATGCTGCAGTTGGTATGGCCACCTATTGGTAGGCATATGAACTACAGTGTGATGCTCACAAAAATATGGTATACTATAAAGGGATATTATGAGCCGCTGGCGGTAAGTTAAGCCTAAAACGGCTGTGTAAAAATTATATTATAAATAAATTTTGATCAGATAGTGCTGAACATCTAATCTTCACAAAGTTAAAGCGAGTGTCTTTCCCAAATAAATGAGTAACCATAACCAGTTCCCTTGCAGCTGAAAAAATTTGGAGATAAAAATCTTTCTCCTTTTGGAAAATAAATACTGGCTTCTAGTTGTGTCTAGCAGGTCCAATCTGTGATGTATGATATATTAAAAGGGAAAAGTAGATTTTGCTACAATATCCATCTCGGAACCCAGGAAGCTGCTTTATAAAGAGCCAGACTATTGGTCTATCTAGTTCAGCTCTGGCAGCAGCTCTGAAAGCTTTCAGACAAGGTTATCTCCCAGCTCTATCTGGGAGAATTGGAACTGGGATTTTCTGCATACGAAGCAAATGCACTTCCATTAAGCTATGGCCCCTGCTCTATATTGAGGGGAATACAAAGGATAGTCACCATGAAGTCCCATTGAAATCCATTTGACTTAAGTTAACCACCTAACTCCTGATCTTATTTACTTAGAAGGCAGTCCTGCTAATTTCAAAGGGGCGTGTTTTCCAATAAGCACGGTTGCCTTATGCAACTCTACACTGAGCTGCTCTGATTTTGAATTCAATGGTATAAACACTTTGAAATACAGTGGTACCTTGGGTTAAGTACTTAATTCGTTCTGGAGGTCTGTTCTTAACCCAAAACTGTTCTTAACCTGAAGCACCACTTTAGCTAATGGGGCCACCTGCTGCCGCTGCACTGTCGGAGGACGATTTCTGTTCTCATCCTGAAGCAAAGTTCTTAACCCGAGGTACTATTTCTGGGTTAGCGGAGTCTGTAACCTGAAGCATATGTAACCTGAAGCGTATGTAACCTGAGGTACCACTGTACATAAATGAATAAAGGAAGCACTTTGTTTGGTATTCAGTCCAACAAACACTGGCTACCATAGTCATATCATCTGCCAGTTCTCATTAGTTCAAGCCCATGTCATACATATTGAGATCACACTTATATTACACTAGAGTAGGATGGAAGGCTCTGCCAGTTTTGGTTTTCTCAGCTTTCTCCAGTTTAAAGTTCAATTCTCCACATTTCTGCCACCATTTGCGGGTGTGTGTGTGTGTGTGTGTTGCTTTTTTGTTTTTTAAAATCCTTATAAAAATGATCAGCATTTTAATCTGACTTATTCCTAATAAATATATTTTTGCCCTGAACATATGGGATACAGCAATTTCTAAGCATCTCAGCAGACACAGGAGAGCAAATAAAGGCATAACGAATAGAGACACCTTCCAAGAAACGTGGACCTCTTTCTTTAACTATGTTAATGGCCCAAATCAAGACTTTGTTATACCAAACTGCTCAGTATTCTCAGTGGAGGGAATACATTAAGTAATATGCTTGAAGACTGAATGTGTAAGTTTATGTTTAAAGTCAATGGCTAGAACAAACAACATTAGATGTACTGCTGGAGAAGTGGCTCTTGTATTTGAATTTGTTTAAAGAGCAATAAAAAATTGTATGTAACTTTGAATAACATACATTTTTTTGCAAGCAATTTCCCCTGATATAATGCATTTTGTAAGTTATGTTCACGGACATATGCACACTTTCCCCTAATATATTTGTAAAAATATTAGTTTACAAATGTATCACAAAATTTGAATAAGTGAGAATTTTGGAAGGCGGCTCTGTTTCGGTCCTCATATTGTTCTAGAAAATGCAGATTTGATCGATTCAGCTTTAAATGTGAAATGAATTCCGCCGCCCCCGCCATCCCTCCTCTGTAGTAAATGCTTTTGTATGTTGTTGGCAAATAAGCCTATATTAAAAAGCTCTTTCTTTTGGGTGGCTGTCACCCTTGATTTCAGGATCCCAATTACATTTCCTGTCTCTAAAATAAAGCCACTTCTCTTTTCTTCCCCCCATCTGCCCCTTCAGACATTGCAAGATCACACAGCAGATTAGCACCTTGTTGCAGGGATCCCTAGAGAAGCAATCAAAAAAGAAAGCAGAAACCACACTTACCATAACACCGGAGAAACAGATTCCTTCAAAATACCACACATAGTTGGTGAGATTGTTGCTGGAAGCATACAGAGCTTTCCCATCAGGAAAATAGAGCAGGATATTTATAACAATGCTCCAAAGTGCTAGGGGGATTAACAGGCAACTGAGGCAGCCGCCACACTTTTGTAACCCCATCTCAAAAGGGCAGAGAAGGTGGTGGCCAATCCTTCCTGCCAAGTTGTCAAACTTCTCAACTTTCTTGTTTCAACTGAGTCATTTCGCATTGACAAGAACCCGGTTGCCGGGATATGATTCTTCTCAAACAAGCTCAGTGCCCAGCAAATCAAAGCTTTGCGGTTCGTAGAACAATAGGCAAATGCCACTGGCTGGAGTTCTTGTCATATCCTTGAAAGGAGGGGAAGGTGTTCCTCTGAGAAAATTCGGCTCTAAAGGGAATTCCCACTCAAACCTCAGTCGCTCTTCGGAAGACAGGGGACTCAGTAAAGAAAAAGCGCTTTATATGAATTATAACACTATGACACCAGATGGTGCTGTGGAGTCCTGTCTTTCGCCAATGGGATTTCCCTTTACAGTGGTACCTCGGGTTGTATACGCTTCAGGTTACAGACGCTTCAGGTTACAGACTCCGCTAACCCAGAAATAGTACCTCGGGTTAAGAACTTTGCTTCAGGATGAGAAGAGAAATCGTGTGGCTGCAGCAGGAGGCCCCATTAGCTAAAGTGGTCCTTCAGGTTAAGAACAGTTTCAGGTTAAGAACAGACCTCCGGAACGAATTAAGTACTTAACCTGAGGTACCACTGTATGAAGTTTACAATGCATTTAACTGAATCACTTTTTTTTTTGATGTGTCTAGATCCAGCCAGGGCATAGGAAGGGGGGGTGGCGGTCTGACCCTGGTGTCATCCTTGAGGGGGGGTGACAAAATCCCCCCTGGACACTGATCGCCATGCCGATCACCCCCCCACCCCCACCCCGGGTGCATGGCATATGCACCGCTCTGGGCATAGCTGTCGATGTTTCCCTTTTTTTAAGGGAAATCCCCTTATTCCAAATAGGATTCCTCACAAGAAAAGGGAAAAGTTGACAGCTATGACTCTGGGTGCCCCAGTGGCTAGTTCCACCGCTGGATCCAGCCAGGGTTTCTCCAAAAATAAAAGAAAAACAGGACAAGGTTATGTAGGTAGCACCAATTGACTGCCTGTTTTTCATTTTCCATAGCAGCATGCAGTTGGGTTGGCATTTAACTGAGCTTGGGGCCTCAAGCTCACCCAGAAAACATGCCCTCTTGCCAGATGCGCCAACGCTGTAAGAGGTACAGTTGATTAGGACGCCAAACCAATTCTCTTCTTTACCTTGGTGCTGCTTTGTGAGGATGATGCTCCAAGTTGGCTCCAAGTTTCCAGAGAGCCGGGTGAGCACCCGGAATAAGGAGTTGATGTTTACATGCCTCTGCATCCCAAAATAAGTCTTAGTCCATCCCCAAACATTAACTCACCTTCCCACTCGCAGTGACTGTCCCATTTCAGATGCAGTAGCATTTGTCTCCATTTCAAAGAGGTTTGGGTTTTTTGTACTTTAATACGTGATACCCATAAGAACAAATAAGCATAACTGTTAAAAGCAGGTGATGGGTAATACTGTATTGGTCTGAATATAGGCTGCACTCCCCCCCCCCAAAAAAAATCTAGCTTGTATAAAACCTGAGTGAGGTTTATAATCATGTACTTCTAGGTAGAGAAGCCATGATTTAAAATGAGATATTGGGACCCACGTAGGGCTTTGGGATACTTCAGAAGTTTTTTTTGTAAAAGGATCGCCTGTCCTTCTCGGCAGGTATCACTCGTTGCTTGGCTGAATTGATTTTAGAATGGATTCATTTTAGAACGTTTTTCAATTAATTGATTGTGATTTTATATAAACTGTGTTATTTTTACTGTTGTCAGCTGCTCTGAGCTTTATGGTACATGTTTTCCTTTCAAAAAGATCTCGTTCCAGGAAGCGCAGTTTATATTTGGAGGTGGCTTATATTTGTACCAATTTGGTACCTCTTCCTGAAACCCTGTCATTCAAAGCCGAATAGACAACAACTAGTTTGACAAAAGGCTGGGTCTTCCATGCACCAGGGTGTGGCAACCTGTTTCAGGTGGCATCATGAGGAAAGGAAAGCTGCAGACAAGAATTTGTGTGTGAAAAGTACAACAAGACTTTTTACTGGCTCCAGCATTTGGGCTCAACTTTAGGCAACAAAAATTATCTCATACCTGGTAGAAGGCATCTTTCTATGTTCTTCCTAACCTGTTTTCACAAAAACATAGAACAATTTCAATTCTAGTATCGAAATATAGGATGCACTTTTTTTCTTGAAAACAACAGAATTCAGTGTACTGCAGTTCTAAATGCAGATGTGTGGGAATAAGTTGAGGGAGGGCTATCATTTAACTGAGTAAGTTCCTTTTCTTAGTGGTTTTGTTTGTTGAAACGTGACTACTGATTTCAGACTGCATGCGGGTGCTAGTAATATTATGTTTATCAAATAGGATTATATACAACTCTCTGGCCGGGCTCTAAATGTAGGCCTGCAGCAGGCTTTCTCCCACCCCAGAAAGAAGTTGTAAGAAGGGAGTTTGGGTTGTACTTGGGATGCAATGTCTGAAGACCACACCATTTGTGTGCTGCTTTTCCACAGCTCAAAGTGGCTTTCCACAGACAAAAAAATTTAATCATAGATTGTGCATGCCAAACAGAAGAAATGTCCTCTGCTTTTGTTGGATTGCTAATTAACAGACAGTTTCTCAACTGTTGCTTAGTGTTGCAATAGTTACAGCTAAAGGTAAAGGTAAAGGTACCCCTGCCCGTACGGGCCAGTCTTGACAGACTCTGGGGTTGTGCGCCCATCTCACTTAAGAGGCCAGGGGCCAGCGCTGTCCGGAGACACTTCCGGGTCACGTGGCCAGTGTGACATCGCTGCTCTGGCGAGCCAGAGCCGCACACGGAAACGCCGTTTACCTTCCCGCTGGTAAGCGGTCCCTATTTATCTACTTGCACCCGGAGGTGCTTTCGAACTGCTAGGTTGGCAGGCGCTGGGACCGAGCAGCGGGAGCGCACCCCGCCGCAGGGATTCGAACCGCCGACCTTTCGATCGGCAAGTCCTAGGCGCTGAGGCTTTAACCCACAGCGCCACCTGCGTCCCCAATAGTTACAGCTACATTCCCATAAATGACAAGTGGGAATGTAGTTACAGCTACATTCCCATAAATGACAAGTTTCCTAGTTGTTGCTGCTTGCCGAGAGAGTTGAATAACCTACCTGCTGACTGAAACCAAATTTGATCAAAAGCAATTCATTTGCCAGACGTAAGGTTTTTGTTCTGAAAGAGTTTAGAATTCATCAGTAGGCGTTATGTCATTGCCATCATTTCATGTTAGTCTCTACTCGCATCAGAAAGCCGAAAAGATTTTTGTCATGACTTATAAAGATCACTTCCAGTTTTGCACTAACTGCAAATCAAGTGTGCAAGAGGATATCTTCTTACAGTGAGGAGAGATGAAAGACAAGGAACACATGTACACTGCAAACATAAGATGGTTTTATACCACTTAACTACAAAGGTTTCTTCAAAGACTGCTGGGAGTTGACGTTTGTTAGTTATTTCATCAGTGGAATCATCCCCCTCAGGAGGTTGTGGGCTCCCCTTCCCTGGAGGTGTTTGATGGTCATCTGTCATGGATGCTTTAGTTGAGATTCCTGCATGGCAGGGGGTTGGACTAGATGGCCCTCTTAGTCCCCTTCCAACTCTGCAGTTCTTTTTTATTTCACTTACTACAGAGATGCAATAGCTTATAATTTTAGCGCACGAGCTGCCTTTCTCTTTAGCGATTTCCTTGCAGCGCTTCATGTGGACTATTTCCGGTGCCAATTCATTCATAACCTTCTCAGATCTGTATATTTAACTGTGAATTTTGTTCGGCAGTGAAATGAATCTCTATGAAAGACGTGAAAAGAAAGAAAACACACGTGGGGGTTGTGGGGGTTATTTTATTGTTACTGTTATGGATCACCGTCATCTTAATTTTCAACCCAATCTTTTTTAAGTCGAATCTCCTTCCCTCCTTCCCACCTTGACGTCATCTTACTTCCTTCTTCTATAGGAAGATACAATGTTCAAGGAAGCAGCCTCTCTGCTCCTTAGGTATGCACTCCCCAAATATATCTCTATATCCATAAAGGATAAATAATACAACTCCAGCCCTAATCAGGCATTCCACGGAATGTGTGAAGACAGAGACTGTGGGAGGAAGGTGGAGAACGCACGCCAGCCCTGACCTCAACTCCACTTCTGACTTCAACACACTGAGCGCAAAGGTCTGAAGTTTATTCTAAGTGCATTTGGCTAAACATACTCGGAATCTTCCCCATGCTTGAGAATGCAAGCAAGGCAGGGGTCTCGATCTCAGGAGGACTTCTATGTGGGTTTAGCTTGGAATCCCACTTCAGACCTTTGCATCTGAAATTTGCTTCCATGGTGGTGGGACGTGGAGCTAATGTACTCAACTTTGCTCCCTCCCCGGGTTCATTTTGAACACCTGAAGGAGGAGATATATGACACGCCCCTAATATGGGCATAGGCAAGGGGGCAGGGGGAGCACTTGCCCCCTCCTAAATGAAGTAAATAAATAAAAATACTTTACTAAAAGTAGAAACTGTAGAAAGGTTGACAGATTTTTCTGAGCACTTGGGGTAAAAAAAAAAGTAATTTAAAACAACATTTCATTCCGAATCTGCTAGACAGAGGACGGTGACAGGTGTCCTGCCCCTCCCTAACATAAATCCTGACTACGCCCATGATCCCTAATAAAATGAGTCCAGACTTTTACTGGTACCATTACTCAGCTACAGCTCCTAGTGCTGTCATTTGAAGCAATAAATTTCTTGTTGGGGGAAATCAATTTATACATGAAAAATAGAACATTGAAAACCATCCAATTAACGATGGAAAACAGTATAATATATGCTAACAACGCAATCCTACACATGTCTACTCAGATGTAAATTTCACTGAGTTCAGTAGGGCTTACTCCCAGTTACGTGGGTTCAAGGTGGCAGCCTAAATGATCCATCGGTCTACGCTTGCACAGCTAACAATATAGTTACATTTCTGTAACGTAAGAGAGCTCAAAGGGGATCTGGCACAATATACTTCTTTTAATTGCCGAGTTACGTGCCAGAAGTTTTTAAACAATGCTATTCGGGAACAACGTATGTGACATGAACAGAGTACATATGCTATATAAAACAAGTGCTAAGAATATGAGTTTTGTCTCAGTTCAAAAAAAATACAGGAATAATTACAGTGAAGCATGAGAAGTTTTCAACCCATTTCCAAGTCCAAGCGTTTTAGCAAGGGCAGGTCTGTAAAAGATTAAAAACACACATTTGATAAATACATGAGAGCAATAGCCCAGAATCCAAAACCCTTATCCATTTATACAGTATAGGCAGCCCAATGCAGAGTTCACTGAATTCAAGATCAATTTCAATGGATCATGATTCATTTTCAGAGCTGATGCACTGATCTGAATGAGGGAAACTCCCCATTGCTAGATCCTCTGTTGTGACACCAACTTTAGTGTTGGCATCCTTTGGTAGAGTGTCATTCACACAGAAAATAGTGGGGCTTCTTCCTTGTGTGATGTTTCTCACTCCTGTACAACAAGATTTTGGTTGATTGACCATCAGATGTTCCCACGAAAGAGAGAAAATGATAGTCACTCAAGGACCAAAGGAACAATGCTTGGAAGTAAAATGGGTAGTAGATACTCCTTATGAGACCAGAAGATTATAAAACTAAATATGGCAGTAAAAGCTCTGGTGACCAAATCATTTAGAAATTTTGGGAGGAAATTAACATCATGGGACACTTGCACACATTCTCATCTTTTCATATGAGCAAATCCCACCGATGTAACATTATGCAACATTTGGGAAAGGCATACTGTCATGCAGTCTTCTTCAACCTTGGGTCCCCAGATGTTGTTGGACTACAACTCCCATCATCCCCGACCTCTGGTCCAAGCTGGCTGGTGATGATGGGAATTGTAGTCGAAGAACAACTGCTCTCATGCCAAAGCTAAGAGCCACAATCCAAGATAGCACTGAAAATACATCATTGCGCTGAAATCTATGGGTTGTGTCCAGATACGTCACACTCAGAGTAGAGTCATTGGTACAAATGGTCATGACAGATTGTATTCAGTGTGTCTACTCCAAACATCATTTAGTCAGATGCAACCCTATAAACATGAATGCACTCACCTCTATTTTGGATTGTGGCCAAGCATTTTTAAGTCACACTGAAGCTGCTTGGGAGTGTTTTAAGCACATGCCCAGCTCTCTTGAGCGGCAACACTCATTTGGTTGGGGCCCACAAGCTGGATCGATTCTGTGCTGCAAAACCAATTAGTAGTGTTTGGTTCTTTTTGATGTCTGTTTTGCTGCGTTGTAATTGCTAACATTTTATTGGATTTACATTTTTATGGTACGGCTGCTTTGGGGGCATTGCCCAAAAGGGACCTATAAATGCAATAAATATAGAAATATACTTTGTATTCGCTTGTCCAGGCATGAATTTCCTAATGACACAGACATAATGGCCATCCTTGGCTCGCTGAATCAGCTCGTAAAGCATCATGGGCAGTTTCTGCATGATCATATAACCCCAAAAATACTTGTTGAAAGCTTTGGGTAGCCTTTAAACACACTTACCTCTTTGTGAACGTGGCACACGGCACATGCGCCTCCGAGACAGCCCCTTATTATGTGAATGGTACAGATAATTATTTCGATCCCGCTCAAAACAAGCAGGATGGCGAACAGGGTCACGTTCCAGGTAACAATGTGCCTTGGCTCATGGCACAGGTACCTATTGAAAACAATCACAAATATTAATTTGTAGCTGTGGAAGTGGGGGAAAGGTGCCACAAGAACAACAACAAATTGTTCTAATAAATTTAATAGCCTTTGTCCCTATTTAATATTTTGAAGATATTTGCTCCCTATTCCTGTGCTGCCGTGAATATACGCTGCTTTTTCAGACAGGGAGGAAGGGAGAGAGAAAAACAGCAGAAAATCTCCTCACAACATGGTTTTTCCTCCCTGGAGAGGGACTGTCTGCATCTAGAAATAGACAAATCTGTCACTTTTTATTTCTTTCCGTTTCTTATTTTTTCAGTCTTAAGTTCAATTCTTCACATTTCTGCATCAGTTTGCAATTTCTAAGAAAAGTCCTCCTGAAAATTCATCCGAATTTTAGTACTCAAACAGTGGTACCTTGGTACTTGAATGGCTTGGCTCCCAAACAAATTGGCTCCCAAATGCCACAAACCCGGAAGTAAGTGTTCTGGTTTGTGTATGTTTTTTGGAAGCCGAACGTCCGACATGGCTTCTGCGGCTTCCGATTGAGTGCAGGAAGCTCCTTCAGCCAATCAGAAGCCGCACCTTGGTTTTCGAACAGTTTCGGGAGTCGAACGGACTTCTGGAATGGATTAAGTTTGAGAACCAAGGTACCACTTGGTATATACATTTTTGTAGGCTCTCCCCCCCCCCCGACATACACATTCTTGCAAGCAGTCTTCCCTAATGCATTCTCGTACCCAAGTTTATTCATTTGTGTGCACCAGGGTTTCCCAAACTTGGGTCTCCAGCTGTTTTGGGACTACAAGTCCCATCATCCCTAGCTAGCAGGACCAGTGGTCAGGGATGGTGATGAATGACAGGATGCAATATACTACTTCAGTGGTTCTCAAAGGGTGTGGCAGGAGAGTATGGCAAGAGGGGTGGGAAGATTCAAGGGCTATCACAGAAACATTTAAACAATTCATTTGTGTTGATGAGGAAATGGGGGTTTGTTTATCTCAAATTAGACTTAATATAAAAGATTACCCAGCAAAAGCCAAGTCACACCTCTCATTGAATCTGTATGCATACTTAAAGCATGCACACACACACACACACACACACACACGTATTTTTCCATGAATAAAACGCCCCCTATTTTTTGGGAATCAAAATTAAGAAAACGCACTATGCACGATCGCTTATTTTAAACTTCAAAAATTTAGGAAAAAATATAGACTTATACATGGAAAAATATGATGTCGAAACAGAAAGAGGACAGAGATTTTCCTTTTTCAATGTACTTCTCATCAATAAAAATTTCACTGTGGCGCAAGGAAATTTTCATTCTGAAAGTTTGAGAACCACTGTACTACTTAATAATCAAAACCTCCAGACAGTTTACATAAAATATACCTTTAAAATGCCAATATAATCAGACAAGATAGTCTTTAAAAAATCAAAATAAAACCAGCAACATAGAATAATAGACTCTGATGCCTGGGCAGTATGCAAAGGTGTTTGAGCTCCAGCACCCATCATTCTCAGTCCACATGGCTAGTTGCCCAAGATGATGAGCGTTGCAGTCAAAAAGGCCCCTGCAGTCTGCCACAGGAAAGCTTACATACCCTCCATGAGTGTTTAAGAACGGATAGCACCCGCTGTGGTCATCAGTGCAATAACAGTAAGGTCTTTCGGCCAAAGCCAAAGCTGAAATGATGAAGCAGTATCCAGCACCGAGAATCCCAACAGCGGCCACCACGACTGATGCCAGCAGCTACAATAGGAAAGTAGAAAGAATGGAGTCAGGGGAGGCTGGTCTGTTATGGCAAATGGGGTATTGCCCCACCACTCCAGTCTGCCCTCAGCCAGTCCCATTTTCTTGCCTTCTTGCTTAAGAAATAGTCCAGGATGTGGTTCTGGTTGTCAGGTTCCTCCTAATCAGTCTAAGTGTAGAACTCAGTAGGGAAGAGGACAACATTAGAAATGGTTGGCTCTGCCTGCCATTGGCTCTGGCGCCACCTAGTGTTGGCCTCCCTGCCATCCACCCAACCAGCTGCGATAGGTAGCCACCACCAATGAAAGGAATGAACAGCCTCCTCTGAGTTTCTGATTGGGTCTCATATTTAAATGACTGGCAAAGGGAAAAGGCTCACTTACTGCGCAGTTTCTCCCATGGTGCTCGTGGGGAAAGCATCCATGGAAACACCCCTCATTTTCGAGTCCAATGAGCACAAATGCCGGGATCAACACCTAGGTTTAATTTAAAAACAAACAAACAGTTGTATTGCAAACAATTATATTAGATCAGCGATTGTACAGTGGTACCTTGGGTTAAGAACTTAATTCATTCTGGAGGTCCGTTCTTAACCTGAAACTGTTCTCAACCTGATGCATCACTTTAGCTAATGGGGCCTCCCACTGCCGCTGCACCGCCGGAGCACAATTTCTGTTCTCATCCTGAAGCAAAGTTCTTAACCCGAGGTACTATTTCTGGGTGAGCAGAGTCTAACCTGAAGTGTCTGTCATCCAAGGTACCACTGTATCTGCATCCCACATCTCAGTATGAGTTTCTGATTAGTTTCGATCATGCCTACTGATGTGGCTCAGCTTACATCTTGTATCTCATTTATGTCCGATTTCTTCTAGCTAATTAAACCAAAAGATTTTTTTTGCAGTTGCCCAATATCAGACCACCGTAATTAATGGATTTGACTTCATGACTTTAGCCTGTAGCCCATTGGCTAACAAGTGTCAATGTACCAATTCAAGCTTGTTAGCTAAATCAAACCTGGCTAAATCAAACCTGGCCTAATTTGAAATTAAACTGTTCCACTTCCTTCATTTGCCCCTCCCCGTCACTGCACAAGAGAGAGGTGGCTGCTGAAAAAATTATTGGCCTGAATCAGCTGAGAGGGGATGTTTAGGTCTTGTCATAATGATGTCATGAACCACAGTAGGAGAAGGGATTATTAGCCGACACCTTCCTAGGCACCTATAATTCTAGGACAGGCCATCAGGGAGAGGTGCCACCACAGACCTGGTGTCTTGGCAGCAGCGTCACCACCAGGAACAGTGGGAGGGCAAGTTCAGGAAGGTTCAGGTGCATCAACAGGAGCATTGGTTTGCCTCTATTTTTTGCCATGCCCAAACAGCCTTGACCTTGCTACTGCCCCATTCCCTGACTGCTCCAGCACTCAGCAGCTACACAGCTGCCCAGAGGCCATGTCTACAGGTGTATTCTTCCCCATTGCCAGCTCCTGTAGCAAACAAAGGTGGCATACCCTCCTCCAAGCGTCCCGATTTTCCAGGAACAGAACAGTCCCAGAATGGTGAAAGCTTCTGTTTTGATCCTGGAATGTCCCTATTTCCCCCGGCTGTTCTGCTGCATTCTAGCTCAGGCCAGCGCTTGTCCCGAAGGGCAGCGGCAGCGACGGCGGCAGTGGCAGCTGCAAGGGAGCGCCCCACCGCCTCTCCATGGCTGCTGTGGCCAGCCTCCTCCCTTGGGTAGCTGGTAGCTGCTGCCACCGAGTTGTGCCGGCTCTGAGGGGCAGGCAGAGGGCAGGGTCTTCCTGGGTGGGAAGAAAGAGGAAGCGGAACAAAGTGCAGGGAGTCTATTCATTTATTTTTAATGCTTTAAAAATTAAAATTTATTATTATTATTATTATTATTATTATTATTATTATTTATACCCCGCCCACCTGGCTGGGTTTCTCCAGCCACTCTGGGCGGCTTCCAACAAGAGATTAAAAATACATTTTTTTAAAAAAATGCTTTGTCTGTCCGCATCTATTCTCGCCCCTTTCTGAAATATCATTATTGGTGTGTGGTTTGTCTTTTTGTAAATTTACCAAAGAAAATAAAATAAAATCAGGATTAAGGGGTTTCCCCAGGACAGTGTGTTGTGTCCTATTCATGTAATGATGGTGGCACTCATTCTTTCTCTGATAGGAAATGCTCTGTGGAGGGGGGAGGGGCAGCAAAAAGGGGGGTCGAGGTGGGTCAGTTGTGGGGGGAGAGAGAAATGCCCCAATTTGCACCTGAGGAATGTTGAAGGCTATGAGATGGTTGAGGACTGATCAGTTTTGAAGTGAAACAGACACCCGAAACCAAGGTAATGGCTTCTACTGTCCAGGAGACACCCTTAGTAACATACTCATTTGTGAATTAAAAAAAAATGCCATCTTTAAAACCAGGAAACTGCCCAACATGAAACTATGATCCTTTAGGATATTGTTGTCAACTGACTCTAAAAAGGCACACCGTGTGTGTGTATGTCTAAAAGACATCACTTTTGAGATTCAGAATATTTACGTGTCAGTTTTGAAAGCGAAATGAAAGAAGGGGGAAATGGGAGAACAGAGGAAAAGAGCAACTTACGGTAATCTTCTCAATACTCTGACAATATATAGTAAGTATATAGTAAGTTTTACTATACACTGCATGCTTCCCGCCATAAAATAGAATTCGTGCTCAGCAGGAGAAGACATCAAGTGGGTGGGTGAAATCTTTTATTCCATTCCTTATTTCTGAATCTCCCACAACCACCTCACAGAGGCCTTCAAGGATCCTGTTCTAGGCTATCTGGAGCTCTGAATAAGAGTGTTCCTCTTAGGAGGTGGGGATACACTGCAACATTTTGTTGCAGGCCCCACTAGTATCATTCTGGTTAAACTTTCTGGTTTAACTTCAGTTCTTCAGCAGATGTCTTGGTGGCTTCCAAGAGGTGCTAGCCAAGACACTTTGGTCTTGACTAGAGCAACATCACTTTAGGATTCTGAAAGGACAGCGAAAGGACAGATCGTGCCACAAGGTCAATTTTGAAAAGGGGGAAAAACTTGCAGTTCATTTTGTTGGTTTATTTTTCTGCAAAAACTCTGAATTTTTGAAACTTAAAAAAAGTAAACATAAAAAATAAAAATATGGCAAAGATTCCAAATCCAGTGAGGCCATGTGGAAATTTTTCTGGAACATGAAATTCAGCAGCTGAGGGAAGAGAAGCATAAGAACATCCATTGTGAGAAAGGAAACATACAGTGATTTGTTACTCACCAAAATACCTCCTCCTACAATGCCATGAAGACAGCCGACGTATCTGCTGAGGTGGTTGTGTGAAGCGTATCTTATTTCTCCATTGGGAAAATAAAGCAGGATGTTTGCTACGATGCAGAGCACAGCAAGAATCAGCAGCTTGTACCCAACATATTTAATGCATCTCCCGTAACACATGTTGCTTGCAGTTTTGTAAATGTTCTGTCAGTCGGTAGAGCCAAGGATCTGCCTGCATGTACCTATCCAAGAGCGAAAAGGGGGAGAGAGAGCTGTGCTCATTCCTTCTTAAATACCTTGGGCTACCTAGTTACCTGGATGATTATTACACATAAGCGATGAATGGCCACTGGGACTGAAGAATGTAGGACCTGGGAGAAGCACAGCCTCATTGGCCATTTCCAATCAAGCAGTTGCCAAATTGCTACAGCGCTTCAGCTGAATTTTAACCTTACAGGAATGAATAATGGCATAGGCAATCCCACATGAAGAACAGGTTTCTAGACATAAAGGCAGCTAAAAAAAAAACAACAACCTGGAAAGGGATGAGAGGAAATGCAATGCTCTGCCAGGAACAATATAAAATGGTTGCTTTTCCGAATATGTTGAAGTGGTTTACGCAGTGCTTTTTTCTGGGGGGACGCAGACCCCTAAACATTGTGTGAATCTAAGTGTGGCCCCATTGAGGGGCAGTATTTCAATATGAGTAGGAAAATGAGAGTACCCATTAACATGCTTTTTTTATAAAAAAAAAAAAAAAAGCACTGGGTTTACGACACAAAGAGGCTGGAATTGTAAAAATGCCACCAAATAAACCCGTTGCTGAATTTTAAAACTACAGGTGAGTGAGAAACCTTTCAGAAGGAGGACATTTATAGAGCATTGGATAACTAAATTTAAACGAAGACTAATCACATTGATTTCAGCTGGGTTTATGCTGTCAAAGAGTTAAGGACACAGGTTGCCTTGCTTGGATCAGACCAAAGGTCAAGCACTCTGGCTCCTACACTTGCTACTATTCCCCCTGGAAAGCCGAGCAGAACATAGTGAATAATGTTGTTTCTCTCTAACATTATTTTATTAGATTTTTTTAATCTACACTTCACCACAAGGTTCCAGTAATCAAAGGTATTGTCAGATGATGGAGTCCTGTCATTATTGCACTCATGTTTTGCCTTTCCTTCAAGGAGCTCAGGGGTGGCATACATTGCTCTCCTCCTCTCCATTTTATCTTCATAACAAGGTTTTCGTTTGGTCAGGTTGAAACAGACTGTGACTGACCTAAGGCCATCTGGTAGCTTCGTGGCTGAGTGGGGATTTGAACCCTGGTCTCCCAAGTCCTAATCTAGAGCTCCAACCACTATATCACACTGGGTTTAGGCAGAGGAGGCCCAGAATGACTACAAAGGTTCTGTCGTGGTAGCAAAGCTTCCAGGCCCACCTTTTGCTAAGGTAATTACAAGAAAACGACCCAAGAAGGCTTGCCAATGACTCATTCTTATGCCCACGGCGGCAGTCAGAGAGCGGGCAGCAAACTAGGTGTGAGTGGGAAAACAAGAGAAGCATTTTAGGACTTTGAAGTCACAAAATAGGCAGCTTTGGTTTGTTCTAAAATAAATTTATGGCTTTAATTAAAAGTAAATGGACTCTAGTAATAGGGAACACCAGGACATGAAAAGAGCCTTGCTGGATCAAGCCAATGGCCCATGTAGTCCAGCATCTTGCTCTCACAGTGGCCAACCAGTGGAAGCCCCCAAGCAGACCATGAATGCAACAGAAATCTCCTTACTTGGGATTTCCAGCAAGTGGCCTTCCAATGACAGAGGTAGAAGATAGTAACCATGTCTAGTAGCCATGAACAGCCTTTTGCTCTGTGAATTACCATATTTTTCGCTCTATAAGACACACTTTTTCCCTCCTAAAAAGTAAGAGGGAATGTGTGTGCGTCTTATGGAGCGAATGCAGGCTGCGCAGCTATCACAGAAGCCAGAACAGCAAGAGGGAGAGCTGCGCAGCAATCCCTCTTGCTGTTCTGGCTTCAGGGATAGCCGCTCAAAGCCTCTTCAGCGAAGCGGGAGCGTTCCTCCTCCCGCTTTGCTGAAGAGGCTTTTCACTGCTCTGCTGAACCCAGCACAGCAAGAGGGAAAGCTGCGCAGCACCTCTTGTTGTGATGCCTTAGCCTGATCATCCCTCCTCCTTCCTCTTCAACAACATTTGATTCAGAATAATTTTTTTCTTGTTCTCCTCCTCTAAAAACTAGGTGCGTCTTATGGTTGGGTGCATCTTATAGAGCGAAAAATACGGTAGTCTAACCCTGCTTAAAGCCATCCAAGCTGGCCATCTCTACATTTTCTGGGAGTCAGTGCTATAGTTTAACCATGCACTGCATGAAGAAGTCCTTTCTTCTGTAGGTCCTGAATCTTCCAACATTCAGCTTCATTCAGTATTCGGAGTTGCTCCATCCCCCTGATCATTTTAGCTGCTCTTTTCTGAAACCTTTTTTTAAACTCCGCAATATCCAGTTTTGGGATGAGGCAACCAGAACTGTGCAGGAAGAGTTGTAGGCCAACCGCCAAAAAAGACAACCTAACTACCCAAACCAATGGGACCATTTGAAGTAAAAGTGTGGTAAGGAACCTGTGACCCTCTAGCCTTGTTGGACTACAACTCCCATCATCCCTGACTTGTTGACCGCACTGGCTGGGGCTGATGGAAGTTGGGAGTCCAGCAATATCTGCTGAGAACAGTTTCTCCCTTCTCTGAAGTTAAAAAAAAAATCTCAAAAGAAATACAGACAGAACAATCCTTTGCAGGGTGTGGCAGGGTGTGGGTGTGCGATCAATGATGGATCAAATGCCACCTCCCAAGGCAGCTGGCTGCATCCTGGTGGGAAGGTAGAATGCACTGGCTTTTAAAATAATCATTCCCCCCCCCCTTCTGCTTTAGTTTCTTCTACCGTCACCAACCACTCCCATAGATTCTATCGGGGGGGGGGGGGGAGCTACACCAGCTCCAGGACAGGCATGGCACTCAAGTTCTTTCAAAATCACTAATATCATAGCTGTTGGGTGGGGGCACTGTCTAGAAAAGACCTTGAAAACCTGCAGCCAGACTAGTAATACAGAACTAGATGGACCAATGACATGACTCATTATAAAGCCTCTTTGTATGAATATACATCCTCACCTCTTTAGTATGAACCATCATTGTGAGTCAGTGGGCTTGCCCTATATAGCCCTGATTTATTGATCTGCAGTCTGATCTTACATTTACTCAAGTACAAGCTCTACTACAGTGGTACCTCGGGTTACAGACGCTTCAGGTTACAGACTCCACTAACCCAGAAATAGTACCTCGGGTTAAGAACTTTGCTTCAGGATGAGAACAGAAATCGCGCAGCAGCAGTGGGAGGCCCCATTAGCTAAAGTGGTGCTTCAGGTTAAGAACATTTTCAGGTTAAGAATGGGCCTCCGGAACGAATTAAGTTCTTAACCCGAGGTACCACTGTACATTTAAAGGACTGCCATTTTTAAGTTTGGCAGAACTTTTAAAATGGAAAGCATAATGCTGGTTGTCAACAAAATAAGTTTAAAGACTCTCTCAAGGCAAAAATGTAGTATAAACACCGACAACTGGGAAACACTGGCCTGTGAGCGCTCCAATTGGAGAACAGCCTTTACCAAAGGTGTCATGGGCTTTGAAGACGTTCAAACTCAGGGCCAAAGGGAGAAACATACTAAGAGGAAGGCATGCTTGGCAAACCCTCACTGTGATCAACTCCTGCCCAGGAAACCAATGTCCCCACTGTGGAAGGATGTGTGGATCCAGAATTGGCCTCCACAGTCACTTACGGACTCATTGTTAAAACTGTGTTTATGGAAGACAATCTTACTCGGCTACGAGTGATCGTCGAAGAAAGATGAAAAGGTCTGCCTTCCAATATGTGCTTAGAATGGCAGCCTTCATTGGAAAAGGATTTATTTTATTTGAAGTCAGGTTTTGATCTTTCACCAAATGTTACGACAACACTTAGGAACATTTGTGCAGTTCTGTAGCTGTTGGCCTTGGCGATTTCCTCCAGAACATGACCATATCCTCCCAACCTTATCTGATTAAGCAGGATTTAAGTGACAGGGTTTGGGCTTTGATGAATTTAAGTCAAATGTAAACATAGCCACCGGGTTTCCTCCACAGAAGTGGAAGCTGATATCCTATCCAGCTGAATATCCAGTTGGCGAGAAGTTCCTTTATTATATTGTTTGTGTGTGCATTTTTTTAAAAAAAATCCCTCCAATAGCTGACGTCAGAAATAACTTGCTTCAGTATAAGATTTCAGTGACGTCTAAACATCAGAACTGGTTTTGTTTAGCTAGGCCATCAGTTATAACAAGATCAGGCTTCAGTTACGTTGAACGAGGTGAAAACAGTGAAATGATTAGTTGTAAAAACAGATGAGAAACTGCAAGTTTTTGGTGGCTACCTACCTCTCATCCACTGCAAAGACAATACATGGTGAAATTTCAGGATTCTATGTGGGGAGGGAATTCTGAGTGGGATTTCTAATATGCAGGGCTTCTACATATAAGTAGCAGAAACTATAAATCATGCTCAATAAGAAAAACATATGGAAATAATTTATACAGGTTGCAGACTCTTGCATTTCTTGGTTAACAATTTAAAGTACAACATACTGTGCTATATTGTTTTCATTGGGACTTACTTCCAGGTACGGTGTGCATAGAAGTTCAGCCTAAATCATGGGTGGGCAAACTAAAGCCCAGGGGCTGGATCCAGCCTAATCGCCTTCTAAATCCAGCCCACGGAAAGCCCGGGAATCAGCATGTTTTTACATGAGTAGAATGTGTCCTTTTATTTAAAATGCATCTCTGGGTTATTTGTGGGGCATAGGAATTCGTTCATTTCCCCCCCCTCAAAATATGATCCTCCCACCCCCAACAAGGGACAGTGGACCAGCCCCCTGCTGAAAAAGTTTGCTGACCCCTGGCCTAAATGTATAATATTGTTAGGCATTTGGTAGTAGCTGCCTGTTTTGTATATCTTACTTTTACTTTGTGACAGCAGAGGGCACTCAGTCTGTGTAAAAAAATAAAGTCCTATAGACTGATTGCAGCATCATAAAATAAAAGCCAGAGCCAAGAAAAAAAAAAAAGATCGATTGGAAAATGCAAGTAATAATAATAGTTCATTTTCTTGGCTAATTGGACATTAACAGCCACAAAAGCTCAATAGGACTATTTATTTATTGCAAGGTATTTTGAAGCCACTTTTCTGGGCAAGCCCATCCAAAGAGACTTACAATATTTAAACCCTCCTACAAAGGGACATGGGTGGCGCATGGGTTAAACCACAGAGTCTAGGACTTGCCTATCAGAAAGTCAGCGGTTCAAATCCCCGAAATGGGGTGAGTTCCCATTGCTCGGTCCCTGCTCCTGCCAACCTAGCAGCTCAAAAGCACTTCAAAGTGCAAGTAGATAAAGAGGTGCTGCTCCGGCGGGAAGGTAAACAGTGTTTCCGTGCGCTGCTCTGGTTCGCCAGAAGCGACTTAGTCATGCTGGCCACATGACCCGGAAGCTGTACGCCGACTCTTTCAGCCAATAAAGTGAGATGAGCGCCACAACCCCAGAATCGGCCACGACTGGACTTAACTGTCAGGGGTCCTTTACCTTTACCTTTTTACAACCTAAGCATGGGATGGAAGGGTTGCCTCCCTGTTAGGTTTTTCAGAGAAGCTCCAAACTCAGCTTTGGGTTCATCAAAGAGCAAGACATGTCTCTTGTCTCTCTGGCTTCCAGCATCAGCAAAAACACCCACACAAAACTCCCTGGTTATTGTTCTGCTACCTTGCAAGTTGATGTTGCTTCCCTCACTTGTTTCTATTGCAACAGGGCCACTTCTTTCTAATGTAAATGTCAGTAATTAAGTGGCCAGCTAAGGCCATTACCTTAGTAAAGGAACTGGCTTGTCTGGTTTCCTCCTATATATTCTGTCTTCACCTACAGAGGATCAGGGGTTTGGAAGGGACTCCTGCGTATCATCCAGACCAACACGCCGCCCCCCCCCCAAATATTTTGACAGCATAACCCCCTTTTTTGTTTTCTGGGTTCAACAACAACCAGCACCAAGTTAATGGAGCCAAAAGAAAACCAGGATGCTGTGATGAAGAATATTTTATTTGGACCATAGAAACCTGGGTTTGAATTCCTGCACAGTGCTACTGTATTTTTGCATGTGTTTGCACATTTCCATACAAACCCTGCACATCCCAACTCTAAGGAAACAATGTTTTATCCAGTAGTGAATAATGGCTTGGGCATTGTCAGTGCTGTTGTGGGAAGAGGATCTTTGCTACTGCTCAAACATCTGTTTTACTTTTTTTTTTACAAAAAAGCTAGATGGTTGCTCTCCAGCAGACAAGAAGCCCATCATTCATTTGCCAAATGAGATTTGCACAGGAGATGGAAATTAATTAGTGTCAAGGCAGTCTGGAATAGTTCCTTTCCAGTTCCTTCTTGGCAGCAACCTCTGCTAAAATGTGGAGTCCTATGAGCCTGGTGGGGACGCAGGTGGCGCTGTGGGTTAAAGCCTCAGCGCCTAGGACTTGCCGATCGAAAGGTCGGCGGTTCGAATCCCTGCGGCGGGGTGCGCTCCCGCTGCTCGGTCCCAGCGCCTGCCAACCTAGCAGTTCGAAAGCACCTCCGGGTGCAAGTAGATAAATAGGGACCGCTTACCAGCGGGAAGGTAAACGGCGTTTCCGTGTGCGGCTCTGGCTCGCCAGAGCAGCGATGTCACGCTGGCCACGTGACCCGGAAGTGTCTCCGGACAGCGCTGGCCCCTGGCCTCTTAAGTGAGATGGGCGCACAACCCCAGAGTCTGTCAAGACTGGCCCGTACGGGCAGGGGTACCTTTACCTTTACCTATGAGCCTGGTACCATGTCTGCAATACACCCAATAACCAAACAATAGCTCAAACAATCAAGGTTCCTTCAGAGACTTCAGCCATGTAATGGACAGATGTAGCAGTCAATACAGAAATGTTTTTTTTAATAAATACAATAAAATAAAAATACTAGTTTCTCCAATGACACATCTTAAGGGGTTTTTGACAGAGTTGTTCATATTTTGCAGTTCTGCGCAAGCAGCAATATTAGCCTTGGAGGTATAATTCAGCATCCCGAGAACCTCATGTTTCACTATTTACTTACATTAAATTAAAACAAGTTTCTAGCTCTTCATAAACCACATTCTCTTGGAGATAACATGTTGGGGGCCTGCATCGTCATGGGCAGGGCCAGGGTTATGCTAATCATAATTTACAGCAACAGTAGTGATAGTCATAGTTCTTGCAGCAGCGTAGCATTGGTTGCTGGTGCCCAGAACAGACAAGCTGCCAATGCCACTGGAGCCGCCCCCTCCTGAGTCAAGCAGGGCCATGCTGTGCTGTGTTGCCTTCTTGCATAGGGGGGAACCTGGCTGGCTGACGCAGTCCTTAGCAAGTGATTCCCCGCAACGCCTGCACTGGGGTCACGCCACTGGGGTTTCCTTCCCTCCCTGCCCACTCACTGTGTACCTGAACTGCTGTGCCACCTTCACCAGGGCAGAGTGGGGATCCTGTGGAAGCCATTTCCTGCACGGGGGCACCTGGTTGCACCCCCTCAGAATTTTGTGCTTGGGGCCATCGCCCGCCTGCCCCCCATGCTACCCCATTATGTCCTTGTACTCTTTCCATCCTCCCCACTCCTGAAAGCCTTTTGGCAATGCCTGCTTTTTTGCTGCTGTGCTTTGACTTTATATGGATTTATTAATTTTCCTAGCTGTTCCATGATTTTGCCTTCTGATGTTAATGGCTAACTGTGATCTACCTTAAGTTTCAGAAAGGTGGGGTAGAAATAGTTTCCATAAACAAATGGAACCCTATGCAAATAGTATGAGCAGGAAGTGGGGCTCAATAGCAACTGGATGCTGTACGTGCCACATCTGGGCATAGAAAAGAAGATGGATCAGTCAAGTTAGTGGCAAATCCAGAATATGGTCCATTGAAATAGACAACTCCTCAGCCCCAAATTCTTGGGAGCTTGCTACTCATTGCTAGAAGATACTATTGAGGTCAAAAACGTAAGCAAGAAGTAATTATAATAACAGGTCAAATGAATAAGCAGCTCTCTCTAGTTCATAGAGAGAGCCTATGCCCCCTATAAAAAAGGGAAGAAGCTAAATATAACCAATTCAGCAATTGACTAATTATTCCACAATTGCCCATCATAATAGCAGCCTTTTAAGCATCTTTAAGTATGGACTAGCACCTATAAAACAATGATCGTGGGACTCAGTTGCTGACAGCTTGCAGTGGCTGAAGGAATTTTGATCCTGAAAAAGTAATTGATGCAGCCTAGGTGTAAACAGAAACAGAAAACAGAAGCCAATACTGTGCAGAGAAGCCAATAAATCTAACTCCCTATAAACCTGATGCACTCACCTTTATTATTGATCGTTTTTCATCACAGGCCTGCCCAATGGGAGTTAAGGCTGCATTTCCGTGTACACGTATTTGGTGTACGCATCATTGCAGTGAAACATATTTCCATGTAAACAAGCATAGGACCAGTTTGTAGATGTGTCTAGGAGGGTCCCCCACTGCACACCCACCAGGATCTGTTTCCTAAAAAGCTCCTAATGAAAATGTTAAAATGACTGGCTTGTACTGTGTCGTCAAATAGGAGATCCTGTTGCAGCTGCAGGCTAGCTACCTCAGTCAAGAACTGAAATGCCACAATAATGGCCACAAAGGGCTCTGAAACCAGATTGACTTTCCCATATACAGTGGTACCTCAGCTTACAGATGCTTCAGGTTACAGACACTTCGGGTTACAAACTCCACTAACCAGAAAGTGGTTGCTCCAGGTTAAGAACTTTGCCCCAGGATAAGAACGGAAATCACACGCCAGCAGTGCAGCGGCAGCGGGAGGCCCCATTAGCGAAAGCGCGCCTCAGGTTAAGAACCGTTTCAGGTTAAGAATGGACCTCTGGAACAAATTAAGTTCTTAACCCATGGTACCACTGTATATTCAAACAATCTCCATTATGGATCCATTAGATCACTGATATATTGGAGGAAGCCTTCTTAGTTGTGCCATGAGACCAGCAAAAAGCTACCAGTTAAATGTGCACTAATAACATTTTACACCTGTATCCAGAGACATTCATTTTTGCACAACATTTGTGGGGAAGTTATACATCACATTAAGCAGTTGTTATACCACACTTTCCAGCTAATTGTCCCATCACTTTCCTTGATGGAAAAAGCCCCATTTTTGGAGGGAGTTAGATTTATTGTACAATTGCACCAAATCAACTGTAATTCCACAACCTGAATTTGTCAGGTGACTGAATACCACTCAAAAGTACTGACAATCTGGAAGCACCCTCTGATATAGTGTAGCTCAGAGGGGGGGGGGAGAGATTGAGATTCTTTCAGGCTAATGCAGCACTGTATTTTTTCCATGCACCTACACCGATTTAAATAAATCTGTTCTTTTAATTCAATGTTTTTGTCTAGCCGCAGTATCTGCAACCTAGCCATTTTCCCAGGCTCACAACTGAAAGGAAATGACAGCTTGGACAGCTATAAACAAGCGGTTGTTTACAAAGACTCTTTCCACTCTTGTATACTGCGAAGGCAAAAATGAAATATATAAATGTGCAAATAAGGTGCTTTTAAAACGGGAAGTGGTGGTGTCACTACCTAGGTGTAAATCATTTGAAAGGTTCCCTCCCAGCTTCAGCTTCCTCAAAAGCAGCCCACAGTTGTTGATTTCAAAAATAAATAAAACTGGATTTTAACCCTACTGGTGCTGTTCACAAAAGGCAGATAATTTCTCTGTCCATTAGTTTATTAAATTTATACCTCACCTTTTGTGGAGCTCTAGGGGGCATACATAAAGTTCCCAGGCAATTTCCCATCTTGACACTGCTTAGTTTCAACAAAATTTTTGCACCATGTGCCTTCAGACATGGGAATACTTAATTATATTATTATTATGGTTTGGGGGAAGGTTCCTACTGTGGATGGTTGCTGCTGCTTGAGAATTTCAGGCCCCACACTCCTATGGCTGCACAAAGCTGGTTAAGCCATTCCGTTGTCGTCATCCACACAAGGCCAACAAACTGCTTATTGCAATAATAACTAGATACACGCAACACTATTAATAGAACGTTCTTTATTAAGTAACAATTGTGCCAAAACATGCTATGAAACAGAAAGGTTACATTAAGAATCATGGGCAAATCAATGCAGAAAGGTTTTGTAGCGGATTCATTATTATTATTTTTTGACTGATTGGATGTTCCTTAGATATTAAAATTCATTAAGTTAAAACAGAACAAAACAAGGAGGGCTATGTAATAATCAACAATACCAAAATTGTATCAAAATGCAATAGAAGTGCATGAGCTGTTTGACAGTGTAATGGACTCCCTCAGGAGGTTGTGAACTGTCCTTCACTGGAGAGGCTGGATGGCTATCTGTCATGGACGCTTTAGTTGTGATTTCTGCATTGCAGGGGGTTGGACTAGATAACCCTTGGGGTCCCTTCCACCTCTATGATTCTATGAAATACATATAAGCTTTAAGCATGATTTAGAAAAGTTTAAGAGGTCGGGAGAAGAAATTACCAGTCCGTGTTAATAATGTTGGTATCGACTGCCCTTCCTCCTGTCTTTATTAAAAAGTTTACACACTTGCCACGAGGGCAAAACTCGGGACTATTGTAAAAAAACAACAACAATAATACTAAACTTTCTGCCCTAATTTTAGGCATCGTTTTTAGCTGCCAGAGCAAACCGTGTCAGAGCAGGTACTTTCATAGCTTTGTTCTGCAGGAAGGACAATCTTTTGGCCCTTCCTGGAGCTAGGGAGAAGGTGGGCAGGCAGCAGCACAGCCAGGTGATGGGACGGCTGGGGGGGGGGTCAGCAATTCACTGCCACCCATGCCAACCATCGGACTGCCTCTGTTTGCCTAATGGTAGGAGCAGCCCTGGTTGCAGAGCTGTGTGACTGAGAGCAGGAATATAGACACCTGTAGGAGTCCCGTCCATAGCACCTTGGCCTCTGGCCAATCAGCTCCCCTGGAAGGCTGCCTATAAGGGAATGCAGACCTTGGCTACATCCCCCACCCTTCATCCAACTTGATTGGCAGCAGAACCCTCTTCCACAGTCACAGGTAGAAATGCCTCTGACTATCCCTGAGAAGAAGAAGAAGAGGAGGAGGAGGAGGAGGAGGAGGAGGAGTTTGGATTTGATATCCCGCTTTATCGCTACCCGAAGGAGTCTCAAAGCGGCTAACATTCTCCTTTCCCTTCCTGCCCCACAACAAACACTCTGTGAGGTGAGTGGGGCTAAGAGACTTCAAAGAAGTGTGACTGGCCCAAGGTCACCCAGCAGCTGCATGTGGAGGAGCGGAGATGCGAACCCGGTTCCCCAGATTACGAGTCTACCGCTCTTAACCACTACACCACACTGGCTCTCTACATGTAAAGAATTTGCTCTATTACCAAGCTATGGCTCAAGCAGATTTTGATCCATTTCCCCCTTGCCCATATTGTCATTGTTTATACCCTTTCAGATTTGAGTTTCGATTTGGACATTGATTTTTTTAACCCACACAGCCAATTCTTTCTTCCGTGCTAATATCCTAATGCACAGCCATCAGCTCGGGGATCAGACCCTGCCCAGAATACATTGCTAGAAGAAGGCAGGATTCTCCAGTGCCTCCACCAGTCTCCTTTGGTGATAATTTGGCCCCGTCCAAACATGCTCCTGTTGTGCCCAGTTACGGGTGCCATGACCCTATGACCCTTGGCTATCAGTGCTTCTGTGATGTGCTGAGGGATGCCATCTTCCAAGGCCACGAGCCATGCATCCACTGTATAAAAGAAATGCATTCAAGGATTTAACTGGACGTGCAATACTGCAGGAATACCAATCCATTTCATAAATGCCATTCAACCCAAAAGACTTGGATTGAACGAAAGCATTAATTCACAGCTCTAAATCAGGCTTCCTCAACCTCAGCCCTCCAGATGTTTTTGGCCTACAACTCCCATGATCCCTAGCTAGCAGGACCAGTGGTCAGGGATGATGGGAATTGTAGTCTCAAAACATACGGAGGACCAGGTTTGAGGAAGCCTGCTCTAAATCATGATCCCTTGAAAGGCAAAAAGAATATTCCAACCCATTTCCTCAGGATGCAAAAAAAGAAATGTATCTATGTGTGGGAAAGAAAGAAAGAAAGAAAGAAAGAAAGAAAGAAAGAAAGGGAGGGAGGGAGGGAGGGAGGGAGGGAGGGAGGAAGGGAGGGAGGGAGGAGAGGGAGGGAGGGAGGAGAGGGGGAGGGGGAGGGGAAGGGGGAGGGGAAGGGGAAGGGGAAGGAAAGGAAAGGGAAGGAAAGGAAAGGAAAGGAAAGGAAGGAAGACCTTAGTGTGACATTTGTTATTTGTTGCATCTCTGTCCATATTTGTACCAAACTAAATGCAGAATAAGGCACTTCCCTGTATCTTCCTGCATCTAATGAACTACATATTTTAAGATTTCCCACAGCTATTAAAATAAGATGAGGTTGTACGGTGTCTGTATGCTCATTATGTGTGTTTAAAAACATGTCTTACCCTTTTTGTCATATTCGACACAAAAACGAGGCACATCCAAAGCCTGTTGTGGATTCATTCCAAATTCCAACATGTTGAGCAGTACCTAGAAGGGGTACAGAACGGGATAAGATGAACAAGGAAAGACAAGCTTCTTACATAAATTTGATACATCCTTAGGAAGTCATCAATTCACAGAGTAGCAACAGCCTGGGCAAAATAGGTTTTTTTGAATGTCCTCACATAAATGATGGAAATCACAACATGACTGACAAAGCAACTGAAGATGAGTAATATTTTATCTTCATTATGAAAAACAAAGATGGTTTCACCGTACTGAAGCAGCACTGCAAGCTAGATCAGACGATACACATACCCAATTATGGGGGAAGACGGCAACAGAAGACTTGCCCTCTTCAACAAGACAGATGCCCATTCATTGGCATAATGTTTCAGTAGGGCACAATTGCATGAAATCAAACACGAGTACACCCAGATCATGCAGCTGACTTCATCTAGGATGTCGATTGTGAAGTTCACTGGATTTTATGCCAGATATGCTGTATTCAGGTATTACTGCATACCCACTGTCAGGGAACTGACATCGGAGCGAGAGGTGGAGGCAAGGCTCCCGAGCGATGCAGGAGAGGGGACCAGCAGAGGGGAAGGAATTCAGCACAACACCAGTAGAGAAGGGAGGGAGATGGAGGATTCGGAGAGGGGTCTCCAAGACTCTTCGCCCAAAACTAGTGGAGAGAGCACGGGCACACCTCTGCCCACCCATTCCTTGCGCAGAAGAGTTCCGCGTAGGGAGAGTAGGCAGAGACTTAGCGTCAAACAACTTCTATGCTGGAAGAGGTTCAAGAAACGCCCACTGACGGATTCTGCAAGCGACTGAATGGCCACGGAGTGAAGGGCTGTCAGCTGAAGGCATGGTTAGCCAGGCAATCTAGCCGAAAGTAATGGCAACTTACGCACAAGTAACCCCTTATAACCATTACACCCACGTACAGGTCTCAGAGGTGAGACAGGTGCGCCCGGTGTAGAGGAAGGCATACAGTCGGGCAAGCCAATGTAAAAAAACAACAACCACCAAGCAAATCCTGAAACAGCCTCAAACACATGAATTCTAAACGTTTGCAAACACGCACCTTAATTATTGATTCTGCATTTGGACTGCAAGGGATCTTCTGTGGGGTTTGCAAATGACACACTTACAAAGAAGTAGTTGAAAGATGCAGAGGCTCACCTGAACATGCCCCTGTGGCTGCATGAATCCACCCATTACTCCAAAGGAGCACAGAAGCTCCCCTGAATCAGCATCAGTAGCCAGAGCGGGTATAATTGTGTGATATGGCCTCTTCCTAGGTGCTAAGCAGTTTGGGTGACCAGGCTGTAGTGAAAAATTGGCTCCTCTGTTCTAAAAAAACAAGACAATACAGTAAAAGGCAGAGGTTGGCAAAACTGCCCCGTGGGCATTAATAGGACAATTCCCTAACAATTTATGTAATTACCTAAGGCTGTTAATAAAGGCAATAGCAAAATAAACCTACATACACTGCTAAAATAGCAGCCAGTTACAAATTATGCAGACACTACTGCAAAATATACCAAATAGACAGTTTTAAAATTAAGGTGAAAAATCGCCAAACTTTGAACCACCTCCCTAGTGTAACCTCCTAGGTAAATATACCTCCCCAAACTACTGCACAGCAAATAAATAAACGACTCCCTCCATTAATGTAGGGACAACCCTTCCCATATTCTACTTATTGTAACAAGATCTGATCTGATTTGATTTAATTGAATGTAAATAACATTTTAAAGCCAACCATGATATGAAATAGCAATATTATATACTGGATAGCACTGTGTGCCAATTAATATTAAAGCAATCTTCTCTCTCTCTCCACTATGGATGGAGGAGAAATTCATTTCAATTTTTATCTCAAGATGAATCTAGCTACTTTGTACTTTCTGAAACAATGTGCAAACCGAAACACAGCTATTGTTTGATATTTGCACTCATCCCTATTTTTCAATGCAGCTCTCTAATCAAACAATATTTAAAATGCATATACGGTGGTACCTCGGGTTATGAACAGTCCTGCTTACAAACGCTTTGGGTTACGGACTCCACAAACCCGGAAGTAGCTGTCCCGGGTTGCGAACTTTGCCCTGGAATACGAACGCAATCTGCTTCCAGGCCCGTGGGAGGCCAGTGTAGGCAATGTGCGCCTCGGGTTAAGAACGCTTCGGGTTAAGAACGGACTTCCAGAACGAATTAAGTTCGTAACCCGAGGTACCACTGCATCAGGGGCAAATGTGTATTAGTAAAAATTACATACAAAGTGCATGGTATTAGGGGAGAAGCAAAAGTGACAGATCTTTCCATTCCCACTCTCCACACGTGTGTACACGCATGCACACACGCTTGAAAGTATTTTCTCACTTGTAATGTAAATCCACAGCCATCTGGTACCAGCCCTGTGCCAAATCCCATATAGTTGCTGTTAATGAAAGAGCACGCATTGCCTTGGGTATCCACCACTGTGAAGTAAACAGTGTCACTTCCAACCGGGAAAGGATTTCCTTGATTATATTTGGCAGTTGCCCTGAAGGAAACAACAACTCAATAACTTCACACAGAAAAAAACAGTCACAAACCCAAATATCTGATAGGGTTTTTTTCTGAGAAGACCCTCCCCAGAGCCCAAAGAGGATGTCAGTGAGGGTGGAGGAAGCCCCAAAAAGACTGAAGGAGCAGCAGGGCTTTGCTTCAGTTGCTCAGCCTCCCCACCTAACAGCTGACATCTGGGGTAGCGCAGCCGCAGCCGCCATTTCCTTGTGCTGCCTCCAGCTGGCCCCAGAGCTTCCATTTTGGTTTGGATCGAAGACACAGCAACAGGGGACATGTTTAGAGGGTGCTCCCCATTTCACATAATTTTACTTATGCATATGGGGGCCCAGAACATTAACCCCTCCACAAGTGGGGAGTTCGCCTGTAAGATGGGTTAAACAAGGTGTGCTTATTTATAAAGTGCACATCCTGTTGTGCTCATGTCACGTTTGTGGGCTTCTCTTTCGAGCATCTGGTTGGCCTTTGTGAGAACGGAGGATGCTTCTTCTTACTTTCTTAATGAGCCCAGATGCAGTAACGCCTGCGACCATGCGAGTTTTACGTTAGTAGGATAGAGACTGTAGCTTCACTCACAGGCAACCTTGCATCAAGTTCCTAGTGAAGTTCCCTGCTCCCTCCCCCTGGTAATGTTCAGCTGAAACAGCAAATAGCATGTCACAGAAAGATAAGGCAAAAGCGACACAGGAAAGGCACAGTGCCTGTAAGTCTTTTTATGGTCAGGTAATACCAGAACAAATAAGGGGTTCCCGCATTATTTTATGAGGTGAAACCCAAACACAACGCTGCCAACAAATTTAAACAAACATTTTTATCTAAAGTACACAATAGGAGGCTAACACACATGGGTACTTTAAAAATGCCACATACATATAATCAGGTATGCCCTACTCTAGGTACTTAGTCCCTTGGGTTTTCAAGACTTGTTGTTTTCTAAGTATATGATTGAAGACATGGCGGGACTTATCTATACAGCTGCAAATAAAACGTTTTAAGTGTGTTTTAAGTGCAATATACAATGTGACACTAGACGGCAATGGTGAGCCTTATTGAAAATTCAATGTATTTTTTAAATTGCTTTTTTTAAAAAAAGCATTTTCTGAACGTTTTCTATATGTGTGTAGATTCTACCTTGGTGTTGTGGGCATGAAGGCTCACCAATTTACAGCAGCGTTGCAGCTTGCTGTTCAAAGAAAAATGTCCAAAATGTCATTGGGCATGCCCAAATGCCTGAACTAACTCTTTGGATCCTGGCCATTGCAAATAAAAGAGGACTATAATCTGATGTGTAAACTTCAAGAAGACAGCAGCTACAGTGGTGCCCCGCAAGACGAATGCCTCGCAAGACGAAAAACTTGCTAGACGAAAGAGTTTTCCGTTTTTTGAGTCATTCCGCAAGACGAATTTCCCTATGGGCTTGCTTCGCAAGACGAAACGTCTTGCGAGTTCTTGCGAGTTTGTTTCCTTTTTCTTAAAGCCGCTAAGCCGTTAATAGCCGCTACGCCGCTAATAGCCGTGCTTCGCAAGACGAAAAAACCGCAAGACGAAGAGACTCGCGGAACGGATTAATTTCGTCTTGCGAGGCACCACTGTACTTTGAAAGAAAGCCAAGGCCAAAGAAAACAACTGTTCCATATTTCAGGATCAGAACACTATAGAAGTATACAGGTTAGAGCTTCGGATTCTGACCGTGGAGACCAGCATTCAAATCCCCGCTCAGTCATGAAGCTCACTGGATAACACTGGGCCAGTCACCAACCCTCAGCTGAAGTTACCTCACTGAGTAGCTGACCTTGAGAGCCTTGGAGGGAGGTGGAAGATCAATGCAATAAGAAATAAATACAAGCAGTCAAGAGATGACCCCTTACCTCTGTAAATCTATCAGCTTCCAACGGTCTCTGGCATAAGGTTTGGAAAGGAGCTTTGTTGTGGGTACAGCTACCTTTTCAGGATCTGCACAGAACCATAAAGTATCAGCAAAGCTAACTTTGACAGCTTCGATGAGGATGTGCAAATAGTGAGCAGTATTATGGCCCATTTCTAGAAAAGTAAACCAGCACAAGCATCAGGTCAAAAGAATCACTCACCCATGAAAACTACAATTGACTACACAAGTAATAATTGCACTGAATTCACTCACAGATTATGTTCTAGATATAGGGGCCTAAGAGAAATTGAAGTATGTGGAGTGAGCCAAAGGGAGAAATATAACTTCTTTTCTGCCTCTATTCTCTTCCTCCTTCACCACCCACATTTGGCTATGTACACATTATTGGTTTAAAATGCAGTGAGGCCATTTTGTCACCTGTGTTTCTAATCACCTTTGCACATTGTTGTGCATATCAGTTTGGCTGGATGTGCCTCCAAGTCGTCCACTGTCTGTTCACGCGGGTTTTGAAATCTAATAGAACACATCAAAGCGCAGTATTCCTCAAGAAACTGCAGGATAGATGTGGATTGTGGCAAATGTCATGGGCAGAGTAAATGTGAGTGTGTACACAACCGCTGCCTTGCCCTCCCTCCCTCCCCCTGCCCCCCCCCACTCCTTTTCATCCCCAAGCCAGTCTCCTTTCTGCAACCTGAACATGTTTCATCTCATGTGCTCCTGAGCAATGCCACTTCCAAGGCCCCGGGACTCTTCCAGCAGCCAGTGCTTCAAGCTAGAGGTCATGCACTGGAAACAATTGTTTGAGGGCTATTGTGTGACAAGTTTGCAGAGTTTGGATTGCTCAGCTAAAAGTGTCTTGAGACAAAAAGGTGATGCAGAGTGAACAGAAAACATTCACACTTCCTACCCTGTTATTTATTTTGGTACATAAAAAAAGGTAAAGTCACCTGCAATTTAAAAAACAACAACAATTAACAATTAGTGCAGTGACTAACAGTAGCTTTAGTTTCAAATGGAGGCTTTTCTTCTCCTAAAGCTGAAACAATTGGAATGTTTCTTCCCCTTCCCAAGAAGTAATAGGACTTTTTTTTAGATGCTGGTCATACCTTTCAAGCTGAAATTTTCTAAAATGTTCAGAGCTAATAGCGCTGTTATTCCTTGCCCATTCGGAGGGATCTCCCATACATTCAGACCCTGGAGAAGAAATAGTGGTCACTTCTCACACACTGAACACCAGCAAGGGAACAATAAAGAAAAGGAAAACTTTCCATGCAAGATTTTCAGTATAAAAGTATTTCCTGCATTGCTGAATCAAGACTGTGTACACACAAAACATTCAAAGCACCGTACATTTAAAGTTTGTTAAGAGTGCTTTTGAATTATGGTGCTGGAGGAGACTCTTGAGAATCCCATGGACTGCAAGAAGATCAAACCTATCCATTCTTAAGGAAATCAGCCCTGAGTGCTCACTGGAAGGACAGATCCTGAAGCTGAGTCTCCAATTCTTTGGCCACCTCATGAGAAGAGAAGGCTCCCTGGAAAAGACCCTGATGTTGGGAAAGATGGAGGGCACAAGGAGAAGGGGACGACAGAGGATGATATGGTTGGACAGTGTTCTCGAAGCTACCAACATGAGTTTGACCAAACTGCAGGAGGCAGTGGAAGACAGGAGTGCCTGGCGTGCTCTGGTCCATGGGGTCACGAAGAGTCGGACATGACCAAACGACCAAACAACAACAACAAGGGTGCTGGGAGTTGTAGCTCTGTGACGGATCATTGACTGCTCTCAGAATTCTTTTTTTTGTGGGGGATGATTTAAATGTATGTGAAAGCAGTAGCATATATCAGAGGTGACTTCTGTAATTTGGCAAGCAACTTCACTTAAGTATCCAGTGGTTCAAACCTCGGTTCCCGAATGCCTCCGTTATCATATGTTTTGGCTCCCGCATGCTGAAAACCCAGAAGTAAATGATCCGGTTTTCAACTGTTTTTCGGAAACCGAACGTCTGACACGGCTTCCGCTTGAG
This sequence comes from Podarcis cretensis, assembly GCF_951804945.1. Taxonomy (NCBI): domain Eukaryota; kingdom Metazoa; phylum Chordata; class Lepidosauria; order Squamata; family Lacertidae; genus Podarcis; species Podarcis cretensis. Next base: position 77,566,455 of record NC_137174.1, read on the forward strand.
TGCAAGAAGCTCTTGCAACCAATGAGAAGCCGCGCCCCAGTTGTCGAACATTTCGGAAGCTGAACAGCCTTCCAGAACGGATTATGTTCGACATCCAAGGTTTGACTGTGTACTATTTTAAATAAGTTTGATTTGCTCCCATACCGTCACCACACAAATGCTTTCTTATAACAACTGCCCTCATCTACATCCAATTCTTAAAGCTAAAAAAACAATTGCAGACCATTCCATACGCATAGTATATTTGCTGGTGGGAAACAATAAGGGGAAAGTCATAGTTCAATGATCAAGCATCTGTTTTGCATGAAGAAGAGACCCAGGTTCAAATCCTGCCCCAGAACTGAAATCTACTGCTGCCAGTCAGGGTTGACAAAAGCAGATCAATGGCCTGACTCAGCATACAGCAGCTTCCTACATTCCTAATATATATTTCAAAAAACATTTCAGAAATACTTAACTAGAGTGAAAGCAATGACACAAGATTTTCGAAGGACTATGGGTCTGAGTGAAGATACATAAATAACTCATGTATATTTAACTTTTGCTTCTTTGTTTAAACACATTACTCATTGTTCTCTCTGTGTGTGTGTGTGTGTGTACACATCCAACATGACTAATAGGTTTATTAGTAAGTATGGGCTTAGAAAGGTACTATTATTAGCGGTACTGAAATGGCACGAGTGCAAAACGTGACACACCTTCACTAATAAGATGGTATCTGAGCTTCTCCTTTTCTTATGTGGGAACTCTGGCATCACAAGTTCCTCAGGCACAGACACTCTCAGAACTGCCCTGAGATTATTTGACACTTGTGAGTGACACACAGGTATCCATACCTTATGACGTTTTACTTGCAGTGTGAAGAGCTTTGACCAGGCTATATAAATGCTGGATTGCAATCTCTCTCCTTTCCCCGCTACCCAGTCAGAAAGGGGTTCCAGAGGTTTTGCCACTCAGTGATGTATGTCTATGTGCAAACATCTCTTGTTTGATTCATGCTCTCTTTCCATACCGCCGCTCACCTGTGCTGTGTGTTAAGAGATGGTCTTCTTAACAACCAGGTAGAGGCTTGAAGAGGGTTAAACACCAGCTTCTGAATACTACAGGAGTTTTAGATTGCAATCATCTACTACAAACCTATTGGGGAGCATTTTAGGATGTACAAATGTAAAATAATCCAAACCTTTCTTTTTTGTAATAGGGGTGCCTTGGACCATGGTCACTCCCAGACAGTATTTTGTGGTAAGGATTCACACAAGTACTGGAAATTTAGGTTTGTGCAACTAAGTGGATCTGTTGCCCTTGCACAGCAGCAAATCCCCTTTTTTAAAAATGAACTCTTTGCAGTTAGGAAAGTGACGGGGAAATGTGCTGAAAAGCAGGAGATGAACAGATGATTAACAGGGGGGTGTATAACTACTGGACAAGCAAATCAAGATGTATTCAAGATGAACATTCTTATCATATAACTCCCTGAAAACAAATCAGAACAAATGCTTAATAAGGACAGGACATAGTTTAACCTCCACATAAGCAAATCGAGATGGAAGTGAAGTAAACAGGTTGTCTGTATGAACCAAATTTCAGAGACCTAGCTCTCTGGGAAGTACCATGAATTTTAATAGACCTGTGATTCAGTCAACAAGCCCTAGGTGCTTTCATATTACCTACTGACTAGAAAAAAGAGGGGCAAAATTCACATGGTATGCCACCAGATTATACGGCACTTAAATTGAATTTGTTGAGGGTACACATAAAGAAAGTAACCACCTCATCAGATACTTCAATCATGAGCCCAATATGTTAGAGGCACAAATTAGTGTTTAAGTCCACCTCTCACAAACACTTCATTTGACCTCTTCTCTCTCGCTCTCTGCACACATTCCCTCAAAAAAACTGGACACCCCTCAATGTATTTCCCATTATTTTCAAAGGAAACAACCACAGCCAAGTTCAGTTTTGAGAGCCTGTATTCATGGTATGGGTGGGTCTGGGAGGAAGGTAAGAGTCCGCCAGGCAATTTTATTACCGTATGAAAATTACAGGATGAAAAACAGAGGCTACAAAACAAAGGGGAGGGGGGAAATCCCAAGAATGAGCTGGCAAGGAAACCCCATTTTCTTTCCAGCCTTGGCTGTGCCACTGGAAAGTACCGCTTTGAAGTATAAAGAGAAACACATTGAGTGAAAAGGCATTCCCGTTCACAGAAAATTCTGTGGGAGGGACAGAGAATGCAAAAGCTGGACCACCATTGTAGTGGATACTCCCAATTCTTCCATTACTGGAAGAATTCAGCTGTGCAGCTGGACATGTGTCCAATTTTTAATATAAGCATTAGATATCAAAGGCTCAAAGCTTGTTAAAAGGTTCTTTCAGAGGCACCGGGGAATGGAACAGAGGCTTCTCAGCCATTGTTCCCTAGTTATGGGATGCTTTGTTATGAAGGCTAATGGAACCTGATTCTTTTTTTAAATAAGGAGACTTAGGCTCAAGCAAGGTGTGTGTGTGTTTTAAGATGGCCATTTCCAGTGTGAGGTTGGACAGCAAGACAGGAATACTTCTATGGTTCAGATTGAAACTCGGAGAAGAATTCAGAGTTCCTAATTATCACACTGAAGAGAGCATTACAAACCTCAGAGGCTCTGAGCTCTCTGTATCTAGGTACCGTGTATCCAAGTTTTACCAATATCTCTGTTAGGGACTCATGAGACTGTGCTCCAGTTGCACGTGATTAATTCCACAAACTCCATTCATTTTGGAACATTGCAATCGCCGCCTTACCTTGTAATTTGTGACAATAGGTTTGACTTCTTGAGTGGCGTGGCTTTTCAGGTCCTCCAAATCCATCACTCCACCATTGCTCTGAATAACATCCACAACAGCTTTGGCCACACGGCCTTCATAGAAGCCTCGTTTGCCAAGTTCTGCCAACTCCTGGAAGAAGAAAATAATCTGGATTGGAAACTGCAAAAAAAGAAAAGTGTGTTTTTGGTGGGGGCAGAAATACTATGCAATGTGATCTTGGATTCTGACAGTGATGCTTGCTTGCCTGGGTGGAGGGCAGAGCAGGGACGGGGTGTCTATGAGTGTATATATAAACCAGGAAACATGAACAAAGATAAAATTTACATTAGTTGCACTGTGACATTTGCTGCTTATTAGCTGGGTAATTTGGCTCTCAGGTGTCTGGTTTGCTGAAGGAACGCACTACAGACCTGAACATCATCTTAGGTCACAGTTCAGTAGCGGAGGTTAATCAAAATAGTCGAGGCTAAGAAAAAATTCTGACGAAAGAAGAATGGCAGACAAAATTAATGGACTGTGCAGAATTAGATAAAACGACAGGAAGGATTTGAAACCTGCGGGACCAGAGATTTACAGTAGATTGGAAGAAATATACAAACTATTTGAAGAGCAACTGTAATCAACAAATTACGCTAGTAGGACTACAAGAAGTTTTGTAAGGAGAAATGTATGAAGCATTGCAAAGTAGAGAAAGAATAGAGATATTAGTTATAAATTAAACGTAATTGTGGAAGTAAGAAATGTATATTTAGTGAATAGATTGGAAAATTTTCAGATGTGATTGATGGAAGTCAAAAAAATGAAAGTATGTTTAATTACTGTTGAAAATGATATGTTGAAAAACTAATATATATATATATGTATATATATATATATATATATATATAAACAAAAAACACACAAAATAGTCAAGGCTTAAATCCACAAATAATTTGAGAAATTAAGTAACTGAATGGAAAGCTTTGGTAGTTAAGAACATAAGAGTAGCCTGCTGGATAGGCCAAGTGCCCATCTAGTCCAGAATCCTGTTCTCACAGTGGTCAACCAGATGCCCGAGAGAAACCAGGACAACAGAACATGAGGGCAAGAGCCCTCTCCCCTCCCAGGGCTTCCAGCCACTGTCATTCAGAAGCATCATTGCATCCAGTTGTAGAGGTAGAGCACAGCCTTCATGGCTAGTAGCCAGGTTTTTTTTAAAGCAATGTAGAAATAAGCAGAGGAATAAATATGCCTCAAAATATTGCTTATGCAGTCCTTTGTAATCTTTTGGCAAAAGACAGCAAGATGTTAACGGTGGTGGTATTGGTATCATAATTATTTCAAGAGTGTTTTCTGAAAAATCAATGGCTTTCATTAAAAGAGGGCAATGACTAAACAAGAATCTATGTAGATGGAAGCGGGAATTAGTAATCCTGATAGTGGAAAGGAGGGAGAAATCATTTTTCTCGATCCTTGTGCATTGTGTGTGTGTGTGTGTGTGTGTGTGTGTGCGCGCACACACACATGGACTGTTTCAGTTAGGCGCTGAAATAACTATGGATACCAAAATGATGAGATGTTCAAAAAGGGTGCCATGACTGTCTCGGCAAAGCCTTGGTCACTTGTAACACACATCAGCTGCACATTACACTCACAGACTGCAAGTATATTCCTGCATTGTAGGGGACTGGACCAGAGGGCCCTCAGGGTTAAGCAATTTGCACACCATGGAGCTACAATTCTCAGAGTTGTTTACCAATCTACCCCTCTTCCCAGGGAACCCTGGGAACCGAGAATAGAAGCTCTGTGAGGGAAATAGGGGTCTCCAAACAACTCTCAGCACCCTTAACAACTTCCAGAAATCTTTGGGAGAAGCCATAACTACAAAAGTGGTATCGCAGGGTGGAATTCAATGTCATGTTATTATGGAAGTTCCATCAGCACAAGCGTTGCAGACTGCCAGACAGAACAACCCTGACCCCCATTCTCCCTCCCACAAGCTGTTCCTGCCCACCCACCCCCACAATTTGGAGGGGCACAGGGCACATGGCAGAGGAGAAGGGCGAAGTCTTTGTGCAGATGGGCTGCATTAAATGAATGCTGCCCATTGTGCTCTGAACGTTTGGTGGCCCAAGCCATAGCTGGCAAGACCAACTATTCCAGAACCGTCCTTTCATGTGGCGGTAAAATGTAGCAACTTTATTAAATATTACAGCATTTTTATATTTGTTTGAAGGGTGTATGTAGAAAGCAAGGGTGAGCTGTCGCTTTAAAATTATAGCATGCACAGTAAATGAGTAGCTTCAGAAGTAAAGAGAGCACAATTAGGCACTTATGTACACAAAAGGAAACTGCCTGTCACTCCTGACGCGATTTCAAAGAAGAGCAACTTCAACGCCAGTCATTCAAAGGGGATATTAAATTGTTGGTACCAGGCACCAACAAGACAAAAGGGCATGTGTCATTCCCCGTGTTTAAGCAAATTGTGTACCATCCTCTACGTACCAGGTTACCACCTGGCACCAATTTGTTAAATATTAACAGATGAAATCGGCAGGTCAAGAAAGGCTCATTCCTCAAGTGAGATAAACCCTGTAGGAGAGGGATCTCTCTCATCTAACGCACTGACTCTTGAAAGGCATATATCCTTTGTTGTTTATGTGTCATTTGTGCACCTATTATCATGTTAGATGTTTGTCTTTCGTTGTACTCAAGAGTCGTGGTTTCCAAAATTCCCAACAACAACAACAACATTGCTTATGTAGCAGAGAAATGCACTGTATTCCCTGCTGCACTTTTGAAACATCACCTCCTGCGACAGAAAGTAGATGCCTAAGACATTGTTGTTTACGCACACAACACCCCCTAGTGAAACAGAAATACCTGAAGTTATTGGCTGGAAACAAAGAGTTCTCTGCAGACTGCTTTGTATAATTATCTATTTCAGCACGCATAGACAATATGTTCGACACACATCACAATGCACAGTTTGTGTACTCTCAGCTTCATTTGGGAGGAAATTATCTCATGTGAAGTGTATCCAACAGAGGCTAATTTCATCATTTCTATACAGTTCTCTGTAAGAGATCCAAAATCGACCTCGGAGATATTCAAAAACAGGGATGGAGGCCTGGACTCCCTTAGGGGACAGCTGACTTTTTCAGATGAAAACAGGGTTTTATACCAGGTTGCTCACTGTTCACAGCTTTCATCCTTTTGTGAGTGAATAGCAATTCTGAATTCAAGCAGTATCAAGTGTTGGGATTCACCGCACACATCGATCTAAGCAAATGTGACCAAGGCTATGGCCGGCAAACAAGAAGCTCACAAATCATTTGCCATGGCAACAGCAATGTTGAACTTCTAGTTCACATTTAGTTTCCAAAGGAGATTGTAACATGGAATTCTGTTCAAAGAGAAAATATCCCCCCCCCCCCCGAAAAAAGAAATCTCACTGGACATGCTCTTTGGATCTATGTCAATTCTCTTCACACATTCGCTGTTTTAGGGTCATACATCTGTGGGATTTGAGTTTTTATTGAGCATAAGATTTCATCTACCTGCTGGGTGACTCTGTTCACTGTAAGGCTCTGCAATGAACTGGAATATTTGTACCAAGAACATATAATTCAAGGCCCATATGTGGTTTAAATTTGCTGAACGCAGAATTTAAATGCTAAGATCTTTTCATTTCCCCTTTGCATTCAGCTACCTGACCCAGATCCCTCCCAGTTCTCCATGCCATCACAGCAGCTAGGTCAATAAGAACTACTGGGGCCATTTGCTATCATCAGTGAAAGCCCAAGGCGACATCAAAGCAGCTCAGCCAATGGCATCAAGAGATACAGAAAGACAGAGGGGACTGTCTTTCGAAGGAGTGAACAGTTTTGAGAAGACCAAACATACCTGCAACCCATGGTCTGTGCATATGTTAATCGTATATTAAATTATATTTGCATGTTTTAAAACTGTGGATAAATGTTATCCACAACTCTTGAGCATAGGGAAATGAATATATTGTGGGTGGAGGAAACAACCCAAATTGGTTATGAAGTATAGGTTAAATGCGTTACATTAATCCAAGTTGAACAATGGAAGGGAATTAAGCATGGCAAGGGATTAGTTTGAATCCATCTTCTCAGCCTATAGTGTTCTGTTTACTGATTTCTATGAGATTGGACTCTGAGCAGCTTCTCAGCCTTACATTAGCTCCTCAGTAAGGTTAAGAGGCAGTATTTGTTAGCCTGCAGCATACTGACATTTCAGAAAAAATGAGAAAGGGAGATGTTGCTGAAGAATATTCAGATACAGCCTCCAAATCTCTTATGCTTAGTGGAAACCAAGTTAACCTGGAAGCAAATTCAATTGCAGCGGAAATAAAATTAAATTTGATGTACATTACTGTCATTCCCCACTAACTTCCTTGCATAGCGTGAAACATTTCTCTTATGATAAATACCAGCCTTCATCATTCCCATGGACAACACGTCTCACTTCCTCTCTAAAAGCACAGATGGAGAAGGGGGCAAGGGAAGGAGTATGGGGTCTAACTCCGCAACGAGTACTGCCCTGATCTGATCCTTTCTCTGTTCAACATGTCAGCAAAATACCACTTCCTAGATGGCATGCTCCCAACATCCCTTCAAGATCAGAGCAAGAAAAGGATATGAGTCAATTACCGTACCTGCACCAGGGCAGAAACAAATGGTCAAAGAAGACACAACACAAAATGCATCACTAGAAAGATTGTATAGAATCATAGAAACGTACAGTTGGAAGGGACCACGAGGGTCATCTAGTCCAACCCCCCGCAATGCAGGAATTCTTTTGTCCTCGAACCCACAACCCTGAGATGAAGAGCATCGTGCTCTAGCAACTGAGCTATCACATTAGGATTTAAAAAGAAAAATAGTAATAGGTGTCAGAAGAGACTGATTCTTATTGGGGATGCAAGGTATGAGGAAGGGAGAATTAAACATCAATTTAATTGAGACCACAGAAGGGTCTCAATTTAGTCTTTCCCTCACCCCCTTACTGCTCTTACCCCTTCTGGCCCCACCAGTGTCAGCTACAGCTTTCTTTCTAAGGCTAATAGCAGCGTGGGTGGGGTGGTTTTTCCCTTAAAATCAAAAATCATGGTTGGGGAAGAAAGGGTTGAATCTCACCTTGTGTGTTGCAGTCCCAATAAAACTGGCCCCTCTGCGCCAATCCTATATATATATATATATATATATATATGTAGTGTTTTCTAATTATAAACCACTTTTAGGTGTGTTTTTTGTTTTTGTTTTTACAATCAATCAGTAGATGCATTTGGTACAACACCTAGTTTGACCCTTGATTCTCTCCTCCTTTTTTGAACCAATCGTGCACTTAAAATACTGAGATTTGAGGCAGTGCACCTTGTAGGCTTAAGTTCCATGACACCAAACAGCTTTATTCCCTCTACACCACACTGAATTATATGGAATTCAAATTGCCATACAGTAAAACACAGTATATGTGAAATAGAAGAAAGAGTAAAGATACAATTAGAATTCATACAGCACCTAGCAAAGCACATCACAAGAGGCAGAAAATCATTAAGTAATCTGCCAAGACTCTTGGCACTTTTCAAAAGATCTGGGGTGGGGAGGAGGCAGTTTGGAAATCACTGTTCTAGAAGAGCTTTGAAGAAAAGCTTCTTCGTGAGCCCTGAAATCTCTCAAGAGATTGACCAAGAAATAGTTCAGGCACCAAGAGTTCATCCACCAGCACTTCCACACTCGCAAAGGGTTGCCAGTATAGTATCGTAATACAGTGGTACCTCGGGTTAAGTACTTAATTCGTTCCAGAGGTCCGTTCTTAACCTGAAACTGTTCTTAACCTGAAGCACCATTTTAGCTAATGGGGCCTCCTGCTGCCGCCGCACCGCTGTAACACAATTACTGTTCTCATCCTGAAGCAAAGTTCTTAACCTGAGGTACTATTTCTGGGTTAGCGGAGTCTGTAACCTGAAGCGTATGTAACCCGAGGTACCACTGTATCAGCCAGCCAGCATTGACAGCAGAAGTTTCCACACTGCATGGCACCTGGTATTGCCTTAGAACACATTTGCAGGAAGTGCAGCAATACACATCCCATCTCATCCATGGATGCAAGCAGAGTCACCTGAAAGCGATTCCTGAGATTGCAGCAGCTGTAAAAATGGGCTGCTGCCATTGCATTGGTTGCTGCCAGGATTTCTGCGATTATGGCACTCAGGCTACATGTACACAGCACTTTATTCCATTTTCCTGACATTTCCCTACCTGTTAATTTCTGCATTATATTTGAGTTTCTGCACGACGTTAAAAACGACTTCTGGAAATATAGTGGAACATAGGTCTGGTTTGGAACTCGTTTCCATGTCATTTGTGAACAGATCTTTTTCTGGAAGCAAATAACATGAAAATGAACACTGAATTTGTGCTACATTCCGCTGTATTTCTATAAGCAGATTTTACACCATGCGAAAGCTCAAATATAATGCAGAAATGAACGGCTGGGGAAATGTTGGGAAAACTAAATAACCTGCTGTTTGATTGCAGCCATAGTTCTGAGCTGAGGACACTGGGCTCAAGACAGTTCAGCTCACCTTAAAAGTGTCTGCCAAAAAGGGATTGCAGAAGACTTGTCCGTGATCAGGTGCTTGGCCATCAATCAGCAGGTCCTTTCCGTGTGGGTTGCCAGGTGCCTGAAGAGCATGAGCATTTTTTTTCCAGCAGTAAGAAGCAATCTCTGAGACTGGAAAGCCCTTCTCAGCCAGGTCTATAGCTGGCTGCAGAATTTGCTGCATGGAAAGCTGGACCGGGAAAGATCGCGCAATTACTTTTCCATCTAGATGCAACATTTGAAATGTACGTGTGTCTGATTAAAAGCATTCCCAAGGCCCTCCTCTTTACAAAAATTAACCCTATAAACAAAGCTGTTCAATAGACTATTGATAAATAGTAAAGTGGGAGAAAATTTTAAGTGAACAAAACACTCCCAGGTCTCTATGACTGTGAATATACACTTGAAAATAAGCTGATAATCTGGCGAAATCTCAGAAGTCAGGTGGGGTAACATTTCTAGTGATGGGGGAGGAGATTCCGTGGCCTGTATTTCTCCTTGCATTACCGTACATCTGGAAGGAGTGGAAGAAATTGTGCATAATAAACTAAATTAGCAAATTCAGATTATTATTATTATTTTTAAAAAGTGCAAAATATAGTTGCTTTAAAAGAACAAAAAATCTGCCAAAAAGAAACAGTTTTGGTTATGCTATATTCCTGAATCTGCATGTTTATTTGGGGTTCACCTTTTTGCTTCCATGCAGAGCAACAGCATCACACCAGCCAGCTGCCGCACCAGGTACGGTGACATTGTGTGCATGTAGTGGAGGGGGACGATTTGCCTCGCTGAAACCGTGATCTTTTAGCAGCTCAAGGGTCAGGGCCTGCGGAGACCGACCGCTGCAAAGCAAACAGAGATCCACATGGAAACCGAATTACAAGCATACTGAAAAGATAAAAGGGATAAAAGAGCATCCATTTGACCTTATTAAAAAAAGAAAGTTTGATGATGGTGCTACAGTTGCTCCTGGCAACAACCTGAAATAATGTTGAACATTTTCCATGTCATTTTCACAGAAATGATTCATCAAAGGCTGAAATTCTGCCATCTTTATTTCCAGAAACTCTTATTAGATACACCAACCAATCGCTCTTCTTAAAATGGTCTGTATCAAACCTCTATTCTCAAAATATTACATTAATTCAGCAACACAGAAACAGCTGTTCTTAACCCATACGATGCTCTTAACCCTACGAACTAGAATTGTTAGGTCCAAACCCTCAAAGAGCTTCTGTACCAGTAATATACGGGTCAGGAACTGCCAGCCTGTGGGCCAGACATTGCCCCTGGGACCTCCCAGTTTCCCCTCTTGACTTGGAAAAAAGAAGTCTTTGGCTGGAGCCAATAGATATTTTCAAGCACATGGAGGCATTTTCAGAGTGTGTGTCACAGCTGGAAGGGGGAAAAGGTAATCCTCTCCATATTACTCACGCTGCCAACAATGCCCCACCAAGTCCCCGAATGCCCTGTTGCCTGAAAACAAATCTATTGGCTCCGATGGGCGGCTGCCTCCCCATGCCTCATTGTTGTGGGTGGTTAAGTCTCCCTTCCGCAGCTACAGTCTCCAGGAAGATCACCCCTTCCCTATGAAATAAGACTTGAGGATGAAACGAAACGACTTCCCCCCAAAACCTAATTGCTGGGGGAGAAACGGTATTTACTTATGTATGTGTCAGGGGTTCAGGAGCAGAGGCACAGGGAAGAGAGGAGATGGAGAGCGAAGGGGAAGAATCCGAGGGGAGCGTAGGAGAAGAGGACAGTGGACCGAGGGATTCCATGAGCCTCTCCAGCGAATCGGAAGATTCACAGAAGGGGGCGCCAGTGGCCAGGGGTAGGGGGTTCCCAAGGGGAACGTCCCAGGAGCAAGGGGGCAGCGGGGACTCCCAGAGCAGTAGTTGGAAATCAGGACCAGCTTCCCCACCAGAGCAGAGTGGGGGGGAAGAGTCCCAAGGATCGGGGCCAGTGCATTCCCCACCAGGGAGAGAAGATAAGGCAGGGCTGACCACGCCTCCATCAGAGAGTCAGACAACGGAGGGGAGGTCAGATCCGGCCAGTGTACCGGAAGAGGGAAGCAGTGACAGAAGTAGTGTAACGGTCAGGAGGAAGGTCACTGGGTTGGCGCGAGAGGCAAGTTCAAATGTACAGGAGCGCGGGACAGCAGAGAATGAGGATTGGGAACCGGGTCCTAAAGCCCGCCGGAGGGAGGTGGAGGAGCTAAGCGACTCAGCGTCGGAAAGGGCAATGCCCCAGCGGGCAGGAGGACCCAGAGGAGGAGAGAGCAGCGTAAAAGGTGGAGCAGAGCTAGGATCTTAAACTGGTGTCATAGGGGAGGAGACTCAGACGGTACTTCGCCGGTCTAGGGTTAAGACGTAGAGCTGCGCGCTGCGGCTTGGAAATTTAAACTGAACCTCAATAAAGACTTTTGTACATAACGACAGCCTCGCGTTGGTCCTCTGTGAGCTGGGACCTAGGGGCAGCTCTGACAGTATGCATGTGAGTTAAAGTGCAATGTGTATTCCCAGCACTTGCATGAGGCTCCCAGAAGGTTGGTCAAGACAGAATACAGCCCTCAAGCTGACCTGCTTTAAAAGCTACTCAAAAGGGAACACTCTGCCAACGGTAGTATCTTCTGTCACCGTAGTCCTTTGATCTGGCAACTGTGGCTATTGGCTGACTATTCCTGTGTTAGGCACATAGCCCAGTTTCGATGGCTGATAGAAGGCAGTTTGCTGATAAGTGGGAAATCTCTCCCATGTGTTTGAATGAGAAGCTTGAAGAAAGCAATACACATACACACACACACTCCAGCTAGCAGAGAGGAAGAGAATGTATGAGCTTTTAATAGAAAATGTGTCTGTCCCTGATGCACAGATCCCCACAAGGCTTCTCAGCCCTTCACTGCCCCACCTTATGGCTCCTGTATACATTAAAAAAGCCACAATACGGCTTGTTGCACAAACAAATCATGAGCCATAAACCAGAAATAAACCAAGAAACGAACCTTCAGTTGAAGGTTCAGTTGAAACAAACAAGCCATGGTCTGGGTTCGGACAACATGACAAGCCATACTATGGCTTGTTTGAGGTGCATGAGTGCTGTGGGAGGAGGGAGAATTTGCATGGGGCCTGTGCGGCAGGAGGGAGGCACACTCATATTTGAAACATGGCTTAATACAGAAACTGTCACAGCACACAAACCAAGGGTGGGAGTCAACTAAGTTATTGCATTTGCAAAATGAGGTCAACTCACACAACAAGACTTCTCCCTGCACCGCCTAAATCTACTCTGCGAGTTTGAGGGAACCTCCAGAACAGGTTTAGGGGTCGTGTGGGGGACAATACTTTGGCCACCTCATGAGAAGAGAAGACTCCCTGGAAAAGACCCTGATGCTGGGAAAGATGGAGGGCACAAGGAGAAGGGGACGACAGAGGACGAGATGGTTGGACAGTGTTCTCGAAGCTACAAACATGAGTCTGACCAAGCTGCGGGAGGCAGTGGAAGACAGGAGTGCCTGGCGTGCTCTGGTCCATGGGGTCACGAAGAGTCGGACATGACTAAACGACTAAACAACAACAACAACGGGGGACAAGAGGGTGGAAAAGTCTTGCTGCACAAGTTGACCTTGTTCCCCACATGCATGCGCCACTTAGTGCAATGTTGCTCTAAGGAGTTTCCTGTTTCTTTGTGAAAGGCTCCTGGGAGGAAAAAAATAATCAGAGGAATTTCAGCATGTCCTGCTCTCTGCCCTTGGACTACAGCAACAGGAACTGAAGAGCACCTGGACCTGATGCTATCCTTTTATAGCATCTTCCTATTAATATTCAACTTAGACCTAAAGGACAGCTATTCCTCTGCAGCGGCGAAAAGTTGAATAGCATATGAATGTAGGAAAATCAGAACAGAACGAAAAGGAAATGAGGTGCAAAGCTGGATTCTGACCTCCTGGTTGAAATGAAAGTCTTCCCCATATGAAACCAGAACGGCAGACACTCCGTCCACCAGGATGTTTGCACAAAATCATTATCAAGTTCAGCTTAAAAACAAAGTGACATTATGCACACAAGCCTGAAGGCACACACTAAAACTGGACAAACACCATTTGTATACATTGCAAACAGGCTCGTGATAAGTGTGGCAAGCCTGAACAAAACCACTAAACTGAGCCCCGTTATATACGTGGAATTCCATTGAGAAATTCTGTCCAAGTAATCTGTATCTGCTTATTTTCCAGCAGTCGAGCTAGTGGCAACAAGCTGGTTTGCTGCGCTTTAATGACCCTCCATTTGCCAGAGTTTCCAGCCACTCCCCTTCCCAAGCTTCCCATCGTTGCCAGTGTGATCCAGCAGATAGAAGGTTGAGCTTCAGTCCGGAAAACCTGGATTCAGACCTGTGCTTTGAATTCATTGTGTGCCATGAAGCAAGTCACATAATCTTGGCTGGCCAACTATCCTACTTCAGTGGGACTTAACCCCAGGAAAGAGTACATAGGACTGCAGCCCTAGTCTAGCATTCTGTTTCCTGTAGTAGTATCACCTACAATAAAATGTATGATGTCAGAAAAGGAAGTGGCATCTCTTCACTCAACAACCTGGCTGCCATTGACAGAGGAGTTTTCTTAGGACAGTGATGGTGTACCTTTTAGAGACCGAGTGCCCAAACTGCAACCCAAAACCCACTTCTTTATCACAAAGTGCCAACACAGCAATTTTACCTGTATATCTCATTGTTTTCTGTGTGTTTCACACTTCTTCTTTATGACTGATGTTGTAATAAATAATCCTTCAAAAAAGTTGTTGCATTACATTCTTCATTAAATTATCTTTCTATTGATATATAATTTTATGGTATAACTCAGTGCTTTAAAAAAAAATAAATGTTTAGGGATACTCTCGTTTTGACTCAAGAAAATCACCACCAGGGGAAAAATAAATATAGTGAATTTCTTCTCCCGTTAAATTCACAAAATGTTTAGGGGTATGCGTCCCCCTGCATCCCCACACAGGACGCATGAGCCCTCCTCTCCTCCTCCTCCCCTACCCCCGGCACAGAAGCGACAGCCCTGCATGCCCAGAGAGAGGGCTCTGAGTGCCCTCTCTGGCACACATGCCATAGATTCGCCACCACTGTCTTAGGACTCAGCTACATTGGGGGGGGGGTGTTAAGCGTTTTAAATACTGTATGTCATAACACTGTTGACACCAGATGGCGCTGTGGAGTTCCATCTTTTGGCAATTATGAGTTTATAACATGTTTTCCTGAAATGTTTTTTTGATGCGTCTAGATCCAGCCTTAATCCTCTCATTTCTTGGTCCCTGCTCTCAAACCAGCAGCAAAAAGGTGGTTTTGGAGTGTGGGTGGGGGAGCAGAAATTACAAAGAGAGAAATCCTAGATGCACAGCTTACCCCAGCATGTAACTGAATACAACTATATTTTCTAATACATAACAGAATACAACAACTCTCTGAGCTAGTACATAGCAGAATACAACAACTGCTCATGTGTGCTCTCTCTCTCTGGTACTTACCTTCCATTGAGACCATGGACCTGTTTTGTGCTTGCGTCATAATAGAGGCAGAAGCAGTCTCCACCTATGCCGGTACTGCATGGTTCAGTAACATTTAAAGCAGCTGCTACTGCTACAGCAGCATCTGCAGCATTGCCACCATTCTTTAAGATATCTGCAACAGAGATACGCTCATTAAAAAGAACAGCAACCAACAACAACAACTCTAAACTAATAGCGACATGCAAACCAAATCAGGGAGTGCCACTTTAGGAAGTGTTAGAACCACAGGATCCTAAGAATTAAAGAAAGATATGGGAATGCTGATTTTCAGCTGTAATTGAAATGATTTGAGAATGGTTTTGTATGTCAGAAGAGAGGAAGCGCGAGTGAGTTACACTTCCTAAATTGTGGAAACCTCAGCCAGGAGATCTTCAGTATAGCGCTGCACCCCGGATTAGTCACAGGGGTCTAAAGAGGCACTGACTTAAGTCTGGAGCCAACCCACTGAATGTCAGATACAACCCACGAAGGAAAAACCAACATTTCACCCTGTCAGAGCTGCCCGAGGTCCCAGCTCACAAAGGACCAACGCCAGTTCGTTGTTATATACAAAAGTCTTTATTGAAGTTCAGTTTCGATTTCAAAGCCGCGGCGCGCAGCTCTACGTCTCAAACTCTAGACCGCTGAAGCTCCGTCTGAATCTCCTCCCCCCAGACACCAGTTTAAGACTCTAGCCTTGCTCCACCTCTTCCTTTGCTCTTTCCTCCTCTGGGTCCGCCTGTCCGCTGGGGTCTTGCCCTTTCTAGACTCTTCTGACGCTGAGTCCCCTGAGACTTCCCCCTGCCTCCGGCGGGCTTTAGGACCTGGTTCCCAATCCGGGTTTTCTGCTGTCCCGCGCGCCTGTACATTCAAACTTGGCGCGCGCGCCCAGCCGGCAACCTTTCTCCTGACCGTTACACTGCTCCTGTCACTGCTTCCCCCTTCGGGGAGGCTAGCTGGACCTGACTTCCCCTCCGTTCCCTCACTCTGCGATGGAGGCGTGGCCAGCCCTGATTCATCTTCTCTCCCTGCTGGAGGAGACGCTGGCCCTGATACATGGGACTCTTCCCCCCCACTACGCTCTGGTGGGGGAGCTGGTCCTGATCTCCCGCTGCTGCTTTGGGAGTCCCCGCTGGCCCCTTGCTTCTGGTGCATCCCCCCTGGGACCCCCTTTGCCCTGGCCCTCGGCGCCCCCCTCTGGGAATCTTCTGATTCGCTGGAGAAGCTCATGGAATCTCTCGTGCCACTCTCATACTCCCCTACGCTGCCCTCAGATTCTTCCCCTTCGCTCTCCATTTCCTCTCTCCCCTGTGCCTCTGCTCCTGAGCCCCTGACACACCCATTAAAATAACAGCGGAACTAATTACCGAGGCCTATATTTGTTGCGAGAGGCTGGCTTGATGCAACGCAAGCACTACTGCAAACCACTGGGGACCTCCGAGAACAGAAATTAAGATGTGGCATCCTTTTCGGAAGAACATACAACACACACAAAAAGAAATGGGTATTAAAAGGAAAACCTGAACTAACGTTCAAAAATAAATGCGAACCCCAAAATCAAATGGATGCAAATGGACCCATATAAAACTTCACAGAGTTCTCCATAACTCAACTTGTTGTGTCCAGTATAGCTTACACTTATATATACTGACGTTACATCATGTTACCATATTTTATGTAAATCCCTTGTTTTCATTTGGCAAGTGAAGTGGAACTCCCCAAGCAATATCATTCTTACTCCCAAATTCCTTTGAATTCAACAATAATACAACTGTTAATTAAATGAGTGTAATTTCCCCCCCAGGTTCAAAATTCAAGTTGAGGAACAAACTTGATCCACAATTTCACACACACAATTTTCACCAACCGAAGTAAGGCTGTGTCAGATTCAAAGCCATCCTGATGGCTTCTTATTCAAACCTGAGAATTCTGAATACTGTACGGGAATGCTGTGTTCCGTCTACCAAAATTGGGCTTTAGCAGTAACACAGTGCAAACACAGTTGCTTATATGTGCTGATCCAAAGGCTCAGATTGTGGTTCTGTTGCTTGATATAGTGCAGCACATCTGTCCATGCAGAGGGAAAGCTCAGTGGGTACAGGATGAGACTCTTAATCTCAGGGTCAGGGTTTTGAGCCCCATGTTGGGTAAAATATTTCTGTATTCCAGGGGGTTAACTTAGATGACCCTCATGGTCCCTTCTAACTCTACACTTCTACAATTCTGATTCTATGCAAATAATAATAATAATAACAATTCTCATTGCAACAGTTTGTTAGAGCAGGCCCCACTTGTTCTGTAATAATGTGTGTATCCAAAGTGCCTTTCTTTCAGGTAATCACAGGGATCCAGCAGAAAGGTGCAGGTACTTGTTGAGAAGCAATTGCAACCCCCACCACTCCAAAAATCCTTCATTTCAGGACAAGGAAGGTATCAGTGGTGCCATATGGACAGGACCTTGGGGGCAGAGGTCCACAGTCCCACTCAGCAGAATAAGGAGGGGCTGCCAAACACAGTGCGGAGGGTTGAACACATTTTGAAGTGACGTAATGCACATTATTACCTAAAGAGAAGAGAGGATAATAATAATAATAATAATAATAATAATAATAATAATAATAATAATTTAATAATTTATTATTTATACCCCACCCATCTGGCTGGGTTTCCCCAGCCACTATGGGCAGCTTCCAGCAGAACACTAAAAACAGAATAAAACTTCAAACATTAAAAACTTCCCTAAACAGGGCTGCTTTCAGGTGTCTTCTAAAAGTCAGGTAGTTGTTTATTTCCTTGACATCTGATGGGAGGGCGTTCCACAGGGCAGGCGCCACTACTGAGAAGGCCCTCTGCCTGGTTCCCTGTAGCTTCACTTCTCGCAGTGAGGGAACCGCCAGAAGGCCCTTGGAGCTGGACCTCAGCGTCAGGGCTGAATGATGGGGGTGGAGTCGCTCCTTCAGGTATACTGGGCCAAGGCCGTTTAGGGCTTTCAAGGTCAGCACCAACACTTTAAATTGTGCTCGGAAATGTATTGGGAGCCAATGTAGGTCTTTCAGGACCAGTGTTATGTGGTCTTGGCGGCCACTTCCAGTCACTAGCCTAGCTACCACATTCGGGATTAGTTGTAGTTTCCAGGTCACCTTCAAAGGTAGCGCCACACAGAGCACATGGCAGTAGTCCAAGAAGGAGGTAACCAGAGCATGCACCACTCTGGCGAGACAGTCTGTGGGCAGGTAGTGTCTCAGCCTGCGTACCAGATGGTCCAGAGTCTACACACCACTCTTAGAAACTAGTCACTAGTGATTACGCTCACAGGTGTGGGGAACCTTTGGTCCTCTAGATCAGTGTTTCCCAACCTTTGGTCTCCAGCTGTTTTTGGACTACAATTCCAAACATTCCTAACCTTTGGTCTTGCTAGCTAGGGATGATGGGAGTTGTAGTCCAAAAACAGCTGGAGACCAAAGGTTGGGAAACACTGCTCTAAATGTTGCTCAATAGCAACTCTAATCATCCCTAACCCTTGACTCATGGGAGTTGTAGCCTGGCAGCATCTGCGGCACCAAAGCTTCTTTCACTGAAACAGTACCGCCTCCCTACTAGACAGTCCAGCCAATCAGTCCTGCCTGGGGACTTTTGCCAGAAGTGGAGTTTTGTGCATGAGAGATGCTGGACAAAGCATCTCAGTTGGCCTGTACAACATGAATACAGTGGTACCTCCGGTTAAGTACTTAATTCGTTCCGGAGGTCCGTTCTTAACCTGAAACTGTTCTTAACCTGAAGCACCACTTTAGCTAATGGGGCCTCCCGCTGCCACTGCGCCGCCGGAGCCCAATTTCTGTTCTTATCCTGAAGCAAAGTTCTTAACCTGAAGCACTATTTCTGAGTTAGCGGAGTCTGTAACCTGAAGCGTATGTAACCGGAGGTACCACTGTACTCTTAATCTCAGGGTCATGGGTTGAAGCCCCACGTTGGGCTATAAAGGTAAAGGTAAAGGTACCCCTGCCCGTACGGGCCAGTCTTGACAGACTCTGGGGTTGTGCGCCCATCTCACTTAAGAGGCCAGGGGCCAGCGCTGTCCGGAGACACTTCCGGGTCACGTGGCCAGTGTGACATCGCTGCTCTGGCGAGCCAGAGCCGCACACGGAAACGCCGTTTACCTTCCCGCTGGTAAGCGGTCCCTATTTATCTACTTGCACCCGGAGGTGCTTTCGAACTGCTAGCTTGGCAGGCGCTGGGACCGAGCAGCGGGAGCGCACCCCACCGCAGGGATTCGAACCGCCGACCTTTCGATCGGC
The DNA here is from genome assembly GCF_951804945.1 of Podarcis cretensis. Lineage (NCBI taxonomy): Eukaryota > Metazoa > Chordata > Lepidosauria > Squamata > Lacertidae > Podarcis > Podarcis cretensis. The sequence continues at coordinate 77,585,716 of NC_137174.1, forward strand.
AAGTCCTAGGCGCTGAGGCTTTAACCCACAGCGCCACCTGCGTCCCTATATATATATATTAAAAACACCCTATACATTGCAGGAAGTTGGGAGTTGGTGATCCTCGTGGTCCTTTCCAACTCTGCAATTCTGCGAAGCGTTTTCGTTTTTTTGAAACGTCCAACATCTCCGGCTTAAATAGCAGCTGTCTATTATAGCGGGCGACAGGCTATATACTCAGTTGGATATGTTGGGGTTTTCTTTCCGAAGCTAAGTAAACGGAGGAGAAGCCTCAGGAACGGGGCGCGAGGAAGCGGAGGCAAGCAGCGCTCGGGTTTCCAAGGCGTGGCTCAGCCGAGCCCTGCCAGCTGCTGCCGCGGCTTAGCCGCTTCTCGCACCCCGAGGGCAAAGGTTGGCCCTCCTTCTGTGCCTCGACGCCCAGGCAGCCCCAGCCACGCGCCCGTCTCCTTTAAGGGACCCACTTCTCCGGCAGGAGACAGAAAACAGAAAGGGGTGAAAACAAAAACGGAGCCAGCCGCCAGGGGTCCCTTTCATGCGCGCGCGCGCGCTCTCCTCGCCCTCCCAGACGCCCCTCCTACCTGGCGCGCGCTTGGAGAGGAGAAGCAGCAGCAGCAACGTTGTCCTGAGGGACTCGAAGGAGCAGCGCTTTGGGCTCGCCTCACGTGACCGCGGAGCACGTGACTCCGAAGCAAAAGTCCCTTCGCACCTATGGTAGCATCCGAGGAGAGAAGTGTCGTTCTGAATCCCTTTGGTCCCTTCGCTAGATATTATATGGGCGCAGGAATGGACGCTGCTTTGCAACATTTAGGGCTATTTGTGGGGTGGGGGCAGGGCTGGAATTAGATGAAGAGAGTCCCTAGGTAGGCTACTCCACTTGTGAGGCCCCTCCCAATCCCCCACCCTCAGGATTAGAAGAAAATGAAACAAAGCCAAGGATGATGATGGGTATTTAAAATTCTGCGATTCTCAGTTTCTCCTCTAAAGGACGTAAGATGTTATTGTTAAATACCATGGTGATTTTAAAAAATGCATAAAATTAACACTGAAAACTTTTGCAATAACTGAACTTTGTAAACCTTTTGTGGAATAAGCATTAATTTTTAGGGGAATGAAGTTGTAATGTTATTCTTTAAAAAAACAACAACCACACATTGAGTTTACAAATTATATTACCTGGGAAGTGTAAATAACATGACCATGATTACCTGACAGTGTGGCACTTTTAGAATCCTCTTTATGTTGTCATTAAAAAGTCAGTTTTAAAATACATATTAAGAAGTAAACGACAACCATCAAATATAGTAAGGCTAAAATGTTTTTTCCTAGCCTTCCTCATAGCAAAATCATCCACAGCTTCATCAAAATTTGTTTGTCTACGTTTGTCACTTTCAGTGTACAGAATGCTCTGTGCAGACAACCTCTCTTCAGACATTGTGGCCCTTAATTCATTTTTAATTATTTTGAGTCTTGAAAAACTCCTCTCTCCTGAGCGGTTAGTGACCATAAGGCTAAGAAATAGCTGCAAGATTGCTTCCACATTAGGAAAGGCCATCTGAATTTTTTCTTTGTATTTAGTTTGATAAAGGTCTGTATGAGACAGAGCGTGCTCTGCTGTAGGCCTATGGCTTTGTGTCACGTACAGGTGAAAGTGCAAAAGTTCATCAATATGTTTCAGGTCAATATCTTCTGGGTATGCTTCCATCAACTGTTCAACACCTTGCTTAATTTCTTGCTTAGATGCTGTCAAATTAGCAAGAATGGCAAACAATTGTGCAACATCACTGTACACAGTACTTCTTCTTTTTAAATTGGCTTCAAGTGCATCTGATACAGGAATAAAGGATTTTATCCTGAACCTATCTCTCGAAGAAAGTGCATCTAAGGCATCAGGTGCATTTCTGTCATTTCTTTGCCGTTCCCTCACTCTTTGTCTCCTTGTTTTGTAGCTGACATTTGGCAAAGTGACTTTTGCTTGTTTCTCAAGCTCATCAAAATTATCTCTAATTTTCCTTAAAAAATCCAGAAGTGAACTGTACAAACTTGCACAAGAACTCAATAACAGGTCTGGTTTTTGAAGGGCTTTGCTGACCTTGTGAAAATGACCTAGCACATGGGTCCAAAGATGCAGCATAAACACAGATTCCAGTTCTTCCATTTTCTGCAAAAGATTGTTAGCTTGGAGCCTGGTCTCCCCCTTCCCATTAATGTCAGAGTCAGGATGAGGTCCAGTTACCAACCTGCAGCCTGGCCTCCTGCCTTCTACAGGTAGTTCTGGATCCCTCCGAGGATCCCTTCCCACTGCTGCCTTCCCTGATCCCCAAGGCCTCTCTCTGCCTGTGGGCAATCTTCAGGGCATGCTGCAGGCACTAACAGGGCTCTGTGAAGTGTGAAAGGTAGATTTCTCTGCCTGGGAGGGGTGAGGCCAGTGCCAGTCATATGTGCTTGCCTTGCTCTGTTCAAGCCAAGGAGGAGGGAAGGAATGGAAGAGACTTGGGAGAGCTTGCTTGCCTAGTCTATCTGCCCCAACCGGCCCCCAACTCACACTCCCCACTGATTAAAGTGCCGCACGTACCACTACTGACCTGACCCTTGAGCTGGGGAAGGCTGTGCAGCTGGTTGTTGGCTCTGGGCCTTCTGGCTCTGGATTCTGAGTTGGAAAATTCTGGGGTGTGAGGATACTCAACAGCCCAGCTCGTCAGGGGGGAAAGTCCCTGCAGGTCCCTATGGTCAGCAGACCACAATCTTTATTGTTGCACAACAGGTCTCCACACAGAGTAAGAACCCCAAACATGGGTTACAAGCTCTTTGAAGACCTTTCCTCCCTGCCCATAATACATTTCCAGAACCAGCATTGATACATTGCTGATACATCAACATCATGTCACAAGGAGGGAAGGGAGTCGTGAGGTTACCCAAGTTAATCAACTTGCCCCAGTTATCAGATGAAGTTCCCAACACCTTAAGAACCCGCCACCTAAAGAATCTATGCATATCTTTGCCTTCTGGCCTCAGGAAACCCATCAACGGATGTTCATTGTTCCCCTCAAGGTGCTCTGTACTTGACTGTATATCCCAAGGATTATGGAGAAGGGTGGTATCCAAGTTGAGTATGTGACCTCTCAGAGGATTATGGAGGAAGGCGATGTCCAAGTCTGCCTTTCCTTTTGAAGCAAAATGTCATCGAAATGGGGAGAATTGGTTATGGCATTGATTTTATGTGATTTTCATCAGCACGGTCAAGTACAAGGGGATACAATTTTGACACTTTCTTGCAACGATGCAACAACTTCTGCCAATAGAAACCAGAAGGGATACAATTTGCAACTTTCCCCATTAATAGTGCAAAGGCTCATTGTCCCAGGGTTTTGAGGAAGAAGAGGTGACAAAACTGATTTCCGATAAGTGCTCCCCTTATTTCTCCCCCTTTATTTCCACAACAAGTGCTTGAGTCTGTACTCTGAATAGTGACACCAGGGACCTAGAAGGGGCAGCGCTTGTCACCCCGACCCCTGCACAGTCTCATCAGGCATTAAGGCAATTGGAGGAATTGGGCCAAATTGGGCCTCAACCACTATAATTGCGAAGCCTGAATTTGCTGGTGTATGATTGAATCCCACCTGCAAATAACCCCCAGTAAGGTCTCATTTTAACTTCCAGGGACGTGGTTAAGGGAACTGTGTCATGCTGGCAATGTGTTTTCCAAGCAGGGTTTCTAAGCATGCATTCTGTCCTATGTCATTGCAAGTTTACAGGCATTCCCAGGCGTGGCCAGGGAGTCATCGCAGGCTATCAGCAACCATATCATTCCTCATCATTTATGTACAGGGTCAAAGCTGGAAGTCCTTGGCAGGTTTCCTGTATTGATCGATGTCGGCTGCCAGGATGGGAAGACCACAGCAGCAGATTAAATATCTAGAACTAATACACAGGGCAGGGAGTGTGCATCATGATTTCATTTATGAATCATAGCTTTCTAAATGCAGGCTTCTTGTACTGAAGTCTTCGTGGCCATTTACAGATCCCTAACATTTCGAGTATAAACGTATCTGCTAATCTACTTTCCAAACCTCAGGAAAGTCTCCTTGGGCTTTGTTGCACTGTGGCCTGTGACCTTAAGAAAACGGTTGTATTCTTGGGAGCAAACACAATAAAATGGGAATCAACAGATGATATTTCCCTCATGTGTGTAAACATTGGTTGGAGTACTGCATCCCAAAATTCAGATACAGTGGTGCCTCGGGTTAAGTATTTAATTTGTTCCGGAGGTCCATTCTTAACCTGAAACTGTTCTTAACTGTTCTTAAACTTTAGCTAATGGGGCCTCCTGCTGCCGCCGCGCCGCCGGAGCATGATTTCTGTTCTCATCCTGAAGCAAAGTTCTTAACCTGAAGCACTATTTCTGGGTTAGCGGAGCCTGTAACCTGAAACGTATGTAACCTGAAGCGTATGTGTCAGGGCTGCCCGAGGTCCCAGCTCACAAAGGACCAACGTCAGTCCGTTGTTATATACAAAAGTCTTTATTGAAACGCAGTTTCGATTTCAAAGCCGCGGCATGCAGCCCTACGTCTTAAACCCTAGACCGCTGCTGCTTTGGGAGTCCCCGCTGGCCCCTTGCTTCTGGTGTGTGTCCCCTGGGACCCCCCTTGCCCTGGCCATCGGCGCCCCCCTCTGGGAATCTTCTGAATCGCTGGAGAAGCTCATGGAATCTCTCGGGCCACTGTCATACTCCCCTACGCTGCCCTCAGATTCTTCCCCTTCGCTCTCCGTTTCCTCTCTCCCCTGTGTCTCTGCTCCTGAACCCCTGACATCCATCCCCCCCTCGAAGCCCCCCCTTCCCCCCTCCCCCTCTTCGGGTGTGGGTTCCGGGTGCTCAAGTGCTGTGGGGGTGAGTGCGGGATACAGTCCTTCCCCCCTGGTGTGCAGCTGGCCGGCTGGGTCCGTAATGGGCTCGTCGACGTCGATCTCCTCTGCTTCCATCTCTCTGCAGCTGTGCTCGAACCCAAGATCCACCCCCAACACGTCCATGTCCGTCTCCCCCCCCCCCGTTGCCCCGGGGGATGCTCCCTGCAAAGGCCCCTTCAGCTGTTCCCTGCTCCACCCCACCTCCGGTTGATCGTCCCACCAATACGAGCGGTCCGTGACAGACTCCGAGAGTGATCCCTCCGGGGAGCGCGTGTCGGGTGCTGGTTCCTCATCGGATGAGAACCCCTGGAACGTGCTGGCTGAAAGTGTGGGTGTGAAAAGATATTCGTCGAAATAATCTGCTGGCATGGGTCTGTGTGGGAAGAGTGCGTGAAACTCGTCTTTGAGGTAGTGCTCCTCCACGGCATAGTACGGTACCCACCTGTTGGCGCTGGCCGGGGTACCTTCCCTGGCAAGGAGATATTCCACCCCCTCTTCCCCCCACCTCGAGTCCAAAATCTCCGTGACCTCGTTGAGTGGCGCCGCTCTCGGCGACCCCCCCCCTGTTGGCGATTTGCGGGGTGGGTCTGGTGCGTTCCCTGGCGCCTGAAACCTGTGGGGTTCCTTGTAGGGTGTGAGCACTGATCTATGAAAGACCGGGTGCATTCTGGAGCCCTCCGGGAGTGTCAACCGGAAGGCTACCGGATTGATTTGTGCCTCGACTTGGTAAGGCCCTAGCTGCTTGTGTCTGAGCTTCTTCTTAGCTAACGTCCTGGCCGGCACTGCCTGGGCTGCTAACCAGACCCAGTCCCCCACCTGGATGTCTTCCCCGACTCTCCTGTGCCTGTCTGGCTGCACTTTGTATGCGTGTTTTGCTAGTTCTAAGTGCCTTCAGAGCTGCTCGTGTACCTCCCGTAATTCCGCTGCCCAGGCCTCTGCTCCCTGTGTCTCCCCCTCCCCCACTTTCTCTAATCCCGGGAAGGTTCTGGGATGCCGTCCATTGTTGGCGAAGAACGGTGTCACCCCCGTGGACACGTGCTTCGTGTTGTTGTAGGCAAACTCGGCCAGCGGTAGGTAGTCCACCCAGGTCGAGGGCTGCTGATTCGCGTAGCATCGCAGGTACTGCTGCATGATGGCGTTGACCCTCTCCGCTTGTCCGTTGGTCTGCGGGTGTCGTGCTGACGCTAAGTTGATCTTGACGTTCAGGATGCCCAGCAGCTTCTGCCAGAAGCTCAAGATGAATTGGCGACCCCGGTTGGACAGGATGGACCGTGGTAAGCCGTGAACCTTGAACACGTGGTCTATGAACAGCTTGGCTGTCTGTTCCGCTGTGGCCACCTTCGCGCAAGGAATGAAGTGCGCCATCTTGGTGAACAGGTCTACGACCACGAGTACCGCTGTTTTGCCTCGCGAGCTGGGCAAATCTGTGACAAAGTCCAGGGCCACTTTCTCCCACGGCTCGAGCGGCGTCTGTAGCGATTCCAGCAGTCCCGCTGGCGGCCTGTGTACTGGTTTGGCCCTTTGGCATGTGTCACACCTAGTGACGTAATCCGCGACTTCTCCCCTCATCTTGGGCCACCAGTCCCCTTGCGGATCTTGCTGCAACAGGACTGCCCCCACCGCTCTGTCCGAGGCATCCGTTTCCACCCTCATTGGTTTGCAGGGGTTGACGTGTAGCAGCTGTTCTTCGGATGCGAAGAGACGCTTGAGTCTCTGAAAGGACTGCTCCGCCTGGTCCGTCCAGGTGAACTTCTTCTTCTTAGAGCTGAGGGTGTCCATGATGGCCGCCGTCTCCATCGCGAACCCCTTGATGAACTTGCGATAAAAGTTGGCAAAGCCGACGAACTTCTGGACCTCCTTCCGATTGCGCGGGCTCTTCCAGTCCAACACCGAGCGGACCTTGGTGCTGTCCATGGCGAGTCCCTTGTCGGACAGCTTGTAGCCCAGGAAATCCACCTCCGTCATGTCGAACTGGCACTTCTCCAGTTTGGCGTAAAGTCTGTGCTCCCGTAGCCTCTGCAGGACCTCCTTGACGTCTCTCTCGTGAGCCTCCTGCGATTCCGAGAAGATCAGGATGTCGTCTAGGAAGCAGACGCACTTCTTGTAGAGGAGTCCCGCTAACACGTGGTGCATGAAGGCTTGAAAACAATGGGAGCCATTTTGCAAACCAAATGGCATAACCCTGTATTCATAGGTGCCCAAAGGCGTAAACATGGCTGTCTTCCACTCATCGCCCTCCCGCATGCGTATAAGGTTGTACGCACCTCGAAGATCCAGCTTGGTGAAGATGCGTCCCTTCCTCACCGTCGCGAGCAGGTCATCGATCTTGGGCATGGGGAATGCCGTGGGCTTTGTCCTGGAATTGATGATCCGGTAATCAACTATCAGCCTCCGTTGGGGCGTGTCTTTTTTCTTCACGAAAAACACGGGACTGCCCCCCGCTGCTTTGGATTCTTGGATGAATCCCCGCTTCAAGTTGTGATCTATGAACTCCCTGAGTTCTTGCAGTTCGTCTTCAGACATGGAATACAGTTTCCCAGTCGGCAGCGTCGCCCCCGGCAGGAGGTCAATCTTGCAGTCGTAGGGCCTGTGGGGAGGCAGCTTGTCCGCTTCCTTCTCGCAGAAGACCTCCAAAAACGCCTTGTACTTGTTGGGTACCTGTCAGGGAACTGCCATCGGAAGGACAGGTGGTGAGAAGGCTTCAGCAGAATAGGAGAGCCTCTTCTTCAGGAGAAGAGGGAACCAGTAGGGGGAGTGCGGGAGCTCCAAAGGAAAGGGAGTCGGAGGGGAGGCTCTGGGATACTTCCAGTGAGAACAGCGAGGAGGTATCAGAACAGCCCATAAGGACTCCCACCCCCCGCCGGAAGCTGTCACGCAGGGAATCCAGGAGGCGCATGTCTGTGAAACAGCTCTTATGTTGGAAACGTTTCCGCAAACGCCCACTGTCAGATTCTACCAGCGACTGAGGGAGCCATGCTCAAGGGCTCTTCTCAAGGCAGGGTTTCACTACACAGAGTGAGCTCTGAGGGATCCAGCTTTAACGCACAAGCTGCTCATTATCCCACCACAGCAATCTGACAGTCCCTGAAAGCAGCTTGTGCAAAGAGAGGCATCATGAGCAACCCAGCCGGAGGCGGAGATGGGGGAGCAGCTGCAGCCGGTCCTAGCCTGGAAGAAAGGTACAGGATGTTGGAGGTACAGTTAGCTCTGCAAACGGCGAGGCTGGAGGAGAGGAGGGCTCATGATGCAGAAAAGGGGAAAGCCGCCCAGCTCTCGAGGAAAGTGCCAGGACTGGTGCAGAAGTTTGGGGGTGATCCCAGGAATTATCAAGCCTTCAGGACAGAGATGCAATATGCCCTCAATCTGCAGTTTGATGATTTTCCTGATGAGGATTCGAGGGTTGGTTTTGTGATTGGGCATCTCGAAGGCACAGCCCGGGATTGGGTGAGGCCACTAATGGCAGCCAATAATGAAGCCCTAAGGGACACAAGGAAGTTTTTTCGCGCCATGGATCTGATGTTTTCCAGCGAGATTGAGCAGGGAGTGGCGCGCAGGCAGTTAATGGCGTGTAAACAAGGGAACCGATCTGTCCGTGAGTACTGGACTGAGTTCACCATGTTGATCCATAAATTAGGATGGGATTTGTCAGCGGAACCGATACAAATGCTGTTCGAAGAAGGACTATCTTCGGCAGTGAAAGACGAACTTTCCCGGGGGCCCAGGGCGGAGTCTATGGACCTTCTGACTAAATCAGCGCTGGCCATAGGGTCACGCCAGGAGGCCAGAGCCTTGGAGAAGCGGGAAGGGAAAGGGGAGCGTTGGAGGGATTTCCGCATTCCAGAGATGCCAGAGCAGCCTTCTCTGCCAGCAGAGCCGATGGAAATCGGAACAGCGCGCGCGCGCGCAATTTCAAACCCCAGTGAAGGGCGGAAGAAGGAGGGGAAAGGCGCCAAGAAATGTTTTCTCTGCCAACAGCCAGGTCATTTTGCCAGAGTTTGTCCGCAAAGAAAGGAATGGCAAGGAATGGCGGGAGCTGTTGGGGAGGAGGGAGAAGGAGCTAAGGAGCAAGTAAAAGCCAACGCCTGGCTGCCACCGACGGGGCACAGCAGCCAGGCCAAGGAACAGTAAATGTGCCCACGCCAGAACCCCCAAGACCAGCTCTTGTAATAGAGGTATTGCTGGAGCTGGCAAACGGACACCCACTAAAAGTGAAGGCGCTATTAGATTCAGGCAGCTCCTGCAACTTTATGAGTAAGGAGTTTGCAGCCGCCCATCAGATACAAACCATTCCTTTAAAAAATCCCCTGCAGGTGACCACGATTGATGGGAGGGCGCTGTTGGGGGGAGAAGTAGACCAGCAGACGGTCCCCATGACAATGAGGGTGGCAAGACACACGGAACGGATAGCGTTTAATATAGCCACGTTGGGAGGAGCGCCCATCATTTTGGGGATGAGCTGGCTAGCGCTGCATGATCCGCTTGTGGGATGGCATCAGAGAGTGGTTTCCTTTGGGTCAGCACATTGTATGGGACACTGCACAGAAAAAGGGGGCCAAGCAGGCACTCAGGCCACGTTAGCAAAGATAGAAGCAATGGAACAAGGTAGGGTACCACGACAATATGCAGATTTTGCCGACGTCTTCAGCGAAAGGGAAGCAGATAAACTACCCCCGCACAGAGCCTTTGACTGCCAAATCAACTTACTTCCAGGAGCGCAATTGCCAGTGGGCAAGGTGTATGCAATGTCTGACAGAGAGATGCAGGAGCTAAGGGAGTTTATTGACAAAAACCTCAAGCGTGGGTTCATCAGGGAGTCACGAGCGGTGGGGGGTAGCCCAGTGTTCTTTGTAGACAAAAAAAACTCGGACAAACCGAGATTAATTGTGGATTTCAGGGCCCTAAACGCAGTGTCCGAACCCGTGACTTTCCCTATGCCCAGAATCGATGACATTTGACCCGGGTGAGAAAAGGGAAGATTTTTACCAAGCTGGACCTGAGGGGGGCGTATAACCTGATACGTATGAGAAAGGGAGATGAGTGGAAAACCACTATGTTCACCCCCTTGGGGGCATTTGAGTACTGCGTTATGCCTTTCGGCCTCCAGGCGGGTTCCGCAGTATTTCAATCATTTATTAATCACGTACTAGGACCATTGCTGTACAAGAACTGCGCTGCGTTCTTGGACGATGTGCTGGTGTACTCAGAGGATGAAGAGCAGCATGTGCGAGATGTAAGAGAAGTACTGAGCAAACTGCAAGAAAACCAGCTGTGGGTGAAACTGGAGAAGTGTCAGTTTCACGCCAGGGAGGTGGAATTCCTTGGGTACCGGTTGTCGGACAAGGGGCTGGCCATGGATCCTAGCAAGGTGCAAGCAGTGCTGGAATGGAGGTCACCGAAAACTAAGAAAGATGTGCAGAGGTTTTTGGGGTTCGGAAACTTCTATCGGAAGTTCATCAAGAACTTCGCCCATTTAACAGCCCCCATCACGGATTGTCTCAGCAGTAAGAAGAAATTTGTCTGGACGGAAGAAGCGCAGCGAGCTTTCGAAAGTTTAAAGAGGGCGTTTGCTTCGGAAGAACAACTTTTACACGTGGATCTGCAGCAGCCGATGAGGGTGGAAACCGACGCGTCTGACAGAGCGGTGGGGGCCGTGCTTCTGCAGCCAGGAGCGAATACGTCGGAATGGAAGCCGTGTGCCTTCTTCTCGAGGAAATTGAACAAGTCTGAGAGGAATTATACAGTGTACGACAGAGAACTACTCGCTGTCCACGAAGCGTTCAAGAGATGGAGACACCTGTTGATTGGAGCGCAACACAAGGTTCAAGTACGGACAGACCACAAAAATCTAGAATACTGGAGAACAGCCCGAGTGTTGAACCAGAGACAAGTAAGATGGGCGCAAGAGTTCTCCAAGTTCAATTTTGAGATTTGCTACGTGCCAGGGGCTGAGAATGTCAGGGCGGACGCTCTCTCCAGAAAACCTGAGTACTTGGAGGGGGAAGGAGGGGCGGAAGAAAGACATATCATCTCAGAGGACCACTGGGTTTGTGGGGCGGCATTGGTGGGGCAAAGAGAACTGGTAGAGGGTATTGAAAACGATGAATATGCCCAAGAGAAACTTAGGGAACTCAGGGAGACAGGTGAAAACGCAGGGGGGTTTGAGGAAAAGAACGGAAAACTATATTACAAAGGGGCGCTCTACATACCAGGTGGGGAACTAAGAGGGCGAGTGCTTAAGCAGTTGCATGACAGCCCCACGGCCGGGCACTTCGGGCAGCACAAAACCATGTGGTTGGTTACCAGGGAGTTTTGGTGGCCCAAGGTGCGGGAGGACGTGCGGGAGTATGTCAGGGGATGCGACAGGTGCCAAAGAGCAAAGGGAGAGAGGTTGGCGCCAGCGGGGTTATTGGAACCCTTACCCACCCCAGAAAGGCCATGGGAGATGGTTTCCATAGACTTCATGACCGATCTACCGAGATCCAAAGGGAAAACCGCGGTCATGGTGGTGGTAGATCTACTAACTAAGATGTGCCACTTTATAGCTTGTTCTCATGCAGTGACAGCGGAAGAAACCGCAAGGTTGTTTGTGGAGCACATTTTTAGGTTGCATGGCGCCCCCTTGAGGGTTTTGAGCGACAGAGGAAAACAATTTACTTCTAGGTTCTGGAGGAAACTAATGAGCATGTTGCATGTGGAGGTAAGTTTTTCCACCGCCAGGCACCCAGAAACAAATGGGCAAGCAGAAAGGGCAAACGGGGTTTTGCAACAATATCTGAGATGTTATGTAAAGGACAGAGAAACTGATTGGGTGGACTGGTTACCTCTGGCAGAATTTGCCTACAACAACGCGGAGAACGCGTCCACAGGGGTGAGTCCCTTTCTAGCCAATTATGGGTGTCATCCTCGGGCGTTTCCAGGAGAGGGCGGGGGAAGGTGGAGTGTACCTGCAGCGGAAAATTTTGTTGAAGAGATGGAAGCGATCCACCGTCAGCTCCAACTCAACTTAGAGAAAGCCAAAGAAGAATATAAGAAGCAAGCTGACAGAAATAGGAGGGAAGGCGAAACCATAAGGGTGGGTAACCGGGTGTGGCTATCCACCCAAGGACTGCCGTTCAAGGGAGGGTGTAAGAAATTGAGACCCAAACGATTGGGACCCTTTGAGGTCATACAGCAGGTCAACCCAGTAGCATTCAAACTCCGATTGCCCAGTCACATGAAATTGCACCCAGTATTTCACAGGTCATTACTGTCGCCCTACAGAGAGGGGTGCGAGTGGGGGGAACGTGAGAGGGAGGTCACCCGGACACCCGTCATAGAAGAGAGAGAACGCAACATGGATGTGGCAGGGATCATTGATTCCAGGTGGAAGGGGAATCAGGTGGAATACTTGGTAGAATGGGAGGGGGAGGAAGAGTCAGAAAACGCATGGGTGCCGGCAGAGGAAGTCAAGGACGAGATTTTAATAGAAACGTTTCATCGGCGTTTCCCAAGTAAACCACAACCAGTGGCAAGGTTTAGGAGGGAGCACTTCGGGACTACAGATGAGGAAGGGGAATTTGAAGGGTTCCCAGAGTCGGAAGTGGAGGTGGAAACAGATTCCGACGAAGGAGAGGAAGAGGGGGAAAGAGGCGGTAGGCCGTGGTTAGAAGTGTTTGAATCCTCGGAGGATGAGGGGAGTTCCTTCCAGGGATTTCCGTCCTCGCCGCCAGTAAGAGAAGAGGCGGGAGGGGGTGAAGGGGGCCCTGGGGGGGAGGTGGATGTCAGGGAACTGCCATCGGAAGGACAGGTGGTGAGAAGGCTTCAGCAGAATAGGAGAGCCTCTTCTTCAGGAGAAGAGGGAACCAGTAGGGGGAGTGCGGGAGCTCCAAAGGAAAGGGAGTCGGAGGGGAGGCTCTGGGATACTTCCAGTGAGAACAGCGAGGAGGTATCAGAACAGCCCATAAGGACTCCCACCCCCCGCCGGAAGCTGTCACGCAGGGAATCCAGGAGGCGCATGTCTGTGAAACAGCTCTTATGTTGGAAACGTTTCCGCAAACGCCCACTGTCAGATTCTACCAGCGACTGAGGGAGCCATGCTCAAGGGCTCTTCTCAAGGCAGGGTTTCACTACACAGAGTGAGCTCTGAGGGATCCAGCTTTAACGCACAAGCTGCTCATTATCCCACCACAGTACCGCTTGCATCATGCCTAAGTGTAGCTGTGGTCCATCCTCTTGCCCCTCAACTTCCTGGCCGGTCAGAATGCAGTGTTCCGCGCAGTAGGAAGAGCAGAAGGTTAATTGACGCTGGTACCACGCTAATGCTGGGCTGTGCCTATCCAGCCAACTCATGCCCAACACTATGGGCGTGTCCGACAGGTGGGTGACGTTGAAGCTGATGACTTTGCGGTGATTTCCAATTTGCATCACCATTGGCAGTGTTTGCTGTACCACCTGTCCTCCCAGTAGCTCTCTGCCATCTACCGTGACGACGTTTAGGGGCATCGTGGCTGGTAGGAGCGCTATGCGATGTTGCTTGATGAAATCCACTCCTACAAAGTCTGCATTACTACCACAGTCAATGGTAATAGGGACTTCCAGGGTGAGTCCATTGGGCAGCTGGAGTGATGCTGTGAGTTGCACCACTGGTTTGGGCGGGAGGGGGTCTGTGGGCTGTAAAATCTCTGGGGACTGCTTCACTGACTCGCCTGGCTGGGCCCCAGTGCCTCTGCCTCCAACCAGGCTTCGTCGTTTCCCTGCAGCTGTTCCCCCTGCTGAACTGCTCCCTTTACTGTTGCTGAGGCTGCAGTTTGCCTCTGGAGCCTCTGGGGACACTCTTTGGCCATGTGCTGTGCACTGTCACAGATATAACACTTCCTGTTCCCTCTAGGAGCCTTCGCCTTGACTGCTCCTGGTGTTTGGGCTCTGGTTGCTGTCTGAGCCCTGGCACCACCTATCTCCATCGGCTCTTCTCCCCCTCCCAGTGGAGGCGTGGACTGCGCGCGCGCTGTCTCTCTGGGTAGGAAAGGAGTTGTTCTGGCTTGTGTGCGCCCCATACGTCCCTCATCCCTGCTCCAAGGACGTTCTTCCAGGCGCACCCCTATCGCCAACGCTCTTTGGACGACTTCTGTAGTGCTGTTGGGTCTTTCCCCTCTCGCTAGTTCGTCTTTCACAGCTCCATTCAGCCCCTCCCAGAACAGATCCCGGACGGCAGCGGAGTCCTTCTCCCAGCCCGGCACATTTACTAACGCAAAAAAGCGGGAGTGATATTGTCTCACAGTGGCTTTGCCCTGCTTCAGCCCATGCATTTCCCTCCTGGCGACATCCACATCTACCGTTGATTTAAAACAATTGTCCATAGCCTTAATAAAGGCGTTTGAATCTTTGAGGGCGGGGTCATTTTCACGCCATAAATTGCGCAGCCACGATTTAGCCTCCCCATGCAGATGAGTTATTAGGAAGCCTACTTTCTCCTCCTCATCTCTAAAGTCTTTCCGAAGCAAATTGAGCGCGTAAACTATGTCTGCTCTGAAGTTAGGATACTGCTGCAGGTTCCCGTCGAAGTGGGCTACGATGCTGCCCCCCCTCTTCCCGAGGCCAACTCCCTCCGGCTTGGGTCCTGGCATCCCCTCTTTGCCCAAACGTTCCAACCTGGTTTGCAGATCCTGGCAGAGCGCTGTTGCTTCTTCCTCTCTCTTTCTGGACGCTGCTACTTCTGTGTAAAGCGCCGAGACTGCTTATTGCAGCTGCTTCACCTTCTCCTCCGTAGTCATCCTTGCCGATTATCGTGAGCTCGCAAAACACCAAGTTTTGCACCTCGCTGCACCAACTCACGCTGCGAGGGTTCAGTGGAGACGGAGCTTACTGTCAGGGCTGCCCGAGGTCCCAGCTCACAAAGGACCAACGCCAGTCCGTTGTTATATACAAAAGTCTTTATTGAAACGCAGTTTCGATTTCAAAGCCGTGGCGTGCAGCCCTGTGTCTTAAACCCTAGACCGCTGCTGCTTTGGGAGTCCCCGCTGGCCCCTTGCTTCTGGTGTGTCCCCCCTGGGACCCCCCTTGCCCTGGCCATCGGCGCCCCCCTCTGGGAATCTTCTGAATTGCTGGAGAAGCTCATGGAATCTCTCGGGCCACTGTCATACTCCCCTACGCTGCCCTCAGATTCTTCCCCTTCGCTCTCCGTTTCCTCTCTCCCCTGTGTCTCTGCTCCTGAACCCCTGACAGTATGTAACCCGAGGTACCATTGTATGTGGAAATTTCAAAGGATAACTCTTGTTTCTGCTTGCACAGTTTTGGAAAGTGCAAATCTGATAAATTTGCTTTTAAACACGAACTGGAACAAATTTCTCCCCCATCTCAACCAGCACAGCCATTGATGAAAGGTGACATAGAAAGTTCACCCAACCATTATTTAATGTTACCTAAAGAGCACTGATCTTCGACTTTCACTGTTGCTTGTTTGCTATCTTTTGAAGATACCTTTCTGCTTTATCAGAAAGCACTTATCCTTATCAGAGTATATATGTTTCATGCATTAATCAGTGGGTGTTTTCCATTTTGTCCTTATCTAATGTTTATAGTGGGTCACTATCCAGTATCATGTAACAAGGCCTTGGGTTTTAATATTCCACGCATTTCATACAGCCAGTGGAATTGATTCCCAAGGACATGCAAGCAGTGCTTTTTCCCCCTAAAAAAAATGTTTAGGAGTACTCTTGTTTTCCTACTCACATTGAAATGCTGCCCCTCAATGAGGCCAAACTTAGATTCACAAAATGTTAAGAGGTATGCATACCCCTGCGTCATCATCCCCTCCCCAGAAAAAAACACTGCATGCAAGAGATAAACCTTGCAAAGATTGAAACAACACATTGTTACCTCCCAAGAATCACATTATGATTATGATTTACAGCAGACTCTTCCGAGACAGCAGAACTGATCGATATTGTCAGCTAGTATACAAAAAGGGAGACCTCTAACTTAAGGTTACCAGATGTCCCCGTTTCCTGGGGACAGTCCCCAGATTTACAAATCAGTCTCTATACAAAATCCATTGAAGTTGAAAAGTGTCCCTGGATTCATTGAAAAAAATCTGGCAACCTTACTCTAACTATATATGGTGATGTTTTGCTCTTTTCACATATCAAGGTGGTGAGAACAGCATTGAGGGAGGGTGTGAAAGATAGGATGCAATTTGCTACTTTTGCCCCCAGAGAATTGAAGCACGTATGAAATGGGCATCATTTTTCATGGGGTGTATGCATTCAACCAACCCTCATCTCTAGAAAACAGGTTTCACAGATCTCTGTATTGCTTCAAACACCTGTGGAACCCTTGACAAGGTGGCAGTGGAACAAAATAATGTAGCATGTAGACCGCAGGTGGTAATTTTTCTGTCTTTGCCCCGTCAAGTCTGCTAAAAGCTATCATCTGAAAGACTCACTACAGATTAGTCCACAGAATACCATGTCATGTCATGGGTGGGCAGCCTGTGGCCAGATGCAAGAGAGGGCAAGGTCCCTATACCTTTAATTTCAGCAGGTGTCGTTTGTGAAGCTTCCCCATGCTTCCATCCTACCTACATAACCCTGTTGGGACACGGGTGGCGCTGTGGGTTAAACCACAGAGCCTAGGACTTGCCGATCAGAAGGTTGGCGGTTCAAATCCCCGCGACGGGGTGAGCTCCCATTGCTCGGTCCCTGCTCCTGCCAACTTAGCAGTTCGAAAGCACGTCAAAGGGCAAGTAGATAAATAGGTACCGCTCCAGCAGGAAGGTAAACGGCATTTCTGTGCGCTGCTCTGGTTCGCCAGAAGCGGCTTAGTCATGCTGGCCACATGACTCGGAAGCTGTACGCCGGCTCCCTCGGCCAATAAAGCGAGATGAGCACCGCAACCCCAGAGTCGGCTACGACTGGACCTAATGGTCAGGGGTCCCTCTACCTTTACCTCCCAAGAATATAATGGGTGACTTTGGCAAAATCCTTGCTGAAATCAAGATACACTACATCCGCATCATTCCCCTGATCCACCAAGCATGAAACCCTATCCCTATCAAAAAAAGACACTTGGCATGACCTTTTTTTGAGAAACCTATGCTGGATTTTAGTAATCACAGCATCCTTTTCTGAATTAGTTATAGTTGTGCCTGGTTCTATCCATCGCCTCTACCAGGTTGCCCTTGAGCGAATGCTTTCCAATAGAAAATGGCTATTGTACCCTGCAGAGATGATGATGACCAAACTTTGCTCTGCTTACACAATTTCCATGGTTCATCTGAAAGTCATGCATTGTTTGATTTACAGCTTTTATCTTGTTCTTACTATCAAGGTAGCATAGATTCATTATCAGGGCACTCACCCATGCAAACTTACTGGGGACACCCTATGAAATCACCTAAGCTGGGCGATGCAATGAAACACCAATGAATTGTTCATTTTTATTTCTGCCATGATGAAGCATTTAAAGGAGGGGGCGGAGGGACAAAGTACATCACCCAAAACAAGTCTGCATCCCTGGAAAGGACATTTTCCAATAATCAAGCTCCAAACCACTGGCTGTCTTGTCCATGCTAGTAAAATATTAACAGAGGTATCTGGTTGTCATGGCAAGATGAGAGGTGGTTCTGGACGTAATCTCATTTGGGGGGTGGAGGGGAGATGCAGAAAAATGAGATCATGACAATGTCGGCATATAAATGATCAGAGCACGAGTTAGCTGGCAGACTGCAACCTCTGTGAAGGAGACCATACCAAGTGGGAATTGGAGACACAAGCGGATTGGGTTAAAATAAACCAAGAAGTTTTTGTCTTTCAATACTAAAGGGATCCAGGGAAAGTTTTATTTCTTTGCTCATTCTTCCCTAGTGGTGCCTGCGCTATAGTTTTGGAAACATGTGTTGTGGAGGGTGTGCAAAATGCCTTGGAGGTACTCTGATTCCTCTGGCCGTGCTATGTACCCTTGCTAATATTTTGTTGTTTTTCCCCGGAGGAGAGGTCGAAACCAGTGACCATATTTCAGATGAAGTTTGGTACTTTGGAGGGATCTTGGGTTCTGGTGTACTGGTGAGTAGGACAACGCATTATGTTCTCCTCCTTTTTATTATTGCCTTGAGCTTTACAGTGAACAGAAATCCGACTACACTATGGGTGTGGTGGACAGTCTGTGTTGGAAATTAGATTACCAATGCGTTGAGTATGCAAGCTGGAAATTCAAACAGATTAACTTGAAAACTAATTGAATAGTCTATTACGAAAGTAGACCACTTGCCTATTATGTTAAAAACAAGACAGACATGTACTGCTGAGTTGCCTCTAATAAGTCCATAAGCATTGCTCTGCGAGATTAGACCAGTGTTTCAATTGATTGATGGATATTGATTGATTGATTGATTGATTGATTGAAAGCTTTTATATGTTAATATTTTAAAGATCTTTCTAAGTGATGGAAAACATAAAAAATAATAAACAATATCATTAAAAGAAATGATACAAAATAAAACCAGTAAAACAGTAGTATAACAACACATGAAAATAAATAAAAGCAAGAAATTGGGGTATTCAAATGCAAATATCAGGGTCCGATCTTATGGGTCAGGCAAAAATATATGTCTTTCCTAGGGGTTTGAAGCAACGAATGGTTGTTTCTTTGTCTATGGCAGAGGGAAGGGCATTCCATAGTACAGGGACAATGACAGAAAATGCCTGTTTTTGGGTCACCACCCTACAATATTCTTGGGCACAGAGTTGAATATCATGAGACAGTCTTTTAGGTGACCTGGTCTTACATTCCTACCAGTACAGCATTACTTAGTTTACAGCAATAGCCAATACAGCTGAGGTTTCTTAATTAAAATTACTTCTTTGGGTGCTGGGACATTTGCAGCTGAGCTTTGTACCTTGTAAAATTTGGAAGTAAGTCCCAGTGTATTCCATGGCACCGATACCTAAATGAAATTTGGTGAGGATTTCATTGTTGCGCTACAGTGATCCTGCTGCTTCCTCTGAGAGTAGACCTGCCAGATGCAAATTCTGGGTCTGGAAAAAGACGGTAGACATTTTAGAAGAAATACAGTGATCTTAGGAACGACCGAGCCTCAAAGTGCATTTTCTGTTGTCATCAGATGGTATTTCCTGCTTTAGTCTTCCTGGGTCTTAAGAATAACGATTGCTGCGGGTGCTGTGGTAATGAAGGTTGTGGAAAGAGGTTTGCGGTAAGTATAAAAGCAAGGCCCTCCAACATCTCGCTGTCATTCCTCACCCCACCCCTAGCATTTGCCTCCTGAGGCGGCTGCCTTACTCTTATCTAGTGATAGGGCTGGCCCTTAAGATCACTGAAGCGACTCTCTCAAGGCCAAAGGGTTGAGAACCTCACTTATGACTTCTGCCAGCGTAGGAAGCTGGTCTGGTGAGGTGGAGACACACAGCAACAGGACTGGCACAAATGCCACTTACTGAGAGGGTGGGGGGAGCAGGGGTAAGATCAGGGTTGTGCGTGTGCACAGGTGGTGCCACTCCTTTCGTTCCGCTTGCACAGTCCTGGCCTCGACACCATTTATCTCCTGATAAGCAGGAAAGACATTGGTGTTCCTGGCGCCAGGAGGTTGGTGCTTGTGCCACTCCTGCCCACAGGATCAGGAGAAGTCTGTGGATTTGGATAAGGTGAGTCTCTGATGCACTTCCCTGTGCTCCATCTGTGAGTCATCAAAACTGCAAACATGCCAGATGGATTTTTAGGATGGACTTTGGCTTTGACCTTTTGCTCGTTCTTGGCAGATGTTTACTTCCGTAATATTTGCGGCAGTTGGAGTTGTGGGGGCTGGATACAGCTTTGTTGTGTCGGCTGTCGCCATGAACAGAGGCCCTAAGTGTCAGGTAGCAAACAGCACCTGGATGTATCCCTTTGAAAACGGGTAAGATGTTTTTTTCAACCTCTGGATAGATTCTCCATCTCTACTGGAAGGGTTCTTGCTTTCTCGTCTTGATCTATAAATCATGCAGCAAAGTGCTTACCAAATATTATGAGCCACTGGATGGCCTCCAACCACCAGTGTTTCAAAGAGCAACTTGTAAGGCTGAGCAATCACATTTCTGACTGGCGGTAGGAGTTTTCCTCATAGTCTGGGTGGACAAAGTCAGCAGAGCCTTTTCAGTGGTGGCACTCAAGATTATGAAATGCCTTGCAGCTAGCCCCCACCTTCACTTCTCCCCACACCAGTTAGTTACTAAAGGTAAAGGTAAAGGTACCCCTGCCCGTACGGGCCAGTCTTGACAGACTCTGGGGTTGTGCACCCATCTCACTCAAGAGGCCAGGGGCCAGCGCTGTCCGGAGACACTTCCGGGTCACGTGGCCAGCGTGACAAAGCTGCATCTGGCGAGCCAGAGCCGCACACGGAAACGCCGTTTACCTTCCCGCTGGTAAGCGGTCGCTGTTTATCTACTTGCACCCGGAGGTGCTTTCGAACTGCTAGGTTGGCAGGCGCTGGGACCGAGCAGCGGGAGCGCACCCCGCCGCAGGGATTCGAACCGCCGACCTTTCGATCGGCAAGTCCTAGGCGCTGAGGCTTTAACCCACAGCGCCACCTGCGTCCCTCCAGTTAGTTACTAAAGACTATTTTATTCCACCTGGCTTGTAGTTTAAGAAGCAGACAATGGGCGCCATTCATAAAATGCTTCCCCTAGATGTTTACTTGCACAATGGAACTTCTCCTCTCCTGTCCCCATGTGTCCTCTTTCCCCCCTCCCCATAAGTCTGCTCCAGAAGGTTGAGGAACAGACTGAAAGGGCACATGAGGAGAGGAAGGGAAAGTTCTGTCATGGGCTACTTTGTTAGAGACCACCCAATGCTTTTAAACATTTTAAGACAGCAAAACCTGTGTCTCTTCCATCCTTGTTTCATAAATTGTAGTGTTTGAAGTTGTAAGGCACCTTGAGTGGCATTTTTACAGTGCAAGGGTGAAACGAGCCATTCCTACAGGTGGCAAGAAGTTCCAGAGGAGCAGTGCTTACCCAGCTTTGGATACCTATGAGAGGAAATCATTGGAGCATTACTCCCAATTAATATATATATATATTGTTTTCATTTACAAGTGTACTGCTTGAGTATAGTTGAGGCACAGCTTAAACAACCAAAGTTCACTGCTCCCATGTCAGAGAGAGACAGCCAGCACCCCAAATCCTTCCAGAATCCAGAACTCACTTATTTGTGTGTGTCTTAGTCTCCATTAGAAGTGCAACCTGCCTCTTATTTCCTTTAACCTACCTGAGACACATGACACACCACTGAATATTACAGGATAACAATTTGCTTGCATTTTAATGAGAAACTACTTAATTCCGCATTTCCTGAAACAATATGCAAACTAAAATCCTTCAAAATTCGCACTTCTCTCTCTCTCTCTTTTTGCAGCACACTTCTCCAAGGCAAACAATGTGTACAAAAATGCATATCTTACAGGGAAGCATGCATAAAAAGCATACATGCTTGAAAATAGCATATAGGAATGCATTATGGTACGGAAAGCGTATTGCCAAAATGTGTATATTAGGAGAAACTGAACAAAGATGTGTTTATCGGGGGAAATTTGCACTGAAACGCAGGAGTTTCATGAGGATTAAGAAAAAAATTGCTGCAGAAATGTGGAGTGCTGAATTAAAGATTGACTGGGGGGGTGGGGAATATGAGAAACTGACAGTTAAATTGAGAGGTTTGTCCATTTCTGAAAGTGCTGGCCAGGTGTTCCCTCACAATGATAGCCTTACTGACAGAAATATAATAGAAAATCAATAAAACTTCTTTTTCGGGCACAGGGAGTATCTGACGGACCATAAGTTATGGGAAGACTGCATGTTTCCAGAGTCCATCGTGCCCTGGAACTTGACTCTGTTCTCTCTACTGCTGATAATGAGCGGAGCTCAATTGGTGCTGTGTGGCATCCAAGTTATCAACGGACTCCTCGGAACGCTGTGCGGGGACTGTAAATGCGGATGCTGTGGGGTAAGATGCTTTCGTTGGTAGCAACATGTATGAGCATTCCTGGTTCCTTTCCCCCTTTGCCAATTGGGTTAACCAGCTGCTTACAGTCAAGGCCAGCCTAAGACATTTTGCTGCCCGAGGCAAAGTAGACATACTGAAGCTGACCCAACCAACCATTTGACCTTACTTCGCACTTCCCCCGTGGTAGGGAAACTCTAGCTTGCAGGCCAG
Source organism: Podarcis cretensis (assembly GCF_951804945.1). Taxonomy (NCBI): domain Eukaryota; kingdom Metazoa; phylum Chordata; class Lepidosauria; order Squamata; family Lacertidae; genus Podarcis; species Podarcis cretensis. The sequence goes on from NC_137174.1 coordinate 77,607,796, forward strand.
TCTTGACCCACACGGATCCCAGTTTCACCTGCGGTGCCTCCCCCCCCCTTCAAAACATCACCCACTTGTCAATCAGCTGGCATCACTCTGAATGATGAGAGTCAACGAGCAGAGGATGAAATTCAATTCTTAAGTTGCGCATGCCAGTTCCTCACAGGGAATTGACTCATGCAGCCAAGGCACCAGGATTTAACTCCCCCCCCCCACTTAACAGCTGATGAATGGGGGGATTAAATCCTGCTTCCTGGTTGAGGTGGTGGTGGTTTACATCCTGCTCAGTTCAACTAGGATTTAGTGAAATCCTTTTCCTGGAGCAGGACGTTGTTTAATTCAGAGCCCATGATAAAACAATTTTCCTTCCTCCATTTTAGTGACATGTCATTGATGGCCCTGCGAAACTGTCAATATGGCCCACAAGGGTTAAAATATGGCCCATGGAGCAAAAAAAGGGGGGGTTCCCCACCCCTTTCTACTAATGATAGAGCCGGCCCTACCGATAGTGTTTGTTAGTATTAACCATGCGTTTTCCAATACAAACAAATGCACAAAATGTTCCCCATAGCCTTGAAATTGCAAGGAAGGAGGGGATGAACAAGCTGTTCTCTAATTCCCAGCATTCTGTGGACTTTTATATGGGAAGCAGACTTATCCGTCATTTAACAGTTGGAGGGGGTCTTGTCCATGTAGTCCAACCCCTTGTTTGATGGAGAAAACCCAGAGCTTAGAGCCTCCCTAAGAAGCAATTGCCTGTCCTGTGCTTGAAGACCTCAAGCAACCACCTTGCTAGGAAATTTGTTCCAATGTCACACGGCTCTTACCGTCGAGATGTTTCTCCCTTCATGAAGTCAATATGCATTCAGATAGAGGTGATCCATTAGATACGCTGTATGCTTAAGATTTGGGCTGTGTATACATGGCTGGCTGGTTTAGGGGGAAACTCATCAAAATACAGAATTTTCATAAGGAACAACAACAAAAAAGATACGGAATAAATATGCACCAATGTCATGTACACACCACTTTCCAAATCAGCTATGGGAGCATAGAGTAACCCCCCCCCCAAAAAAAGCTTTAAATTAAAAAGCTATAAATTTAAGGCAACCTAGTATGAGAGCCCAAACTATGGACAAGCTGGGAGCTTCAGCTGATGGGTTCTCATCCTGAGTAAACTTAGCAGTCATGGAATAAGAAGCGAGGTCCTCTTATGGAGCAGTAAGTGGTTAAAGATCAAGAAGCAGAGAGCAGGAACATGTGGGATAGTTCTCCCAAAGGAGAGAAGTGAGAAGTGGGGTCCTCCAAGGATCAGTATTTGCAGCCATGCTTTTCACCTTGTTTCTAAATGACTTGGTGCTAGGGGTGAGCATTGAGATGGCCCCTGTTTGCTAATGGCACTAAAGTGTCCCAAGGTGGTAAGGACTAAAAAGGGATCACAAGGAGCTCCAAAAGGATCTTTCTAAAACAGTTGAATAGGCATTAAAATGCACGTGTGGTTTAGTCTCACTGCAATCAAGTATAAGAGACGCGGGTGGCACTGTGGGTTAAACCACAGAGCGTAGGACTTGCCGATCAGAAGGTCAGCGGTTCGAATCCCTGCGGCAGGGTGAGCTCCCATTCCTCAGTCCCTGCTTCTGCCCAGCTAGCAGTTCAAAAGCACGTCAAAGTGCAAGTAGATAAATAGGTACCGCTGTGGCGGGAAGGTAAACAGTGTTGGCGTGCGCTGCTCTGATTCACCAGAAGCGGCTTAGTCATGCTGGCCACATGACCCGGAAGCTGTACGCCAGCTCCCTCGGCCAATAAAGCAAGATGAGCGCCGCAACCCCAGAGTGGGCCACAACTGGACCTTTATGTTTAAGCAAGTATAAAGTGTAAGCTGGGGAGGAATAGCAAATATGCACAAGCAGGTTTGTTGCAAACTCTCAACAGTCATTTAAACAAAAAACAGAACCCTGCCGGAAGACTTAACAGCATGGGAGCATAACTGGAGGCTGACTGAGAAGTGTCAAAATAAGGCTCCTCCTAGCTTTGCCAAATAAGAGAATGAAAGATATGACCAAATATCATGATGATTAGCCTTTACTCTTGTCAACCAGTGTATAAGAATTCATTTCCCTCTTATCTTTTCTTTTAGGGAGATGGAGCAGTTTAAATATACAGAGACTGCAGAAATCACCTCTTACAAGGCCGAAAATGCCCTACCAGACCTTGATATGATGGGCCAAATCAAGTCCGCACTAAGCACATCTAGAATGAAGGGTGTTAGAAAGAGCCCTGACGACATTTTCCCTTCACATCTCCCAATGAGTTTTGCAACTGTTTGGGTTATATAGCAGGGGTGAGAAGAAAATGTCCAGCCCAAGGACTTCGTTCCCTCTTGGCCAACCCTACCAAACCACACACACATGCATGCAGACACATCAGCTGTCCGCCCGACCCTATAAAGACATTTTAGCCCTTTTCAGGTCTCATTGCTGGACCCGTGGCAGAAATCTTCCTGGAGACTGCCGCTGGGGAGAGAGGTTTAATCTTTCCCAGCTGCCCCCAACTATGCCCTCCATACTGCAAGAAGGCTTTGTCCAAGCCTAATTGCAGTGAGGGAGAGGCAGTGGGAATGGGGGGTGCGGGGTGGGGTGCTTGCAAGAGCAGTGGTCTAATTAGGGTTGCTGTGTAAGGACCTGGGCAGCCTTTTTAAAAAATGAAAAGCCAGCCAGTTGATTTTTGTCTACTTCGGTACAACCCCAAAATTAGAATTTATGGCCTTGAAATGTTGGCAACCCAGAAGCATCTCCCTGCTCCTCTTTCTCCCCAGCTGTGGGAGTTACTTTTACGTGAATACTGATCTCCCTATCACCACTTATAATATAACTCTGGGATGGGGAACATTGTTCAGCCTGAGGGCCATGTTTTATTCTGTGTAACCTTGTGAGGGCCAAACGCCAATGGGTTGAGGGCCAGAGACAAAAGTGGGTGGGGTCAAGAATGTAAATGCCGTCTTTGTACAGTTTCTACAGCCACCCCTCTGTTCTCCACTCAGGCGAGTAAGAGGCCTTGTCAAAGGTCCAGGGCACGTTCCAGCCAGGCACAAACAGTAAAGGAGGGTGTGAAGCTGGCCCAGTGAAGGTTGTGGCCTGCAGAGTCCCAAGGGCCAGAGAAAGAGGTCTGAAGGGTTACGCTTGCCTCCTATGTCTGAGGTTTCCCACCTCTGCTATAATTATGCTGAGTCTTGTTTGCCACGTGGAAAGATAACAACCCCCATGCTTCCAGAACTGAAGCATAACTGTAGACTTCCTGACTGGATTTGGGGTGGCCAAGAGAGCCAATATTTGTATACACCACATCCCAATGAGGCTTTTGTGCTCTTGATTACTACATGTCAGGAGAAGTTTAGCAGAGGCAGCTGTGTTGCAGTGAGAAAAGCCGCTGCTCCTCCTCCTTCTTTTGGACATGTCTGTTATAGGCACAGAACCTTCCTTTGAATTGATTTTTTGCTCATAAGGTTGCCAGATAATTTCTGGGCTTGCTCCTGTGCTTCTAAAAACAACATTGCAAAGAACTTCTAGAAATAGCACAGGGATTGGAAAGCTATGGTCCTTTGTTGTCTTCCCTGGCCATGGTCCATGCTGCCAGAAGTTGATGGGAGTTGCGGACCAACAACATCTGGAGGGTCATAGGTTCCCCAATCCTAAAGCAGAGGTCTTCTTTGGCTTGAGGGTTTAAGTGCTGAATGAAAGCTTCAGCTTTCTGCGTCTTTGAAGACACAGGAGCAAAACCAAGGGGGAAAGCTGTCAGCTCTGGCCAAACATATTTGTGAGCTTCTGCTGATCATTAGCAGCTAATACAAATTCTGATATTATTTTAATGATTGCCCCTGATTTATTTTATGCTCATGGAATTACAGTTCTGTAACACAAATATTTCACTGTATATATTAAGACCTTTGTGCTGGGGTGGGGTTGTGTGCATGATATGAAAATAATTAAAGTGTTTTTCAATTTTCTTTTTCGGTATAAACTTTGTGTGTGTTCTGCATGTTGCGACTTGGGTTTCTTTTTTGCTGGCATTCGGTATCCGTCTTTCTGAGAGCACCCCATACCTATGCATGTTTACTTGCAAGACCCAGTGTCTTCATGGGATGATGACTTTCAGCCTGAAGTTCCATCAACCCTGGTTTTCCATTCAAATTAGTCAGTGTAGACAATACAGAACTAGCTGGTCCAATGATCTGAATCAGTTCCTCTGTTCCTGGGTCCCCAATTTTGTTGGCACCACAGGCTCACTGAGCATGGAAAGTTCAATATAGATTTATTGCCAGCTCTGCTTCTCTCCATGGTAGGTCCCCAAACTGGCTGATCTTGGAGTAGATTGGAGGTGGCCTTGCTGGATCTGAAGCCCCTTCATTCACTCAAAAGGCTCCAGGGCTGAACCCACCATCTATGCCAAACCAGAGCTGGGATAGTTACTTTGCTCACACTGGTTTCATTGGGGTGAAGTGTTTAAAACAAGTATCTGCTAGACCTTTTCCTGGGACCACACACACACACACACAATATTCTTGACATGGCTAGTGCATGGCAGCATAGATTTGGGAGTAATGGGACTCTCTGACACTTCATGCACATCTCCCCAACACAGGATTGCTCAGCCTAACATCAAAGTGGACCACAGAGATCTGATATCTTGAGAAAGCCCATCCTCCTTGTCTAGGGCTCAAGCGTGAATATCCAACATCTTCTACAGAAGAATGGGGAAAAGCAACCCATTTTTTAATCTGTTCCAGCATCTGTGTTATTCGGACAGCTATCCAAGTTGGCAAGCAAAGCACAGAAACAGACCTGAACAGGAAGGTGAAAGCCCATTACCTTCAAAAGCAGATTCCCTCAGGTCTCAGGTTTTCTTTGTATGGTTAAGAACTGGGTTATCTGAGGCCACAAACATCTGTAGTCAGAGACTTCTGTCAAGTTCTCAAATCACAAAGGCAGCTAGCAAAACCATTTACAACAGCAGTGCCACAAGGCAAATAACCTAGAGTCACCGAAATGCTCCCAGAAATATCATCTGAGCAATAATGATCTCAGAAATGCCACATTTCGAACATTTAATTGCAATACAGCTGGGAAGGAAGAAATGTACTGCCCTCTTGTGACTTGGCCCCATAAATAAAAATGAAGTCAGTTTTAGCTTGGCAGCATCTTCTGGTGCTTTTCGCTTTCCTCAGTGTTCTAACCCTGGGAACGTACCTTGTTGAGAGAGCACAGGAGTTGTTCCAGCTTGAACAAAGCCATCTCCAGGCATGTCTTGATGTATTAGGGAAACAGAAAATAGTATGAACAAGTTCGTCAAGTACATATTAGGTTGCCAACTCTTCTCTCCCAGTCTCATTTTCTGTGCCTGTATAATGGCAACCCGTCACGTACAAATTAACGAGATGCTTTCCCCCTCTGCCAGGAGAAACTTCGGACGATTGTTTTAATCGTTATGCTCTCATTGCTAAAACAGAGGTATCAGACCTAGCTTCATGCCAAATGAAAGAACCATTATCTTCGTTTTCTTTCTAGTCACAATATACAAGCCCAATTAGAGAAAGGAAGGACTGGACCTCATTGGCTTTGCATGCCGGACCTCTCTGGTAGGCATCACTAGGTAGTTAAGAAATACACCTGCCTGTAGCAATAGAGAGCAGCAGCTGCCGGTCAGTGTAAGGCAATACCAAGATAAATGGGCCAATGGTCTGATTTGATAGAAGGGAGTTTCCTATGAAGGTCTACCCCCATCCCCAAGAGTGACTGGACGCCATTACATCAACAAGTACATAGATTGGAAGTTTAAATCCATTTCTACGTATTTTATTTTATTTTTTTCTTGTACAATATTAAAAGAAATATTTTTTTTTTAAAAAAAAGAAAAACCAGAACCAAACTCTGGATACAACCGTTTGATCTGATTGAATTTTGAAGCATACGCTATGTATGCAAATCATTCTACATTGAAAAACAAATGCTCACACAAGATGGCATATAGCATAACAAACTGATGTAAATAAAATAAAAAAAGTATTAAAGTATTAGCACATAACATGGATGTAGTGTATTAAGAAAACCGAAACATGTGTTTCATCACCCATTTCCCTTACTGAAAACAGAGACTAGTCCCTCCCACCCAACTCTTAAAAAAACAACACAAAAAAACCGCATTTGTTTTCATGAAGCCTTCTTTCCCAATAGTTACCTTCTAGTACAGCGGTTTTCAAACTTCTGCCTTTAGGGAATCCTTCTTTTCGTTGGCTGAGGGACTCTGGCAAACCTGCTACATAACCCCTAGTTGCTGCAGAGGATTTTGGGGAAACATTCTAGGATGTAAACTCAGTGAACACGGGGCACAGACTAGGCCTGTTGGACCTCATTGCCACTTAACATGACCTGAGAACGAACCCTAAAACTCATCCAATACTCCTCTGTTACAGGGGGAGGGAAACGGAGGGTTAATTTTTTACTACCCTTCCATCCCAGTTGTCTTTCAAGAAGCTTCCCTCATAATGACCCTGAGATGTAGGTTAGGCTGGCCCAAGGCCACCCCTGGTGCTTCACAGCTCACCAAAGACTCCTGAGCAAGCTTAGCAGTCAAGGAATAAGAGGCAAAATCCCCTTGTGGATCAGGAATTGGTTAAGTAACAGGAAGCTACTAGCCATGATGTCTGGGCTTTCTATCTGCACAGTCAGAGGCTGCAGTGCTTCTGAATACCAGTTGTCAGAAACCACAGGAAAGGAGAAGGCTCTCGTTCTACTCCCTGGTTTCTCATAGGCATCTGGTCGGCCACTGTGAGAACAGGATGCTGGACTAAATGGGCCACTGACCTGATCCAGATGGCTATTATTAAGTTCTTATGAAGCAGGGAGAAAGAATAGATGGATAAGTTTTCCATATGGAAGGATGTAGGAAGTGGGGTCCTCCAAAGACCATATACAATCTAGAGTTAGAAGTGAGCAAGTGAGATGGCCTAGTTTGCTGATGATATTTAAGTGTTCAGGGTGGTTAAAACAAATAAACAAAAAAGGGTGTGTGTGTGAAGAACTCCAAAAGGACCACTCCACACCAGTGTGGTGTAGTGGTTAAGAGCGGTAGACTCGTAATCTGGTGAACTGGGTTCGCGTCCCCGCTCCTCCAGATGCAGCTGCTGGTGACCTTGGGCTAGTCACACTTCTCTGAAGTCTCTCAGCCTCACTCACCTCACAGAGTGTTTGTTGTGGGGGAGGAAGGGAAAGGAGATTGTGAGCCGCTTTGAGACTCCTTCGGGTAGTGATAAGGTGGGATATCAAATCCAAACTCCTCCTCCTCCGTGGTAAGATGCCAAATGCAATTCAATGTAAACAAGTGGAAAGGCACAAAAACGTATTAATTTCACATATGTACTCATAGGGTCTGTACTGGAGCAGGACTATGGATTCATTGTGGATAGCTCCATGAAAATGTTGACCCAGTGTGTGGCAGCTGCGAAGAAAGCAAATTCCATGCCAAATAGGTCAATAGGAAATGAAATGAAACCTGCCATTATAATAATGCTGCTACCTCAAAAAGATTGGGAAAAGTTCGAAAGACTTGGAAAAAGTTCAGAAAAGGGCAGCCGGTATGATCAAGATGATGGAGCAACAGCCCACCAGGAAAGGTTACAGCATTAGAGACTTTTTAGTTTGCAAGTAAGAGGCGACATGATAGAAGTGCACAGCATGGAGAAAATAGATGGCGTCAAGTGTTTCTCCCTGTCTCCTAACACTAGAACTTCTGGACATACAACGAAGATGAATGTTGAAAGATAAGAGAAAGTTAAAACTATGAAATCCGCTCCCACATGAGGCAGTGATGTCCATCAACTTGGATGCTTTAAAAATTTAGGCAAATTCATGGATAAAACTATCAGTGGCTACGAACCCCAATGTTCTGCCTCCGAATACCAGTTGCTGGAAATCGCTGGAAGGGAGAGTACTGTTGCTGTCAAGATTTTGCTTTCCTGTGGAAATCTGGTTGGCCACTGTGAAAACAGCTTTCTGGACAACATGGTCAACTGGACTGATCCAGTAGGACAATTCTTCAGTTCTTATGGCTGAGTGGGGGTTTGAACCTTGGTCTCCCGAGTCCCAGTCCAACACTCTAACCTCTACGCTGTGCTGGCTCTACACACAAGGTGGCAGGTCTTCTCTCTTTCATGCTGGGTCATCCACCATTACTTATGGTCTCATTGAGGAGCTCCTGAAAGGTACCCCAGGCTTCCCTTTAGCGCCGTTTGAAAACCACTGCTTTTAATAGCACAACTGGGTGGCAAATAATCAGCACCTCACAATTTGCATATAAATCAGCATTTACATATGAAGTCACTCAACCTTTCTGATCGACTCGGTGCCACTCGCATATCCGTTCATTGTCGATACAAGTAGTGTAGCGTAAAAAAATTAAAATTGGGTTTCACAAGCCAAAAGTCACATGTCAACGTTTTGTCAAATAATTAACAAGAGATTCCACTAGAAACAAGGCTGCCTGTGTCTGCAAGCCTTTTTTAAAGTAAAAAAAAAAAGTATTTGAAAAGAGGGCTTCAATGAAAGCCCCTGTTCTCTACCCCATCCCTAAAACACACACACACAAACACACTTCTCTGAATATTAGAACAACACCCCCCTCAAAATCTTCACTATCGTTTGGTTCATTACTTAATTTTTTAAAAAAACAAGTTTCTGGCAGTTGTTTTACAATAGTAGTTAATGTTTTAACTGCAGCTTTCACCATAGCATAACACACACTGCCTTTTAAATCACAGTCACAGGAAACCAGAGGTTGTAGAAGCCCAAAAGGTCCCCCTCTCAGGCCTGATTCTTAGCTCTCACAGTATAGCTCTGAATGAGACTCCCCCACCCACTGGTGACCTCCGGACATTGCAGGACTCCAGCTCCCATCAGCCTCAGCCAGCCTGGCTGATGCTCAGGGATGACTGGAGCAAACATCTGACAGCCCCGAGGATGGAGAAGGTTGCTCTAAACTCTCCAGTGGAGATATTCCTTATTCTACAATCCTAAGTGTGTCTACTGGAAAGTAAATAAGCCCCACTGAGTTCCACAGGACTTGCTTCCAGGTAAGTGTGCTTAGAACTGCAAACTTAAACCAAGCATACTTTCCTAATCAAAATGTGCCCCTCTTCACTTTAAGCTGCTTCAGACAAGAGGGAAGTGGAGCAAAGAACAGCATAATTACTTTCTCCCAGGTTTTCCCATGTTCACAGCCCCCTGTCCAAAGATCTGGAGGTGCTCCAATAATAAAATGAACATCCCCATTGACTTCTATGGAGGAGTTGGCTCTGCTGGGTCAAAGGGATGCAGGCATAGAGATGTCCCTTCCACAGAAATGAATGGGAAAGACCTTGGTGCATACCGTGTGGTTCACACACAGGATATGCTGCTTTTAAATGAGGTTTGTTCTAGAAATGGCACCACTTGTCCTGAATTTTGCCTCCCTTATAATCTTTGGGATGGTGTCCTTGGCACAAGGCAATACATTAATTATCCTTGCTGTTGCAACCTCTGACCCGGAATTTCTTGAGCACCTCCTCTGCCACCAAGTTCCTTCTCTAACCTGACCCCCGCTTTATACAGATGTGAACACTTTCTGGGAAATGAGCGAAGGGGATTTCCACAGCTTGTACTCCCAGAAACGAATCGTTGGTGGGTATTTTGGATGTACAAACCGGCACGTGAAGTCCTTTCCCCTTTTCCTATGGCCAATGAAAATTTGGAGCTGGTCTTTCAAGTCTAAACTTATGTGGTCAGATCCCCACCCCACAGATAAGCCAGCCCCTCTTCATTCAAGCCTCAAATCTCAGATATGATCGTCCAAGTATGGCCAGATCTTATCTTGGATGCAGCAGGGAACCATGGGGTTGTTTTCACATATTGTAAGCGAGCACGAAGCCCCTAACTGGAGAACAATGATTTACATTAGATTTGGAGCTGGCCCTGGATATTGTCTGCTTTCTGAGCATTTTCAGCCCCCCCCCCAAAAAAAAAATACTAAGAGAATAAACACCTTAGGACTGCCTGATTTGCATTTTATGGCCAATATCTATAAATAATAGGAAAACCCAGGGTCACTGTTTGAAGATGTGATTTCTACTTTGTTAATAACCAACTATATATGGTAAGCCAGCCAAGGAGAGGAAAGCCCTTTAAGAGAAGGGCAAAGGGAATGCCCATTAACTGAAAATATACTCTGTGGGTGCAACGATCTGCTAAAATGAACGGAACTCACCAATGCCTAGCTTTCTACCTGTCTTCTCACCCACCCTGGCTCTATGAGTCAAATAATGAGATTTTTACCTTTCATCATCCACATCTTAAAATATTTAATAATAATAATAGTAATAATAAACCTAACAAGCCTGGTGCTGTCAGATCTGCTACCTTCAAGCAACAATTCTCCCATAAGGTAGTATTCACAGGTATTGATTTGATCAGTGGTGGTTCCACGTATAGTCAGTTTCCCCGACCTGCACTTCTAAACACTCCAGCACTGCTATTTCCCGTTACAACCATTCTCCTTCCAAGCCCAAATTCTGACGACTTCAACCTCCCCACCCATTTCACCTGCCTTTTTTCTTCAACTAGTCCAAAGAGAGAGGTGGGCAGAGGGGACCCATCCACTGTCCAACGTTGTGCTATAGCATCCCTTTGCCAAGCTGGTGCCCGCCAGGTGTTTTAGACTAGAATTCCCATCGGCCTCAGCCAGCATGAGTTGGCAAAGGCTGGTACGCTACAGCAATGGTTTCTTACTCTTAAAACTAATGCACAGCAAAGTGCTATGCCTCTTGCTTGCCCTGCCTATTGTGTATTAAGAGGCTTGCACAAATTATAATGCCTTCTATAAAAAGATGATTTTTTTTCAATATAAAAAAAGCTTAAAATTCATAATTATAAATAATATCAGTTAAAAATACTTAAGGATCTCAGGACGTCATTTGCATTTCAGGGGAAGTGGAGATTGAAGTCCTTGATGCATTCTCAGTCCCACATATCAAGCTGTTTTTAATAAAGCAACCCTATATATGATTATTATAGGTATGGAGTACAACATGTATAGTGCCTTGTGTCCCATTAAGTCAAGAATAAAAAAAGCCATTGGATAAAGAATCCTCAGCAACTTTGCCAGGCTGACAAATAGATGCTGGCTTATCACCTACATGATAATGTGAGACTCCTGTTTCTAGCTTCTTTAAAATTTCAACGACAAAATAATTACTAAAAATAAAGAGAAGATAATGAGGCTTTACAAAATTAATTCTTACTGCATTCAGAAGTGTCAAACTTGTGCTGTATTTTTATCCTGAATTTTGGAGGGGGAGGGGGAAGGCGTTCGGTTGAGTGTCCGCTTTGTGCAGACTAAAAGCTGCAAGAAAACCATATTCTGTTGCAGAATTGTAGTGAATATTAAGCAGCTACATATAAAGTGTACTTCTTAGGGGGGGAAACACTTTCATAATCACATTTTTAGTGTTTTATATATATATATGTCTGTGCGTGTGTATATATAAAATGGAAGCAATTAGTACCAAACTGGTCTATTTTACAATATTGTAGTAGTGTAAAAATAAAATTGTAATTAGAACATTTCACCTACAAACCATTCAATAATATATTGTGGGGGTGAGGTGGGGAGGAAATGCAAATAGTACTGTTTGTGTATTTGCAAAAAAATCTGGATCTGGAGCCTTGTGGCTGATTAGGATTTTTTTTTAAAAAAAAAATCTGTTTTCCATACAGCACAAGTTCACTTTTAAAAATGCAATTATTTTTAAAGCTCAAGTTATATAAGATGAGAAGCATTTGGTACTATTGTCATAAATACAGCTGTAGAACTGCACTCAACCTGATAACGTGCAGGATTTTTGGAACTAAGCTGCCTTCTTACAATCTAAAGCTTCTTCTGGTCAGATTTATTTTCTTTTCTTACTATTTGCTAAACTTTGTTGTGTGTAACTGATGACTGTTAAGTTCAGCTATGCACCAAAAGACAAAGAGAACCGCTCATATGTAACTAAAGAGGAAAGGTTATAGATGCGTATATAAGCAGTTCTACTTTAAATATATATATATATTTCATACTTAAGTTACTGTCAGTGAAATCTAGACTGAGATTCACTGATTAAAAGGGTCTCGCAGACGTCGGTAAGGCACCAAGGATGGCTAACTGAGAGGCTTGAGGATGCTCTGCCCTTATTTTTTGTTTTGCTAGGAGGAAAAGAAAACGTTGCACTATCAGTTACAGCCAGGTGAGAAAGGGCTCGTTTTTGTTGAGGACCGATTCTACATCGTTGAGGATGGGGATCAGGTCTTCAGATTCCAATGTCCCAAGGTCAACGTTTGTTCCTGGAAGACAGTCAAGGAAGTCGGGGAAACGGGTCTGTGGTGGGTTGATATTCAGGGGAGTCTGTGCTACATTATCTCCTGCAAAAGAAGAGAAGGAATCAGCGAGGTGGGGGCTTCTTAACCAGGAAATTATTCGGCCTTTGATGGCAAATCAATCGCTGTTAGCTACTGGTAGACTTTGTTGCTCTCTCAGCTTCCATCTCCCAATCCAGACGCCCTGGGTACATTAGTGTGGCTTAGTGGTCACAGTGTTCGACCTGGGACACCTCTGCTCAAATCCCCACTGAGCCATGAAGCTCACTGGGTGATCATGAGGGGGAGAACTCTTTGGAGAAAAGGTGGACTGGCAATGTAATAATAATAATAATAATAATAATAATAATAATAATAATGAAATATTTGGTGGGGCTCAACTTTCAAAACGATATAGCTCACACCCTAATCAGTGCTTGGATGTCAAAACCACACTTCACTTCTCACAAACGACAAATGTAGTTACAGGACAGAGGTTTCCCTGTGTCGGTATCTGTGAAGACCCGTTGGGGATCACATTTCCGTAAGACCATCACAACTTTTGATTTCTAGTAGGCCGGAGAATACCTTCCAGAGGCAAACCCTCAAATCTGTTTCAGAAGTTCTTGTTGAACATGGAATCAGGTTCTCTCATGTTAACGACCAGCTGGAGAAGAGGGCACCTCTGATCATGTGCAGAGTACCTGTTCTGCACTCCTGTGTCGCCAGTGCCAGCCCCACCCATGCCAAGGGGTTAATGGAAGGACTGATAGCTCAAATTACAGGTGGGGTCAGAATAGGGTTGCTTCACCTTTGCAATGGGCCCCTTTGCTCTCAGTTTTAGAAGGGTGTAGGGAGCTATGGCTTGGTTAAAACTGGAGGGTGTCAAGGAGTGGGTTTTATTAAGGGCCTCCCTACCTCTCCCCCCCCCCCAATAATGTATAGGAAAGTTTGAACCCCAGAGCCCCACTCTTCTTGTGCCCACACGAAAGCATGTGCTCTGCGCAAATGCAAAAGTAACATTGACAGTCAAGCGGATCTCTTAGGGCGTTGCTAAGAAGTATATATTTTTTTCCAAAAATCAAAATGCTTCTCATTCCTACCTGTGTCCATCTCATCTACATTGCTGAGGTAGTCTTCAGGTGTAGTTGGTATGCTGTAACATCCTAAGCCTAGGCCACTGTCTGTGCTCTGCTCCCTGGAATGGTATGGCCCACTATGAATCGAAACATGAAGAAACCTCAGTCAAGGAAGTGCTCATCAGATATATGTCACGAGAAGGGCTTTAGGGAAGGACAGCCTGCAGCTAGGCCTGAATGCCCTAGATAGGCCTGAATGTACTCCCATTTGTTTGTGGGTTCCAGCTCACCAGCCTAAAATCTGCTACCTAGCGCAGAATAGGGCGATAAAAGCAAACCTTCTAACCCCTGTGGTTTAGGCAGGTGGGCAGAACATGGCGAGAGCTCAGAAGCCAAACGGAGCTACTGTATGTGTTAAGGAGAAGGATCGTAATTCGGTGCTTTGCATGCAAAAGGTTCCAGGTCTGATCCCTGAAATCTCTCTCGTTCCCAGCTCTCATCACCACAGTCAAAGGTCAGAGATGATGGGAGAGGCAGCCCAACAATGTCTGGAGTGCCACAGGAGATCCCTATCTCTGCAGTAGGCCATTCTGGGCCAGATGGACATATATTCTGCCCCCCCCTCCCACTCTTTGCCAAGAATTCCAAATTCATCAATAGCCAGATTCTTGGGAGAAAGCTTTTGCACCGAATAAGTAGGCATTGCAAGCAGAAGTGCATGGTGATTTGCAAGTAACCAAATCTGTTCCCAGCCATTCTCCTCTTGGCAGCAACAAAGGCTTTTTTTTTGGGGGGGGGGGGAAACGCCACACCCAGTACTTTAACTGGGAGTCAATAGCAATGATCTCCATGCTAGGGAATCACACCTCCACAAATACGAAATGATGCCAACTGTTGGTCTGCCATGTTGGTCTGCTAAAGCAAAGTTTCCAGCAAACTTATTAGGACCAGCCAAGGTTCTTAATATGGTGTACATGCTCCCCAGATGCCAGTCCTGTCCTGTCACACTGGAATGTTCCCAAATCACAAGGATCTTTGGCCAGGTTCCGGCTGATATACATTTATAAGGTGCGAGTCATACACAGTAAGATCAGAATTGGTCATAGAGGCCTGGTTTGTATGTAACGTTAAACCACAGTTAAAACTAAACTATGGTTTATTGTGAATGTGCAGCATGCTTGTAGACACTGCTGAAAAGATCCCGCTCCACTCCATTCCTCCCTTGCTGCTGGGGGAAAAGTCAGCCTAGCATGTTGTGATGCCAAAACGGCGGCTCATGGTTTGTATATTTCCAAACAAACCTGAAGTACTAAGCCAAGAACAAACCTTAGCTACTGCTTGTGATTTGTTTGGAGAAGAAAAGACCACAAACCCAGGTTTGAATGTCATGACACAAGCCGGACTCTGGCTTGCTTCTCAGTGGCGTGGCTGCAACAGGAGCGGGGAAGGATCAGAGTGAGAACTTTTCAGCTCTGAGCATGAGCACACTGCACTGCCACATTAAACCATGATTTGTTTTTAACTATGGCTTAATGTGATGTGGGAACTGGATCAGAAGGATCAAACACCTGCTTTATTAAAGTGTTTGCATCTTACAAGCAAAGCTGGTGGCTTCTGTCTCAGACTACAACCCGAAAAACTAAATGCTTTTGCTAAGAAATCACATGCCTTAGCAGGTTTGAGAATTTCAAATGCGGCCTACACTGCAAAACATAAAAAATGTTTGTGAGCAAACAGTGTACTTGCCTGTTCAGGAAGGGATCCG
Organism: Podarcis cretensis; assembly: GCF_951804945.1. NCBI lineage: Eukaryota > Metazoa > Chordata > Lepidosauria > Squamata > Lacertidae > Podarcis > Podarcis cretensis. Next base: position 77,623,047 of record NC_137174.1, read on the forward strand.
AACCATTATTTGTAACAGACCTCATGTCTTGTGTCATGTTAGGAGGTGTGCTCACAGCAGTCTGAACTGGAGCCATGTTCTCAGACTCCATGGGAAGTTGTCTGTACAAATCAGCTTCCTAAAGTAGAAAATGAATACATAACTGTCAGTGCTGGGGCCGGGGGGGCCTGGAAAACAGGTTTCTAGAGGTACGAGTCCCACGTATGCCCCATCCATCCCTATTTACCAGGGATGATGCCTATTTCCTGCAGCATGGTCTGGTTTGCTTTGGGGAGACATTTTGTGCATGTCTTTAAACAAATAAAAAAACTGCTGGCAGACACATATGTGCCGTAGAATTCTGTAGGGTTCGGCTTGCCCCACATCTCCAACCTCTAGATGATAAAATGTCTAAGTCAGGAACCAAGGCACCTTAGCTCTAGCGCAGGTGGTCCGTGGAACACCAGTGGTCCACAAACTTCTTTCAGGTGTTCAGCGGCATTGTTTGCAAAAGCACCATTTAAAATCATACAGGATCTAGCACTGCACCTTGCAATTGCTACAACAGGCAAAAAAAATCAGTAAGCAGTCCATTAGAAATGTTCCAAGTGATCCGTGGGGACAGGGGGAGTATGGGAACGACCACTCAAGTGTACAGGGCATACACATGCATAGACACAAAATTGCCATGACTTACTAACGGCCTGCAGATCACAAATGTTACAAGGCGTTGCAAATATTTTAAGTGGAGATCCTAACTGAATTCAATAGGCCTTACTCCCACATAAACTGTGTTTAATGTTGCATTTTAAATCGTTGTGACCTTCCCTGGGACGGTGTGGTAAAAGGCGGGTAATAAATCAAATTAATAACAACAAACAAACATGCAACAACAAAATGAGGTAGGATTGCTGGATCTGCCCAATTTCTTTTCCAAACCCTGGTCCCTTTTGCTGGAAACAAATACCCTCTGTTATTTCACAGACTAGAAAAGGAAGGCAGAGGGGTTGGGGAAAGAGGTGATTCATTACTTTACAGAATTTCACTAACACAGACATAAGCTTCTCAACAGGCAGTCCCAAAGAAGCATTTAAAAAATGTCCACATACTGATCTCAGTAGGTGCATCATTATTTCCTGGAGCGACTGCTGATTTGCAGTGATGTAAGACAATGCAGGAAGCCCATGATACGAAAGTTAAGACAGCATGCATGCATCAATTGATTTTGACATGGAGTTTGCTGCTCATACCTAGGAACTAGCAAGTGGGTACAATTTGTGCCAGGATGACCTACAGTTAATGTGCAGCAGCACACCTTGTTTCCTTTCCTTTATTCGGAATATAATAACTGACTAAGGAGGAAGTAAGCATGCAAAACTTCTATACAGGAAGTACACGACAGAATGCCAGGAATGTCTGTGTTGTTGTTTTTTGTAATGTGACAGTGACACCAAGTGGGGGAAAAGATGATGACACAGGGTGTGTTCCCATTTGTACTTGTATTCCCTAAGGAAAAATACAAAAGGAACTTCTATTACAGTGGTAGCTCAGGTTAAGTACTTAATTCGTTCCAGAGGTCCGTTCTTAACCTGAAACTGTTCTTAACCTGAAGCACCACTTTAGCTAATGGGGCCTCCTGCTGCCGCTGCGCCGCAGCAGCACGATTTCTGTTCTCACCCTGAAGCAAAGTTCTTAACCTGAGGTAATATTTCTGGGTTAGCGGAGTCTGTAACCTGAAGCGTATGTAACCCAAGGTACCACTGTAATAGGAAACAGCAGAGAATCCCTATTTCTTTTGAGAGTCGTCTACACAACTGATTGCATACTGATCCAACTACAGATTGTAGCAAAAAAATATGAAAAGTTAAAAAATATAGCACATTGCAATTCTAAGTTTACAGGTCTGCAAGTTTGTCTGTGGGCATAATCCACTCGGAATTTCTCCTGCATAAACTCATAATTCCCAGAGTTCCCTGTGAATGTATGATGGGAATGTGGGCAATTGAATATTTGTTATTGCTTCACTCCATTTATAATCTTACGCTTGCACCCGTTGACTCACAGCAGCAACAGTCATGAAATAACACAAAACCTGCCATTGGGGGGGGGGCAGTTGCATGTGTCTCTGCACCTTTACATTCAAGCTCTTTGCCACTTCAGGACAAGGTAACTATCAAACAATTAAAACCTGCTTCCCCCTTCTTTTCTCCCAGCACAAAGGAATCTCAGACGGCTCACATTTGCTCAAACCTGCTGTGTGTACTACACCTAATGAAGTGGCAGTAAGTATCACAGTATGTATATGAAATATAATATCACTGGCTATTTCCTGTTGTCCAGCTGAGCAGATTTAATTACTTCTCACCCTGGAAATCTAATGACGCTGCTTCTGGAATGCAAATGGGAACCAAACCTAGTTTGGGATGCTGACGCGGTACATCTGGCACCCTCCTCTCGGATGGCTAAATTCAAACTGTGCCTTTGAGACTTCAGAAAAACCTGTCGTTTTCATGCTTTCACCAAAATCACTTAATGTACATCAATAAGTGCTTGTGTTTTAATTGAAGGGGGCTAGGCAATATATCATCCAAACCGGTTTGAAGTCCATATCATGATATCGGTTTCATATTTTTTGACCTGGCAATATATTGAGAATAATGATGTGTGTGTGTGTGTGCACGCGCACGCGCTATGCAAAAATCGCAATGTGGGAAAAACCGTGAAGCCAGCCAATGCTTCTCTCAATTTCTGCAGCCCCTCTACCAGCTCAGTTCTCCCCTGCCTTCTTGCAGCGGGCAGCAAATCACAAGAGCAGGGACTGGCAAAAATCATGATATGGGGAAAAACCGAAGCCACCCAATGCCTCTCCCCACCCCCCCACCCCCAACACACACATTGATTTTCCCTTCCTTTGCTCTTCTCAGGAGCTCTCGGGGAAGCTGTGGCCTAGGATCTATGACCAAGGCTCTTGCCTCCGTTGCGTAGATTTGCAAAATTGGAGAACACACAAATAATTTGCAACTGAACACGTGGAATGTGGTGTAGGGCTGGGTTCCTCGCTTGCATCGCTGGCAAGGCTAGTCTGCTTGCCTGGGGCTGCTTCACACAATGATGTTCAAAGGCTGCCACCTAAATTTCAGCTGGCAGACTTCCTTATTACGTGCTCCCCATTTAAAGTATGGGTGGGAAACCTTTTTCCCTGCCAGTGGCTGCATTCTCTCAGGCAGTGATGTTTCAGGGGGTGGGCACATGCCGGAGATGGGTGGGGCCAGAGGAGAAAATAGGGCAGGGCACCCCCCTCTCTCTGCTAACCTTTCCCCCCTCCTCACCCCCCCACATGGAATTAGGTCATGGGCCACAGGTTGCTCACCCCCATGGCTATAAAGCTCAGGTACCTTCTGTAATACAAGCAGTGGAAGCTCTGTGGCACTCTTGAACTAGGCCAAAAGCCTTGCCTATACTAGCATCCTTCAATCTTCTGCCTCCAGATGTTGTTGGACTACCTTTCACCATCTGCTGGCTATGCAGGCTGGTGCTGGTGGGGGTCTGAGTCCAGCAACATCTGGGGAGCCAAGGTCGAAGAACTCTGGCCACAGGACAACTTTTGTCATTCCAGAGGTTGCTAGACTCCAACTCCCATCAGCCTGAGCAAACGCAACCAACAGTGAGGGATTGTGGGAGTTGTAGTCCAAAGCATCTTGTTGGGAGAAGGGTGAGTTAGCGTGTTAGACTAGGATTCAAGTGACCAGGCTTCAAAATTCCCAGTCACAGAGTGGCTTTTGTTAAGGGTGTGGAGTGTTGTTAGGAGACCCCTGGATTCTTTGGGGGAAGTTGCGGTAGTATGACGCTGCTTTAAAATGTAAGGCCTCACTCTGCCTCATGGTAGGGCTAGTCAATGTCAGAGTTTACAGCACGTATGGGAAAACCTCAAGTCTTCATGAGTGTTTCTCTGCCTGTGTGGACTGTACGCCTGGTCTGATTCAGGAGAGAGAGAGAGAGAGAGAGAGAAAGAGAGATTGAGAGAGAAGAAACTAGCCTACTGTACAGAAGGTAGAACTCAAGTTCATTCCTCTACCCTCTTTTGCACCGCAGGAATGTGTCCCACCTCCTATTCTGGAAGGGAATGGCCTTCTTCACCCCTGCTTTGGAGCAAAAGAAGACTTTAATGAGGGGTGTTTCGGGTCTGCTACGGCAGTGCCAAGTGGATGACAGGTCTGTGAGCACACAGAACCAGACATGACACTTCTGGGAGAGCAGCAAGTCATCTGGCAAAAGGAGTCCCTCCTGCGGGCCAATCATGACATGCTCAATCATTGACACCTTCTTTTCTTTTTTAAAAAAATGACCTTTGGCAGCCGTTGCAGTCTGTTCTCTTTGGTGGTGGTGCTGTGAGTACAACCATCTTCCAGAAAGCAAAGAGGAGAGGAGTCAAGGAAAAAAACACAGAAAGGGGAGATGAAGGCAGCTGTGTGATGTTGCTGCAGCATTTAAATGCCTCCCATTGCAGCAGCAGCTGGAGACCTGCTCTTTTGGCAGTTTCTGTAGAGGCTGCCAAAACATTGTAAATGCTTCAAAGGGGCTGCAGCATGCTCAAGTGTTCACTGTCTCTCTCCACACACACACACACACACACACACACACACACACACACACCTCTTTCTTTAAACACACACAA